>NC_064414.1:26237500-28637500 GCF_023375975.1 Astyanax mexicanus
TGTTGGTCTTTTAAAAGTAACAAAGTAGTGAAACATTAAAAAAGTTTAGACATGTATTCATTTTATGAAAAACGAGTGAATTATCCTAATTGAACCATTACCGGTTAGAGTTAAGGAAAACCATTGCACTAAATATTAATAGAATAAATATAATAGAATAATATTTGAAACAGGCACTGAGAACTTCAAAAGTGCACAGATAGTTTTTAAAAAAACACTGTTTATACATGCTGTACCTTGAGGAAGTTCTCCATTCACCACTATCTTAAAATTGACAATCACAAATGATTAGGTAGGACTGGGGGAACAGATTGCAAAATTATTCTTTGCATGGGCGACGTTATGCCCCTATTACTAGCATTGTAACAAGTTGGGAGCATCGGCTCAAAGTGCTGTATTTTGGATGCTGGAGCTGAACAGAGGTGGATTATTCAACAAGAAAATGTGTACTCGTAATGCAACCCAATTCCATTTCACAACAGACTTCTCCTTTAAGGATGCCAATGCATTACACACTATATATTTATCAACACACCGGTCAAGTGCGGATCACGCAGCTGGATTTAGGGCATGTCGGTGTGTCTTCGGTATTGCAAGGGTGCAAAAAGTATGCCTTGCGCAGCTCAAAATGGGCATGTACTCATTTGTCTTAATTATTCATGGGTTTGTTTTGGATGTAATGTGAAATAAACTAATCAGTGTGTCAGCTGTCATTCCCTTTAAGAGACAGGCGAGCTCTGACTTTGGCACATTCGTATCTTAACAGTCTCAGTAATGGATACTGACCTGCAAGTTCATGCTGTGAAGGTACACCAGCAGCTTATTTAAGGGAACAGCAATGTTATTTTATATTTAATCTTTATTCTGAGTTAAAAGTCGTGTGTGTGTGTGTTTTCCAAGCAGGTCTGTAAGTGGGCATTGCGCACCTATAGGAATGGACTGTTGTCTAGGTTTTAATCAGTCAGTGGCGCTCCTGTGTTTTGCGCCACCGCTATAGCAACACTGCAGAAATTTACCTGAACACACCTTTCTCCCTTTTAGACCACCACACCCATCAGTGTAAACATATTCCTAAATGCAAGACGTGAAAATGGGCTGTTGATGGGGTTTAAGATAGTAAAGAACATTGTGATGCACCTTGCGCATGGTGTACTATAGCGCCCAAAATCTGTGTATCTGTAGCTCAATAAATATTGCTCATATCTGTCTAAACATTCAATCATCTATTGTTCCAGTTAACCTTTATATTTCTTTCAAATAGCACTGCAATACGACACGTCCAATTCCTCACACTCAGTCAGACCTGGGAACGTAATCTCAGTTAATTACAGTTCAACAGAACAGGAGGGTTAAATAAAATGCAGAAGAGGAGTTTCTTGATTTACCTGGAAGGTGAAAGTAAAAGGGCGGAGCTGAGGAGTGAAAAATAAAGCTGATAGCAGTGGTTTCCTGTGAGATTGCATGCATGTCTACCTTAACATGTACCTACCTGTAAATATACATACATTTAAAGGTGTGTTTCTCCTCCTGTCACTTCCTCGTTTTTACACACACTCCGCAGAAGAAGAGTGTCATTGTTTCTCACACTGCCTCCGGCTGCAGGGGAAAGTGGAACAAGAATAGTTATCAATCAAACTAATCTCTCTCTCTCTTTTTCTCTCGCTCACTTGCTCTCTCTCGTTTTCTCTCTCTCTCTCCCTCTCTCTCTCTCAGTGCTGCAGGGTTAGTGCCGACGTTCCGTAGCAGGTGTCTAAATCCAGCAGAGAGAAATAATTACCATCCCACTGAACTCAACTGCACTTACAGCCTTTCCACACCTCCAGCCCCACGTCTCTCACTCCTCCACTTCATCCCCCTCTTCCCTACCGTGTAGCCCAGAGAGAGAGAGGGAGAGTGAGAAAGAGAGGCCCTCTTAAACCACTCTTCTTTCTGGAGTGTGTTAAAGTGGCCGGTCTCTTAAGGATTTACTTATCTTTGCGTATGTGCATGTGTGTGTGTGTGTGTGTCATGTACAGTAAGAGCTCCAGTGTGCGTGCGTATGTGTGTGTGTGAGAGTTGGTGTGTTATCTGTATATCGCCGCTGTCAAATGAAAAACATGTGTCTCCAAAATGGTGATTTTTCAGGAGAAGGGATGTATAAAATGTGTAAATTAAAAGTTTATCCAAGTCATTTTAGAGCATTTCTGGGCCATTCCACCGAATGGGTGGCATTTGCTTGTTGTAACTCTTCCAAATTAAACTTATCTTTTTTTTTATTTTCTTTTTATTAACTCTGAATCTAATTACACATGTATTTAACTGTTTAAAACATGTACTGGTCAATCTCAGGCAGCTTTACTTTACTTTACGTTTTACAAGGTTTCTAAGCCGAAGATGGTTCCTTATATATCTTCATTCTATCATTTCTTGTGATGGATTTAAACATACAGTTTGATCTCCTCACTTCACAAACAGGCAGTTAGACTGTAGGGCCACTCACAGCTGTGACATTACAGTATATATACAGGGGTTGGACAATGAAACTGCATTTATTGTCCTGACGGACAGTTCTGGTGGAAACAGGAGAGTTAAGGTGCACATTGAATTCTGTCGTGATTTGAGCAGCCGTGGTTTTATGTTCTTTGGATACAATCCGTGTACAATCCCTTTCAGACAGCTTTCTCCTGCGTCCACAGTTAATCCTGTTGGATGTGGTTGGTCCTTCTTGGTGGTTTTGCTGACATTACCCTGGATACCGTGGCTCTTGATGCATCACAAAAACTTGCTGTCTTGGTCACAGATGCTCTGGTATGCGCTGGTATGCGCTGGTACTCTGGTATGTCACCCATAATGTTGTGTGCATTGCAATAGTTTGAGCAAAACTGTGCTCTTACCCTGCTAATTACCCTGCTAATTGAACCTTCACACTCTGCTCTTACTGGTGCAATGTGCAATTAATGAAGATTGGCCACCAGGCTGCTCCAATTTAGCCATGAAACCTCCCACACTAATATTAAATTGACCTTACTCTTCTTTCTTGGAAATAATAAGGAGTTTTTAGTATCACACCTCTGGAGTAGAGGTGGGCGATACCGGGAATTTTGGTATCGATCCGATACCAAGTAAACGCAGGGCTAGTATTGCCGATATGGATACTGATACCGATACTTTTTAATATTTAAGCTTTATAGATCCAAATGATCCAAAAACCTAGGATATAATTTCACCAAACATTGTAAGTGATAACAAAATACTTTAGTATCACAATCAACATTTTTTGTTTAGAAACAATGGAACAGTAACAAAACAATAAAATATATTAAAAAATAAAATAAAAATTCTCCCCTCACTAGACATCTTTTCTAGTTCTTTCTTTCTTTGTTTCTTTTTTTTAATAGAATTGTCATTTGGAAAAACAATAAAAAATAAGGAATTGTCTTCCTTTCAGTGCAATTCAAATGCAAGTTTTTCTTAAATAAACAGAGTGTAAAAAAAATCACTCAACACTAATCTCCTGAGGTAGAGGCGCGTCGACTCGAGGAGTCTATAGGAATACTATAGGAAAACTTATAGGAATAAATTTTAGTTAGTTTTTATTAATTCTAGTATTAGTTTTAGTTTTAGTTTTTTAGGTGTTAAAAAATATTCAGTTACTGTGAAACAACCAACTGTTCACAAAAACTGAAAAACTTTTATCTGCAATTTGAGTTTCAGTGCGTGCGGCAGAGAAAAAAGCTTGAATATTGATATTTTTACACGAGTATTGCTCAATACCAATACCAGCGTTGGTATCGATATTATCGATATTTGGATCGATCCGCCCACCTCTAGTCTGGAGTGGTTCAAGTGTGAATCTGGTTAACCCTACTGTAGAGAATATATGAGAATAATAAGGAATTTCACCCATATCATCAATCATCAATTTTCAGTATAGTTGAATTCTATTTTGTTTTCACTTTTTCTCCTCCAAGTCAGTTAGTTTTCATTAGTTTTTAGAGTGGATTTGCTAGTTTTTATTTATTTATTTTTTTTTATTGGTGCTTAGTTTTAGTTAGTTTTTATTAATTCTAGTATTAGTTTTAGTTTTTTTAGGTGTTAAAAAATATTCAGTTACTGTGAAACAACCAACTGTTCACAAAAACTGAAAAACTTTTATCTGCAATTTGAGTTTTAGTTAGTTTTATCTCAATTCAGTTCCATTTAGTTACCTTTTTCTTTTCTTTGTTTCAGTTTACAGAATTGTTTTTTCACTATTAGTTTTCGTTATTTCGTTAAAATACCTTGGTGTATACATAGGCAAAATGAAATTGTTAAGGGCCTCTGTAGGTGTGTGTGTGTGTGTGTGTGTGTGTGTGTGTGTGTGTGTGTGTGTGTACTGGGAAGTACATATTCTTAGGTTAATGTCACTATGGGAGTATTGCATTGCCAGAACCATTACATCCAGTAGCACATGGGTTTGACAGTTACTCCTAAAATATCAAGTTCCTGCTGGAAGCATGCAAAGAGAGAGAGACAGACAGAGCAAGAGAGAGAGAGAGACAGAGCCAGAGAGGGAGAGAGAGAGAGAAAGAGAAAGATTTTTTTCACCAGTGTAAGGAGTAATACATTGCCACTCTGATTCCTTCATGTTTACCCTGAATAACTGCCGTCTTTTACAGTGAGATCACCCTGGGACTCTAATTACCCAAATCACACAGAGCAAGAGTGGGAAACAATATTTAATGTTCTCCAGATATGCAGGCTTTTAAGTGAACACGGGGGAAAGTAGAGCAAACTGCGCTGCAGAGAAATTATGCACAAAGATGTTTTTCTTTTTTTTCTTTGGTATTCGTTGCGTTCCAGTTCAGACATCAAATAATATTGAGCCTTGAGGTGTTTGCATGCTGTTTCTTTCTTTGTGCAGGCGTGTGTGTGTGTACGTGTGTGTGTGCGTGTACGTGTGTATGTGTGTGTGTGTGTGTGCACATGCACGAGTATTATTGCTTAGGGGCGTAAGGTCACGGTTGGGTTGCATTCTCTCCAGCTTTGTAAATGTAATTAAATTGCTCTTTCCACATCGCGCCTAATTAAGGTATTAATGTTATTTCTTTGGCAGTGGTGGCAAAGGTTTTCAATTATTAACCTCAGATCTGGTTCAGAAAGGACAGCCAATACTTGATGCACACACATATAGTCCAAATGTAGACACACCTTCTCATTCAATGTTTTATTTTTTTTATTATTTATTTATTTTCTACATTGTGATTAATTTTAAAGACATGAAAACAATTAAGGGACACATATGGAGTTGCGTGGTAAACAACCAAAAAAAAATACACTGATCTAAACCTGATCAGCTGAGATGTGTGATTTAAGCTGATTGGGGATGAGCTGGAGCTTCACAGCATGAAGGAAAAGCAGCAGCTATTGTTCAGCACCTCCAGAAACTCCTTCAAGATGCTGAGAAAACTATTCCAGGTGACTCTACAGAGGTTGGACAATGAAACTGAAACACCTGTCATTTTAGTGTGGGAGGATTCACTGATAAATTGGAGCAGCCTGGTGGCCAATCTTCATTAATTGTACCAGTAAGGGCAGGGTGTGAAGGTTCAATTAGCAGGGTAAGAGCACAGTTTTGCTCAAAATATTGCAATGCACACGACATTATGGGTGACATACCAGAGTTCAAAAGAGGACAAATTGTAGGTGCACGTCTTGCTGGCGCATCTGTGACCAAGACAGCAAGTCTTTGTGATGTATCAAGAGCCACGGTATCCAGGATAATGTCAGCATACCACCAAGAAGGACCAACCTCATCCAACAGGATTAACTGTGGACGCTGTATGAGGAAACTGTCTGAAAGGGATGTTCGGGTGCTAACCCGGATTGTATCCAAAACCAATGTGCACCTCAACTCTCCTGTTTCCACCAGAACACAAAATTATTGTGGTCTAAAACCAGGTGTTTCATTCATGTTCCTGTCTTCAATTTTACATTTACAATGTAAAAAAGATGATAAAAAGACAGAAAACTGAGAAGAGAATGAGAATATGTATGCCCTAATATATATATATATATATATATATATATATGTGTGTGTGTGTGTGTGTTTCTGCATGTCGCCTTGGGTGAAGCCTGCAGCCGTGTGCTGAACTTATAACCTCTTGCTCAACAAACTCAGGAGTCTGAGGTTGAAGATCAGAGCTTAAAGAGATCTAAGATTCTCCTCATGCTCCTCATCCTCTCTCACACACACTGGTTTAGCACAACACACTTTTAAAAAAATCTGTTTTACTTTTTATTGGTTTGCTTACATTAAATTTCTACCTCTTTCATAGGTTTAATGAATTGTTCTATATTTTATAAATGATGTATTTTTCATGTTCAGACTGTATTCTATACATTGGCGGGACTATGCAGTAAATGAGGGTTTAAGATTCCCTTTAAGAGCCAGGTTCACTCTGATCATGACGCACTGCTATTTCAAAGGTGCAGCTACCTGGACATATCCAACGCTTCTCAGCAGGGGAAACTGACCTTCATGCTGCAAAGATGCAGGGGCGGGTCATTTATGGGAACAGCAATGTTATTTTATTTATTTTAGTTCATGTGTGCATAACAAGCAAAGTTTATGTTCGTTGGTAATGTGTCTATGTTGACAATTCACTGCCAAGGTAGCAATGAACATGTAATGGTTGATGTCTGCCTAGGTTCATCTCAGTCAGTGACACACTTGTGTTTTTCACTGCCAAGATAGCAATATGCCAGAAATTTACCTGAACACACCTTATTTCCAGACCACCACGGCCATCAGTGTAGATATACTCACAAGCAAAACACAGAAATACACTGTTAGATCGTATTATCAAAATTGTACTTGTCAATCTTGACTTACTATATTTACAACCCTGAAATTTACAGGGAATCTATGCCCACGTTTGAAATCCCTGATAAAAAAAAGCAATGATGACTAATAACAAATGAAAGTGCGAGGTTTTCCCAATGTTGCAAGTAGAAAATCCCACTAGTTTCAGTAAAAATGTCCTTCTTAGAACTAGGAAATTATTATATTTAAGCTCAAATAAGACTTAGCATGTTTGTTACATTGTTAAAATTATGCTATAATAGTATATATTTAACAATATTGTTATTTTTTTCCTTTCTCTTGGGTTTACCTGCTTTGAGATCTACTGTTCTGCCATTGGGTTCTACAACTCTCTGGGCTGGAGTGCCACCTACCTGTAACACTCCACACCATTACATATATATATATATATATATATATATACATCTAATAGTAGCTTCTGTAGGTTGTCATTGAAAGCCTAAGTAAAATTTTACTCAACTCTGTTAATATTTCTAGTAGAGATAAACTTTTAAACAAATTCACAGAAAAATAGAGACAGCTATTAGCTCTACTTTCAATACAATACGATATTTGTACTTGAGACTGAAGTTTAAAGTCTAATTTGTCATACTCTGACTCTGCATGAACTGTATGGGTCTATATATAGGAAATACCAGTATTTTCTTTTCTTCTGTGCTGTGAAAGTGGCGTATTATGCAGCGCTCCAGCAGAACAGCGCTAATCTTTTGTTTGCAGCAGCATTAGCGCAAAGCGGGGCAACCCGAAGTCGTGTTTCTTCTGCGTGTTTTAACGGTTAACATGCGAGAATGCCTGCGTATGCCCATTTACACAGTGCGAGAGACTGCAGTAAACACAGAGCCACTGGCACAGCCGTCCAATAAACACCTTTCCCTCAGAGATAAACTTTGCTGCTGCTGCGCTGCTAACTGCTCTGTACACACTGCAGCGGCTAATCCTGCTAGCCTACTGAGAGAACTCCCCCGGCAGCATACAGTACAGCCGCATAAATCACACACACACACACACACACACTGCACCTCCAGATCAAGATTAATGTCATCCGTATTGGTGTAGTTATAAAGGAGGGCTGCAGTAAGTAATAAGTTGCAGGTAATTGTGTGTTAGGATTAGCGTGAGGGGAGTTTTCGGGGTAGCAGAATTGCTGACTGTTTTATTAAACAAATGGACTAAACTCTGCTATAATTCACCGCCTTGTATAAGGTTTGAGTTTAGTGCGAGGAGTAGATCAGCGAGAAATCCGCCCACATCCCCCCCCCCCCCTCCATTTAGCATTAGTCACATACTTGTGATAGCACTGTTTGCCTTAAGGCTAGCCAGCTAATGTCTCATTTAGCCTTAAGGATTAGCTAGTGTGGCCAATCAGCTAAGACTTTTGAGGCATTCCAAGACAAGAAAATAGATGTAAGACTGGAATTCGCATCATGCTGGACTGTGTATGGGTGTGTGTATGGGTGTGTGTGTGTGTCCTGTCAGTAGTTGATTCAGTAAGAATTTAATTTCACTCGGCTGTGTGTTCAGACACGGCTGACACTTCTGGAGGCTTCAGCTCCTAACAGACGAGATGGAGGAGCCTGTTCCAACAGTCAGAGTAAATACTTGAGTGATGACAAAAATGAAACGCAAGCTCAGCTCAGCTGCTAAAAACAGAGAGCCTGAGTGAGTGAGATTAATAACACAGAGCTATTTTTACCTCCTCTTTGACTACTTGATTAGCTTTGACGCTTAACTGTCGGACAGAGCTTTTCTACCGTATTTTCTGAACACTCCAAAGTCCGGGAAAAAGACAGGAATTCTGCAGGGAAAATAATGAAATGAACTACTTACTTACCTGTATAGAATAATTATAGATCCTGACAAGAGCTTCAAACTATAAAGCGGGAAATAAAACAAAACAGCCAAAGATAAAAATAGTCTGAAAAGTGACGAGTTTGGGTTTGGGTACCGTCGGCAGCGTTCTCTGATGAACACTGAGTTTGACCCAGTTCTACGATAACGAGTGACACTATTGGAACAGAGTGTCGTACACTTCAACAGAAGCTTTCACTACAGGAGAGAGAAAAGAAAGAGAGAGAGAGAGAGAGAGAAAGGCAGGGAAAGTAGGTTTGTGGTAAAGTAAAGTATTAGTGTTTAAGAGAGGAGGATAGTAAGAAAACGACTGAAAACAAAGTAAAAGAATAAAAAAGTAGAAAAGGCTGATGAGGAAGGAGTAAAATAAAGAAAAAGTTCAAGCTAAAAATTAAGAGACAAAAGAGAAGTTAGAGTATAGAGGATATTATAAAGGAGTAAAGAGAGAAAGAAAAAAGATGGAGAGAAAGGAGGGATACTGTACAGAAACTGAGAGAAAGTGATGCAAAGATAGACAGATAGAGACAGACAGATAGAGAAAGAGGGGGAGGAAAGATACATAAGTGAGAAAAAGAAAGCCAGAGATATACACCAAAAAAGCTGAGGGTGACAGAAAAAAACATTCAGTTACAGAATGATAGAAAAAGAGAAAGTGACAGAGAGGAACAGAGAAACTAAGATAGATTGATAGATAGATAAGCAAAAGAGAAAGAAATAGAGAGAAAAAGAAAAAAGCAGAGTGACAGAGAGAAAGAAAGAGAAAGGCAGACAGGCAGAGAAAGAGTGATAAACTGAAAGAATAAAGAAAAAGAACAAAGAGAGAGAGAGAAAGAGAAAGAAAGCGAGAGGAGTGGTAAAGTAAGATATGGGTGTTTGAGGGAGGAGGATAGGAAATAGTAAAAAAAAATAATGGGGGGGAGAGAAAAGAAGTGTTCAAGCTAAAAATTAAGGGGGGAAAGAGGGATTGAGGATATTAGGACAGAGAGAGAGAGAGAGAGAGAGAGAGAGATGCACCAAATAAAAGAAAGAAAGAAAAGGTTAAAAAGAGAAAGCAAATGAAAGAAAAAGAATGGCAGAAAGTGAGAGACAGATAGAAAGAAAAGACAGAAAAAAGAGGCAAAGATAGAGAGGGATAGAATTTTAGACAGAAATAGAAAGTGACAGAGATCAAGAAAGCAACAAAGAGAAATAAAAAAGGAGAGAAAGAAATAGAGAGAGAAAGAAAAAGCGTGACAGAGGGGAGTAAGAGAGATTTGAAAAAAAGAAGACAAAGGTCATAAAGTGAGAAAGAGAAAGCCAGAGAGAGGAAAAGAGAAAGAGAAAGGCAATGACGGGCAAAGATAGAGAGAAAGAATAGTAAAGACAGAGAGTGACACAAAGAACAGTGTAACAGAGAGACAGAGCAGAAGAAAACCAGAGAGAGAGAGAGTGAGAGAGAGAGTGTGTGAAGGAGAGAGAGAGAGAGAGAGAGAGAGGGAGTCAGTATTGGCTGACCTCGGCACTTTAACTGCCCACAGCCGTCGGATTGGCAGCATTCACTCCGTAATGACGGCAATTTATTTCAATTAAACTACTGTGTTATTATTGTAAAAATCGTTAGAGTGGCGTCTGGACGATTAACGCGCCGTGTGGAGAAGCATGAATGCCACGTCAAATTAACCGCCCCACCCCACCACTAGCCCCGAGACCCCCTAGCACCCCCCCACCACCACCATAACCCTGAAGAATGAATGAGTGTGCCCACTGCCCACTCTTAATCACTACTGCTGCTCTCAGTGTTTGTTTACGCGTACGTATTTCATATTAACCCATTCTGGAGAACTGCGGCGCGCTGATACAATACGCTCCATTGTGGCGTCAGTAATTGCAGTGATTGCAGCCGCAGCGTAAAATCGCGCTTACGAAACCTACATAAACGCGTTAATGGCTCTGAGTTTGTTTCCCGCGGCGACCGGAAAAGAAAGGGGCAGCATTCCTGTCTGTTTGGCCTGTTTTTTTTTTGTTGTTTTTTTTCGCGGCTTGAATAATGAGTTGATTCATGGATACCAAAAGCAATATTTGCAACACCAGACCCGAGTGTGTCCCGCTCTGGTTTTTCCAGCCCTCCCATCCATTTTTATTTTTTATTATGTCTGCTTGGCACTGTAGAGAGCTCCCTGCTCTGACAGAGAGATGGAGAGATGGAGGAGAGGAGAGGAAGAGAAAATGTGAACGAGTGCGGCTAGACGGTTTATAACATGCAATTTTAATGCTCCTTTGAGCAGTAATTGACTATTGGAATGCTTATTTCATATAATCCCCCCAAAATGAGATTTTCCTGCCTTCAGACGTTCTCCGTTCTTCGAGAGGGAGCTCAGCTCAGCTCAGCTCAGCGCACCGTGGCTCGTCATGGAAAATACACAGGCAGTTAATAAGCAGGCATAAGCAGTGAGCACAGAGTCACTGTAACTATTAACAGTAACAATACAGCCTGAAAGCACTGAAACTACAACTACAGTGTAGCACTGTAAGACCAATCCAATTCATCCAGTTTATTTTAATTTACGAATCTTTATTTTATCTATTTGTCTATCCAACACCATCTATACACAGACACTAATCACAGTGCAGAGTGACTGGACTACATTCTGGACTGCATTCTGCTTACTGCAGGCTTTTAACTGTGGTAGAAGGTTACAGTAATTATAAGAGACATCAGCTCTGCTGTACTTAAGGCAATTAGACCTCAGTACAGGTTAAATATAGCTAAATAGCTCTGCTCTCAGGGAGTGTCTCAGCCTAAGGGACTGCTGGAGTTAAAGCTCAAGGCCAGGCACTATTCCAGGACTTCAGAAGCACAGCGCAAAGTTGTTCAAGAGAATTATCTCTTTAATAGGTCGTTTAATGGGTCCAAGCGCTGGAAGAAAAGATCCAGGTGTTGTTATTATAAACTAAAAGGATAGCATACAACATATTGCTACATATCTTTGCCTAAGCATTTGGATGAAACCTGGGGTAACCCTCGTTTATACCTGGTCACTTCATGAGTCTGGAGTATTTGGATTATATCTGAGTAAATCCAAGCCACACAGAAATGCCAATGTAAACATACCTAAGTTTCGGTAAGTACACTACAACAATAATACGAGAACATAGAATCATAATAAAAAACAGACAAGGTCAAAGCCAGAAAACAAACACGAAAGGAAAAGAAAACATAGCAAAAATTGTACAGGTTACTACAAAAAATGGGTCAAACACAGAATTAACATATACACAGGCAAGATTAGCATTTTGTATAGAAAGACAGAACCAGATCTAATACTCGGCCAGAAGTTTGTGAAAGGCAGGGGTGTATATATATATATATATATATATATATATATATATATATAGTGAGGTGAACAGGTAAAATCAATACTCAGATGACTATTTTCTGGGGGGTGTCATGTGATTAGTCATGTGAGGGAACAAATGAGTAATGTCAATGAGTGGTGCATTCTGGGCAATGGTCCGGAGCTGCGAGATACAGAAACTGTTAAAAGTTAAGAAAACACATAGTCTGTAGAAGTACAGAAAGGATTGGAAAGCATGGCATTAGGTTGCTTAAATTTTCAAATTAAAATGAACTATTTCAGTAATATGACATTTTTTAAATACACTTATGTATCATTAATGTCATGTAAAACCTTGTCAAAGATCTATTTATCTTTTTTACAAAATGTGTATCTGTCAGTTATTCTTAACAATGAATAAACATAATGATTTACTCATTTTGTAACTCATTAATGGACCAATATAAATGCTCTAAAATTACTTGAAATTATTTTTTTTTTACTTTGACTGCCATTTTCTTCTTTGCCGAGGTCTTTGTTTGACTGTGCTCCTCTATAAAAATGAACAAAGGTACAAAAAAGTCCAATTCAGGCTTTAGGTTATTGCAGGCTTTGCTGTGAGAATTTGATTGCAGTCATCAACAAGAGCATTAATGAGGTCAGGATGACTTTCAAACTCATCCCAAAAATAGTGGATGGAGCATCAAAGCATCAATTTCCAGATCACACAGCTCCACAGCTCAATACTGAGGTCTTTACACCATTGTAGCCCATGCCTGTCATTAGGCATGATGCCAACAAGTTCATACTGTATTTATCTGCTCCAGAGATATTCTATAGGAAATACATTACCTCTCTATAGGGACTACACAAGCTGTGTCAGCAATGAATGCAACTTACCTAAAATCAGCTACTGAAAATGCCTTGATTACATAGAAGTTTGGTGAGATAAAATGCATTCGTCTGACAAAAAGTGGATAAAAAGTAAAAGAGACAGCTTATGAATAGTTTAGGTACGAGAATGCCAGTGTTCTGCCAGTTTAAGAAGCGAACAGCGCGAAAGCAAAGACGAGAAAGCGAGTGAAAAGAGAGTCAAAGTGTTAGTGACAGAAAGGCAAACTTAGGAAGGTTTTTTTCTGTCCTCTCCCGCCCTCTGCGGTTTATGAGTCACGACGTTAATATGCCATGACCACTATGAGAAAAACAACACATATTTACTTTATAGCACCATTATGAGAGGCACAAACAACGGGCGAGGGGGAGACAGAGAGAGAGAGAGAGAGGCAGAGAGAGGGGGAAATAAAGAGAGAGAGAAAGAGAGAGAGAGAGAGATATTTGCGTAAGAGGAAGAGAAGTGAATAAGAGTAAATAATAATTAACAGTTTACTCATATTGCCATGAATAACATGCTGCATGCCAGTGTGTTTTGGTACAGGATGAAGAGTAAGAGAGAGAGCAAGAGAGAGAAAGAGAGAAAAAAAGGCAGACAGACAGACAGACTGAGAGACAGAGAGACAGACAGACAGACAGATTAACAGCATGACAGAGAGGATGAAAAACTGGCCTATAAGTTAAGTGTGTATGTCAGTGGTGGAGATTTACAGAGTAAATATTTTCGAAGCTTCTTTCTCTGTCTCTCTTTCTCTCTTTCTTCATTTCTCTCTCTCTCTCTCTCTCTCTCTCCCTCTCTCTGGGGGTAGTGCTCCACTGGGATGGAAAAAGCCGAATGTCTATAAAAGCGAGGTTTACTGAGCTCTAACAGCAGTGTATTTATGTCCATTAAAAACACACATAACTAACACTTTAGACACTTTAGGAGCGCTGCATTCTGGGAGATTTTTGCAAATAAAACAAAATGGGAATAACACACTTCACGAGGACACTGACACCCACCCACATATAACCACACACACACACACACACACACACAGGAATCCACACGCAATGTCTTTTCAGTTGGCGTCCTGGTTGCGTGTCTTTGTCTTTGGAGCTCTCACAGACGAGTGTGTGCAGGGTCTGGAGGTCCCCCGCCCACCCCAGCCTCTGCGTGTGCCCACTGTGTGCCCCCGCCAGCGTGGCCCCGGCAGGAAGAAGAGCAAAGAGTAACTGGAGAATCTTCTCTGCACTTTGATTCAGGCACAGGCCTGCGTGATCTCATACTGTACCACACACCACACACTGCACTCCAGCTCCAGATCCAGCTCTCCCCTCACTACTAACCACCGCCGGGCGCGGCAGCCTGCCCTCCGCACCTCCATTCAGGGTCAAACGCTGGCATTTCAGACTGCACACGCCAGCTCTCTGCACACACAACTCATCATCTTTACTTCCATTTATGAACTACCAAGGGCAATAGACTAAACTCAGTAACTTTGTTATAGTTGTTTTTTGAGTTCAAACGAAAGCCCTATTCAGATGGGATTAGTTGCTCAGGGTTGAAATATTGCTCACAGATAAATATTCCCGACATCCCTGTTTTTTTCTGTATTTGAAGTCTTGGTAAAGTTTTGGTGTGGCTGGATTGTTCTTTAAAGGTCTTTCTTTAAAAGTCTTACAAATGATCTACACTGTAAAACAATCCATTGCCAAGATAGCGAAATGCCAGAAAGGTGCCTGAAGACACCTCATTTTAAAACCACCACACCCATCGGCATAGATATATTCACAAGCCCTATTGCTATTTAAATGATGCAGGCACAAGGCATAAAAATTACTGTAAATAGAACCGAAGAAGTCATTAAAAACAACCTTGCGAAGTATTTATTTTACAGCGCAACAGAGTAAGCACTTTATAGACAAAGCAAATTTAAATAGTAATTTTCGATCATTTCTATGAAATAAATGAGTAAGAGCACAGAATGTTATGAATGTAAGACACAACGCTATAAGGATATATAAGCATATTTTTATATGCTGAGTGAATGCTACCACGGCATCAAATGATTGAGAACAAAACTGACAGTGAAGTATTCTAAATATGTTTTAGCTCCTAACTTCACGAGATTACATCTGCAGCAAGTTGACTGACAGGCGTAGAAGCTTCTACACAAACACAAAACCTAAAAGGCAGCAAAGCTGGCAAGCACTGAGTAACCATTTTTATCCACACAGGGCTGGTTTGGCAACAGCTTTTCATTCCAGTTAAGCAGATGCACACCTGACTAATCGTTTGGTCTCGCCTTCGAACACCTGATTCGCTGGGATGTGTGTTCTTGCTTCATTTGAATGAAAACCTGCAGTTTTTCAAAACATTGAATTTTCTAAAAACATGACCACAGTCTCAAACACAGCAAAGGAACCTTTAATCTGGAACACGGGGATGATTTTTTTCGGGGTGACAGTGGCTTTGGTATTGAATAACTGAGAATCAAGTCATATAAATTGTAGCTCGTATAGTACAGGTACACATTAAATTCTGCTGTGATTTGGGCAGCCGTGGTTTTATGTTTTTTGGATACAATCCGGGTTAGCACCCGAACATCCCTTTTAGACAGCTTCCTCTTATAGCGTCCACAGTTAATCCTGTTGGATGTGGTTCGTCCTTCTTGGTGGTATGCTGACATTACCCTGGATATCATGGCTCTTGATACGTCACAAATACATGCATAACATAACTGGTCCTGTGATGCAGTTTTTGTAATTTGTAATTGATTGCTGAAGGCATACTCATCTATAAATCAAATGCAACATACAAGAGTAGGTAAAGAGCTGCTTCAGCTGTTCGCTTTCCGGTATAGTAGTGCCAAAAATGTATATCACAGTACAGCTCTGGGGAAAAAAAGAGACCACTTAAAAATTCAAATTCACTTAAAAGAGTTCAAGAGGAAGATGGATGATTACAAGCCATCAAAGCAAGCTGAACTGTTTGATTTTTTGCACCAGGAATGGCATATAGTTATCCTAAAGCAGTGTGTAAGGCTGGTGGAGGGAAACATGTCAAGATCCATAAAAACTGTGATTAAAAATCAGGGTTATTCCACTAAATATTGATTCCTGAACCCTTAAAACTTTATGAATATGAATTAGTTTTCTTTGCATTATCTGAGGTATGAAAGCTCTGCGTCTTTTTTGTTATCTCAGACATTTCTCATTTTCTGCAAATAAATGCTCTAAATGACTTTGAATATTTTTATTTGTAATTTGGGAGAAATGTTGTCCGTAGTTTATAGAATAAAACAATGTTCATTTTAATCAAAGATATACCTATAAATAGCAAAATCAGAGAAACTGGTTCAGAAACTGAAGTAGTTCACGGTATATCACATTATTTTATTATTTAGAGAGTAGATATAATATCAAACATTATGACTTTAAATTAAGGCTTGTATTAGTATTGGGTTACTTTCTTCCACAAAATTACACTTAAACACGCTTCCTTTACAAAACTAAATATTTTAAATAGTCCCTTAAACAATATAAATTGACTTAAAATACTCAACGTATAAGTATTCAAAAGAGATATTTCTCAAAAGCTCTATTTCACAAGTAAGACACAAATTTAATATCAATTTATTATTCTTGAAGCCATTAGCCATTTCTTTTTTTTATTAAGTAGAGTCCCTTAAAAATGCACCCACTACTGATAGAAGCATTTAGCAATGCATAAACACACATCTTACATTTCAGAAGAAATGCTGGATGAGCAGATGTCTACAAACACTTCAGACTAACACAGACTAACAGGGTTTAAGTGTGTTTGAATATGAACTTGATGAGAGCATTAAACCGCTGTTTCTTTCTGTAGGGTGGGGTTTGAAGCTGTCAGGCGCTAAATTACCTTTCACATAAAGCAACAGGGAGTATTCAGAAAGAAGATGAATGCATAGTGCTTGGAAAATTCGCCCAAACAACAGGATTATATGAGCTAAAAGCAATAAAAGTGAAGTCAGCTGGCCTCACAGGTCAAAGGACTGCAGACATATTAACATGCACTAATGCTTAGATTAGGTCTACTGTATTGTTACTGTAGTGGATTACTGGCTAATGGATTAGAAAGGCCGCTTGGGCTAATCCTGTTAAATAACACCCGAAACCCTGCTGCCAATAAACTGAGTGTGAAATTGTATTATCAGTAATTAGTGCCTGCATGTAGGTTTGCGGGTCATGCCTCGCTCGTGTGTCTGCTCTTGGTCTTCCGAGCTGACACACAACCAATCGTCAATGTAGAAATGTGTTTAAAATGTGGTTGAAGAGATGCCTGTTGTGGTTTCAACATTAAAACAACGTTTAATGAAATTTTAATGTTGAATCAACTAAATGTCCTTAAACTTCTGCCTTTTGAATTAGTATTTTACATTTAATCACCATACAATTTCAAAAATGAGTTGGATAGAGGAATAAAAAAGTGGTTTTATTCCATTTGCAGTAATTGCTTTTAATTTGGCACCAGTTCTTCATCATACCTGAGGGCATGTTAATGTTCTATTAGTTTTACTGTTTCAGTGTTTTTGAGATCAGATGTTGAATCAGATTGGTAGTGGTGGGTAACTTTCTTTACACTCAGCCTTATCTTTACAACAGTGATGTAAGTTCATTGTGAACACTTTGTTGTTAAGCATAGGATTTTCTAGTTTTAGCTACTTGCAGTAATTAAAGCTTTTTGTGTTTAGTTGAAGAAGTTCCTTCTTCTCAGAGATGTGTATTCAGAGAGAGAGAGAGAGAGAGAGAGAGAGAGAGAGAGGAGATAAAAAAAAACTTTACATTTTTCATCATGGTATACTGTTTTTCCTTTTCATTTTCCATACAATTTTGAGCATCTTGAATATAAGCTATAGTTTACTAAAGGTTTAACGTACGACGTTGCCATGTCAATGTTGATTCTCTTTTCAAATTCAACACCAAATCCAACGTTGATTTAACCTTAACATCAACATTTACTCAATGTTTATTCCAGCAGGTTTAGTATGTGTTTTTTGTACCCTAACTTTGGATTACCCTTTATTTATTAAAACCTTTTCTCTTTTTCATTTGATAAAGAATGAGTCATGCAAGAATCATCTGTAAAACATTTCAATTGGAAGATTTAAACTTTTAGTTCCAAGCTTAACAAGTCAAAACTGCAACATTAATTAATGCAAAACCATAGTTTACCAGTGATTCTTCCAAATGTGTTGTCTAGAAAGTTTACTAGCATCACATTGACTCACCAGCAGCTAAAGCTCTCTTAAAATGGTCTTATTTAGCTTATTATTAAACAATAGAGCATCAACAGCTTTGCTAACACAGGAGAACATTAAGCAAGTGGAACAATTCAAGGCATGTTAGTCAACTAATACATTATTACCATCTATCCCAATGGGAGTGGTTTAGCTCTCACCAATAAATAGTGGCTGGTGCAAGATTATCTTGCATGCTTCCAAAAAGAAGTGAAGATCTACCTTCTACCGTCTTCTACTACTCTCTTTGGAGCCTCTACCATTACGTGTACACAGAGAATATTGAGCTAGCCTCTTGTTATAGCTTGCCCTTTCCAGACGGGATTAGATTCTCAGGGGGACGTCTGTTCAAAATAGTTCACACGTCTATTCAGTGAAAAAACTCTTGCATCAGGACTGCAATTGAAAAAACAGGAGGACCAATGAGTTTTTGGTCTTCTCGGTCACATGGTATCGTGTTCAGTAGCTCCTCTATTTCCACTTGCTGTTGTGTTTACGCTGTTGTGAATCTCCGTAGAAACGTGCATTGTAATTATGATTCTTGGCAAGGAACAAATAGCTATTTTCCTATTTCTGCCAGAAGTGCAATAGAGTGCAATAAGAAAAAATAATATTTTGAATAATTTTCAATAATATATAACAATAAAGATATCATAATTGCAATTTAAAGAAAATGGATTAACTTCCAGAAAATAGTTTGGTACTCTTGAATATGTATGTCTAAAATCTTTCTTGTTTAGTGTACAGCTTCTCTTTTGATATAGGCTGCAGATCCAAGTTTTTTATGGTCACAGGGAATTGCAATAAATGAAAGCGCAGCGAAAGTTCTACTAAAGACTCCAATGCTACGTCACCTAATTACCTATCCAATCAGCTGTTCCCTCTGCCTTTAAATAAGATCACTCATTCAGTACCTTTGCTGCCTTTCAGACGCTGATGGTCGTTCTTACCCTCCTCCTTCCCCACCGCCTCCAGGTTGGTCCCGTTTGGTTGCCCGGGGGTTGGCTCCGCCCCTGTCTCCAATGTACGACAGGATCTGCAGAGCCCAGATGTGTCAAGTCCTGGGCCGATGACGGGGCCTACGCCAAAGACTCTACTAGAAGACTGTTTCAATATAACCTCTTTATATATGTATCTTTGTTTTGCTAAATATGTTAAAACATTAAATTGTTCAACTGACAACATTTCTTCTGGAGTTGTAATAGTAGAACTGTGGTTCTGCTGCTGTTGTTTCACCTCTTGCATGCGATCACTGATGTTTGTGGAGAGTAGAGCAGATAAATGCCGGTGTTTTAGGGAGATTTTGTGTCTATGTTACCTTCTGGCTCTCTCTCTTTAGTTGTGCTATTATAATTAGATTTGCTACATTATAATAATATTTCACTGTCTGTCCTGACACTGATAAATGTCAGACCATCAGGATCTAATCTTTTCCACCACATACCTTCAGCTTTAAGGGAGATTTTCTCCTATGCTAGCAGTTCCAAATGTTATGTTTTAGATCCATTTTCACACTATCTGCTTTGCGACAATATCAGTTGTAAAAAATGCTGTATAAATAATTTGAGTCAGATCCTAGCAGAAGCCAAACAAAGTGAAATCTCAGCATCTGGACAAAGCAATCAAAAGTTTGGACACACCTTGAGTAACAGTGATTTTCCATTATTTGAAAATGCTATTCATTCTAGATTTATACTAACACTTTCTTAAGTGTTAAACAAACCAGAATATGTTTTATACTTTAGATTTTTCAAAGAAGGCACCTCTTGCTTAGATGACAGTTTTGCACATTTTGGCTGGATTTTCCCAGGCAGTTTTATGAGGTAGAGTCATCTGGAATTTCAGGCTTTCAGGTAACAGCTGTGCTGAACTTATCAAGAGTTAATTGCTTGAATTTCTTGCCTCTTAATGTGTTTGAGAGCATCAGTTGTAAAGTTGTGAAGAGGTAGAGTTGGTTGGTTTACAGTGAATAGCTCTATTTGAGTAGTGTTATAATCCATATTATAGCAAGAAATTTCCAACTTAGTAAAAAGGAACTTTGAAAGAATAGTTAAGTGCAGTCAAAAAGATGATTAAAATCGTCTTATCAGGACCGCTTTTTAAGAGTTACCAGCCTCAAAAACTGCAAGTTAACAGCCCCTAGATAAGAGTATTTTGGTTTGTTTAGCACTTTTACGTTCAATACATGATCCTTTATGTGTTCCTTCACAGTCTGATCACTTTAGTATTAATTTACAATGTAGGAAAAAAAGAAAAAAAAAGAATGAGAAGTTGCGCCATTTTTTTGACTGGTACTGTAATTAGCTGTGTAATTTGAGGTTGATGATTATTTGAGGTAAAGATCACATAGCAATAGACTTGAGTCTCTTGTTTGAAATTTTGCTAAAGCTTTAATTACATGAACTCAACAGTATACCATCAAAATGATTTTAAATCTGATCATTTAAGGCGAAATTGCTAAATAAATAGCTTTACAAGAGTCATTTTGAAACACTGATCTTTAGTCAACAATATAAAAAGGCTAAGCCTGCCTGCAGAAGAAATGCCTGCACTTTACAGAAGAGAAGAGTTAACAGACTGTAAAAAGCAGACCTTCACTCTGAAGTTCTTTTGGATTTTTCTTGAGAAAAAAAGCACTAGCAAACAGCACAGCAGATATAAACCGAGACTAGGGCACATTTTTCACTTATGCACTGGCAAACCCAAAAATCTCATTTATTTTCCAAAGTGAACATATTCTTTTCATATATTTAAACACTGCAATTTCACTGATGCACGAAACTACAGTTACCCATAGCTGTTTTGTATACGTACGTCAAACAGTGCTGTTTGAAGACTAGCTAAAGGGGGTGCAATGTCGCTTTGAAGTCAGCGTGGTGCCGTTTCCTTCATTCAGTTTAATATAGATTGTGTATATTCCAGCAGTAAGCATATTTTGCACAGTATGAGAAAAGTCCGGCTGAGACTGATGGTTTTTGGGCTTGCTTGTGTTGAGTCTGAGACTAGAGCTGAGGTCTGAATGAATGAACGTCTGCAGAACACAGACTTGTGGCTCCTGGTATGAATTGGAGAAACACAGCAGTCTGCACTTAAACCCATTTTGCATTTCGACAATGAGCTGGAAATACACGCCCGACTGGCTCTGTAATGGTTGAGCTGCGCGGTGGAGAAGCATTCATTACTGTTTTCCATGCCATGCACAGAAAATTGCATGATAACTATCAAATGCACAAACCGCTGAAAAGCGCTAAATAAAAAAGATCTGCACGATTTAGTGAAAGATACCGAACACAATCAAAAACGAGCCAGTTCCAGACTAGCTGTATGAAAACGATGAATGTGTGCATTGTTTAGTCTCATTCGTTGGCTGGGTAGAGCGATTATTATTATTACATTTATAACATAATAACATAATTATTGCTCTGTTATTAGTGCAAATGCAGAAACTTAGAGTCACTAGATTATAGTACACTTGGTAACGGTTTAGGGGACATTCCAGGATTTTGGTACATTTCCTGTCCCACCACTTAAATTTCAAATGTACGTATCCAAAATATCTAAATGACTATTTTTTTGTGAAAAATGTACTTGTTATAAGACAAACTGTAAAATATGGTGGAAAAATAAGCTTATTCAAAAGACCGAATACCTTTGGACCACCTCAAAAAATGGCTGTTTTCTCTTGTCCCACACACTGGGTGACCAACTCCTTTGGCAAATTTAACAATTAAAATAAGCTCTAAATAAATGACTTCCTCTTGTATATTGTTGATATGCATCTCCTTTACTTATGAAAACAACTTCTTTGGTCTACATTGTTTTGCATGTTACAGTTTTTATGCTATTAAGTTGTGTCCCACAACCTGCGCACAACCCTGTTACCATAAGGAATTTGACCTGGCAGAGAAAGAGTTAAAAATATTTGTCTACTGGCACAAAGAAAGTTACATCACAAGGACATTTTCTGCCCACATGGCAAGACCAAGAGTAAGTGCTCTAACAATTTTCACGTTTTTTTTTTTCAAATATGTTTGTCCAAGTTGTGTGTGTCACTCAGTGAACTCAACCCTGTTACTCATACTGTAAGACTAATAATGAGTAGAGTCAAAATTTACTTTATATACTTATATAACCATGTTTGTCCTTGATCTTGTATACATCAGCTCAATTTTACAGTTGGCATCTGTTCCTGGGGTAAACCACAACTTAGCCTAGATTTGCAACCCTGTTACTCGCAACCCTGTTACTGTAAGTTATCAAATATAGTTCATAATCTAATTAAAAAAACTGCTTTGATACCTGAGCTTGACAAATCAAACTTTTTGATAGTCTATTACCTGTACTTAATAAATATATGACTAAAAATGATCAAATTGAAGATCAAATTTTCAGAAGTGACCACCCCTGAAATGTCCCTTAGATAGGATGACCATATTTCAGTTTTGTTTTAAAAAGAAGACTCTGAGGACATATGATTACCTGTCATGGTTAGGATGTTGGATCTGAAGAGAGTAGGACTCTTGTGTAAGTGGGTGTAGGAGGGAGGTAAGAACTTAGATCTCCTTATATATTATATATGAATATTATTAAACAAGCATTGACTGACTGATTGACCAACATTAATACTTAGCCTTAATAGGCTTAATTGAAAAAAGCTAAAAAAAAAAAGCCAAATAAACAATTAAATATTAATAAATGCATTAATGGAACAGAACAGTCTAGTAAAGTTAAATTGCTCTATGTAGTTTTCTTCCCCATTTGTTTAAGGGACTGTGGTCAATGTTGAATGTTGAACAAAAGTTGACCAAAAGTGAGAAGGCGGGATTTAAAAAGTTATGTAATATATGAATGGAAAATATGCACACAAAATGTGTGGTGATTGTGAAAGTCATTGCGAAATCCCAGACGTTTTATAAAATGTAAAGATTGCGTTTATAGAAATCAGGCGATGAATTAAAATATTTTCTAAAACGTCTGGTGTTTCCTATTGAACTGAAAATCAAAAAATGACATGTTCTGGAAAAAGAGGACTTATAATCACTCTAGTTTAGCATATTTTGTCCAGTTTTAGAGTTTGTGAAACTGATATTAACTGTAACATCAAGATAGTTGTGAGAGTAAAGAATGAAAGCATGGTTACCCCAAAATAATCCAGGGTGACGAGTGTGTCACACACCCTTTGAAAGCTGTGCAAAGTTTGTTACAGCGCTCTGTCCTTTCCTTTAATCCATAAAGTCCCTCTGTGACCTATACTGAACATCCTGAGAGCATCACTACAGGACAGAATGTAGATTCACTTGTGGTCTTTAAATGCAAACTGAAGTTGCATCTTTTCATAGAGATCCTAAACAATGAATATTGTAACATTAACAAAGCTTGATGTACAGTATCTCCTGATACTAGTCTCTACAAATTAGCTTTGGAAATGTTTAAAGTAATCAATAAAGCATTTCGTAAGTCGCTCTAGAAAAGGGTGTCTGCTAAATACCCTAAATGTAAATGTAAATGAGTGATAAGACTCTCTGGAGCAGAAGCAGTTTAGATTTATACTGTATACATTATTTCAGCTCTCCCGTCGCTCTGAAGACCGTGTTAAAACAAACAGAAAGCTTTACAATCTCAGATCTGCAGAGAGAGGTGTGTATGGGAGTAATGAAGATCTGAGGATGTGTGTGTAGCCCCCCGCTGCAGATCTCTCTGTGCTGGACGTTCTGCTGTGTGCTCAGCGCAGGCTGAAAGAGGCCTTTTGAGGTCTGTGTGTTTGACTTCGCCTCGCTCTCAGTAGGTCGCCTTGCTGTGGCTGTAAGCAGTTTTGCAATATGCCGAGGGCCTTGAGAGGGAGTTTGTGTCAGAGGCACAAAGATGACAGACGGGGTAAACACTTTAACACCAAACCACAAGAGCGCTCTCGCTCGCCCCCTCTCCCGCGCTCACTCTCTCCCTGAACTCGCCTGGTAGGTTCTTGCATGCCTTTTCTCTGACTGTATGAAACGGCAGAATTATAATTAATTAGAGGTCGGAAAAAATAGCGACTGGTTGGCTTGGAGTAAATTATATAGTAGGCTTCCAGAAAGAGAGCCAGCAGAGAGAGAGAGCGCGAGAGAGCGGGCGACTTCTGCCACAATAGAATAAACACACACACACACACACACAAATATATATATATATATATATATATGCATATATAGATTTCCCTACATTTAGAACCCCATGCTTTGTGGTATTGGTTTAAAGAAACCCTGCCTCACACAGATATTGATATATTTGTATCCTTGTTTCAAAAGAAGTATTGGGACACATTCGCATATTCATTCATTCATTCATTTTGTCTTCCAAGACTAGATCCTCCTTTTCTTGGAATAACTGGCTCTACTGTCCAGGAAATTCAGAATATAGGATGATCACCACTCACCTCACTTAATCCCCAAACTCAAATCCTAAAACTAATGAATGGAGCACCATCCATCATTCCAGAGATCACAGTTCCACTGCTCCACAGCTCAATACTGGGGGTTTTACACCTTTTTTTGCTTTTTTATTTTTAAGAAAACTTTAATGAACATTTATAACGATTACAGAAATACACATCCACATTAATAACAAAACATACTATCTTCAAATGTAAAAAAAAAAATAAAAATAGGCATCTAAGTTCTAAGGATTAGAGCGATAAAGATTCCCATAGAGTGGTAATGGGTCTTGTTTTTGATATAACATTAAAAAAAAAAACATCATACCTGATGGTGATCCAAAATCTCTTCTTCAGTGCAGTTAGGACATTGTGTGGTTTTACCAAATTAACAACAGCTTTTACAGGAAGTCCCCTAAAAGCAACCAACCAAGCATTCATTCTCATTTTTTTCTGTTAGATTTTGCCTTAAGATATTTTTATATACATTTTATTTTCATCACTGGATAGAAGTTTAAAATTGATTTCACTTCCATAAACTTTATTACCTACTATATTATATATTTACTTGTTAGAATCATTTAACCAATCTAAAGTGCCGTTTTCAAAGAGGTTTACACCCCTCTTGCCCACACTTAGCAATCATGGAGCAACCACTTAACAGCTATCTAGTAACACCACAGTAACCATCTAGCAACCACATAGCAGTTCAATAGCTTTATACCTAGCATAACTAAATAGTAACACCTCAGTAACCAGCTAGCAAATGTCACCGGGGAAAGGACGCACACCAAATGACAAAATAACTTTTTCTGGTATTTTATTCTGATTTTTAAGAAATATAAAAAGGTATATTAATTATAAAACAAATATGAAATAAAAACAAAATAAAGAAAATCAGCACTTGCTGAACAGAAATATTATTCTCAGTGCACAACAACACTGCACCACCTATCTTTGACTTACTGCAACTGCAGTGTACAGATTTATAGACTTTTATCAGAGCTTGTACTCAATTGTACTCAAAATAACAAAAATAAAAATGAATACACTGTAAAAACCCTAGCTTAGAACACAGTACAGTATTTGGTAGTGGCACTAATTACAGAAAATAGATAAATAACATTAATACCACCTTAATACCATTAACAGAGCTCTTTTTATATTTGTTTTTAAGCTCACCTCGATTTACTCAGCTTTACTCAACAAGATTTGAGCATTTCTTTAAGAGAACTTGGATAAACTTCTCTTATTTCATTAGGATGGCTCTGGATGGATCCTAAAATGGAGCACCACCATTCACTGCAGCTTGAGCCTCCTTCTCTACCATGCTCTTAGCTCCTCCCTTTCCTCTCTCAGGGTGACAACACTTCTGATTGTGTTTCTTAAAGTTACAGACACACATTTTAAAGGTGTATACTCAATTCACCACCTGGCTACACAAAGACTTACCAGCTAGCAATACCACAGTAACAACCTAGTAACCACCTAGAAACACCACAGTAACCATTTATCAAACACATAGCAACTCTACAGCTTCACACCTATAATAACTACCTTGTAACACCACAGTAACCATTTATCAAACACATAGCAACTCTACAGCTTCCTACCTAGCATAACTCCCTAGTAACACCACAGTAACCATTTATCAAACACATAGCAACTCTACAGCTTCACACCTATAATAACTACCTTGTAACACCACAGTAACCATTTATCAAACACATAGCAGCTCTACAGCTTCCTACCTAGCATAACTACCTAGAAACACCACAGTAACTATCTAGCAAAGACTTACCAGCTATCTAGCAATACCACAGCAACAACCTAGGAACCACCTAGTAACAAAACAGTAACCATTTATCAACCACGTAGCAACTTCATAGCAACCACTTGTCAACAATTCAGCAATCATAGCTAAAGACAAAAATGTCACAGTGTTAAGAGTCATTTTATTTCATTTTTTGTAGTGTAATCAATTTACTATGCTAGAAAACATGACATCCCTTCTTTCTTTACTTTACACAGGTTAAAATTAACTACAAGACAAGAGTCCAAACCTATAGCTCAAACATATAGCTCAAACATATAGCTAAAACATATAGCTCAAATATATAGCATGTTAAAGTGGAAAGTCCGCATCATGCAGTGGATATAAACCCAGATCAGTGCAGTGTGTAATTAGTGGACAGAATGTGGTGGAGTCTTTAGGGGCTCATACAGCATATTTAGGTTACTATGAATATCCTCACACAACCGTATAGACTGGCCTACATTTAGAGTTAGTCTTGTGCTTTGTGTTACTGTGTACGACACACACACACACACACACACACACACACACACACACACACACACACTTACTTTATATTCACACAGACACGGCTGTATTCAAGGCCGTGCAGGAGGCACAGGTAACACAGAGTTCAGGTAATACTGAGCACATTCACTGTTTCAGTAACGTACCCTCAGGGACATGCTGGTATGTGTGTGTGTGTGTGTGTGTGTGTGTGTACCCAGGCTGGCTGTATGAACTGGCTGCTACTCCTTGGTGCAGGAATCAGAGAGAAGCTTTCACACTCTCCTCTCTCAGCAGCAGCAGCAGCAGCAGTAGTTATGAGTGTTAATGCTGACTGGGTCGCTGTGTTCTCCGGCTGCTGCTGGCCGTGGTTGATTGTATTCGGTGTGTACGGTTAGAGTGAGCTCTGGTGTGTGAGCTGAGAGCAGAGGGAGGAAAGTGTGTAGAAAGCGATACTGCAGAGAGATTGTGCCGCTGCTGCTGCTGCTGCTGAACGCTCTCTCACACACTGCGCTCTGGGTCATGTTGTTTATTTTAACTGGAAACGTTTTTCTAACATTTTGATTAATGTGGTGCCCTGAGTGCTGTGGCACCCACATCATACAGATAAGTACACACACACACACACACACACCAGACAGATAACTGCTTTCTCTCCCTGTCAGTGTGGAGGAGCATTAAAAAGAACTCTTTGAAAGTGAGAGCAGTTCTCTGGGTACACACACACACTCTCTCTCTCACACACACATACACACACACAAATGAAGGCTTTGATTTTCCAGTCTGCGACTGCTGACCTCTAAATATTTACAGTGGTTGGCAAAGGCAGTGACCAGTGTGTGTGTGCGCGCGCCTGTGCTTTCAGAGTGTGTGAAAGACAGAACAAGACCAATGCTGCCTGTACTGTATTTCTCATAAACATATTAATTAAAGTCAACCTTAAACATTTTAATTAAAAGCACGTTCATATGCATATGTATATATAGTGTTTAAATACTGCTGGCGACATGGCCAAAATTTATATTGCGATATATTCCTTAATTTCGGTCAATATGATATAATTTTGATATTGATTTTCTTAAAGGCCTCAGAAAAACTGCTAATGTAATGGAAATCTGTACCTTCTACTGTCTATGTAATTTAGGTCTTTGAAGCCTCCCAACACTTTAAAATTAAAAATGGTCAAAATAAATCAATGCTCAATTTTATTTGCATATAGCAAAATAAAAAACATGACATCTCTGTCAATCACAAACCTATAACCTAAATACATATTACCAATATAAATAACTTTAAATTACAACAAAGGCAGAGCTTCTTATTCTTTTGTAAGCAAATTTAACAGATCAAAACAAAAGTGCTTCAACCAGGATGGTGGTGGTACTTTCATAGTTTTGGCCTGTTTTGCTGCATCTGGGATAAGATGGTCTGGGCTTGCTGATGGAACAATTTTGAATTATATCATAGAAATCTAAAGGAAAATGTCTGGACGTCTGTCTATGAACTGAATCTCAAGAGAAGGTGGGTCATTCTACCAAAGACTAGATAAAGAAGATAATGTTCCCCACTTGTAATATCATTGCAACCTTCTAGCAACTATCTAGCAACACCAGAACAACTAGCTAGCAACACCATAGCAACCCCTTAAAAACAGCACAGCAGCCACCTGTGATATCATAGTGAAATCAAATGAAATACCAAGCAACACCACAGCAATCACTTGTGATGTCATAGCAACCACCTAACAACAACCTAGTGACACTATAGCAACTACCTAGCAAAATCATATCAAACACCTTGGACATCATAACAACAACCTGAGAAACAACAGCAACTGCCTAGCAAATACTACAGCAACACCCCAGCAACCATCTTACAACCAATTATCAAAACCCAAGTAAATAACCAGCAACCACCTATAGAACCTTCATAGGAACACCATAGTGGCCACCTATAACATCATAGAAACTGACTAATAACATCATCAATCAAACCACTTAGAAATTATTTAGCAACCATCTAGCAACACCACAGCAACCATCTAGTAACTTCTTATTAAAACCAATATAACCAGCAGCTACTTACAGCAACACTATAGCAAACTCTATTTAAAATCCTTTCATTTTCCCAAAAAATCGTCATTGCACCTTTTAATCCAGTGTGCTTTATGTATGAATTTTACCAGTCAGGTTGTAAGTAGCAGTAAAGCCACTTCTGCCGAAGTACAGAGTTATACAGGAGTTTCAGTTTAGTTCTCCAGCACCGGGGCTGGAGCAGCATTAGCATTAGCTGCTAAACGCTATTTCACCGTTCAGAGATCAGTATTAATTGGCCTATAGCCTGCTCCTAACCCCGGCTAGCACTGCTGGAGCAGCAGTAGCATTACCCGCTCCAGCATTAGTGCTGGATAAATCTGGTAATCTAAGCTTACTGTAAATAAACAGAAGCGCTTTACTTACCCAAATAAACAGTTTGTAGGAGAAACAATCTGTGTAGATTAACATCCAGCACTCGTTTGACTTTAAAAGAAAGTCTTTTTTTATTACAGTTTTGTTTACTTAGCTTAGCTTTACTTGAATTAGATTAGATCTCACCCAGCAGTGAGACATGCTCAATTAGAATTTCCCTATAATGTCTCTTAAAATGCACCTTATAATCCATAATGCGCCTCATGTATGAAAATAGACCAAAAATAGGCGTTCATTGATAGTGCACCTTAGAGTGCGAAAAATAAGGTACTTGATTCTGATTGGTTTTATTGTCTAGCTCAGTAGCATAGCAATTGAAACTGATAACCCAGCATAATGCAGTGACTCTAAAGCAGGATTTGTAATTAGTGAACAGAGCGTGAACGCTCACGTCTGTGTGTGTGATGTCAGGTTTAATAAAGAGTGATGTGAGCTGGAGAACAGAATGCAGTGTGTAATGGATGGAATGAAGAAGAGGTCACACACCACGCACTCTTTTACTGCTGCTCTCAAACACCTCCATCAGTAAACTACACTCCATCACACACACTTTTCCAATCAGGATTCAGGCATAGTTTTCAGCTTATCAGGAGTTTCATTCTTCACTCATGTGCGTGTGTGTGTGTGTCTTTGCTCCTTGTTAAAGTTAATGGGCTTAAGCAAAACAGGAGCGCTTCCAGTGCAACAGATGTAAAATGCAGCAAATTACATCACATCAGAGCTACAAACACACACACACACACACACACACACACATAATACAACACTGGAACTCTCACTGTGTGTGTGTGTGTAGGTTTGGACATGCTGGCAGTGCCCAGTATTGGAGTCATTCCTAGAAGCACCATATCCCAGGAGCACCATAAATCTATGACATTTTTTGCGAGGAATGTTTCCGCAGTTTGTCTTTAAGGTTTGTGTGTGAGTGTATGTGTGTGTGTGTGTGTGTGTGTGTGTGTGTGTGAGTGTGTGTTTCCTCAATAGGTGTTATATACAACCCTATTGTTCACTCATTTTGTACCAAGTTCAGTAGTATAATCCTTGAAATTTTTGCGAGTGATGAAATATCATGTTTCATATCAGTTCTGTCCATATACTACAGGTGCATCTAAAACAAAATTGAATATCATTGAAAAGTTACTTGATTTCAGTAATTCAGTTAAAAAATGTGAAACTCATATATTATATAGATGTATTACACTCAGAATGGTCTATTTAAGCATTTATTTCTTTTATTGGCTTACACCCAATGAAATTCCCAAAAGTCTCAGAAAATTAGAATATTATATGATACCAATTGGTTCTTTTGGCAGTGTGGGCAGTGTGCCAATCCTGCTGGAAAATAAAATCCTCATCTCCATAAAAGCTGTCAGCAAAGGGAAGCATGAAGGGCTGTAAGATTTTCTGGAAAAACACTGCACTGACTTTAGACTTGATAAAACACAGTGGATCAACACCAGCAGATGACATGACTCTCCAAACCATCACTGATTGTAGAATAGAATAGAATAGAATAGAATAGAATAGAACAGATGGATTCTTGACTTTTCTTCTGACCTTTTGTAACTGAGAATTACTTTTGAGCAACATTTTCATCAGGGTGCTCAAATTTCTGCATGTCACAGTATATCAGACTGTTTAAATAAGAGATAATAACAAGCTAAAACATTCTTATAAAATTGACCTCTGACTGCATAAAACAACATAGTGAAGCTCAGGAAAATTTCAGAATTTAAAAAATGTAGACCAGTTTTCTGTTTTCTTTTTTTTTCTGATTGGTATTGTCTGCGGAATGCGAGAGGACAGAAATCTGAATGGGTTTCAGTAGGAAGTGCAGGCTTACTGAAATGAAGGCTAGAAACAGCATGCCTTCCACCTCTTATTTAGTCAGTGTTCTATAAAAGTTATGCCTGTGGCAGCTTTGGACTAGCATCCATTTAAAGGAGCTGGAGGAATATAGCATAGCAACAAAGGCTGTAATCATAGGGGAAATGGATGCTTGAAATTGGTTAGCCCAGACCCTTTTGAAGTGTGTTCCAGTCTCTGTACAGCACGCACAATTGAGCTCTGGAGTCAAAAGCAGCACGGATTTAGGAGAAGAACAGTATATTAAACAGGACGTGTTATTAGATAGCCGGCTGTTCGGCCTGAAAAGTGTTGATGTGTGTATAGAAATAAACACTCTCAAAAAAAAAAAAAAAAATTGCATTCATATTTCATTATGGGGATAAACCTGATACATCTGGTAGGAACATTAAATGATTGTCATTACTGTGGTTTACCCAAATTCAACTGAAGTTAGAGTTAAAACAATTTAAGGGATACAGATGTCCAACCTGGGTTTAAAATGTCAAAAAAAATATATAGAAAATATCGGTAACACTTTCTATGAATGTCATCTCTATAAGACTCTATAAACATACTCATAACACATTATAATGCATTCATAAGGCATTATAAACATGGCTTTACATATTAATAAAAAATTATAATTCATCATAGCCATGTTTATTATGCATCATGAACTGTGATTATAATGCATAAATAGCTGTGTTTATAACATGTTATACATCAATTCCAAGAAACTCAGTCCAGTGTGCAGACTGTATCATGACTAAAAAAGCTTCCAACTTATAAACACACCCTCAGTAATCCTATAAATATAGTTTGAACCACTCATAAATTATTCTTGTCTTGAATATAATATTAGTTATAGTCAATTATAATGTATTATAACAGGTCTTTGTGCGCTCTAAGTAAAGTGCCAGACTTTCATTGTAGGACTAGATAATTAATGATAGAGATATACTATTTTAACCTATAGCTTATAATGTATTATGATCACAGGTCATAATGCTTAATAAACATGGCTATAATGGGTTATGTATTTTTATAAATATGTATAGCCATGTTTATAATGCCTTATGCGTGCATTATAATATGTTATGAATGTGGTTATAGTGTCTAATAAAGATGACATTCATAGAAAGTGTTACCAAAATATCTATATTAGCAATATTAGCACTACCCAATGCACTGCAGAAAATCCACTGGCAGAACCTAGACAAAATATTTGTAAATTAAGACCTACTACTGCATCTAAACATATAACTCTGAATATCATTAAAAACTAAAACTGTATTTCAGTAATTTGGTTTAAAATGTGAAACATGGGCATGGTGCCAAATCCTGCTGGAAAAAGAAATCCTCAGCTCCATAAAAGTTGTCAACAGAGGGAAGCATGAAGTGCTGTAAGATTTTCTGTGAAAACACTGCACTGACTTTAGACTTGATAAAACACAGTGGACCAACACCAGCAGATGACATTTCTCTCCAAACCATCACTGATTGGTGGAAACTTCACACTAGACCTCAAGCAGTTTGGACTGTGTGTCTCTCCACTCTTCCTCCAGACTCTGATCCCTTAATTTACAAATGAAATGATAAATTTATTGATTCAGTGATGGTTTGGAAAGACATGTCATCTGCTGGTGTTGGTCCACTTTTTTTTCTTCCAGCACTTCATGCTTTCCTTTGCTGACAACTTTTATGGAGATGCGGATTTCATTTTCCAGCAGGACCTGGCACTCTGCCCACATTGCCAAATGTACCAATTGGCCATATATAATATTCTGATTTTCTAAAACACTGACTTTTGGGTTTTTATTGGCTGTAATCCATAAAAGTTTCACAAGTTAACTCAAATGTCTCTGTTTTAATCACTGTGCTGACATTACGAATTAGCACATTTGTTAAATAACCCATTGGCTTGGTTGTCCCTGATCCCTGAGACAACTCTAATGACCCAATTATAGCACAACAAACTCAGTCCAGCAATTGTATAGAAAAACAAACTTACACACCAACAGTGAGATCTAGCTTGATCTAGTAATTTAAATAAACTAATAGCACATACAGTTGTACATCTCATGTCTCTAAAATTAAAAAAGCATCTAAAGTGCAAACTACAAAAAGTAAAAGAACCTGTGTGTTTACGATGCTTCAAGACCTAAATGACAAAACTGTAAATTAACTGTAAAGTGTCCTCAACTGTGAAACATGGTGGATGGAGCATCATGCATTTGGGCTGGGCATTGGATAATGCAGCACGACTGTGTTGTCGGTGTGTACACCAGTACACACCGACAACACAGCAGTAAATCAATATTCAGATAAAAAAAAAGATAAATGGACATATTAAGTAAATCTGGATCTGGAAAACGTAATGTTTGAGTTACAAATTGTACCTGGATTGAGTGAATGAAAATGTATGACACGAATATATGAAAGGATGTATTGTTTCCGGTGCCCCCAAACTGAAGACTGAGTGTAAAAATAGAGTAGAGCAGAGAATACAGAGAGATTGTGTAGACAGGAAGCTCGCTGCTCCTCTGTGTGTTCTCTTTGAAGGCTGTAATACAGTGGTCTCTTCCTGCAGCAGCTCCAGTGGGTCTACTCATTTACTGAGATCCTGCTGTAAGAAACTCAGGTAAGTGGTCCGGGCAGACAGCAGCACACATCTTCATCAGAAGCTCGGCGGTGTGCTGTCCCGGCGACCCGTCAGCAGACTGCAGGTTTATCACTGTGTTTCTGCTCAGGGTCTGACTTTAGTGCTCCTCTCCTTGTGTTCTGATGTTCAGAGTGAGTTTAGGGCTCCTGAGGTGATGGAACGTTATTGCTGCGCTGGATTCAAACAGTAGTTCTGCCAATTGTCACATGTTCTCGTAGCACTGGGTCAGATTTGTGTGATACTGGAGTAACCATGGATACAGCGCATGACTTTTTCACCAAATTCACTCCTCCTGATAGCTCAAGAGTTTTCATCCTTCAACCTGAATGTCGTTCTTTTGAATAGCAACAAAAAAAAGTTCTATCAAAATAAAACATCACTGTGCTGTTCACTGCTGCATTCTTTCAGCTGCCCTGATCACTCTCGCACACTCTCCTGCCTCCTCTACACTCTCTCACTCCTAATAGATCACTCCAGACCTCCCCTTCATCACTCTATCACTCCTACTTCATCACTCCAGACCTGCTCTCCCATCTGTCACTCTCTCACTCCTACTTTATCACTCCTAATTTATCTCTCCAGATCACCTCTCCATCACTCTCTCACTCCTACTGTATCACTCAAAACATCTCCTCCATCACTCTCTCACTCCTACTGTATCACTTCTAATGTATCTCTCCAGATCACCTCTCCATCACTGTCTCACTCCTACTGTATCACTCAAAACATCTCCTCCGTCACTGTCTTACTCCTACTGTCACACTTCAGACCTCCCCTTCATCACTCTCTCATTCCTACTGTATCACTCAAAACATCTCCTCTGACACTGTCTCACTCCTACTGTATCACTCCAGACCTCCCCTCTGTTACGTCTCACTCCTTCTGTATCACTCCTAATGTATCCCTCCAGACCTTCCTCTGTCGTTGTTTCACTCCGACTGTCTCACTCCAGAACTCTCCTTCATCACTCTATCACTCCTACTGTATCACTCATACTGTATCACTCCAGACCACCCCTCTGTCACTGTCTCACTCCTACTGTATCACTTCAGACTTCCTTTTTATCACATTTTTACTCCTACCATATCACTCCCACTGTCTCTCTTCAGACCATTCCTCCATCACTGTCTCATTCCTACTGTATCACTACAGAACTCTCCTTCATCACTCTATCACTCCTACTGTATTATTCCAGACCTCTCCACCTTCGCTCTCTTACTCTTACTGTATCACTCCTACTGTATCACTCCTACTGAATCACTCCAATACCCCTTTACATTCTGTCATTCTCTTACTCCTACTGTATCACCCCAGAACTCTTTTACACTGTGTCATTTTCTCACTCATACTGTATCACTCCAGACCTCTCCTCCATCACTTTCTCACTCATACTGTATCACTCCAGACATCTCCTCCATCACTTTCTCACTCATACTGTATCACTCCAGACCTCTCCTCCATCACTTTCTTACTCATATTGTATCACTCCAGACCTCTCCTCCATCACTTTCTCACTCATACTGTATCACTCCAGACATCTCCTCCATCACTTTCTCACTCATACTGTATCACTCCAGACCTCTCCTCCATCACTTTCTTACTCATACTGTATCACTCCATACCTATCCTCCATCACTTTCTCACTCATACTGTATCACTCCAGACCTCTCCTCCATCACTTTCTCACTCATACTGTATCACTCCAGACATCTCCTCCATCACTTTCTCACTCATACTGTATCACTCCAGACCTCTCCTCCATCACTTTCTCACTCATACTGTATCACTCCAGACATCTCCTCCATCACTTTCTCACTCATACTGTATCACTCCAGACCTCTCCTCCATCACTTGCTTACTCATACTGTATCACTCCATACCTATCCTCCATCACTTTCTTACTCATACTGTATCACTCCAGACCTCTCCTCCATCACTTTCTCACTCATACTGTATCACTCCATACCTATCCTCCATCACTTTCTCACTCATACTGTATCACTCCAGACCTCTCCTCCATCACTTTCTTACTCATACTGTATCACTCCAGACCTCTCCTCCATCACTCTCTCACTCATACTGTATCGCCGCAGACCTGCTCTTCCCTCTGTCACTCTCTCACTCCTACTGTATCACTCCAGACCTTTCCTCCAATACTCTTTCACTCCTACTGTATCAATCCTACTATATTTCTCCAGATTCCCCCTCCTCTCTGTCCTCTCTTACTCCTATTGTATCACTCCAGACCACTTCTCCTCTCCATCACTTTCTCACTTCTTCATATAACCCTATACTACCATTTACTACACTATACTCCCCTATACTCTATGCAAGTACCTGGCTTGAATTAGTGGAGATTGTCTGATCAGTTGGCATAAATCTACTCCAAGCAAAAAACAAGTTAATCTTCATTCTTTTTGTCTTGATGCCATTCTTTTAATGGTAATCACAGTGGACCTATATATTCTAAAGTTTTTGAAATACTTTTTTTTAATTTGCACATAACTTCATGAAGCGTTTGGACAGAAACCCAGTTACATTCTCCTTCTCCTCTTTCTCATTCAAGCCTCTCCTCTCTTGTAGCTTATCATTCCAGTTTTCCTCCCTCTCTCTCTCTTTCTCTCTCTCTCTCTTTCTGTGAAGAGTGTGCGGAGCGTCCAGAGGGAACGGCCCATGAGAACACACTCTTATTTCATGAGCTGAATGGATGGGAAGGCTCTGTGGAATTGAACATTACACACCTCCGCTCAGAGTGTCAGCGTCTAATTAGCTCCTATCATCACACAATGGAAAAAGAGCAAATATGAGCAGAGCTTAAATTGAGCGGAATTTTCAACGGAGTGGAAGTGTTGATACAGACGGCGATTGGTCGTTTAGAGCTGAGATGTTTGCGTGTTTTATTTCTCTGAACTGGGAGAGCGGAGGAGGGGTGGGGGTGGTGGTGTGGTGGGGTAAGAATGGCCGGCCTTCACCTTTAAGGTAGCTCTCTGACGCCACAGGGGAAGTTTGGAGTGTTTTTTTTTTCTCCTTTTCCTTTTTTCCACTTTTGCTGAAACGTCCCTTTGACTGAGTCAGTGCTTCACACAGGGCCTTACTGAGAGTCAGCACCACTCAGTGTGTGTGTGTGTGTGTGTGTGTGTGTGTATGTGTGTGAGTGGTGTTTTCATTGGTCTCCTCCCCAGTTCACTTTCACAGTACTCCCTTTCTCAAAACGGCACCACACACACTCACACACACACACTTAGACACACTTACAAAACCCTCTTTCTCCACTGTACTCTCTCTCTCTCTCTCTCTCTCCCTCTCTCTCTATTTCTCCCTCTCTCTCTCCCTCTCTCTCTATTTCTCCCTCTCTCTCTCTCTCTCTCTCTCTCTCTCTCTCTCTCTCTCTCCCTCTCTCTCTATTTCTCCCTCTCTCTCTCTCTCTCCCTCTTATACACAAACTAAGCAAAGTACTGCTCGCATTACCTTTCACACTCTTTCCTTAAAGCATTCAGCCTGTATTTGAGTTTTCCCAGTGTAATGAAAGTCTGATTGGTGTAGTATTCTTATTGACCTGTATGTGACCTCTCTCTCTCTCTCTCTCTCATATATATATATATATATATATATATATATATATATATATATATATATATATATATATATATATATGTATATATATATATACAGCTCTGGAAAAAAAAAAAGAGACCCCTAAAAATGTATGGGTTTCTTTGATTTTACCTAATCAAGAGAGATCTGATCACAAGCCAGGAGTGGGATAAAGTTATCCAAAAGCAGTGTGTAAGACTGGAGGAGGAGAACATGCCAAGATGCATGAAAACTGTGATTAAAAAGCAGGTTTATTTCACCAAACATTGATTTCTGCACTTTTTCTGGATATTATGCTATTGATAAGTACATGTTTGAGTAAATGAATGTTGTTGTTTTATTCTATAAACTACTGACAACATTTCTCCCAAATTACAAATAAAAATATTGTAATTTAGAGCATTTATTTGCAGAAAATCAGAAATGGCTGAAATAACAAAAAAGACTTAGAGCTTTCAGACCTCAATTAATGCAAAGACAACAAGTTCATATCCATAAATCAGTTCAAAAATCTGTATTGGGTGGAATATCCCTGGTTTTTAATTACAGTTTTTATGCATCTTGGCATGTTCTCCTCCACCAGTCTTACACACTGCTTTTAGATAACTTTATTTCACTCCTGGTGCAAAACATCATGCAGTTCAGCTTGGTTTGATGGCTTGTGATCATCCTTACTCTTGATTATATTCCAGAGGTTATCAATTTGGTAAAATAAAAGAAACTCACTATTATCTTTTTTCTAAAGGTGTTTAAATATCATCAAATGTTTTATAAAAGTAAATTTAACTAATGGCACAAATGGAGATACTCTGAGGATAATGAATTTTGTGTAGAGACAGCACTGATATGAATAACATAAAACATTAAATGATGCTGGAGTTACATTCTGGCGCCTGTAATGTCTCCAACTTTTAAGGTGGAATGGAAAATTCCAGTTAGAAGCAGGCAATTAAGAGGCCTGTTATAGCCTCGTGGGCACAGCCATGTTTATCTAGCATCATAAATGCCTGCATTCTGGATTTTATAGCAGAAGTGTTTAACTGGGATTATGTGATGAGATGATTAGACCACTAGAGCAAAATATTTCTGCTGTATTTATACAAAGTAATTAGACTTTATAGAGAGCACACTGTATGATGTTGGAAGAGAATTTAACAGATAAATTTGATGAGCCAGGTAGGATTAAAGTCATTTTTTTATCATGTTTTGAGACATTTTCTAAAGTCTCATTTATTAGGCTTTTTTTAAATGTTATAATCTTCACTGCCCACATGCTACTATGCATCCTTTACTTTAGCATAGATGTTGCAGTACAACAGTGCAGTTAGTACTGGGCAGTTCACAGCCACAATATTTGACAACAACAAACAGAATGGAAGGGGTGGAGATCATAATAATGCACTAAAAACTACAAAAAAAGGGGTGAAAGAGGCAGTGGAGGTGTTCATTCCATCTGTAGCCATAGGCTTGTAGAGAACCTGAACAAATACAGATTAATAATACATCAATATGCCCATATCTGTATTAATGTTGGGCATAAATGGGCATTTAATTCTAAAATAATGTTTATTAAAAACATCTACAGAAACGTCCTTGCCCTGTTCCCTGTCTGTCTCTGTATCTCATGTGCTCTCTGTGTTTGTTTACCTCTGTTCTCCGCCCCAGTCCTGTTTTCTCCAAGTGCCCCTGTCTGTGATTATTTGTAGCTCCGCCCCCTCATTACCTGAACACAGGTGTTTCCTATTTTCAGTTACTCCTTGTGTTTTAACCAGAGATGGAAAAAGTACAGAAACATTGTAGTTAAGTAAAAGTACCTTTACTTTGCTAAAATTCTACTCAAGTAAAAGTACCCATCTAAAAATCTACTCGAGTAAAAGTAAAAAAAGTACTTAATTTAAAATGTACATAGTTACATAGTTACTTTTAATAATTTGATGTAACAAAAGTACAACAAATCATAAATTAAATTGTTTTTAACGAACTATTATTTCACATAATGATTGGAAAATACTGGACCTTTCAGGCAGCATTCGTTCACACCACCCCATAAAACATTTTTAAGAACAAGTGGCATAGGTTTCTATGATCCATTTTTTTTCTTTACTGTTAAAAAGTTATTGTAATAGGTGACTAAACTGTAATTTTATAGTTTTACAGTTCATTATTATTTTTTATCTTGCCATTGCTCTGCTTTAGCTGCTATTTACATGTTTTTTTAACATTTAAGCAGACTGTTTAGTGATAAAAATATTTACCACCACATGCTTTTGCAGGTTTGATGTGGAAGTTTTGAAAGCTGACAGCTCTGTCTGGCGGGGCAGGTACATTTTGTATTGCATGAGGACATTATTGCCTCGTTATTCCATGCGTGAGCATCCATGCACCGGTGCATCCGTGTTTTTTTTTTTTTTTAATTCAGACAATTGTTTTTTTTTCCCAGCATTTTATTTTTTACTCAGTAATGTAAAGTAAATTACTTGTGTCAAAATGTACAAAATCTACTCAATTACAGTAATTTGAGTAAATGTAATTCATTACTTTCCACCTCTGGTTTTAACAGCCCCCCTGTTCCTCTTCCTCATCTGGTGTTGTACGTTTTACGTCCGTTAGGTTGCACGTATATTTATTTTCTCAGTCTACAGTTTTCTCCATGTTTCTTCCTGTTTTTGATTTAGTTTTGCTTTATTGTTTTGTTTGTCCGTGTTTTCTCCCTGCTGCATTCCTGATAATCTGATGCAAATAATTGAAATAACAAAAAAAAGAACCATTGTTAATTATGTGAGATTAAAATGTAAGTGACATTAGCATTAAGAGTTGTTCTGAACGTTTTTAGACCCTGGGTATTAAAAACTAAATTAAGCAACTTTTGTCTGTTGGCCTCATGTATATAAGAAAAGCCAGTTTTAATCACTATAAAAGAAAGCCTTTTGAAGATGATCTTCAAAGTGGAGAATTGTAATGTTAATTTACACTTGATGTATAATTGATGTATAAAAAATTGTGAAAGCCTTGAGAAATTAATGCTACACATACATGAGGTGCAGTACACACAAAATAGGTATGGGACACTGCATCCACTTAACAGCATTAAAATACTGGAAACTTCATGAAAAAGGACTGTATAATGATCCACAATTACACACATCTGTCATCATATCGTGTTCTAGCTCCTGTGTCTAATGAAATTTTCGATTGGAAGCTTTAGTTTCATGCATGGAACATATGCATACTGTATATACTTATATATTAACATACAGTGGTGTGAAACAGTGCCCTTTTCAAGGTTTCAATTTGTTTTGCATGTTTGTCACTCTTAAATGTTTTAGATCACAAAAGACAACATAAGTAAACACAAAATACAGTTTTTAAATGAAGGTTTTAATTATTACAGGATAAAAAATCCAAACCTACATGAGCCTGTATGAAAAAGTGTTTGCCCCTCAGTTAAAACATAACTATGGATTATGAGTTATATTTCTCTAGCCACACCCTGGCCTGATTACTGCCTCACCTGCTTTCAATTAAGAAATAACTTAAATATAACCTGCCTGACAAAGCTAAGTAGACCAAAATATGCTCAAAGGCTCGACATCATGCCAGTAACTGAAGAAATTCAGAAACAAATGAGAAATAAAATAATTTATAATATATATATATATCAGTCTAAAGGCCCTGTCCCACTGCGATTGCATCTAAATATCCACTAAAGTACGTCCAAATTTATCAGAAAAAACACTGCGTCCACTGAGTGAACGCGCTGCGTCCAAAATATAGACCAAATTACGTCCATATTCCGTCTAAATTGAAGTTGGACGCCGACTTCCAAATTTGTACGTCGACTTCCACTCTTTGGACGTCGACTTCCACTTTTTGGACGTCGACTTCCAACTATATATGGTTGTTTTTTCTAGTGAATCATCATTTCTTCTTGAGCTACAAGAGAGAGCACATCTATTCTCTTCTACACAACCATGGACCACAGATTCCTTGCAGTGATGGTGCAGCAGCAGAACATACTCCTCCATGTGCTGGACCAGACCGGGAGGAGGAGGAGGCGGCAGCAGGAGAGGACTGTATGGGTCAGGCCTTGGATTGTACGCCGGGTGGAGTTTGGACTGTATGAACGGCTGATGGTAAAGCGATGGACGCCAGAAAAATATTTTTATGGACGTCGACGTCCACCTGTACGTGCCGTCCAAATATCCACTAAACTACGTCCAGATTGCGTCTAAATATCCACTAAATATCCACTAAACTGCGTCCACTGAAATTTGGACATACTTTAGTGGATATTTAGACGCAATCGCAGTGGGACAGGGCCTTAAAAAGATTATAAAGCTATTTCTAAAGTTTTGGGACATTTTCCACAAATAGCAAAAATGTGGAACAGTGGCGAACCTTCCCAGAAGTGACCTGCCAACCCAAACTACCAAAAGAGTGCAGCGATGACTCATCCAAGAGGTCACAAAAAACCCCACAACAACATCCAAAGAACTGCAGGCCTCAATTTCCTCAGTTATGGTCAGGGTTTAAAACTGATAAAAAAAAACAATGCTGAGCAAAAAAAACATTAAGACTTTTTACAATTTTGGCAGAAAACATTTTGATGATCCCTAAGACTTTGGGGTAAACATTCTGTTGACTGACGAGACAAAAGTTCAACATTTTGGAAGGTGTGTGTCCCGTTATATCTGGAATAAAAGTAACACCACACTTCAGAACCTACAGTAAAACATGGTGGTGGTAGTGTGATGATAAATGGAACCTTGATCAAAAAATCCTAAAGGAGAATGTCCGCTCAAGCTGAAACGAACTTGGATTCTGCAGCAGGACAATGATCCAAAAGCACACCAGCAAGTCCATCTCTAAATGACTGAAGAGAAACAAAGTGAAGAATTTGGAGTGGCCTAGTCAAAGTTCTGACCTGAATCTGATTGAGATTCTGTAACATGACCTTAAAAAGGTAGTTTATGCTGAAAAACCTTCCAATGTGGCGGAATTAAAATAATTAATGGAACAAAATTCCTCCACAGTGCTGTGAAAGACTCATTGCTAGTTATTGCAAACACTTTATTGCAGTTGGAGCTGCTATTGGTGGCCCGACCAGTTATTAGCTTTAGGTGCAAACACATTTTCACACAGGGTCATGTAGGTTTGAAATTTTTTTCTCCTTTAATAATTAAAACCTTGATTTAAAAACAGCATTTTGTGTTTGTTTGTGTTGTTTTCCACAAACATTTAAATTTGTTTAATGATCTGAAACATTTACGAGTGACAAACATGCTAAAACTAAGAAATCATGGTAACAGTTTATAATACAGCCCACGGTTTAGAGTGTAGGTTTCCTTTACTTATGGTGTAACTTCTCTGGATGAAGCAGTACATTCAAAATACTTACAGGGCCCTACATGTACTTTAACTAAGGGAATAATTAAAAAACAAGCAGAAACAAGAGAGTAACAACTAGGTAACTTTCCCAACACTTATGGTGTAACTGCTCTCTAGGAATCAGTATATAGAAAATACTAATGGGCTCCTACTCGTACTTAAATGTAGGTACAAATAAAATCACAGGAGAACTATCAATTTCCCTAAACTAAAATATATAATCATTTTGCCCTTTGTCCATAGCAGTTATGAAGGCTTCATTCCAGTCACACTCCAGGGAATTATTATTATTATTATTTTATTAGTTTAAATATGAAAGTAAGACTAAAATGCAATAATATTTATTTAGCCTTAATAACTCAATCAGGATAGATAGATAGATAGATAGATAGATAGATAGATAGATAGATAGATAGATAGATAGATAGATAGATAGATAGATAGATAGATAGATAGATAGAGACATTGATTATGAAAGTGACTGATCTGACATAGAAATATAATGTCCATGTGGTGTGACTGAGATAAAAAATATATAAATATATACTGAGATAAAAAAAAATATATATATTAATTAATACACAGAAACCACAAGGTTTTATATTAATGCTTAATGAACCCACACCTCACCTGATTTGTCTGATTTGACTGTTCTTACTATGTATGTACACAGTACTTTCCCTATTAAACCCAGGCAGTATTATAAAGCATTACTGAAATCATCCATAGGCAAACACTTTTCACACCACTGTTTATACCTGTACACAAAGAGATACATTATAAACTGTATAGTGATGTACGAGGATTCTGACACAATACTCATCACTCATGCACAACTTGCCAGTTCAAAGGTGGGCTCATTTTAATCTCATTTCATTATCAGTGTAATGAAACATATTAATTTTCATTGTTAGACCTGTCGTTACATCCATTTCACACTCGGAAACGGCGTGGCAGATTAATTATCAAGCTAATGGAGCATCCCGATGATTGGATCGTGCCTTCATGCCTCGTTTTTAGGAGTCACAGGCACTAACACACACACACACACATACACACACACACTCACTCACACAGAAACACACACACACACAGAAAGAGAGAGAGAGCCACACGCACACATGGATCATAATGGAGCTCATGCAGTGAATTGCTGTTGATAATGAGGCAGATGTCTGTCTGCAGGCCTAGCACAGCAGGGACACACACACACACTCTACTTACTCTCTCTTTCTCTCTCTCTCTCTCTCTCTCTCTCTCTCTCTCTTTCTCTCTCACTTTCACCCCTCCCTCCCTCTCTCTCTCTCATCATTTCATTCATCCGCTTCCCCCAGAAGTTTTAATTACCCCTCTCCAGACAGAGAGAGGTGCGACCGTCCTGTATGAGTGTGTGAGAGTGTGTGTGTATATATAAGTGTGTGTGTGTGTGTGTGTGTGCTCAAGGTCAGTCCTCATAGCTTTGGAGGAACAGAGTTGAGTCTGGGTCTCCCCTTTCTCACAACTCTCTAACTCTCTCCACCAATCACGGCGCATCCTCGCATTCTTTTCCATCCTCTCCGCCCAATCGCAGCGCACCGTTTTTGCCCCCTATAAAGCCAATCATGCTGATTAATTTATTCACAGAAACCTCTCCCCTCTTTTTCTTTTTTCTTTCCTTTTTTTTGTATTTTATCCCCCCGCAGGAATGAGCGTCGTTCCATACTCCCCCCCAACACCACCAGCACCACCACCGTAGGCTTGCTCTCTTTTTTTTCTCTCACTCTCCTGCTCTCCCTCCACCTCCCTCCTTTCATTCCTTTATTGCGAAGAATGCGGCTTATTCTTTTACAGCCTCTTTTAGTATGTAACCCCTCTCTCTCCTTCTTCTCCCCTTCTTTTCGCTCTTTCTTCCGCTCCTCTCCAAAGTAATTAGACAGAGGCGTGTAAAGAGGAGAAATTCATTTCTTTGAAAGGGACGGAGAACAAAAGAGAGAGAAAGAGAGAGATTGAGAGAGAGAGAGAGCACAAACTTATGCTGTTAAGTGTCATTGTGCCACTCCACTGAACGTGGAGGAAATAAAAAACGGGATTACTGATAAATAAACCCTCCTCTCTTACTTAAACAACACACACACACACACACACACACACACACACACACACACACACACACACAGGGTCCCTATCCCCTTCTCCCGCCTTTTTTCTCCCTTCCTCTCTCTCTCTCTCTCTCCCGCTCTCTCTTTTTCTCTATCCATGGCCGCAGGGTGAAGAGCCTTACATCATCGCTTCCTGTAGTAAACAGGTGTGAGAAGGAGAGAGAGGAGAAGAAAAGAAAGAAGAAGATAAAGAGGTGTGGAAAGGCCTCCCTGTGTAAAGGCCTCTCTCTTTTTCTGCTGCCCGCCGCCACCGCTTAGCCCCGTCTTCAGACCGACCTTCTGTCTGTGAGGCCCGGGCCTCTAACAGTCTAACAGCCGGGACAAACCTCGCCAACAAAGCAGCAGCGCATCCCCCTCAAAGCCCCTCACCTCCCAGAGCATTGGCCAGTCTCACTGACCCCCTCACCGGCTCCCACCGCCATTATTCCACCACCTATTTAACTCTCATTATTATCTATCTACCTCATCTAACACTGCACTGAACAAGAAAGAAGGAACAAGACTGAAGAAGAACACTGTTCGATCAAAAAGAAAGAGCATTTACATGGTAAAAAAGTAAAAAACAGTTAAACAGTTAAGAGTTGATTTTCCCATAATTTTGAGAGTGTAATTTTAATTTATACAGATTTAACACATAAACAAATATGAATGAATAAAGTTCAACTTATCTAGCCTCTTTCTAGAAGCCCAAGGATGTTTATAGTTCAATTTCGATATTTGCAAGTGGTTCAAGTATTTAGAGTATCCAATTTACCTGATCTCCATGTTTTTGGACTGTGGGAGGGAACCAGGTCAAGGGTGCGAGTAACACAAACGTAATGCAATAGTTACTTTTACTGGTAACTAGTTACTTTTATAGTGGAGTAACTTAGTTAGTAACTCAGTTACTTTTTTGGAGAAGTAACTAATAACTATAACTAACAATAACTAATTATTATAACTAATAATTTCAAAGTAATGTGCCCAACACTGTTCAGGACAAGCTGAAAGGTGCAGAACTGTCACTGAAAATGAAAAAAAGCATGTAAAAAAAAACAGTGATATTACATAGTCAGCTTCACTGAAGTCACATAGTGCAGTTTGCAACATTCTAAGCTTGAAATAGGAATGATAGCAATATTCTTCTCCCTTTAACAAGTCAATGGAGTGTAATATATAATATTAAAGCTGTTATTTTAAGACACAAATGTCACATATTGCTGCTTTAAGTCTGAAACCTATTCATATTGAGCTTAAATATGAACGTCAAAATGTTTAATTACATTTTATTTGAACCACCTGTCAATGGACTTATATGCATTTCTGGGCAAGCTAAAAGGTGCAGGACTGTCACTGAAAATTAAAAAAAAGCATGAGGTCAAATGAGAAGCAGGATGATATCACAGGACATTTTACATATTTGACTCAGCTCAGTTATACAGTCTGCTTCACTGTAGTTATATAGTGCAGAAATAGAAAGGATAAGAGATATTATTCTCCATTTAACAAGTCAGTGTAGACACAAATGTTACATGTTGCTGCTTTAAGTATATTAAACATATTTATATCGAGCTTAAATATGAAGGTAGGAACGAATGCACACACAAGGGCACTCTTAGAGTTCTTAGAGTTAATACAATTTCATGTGCAACCCAAAGATGTCCACAAGGAAATGTATTTTTCACACGTCTGCCTCCCTGCTTTTCCCTCTACCTCCATCACTTCTATTGTTCTCTCTCTCTCTCTTCTGCTCCTTCTCTTCACTTCCTCTGCGTCTTCCGCTCTGTCCTGCTGTCGCTGTCAATCTCAGCTCTTCTTTTTATCCCACTCTTTCTCCTTGTCTTTGATTTTCTCCTCCTCAGTGATTTACAGTGTAGGACACACACACACACACACACACACACATGCGCAGGTGCATGAACACACACACACACACACTTGGGCAGATGCACACAGACACACACAGACACACACAGACACACACACACACGTGTGAGTAATCACATCAACAGGGTTCCAGCTTTATTTGACACTGAATGCCAAAGTTAATGGCCAAATGTATGCATATTACTCACACACACACACAAACAGATGCTTGGGGTGTTGATGTTTGTTACACACACACACATAAAGATGCTTTCGAAAGAGCGGATGGGTTGAAGAGAAGTGTGTGTGTGTGTGTATGTGTGTATGTGTGTGTGTGTGGTTTAGCTTTGTTCTGCTAAAGCAATTTGTTGTAGCATATAATCAAAGTGGAGAGTTACATTAGGTTCTTCTGTGGCCACTTCTCCATCTTCCTCTGTGCACAAGGGTGTGTATGAAGGCATGTGTGGTTGTGTGTGTGTGTGTGTGTGTGTGAGGGCATGTGTGTGTGTGTATGTGTGTGTTGAAGAGATCACTCTCACACATTAAGGATATCTGAATGTCATTTGCACCATTATACTTTTCCTCTGCTCTCCAATAATTACAGAGTCTCTTGGGTATTTATTAGAGTAGTGACAACACACACCCCCACTCCACACACACACACACACACACACACACACACACACACACACACACATGGACGTATCGTTGGATCACACAGAGTTTGGAAATCATTTCATTTTGACTGTCTGTAGTTGTGGGGGGGAGCATGCCAAGAACCGAGAACACACACAGAGTCTGGGCCGATGTACCGCAGACTGAAACACTCAAGCTATGTCATGCATCATGGAAATCAGGTGTGTGAATGTGTGTGTGTGTGTTTGTGTGTGTGTGTATGTGTGTGTGTTGTAGGTCAGTGAGAGTGTGAGAGGTTCTTGTCTCATATGCTGTTGCCTTCAGTTACAGGGACCTAAGCATGATGGGGTAGACTTATGACTTGGGGTAGACTTGTGCGTATATGTGTGTGTGTGTGTGGGTGTGTGAGCGAGTGTGTGTGTGTGAGTGAATGATGGGGGGAGTCTGTGGCTGCTTTGGCAGGGCTGTAAGGCGTCAGCGCACTGCCTCATGGGACATTCTGGCAAAGTGACATACCCACAGTATGCGCACACACACACACACACACACACACACACACATCAACACACACACACACATGCTCACATACTGACACAGATACAGACACATAGCCACAGTACTGCAGTTTAGATAATTAAAACCACACATATATTCTGTGTTCACCCTCACTCTCTCTCTCTCTCTCTCTCTCTCTCTCTCTCTCTCTCTCTCACACACACACACACACACACACACATTTACACACACACATACAAGACTCACACAGCCATTTTCCAAATCACAGAATTAATCCTCCCTCTCTTTCTCTGTGCACACACTCGCTCTAAATCACTTTGTCAGTGAATAAACAGATTAACTAATAAACTTGTGTATGTGAATGTGAATGTGTATGTGTGTGTGTGTGTGTGTGTGTGTGTGTGTGTGTGTTCCTGTTTGGGGTAGGAATGAAGATGCCTACTGTGCGGATAATCTTTGATGTGAATGAAATGATGCAATACATGAAAGCGTGACCCGACTATGATCCCCTTTATTAAGGCACTTTAAAGGTGCCCTAGAAAGGAAAACTGTATTATTATTAATAATATTTTTATTATTGGCATAGTAAAATAAAGAGAGGATAGTAGATACTGTGAACCTCAAACACTGTCATGACTCATTTGATTTACATTACTTTACATTACATTACATTACATTTGACAGACGCTTTTGTCCACAGCGACTTACAAAAGTAAAGTACAAAAGTAATAGAAGTTAAAGGTAAAACATTTTTAGATAGGGCTTAAAGGAGGTTGAAGGGAAATATTGGGATAGAGGAGTAAAGGAGGGGAAGAAGGAAATGGGGTTAGAAGTAGTTAGTGTGTTAGAGGTGTTAGGAGAGTAAGTGCTCTTTGAAGAGCTCTGTCTTCAGGAGTTTCTAAAAGATAGTGAGAGATTCTCCTGATCTGGTAGTGGAAGGTAGTTTGTTCCACTATTGGGGAACTCTGTATGAGAACAGTCTGGATTGCTCTGTGTGAATGTTTAGCAAAGCGAGGCGAGGAGCGCAGCGGCCGGGAGGTAGCGTAAACCTTCAGGAGTGAGTGCGGGTAGGAAGAAGCTGTTCTATCACCACCTTGTAGGCGATTGTAAGAACTTTACCCCCAACCCAAGCTTTCCATGACTAAATGCATTTTCTGTTTTGAGGGAATATGTGAGCAAGGCTAAAAAGATAATAAGCTACAACAGCTAATGCTGAACAACCAGGTGAAGACTGAAGACCAGCTATGAGGCAAACTGTGTATCACTGAAAAGCCAATGATACTAAAAGCTATGCCTCTGGTAAAATGGGCTCTCTAGCAATCTAGGATCCAAACAACATGGAAATTGGTAAAATGTAAAACTAGCCCTTTATCAAGATGCATTAAAGAACATTAAAGAGTCAATTTAATTACTTAATAAATGCAAATTCTTCGGCCCATTGTTTTGGAGGCCTTTTGTAATATTTTATATTGACCTCTTTGTTTAATAAATCATCCCATAACAGTAAAATAAACATGATCTAAACTACATGAAATTTGTAAAAAAAAAAAAAATAGCCTCAGTGGCTATAGTACTACTGTTTTTTCAGTGTTTTTGCAGTGGACGTGGCTAAGCTACTGTTTCATTAGTTTATAAACTTGTTCACTGGCTGATTCATGGTCTATTCTGATGGACAACAGCTCCCAAACAGTGTTATGTGCAACAATACATTTAACATACAGATAAGATTTGAATGCATTGTGGTGGCTTGTACAGCAGTCAATGATTTCTTATTAAAAATTACACTGCCCAGAATGTCAGCCCTGATGCTGTCAGTCTGGCCTTTAAGGACAATTGTTCCGCTAAAGACTCCATTTCCCAGCATTCTCAGCCCATGGACTACAATGACTCGGCTGAACACGTGACACTGCAGCGCTCAGCCTCGCCCACATTCTGATTGCTCATTTCCCACACCTGTGTTCACCTGTATATATATAGCCCTCTGTTTTATTTGCTCCTCGCCGAGTATTATCTAGTTTTATAGCTCTGTTATGGCGCATTTTTCTTTCTTTCTTTCTCTGCCTTCTTGTTATGAACCCTTTTCTACTCTGTGTTTACTCTCTTGTCTAGCCCTCTAGTTCTGCTGTTCATCTTTAATTATCGACCTTGATTTTCTCTTAGACTACTCTCTTGCATAATCCCTTTACTCCTTATTATTTTACCATGTACCGACCCTGCTTCTTGCTCACTACGCTTTGGTATGTTGCTATTTATTGCTGCCCTGTTTTTTACTACTGTAGCTGTACATTGTACACCAATCCCTTTGGGATCTGTGTTTACAATAAACCTATGTTTTCTAATCAGCACTTGTCTCACCTTGTACTGGCCCTGGTGACACAGAAATAGTCTTTGAGAGCCTTTTTAAAGTTCAGCACGTATGTACTTTTATCCTAGTTCCCAATTCAATGTTCAATCAGACCACACGTACATATTTACATATCTGCCTGGGACAGAGAGTTTTGCAACAATCTGTGGTGCATTTGTTATGATCATGTTCTAAAGTGCAGAGACTATGATTTTGATATTCCTGCTGCATTCGCAAGATTCTGTCCAACACTGAGTTTATAAGAGAAAAGAGAGTCTCTATTGTGGAATAAGACTACGCTGAAATATTTTCCCATAAAAACTGAAACCCTGCTGTGGTTTAAAATGGCTCCTTCACCCTTTTTTCCTCTCCTCCTCTGTCATTCCCTCAAAGCGTTTTGTGCTGGGTTGGGTTTCATTCACGATGGCGGCTCCTCTCCTCCACCAGTTCTCCTGCTCATCCTTCTGAAGATCTGTCGCTTTCAGAAGGAGGGATGGGACGGGATTAGGGTGAGGGACAGAGATATGACCTCACACACACCCACACACATGGGGTAGTGGAGATGGTGATAGTCTCTGTGGTCTATCTGGCGCAAACAAAAGTAAAAAATACATAATTACTCCAAGCTGGAGGAGATCGTTTTTGATTTGCTGAATTTGGGGAATATTTGGGGGCTGCATTAAGCTGCATGTAAATTATAGGCCTGAGTGGAACAGTGTTTAAAGAGAAATGTGTTGTAATTCAGCAGATGAGGACGAGTGAAGAGAGGAAAAGTGTTCAGTGGCTTTCTGTCGTTCAGAAAGAGCGGAAGCAGGCTTTTTGGCCTGGGTTTCACACCGCCATTTAATTTAATTGACCTTATTTTAGCAATCTTGAGGTGAGTCGTCAGTCTTCGCTATCGCAACGGTGGGAAAAGTATGCCTTGTGCTGCTCTCAATTAATCATGCCATTCCTGCATTTCAGGCCTCCAACACTGTTTAAATTTGACAGACAATGACAGACCCTGGCTTTCTGACTTGTTGCTGATAACAGTCAGTATCCATCCCAGATGCCTCTGAGTCACTTCTGGACATTGTTAACATGAGGCTTCTGTTTAGTGGCATTAAGTGGTATTTGTGAATGTAACTCTGTATTGTAGATTGTGATGAAGCTTTGTTAAAGTAATCCCTTGCCTGTGTAGTTCTATCAGCAGTTACTGAATGACAGTTATTAATGTAGTGCTGTCTGAGTGATCAGAGATCACAGATGTTGGGCTCAGGAATGTGCGCTGGCCCTTTATGCACTGAAATGAATCCTGATCCTTCGAATTGTTTAATATAATGTAATATAATTAATCCCTGTAGAGGGAGGAACTTGTGAATCCCTTTCAATCTTTTTTTAAAGTGGATTTTATTTATTTATTTTTCTTTTTTTTCTAATGTTTTTTATTTGTATTCTTATGTTCTTAGTTCATTATTATTAATTTTATCATTCTTATCATTTACTTTACTTTTATTATTACCTTTTTATTTAGTTTATATGTTCTAAATGATTTACGTTTTATGTGTCAATTTGTCTTTTAGATTTTTTTATTTTACATATCTATTTTATTCATATATATTAAATGTTGATTTAAATTTAGTGTTTCTTTTATTTATTGTTTTTACAATTTTATTCCTTAGTATTTCTCTTTTCTTTTTAAATATGTTCAATCCCTTTGATGCTGTAAATGCTCAGCAACATTATAAATGAGGATCACCCTTAATGTTTTCCTGAGTGAAAATAAAGTTTGATTGACTGATTATATGGTGAAATATGTGACATTTCTTTTTATACATTTAAATACTTTTCTCACAAATTTTCGCTGATAAACAGAAGATCCTCTGCTCATCTTTCTATCTCTTAAAAGTCTCCTAAAAGTAATAAACACTGTGGGCTTTACTTTAATGTAACATGCAAAATACCAATCAACGTGTCTCTTGCCATTCCCTTTAAGATCCACTGACTTTGGCAGATTGCTATTTCAGGGGCGCAGCTACCTGGACGTATCCAACGCTGTTCAGCAGAGGAACCTGGCCTGCTCGTTCACGCTGTGAAGGTGCATGAGCAGGTCATTTAAGTAATGCAACAATGACCTTTATTTTGTGATGATGTAGAATAATGTTATTTTATTTTGTATTCTGTTTATTGTTAATTTAAAAGTTTGCTTAGCTGTCAGCAGGCATGCACTATGGGTTTGTGCACTGCAGCGTGTCCATGTGTGTGTAACCAGCAGGATGTATGGTGACATGTATGATGTGTTGACAATTCACTCAGTCAAGATTGCAATGAATGTGTGACTGTTGTCACCTGTCCAAGTTGTATTCAGACACAATATAAAAAATCCAAAACTTAAAACTGTTCTCCTTAATGTGATTTTAAGTCAACTGAAAAAAAAAACATGTTGAACTGTTTTTTTTTTCAGAGAGGACAGATGAGGAACGAGTCTCAATATGTGCTTTCTTAATCAGCCTTTTTTTATCTGTACTGGAAAGCACCCTACACATCTACACCCTGGGACTCTTTTGCCTTTTTACTGTATATACTGTTCATTTGCATCCCTGGACACTTGGCACTTTACTGTACACTCTGTACCTTTTCACTCCTGGACACTTTACTGTACATCCTGTACTTTTGCACTCCTGGACACTACACTACGCACCTTACTTAAATACAATACTTGCACAGGTTTATGTTTAATATTGTCATATCTGCTGATACCTTCTATACTTAAATTATTATTTTACTGCACTACCTCATATCTATGACTGATTACTTTCACACTTTGTATAGTTTTTTTGTATTTATATATTTATGTATATATTTTTAAGTCTCAGTTTATAATTTTATAGTTTAGAGTCTTATATTCCTCACTGTGCTCTTTTATTTTATTTTATAATACTTATTGTTTGTTTCTACTGTGTACTGTTTGTTTCGACTGTGTTGTGTAACTGCTACTGGCTGCTAAATTTCCTTCGGGATCAATAAAGTATCTATCTATCTATCTATCTATCTGTACTGTAAACTGTAGCAAACTAATTGCCTTAACTACCATTATGGAGTTTCTTGTTAAAGTTGGTCTAACTAAATTAACTGGAGTTGTACCCTAGTTTAGGCCAAGCCAACTGCTCTGCACATGCTCAGTTTGACTCTTCAGTTGAAAGGGGTCTTCTAAACAGTTCTGCAGGTTTTTACCTGGTGCTGGTCACAACATCAGATTTCTAGTTTTGGTTCTGGTTCAGCTCTGGTTGCGTTCTTTTTTCTTCATAGCTTAAAAGCTTAAGTTTGCCTCAAAATTCTAAAAATGTAGTGCAGTAAGTTGCCTTCAAATGTTTTAGTTTTCTCAACTTTTTTATTTGTACAGTGCAGTAGCACACCTGTATTTTCTGTTGTTGAGATATCAATACGCCACTTTGGGATCACTATGCCCATTGGTGTAGATATATTCACAAACGCTGTTGCTATTTAAATACGAAGACACAGACAGACTGTTGGTGGGGTGTAGATAGCAATGAGCATTGCAACAAACCTTGTACAGTGTGTAAGATAGATCTCTGCAAGGCTTTCTTTTTCATTAGTCTGTACATTTTTTCTGAATTGTATTTAACGTTGAGTTTGTGTAGGTCTATCAAAAGTACAGTATTTTTTGCAAGTTATTGCAATTGTTTTATTTTGTTTAAAATATTTTTTATAATAGTTTGCTATAAAGTTTTATTGTTTTTTGCTATTTGATGTTGGAACACAATCTGTGTACGTACCCAAATCCTGATTTTTTTTTTATTGTTTTGTGTGTGTGTGTGTGTGTGTGTGTGTGTGTGTGTGTGTGTTTGTGTTGTGTCCAGTATGCAGAACGCAGCTGTTGAGGTTTAGACTTTCTTTAGCTTCTGTAAGGAAGCAGTAATCATGCCACACTAACCAAAGGCCAGCCTCAACTGCTTCTCCAAAGTACACACAGTTTCTACATGTCCTTTACCACAGAGCCATATGTGCTTTTACTGGAAATGTCATTTCAATGTATTTTTAACCTTTTTGCTTTTACTGGTACACATAATACATAAAGTATTTAAATATACAATATAAAATATTCTATATGATATTTTGATCAAGACAAGCTGTGTGACAACTCAATATTATTTAAAGCATTAATTCATTACAAACATTTGGACACCTACTACATTAGCAGATACTGTTATTGGATAATGCAACGTTTCTTTAGTACACACAAGATACACTATCTGCCCGAATGATTTTTGGAAACCCCTGCTGACCCACTGCTGACTCAGATGTGCAAATGCACAAACACAGCTTGTCTACTCACTTTAGATGAGTACTACCAATAGAATAGGTTTCTCTGAAGCAGATAAACAGGAACATGTTGGCTCCATGCCTAATGCCAGGCATGGGTGATGGAGGTATAAAAAAACAAACTGTGTTTTTTAGAATGATGGCGTTTCATCCAATACTTTTGGGATGAGTTGTGGAGTTGATGAGGTGGATGAGGTAAAGTGAAGATAATCCAGCATCCTCACCACACAAACAGTCTTCTTGCTGAATGCAATCAAAATTTCAGAAATCTAGTAAAAAGCCTTTCCTGAAAAGTTGATACAATTACTCCAAAACAATCAGGATAAACTCATTTTAATACCATTGTTTTCTAAAGAAACAATGAATGAGTTGGTGTCCCAATACTTTTGTCCTCATAGTTTATCTGCTCTCTTGGAGAGAGAGGAAAAAATGTGTGAGAGAGAGAGAGAGAGAGAGAGAGAGAGAAAGAGGGGTAGAAGAAATGAAACAGTCCTACAGTATATACTGTATTTGTGTATTAGAAGCGGATGTACATTTCCTCAGCAGGATCATGTGTGGAGCACATGGCCGCTGATAGCTGTGATGAGGGGCCAACATAAATTAACCCACTTCCTCTGGACAGGCCTTCTAGGATCTGTAACTTCCTGTCCTGAGAGAGAGAGAGAGAGAGAGAGAGATCCAAATGCAACTCTGCACCTCAGCTATTTTTAGCCAGGAGTTATTGTTAGAGTCAGGTGCTCCCTCTCACACTCCCTCTCATTCTCTCACACACTCTCACAGACTCTCACACACTGCAGCATGAATGAAGAATTGCTGAGCTGTTTCTGCTCTCTGAATGGAGGACATGGCTCCGGCCTATAGCATCCTGCAGGGCAATGTCGGCCTTCAGAAAAAGACCTAATGATTTCTGAGAATTCAAGACAAAATACATGTAGACTAGTTTATTCAATAGAATGATGCTTCAATTTAAACTATGTAAGATTATTATGTTGCTTGTATTTTATTATGTTACAATTATGAACCTTAAATTGGTTAGGACCATTGGTTAGGACTTCAGTGGTACAACTTAAGGCCTCATATCTTGTTCTATTCAGCAAGTCACAATTTTTTTGTAAACAAACAGAGTTAAACAAGCCACAATATGTTTTATACTTTAGATTCTTCTAATCACCACATTTAGCTTTAAGAACAGATCTGCACACTCTTGGTATTTTATTCTCAGTGTCTTTATGAGGGAGAGTCACCTGGAATAGTTTTCTCAGCATCTTGAAGTATTTCCAGGAGGTGCTGAACAATATGCTTTTCCTTCAGGCTGTGAAGCTCCAGATCCTCACAAATCACCTCAAATCACCATCTCAGTTGATCAGGTTTAGATCAGGGGATTGTGGAGGACAAACCCATTGTCATGCAGGCCAGACGTGAGGTAAACACAGGCAGATACTTTACATAAAATGTATTAACCAAGTGGTTAAGCTTACAAGGGATGGGCATGGTTATCATAAAAAGGGCAGCGAGAATCAGCAACATACTAGGGAAAGTGGTCGGGCAAAATGGGGTCATACGTGGGAAATCCAGCGGGAAAAATGGCAAGGCAAAAAGAGTAGTCAATATACAAAAATAGGTCGGCAACAGTTAATAAATGATACAGAGGGCAAGACAAGAAGCCAAAAACACAAAACGGGTGAGTAACAAAGGCAAAAAACAAAGTAAACCCATCATAGAAGAGCTAACCAACTAGATTCAATACTTGCCGATGACCTAAGGAAACTGAGAGGTATTTATACAAAAACAGACCAGGTGTGTGCAATCAGAAGCTGGGAGAGCGTAAACACCACGACATCACATGATCAGCAGAGTCAGGAAGGTCTACTGTGAGTGCAGAGCAGCCAGACTGACAATGTTACTACATGTTTACTACATAGTTCCATATGTGTTCCTTAATTGTTTTCATGTTTTTAATATAAATCTATAATTTATGAAATAAAAGAAAGTAAGAAATAAAGTAAAATATTGAATGAATGTCAGAGAGTCACTATTGTTTTTTATTTGACGCCTGGTCCTGCATCACACTGAGGTCTCTTTTCAACATATCGTCGCCGTCCTATAAAAACCCTTATCTCCATTTTTTGTCGGTTTTGTGTCTCTTACACTGTGGCAGAATTTTTTGATGAACGGACCAATAGAAACTCTTCAGAATGACCTGAAATAAACTCTTGTTACATTGACTTCTATTGAACGTTTACAATGTTTTTCCTCTTTCCTGTAAAGTTGCTGTTTTGGAGATAAGTGTTTTTCATTGGACATTGACGATAAACTGGGGTTAAAGCAGCCACCTCTCATTGCTAAAGACATGACTGAAGTATACAAACATGTATGAGGAATCTACAAGATGTTTTTATTAAGGATGCTAACTGAACTACTGACATTGAATAGCTTGTAACTGTCTGTTTTGGTCTATTAAAGTTGATTTGTACAGTATTTAACTGTTTCCTTTTTTTTCAGGGCTCTGAAGTTTTTAATTCAGTTCAGGGTGAGATTGTATCGGGAAGGATAGTATAGGATGGAATTGGTGAGGGGTGTTGGGGCACAGGGGTTGGAAGGAGGTTTATGATTGGTGTTGTGACAAGCTCACAGACTCTGGTCAAAACAGATTACATTATTAGCTGGAGACAATCAGCTTATTTGGAAAGCTGTTTGTTGGGAACTTGTAAGGTCTGGAGCATAAGCGTGTGAAGTGATTGAAATGCTTGTGTTTCACACCCAATGCATGAAACTTAAAGCCCTGAAGACATTGCATTGCAATGCAATGCTACATATGAATGCTTGTTTTCTGTTAGGACACTGCGTAAAGCAGCAGAATAACCACCAGCATAATTAGAAAGTGACACTAAAATCAGCCAGTAATGTTTTCCAAATGGTGAGACCAATTTCATCTTAAAAAAACAGCAACTTAGAGTTTGTACCAGAACACTTTACAGAAAGAGACATGGAATGTCTTTAATGAGCTTTGAATGCTCTTGTTCAATTAAGAATGAAGAGTTTAGTGGTTAAAGGCACTGCTGTAATCTTCCTGCTATCATACTTATAAAATCCTATAGTGAGGATAGTTTAAATTAGCATTAACATTATGAAGTGTTTTTGTTCTGTATTTGCAGTATTTTGTGGGCTGGTCTAACATTCACGCCCATGCTCTGTTGCCCGGTGTTTCTCCGTTTCCCAGTGTGTTCCCCAGTAATTTTCCGCCACGTGTATCCAATTTGTAGCTCCGTCCACTTGTTACCTGTTTCCCCAGGTGTGTGCTTCCTGTTTGTATATATAGTCCCCTTGTGCCTATGTTTCCTCATCGGTCTTTGCACCTTCCCCTGTTGTTTGTTATTCCCGCATTTGCTTTCTCGTTTACACTGTTAGTGCCCTTGTTTATTTCTGTGTTTATTTCTCCTTGTTTATTTCCTAGTTTATTCTGTCTTGTTTTAGTTCCTTGTTGTTTTCCCTGTTTGTTTATGTTAATATTATCTCTCATTTGTTCCTTTTTTGTTTCTTTGTTTATTTGTTATTTATTCAATAATTTCAGTCTTACCTGCTTTTACGTCCGCCTTCATCTGAAGATCCTTACAAGTCACAGCGAACCACTGGATAGCATATCATGTTTATAGCTAATCATATCTTTTTAAATGATTAAACATTTCAGTTCTATGACTTAAGCTCAAAATAAACTTGATTTGTATAATGATTTTTCCACCAGAAGCTGCTTTACAGTAATTCTGGTCATAAGCGCGCCTGGCTCTTAAAGGGAATGGCAAGAGACACAGTGATTGATTATTTCACATTACGACCAAAAACACTCCCATGATAAATGAAGAGAAATAGTTCATGCATTTTGCTTTGCACAAGGTGTACTTTTCCTGCCGTTATGATAGCAGCGACACACTGACACGCCCTAAATCAAGCTGCATGGTGAACAGCTCTCAGTATCAGTTGACTGCTCGCCTAAAGATCGCTATAATAGGGCACTTAAGTCTACTTCATGTATTGACATATAACCACCACACCTACTTAATGTAAGTGATGCATCAACAGCACATCTTCAGTAGATTTACCTCAGTGTATTCATTGCTTTATTACGGCTAATACTGCTATTAAACCTTTACAAAGGACCACTTAACATAAAGTATACCCAACACTAGGCTAAATCCCTGTCTGGGAAACTGCTCCAGAGTGTGGGAGGTGAGACAAAAGGATCAAATCTTGGAATGTCAGGTATATATAGCATGATTAACTGTATGGTTTATTGCTCTTCATTCATATTCATCCATGCTGCTATAGCAAAATTCACACTCTGTATTCCATGTTTTATATTTTATATTATGTGTATGTATCTAATTTATTCTTATTTTATATTTAATTCTATTTTGTTTTATATGTATCTCTATTTTAACAATTGCTCTTTTGGGTGGAACTGGACCACAAGATTACAATTTCATTCCACCTAATGTCCCACATGTGATGCGAATGACAATAAAGTCTCCTTAAAACCTTGAATAGGCTTTGAATTCTGAATTCTGCTCCAGAAAAAAGTCCTAAAAGTAGATAAGAACAACCACGTCAAACGAATGAGAATTGTGGAACAATGTTTTGTGCACGGAAGAGGCCAAAATAGATCTTTCTGGTTTAATAAAAAGCATTCGGTTTGGAGAAAAAAAAAACATACGTAAAATACGGTGGTGTTTGCAGGATGATTTAGGCCTGTTTGGCTTCATCCAGGCCAGGCCAGCTTACCATCAATGATGGAACCATGAATTTGATTCTCTGTATTTGTCCATGAGCTGAATCTCGAAAGAGCATGGGTCATGCAACAAGACAATGACTTTAAGCACAGGTCTAAGTCAAAAGTACCAAAGAATGATTAAAGTAGAATAAAGTTGCTCTTTTGGAATGGCCATGTCAAAGTCCTGACTTTAACAGAGTAGAAATGTTGTGGAAGGGCCTGAAGCAAACGTTCATTGGAGGAAACCCACCAATATAATTGAGCTGAAGCTGTTTTATACAGAGGAATGAGCTAACAATTACCCCAATGTATTCAGATGTTTTAGTACTGCTACTATGCTGATATGTTATTAATGTGTTACTAACAATTTATTAAGAGATTACAAAACATTTACAAAGTGTTACCCAAGACTAAGCTTAATTACTGTTTGGAAAACTTCTGCAAACTGTGGGAAATAAGATAAAGGGTTGAAATCTTGGAATGTTAGGAATATATAGCATGGTTTACTATACATGCCTATACATGACAATTCTGCTTTGAGCCATTAAAATAGAGGCATGGTCAAAGCCTCTGATTCATAAGGGGTTAAGTTGACAGCTCTAGCTTAGTAACTTAGTTCCATAAACAAGTCCGAAAAGTAGATAAGATCAAGCATGTCAAACAAATGAGAATTCTGAAACATTGTTTTGTGAACAAATGTGGCCAAAATAGATGTTTTTGGTTCAAATGAGAAGCGTTTAGGCCTGTTTGGCTGCATCCAGCCAGGACAACTTACCATTAATGATAGAACAATTTAAACTGATATAAACCAACAAATTCTGAACGAAAATGTCAGGAAATCCGTATACAGATGTTTCAGTACTGTTACTACACTGATATGTTATTAATGTGTTACTGACACTAGTAATCTGTTAGGAAATTACAAAAAATTGTGAGACAAAAGGATTATATAACATGGTTTACTGTACATGCTTTATATTCTGAACGCTGCTTTAACAATTGCTCTTTTGGATGGAACTGGAAAGCAAGATTACGCTATTATTCTACCTCATGTATCACATGTGATGCGAATGGCAATAAAGTCTTCTTGAATCCTTGAATAGGCTTTGAATTCTGAATTCTGCTCAAATCTATTAAAAGTTGAAGCATGGTTAGAGCCTCTGTTTCATTGGGGGTTAAGTGGACAGCTCTCAGTATCAGTAACTTTCGTTCCTCTTGAAAAATTTTAGCCCGTGTTGCCTATGCCAGTAAAAATCCTCATTCTTGATCACTTCCCAGCAGCCAGGCAGCAATTACCCAGCATTCCAGGGCACTTTGTGGTTGGCCAACACAGTTCTGTCCCTCCAGTTAGCATGCCTCCTCTTCCTCGGTACAGCAGGGCAGCGAGTGGCCGCCTGGACACACTGCATATGTGTGTGTGTGTGTGTGTGCTTCCGCAAGCTTCACAGGCCTCAACCACAGCTTTGGAACTGTCACACCAATAGCCATTAAGCAACAATAAAGCTGCTCTTCTATTTCACCCATAATAGTCCTCTGAAGCCCGTACTTCAGCACATAGCTGGATGATGAGCTTCTATACTGGGACGCTGGGCAGTGGAGTTTATAGAAACACATATGCACACATTCTTCTCTTGCCCACTGACTTATCTGGACTGTGTGTGTGTGTGTGTGTATATGTGTGTGTGTGCAAAGGATGTCTGGATCTCTGCACCCATTGGTCAAGAAGTTGCTGCCCACTCATCCCTATATAAGTGGATTGTAACACAGGTCAGGCCGGTTGACCTCAGACCTCAGTGCAGGTCCAGTCCAGTGACCCACACACAGACGCGGCGCTGTCTGATGTAGCCTCAGCCTTACGGATCGAGAGCAGGCCAGAGACGTCTCTAAGAGTCCCTGAGCATATGACCTCTGACCTCTAGGACTAAAGGAATAAGCCCCTGATTTACAGTCACTCTCAGTCCATGCATGCCACCTTAGACCTCTGACTCCTCATTAAAAGAGAAGAGGCCACTCGGGCTAGCATGAATACTCTATACTTCTTATAGAGCATTTTATTTGCTGTAAACCCATACGTTGTTTGAACTCAAATGATTTAAGTCTGTTTTACATAAAAGTGGTTATTTCTAAACAATACTCAACTATTTTGAGTTAGTTGAACATTGGTGGGCACAATATACTGTATTATTTAAACTGAGGTCTTTGAGTTGAACCAACTTAGTTTATAATAACTGAGTTTAGTCTGTTGCCATTATCTATTTGCATACTGGGTGTGTCCAACCGTTTCTGACTGCCACTCGCCATTAGTGTGTAGTTATTCCCCCTGTTCTCCCTTAGAAATAAATCAACTTCCCCTTTAGTTGTAATAACTTGATGTTCTAATTTATGCTAGCTTAAGTTTTCATTACCCATTACTTAACTTTTTTAAGGCAACCGGTTTCCTAAATTTTTTAAGTAAATTCAACTTATCTGGGCTTACAGGATAGAAGTTGTAGCAAGGAGAGGATGCAGAGATGGACGCAAATGTGAGATATTTAATGAAAACAAAACAGAAACTTAAATAAACTTAAATAAACAAAGAAACATAAACTGAAGCAAAATAAAACACAAAAAAGGAAACACAGACAACATGAAAGAAGTATAAACAAGGGAAACATGAAACCTTACAGACTCTAACACGTACAAGAAGAACCAACAAAGGAAAATGGAAGTACATGGACCAGGAAACAGGAAACACCTAAGAGCAGGTAACGAGGGGGCGGAGCTACAAATAAACTAGTAAGCACACACACAGGGCCACGTGGAGAAACATGCACAGAGAAAAAAGGTAAACAAACACACAGAACAGAGAGGCAAGGATGTGACAACATATGATTCCCTATAGAAGACAGCAGGGCAGCATTTCTGCTGCTTTTAAGTTTGTGAACCATAAATATATTCTATATTTCTACATGAATGTGACCATAAACAAGTCAGAAAAGTACATAAGAATATACAAAACAAAAGTCAGATTAGTCCAAAATAGATCTTTTTTGTTTATGTTTGGATTAGGAAAACGCTGCAACAAGATAATGACCCTCAACACAAAAGTTGTTCTACCAAAGAATGAATAAAGTACAACAACATAACTTTTTTGGAATGGTAGGTGCAAAGTCCTGACTTTAATCTAGTAGAAATGTTGTAGAAGGAGCTGAAGCAAAAGATCATTGGAGGAAACACACTAACCTAATGCCAATTTGTCGCAGACAAATTTCCAGAGTCTTGCTAGAGTCGAGTTGCAGTCGAGTCGCGGTCACATCATCTCGATCGTTTAGTGTAAGGTGGTTAGAATGGAAGGTTTTAGTCAGTCTGGTTTGCATGCTGGTGCTCCGATAAAATCAATCGTGTTTAAAATTATCGCAAGTCTTGAGACTCGGCTCGCGCACATAGTGATGTGAACAATGTCAACAACCAATAGAAGAGCTACGGGAAGCCACAAGGCGAGCACAGGAACATTTCCATTCACTCAACCAGGGTCATGTCCACATTCTGCAATGTCTTTTTTTTTCTTTTTGGTTGTTTTATTTCTGAACTGCAGAAACTAAGCAGCTGAGGTCAAGTGCTTCTGTTTCTGTTAAACTCCACCAGAAGCATGATGGGAAATAATCTCAGAAAAATCTAGTTGCAGTCTTGAAAATAGTAACTCTGCAAGATCATCGGTCTTTTCAAAATGTTAGCCTGTGACTAAAAAGTCTGTGACTAGTCTTAAGATGTGAAAGGATGTCAGACTTTAGTCTATTAAAAGTCTTTTCAGAGCCTTTTTTTTAAAGTTGTGTAGTGTATGGGTAGCAAAACAGAGCTGAAGCTGAAGCTTTGTCAATGTGCAGGACTATTCATTCATTCTTAACAGTTACCAGAAATGTTTAGGAGTTTTGCAGTTATGGCTCAGCAGAAGGTCGGAGGAGTAAAAGAACAGTCCCTTCACTTCCTTCACAATTATAGCTGAGGTATCCTTGAGCATAGCACCTACACCTCAAATGCTCACTGGGCACTGTGGTAGCTGCCACAGTGGTCAAAGAGGCGGCTCTTAGTGGCTCTCAAACATTCAAAGAGGCACTGGCTCTTATTGTAAATCAAGATGTAAGAAGTAAAGGTCCAGTAGTTATTCTATTCTACTAGTTTTTGTACGTTTTGTATGTTTTATAACTCAGAAAGTCTTTAGTTTCTAATGGAGGATGTCAAATACATGGACTGGGAGACTAAAAAGCAACCTTGTTTTCCAACCAGATCTGCCTGGAATCATCTGCCTGGAAAAACACAGAGATATGAATCCAGAGGGACTAAAATTATCAGGCCACCGCTGAGATAATCCTGCCCGTAATTTTCTCAGAGGGTGAGAGAGAACACAGACATGGCAATGGACCTGGACAACAAAAAAGAATCACAGAGAAGTTGCTGTGAAAGAGAAAATGACCCATCCATCCATGTTCTTATCTGCTTCTACCTGGTCAGAGACCCCTGGGGGGTCCAGAGTCTACTCAGAACCAATGGGTGCAAGGAAGGAAAAAGCCCTGGAAAGGGCACAAACCCATTGCCGGATACCTGGGGGAAATTTGGCGTAGCCAGTTCACCTCCCATGTGCTTTTTTAGGGAGATTGGTTGATGCCAGTAGGAAACAAATACAAGAGAAGAGAAAACAAAGGCCACCCTCGACTCCAGTGGTCTCAAACTTACCTTATCTGGGGGCCGCTGGCCGCATTCTGACACATTTCTGAATTCAAATAAAGCAACAGAGTTAGTCGATCATAAGTTTAATTTTTAATCAACCTCACTGTGATCTATAGTTCTGTAAATCCATATTCTTCCGTTTTTTTAGATCCTTTTCTGTGGTTGAAAGGCAGCTGTTCTGTGTGTGTGAGGCTCGTATGTGTGTATGAAGTTTCCGCCCGCTGTTCGCTGATTGGCTGGACGCAGCGTGGCGGCCAGATTCATTTGAATAAAGTTGAGCTCTACTAAACTTTTTCGCCGGAGGGCGGGGCTGCGCTTAAAGATCACTAACGTGGGCTTTTTAATGGAGTGAAACACTTGCTTTTTATTAAATATTAAATGTTGGAATGAAATTTAACTGGAAAATGTATCTGCTGCTGTTGTGCACTGGAACCTGTGGGCGTGGTCAGTCTCAGACGAGGGTTCAGGGTAGCAGCTGTTAGTCTAAAACCAGCTGACCAATGGAGATTCAAGGTGAACGCCTTTTTATAAGCCCCGCCCACCCGTGAAAAGTGTGCCAAAACTCAGAAGCAAAAAACTGAGAAAAAAAGAGATTCAAGAAGCAAATGTTTCTTTAACAGAAAAATAAATAAAAAAACAGGAAATTAACAAATACAGAAAAATAAAAGCAAAGACTGACAAAATTTCCAAACTTAAATCATTTTTAGATAACTGTAAAGGATAATAAAGTAAGCAAGTACGTTAAAAATATATATTTGCTATATATTGTTTCTCTTTTGAATTAGCAACATACAATTTTTCTTTTTGATTTTTAAAATTTTGACTGCAGATTATATATATATTTTTTTTTACGTAAAACTTTTGGCAAAAACTTCACTCCATACGGGCTGCACTAACACTAAAATTAGCAGGCCACAAAATACCCTTCTGCGATCGACCCCTGCTCTACTCAGTCAGGGGCATAAAGACTAGCATAGGCCTCCTGCACCATGTTTTTTTAAACTTGAACCAAAGCAACATAATGCAATATCAATATTAACATCAACCTACTTGAAGCAGGGCTGCTAATTCTTATAGATCTCACAGAATCTCACTGATTCACAGGATTTCTTGGTCTTACACAGCTTTATTTTCGGGATCAAATTTGCGAGTTTCTGACAACATGGCCAGCATCTAAATAGCTGCGCCACTCAGAAGCCCATAAGCTTGTGTATTTGAGATGCACCCCGGCCGTGGCGTGTATCTGCTGAATTCTGGAGTGTGTATTGTCTGGCTGGAACGGGGAGCAGATCTGTAAGCCGTATTGAGAGAGGCCGGCTCTGGCTCGGTCCTGCAGTGAGCCGTGCCAGGTGGGCAGATGTTGGCACAGGGGAGCAGTGGCGGAAATCTCCCCTTATCAATGCCAGTCTGCCAGCCTGGGGCCATGCTGCTGAGACTACACACACACACACACACACACATTCACACACACATACGCTCTCCCGCCTGCCCTGCTGCTCGACACACCGCCGCAGGACCACAGAGCTCTCTGCCCCCTATATACTGTATAGAGCTACTATATTTCAGCTCTGGTTGCATCCTGTTTATGTATATGTGTGTGTTTAAGAGGGATAGTTTTTTAAGGGTTGTTCAGAATAGCCTGTATATACAGCTCTGAAAACAAATTGGACAACTTAAAAATGATGAGTTTCTTTAATGTTAACAAATCAAAAACCTTTGGAATATAATCAAGAGGAAGATGGATGATCAAAAGCCATCAAACCAAGCTGACCTGCTTGCATTTTTGCACCAGGAGTAAAGGCATAAAGTTATCCAAAAGCAGTGTGAAGGAGAACATGCCAAGATGCATAAAACAGTGATTAAAAACCAGGGTTATTCCACCAAATATTGATTTCTGAACTCTTAAAACTTTATGAATATAAACTTGTTTTCTTTGCAATTATTTGAGGTCTGAAAGCTCTGCATCTTTTTTGTTATTTCAGCCATTTCTCATTTTCTGCAAATAAATGCTCTAAATGATGTTAAATTAAAAAGCAGTTCCTGCAAATAGATGTAAAACACTTTTTCATTTCTCCATCTGACCGTTTTTAGAAATTATATGATGATGAAATGTAAAATGCTGATTCAAAAGGCAGAAGGTTGAGGGAATTATGTTGATTCAACGTTAAAATTTCAACGTTAGCACAACGATTGAACATTAAATGTTGATTCAACGTTAAAATTTCAATGTTAGCACAACCATTAAACATTAAGCATTGATTCATTGTTAAAATGTCAACGTTAGCACAACCACTGAACAATAAACGTTGATTCAACGTTTACATTTCAACGTTAGCACAACCATTGAACATTAAATGTTGATTCAACGCTAAAATTTCAATGTTAGCACAACCATTGAACATTAAACGTTGATTCAACGTTGTTTCAAAATTTACTTTAGTCATATTTCAACCACATTTCAACGCTGAAGGTCGGTTGTGTGCCAGCTGGGGTAGCACATCTGGGCCTCCAGGTGACTCTACCTCATAAAGCTGAATGAGAAAATCCAGCCAAGTTGTGCAAAGCTGCCATCTAAGCAAGAAGTACGACTATGAACAATCTAAATTTTTTTTACTAAATAATTACATTTGTCTTTCTAGTTTGGATGACTTTAGTATTAATCCACAATAAAGAACATTTTAAAATAATGAAAAAACACTGAATTTACTTATTACTGTATTCATGAATGTGAACTGTCAGATACAAAACCAAATCTGATTTGAGCAAAAAATCTGAACTGATTCATGAAGTGTGAATAATGAAACCAGACGATATCTTTAGTCAAGACTAAAAAAGTGGTTTGGCATCTGATATGTTCTTTATTTTAGAACAGTAGATAATAGGTAAACAGTGCTCACAAACACTGGACTTAGACTGGTACCAGTGTAACCAGAGTTAATTCATGACTAGCATCTCAAAATCAGCACAAATCACAACAAGATCTTCTTTCTGGAGACACTTAGAGCATCATGTGTGGTCCAATTTTAACATGGAATAGCACTAGAAATCAGAATGTTTGGTGGATGACAGTTATCTATTACTGTTTATTACAATGTTGTTACAGGTTTAGCCTAAATATAAAATCTGAATACATCTTTACATCAAATCAATTGAGAATTTGGGATCAGATCACTGAGATGAGATTAGTCCAATGTTATCAGTAATGTTAGGTTAGCATCTCCTGCTGTAATGAATCACACATCAAACTTCAAACGTCTGATTAACTGCATATGGTGTTCATCACTATAATGATGAATATAAACCGTACAATATTATTTATTTCCCTAAAGTGTTTGTTTTTTCCTCCCAGTGAATTAAAGTACATTACTCATAGTGTGTGTGTGTGTGTGTGTGTGTGTGTGTGGTTTCTGACAGATGTAGGGGTGATGCATCATGCACGTCACCACTAAAAAGAGTCTCCACTGAACGGGAGAAAGACAGTCAAAGACACTACTCTCCCCACACTCATACACACACACACACACACACACACACACACACACACATATACAGCACATATGAAGAGTTTTATTTTTTCTTTTTTTTCTCCAGCCTTTCATCACAGGTCCCATATGTAACTAATTCAAAGGATTGTCTTTGTGCCTCCCACTCTCCATCTCTCTCTCCTTCTCTCTCCCACTCTCACTCTCTCTCTCCCTCTCTCTCCCACTCTCCCTCTCTCTTTCTCTCTCCCACTTTCTCTCTCGCTCTCTCCCTCAGTCTCTGTATCTCCCTCTTTTTCTCCCTCCCTTTTTCTCTCTCTCCTTTCCCGCTTTTTCTTTTTCTCTTTTATTCATTCTATCTGTCTATCTGTTTTTCTCTTTCTTTTCTTCTTTCTTCTCCACCTCTCTCTTCTCTCTGAAGTGGAAAATCTGAAGTAATTGCTTTCTGAATTAAAGGCTGAAGTCTGTGAGAAATACAAGCCGTCATTTTGCTTTTTCTCTTTACAGAGATGCCTCTGCGTGTGTGTGTGTGTGGTTTTGTGTGTTTGGTTTTATGTGTGTGTGTGTGTCTGTTTTTATGTGTGTGTGTGTGTGTGTGTGTGAGAGAGAGAGAGAGAGAGAGAGAGAGAGAGAGAAAGAGAGGATGAGGGGCATAACTGTAATCCTGCTGATGTGTTTCTGTTCGCCCAATAGCTTAGTGGGTGTGTGGATGTTTGTCCCAGAGATCACACACCCTCACCCCGGGATGCTTAGGTCACTATGCGGACACACACACACACACACACACACACACACACACACACACAGATATAATGGGCTGATGTACACATGCCCGTTGCTGAAACCTCACAGTGTAAAGGCTAATTGGATAAGAAGCGCTAGTTTCATTGCATGACAAGTGCTCAGGTCCAGCACAATCTGAAAATGTTCACACAACAGATAAAAGTGGGCCAAATCTGATTTCCCCACCAAATCTGATGTTTACTTTAGGCTGTTTCAGTTTCATCTTCTTTATGGACACTTCTTTCATTTACGTTTTTATTTATCCTGCTTTGGCTGCTTTTAAATAATTATATAGAGCAGTTGTGATATGTGAGATGTGTGTCTTGGTCATTTGTTAATTTGTTCCTTTTCCTAGACATAAAACTTGCATTGAACTCTGATTTGACTGTTCAAGCTGAGGTGCCGTGTATCAGATATGTACCACCGCGATTACTTAGATCTCACGGTGCTGGTTTCTTAGTAGTTCCTAAAATTCAGAGGAGCTCTGCAGGAGGAAGAGCTTTCTCTCATAAAGCGCCTCAACTCTGGAATAATCTCCGGGAATATGTTCGGGACTCAGACACAGTCTCAATCTTTAAGTCTAGACTGAAAACTTACTTGTTTAGTTTAGCTTTTGATAATGAATGTTTTTCCCTTTAGATAAGGCTGCAGATCCAGGGGTTCATGGACAGAGGGAATTGTGGGTAAACTGAGATGCTGGTGCTGTTGTTCTCCCACTGAACACGGTCACTCAGGTTTGTGGACGGTGGAGTGGGTGGATGCCAGTGTTTCAGGGAGCCTCCATGTCTATGTTACCTTCTGGCTCTCTCCCTTTAGTTAGGCTGTTTTATTCAGTTCTGCCGGAGTCATTAGCCACACTCTGATAATGTTTTATATTCTCTGTTTTACATAAATCCAGTCAAAACTAATTCCATCTCTCTGCCTTCCTCCGAGTTACTGACTGCCCACCTGTCTGACCCTATACCGATGTTGGACCCTCTCCTGTCCGGCCAGACTGATGGAAGTTTCTGAAGTCAGCTCTTCTCCATCCACCACCCACCACAGACCAGCCGCTCATCATCTATCTTACTCTCCACTACAGATTACACCCAAGCCATTGGTGGCGCTATTATACTCCTGAATATATAAAACCTATATAGATGTATAAAAGACTTTTTAAATTTTAATTTAAAAGCCGTTTGACCAGTGGTAGGATGGTCCCCCCTTTAATGTGAGTCTTGGTCCTCCCAAGGTTTCTTCCTCCTCCTGCAGCTCTGAGGGAGTTTTTCCTTGCCTCTGCGCTCACTGGGGGTTCTGTATTCTGTATTTTCTATGTTTAATGTTTTGCCTGATTCTTTGTCCTGTAATCATGTTTCTGTAAAGCTGCTTTGTGCCAACACCTGTTGTAAAAAGCGCTATACAAATAAATTTGATTTGATTTGATGAATCATAAGAAATGTCAGATTCAGTGTATTTTTTGTTGTTCACACTGTCACACAGATAACACATCAGTGTCACACCTGATATAACAGATCAGATTTGGTCTACTTTTACCTGCTGTTTGAAGGTAACCTCTAAATCCATCGGCCCTTTGCACAGGGCCAGAAATGGCCATTTGGATGCGCTAAGCATAAATGCTTTGTGGTGCCCACCAGGTTTATGTAAAACTAAATGGAGATTTTTCCTAGGTTTGACTTCCCATTACTCCAAATCACTACAGCAATATCACTTGCAACATATACTTTGAATACTTGAGAATGAGATATTTACACATTTAGATTTTCATGTTTTATAGGACTTGAAACTATGGTCTATATACAACAAAATAGGCAATTTACCTAATTTTACCACACCATTAATTCATTTAACTCACTTTCTGGTGTATATTTGTTGATTAGACCGTATTAAATTATATTTATTGAACTGTAAACCCATTTTAATTCCAGTTTCAAGTGAGCAGATTTTCCCCTAGCTCCACTGTGCACGCGGCTACCTTAAAACACGGTCTCGGTTCCGAGACAGCTTCTTCCCCCAGGCGACCAGGCTGTGGAACAGATAGTAGAACATTGTCTGCCCAACCCACCCCACTGACACCCATACAAACTCTGCACCCTGCACTTTACTTTAAACTGCAGCTATCAAACTTTCCCATATTATACAGCATTCTGCCCCCTGCACTTTCCACTCAACTCATTCCTTACCTGCACTTATAATAGTTACTATAGTTATTCTGTCACCTACTGGACTATTTCCTCACTTCCACACACACACTCTAGATATCTGCATATCTACATCTGTGCAATATTTGTTCTGTGCAACATTTGTTTATAGTGTAAGTTATCATGTTTATTGTTATTAAGTGTATTGTGAATAGTGTTTTTTTTACTGTAAAGGTATCTGTATGTCTTATTTTATATTATATTTTATTTTATTATTCTTCTTGTAAATATTATTCTTTGCACATTGGTGGGAATCTGCACTCAAGTTTTTCACTCACATGTCCACCTGTACTCTGTGATGTGACAATGAAAATCTTGAATCTTGATTTAGACACACCCTACAACTTTTACACTGATTCATCTTTTTTCTCTTTTTCGCAAATATGTTACTTTTGTATTGCTTATATTTATTAACATGCTTTACATATATTTTTAAACATGTCAGTATTATGAGTATTTTTGGCATGATGATTTTTCAGAGCCTATTCTCAGCAACTGTCCCTCCCCAACATCTTAATAAGAGATCTTAACCTCTTCAGCTGCCACTGTACACCTGACATGTCAAAAGTCATGGGATACCATTATGTTTTACTAACCTTCATTGAAAACGTGTAAGGCCTTGTCCTCTTTCTCTAAAGTGCATTGATAACAATTTGCTTCACCAACCTAAACTATGACTCACAAACTAACAAACTAACTAACTACAAGAACAGTTTACTGCAATTCAGCCCAAATTCCGCTAATTCCCATGATGCACCAGATACATTTAAGCACATACTGCTGAGCCAGTGTGATCACTGTGCACTGTGATCAATGCTGTGCTTTGAACAGACAGCTGAGGTTGCAGTTTCCTCAACTCGCCCTGGTTTCCTGTGGCTGCTGTTTTCTTGTGAGCCAGCATGGATCATAAAGCCCTAACAACAGCCTAGAACAGCCACAATTACACCGTACGACATCCTGCCGTCCAGGAAACAACAAAATCAAGCCAGATCTCTGGACTGAAGTGCAGTGTGTGCAGGAGCCAGAGGAAATATTCACTTTCTCTCAATGTTTGCTTTATTGGCTGGAAGCAGGCAGGTTTGGCATCAGATGTCCTGTCTTTAGTTACTGAGCTATTGTCATGAAAATCTCAGCAGAAAAGAGTAATGACTAGCATTCTGCATTAGCTGGAGGTCACAGGTGCCCACACACTACTACACACTACTAATGAATAAAACATGATATATGTTATATTAGTGAGTTGCAATCAATGTCAATTTATAGTCAATTTTATTATATATTGTTATGATGAAACTGGCACTCATTAGGACTGATCCAGGTAAGGAAGAGCAAAAGTGACCTCTGTTGCACAGGATACGTTCATCAGACCTGTGAGGCTTAGAAACTTAGAACTTAGAAACTTAGAAAGTTTACAGCGCCACAGATAAGAACCTCCTATAATTATTAATTGTTTAAGACATTTTAGACATTAAGACAAGTTAATACATTATTACTTAAGTGTGACGTCATAATCAGGACGGCTTTAGGATTCATTTACAGTCCAGGAAAACAAAGAAAAACATTGAAAGAGAAGGTGTGTCCAAACTTTTGAATTGTAAAGTATGTGGTATTGATACATCAGATCTGATACATGGCTTAACGACTCAGTCTGAACAGTCAAAACTGAATTCAATGCTCCTTTTATGCCACGGAGAAGAAAAAAAAACTAACAAAACTTTTGACGTGAGAAGACTTTTGACCATGACTTTATGTGTGATTATTTAGGCAATGTAACCTCTGTAATATATTAGAGTGTAAAAACGGCACCTTAAATTGACATTGATTGACTAAAATGTGCATCAAATTCAAAATTATTGCAAAAAACAGAAAATAAAAGAAAGTATTTACGCTGATGTAACACGGTTTATTTATTATGATGTAGAGTCATGGCCAAAAGTGTTGGCACTGCTGAACTTTTTCCAGAAAATTTAATATTTTTCCCAGAAAATTATTGCAATTACACATTTTTATGTTTTCTTATACACACGTTAATTTCCTGTGTTTGTATTGAAACAACACAAAAAAAAAACCCATAAAGAATCAAAATTGATATAAATTCACCCAAAACCCCAGTCTAAAAATACACAGGATAAAATGATTGGCTCCCTTAGCCTAATATATTTTGTTGAATATCCATGGGAAAAATAACTAAAAATCTATTGTTTCCTTATAAACATAAAACCAAAAAAGAAGATAAAATCATTTTGTCTGTGACCAAATAAAAGTCAAAGTAAGTAAATCGTCATTTTCCCGATTTTTTGTTTACTCCATAATCTGAACAGACAAACTGTCCCTTACAATGTGCCAAAATCTTTGATGAACAAACCAAAAGAAATGCTTAAAAATGACCTGAAATAAACTCATTTTACTTTGAATTCCATTGAAAGTTAAGAAGGTTTATTTCTCTCTCCTCTAAACTTGCTGTTTTGGAGAAACTTGTTTTTAATTGGACAGCAAAGGAATGTAAGTAATTTGCATTTGCATTGTCACAGTTTTTTTTTTTATTCACAGTATTATTTTTATTTTTAGTTATTAAAAAGTTATCTTAGTGGCAGAATATTTTACTTTTAAAATTGAGAAATGTGCAAAAGAAAAATAGAAAGATAGAGACAACATTGTGGTAATCTGAATCCAGCATGTGTTTAGTAGAGTCACATTTGAAATAAAAGCTCTGATGGGAATTATTTTGGGAAGTGACTGTCAGTGATCAGTTGAGCTTTTTAGAAGGGGAAAATGATTTAAAACAGGGGAAGAGTCATAAAACAGGGGAATAGGAAATAACAAAAATGGAACTGAAAGCTTTTGGGTCAGTTGGCCTTTTGGAACCTCTAATTTGGGCAGGCCGAAGCGGGCCGGGGTTTGGAAATAGAAAGCGGACTGTATTTGAGGACAGATTGGTGAGGTTTCTTCCTCCAGCCAGCCGCTCTGGAGATGCTGAGTGAAGGCCGCTGGGTCTCTAATCTGAGACGGGTCCGCTGCTCTACTAAAGCCCACAGCTCCCCCCCCCCCCCCTGTGCTGCTGTTTGCTTGTGAGCTGCACGGACTATAAAGACCTAACAACAGCTTAGACCAACCACAATTACACTGTACAACATCCTGGCATTCAGGATATCGAGAAATCCAGCCAACGTAAAAGGATGTTCTTCTTTAGAAAAGGCATTTATATATATATATATGCCTCAGAGGTTCACTGTGTGGTTAATTTGCTTTTCCTTTCTATGACAAACAACGTCCAATAATTTGTCCAGTGAACATAGTTGTTCATTTATTTATTACTCCAGCTATTCACACCTTAAACTGTGTTTTTAGTGTTTATGAAATGAGCAAACATAAATGCTATCACAAGTAAATAAATACAGCCACCTAGCAACTGCTTAGCAACATCATAGCAACCACCATGGATACCATAGCAACGCCTTAGCAACCAGCTAGCAACACCAAAGCAAACTCCACAAATGCCATAGCAACACCTTAGCAACCACTTAGCAACACCTTAGCAACCACCACAAATACCATATTAACACCTTAGCAACCACTTAGCTGCACCTAACAACCACTTCAGACACCATAAGAACACCTTAGCAACACCTTAGCAACCACCACAAATACCATAGCAACACCTCATCAACCACTTAGCAACACCTAAGCAACCACCAAAGCAACCACCACAAATACCATAGCAACTTCTTTGGCAACCATTTAGTGAACACTTAGCAACACCTTAGCAGCCACCACAGACACTCGTGGGATTCATTTTAGCTGCCCATCTATCCTGTGTTTTCTTCAGGAAATGCACTTTTCTAGTTTCAGGCTGATGTTCTTTAGGTTACAACTCTTTTTGGGTCCTGTTAAATTTTCATGGTGCAGAACAGTTTTTGACGATAAATTGAACTAAATTTCTGAGAGGGCAGGGAAAGAGAAGGAGGTAAAGTATACTCCACCTGTTCCCACCTCTCAGCCGAGTACTGGTGCTAAGCACAGAGTAGTGTTTGAGTGTTAGGTGTGGAGAGACAGAGTGTGGTAAAGTGCTGAAAGGATGAGGAGGAGGAGGGAGAGTTTGTGTTTGTGTGTTTCAGTTTTATCTCTTCGCCCTGTCGCATCAGTGAAAACAGTACGTGAGTGATGTGCTGCTTGGCCATGTCACTATCAGAAAAGAGAGGGAGAGAACCTTTATCTGTTTATTGTGGCATCAAACTCTGTGTGTAAATGTGTGTGTGTTTGTGTGTGTGTGGCTTGTCTCCATACAGTCCTTGTGCTTGGAGCTTGTGTGATAACCCTCTCTAACACTTCAGGGTTAATCCTATTTGGATTACCCTGCCTTTCTCTTTCTGTCCATCCCTCTCTCTCTCTCTCTCTCTCTCTCTCTTTGTTCTTTACTCTCTCTCTCTCTCTCTCTCTCTCTGTCTCTCTCTCTCTCTTTTTCTCTCTGTGTTAAAAGTGACTCAGTGGACGGTCACTAACGATGCCGGGCAGACATTCCCTAACCCAAACAAAGTAACTGGCCTTTCAAATAAAATACACTGACCTTAAAACTACTAAAGCCTCTCCTAGATACACACACACACACACCCACACGCACACACACCCACACCCACACACAATATCTGGAGATTGCTTTGGGGTTCTCTGTGTATTGACTGTATTTTTGCCTGGCAACTGCTATACAACAAAATTGTCAAAAGAAATGACTCTACTGTCAATACTGTCATGACAATACTGTCTCATCAAAACTCATCAAAATTTAGATATTGTTTATATTTCAAAATTAATATAAAAATACATAGAAATGACGCCCCTGACTGATGTCACAAATATTTTGAAATACTGTGTATATACATATATATTGTATACAAATATGTAAGTATTGAATATTGGACATACCGGGCATATTGAACATATATACAGTTCTGGACAAAATATAAGATATCACTTCAGTTTCTGAATCAGTTTTTCTGATTTTGCTATTTATTGGTATATGTTTGAGTAAAATAAACATTGTTTTATTTACTCTGTAAACTCTGGACAAAATTTCTGACTAATTCCAAATAAAAATATCCATCCAACCTGGCTGAGCTTGAACTGTTTTGAAAAGAAGAAGGGGCAAAAACTTTAGTCTCTAGATGCGCAAAACTGGTAGTGACTTGCAGCTGTAACTGCAGTAGATTTTGAAAACCAAGTTTCGTTTTTTTGGTTCCACTTCAGAATTATGTGCTACTTTGTGTTGGTCTATCACTTAAAATCTCAATAAAAATACATTTAAATTGTGTTTACACACATTTGAACATACAGTCTATAGTAGGGGTGTGACGATATATCTCGTCAAGCTTAAACCTGTCTCGCGGGAAGAAAAAGAATAGTTTAGTGTGGACTTTTTTTTACAGGGATCTGGCAACCCAGTAGCGATACAGCGGGTGGCTGAGCAGTGAGAGCAGCTCTCAGCAGAAGAGGAAAATTCGGGCATTTGCATAGAACAGAGGTCACTAATGGGCGGACCGCGGTCAAGGTCCGGACCCAAACGTTGTCCAACGCGAACCCAAACCTACTGAGAAGGATTAAGTTGTATACACACTTTGCGGAGCAGTAAATCACAGACCAATCACGTGTGGGGTAAGATCACCAAACGCTCTCTTCAGTTAATCAGATCTGTGCAGACGCGGTATGGAAAAAGTAAATAAATGAACACATGCGATATCGAACCAGTGTTGTCAGGGTCGCGGTCGTGAAAAAATGTCTTTATAAGGAGATAGGGAGCCCGAAAACGGGCGGAAAACGAGAACTGGACCATACTGAATTCTAATTAAATACCCCTGGCATAGAAGATGCTTCTGCTACTTTTAAGTTGTACGTCTGGCTGCATTTTGGCTCCAGTGAAAACAATAAACGGTAACAGAGTGACCAACAAGACACAAACTATATATAAATACTGTAAGTAAATGTGCAGTTCATAGTTTCATAGGCAGTTTTACTAATCTCTTAACTCCGTACTGTATTTAAAAAATGTTCTGTCTCTGTTTGCACTTCAAGCATAGTCTTAATATGACTAGTTATGGTTATGCATAGTTAAATTACAAGAGATTTAGGAGAAAAAAAACACAAATCATAGGCTTAATATGACTGGTTGTAGTTTGCACTTATTGTTTGCACTATAAAATATTTTTTTTACCTATTTTTATTAATATTTCCTATAAAATCAATGTGTGAGAGAAACCAGTCTTTTAAATGTGCGTTATATGATTTTGTCAAATAAAACTCTAGTTTTCAAGCCATTTTTTTTATTTTTGACATTTTCTTTAAAATTTTATTTTTAAATCTCGTCTTGTCTCGTTCTCATGAACCCAGTATTGTGTCTTGTCTCGTCTCGTGAGATTAGTGTCTCGTCACACCCCTAGTCTATAGTATAATTTTGTATGCATGTCATCTTTTTCCACAATATGACTGTGATGATATTCACATGTACTGTATAGGTCATGAACCTGGTGAGATGTGATTGGGTGTGATGGGAGTTGAGGTGGTGGTGTGAATTGTAATGATATTAAAGAAACCATTACAGTTCATGTAGTTTGATAATGACCTCATTTACAAGCTCTGCATGGCATAAGTCAGCAATGCCTCACTTAAAGTGCTCAAACACACACAAACACACACACACTTGCTCTCTGACACACACACACACACTGACTCATTTTTTCATGGCATATGATAGTTTAATATCAGGCGCATCTCTGCAGCAAACTTTGCCATAGTGGGAATGGCAGATATAAGAGGCAGTAATAGAAGAAATGAGCTGAGCTCAGTCTCAGATATTTCCTCAGGCACTGAATATATGACTTTCTGTAGATCTGGGTATTTTCTGAGATATGAGTATGGATCCTGTATCTGTGACTGCAGTGCACTCGTCGAATCAGTATTGATGTATGGAGGAGCTTTATCAAACGAGCAGGAACAAAACACGCACCCAGACATCCGTCAGCACAGTGGTTATTTGCGTATGGATCTGTTGAGTTACGTAGAAAAGTGTAAAGCAGTGCATTTTATCTGTCATTTTAAGTCTTATTGATAATGATAACTAATATTTGTTTTCAATTTTGTGTGTCTTTCAGAATCAAACCAAGCAGAACTGTTTGATTTTTTTCACCAGTAGTGGCAAAATGTCATCTAAAAGCAGTGTGTAAGACTGATGGAGAAGAACATGACAAGATGCATTAAAACTATGATTTCAAATCTGGGTTTTTCCACCAAATATTGATTTCTGAACTCTTCCTGATTTAAAACATTAAAATTTCTGTTTCTAAATGAATATGAATTTGTTTGTTTTTTTACATTATTTCTCATTTTCTGCAAATAAATGCTATTTTTTGTTTGGAATTTTTGTGGACATGATGTCAGTAGTTTATAGAATGTATAAAATTTTCATTTACCCAAACATGTACCTATAAAGAGTAAAATCAGAGAAACTGATAATTTTGCAGTGAGTTGAGCAGTGGAACTGTCTAATATGGAATGATGGCGCTCCTTCCAGTACTTTTGGGATGATTTTTATTTTATTTTACATTGAGCAGTGATATTTTGCTCCTTTTCAATTTTAAAAGTGAAAAACTCATGAACAAATATTTGAATCTCAATAGGATTTAACAATTAGATATTCATTATAATGATAAATAAATATATTGGCTGAAGACCCATTTGTCATCCAAGGTCTTATGAAGTGGTGGGGAAGAAGGAGGAGAAATCTAAAAGCAGCAAAGAGAGTGTGTAAGTCCCATTTTTCACATTCACATTTAACAAAAACAGATGAAAGCTGGTCAAGAAATTAGTGATGTAGTTTTAAAGTCTCCCGGAAGAACTTTTTATAGTTTAACTCATTTTGTTATTTGGTTATGCTGGAACCACATATGCAAGTTTAAGATTCCCAAACTGGGCAGTGTAGTTAGCCCAAAACTTCTTCTTTTGAGTCTGAAAACAGAAAGAAAAATCATAACAAATTGCAGCAAACAGCAGAACCTTAGATAAAGATAAGAGCAGTGTTCATTTGGCTGCTTTAATGTCTTTTTTTTTATTTAACTGTATCTAATTACTTTATGTTTTACAGTTACTGTTAGTTCATTTAAATTCATTTTGATTCAAATCAGACACACAAACAATTATGTACAGTGTACAGGTCTGTTACTTTTATTTTAAACATCTTTTTCATTTTTATATATATTTTTTTCACAGCTGCATTCTCCGTCATCATGTAAATAGCTAAAAGATGGAAGCTACTCAAAACTCTTTTTGATTTTTCAGGACATCTTCTCACAATGAGAAATTAAATCCCATTATTTATTATTTAGTGTTTTTTTTTTTACCTTATTCTATCACCTAAAACCAAATCTGAACTTACTTTTAAACAAACACACACAAACAGAGGACATATCGGAAGTGGGACATCAACTGTCTCATCTTATTTTCTGTTATTCTGTAAGATTAATTAGCTGATACCCTTACAGACAGTACTAGTCTAGCACCTTGTGTGTAGCATGAGTTTACTAAAATAAATGTCACCGGGGAAAGGACGCACACCAAATGACAAAATAACTTTTTTCGGGTATTTTATTCTGATTTTTCTGAAATATAAAAATGTATAGGAAATAAAACAAATATGAAATAAAAGCAAAATACAGACTATCAGCACTTGCTGAGCAGAAATATTATTCTCAGTGCACAACAACACTGCACCACCTATCTTTGACTTACTGCAACTGCAGTGTACAGATTTATAGACTTTTATCAGAGCTTGTACTCAATTGTACTCAAAATAACAAAAATAAAAATGAATACACTGTAAAACCCTAGCTTAGAACACAGTACAGTATTTGGTAGTGGCACTAATTACAGAAAATAGATAAATAACATTAATACCACCTTAATACCATTAACAGAGCTCTTTTTATATTTGTTTTTAAGCTCACCTCGATTTACTCAGCTTTACTCAACAAGACTTGAGCATTTTATCAAGAGAACTTGGATAAACAGCTTCTCTTATTTCATTAGGATGGCTCTGGATGGATCCTAAAATGGAGCACCACCATTCACTGCAGCTTGAGCCTCCTTCTCTACCATGCTCTTAGCTCCTCCCTTTCCTCTCTCAGGGTGACAACACTTCTGATTGTGTTTCTTAAAGTTACAGACACACATTTTAAAGGTGTATACTCAATTCACCACCTGGCTACATAAAAAATGTTTCAGTTACTAACAGCATAAATAGTGCTGTTTAATTTTGGGAGCAGAGCTGAGAGAAAGTGGATTACTGTTTGCGGGGTGAAGGGAGACAGCTTTATTTTTATTTTTACTCTTAAAATTCAGTTTAATGATCCACTTTCTAAGAATTTAAATTTTTTAACATCAGTCACACACTTGTGTTTTTAAAAAAAACAACAGAGACGCAGCTTTTTGTTTTCACTTTTAGGGGCACTGGGACTAGTTTTAAGGGTGCTTGACTCCCCCTAAAAAGGGGATAGTGTATAGTTTGCAATTGGGACACAGCCAAGATATACTGTGCATTACATATTTCTCACTATTTTGTGTTTTAGGTTTGTTTGGCTACAGAGATCTGAGTCTAATACTTCTCAGTTTAAAAAAAAAGCGATACAGTATTCGGCGAAGGATGCTTAAACTTTCTCACACAGGCATGTGTGTGTAATTACTAGAAAGCATCTCTTGAGGGTAAGAAAAGAATCCCACCAGTTAGGAGCAGGTTTGTATGCTATTCACACGGTTCCTCCCTTAAGGGCTGCTGCTGCTGCTGCTTCTGCCTGGAATTAGAAATTACTTGGGCATCAAAAAGATGGATTCCAGCAGGCTAATCACATCCCCATCCAGCCACCATACTTCAGATTGGTGTGTGTGTGTGTGTGTGAAAATGTGTGTGTCTGTGCTGGTGCAGGGCTTTGTTTAGTGTCTGAACATTGATCAGCTCCATTGTTGCAGTGGTGAGCGGAGGCCTGAGGTGAATAGCCTGCTGAGGAGGGCACTCTCCAGCTCCCCCGATGAAGACGTTCCCACAGATAGAGACATCACACTTATGCACACTCAGACACACACACACACACACACACACACACAGAGAGACACACACACACACACACACAGCAGGCATGGGCTCACCCACATTTGACCTAAAAATGGTAGTACATTAAATAATAAAATTGTGAGTATGTTTTTTTTTTTTTTTATCACATAAGTTTGTATTGAAAGCCAACACACACACTGTGACTGATATTCCATGTACATGAAGTGCTAGTGCACACACACACACACACACACACACACACACACACACATCCTGAGAGGCAGTGTTGACACTGAACATTCCTGTGTGTTGCTGTGGAGATGGGGGCAGTGTGTCTCTGGTGCCCTCTTGTGTTCAGGGTGAGAGTTCAAAGAGACTTCACTCCCTCAACAAGCACATAGAGTAATGTCAAAACAAATAATAAAAAAAAACATAAAAACCTTTGTCTTTCTTAACATATGGAAAAATATAGACATTTAAGCTTAATTTACAGTTACAGTTTTGAGCTTGTATAGCTTAAATCACTTTAACCCTTTCATGCATAGAGGTCACTACAGTGTACAGCTGTTTAAAAAATTTTTTTCTTTAAATATGCTTGCAATTTTGGGCACTGCTGCATATAGTCCACTGTAGTGGAAGCTATTGCATCATCCTATACAAAAAAATCCCATTGGTTGGTCATTGTAATGGGAAAAAGAAGTCAATGAAATCAAGATGGCCAGCAGACAGGGAAAACCACGAAACACCTTGGCTATTTTTGTTTCTACCTTTTATAAAATTATATCACCGCAGGTAAAAAAATATATAATTACATCAAGTAACATCTAAGGTGACATATTATGTAAAGATTTTCGAAATTTTGATTTTATATTGGAGGGAATTGTAGATTAATCATCTGTCCACTTAATTGTACATCATGCATCATTAGCTATTTTTCAACTTTTATGCAATGTCAATTACTTCCAGTGTTGTTTTTAAAATAATTCATATTGTTTAATGTTTTGGCTGTAAATCAACTTCTTTAATTGAGGAATGTCTGCCAGTACAGACAGTTGCGAGCAGAGAAGTAGGGTCAAGCAGTGATAGTGAAGGTGAGTCTGGAAATGTTACTGAGGGAGTTGAGGCTGAGGAACGGAGATGAAGGAGATGAGGCTGTTGAAACTAAGGGCACCCCAATATCCAGTATGCCCCTGGAAACCACTGGCCCCAGCTCAAGAAAGTATAAAATGCCAGCACACGAAGAACCAAGTACATCTGCATGCAGTGTCTTGTAGCTTTGTGCCCTGTATGCTTTGGCAACCATCATAGAAAATAGTCTCAGAAATTAGCAACAAGCATGATTTGACAGGAAATATGATACATGCTATAAAATACTATAAGAGAATATGCTCACTTAACAGTTCAGAGACTTGACAAGAATACAGTATGATAATACCAGTCACAATCAAGATTCTATAAGGTTCTACGGTTCAGAGACATTTTCTTGTGTCACAATATCCTCCTCAGTTCCACTATTCCAACAGAATACCATATTACAAATGTATATCTGAATTACATTTGTGTTTTTTTTACAACAAAAAATGCATGAAGTACACTTGAGTGGACAGATAAATATTTCTTTATCGAATAAAGATAGAATATATATTTTTTTCAAACCTTGTTTTACATCCCTAAGGATGTATAAAAACACTTAGAAAAAAAATCCTGACTGAGTTTATTATAATTCATGCATGAGAGGGTTAAAGATGAATATTTATTAGATGTAAAATATAACAATGAACAAAAATGTCCCCTCATTTATTACCACCTAAACTGTCTCAGATTAGAATCAGCTTCATCACATCCACAGACATTACTTTGATCTAGAGTTTTGAAGTAAGTGGAACACCCTGGCCAGATCCAATACGCTCTGGGAAGGGGTTTCAAAAACTGGCAACATGACCAGTGATGGCTGTCCCAGCATGTCTAACTCAATCCAAGACTCCAACAATTCTAAAATGTTATCACAGGACAAGCATGTAGCTTCTGACACAGGTGATGCAAAAGTGTATGCATCTAATATATCTGTCATCATGAAGAGACAAACCAAGGTTTTTTTTTTTAATGGGAGGTTTGCATGAAGAAAACCTTCACTGTCTAACAAACATAAGGGCAAGATGGTTTCTCAGAGAATATCTAATAAAAGAGCAGGAATTCTGGAACAATGTGCAAATAATTGCAGAGTTAAATTATTATTTGGGCACAGAAACAAAAGACATGTTTGGGGCAAACCAACAACACTTAAGCACAAGAAACCATGCTTAGATTGGGGCTGTTTTGCAAGCTCTTCATCATAGATCCACTACACAAACATTGTACCACTGATACAGTGCTTGATAAAATAGTAAATAGACCATCCATACGAACAATCAAGCTGAAACCTCACCCAGTTGAGAGAGTTCTGCATGGAGGAGTGGGAAAACTTTCAGGGACTAGTTTGTGGTTGTAGGAAAACAAACTGAAGTTATTTTTGTAACTATTAAGGCATAAAGGGGTCCTACCAACTTTTTTCTCACTAAAATTTTAGTGTACTTTTTATTTTGTTCATAAGATTTTACATCAAATTCTTCAATGTTGTTTGTTTAGACGCTGTATAGAAGTTTTTCATAAGAAGTCCTATTTTTCCACATTCCTGTATTGGCATGCACAAACAAGCTAGAATGTTAAGCTGGATCTGTGTGCAAAGGCCAGAGTGAGTCATTTTAATGTGGGCAGCTCAATGTTGAACTTCTAGACTCTAGAACTTCTAGATGAGTTTCATCTTGTGCTTCTTTTGATGGGCTTTCATAGTAATGTTTAGAGTTTGAGTGTGTGTGCTTGTGTGTGTGTGTGTGTTTGAGTGAGTGAGTGTGTGAGAAGACGTTCACCTCATCACCTCACTCCCACAGCTTATCTTTCCCATGACTCCCTGCTCTGGTCGCCGTGGGTGACGGCCTAGCTCCTCCTTCTCCTCACTGGGCCATTCTCCTCCCTGAATGGAGCCAGTTTACCTCTATCTCACTCACTATGTGTGTGTGTGTGTGTGTGTGTGTGTGTGTGTGTGTGTGTGTGTGTGTGTAGACACTAGACAAATGCAGCACCCCGGCCTGCTTGACAGGGACGTGCAATATCCCACTGGTGAACACCCTCACACACACACACTCCGACACACACTCCCACTCTCGTATAATAATGGCAGGGGCATATGCACCGAGTCTGCAGACTCCATTGAATTACAGTATGCCAGGAGTTAGGTTGTCATGGCAATGCCAGAAAGAAAGAGTACCCGCTGAGCTTCCATAATATTGTGAAATTGTACTGTCATAGGTCATATCCATGACAATGACCTTGTCTTACCATCCATTTCATCCCTGTTAGCCCCGGCGAAGAGTTTTACTCATCCATTCCCATCCGAATTCTGACAAAACATGGAAAAATGCAGCACTCTAAAATTCATACTATAAATAAATACTATTTTTCCAACATCTCCAGATCTCTAACATCTGCTGCACATACTATATGTGAAGCTGAATACTGATTAGCATGGGGTTAATTAGCATTTCTGCGTATTTAACAGTATTAAAGTTAAACTCCAAACTCTCATAAAGAAATCTCTTCAGATATTATATATGAATGTGTTTTCAATCAATGTAATTTTTAGTTCTGCACAGTAATTGACTGTTTATTCACAATACAGCAGATACAGATCAGGAGGAACAATGACTGGATATTCCTTTAAATCAAACATTAAAAAATAAAGGTGCCTGTAAAAATATGTACAGTATATATATATATATATATAAAGGTTTTTAAAACTAATGTTTCTTTTCAGAACCAAGAATTTAATTGTGTTTTAGTAGTTTATTATGTAGAAGAACATTAGGGGTACTATTGTTACTCCAGTAAAGAACAATTTCTAGTAGTTAGTAGGAAGAAGAACCATAGAAGAACCATTTTTAGTTGTTCCATAAAATACATTAACCTGCAAATATGTAAGAATAAGTTCTCTGACCAGTTCCTTAACCGGATGTTTTACAAAAACGATTAATTATAGAACCAAATATGTTTTTTTTTCTATATCAAATAAAGAAGCCTTTAAGAGTGTAGTTTATTTAATGAGGGTTTATTACTTAGGTAATTAGGATTGGTTAAAGTTCGTCTTCATCTTGGCCGGATCTTTTTCCCACCCAACACATGATCAACTGTTTGAAGAGAAAGACCACAGATTAAACAAGTAATACTAAAGTGGGACTGCACTTTGGCTTGTTTGAAATGGGTCCATTTATGGATAAGACTGGACCAGCTGGACTACAGTGTCTAAAGGAAAAAACATTGTTTTTATAATTTACCATTCTTATTATTAAAAAAAAACTCAATCAGTTTGCATTGCTTTGCATGTAGTTACCAAATAGTAATTTTTGCATCTCTGCATCCATCCATCCACCCGCCCATCCATCTATGCATCCATCCATCCATCCATGCATTCATCTGTTCATCTATCCATCAGTGCTTTCCTGGTCAGGGTCATGGTGGGTCTAGAGCCTATACCTGAAATCACTCACTGGAAACTCACAATTTGTTTAAACTCAATTTTGTTTTATGTAAAATTTAACATTTACAAACATTACTCAACTATTTGAGTTACGTGAACATTTGCAGTCACATATACATTTAAACTGAGAATTCTGAGTGTGTCTCCCATTTTCTGACAATCACCCTCATTGTGTAGTCATTCCCCCAGGCTACCGTAGGCTACCTTCAACTTGTAGATTATACATTACGATCACGACTTATTGTTCTCTAAGCTGCGTGTGCTAGCATTTTTTCATATACCATTTTAGAATATTTCATATCTACAGCTCTGGAAAACATTAAGAGATCGCTATAGTTTCTGAATCAGTTTCTCTGATTTTGCTATTTATAGGTATATGTTTGAGTAAAATGAACATGGTTGTTTTATTCTATAAACTATGGACAATATTTCTCCCAAATTCAAAAAAGAAAATATTGTAATTTAGAGTTTATTTGGAGAACAATAAGAAATGGATCAAATAACAAAAAAAGATTCAGAGCTTCACACAACAATGTAAATAAATCAAGTTCATTTTATTAAAGATTTAAAAGTTTAGAAATCAATATTTGGTGAAATTTTCATGCATCTTGGCATGTTCTCCTCCACCAGTCTTACAAACTGCTTTTGGATACCTTTATGCCACTCTTGGTGCAAAAAATCAAGCAGTTTAGCTTGGTTTGATGGCTTGTGATCATCCATCTTCCTCTTGATTATATTCCAGAGGTTTTCAATTTGGTCAAATCAAAGAGACTCAGCATTGTAAGTGGTCTCTTATTTTTTTCCGGAGCTGTATATTTTAGTTAAATTAAATCTAAATAAGAAGCTTAAACATTGCTAACATAGCTAGGGTAGCCTGTCCTTGCAAATCCAGCCTAGGAAAAAGTCTCCAACGTATCCTGAAACATCATCACAGGACAAACCTATATCCTCTGAAACAGTTGGTGCAGTCCATGCATCTACATTCACCATCAGAAAGAGACCTGAGGACACTGGGATAATACATAAAACTCCTAAAAACAGTCACTAGAGCAGGGATTGAACCCACAACTCCATGCCCCTGAAGGTGGGTGACAAACCTGCTGCCTGTGACACCACTTTGCCTCCTGAATAGTAACCATTAGAGTGTAATAAGTCAGTAAGCAAAAGAAGTTAAAGAGGTACCAGATAGCTGATTTTTAGCATTTGAAATCTGTGCTGAATGCAATAAATGGCCTTGAAAAGATGAATCCCTGACATACACACACTCACACTCACACACACACCCTCTCTGTTGCATTCTTTCATTCTATCATTCTTTCCTTTGTGAGCTGCAGTATGTTGAGATTTTAGAAGTGACTATATTAAAACATTAAGAGAAAAAGGGAGCGAGAAACAGAAAGAGGGAGAGAAAGAGAGAGTGATCGATAGAGAGAGAAAATAGTAGAATAGGATTCCTGTAGAGATGAAAAGGCAGGGGAAACGTCTCTCTCAGCACGGATAAATATTTGGGGTAATCCCGGTTTTCTCATGCAAAGTGGGTGAGAGCCCTGAGCCCTTAGCCCTCGATACACACACACACACACACACACACACACATGTGCGCACACACTCACATGTACACACACACACACACACAGTTTCTAAAATACTTGATGAAACAGAATATATGTGCTAGACTTTGTCTGTCCCTTTTTCTCTCTTTCTTTTTCTCTTTAACACATCCGCACACTCGCACACACACACACACACATCACAGATAATGCAAGACACTCATCTGTGAAATGAACTCATGAAGATGTCGATTGTCCTCTGCCACACACACACACGCTCACACACACACACACACACACGCACACACTCACAATAGATGCAAAGGCATGCTAATCTGTGGGCTTAAGAGTGCTGCTGCTTTCAGAAGTGCTGGAAAGTTCACACACAACAGTTGCATTTGAGTGCGGATTTAGTTGATGATTTCATAAGGAATGCTCGAGTGAGCAGCTATAGCCCTCCTCCTCTCCTCTCCTCTCCGTTCTCCTTCTCTTCTATCATCTCTCCTCCTATTCTCTCCTCCGTTCCCCTCCTGACTGGTCATTTACTCTGCTGGGGGTGTTTGTGTACAGAAAGAAACCCTCTTCCCATTTACTAACCAGGCACAATAGACTGCCCCACCTCCACACACACCCTTCTTCACACTCCTCTCACTCCCTCACAACACACTGATAGTATTCTCGGGACATAAATTCACATTGTGTGTGTGTGTGTGAATAGTCTTTGTATCTGTCACTGATGCTTTATAGCACCTACGTCTTTATGGAACGGCTGTAGTTCATTAAGCTGAGCCCTTTGTAAACTATTCCTAAGTCTTTACTAACTTTTTCTGTTAATTTCCAGTGATTTTCCTATAATACCATTTGTGGTATTTGAGTGGGTTTATTTGTGTGTGTTTTATGAAGCAAAATGAGAAAAGAGTTGAAATGAGAGCAAAGTCGTTCACAGAAACCATGTACGTATCAGAGACAGATTTGAATTTTATTTTTTTTTATTGTCTGTATCAAGCCTGATACTGACATTGTAGTCCCTAACTCCTTCACCTCCCTTCCCATCAATGGACATTCAGACTCAGCCAATCACATCTTTTCCTTCGCTCAGCCAGAATTCTAAAATTGCTTCCAGTTGTTGGTAATTTCAATCTGTTTTTTTGTAGTGTTTGTTATTGCCACTGTTAATCTTTCAGTTTTATCACTGATCCGATATTGATTCATATAAACCCGAATCGATCTTTAGAAATAGCCTCTTTTCCCCGTTATTCTTGCGAGACGATCCTCGCGAGCACCGCCCTCTGGCTGGGGTGAGCTTGAGCACAGGAGCCGCACTGAGGGGAGTTTCTATAACACTGTTTTAAGTTGTTTTCCAGTATTGTTTTCACCTGTACTTTATTTAAAGTAAGACCTGACCAGCTGAATCCACCGTTAGTTTGCCTGAACTCTGTTCAGACCGACTGCTTTTTCCTTTAAATTTAATAAAGTTTTCTCTTTACATTATTAATTTTGCTTGTTGTGTTTTTTTTTATTGTCACTTTGCTTATTATATTATCACATCTGAGCTAGTGGATGTGGGTAAATTTCACACTTTTATTCACAAATAAATAAGACATTTATGAAGCATGTTATGCTTTTGCTTTATGTAACTAAAATGTCAGTATATACGTTCATACAGCGATGGTGAAAACAATGACTTCTAAAGCCTCATTAATGTTCTGAATCATATTTTACACACATAAAAACATAGAAATGTGAAACACAGTGTAGCATTTAACTAAGCTACATTAACTAATTCTATTAAAAGAAGAGTGTAACTATTGTGTTAAGTCTATATAATATAAACACTAATATTTTAATCATGTGTTCCTTGTTTAGTTAGAATATTTGATATTTAAACTACAATTTTTATTGTACCTGAAATTTAAACAATGCCACTACCTGTTCTCAGAGCAATACAGTACAGAACCATGAAGAGCAGGATCAGCTTCTGAACAGCCTGTAGCAACGTGTACCTGTGTCTGTAGCCCATCACAACTTATCCCACCTGTCTTACTTCATAAAATATTACATTTTCACCCTCATATGAACTCACTCTACACCCTGTACTTTTATTCACTTACTATCACACTGCACCCACCAACTTTTACTTTCACTTACCCTGATCCTGTCAACTATATATCGGGATTCACACCTTATTCTATTCTTTCTCCATGTAAATAGTTATATAGACACATGTATATTTCATAGTTTATATATCAATACCTTAAACTAAATATGTACTGTATGTAAAGTGTGAGTTCTACTTAAAAGTGTGTGTTTTATATGTATTTATTTGTATATACTGTTTTGTTTTACCTTTGTTTTTAACTCACCTGTTGAGCAATTATATAATGTGTTCTTACAATAAATCTGATTTGATTCATACCTGAGATTCCATTTATTTTATTTTTAGGTTTATTTAGAACTATTTCCTTTAAAACTGAAGAATTTGTAATAGTTTAAGCTTCATTTACATGTTTTAAGGGAGTTCTTGTCTATACTGGAATATGAATTTTATTGTTGGATTCAATGCAAGGCCAAACAAGCATAGTAATACACATATTATAATACAAACGTGTGTGTGTGTGTGCTGTTTCCATAGCCGCTATTACGGAATGTGTTAATTGGCATTTGTTATCCGTGTAATTGGGTTTATATAATGAATATAAACTGTTCTCGGGTCATTAGGAGCTAATCGCTAATCCTCAGAATGGAGTAAAATTCAGTCTCTTATCGCACAGCCAGCTAGCATTCAGCTTCTGTCCTGAGCTGAGCTCCTTCTACTGGCAGATGTCACTCTGAAACGGTGTGTTTAGAGACTGATAAAAGGCTTCAGTAGTGACAGCCTGCACTGTACATTCCCCACAACTGTGCATTTCCCTCTAGCAATGAAGCTCACACACGATGGAGGAATATCTGGTCTTATTCCAACCTTTTTTTTTATTTTTTTTTTTAGAAATTCTAGAATATCAGCTTTTTTTTTGCATTTCACCTTTTTATTTACTACATTCTGCTAATGTTTTCTTTTCTCATCTATGGGCAGATGGCCATGCAGAATAATTAGGCTCCTGGAGTCATTACTGTCATAATCTGCATTTGTTAAAAAGCTCTTTATTGTATCGTTATGGAGAAAAGGAAAAAAAAAAGAAGTGAGGTGAGGAAAAGGTAAAGTTAACCAAACTGCTGTTTTACCTGTAGAAACAATAAGTCTTGCCATGAGGCTGCTGGTCAGTGTTCAGCCTCACATACAAGATAACACCTCACAACTTATGCAATTGAATGAATATGGTCTGCGCGTACCTTTGTTATAGGAAGCAGGTAAACTCGACAGGAACCCCTGGTGGAACCCAGGTGGAAAACAGAGACCTGAAAAGGGCATAAAACAAAATCCCTAAAATGGGCGTAAAACAAAACCCTGAAAACAGGCGTAAAACAAAATCCCTAAAACGTGCATAAAACAAAAACCTGAAAACGGGCGTAAAATAAAATCCCGAAAACGTGTGTAAAACAAAATCCTGAAAATGGGCAAAAACGAACACCCGAAAACAGGCATAAAAAACACCCGAAAATGGCCGTAAAAAAAAGACACGAAAATGGACATAAAACAAAAAACAGAAAATGGGCGTAAAACAAAAACCCGAAAACAGATGGAAAACAAAGACTAACTAAAATGAACTATTAGTATGTAAAATAACATCAGATTTTATTATAGAAAATTCACTTACTATCACAGAATCCACAATACAGCACTGAACCACAGATAAAATATAAAAATATTGCAGCTTTCATCTTAGTTTTTAGAGAGGTTGGGGCACTCTGGAGAGGTTTTGAACCCTTTGGAGACACCCAGTGGACACCTAATATGATGCTGTGTAGCTTCTTAATGGTTGCTTGTATCTTTTTCAAATTTTGTAATTTTTTTTGTAAAGACCCCACTGAACCAGGAAATGTAGAGAATGGCTGATTTTTCATCACCAACACCCATACACACATTTTCTTGTGCATTTGATTATTTTGCACACTTGAATTTTTGCACTTTAAATTGTGTAGTTTATAAGCTTAAAAATTTAGTTTAATAATATTGTGTGAGCAGACTGTTGTTTCAAGCATTTCACTGCAGGTCAAACTGTGTATTACTATGCATGTGACAAATAAATTTGACTTTGACTTTGACTTTGGCATTCACATGGAACTTAAATAATGGAAATAAAAGTCTGAAAGTGAATTATTGTTTTGTCGCAAGTGTCTACTTCAGTTTAAGCCCTGAATGATCACTGTGCTATATGTAAAACTTAAGATATCCAGTTTGATAGCGCAGTAGAGCAAATTGCATGAAAATAAGCAAAAAATTATCTGAGGGAACGGGTTAAAGTGTGTCTGCACTTTTGACTAGTACTCTATATGCAGTAGGAAAACAGTAGAAATCATTACAGACCTATTTTTATATTTGTTACATACTTGATCAACAAGGGAAATGTGCACCATTAATATTCTATCACCTATGACTAAAAACCCTGCATGTCAACTACTTGTTTATACAACACACACACACACACACACACACACACAGCAACAGCATCAGCAGCTCTCCCCTCACAACGGCTCACACGACTACAACAGATGTGATTATGATGCTGGTTAGAATAAATTTGGCCAGAATAGTGATTCATTTTGATTAACTTTAATGAAGTTGTTGTTTGGCTTAATCAAACAGAACAATGGCATAAATACACCTCCCACAGCCCATGCAAGTGAGACAACACACACATATAACCATATACACACACACACATACACACACACATGCGCACACACATCATCATCATCAAAAGAATAGATGCACCCAGAGGGAATAAACTAACAGGAATGAATCTTGGTAGGTAGTCGTGTCAGACTGTAATGGAGTGACTCGTGTAGAGATCCGTGTCAAGATCAACAGCGGGTTTTTTTTTTAACAGATTGTTTAAACACCCTTTAGAATGGATTATATGTGGCATATTTTTCCCCTGCAGATACATCGCTTTAAACACCGTTATCCAGGTTCAAAGTAGCTCCACACCTCATTGCTTGAATCCAGAGAGCCGTGACATTTAAAATAAGACTTTAATAACTTTAAAAGTGCACAAGAAGATTATTAAAAAACACTTTTACCTTTACCATAAAATGGTGGTGCCCAAAATTTAGGCTATGCTACGGGTTGTAAACAGTGGCTTTTAATAAGCTTCTTGTGCAATTTTAAAGTTCTTAATGTCTCGTTTTAAGTGTCAGAGCTCTCCGGGTTCTACCATTGAAGTGTGGAGCTACTTTAAACCTGGATAACAGGGGAAAAAGCAATTTATCTACAGGGGCAAAATATGCCCCATATCACCCATTCTAAAGCATGTTTGGACAAACACTGTAAACAATTACTGGGTCTCGGAAAGCTGCAGGAGAACAGAGGTGGGCTATTTAACAAAGGCAGGTACTCCTTTTTATGTTTTACTACACCAAAACTAACATTTACACTGGAGTTCTCATTTATTGTCCTCTAGCTCTTGGGTTACAAGTTCTATGTGAAAATGTTGGTGATGATTCAACTCTACAACCAGTAACCCTGTCTTTTCTGAATGCACACTCAGGTGCACTATTCCAACAGAACAATGCTCGTCCACATTCTTCTGTTATTTGAAGACCTTGCCTTAAAGACAAACATTCTGTGCCATGGCCAGACAAACCACCTGACTTATTCCACAAAATACCACAAAATCTGGAGGAACTGTAAAGTATAGTCATGCTGCATATGATGGATTATTGTTGAAAACCCTTAGGAACCTCTACAACTTCACGTTCTGTTACACATGCATTACTCCTGTATATGTAGGAAGGAACTGTATATATCAGTCTACATTTTTAATCATTTGTTTTTGATAACATTTGTCTTCCTTCTGAATAGCATTGCAATGTGACACTTCCTTCTGGTGCAACGATTTTTGCAATTTCTATGATGTTGAAAGTGTATAGATGGATATAAGTATTGGGCTTTCTCAAGGCACCATTTATTAATCCCGTTCCACTTGAAGAAAAGAGATTGGCTTTAAAGCCAAAACCTGTAACATGGTGAAGCACAGCATACATACCAGCTAAATCACTTTCTCTCTCTCTCTCTCTCTCTCTTTCTCTCTCTCTCTCTCTCTCTCTCTCTCTCTCTCTCTCTCCCTCCCACACACACACACACTCACACACTCACACACACACAGCAGTACAGAGTTATTACTCTTTTAGTTTTTTATGACGTTTAATTTTTTCTGGGTAAGCCCCCTGCAGATTGCATATTCACTCACTCACCCACTGCTTTCCTCCTGAATTACAATCACACTATTATTTACTAACATACAGCACCACTGTACCAATATCAGTATCAAATCATTTCCTCTACAACTTATATTTAGTAACCTATTCCAGTATACATATTTCTATATCCTATATATAGTATTAGTAACACTGTAATTAGACACAATAGTAAAAAAATAATAACATTGTGATAGCATTATAGTAATAAAACAGCAGTAATAACACTATAATCATATTTGTGATAACATAATCGCAAAAAATTGTACACATTTTACAAATTTTACACATTTGTAAAATATAGTGATAAACAATTACATCACAACAAAATTGCAATACATGCACCATATACAATAATATAATTTTGAATAAAACACTGTATTAACAAAGCAATAGAAATGGTAATAACCACAAGATACTAATAACATTGTAATAAAACAATAGAAATATATTAAGTCAATAAAACAATAATAACATTGTAATAGCACAATTGCAATAACATTGAAAAAAAATTTACTAACATTGTACTAGAACGACTACATTGTAATAGAACAATTCAACCATATTTCCATAAAGCTGCTTTGCAACAATGCTTGTAAAAAAGCATTTAATAAAATAAAATTTAAAAAATTAAGTTGATATTATAATAACAAATTAGGAATATAATTGGAATAACACACTGGAAATAGCATTGTAATAACACAACTGTAAAAATATTGTAGTATACAAAATTGCAACGTTGTTGTAACATGGTATTAACATGTGTATTGGTAATAACAATTGTCATTTGATTGCAATATCTCAGTAATAAGACTATAGTTATAATTTTGTAATAACACATGAGTAATAACTTTGTATTAATGTTGTATTAACCCAGTAGTAACAGCACGTTTTTTGTCTAATTAGGCTTAAACAGGGACAACCTGATCAGATTTTACAGCAGAACCAGTCAGAATCTGTATTTTGGTGAGGAGTGGGATAAACTCAGAAATACAACCAATCAGAATTAGAGGAGGAGCCTAATTGGGGACTTCTCCTAAACGGTGAAACCAGCTAAAGTGTAATTCAGTGAGAGAACTGCTCTAATTTATTAGTCACGTAAATGTATTTGTACTGCACGTCCACTTGATGTGGGTATAAAAAATAATTTAAAATAAAAAAATATGTATTTAAATTATGCAGGTAATCAATTATTAGAAATATGTAATCAGATTATTTTGGATTACACCACAATTATTTTTAGCAGGTAATCTGTAGTAATAGAATACTTTTTTTACAGTAACGCCCCCAACCCTGCTTATCTTGAGAAATGATCATGTTAGAGGTCTGAGATCATGCTATGCTAGACATGTAAGAGTTAATAGGAGAGGAGCGCTAATTAGTCGTGTCTTCAGTCATGTAATTAGAAGCTTCCCCACCCATCAGAGTCAGCAGTGGAGTATCTGCATACATCATTACGTCACGCGAGCAGCCCTTAAGCTAATGAGCTTAGTGCCGGGGCTGGAATTAACGTAGCCGCTATACATAATTAACAATCAGAGTCTTTCTCGGCGCTATTAAAAAACAATTTCCACTGTTTCTGTCCGCATCAGCCAGAACACAATTAATGAGTTTCTCTCTGTTCCCGTTTCCCTGCAAACCTCTCCTCTATCTCGTTTGCCTTTTTTCTCTGTTTCTATCATCATCCACCTTCACTTTCTCCTCTTCATCTCTCTCTCTCTTTGTTTTTGTTTCTCTCTCTCTCCATTTATCCCTCACTCTTCTTCCTGTTCTTCTCCACGTTAGTCAAATCATTGGAGAGATGAAAGAACAGCTTTGGCTCAGAACTCAGTAATGAGTCTTGTCTGCTTTTATAAACTCTTCTAGCAATCTCTGTATTTTTTTATCAGGTTCACTGAAAGGCTAATCTTTCTCTCTTTCATTTAAAGGACAGATAGATAGAAAGAGAGAGATAAGGATAGAGAGAAAGAGAGAGAGAGAAGCAGGTGGAAGGATAAAGGTATTTTCTGCTGAAAGTTTCCCCCTGGAGGCTGAAGGAACACTTTCCATGAAGCTCACCTTCCTGAGCTCATTTCCTGCCTCTGTCCCATGGTGCTTCTCTGATTAACACATGATGAGTTTGTGTTCCTCTTCAGTTCTACTACGGATACTGAAGCGCTTCCAATTCAGTTGTATAATTACTTGCTGAGATGGGATTTGCACACTCCACAATTCTCCCCATGATTCTGCTTTCACACTTCAGCATGTATGCACACACCTACATGTTCAGCTGCTCACTGGAAAAAAAATGTCATTAGCAATGAGGGAAAACACTCTGTGACACATTTGAGCCGGCTGAAGAACCTGATGCATCACCTAGAGCTTTTTACCTGCAGACCCTGAATATTCTTATGAAGAAAAAAAGGGGGTTGCAGAGAGACAAAGAGCAAATTATAATATTAGGACCAATATTACTAACACTAATTCTACTACTAATTTTAAATTGAAATTAAACACTAACCAGTCAGAATTGGTTATAGTTACGGGTAGGTGGAGTAATGTAAAATTTTACTGCAGGACATCTTTGAACTATATGACTGATTCACAGAGAATAAGACTGAAATGGGAGTGGCTACTTGATTTATGCTTTAAAAGAAATTCCAAAACATGGGATGATAACTGTTTTTATAACCCACTTATTGTAGTAGTAATAATAATAGTTTTTACATTTTATTTTTACAGGTTTTTTAAGTTTAACGTATTACCTAAAGATGCCAGTAGCTTTGCACTCAGGTCTGGTGCCAGGCAAATACAGAGAGAGAGTGATTTGGGTGTAAGGTATAATGTTGGCATTAGAAATGTAATGCTGTTTAACTGAAACCCTAACTGATGCAGTGAGTAGCTTCTCCTTTGTTAAACAACCATGTGGAAAGATCCTGTGGTCATAGAAAAAAATGTTAATCTGTTTCAGAAAGGTCAAATTATTGGCATGCATCAAGCATAGGAAACATCTAAAATTCACTTTGGTGTAATCTAATCAAAGACAAGCACCACTGGAACTCAGGGATATGTGTAATAGTGAAAGTAAGAGCATTTCCACACACACAGTGCGAAGGGAACTCAAGGGATTGGGATTAAACAGATTACCAGGGAGCATAAAGATTGGACTCAGGAGCAATGGAAGAAGGTCATGTGGTGTAATGAGTCCAGCTTTATCCTGTTCCAAAATAATGGAGCATCAGTGTAAGAAGAAAGACACTCATCATGCCTAGTGCCTACTGCACAAGCCTGTGGGGGCAGGGCTATGATCTGGGGTTGCTGTAGTTGGTCAGACCTCTCTCTCTCTCTCTCTCTCTCTCTCTCTCTTTCACACACACTATCTCTCTCCCTGTCTGTCTCTGGGTTCTGTGTAATATCGGTGGTTATCCAGATTGAGGTTGAGGGCAGGGTACATTCTTTGGCGGGGCTCCATGTTTATCCTAGCGCTCACCAGTGTGCCGCACGTCGCCGCTGTGATGGAGTTACCCGGAGACAGAGGTCTTCTTAGCAATGACAGGCTGTCTATACTGGCCATTATATAGATGAACTGTTACTCCTGTTCACATGACACCATAGTCTACACAACATTAATCAGGTGCACTTACACACACACACACAAACAGACGTACACACACATTCAGACACACAATACTGCATAGCAATATCCACACAAATTCATCCATTAAACACAAAGCACAGCTGCTCTTAAAGCTCTACGCTTTTGCGTGTCCTATTCAATACTCTTTTACCCATACAAATGCTAAAAACATTACAGTCCCTTTAAACACACACACACACACACACACACACACAATCCACCAGTACACCACAGTCATCACCACACTTATAAACACCACACTTACAAATACACTTCACATCAGCGAGTCTCAATTGTTTACCATTATTCGTAACCCAGCTGTGCGGCACTCATTTCAGTCCATTCATCCCTCCCTTACTGTAGACGCCCAGCAAAATACAGCAAATGCTGTAGACATTTTAGCCTCGTATAATGTGAGGGGAAGTCAGTAATTGGCCCATTTTGTCTTTGTACAGCTTCATTACAGAGAGGGGGACTCTCTCCACTCTTGTAACCCAGTTCTAGCATGAAAGAGAACAGACCCCATTGGCCAGGCTTGAAAGCGTCCCATTAAAAGCGTCTTATTGTTAAATTTAAACCGTGATTCACTCGAGAGGCAAACCAAAGCGCACAAGAATGCAAAAATGACTGCTACATGTTCAATATGTAAAAAGCCTTTATTGCTTCAGCTGGGTGTGTATCTCTCTCTCTCTCTTTATCTCTCTCTGTCTCTTTTGGGTTCTGCTGGAAGTGAGGCTTTGATGGCTGCCTCTAAATGGAAGCACACAGACTCTCATGCTGTCTGTCTGTAGTCTTGATGAGGCACACTGCTGTTAGATGGCCGATCAGAGAACAAGGCTTCTATAAGCTCTGTTGATCTGGTAAGAAGAGAATACACACCAATCACGTCTGGCTGATGTAATCTCATGAACACACAAATATAATCACATGCTAAAAGACGTGGGACAGCAGTATATACATTAGTACCTCAGGGATGGCTTGGGAATGCACATGCCTCTTTTAGTTGTGGGGTGTTATCTTTCTGTTATCTTTTTTTCTTATCTGTCTCATAGTGAGTGAGTACCTCAAGGCCTTATAGTGAGAACCTCCAGGGCTCATAATGGGTACCTCAGAGTCTCAAAGTGGTAGCTCAAGGCCTCAAAGTGAGTACCTCAAGGGCTCATAATGGGTACCTCAAAGTCTCGAAGTGGGTACCCTTAAAATCTCATAGTGAGTACCATAAGGTCTCATAGGGAGTACCATAAGGTTTCATAATGGGTACCTCAATGCTTTATCATAGGTACTTTAAACCCTCATAGTAGGTTCCTCAAGGTTTTATAGTGGGTACCCCAAGATCTCATAGTGGGTACCATAAGGTCTCAGAGTGGGTACCTTAAGGCCTCATAGTTACTACCTCAATGACTCATAGTTGGTACATCAAGGTCTCACAGTGGGTACCTCAAGGCCTCATAGTGGGTACCTCAAAATCTAATAGTGGGTACCTCATAGCCTCATAGTTAGTACCTCAATGCCTCATAGTGAGCACCTCAAGGCTTTATTGTGAGTACCTCAATACATTATAGTGACTACTTTAAAGCCTCATAGTGAGTACCTCAAGGCCTCATATTGATTGCCTAAACATCATATAGTGAGTACCTCAAAGCATCATAGTGATTACCGTAATGCCTTATAGTGGGAATCTCAAGGCCTTATAGTGGGTATCTGAAAATCTCATAGTGGGTACCTCAAGATCTCATAGTGGGTACCTCAAGATCTCATAGTGAGTACCATAAGGTCTCATAGTGAGTACCACAATGCCTCATAATGGTTACCTCAAGGCCTCATAGTGAGTACCTTAAGGCATCATATTGAGCACCTCATAGTTGGTGCCTCAACACCTTAATGATTACAATAAAGTCTCATAGTGGGTACCCCAATGCCTAATAATAAGAACCACAAGGCCTCATAGTGGGTATCTCAATGCTTCAGTGAGTACTGCAAGGCCTCATAGTGAGTACCTTAAGGCATCATAGTGAGGACCTTAAGGCCTCATAGAAGGTAGCTCAATGCCTCATAGTAAGTACCTTAGGGCCTTACAGTGAGTATCCCAAGGTCTTATAGTGGGTCCCTCAAGGTATCATACCTCTATTTCTTATAGTGAGTACCTCAAGACAGTTTGGAGACAGTCAGTATCTGCCTTTTAAAAAAAGAATGCTCAACAGTTCTGATAAACACACATCTAAACCTGGTAAAAAGCCTTCCCAGGAGAGTGGAAGAGTACAGAGTATAGCTGCAAAGGGTGGCTCAACATCATATTAAACCCTATGGATGCCTATGGGATGTCTCTCAAGTTCGTATTCTTGAGACGACAGATGTTCAAACTTTTACTTTTGTCAATAAAAAGTGTACTAATGCTAAAGCTAATGCTTTCTCTGAACTCAGAAGCTGCACACTTCATGCTGACTGGCTGAGTGCAAGGTGTTGCCGACAAAAGGTTAAGCATGTAATCCTGTGCAGATGATCCTCTGACTTAAAACACACTCCGGAACCCTACCTACACACACATACACACACCAGCACTAGCTTTACAGTGTGAGAGGTCAGCCTGAGGTGACGAGCAGTAAGGTAAAGTGTTTCTGAGTTTGCTATGGCAGCTGAACCTGAGGGTCCTTTGATTTCTGCTACACACATACCGTTACAGTCCATCTCTATCAAACACACACTCGTCTACCCCAGCCAGCCCTCCCTCCCCCTGCTCCGTCTTTCCTGGTGGGTTTGTGACCTTGACTAGCAGCCAGGACGGATGCACTGCTGCTTTGTTTGACTTTTATTAGTGAGTCTGCAGCCTGACACACTTTTGTAGGCATGAGTTGTCTGGCAACTCCACAGACAGGTGAAAAAAGGTCCAAGTGATAGATAATAAAAATAATGCTGAACGAAGAGTATATACATAAATATATATAAATACAAAAACTATACAAAGTGTCAAAGTAACCAGCTGTAGATATCAGGTAGTGCAGTAATACAGAATAAATTAAGTATAAGAGATAGCAGGTAACAGCAGATACAACAAATAATAAACATAAACCGGTGCAAGTATTGTAATTAAGTTAGGTGTTAGTAGTGTCCAGGAATGTGAATGTACAGGATGTACCATAAAATGTCAATAGTGCCCAGGAGTGCAAATGTACAGGTTGTCACAAAGTGCAAATGAACATGTTGTACAGAGTGTGATTATTGTACAGATAAAACATATAAGCTGTGATAAAAAAAAAACATATAAGACTCGTTCCTCAACCATCATCCTCTCTCCTCCACCTCTACTGGAAGGAGCTGAAGAGTCTGATGGCTCTCGGAACAAAGGATCTCCTGAGTCTGAGTCTGTAGAGCAGCTCTGTGACAAGAACCTGCCACTGAAACTGCTCCTATGATCCATGAAGATGATGTGCAGTGGGTGACCATTATCATCCATGATGGAGATTAGTTTGTGCAGTGTCCTTTTCTCTGCCACTGTTACCACAGAGTCTAGCTCCACACCAACCACGGACCCTGCACGCTGCACGCTTCTTAATGCTTCCTCCCCAGCACACCACAGCATAGAAAAGACATCTTGACACCACAGTCTGATAGAACATCTACAGGAGCTTCCTACAGATGTTAAAGTGAGTCAAGCTCCTCCGTATGGCAAAAACCGATGGATGAATCTGGGTTTGGCTGTTGCCAGAAGAATGATATTTGTCTGATCACATTGTGACAAGTGTAAAGTTTGGTTGAGGGGGGATTATGGTACTGGGTTGTTTTTCAGGACTTTTACTCTGCTGCTTAATTTCATTGAATGGAACTCTTAATGCTTCAGCATACCAAGAGATTTTGGATAAATTCATGCTCCCAACTTTGACACCCTCAGGTAGGCTTGAGTTCTCTGGCAGCTTCTCAAACAGGTAAAAAGGTCAACACCGGAGAGCGTGTTTGTAACGGCATGGGATAAAAAGAGGACTCAAAACAGACAGAAATACAGAGAAGAGAGCGAGAACCTTATCAGCCTGAGTGAAGCACAACGGACAGCTCAGCAGAGGAGTCACACACACACGATGATAACTCACACACACACAGACACTGCGGCTTTGTGTTTGCCGCTGGATTATGAGGCAAACGTAATGAGAAGCTATCTTCCACCCATACACTCACACACTCCTCCACACCAGCTCGTAACCTCTCTATCTGTGGGAAACACACTCTGAAACTCACTCTCAAATCTCTCTCTCTCTCTCTGTGGTGTTGTTGTTGTTGCTTTCTTTCCACATCTTCAGAACACAGTGATGAGCCATAATATTAAAACCAAGTGAAGAGAATGAACAGCCAGTGGATTAATTTAAATACCATTGGTAATCCGATTACTGCAGAACATCTGAGCTGGTCAGTAATCCGTCTACATCATGTTTAAATGAATTTAGGTAATTAAATAATGGGGGAAATCAACAGTTTACATGAGTTTATGTGAGTAAGTCAATAATCAGAGCTGACAAAAACATCACTTAAAACCCAAACTTCATTTATGACATGCCAAACCACAGAATGCACACACAATGATCAGCTTAAATATAAAGATTGTTTAAAACCTTTAGTTTTGGCATCTTTCCGAAAGTGTTTTGTCTTCATCTGATAATCGCTTCTCGCTATTATCACTATTGTCTATATTTATGCATTCAGAGACTGAGACACCTGATAATACTGTAGCAACTTGGAATAATGCAAAGTAAAATCTAGCAAAAAAAAAATCTCCATTCGGTTTTTCATGAACCAGATTTTGGAATACTATAAAACCAGCAAATTAAACTGATATCAAATGACACCATTAAATCCAGAGCCAATGAAATCCGCATCTCCATAAAAGTTGTCGGCAGAAGGAGATTTTACAGCACTTCATGCTTCACTCTGCTTACAACTTTCTTTTTCCAGCAGGACTTGGCACACTGCCCACATTGCCCACCTTGCCCAAAGTACCAAATTGGTCTTATATAATATTCCAATTTTCTGAGACACTGATTTTTGGGTTATCTGTAAGCCATAATCATCACCAAGAAAATAAATATACGCTTAAAATAAATCACTCTGTGTGTAATAAAGTGACTTTTTAATCATATTCAATTTTTTTGTGATGCACCAGTAGTCCTTTAAGCCACCTGTAGTGCTAAGCCACCCACCCCTACACTGCATCATTGGGGCGGCATGGTGGCTTAGTGGTTAGCATGTTCGCCTCCCAGCACTGGGGGTCTTGGGGCCCAGAAGTCCCTATCTGGGTGGAGTTTACATGTTCTCACTGTGTCTGCGTGGGTAAACACAAGGGACTCTGGTTTCCTGCCTCAGTCCAAAAACATAGAGATCAGTTAAATGGAATATGGATTGGCACTCTGTGCTGGGTAAATGCTGTAATGCAGTCCTCCAAGTGGACAGTCATTTCCGGTTGAGAGTATGCTGTGCGCTATTGGCTGTGCTCTTGAGTGTTAATGGTTGTGTGTAAGTCATAAAGCGTCCTTCTGAAAAGGTGATATATAAGTGTAAGTGTAAAGGCCTCGGCATAGTTCATGCAGAGACGATGTTCACGTAGCATCAGCGAACAATGTGTTGTAATTGCGGAGAAAACGAACAGCCGCGGACGTCGAACAGGGGCTTTGTTCGCCGTGTCGTGCACATGGACTGGCTGTGCGAACTCTACAGCCGAAGACACTACACGACAATGCCTGTTATTGTTAGTTGCAGTTGTGGAGTATGCCATGTGTGCCAGCTCGAAGGCTCGTGAAAACCCGCTCGACTTTGTGCAGTGCTCACGAACTTTGTTTATCTAACCTTAACTCTATCTATGTTTCTCTTTTGTTTTTTTTTCTCTGTTTCACCTTTCTAGACTTGCCATTTAATCATTTTTGATCATTGTATATAGACAAGTGCCCCCTTTTCTCCCAGCTGTTTCCAGTTCCTCATATCCTGATTTGTGTTTTTTTGTTTTTTTTGTATACTGTACTTACTGAGAATCAGCTAATACAAACAACAGCAAGAGCTGTGTGTGCAGAGATTATTTGCCCTGAAATTAAAGTACTTGCTCAATTTGGCTGGACTTCAAGACACTTTTACCTTTTACACAGATGAATGAAAGTGTGGACGTATATAGACACCTTTGTTCTTAATCTCTGTGTGTGTGTGTGTGTGTGTGTGTGTGTGTGTGTGTGTGTGTGTGTGTGTGTGTGTGTGTGTGTGTGTGTGTGTGTGTGTGTGTGTGCAATTTTAATTGGTGGCTAGGGGGGTGTAAGGTTGTTAGTGTGATAAAGAGGAAACAGGGAGCAGATAAGAGCAGGAGTATCAGTTCAGTGGGAGTTATCTCCACCGTTAACGGATAGACTTTATAAACCAAGGTGAACAAGTGAGCAGATATATCTCGAAAGAAGTATACACTTTCTCTGACACCTGTTTAACAGAGCTGAGTTCAGATGGAATGATCATGACAAACCTGGATTCAAACATCAATTCAACTCAGTCAGATACAGACTAATGTTTTATTATACTCAAAAATGTTTTCATGTGTTTAAAACAATATTAATAGGTAACGCTTTATTTGGAGTGATGCTAAAATTGAGCAGATTATCAATAGACTTTTACTGAATGCATCTGTGGAATTCAATTGTTTTTTGCTTTATTTGTAGTGTTTAAGTTCATATCTGTTAAATGTTTACCTGAGAAATTAGATCCAGCTCTAATACACAAAAAAACTCTATAGATCAGAAAAACCTCTAAAGATAAAAAAGCACATAAGGAATCATGTAGTAATTTAAAAGTACTAAACAAACCAAAATACATTTAGATTGCTCTCATATCTGGGGAGCTGTTAAGTTTTAGTTTCTGAGGCTGGTTACTCTGATGAACTTATCCTGTGCAACAGAGAAAACTCTTGGCCTTCCTTTCCTGGGGCGGTCCTGATGAGAGCCAGTTTCATCATAACGTTTTTGATGATATTTCGTATTGAATGACCATTTTTCCTAAAAGTAATTTTATTCTTTACTTAGTTGCGTAGTTCTTGCCATAATATGTATTATAACATCCCAGGTGGCCACCAACGTCAATAGACATTAATTTCAGGTTGAATATTGGTCATGGCGTCATATGACAAACATTTTACGTTAGGATAACGTCTAATACTGTTGTGTGCCAGCAGGGATTACTCAAATAGAGCTTTTCACTGTATACCAACTCTAAATCTTTATAACTTTACAACTGATGCTTTCAAACACACTAAGAGGCAAGAAATTCAAGTATTAATTTAATCTTGATAAGTTCGGCACAGCTGTTAACTGAAGGCCTGACTTCCAGGTGACTCTACCTCATAAAACCGACTGAAAAAATGTCAAGCTGGTTTGTTTATCACTTCTTGTTTATTAAATCATTAAATAAGTGTTTCTTTATAGTTTAAATTAATTCAGTATTAATCTACAATGCAGAATATTTCATCATTAAAATAATGAAAAAACACTACATTTAAGACGTGGTCAAAATGTTGACTGATACTTTAGAAACTGTGTTCTGTGCTGCAGTCAGCCGAACACTCAAACCCAAGGAAAACAGCAAAACAACAATGACTGGCCCTTTAATCGGGCATTAAAATGGACTTTTCAAAGAAAAATAAGAGCTTTTTTTCTGGAATTAAAAGAGTGATTTCTTCTGTAATTGGAAATATTTGCACAAAGCTGTGCCCCTCAGTTCGACAGGCTGTAAGCTGCTGCCTTTGCAAGCACGTGCCCAGCCATGTGGAGACCATGCGCGTACCTCGGGTTTACGCCCGCTCCCCCTCCCCCTCCTTCTTACAATTCTTAGGCAGCAGCAGCCTGTCAGTCACACAGACACAGAGCTGCTCACTCAGAAAATTACAACATTGTGTATCTACTTCTTGTGTCAAAAATCTAAACATTACAACATGACACCACCTATTCTTGTTCACATACTGCTGAAGACATAGATACTGTGTCATGACCAGCTGCATCGACAGACCTGTCCATGATAGAAAATGTGTGGGATGCTATTGGACAAGCTATGAATATTGAACCTCTATGGCAAAAACTTGGAGGAACTGTGTGATTTTTTTTTTAATGGCATGGGATGGAGTATTTACATTAGGCCAACATTAGGAACCTCTACAACCCCATGCCTCAACATCCTGTATGTTGTTTTACACAGGAAAGCAATGTATTTTGGGTTAAAAAACAGGAGTCAGAAATGTTATTTGTTTATGCTCTAATAGTTCAGCATCCAATCAGATCGTGTCTCATGTCCAGCAGTGGTTTGGCGCGTGTATGAAGGCCGCTTTCAAACATTTCTCTTCCGCTCGTTTGCCACAGCAACCGTGTCACATCTGACCCTGGTCTCCGTGGTGACTGACCCTGCAGTTATTAGATTGATATTTGGCGAGGGATGTATAGACTGTTATTTTCCCCTCTGTAAACTCCCTCCCTCTCTATCCCTCCCTCTCTCTCTCCCTCTCTCTCTCATTCCATCTCCCCCCCCTCTCTGCTCTTTCATACTCAGCCAGTGGATCAGTCAGTCCCGATATGATTGACGCGTCCTTTTCAGAACTTTGCCAAATGTAAATGGACGTGTCTGTCGCTCCACCGTCTCCACCCGCGCCTCTCCCTGCAGTGGAATGGAAGATGGGGATGGAGTTTGTCATCTTTATTGATGTGGGCAGAATGGGGGCTTTTGTCCGGTGGAGCTGCCTCTCTCTGTTCTCCATATTCATAACCCAGCGTGGCACGCTCACATGCGCCAGAATATCCATACTGTCCGTTTCCCTCTACCAGTCCTCACGCGTCATGTGTGTGATTCTGCATATCAGACCACTGACCTAATTACACACTTCAATTAGACAAAGGAGTTCATCACCACAGGAAGAAAACACTTAATAAACATATAGACTAAATAATTAGATTATTACTGTAAAATAATACAGTGTCTGCAGTGTGATTAGCTGTACGGAGCTAGTATTTGATGATTTTTGAGCTGTTAAAACAACATGAGCTTCTGTACAGGAAATGAAGCATGTGGTTAATGGTATGATGTAGATGTGCTGCTGTTTTACTGGATTAAGTAAACGCTTCTAAATGTTTTTACCACGTTTTACTCTTCATGAAGTGTTTACCATGTTTTAACACAATTTTATTATTTTACCACATTTTACCATGTTGTTATTGTTTCACCACATTTGACCATGTTTTTACCATGACATTCTTACAGTTTTACTTGGTTTTTACCATGTTTTTACAATTTTTTTATATTATTTTTTTTAACATAGTTTACTGTGTTTTATCATGTTTCTGGTTATGATGTTTTACTATGTTTAACTGTTTTGGATGGTTTTACCATGTTTTACCACGTTTACCACGTTTTACCTTGTTTTACCATGTTTTACCACGTTTACCACGTTTTACCTTGTTTTACCATGTTTTACCTTGTTTAACCATGTTTTACCATGTTTACCACATTTTACCATGTTTACCATATTTGACCATGTTTACCACATTTTACCATGTTTACCATATTTTACCACATTTTACCATGTTTACCATGTTTTACCTTGTTTTACCATGTTTACCACATTTTACCATGTTTACCACATTTTACCTTGTTTTACCATGTTTACCACATTTTACCATGTTTACCACATTTTACCATGTTTTAACATGTTTACCACATTTTACCTTTTTTTACCATGTTTACCACATTTTACCTTGTTTACCATATTTTAACATGTTTACCACATTTTACCATATTTTAACATGTTTACCACATTTTACCTTGTTTTACCATGTTTACCACATTTTACCATGTTTTACCACATTTTACCATGTTTTACCACATTTTACCTTGTTTTACCATGTTTACCACATTTTACCATGTTTACCACATTTTACCATGTTTACCATATTTTACCTTTTTTTTACCATGTTTACCACATTTTACCATGTTTACCATATTTTACCATATTTTACCTGTTTTACCATGTTTACCACATTTTACCATGTTTTACCTTTTTTACCATGTTTACCACATTTTACCATGTTTACCACATTTTACCTTGTTTTTACCATGTTTACCACATTTTACCTTGTTTACCATATTTTACCATGTTTACCACATTTTACCATGTTTACCCCATTTTACCACATTTTACCTTGTTTGACCATATTTTACCACATTTTACCATGTTTACCATATTTTACCTTGTTTTACCATGTTTACCACATTTTACCATGTTTACCACATTTTACCATGTTTACCATATTTTACCATGTTTTACCATGTTTACCACATGTTTACCTTTTTTTTACCATGTTTACCACATTTTACCATGTTTACCACATTTTACCATGTTTGACCATGTTTACCACATTTTACCATGTTTTACCACATTTTACCATGTTTTACCACATTTTACCTTGTTTTACCATGTTTACCACATTTTACCATGTTTACCATATTTTACCTTTTTTTTACCATGTTTACCACATTTTACCATGTTTACCATATTTTACCATATTTTACCTTTTTTTTACCATGTTTACCACATTTTACCATGTTTTACCTTTTTTACCATGTTTACCACATTTTACCATGTTTACCATATTTTACCATGTTTTACCATGTTTACCATATTTTACCATGTTTTACCATGTTTACCATATTTTACCTTGTTTTACCATGTTTTAGCACATTTTACCATGTTTACCACATTTTTCCATGTTTACCACATTTTACCATGTTTTACCACATTTTACCATGTTTACCACATTTTACCTTGTTTTTACCATGTTTACCACATTTTACCTTGTTTACCATATTTTACCATGTTTACCACATTTTACCATGTTTTACCATGTTTACCACATTTTACCACATTTTACCATGTTTACCATATTTTACCATGTTTTACCATGTTTACCATGTTTTACCTTGTTTTACCATATTTTACCATGTTTTACCATGTTTACCATGTTTTACCATGTTTACCATGTTTTACCTTGTTTTACCATGTTTTACCACATTTTACCATGATTACCACATTTTACCATGTTTTACCATGTTTACCATATTTTACCATGTTTACCACATTTTACCATGTTTACCATATTTTACCTTGTTTTACCATGTTTACCATATTTTACCATGTTTTACCATACTTTACCATGTTTTAACAAATTTTACCATTTTGCACCATGTTTTACAATGGTTTACCCTTTCCTTGCCTTGTTCTTTTTAGTTTTAACATGTTTTACCATGTTTACCACATTTTACCATGTTTTACCACATTTTGGTTTACCATAGTTTACCATGTATTACCATAGTTTACCATGTTTTACCATGTTTGTTATTGGTTTACCATTTATTACCATAGTTTACCATGGTTTATCATATTTGCTACTGCTTTACCATGTTTTTCCATAGTTTACCATGGTTTTATTGTTTTACCATTGTTTACATGTGTTTAACCATAGTTTACCATGTTTGCTATTCTTTTACCATCTTTTACCCTGTTTTACCCTGTTTTACCATGGTTTTATTGTTTTTTCATGTTTTACCTTGTTATATCATGCTTTACTTTGTTGTACCATGTTTTACAAAGTATTTCCTTGATTAACCATGTTTTACATATTTTACCTTGTTTTGCTATGTTTTACCTTTTGTTACCATTGTTTATCATGTTTAACTGTAGTTTGCCGTGTTTTATTGTTTTACCATGTTTCACCTTTTTTTTTACCATGTTTCACCTTTTTTTTTACCATGTTTTATCTTGTTTTACTTTGTTTTACATTTTTGTACCATGTTTTACAAAGTTTTTCCTTGTTTTACCATATTCTACCATGTTTCACCATGTTTTACCATGTTTTTCAACGTTTCACCTTGTTTTACCATGTTATTGATTCACCATGTTTTTATTGCTTTACCATGTGTCATGTTTTCCCATGCTTTACTTAGTTTTACTATGTTTTACCATGTTTGGCAATGTTTTACCATGTTTTACCATTGTTTACTCTGTTTTACCATGTTTTACCATGTTTTACCTTGTTTTATTATGCTGTTATTGATTGACCATTGATTACCATAGTTCACCATATTTTTCTTGTTTCAACATGTTTTACAATGTTTTTTACTTGTTTTTCCACGATTTTTCACGTTGTTTTGTTTTAGCATGGTTAAACATTTCTTACTGTGTTTTACCATCTTTTACAATAGTTTATCATGTTTTTATTGTTTTATTTTATTGTTTTACAATGTTTTTTCATGTTTTACCAAATTTTATCAAGCTTTACTATGTTTTTAATTGTTATACCTTTTTTTCATCATGTTTCACCATGGTAACCTTGTGTCCAGGATGGGTGCAGGAGGGAGGACGTGGAGGTGGACGCAAATGCAGGTAAAATGATTTATTAAACAAAGAACAAACAAACTAAAACAAACTCAGGGAAAAATAAACAAACAGGGAGGCTAACAAAACAACCAAGAAACTAAAATTAACCTCAAAACAAGAAACAAAAAAGAAAATAAAGCACTAGAATAAACGAGACAACAAGATCGAAACTATAATGAACGAAGACAGACAAAGGAACTGTAGAAACACTGGTGTATAAATACACAAGGAGGGAAACGGAAATGGGAAACACCTGGGGAAACAGGTAACGAGGGGGCGGAGTTACAGATTAGAGGCGGAACACAGGGAAAGGTCAGCACAGAAGGGAAATGACAGGAAAACAGGGAACACCTTTTTTCGTTTTTTTATGGTTTTACCATGCTTTATAATAGTTCACCACGTTTTACCATGATTTACCATAGTTTACCAGGTTTTACACTGGTTTACAATGTTTTTATTGTTTTACAATAGTTTACCGTGTTTAACAATAGTTTACCATGTTGTTCTGTTTGTTTTATTATGTTTAAGCATGGTTTACCATGTGTTTACAATTTACTGGTCCACTCATACCAGCACATCACACACTAGAGACAGAGACAGAGAGAGAGAGAGAGAGAGAGAGAGACAGGTAGCAGCCAGCAAGAAGATATTAGCACTTCAAAGGTGAGTGAGAAACACTACACAGCCCAGCCCAGCAAGATGAAACAGCAAGAGCAGATTTCTGTGTGTGTGTGTGTGTGTGTGTGTGTGTGTGTGTGAGATGAAATGAGATACTGGCATAAAAATAGCATAAATGAGAAGATGAGAGTAAAAATGAGTTCCGGCAAGATAGTGAGGTAACAGGAGAACGACTTATGAGCCGTTGAGAGGGAGAGAGCGAGAGAGAATGAGAGAGAGAGAGATCGCAAAAGTGAAAGAGAGAGGGGAGTGCAAGCAAGAGAGTGAGAGGAAGAGAGAGTGGGATTATATGAGCTCCTCGTTTCCTGGGTCAGAGAGAGAGCAGAATGGATGTACCGATGTAAACCCAGGGGAAACAGGCTTACAGGGATTCATCACAGCTTTGTGTGTGTGTGTGTGTGTGTGTGTGTGTGTGTGTGTGTGTGTGTGTGTGTGTGTGTGTGAGTGTGTGAGTGAGTGAGTGAGTGTGTTCTTAAAGTGGGGCCCTGCAACTGAAAAAAAAAAAACAGCACTAATCATATCTAGGTATCTGTAGTTTAATTGATTCCAGAAATAAACTAATTTGGATTACTGGATGATTAATAATAACGTCTAATTTGATATATATTGTTTTTGTTTGCGTTTGTCTTGACTATTATAACACAATAACACAGGTTGTGTTTACTCAGTTTATATATGACTAATACAGTGACATGCTGTAGGATAGCAGTATGTACAGTAGATGAAATCAGTTACTGCAGCTGTAAGAGTGCTGAGTGAGGTTAAACACTGGTTAAACACCAGTCAGCATGTTTATGACGGGGGGATGTGAATTACTGGAGTTGGAGCGAGGTCTGAGAGTGGGTGAGACATAGATGGGACATTTCATTTCTGAACTTTTGTGGTAATTTAACATTACTCTTTCCACAGGGCTGCATGTGTACTGTAAACTGACTGAGACAGCATTACTGCTCACAGTGGACAGTGCAGTGTGTGGTAATGATTGTGAGTGGTCACATCTGTCCAGCAGGTCAGTAGAGCACTATTTAGCTTTCATTTGTTTTTAATTTAACACTAAATAAAGCAGTTTGTTCATTAATTCAAAAAACATACAGTGTACTTTTAAAATGTTGTTTAACTTTACTTGAGATATATTTCATATTTTGTTAAACTGTGATTGTTCATGTTGAAAATGATTAGACAATTCAAATAAATAAACCAGGAAAAGCAACATATTAAAAATAAATTTAATACAGTCTAGATCAATGACAGACAAACCAATAGATAGATATATATACAGTAGATAGATAGATAGATAGATAGATAGATAGATAGATAGATAGATAGATAGATAGATAGATAGATAGATAGATAGATAGATAGATAGATAGATAGATAGATAGATATTGCTCTTGTGTTATAGCCATATTCCCACATTATTGTAATCACTGTCTTATAACTATTGTGCTATTAACATGTTATTACAACTGTCAATCCTGATGCTGTCAGTCTGCCTGCACTGGACTCCAATTCCCAGGATGCACTCACACCAGACTTTCCTGACTAATTTCCTTCCTAATCATGTGACGCTAAAGCATTCCCGCTCCCCCAGCTTCTGATTGTCTCCACCTGGTCTGTATATATACCCCTCTGTTTCCTCTGTTCATCGCCTAATATTGAATCTACTTAACTAGCTCTTCTACAACGCGTTTCCTTTGTTTTTGCATTTGTAAGGAACGATACTTGCCTTGCCCTCTCTATTGTTTGTTTACCATTGTTGACTTATTTTTGTATTTTTAACTTTTTCTTTTGCCTTCCCCCTTATCTGCTGGATCTCCTGTTTATGACCCTGCTTTGCCTACTTCATTCGGGTATGTTGTTTATATTTGCTGCCTTACTGTTACTAACCCTGCCTGTCCCTAACTACCCCTGTAAGCCTAGTCCCATTGTTAATAAATTTTGTGTTTGGTATCTGCGAGAGTCTTGTCCTTGATTTGGCCTGCATAACAACAACAATAATACTATCATGTTAGTGCCATGTTATTGCAATGTTACTGTGTTACTACTGTGTGTTCTAATTACTACCATGCAGTAGACTTATACTGTGTGATTATATTTGTAATGTCCAAGTTATTACTGTAATAAATGTAAATTAATGTGTTTAATTTGAGTAATAATAGTGCTTCAGCAGCACACTGTACAGAGTGTGCATGTGTGTTACCCCGTATCGAGCCTGAATAAAGATTAGGCTCTATTGAGCCTCACCAATGAAAACAATACTTTTCCCAGATGGTGCTCAAACTGTTCTGGATTCCATTCAGACTCAAAGGGGTAAAGAACTGAACAATTAATCTCCTCCTCATTAACTTCTACAGCTGTGAATAAAACCCCTCCCTTTTCCTCCTGCTCTGCTTTTCAGCTGTAAGCGTGCGCACACACACGCACACATACCTCACAGTGCTGCTGCTACAGAGCTGCTTGCACTGACCTGTGGAGAGCCGTGGTTATGGAGGTGTTTAAGGGGTGTGATTATGTTTCAGCATTATTTCAGCATGGTGGGGTCTCAGAGACGTTTATACAGGGTCTGTGGAGCAGCCTGCGGCGAGGTGCCGTGCTTTAAAAAGCATAATAGAATAAAGATGTGTTTGGGCCCAAGGCTACTTAGTTCTAAGTGAACTTCTGTAGAGTGTACTTCTGGCTCCATCACTCTGTATACTGATGAACTTAGGTTGTTTATATTGATTTGCATTTAACGCTTTTTATCTCAGCAGTGTAATACTGTACAGAACACAAAATTACAATTACAAAACTCAATTGTACTTCATTGCTATAATTGCATTTACTACTTGTTTGTTTTTTCCAGTCATTGTTGATTATTACAAGCTAATGTAAAGGACAAAAGGATGCTCCTCTTTTTTTTTCTTGCAGTACACTTTGAATTGATCTGACTTAATAAAGCCTCCAGACTCTGTTACCCAGAATGCACTACTCACTGACATCACTCATTCACCCAATCAAATGACACTGCACACGTCACTTCCAGGAAGTCAATCCCTGAATTCTGAACACCTGTCCACAGCACTATTTAAACCTCTCACTTCTCTTACACCGTTGCTCGGTATTACAGGTTCACCTTTCAACTAAGCGTTGTTCCATGGTTCCATGTTGGCCTATTAGGCCACTCACACAGGCTACCCTGTAGACTCTGCATTGACTCAACACCGAAGTAGAAAACCAGCCTTAAGGGTCTTCACCAGTGGGACGTAATTTAAGGAGAAAGCTGCTGCTTATAGCTTTTTTACTTTCTCTTTCTCGTTCAAATAAAGCTGGTAAAAAGGCCAAATTACTCTATTCCAAAGATGCTACAAGACAACCGTTTTCTTAAACAACCCTGTTCCTAACATAACACAGAAACAACAGACTGTAGTGGTGCTCCATATTGCTTGTACCACAGTTTTCTGAAGACGAGGACCTGCATCTAACCTGTTAAACGTTCATATGACTGCTCCTACCATTCTGTAAAGAGGAAACCAACACCAGAACAAATTAACCTGGTGAAATGTCTCAGAAATGAAGCTCTGATATTTTCTCATATATTGTTTCTAATGTATCTATGGTATGAAATGCCAAACATTCTAGAATAAAGGCAAAAGGACTCTTGAAAGTGTGTGTGGTGAAATGTGGTGAATAGCAATACTTTAAATATACACTGATAAGGTGCTAAACCATTAAGACTGCACACTCACTGTAATATGCTGATGTTCATTTATCTGTGTCACCAAAACAGCTCAAGCTGCATGGCGTAGGAAGGTGCCCCGAGGTATTTCGCACCAAGATGAGATCAGACCCTTTACCATCTGTCAGCTGTGAGATGGATCTGCCCCGGATCTGACATGGATCCGGCACATCTCACATGTAAACAGTGCATGCATACCTGTCCATCAGACCTGATGACCTTCTTATACTGCTCCAAGGTCCTGTCTAGAGGCTTGTGTGCCCACTTCAGACACTTTGGACAGTGGGTTGGGTAGGGGTAACGTGGGCACACTGACTGATCTTCAGCTCTGCCGCAGAGTGTGATGCAGTGTGATGCAAGCCTGTGCTGTCCAACATCACACTAGGCCTAAAAACTTCTGCTACTTCTCCTTTCCTAGAGGAGCAGGAGGAATAAAGAGAAATGTGACAACTGAGCCCTTTTGACAATATGTTGACTGCTGATGAGCCAATCACAATGCTCACTTTTTGTTATTATCTATTTTAAGCGTATATTTCTTTTGTTGTTGATGATTACGGCTTACAGCCAATGAAAACCTAAAAATTAGTGTCTCAGAAAATTTGAATCTTACATAAAACCTATTGGTGGTTTTTCAATCTCCATAAAAGTTGTCAGTAAAGGGAAGCGTAAAGTGCTGTAAGATGACATGTCTCTCCAAACCATCACTGACTGTGGAAACTTCACTCTAGACCTCAAGCAGTTTGGACTGTGTGTCTCTCCACTCTTCCTCCAGACTCTGGTCTCTTGATTTTCAAACGAAATGTAAAATTTACTGATGATCAGTGATGGTTTGGAGAGCCATGTCATCTGCTGGTGTTGGTCCACTGTGTTATATCAAGTCCAAAGTGCAGTGTTTTCCTGGAAAATCTTACAGCAATTCCTACTTCCCTCTGCTGTCAACTTTTATGGAGATGTGGATTTTATTTTCAAGCATGGACTACTGATTTTTGGGTTTTCATTGGCTGTAAGCTATAATCATCAACAATAAAATAAGTAAACACTGAAAATAGATCACTCTGTGTAAAATACAACTATATAATATATTATCATATAATATAACACAACTATATAAGTTATATAAGGAAGCCGCCTTGAGGAGGATTTTAAGCATCTCCTTCTTAAGCATCTTCTTTCGTCTCCTCTGGTAATCAGACAGGCGGCAAGATGGCATCCCAATCTCTCGGACTCTGGCTGCTGATGGCAAAGATGCGACAGCTCATCCTGCTTCAGCTGTAGAACTGTTGGGTCATATAAAACCCATTCATACATGTTTCTGAACCAAACTAGTTTTATATAACGGAACACAATGATTTCATACTTTTACATAAACAGTATCCTGTCTGATTCCCAGTGAAATATACATTCTACTCTATATGTAGGCTTGTGTATCTTTCCATGACAGCATGCTTGACTCACAGCGTTGCTCCTGAATTAGTTCTCTGACTCTGAATCTCAGTGCAGGATGTGGGTGAGCGTGTACGGTTGTCTTTGAGTGACTTGTTTTTCTATCGCAAACAAAACGCACACAAATCTGATTGTTTTCTCCAGAACCTTGGAAACATTAACTCCATGCTGTCGTCTGGATTTAGAAGGTTAAGACAATGGAAGCTGTTGTGAAAGGGGTGTGTGTGTGTGTTTGTGAGTGTGTCAGTGATAGATGAACTGCAGCGTGCTCTGCAGATCTATGACTCTGTCTGCCTGCACTACAGACCTGCCACTGTTTGAACTGCTGTTTTAACTTTTTCACTCCTAACTTCCCACAGGCTGGGCGAGCGAGAGAGAAAGAGAGAAAGGGAGCGAGGGAGAAAGGAGAGGAAGAGGCCGGGAGGAAGAGAAAGAGACAGATTGGGCAGGAGTGCTTTTAAAACAGGCCGGACACAAAGAGCTGATTCAGTGCCCTGTCTGCACCTGCCTCTACACACTGTACAAAAACACACACTTCAACTTTACTCACTAACACCAACATGCTCACGCTCCGGCTCGGGACTCTTGGTTTGGTTCCTGTTTGTTTGTGTCTTTATTTTTAGATACAGGAGCTGCTCTATTAATGGTAGAGTTGTGCAAAAACTTTTTTAGTTTTTGACATAACAGGAAACTACCGTGGGTCTTTACACTGTATCAGAAAATTCTAATTTGATCAGTAGAAGTGGCCAGAAAATATGTAGAATGACTAATGTTGATTGTTAAAATTAAAAGGTTGAAAAAACTCAAACATGTAAAGCAACGTAGTGCACTTGAAGAAAACCACCACCAGCTGTTCCAACTAGAAATCTTTAGTGTAGATCATTAATTTTTTACATGTATAAAAACATTCACTACATTCACCATTTTTTCACAAATAAACTATATGTTTTTAGTTAACCTGACTGAAGTTTACGACTGCTGACTATCCTTTAGGATCAACAAAACAATTCGTTAAATGTTGTGTCAATCACCTCTTTTACAAAAATCATTAATAAACTCATGTAGTGTAACACTATATTTTTGTTAGTTTAAATTAGCAACTATTATATACTATTATAACTATTACATATCTGTATTTATTGTCAGTCAAATACGCTTGCAGTAATGCAATTATGACCAGCCAGACCCAACCATCATATAGACACACTAAGCAATACAAAACACAGTAACTTGCTCTTATAGCCTTTAACACTGAAGCCGGGAAGTTAACTATTATTGAACACATATAAATCACAAGAGAAGGAAGCCTATGGAGAATGACTACACACTGAGCAGTGAGCAAACTGATGTTTCCAGAAGACATAATTGCTCAATAGACCCCATTTAAATACAGATTCAAACTGAGCATGTGCAAGTACTTGGTCTAGCCTTAACTAGGGTTCAATTGTGTTTGCCGAAAAAGATTATATAGTTGCACCAACTTTTAACAAGAAATGCATATACTGTATAAATAATATGTTTGTTGAGGCAATTAGAATGCCATAGTTTATGGTCAAATTCAATATTTTTGTTTTTTTGGCTTAAAAATCACATTAAGTAGGTCAAGTTGATTTATTAAAAGAAATGTAATCTCAAGCTGTTCCTTACATTATTTCAACATTTCTTGTCAAATGGACCAATAGAAATGTTCTACAATGACAACAGATTTCTGTGATGTCTAGACATCCCCTATTAAATTGCCATTTTGAAGATATAATTGTTAATTTAAACATTGTAAATCATCTGTTGTTTTTTCACATTTGAAAACAGCAGCTTTTCTTTACACTGTGTGAACATTTCCTTATGAATGGACCAACAAAATTATCCAACATTGCTTTTTATCTTTAAAAAGCGACACAGTTTTAAAAGATTGTGACTGTGAAGAAATTCAAACCCTACAGCTACAAACTTAACATCCACACATAAACTTGTACCCTGTAGTGTGCTTTCCTCCTACCCCATATGCCCATCCCCCCTCCCACCCACACACATTCACTCACATTCACTCACATCCATTGAGTGTGCACCTGTTGGGATGCAGTATATCTAACTGCTAAACTGTCCACTGATTTACGAGCACACATCTGTACTGCACCTCGCACACACACACACACACACACACACACACACACAGACACGGTCATTCACACACAGTATTCTGCTCCTCCTGAACTCCTATGTAGAGAAGGTTGTTTGTGGGTCTCAGTAAGTGAGTGGTGTGTAAGAATGGTGTGTGTTTAGAAGGCCGGGGTTCTCAACCACCCTCTGAGCTCTCTGGCTACTACTGTACCCTTTTCTTGTGACATCTGGAGTAAACCTGCTACACACACACACACACACACACACACACACCAAGAGGTGGCTGCAATGAAACGTGAATAACATGAATGCGTGTGACTCTGTAACAAAATAGCTGTTTCTAATAAAGATGTAAAGTCAATACTAGTAATAGCACTTTTGGAAGTAACTAGCAGTAGTAGTCACGACAGTAGTAGTAGTAGTCATAGTAATTATAATTATAGTTATAGTAATAGTCATAGTAATAGTGGTAGTAGTCATAGAAGTAGTATTAGTAAAAGTAGTACTAGTAGTCAAAGTAGGCGTAGTCATAATGATGTAAGTATTTTATCATATTAGTAGTAGATATAGATACAGTGGTATGAAAAAAATGGGCACCCCTGATAATGTTCCTGATTTTCCTGTATAAATCATTGGTCAGATCAGCAATTTCTGTGAAATATATCATACAGCAGATGAACACAGTGATATTTGAGAAGTGAAATGAAGTTTATATACAGATATTTACAGAGAATGTGTAATAATTATTTGAACAAAATTAGGCAGGTGCAACAATTTGGGCACTCCTGTTGTTTTATTGATTTAAATACCTTTAGCACTAATTACTGGAACACAAAATTTTGATTTATAAGCTAACTGATCCTTGACCTACATTCACACAGATGAATACAATTATGAAAAAGGGTTAAGGTGGACAATTGCAAGTTTTTCTACTCTTTGGCAATATGAGAGCCTCAAAACACAACTCTCCAATGGCTTGAAAACAAAGACTGTTCACCATCATGTTTTAGGGGAAGGATACAAAAAGCTCATGTCAGAGATTTCAGCTGTCAGTTTCCACTGTGAGGAACATAGTGAGGAAATGGAAGAACCACAGGCACAGTTCTAGTTAAGGTGTGAAGTGGCAGACCAAGAAAAATCTCAGATAAGAAGAGAAGAAGGATGGTGAGAACAGTCATAGTCAACACACAGACCAGCTCCAAAGATCTACAACATCATCTTGCAGCAGATGGAGTCACTGTGCATCGTACATCTATTCAGCGCACTTTGCAGAAGGAGAGACTGTATGGGAGAGTAATTAATGCAGAAAAAGCCTTTTCTGAGCACACGCCACAAACAGAGCCGCTTGAGGTATGCTAAAGCACATTTGAACAAGCCAACTTTTCAACATTTTGAAAAAGCAGCTGTGGACTGATGAAAATAAAATTGAGTTATTTGGACATAACAAGGGGCGGAAAAAGAACACAGCATTCCAAAACAAACACTTGCTACCCACAGTAAAATTAAGTGGTTGTGTGATCAGTGCAAGTACTGGGAATCTTGTTAAAGTTTAGGGTTGCGTGGATTCCAGTCAATATCAGTAGATTCTCAAGAACAATCTTCAAGAATCAGTGAGAAAGTTGAAGTTGTGCGGGGCTGGATACTTCAACAAGACAATGACCCCAAACACTGCTCAAAATCTACTAACACATTCATGAAGAGGAACAAGTACAACATACTGGAATAATCATTTCAGTCCCCAGACCAGAATATTATTGAAAATCTGTGGTGTGATTTAAAGCGGGCTTTTTATGCTCAGAAACCATAAATCCTGACTGAATTGGAGATGTTCTGTAAATGAATGGTCAAAAATACCTTCAACCAGAAGCCAGACTCTCATTGAAAGCTATAAGAAGCGTTTGGCTGCTGATATTTCTGTAAAATGAGGATCTACTAAATACTGATGTGATTTTTCTGTTTGGGTGCCCAAATTAATGCACCTGTATTTTTTTCTGTTGGGGCTCCCAAATTTATGCACCAAATTTGTGCAATGGACTCAGATTACTGACTGTTGTCTAGGTTTACTTAAGTCAGTGGAGAACATGTTTTTCGCTGCCAAAATAGCAACACGCCAGAAATGTACCTGAACACACCTCACAATTAGACCTCCACATCCATCAGTGTAGATATATTGCTAAACTCCGACGCTCATTTAACGGCACTTAATTACATTTAACAAGCTCAAGACGCGAAAATATACTGTAAAGGGGGTATAATGTAGCAAAGAGCATTGCAACAAAAGGGCCCCTAAGGCTTCTGGACATACAGAATATTATAGAGGCTATTTGTCTGAGAACCCCATTCATTGTGGCCATTGAAAAATGTCTTAGACACTTAAATCAGGAAAAACCAAACATGGGCATACTGAGGACTTCTGAATGACACACAAACACAGTGGTCTATGAGTAAATCTTGTTTGCTCTGTTTTAAAGTCTGTGAAGATGTACAGCACCACCTTGTGGTAGCACAGAGAATTACACCCAGAGAATTTATGGTGCACAGGGACTCTAATAGAAGCTCCACAATTGGTGAGGTTTGGATGGAATATGGCATTTTAGAAGGTTTAGAGCAGGATTGAGGGGTCGTGGATGATAAAGACTTGGTGTGTGTGTGTGTGTGTGTGTGTGTGTGAGAGAGAGAGAGAGAGAGAGAGAGAGAGAGAGAGGGGGGGGGGGCATGTAGGTTATTACTGTGATTATTGTTGCTGTGAGAAGGTCATTAGCTGAGAGCTGTAGGGTGAGAAGGTTGAGATGAGCTCCATAATGGCAGTAATATCTGCTGTAATATCTACAGCCTCCTCACCTCTGGCCTTGGGCTGATTTGAAATGGCAAGACTTGAAAAATGTATCAGTATTAAATATAAACTGCTCAATCTAGACTATCTCACCCTCTCACACTGACCTATTATAGGATGGCTGTGGGTGGAGGGGGGTGGCTAAGCCATTTTGCGTTTAGTGTGTATGCTGTTATTGACTCTTCCACCAGCATGAATGCACACACACACAAACACACACACAGCATTCACAGACCATTCATTCCTGCTTACCTGGAATGCCTCAGAGGATTTATTTAGATCCTAGATTTTTTTACGCTAGCCGAGCAAACCACTGGCATTTCCTGCTACTCTCCCTAACAGACCCCTGTGTGGGTGTGTATGTGGTCCTGTGGATTTGGATGGCATAGACTGGTGAAAGAGAGGGTGAGAGTGTGTGTGTGTGTCTAAATGCAGCAAAAATGACCAGTACTCAGTGAATACCTACAGTGTTAAACTGATTTCCATTCAGCACCCTCCAGTATACATTGGGAACTCAACTAACTTTGCCCTGATTGGTTCTGCCACTCAGCTGCCAGCTTACCCTGCTCCCAGAAACCCAGACAGGACAAACACGAATCCACTTTGCTGAACTAATTGCCTTGTGCTCAGTGAAGCATTGAGTTTTTCAGTGAAACGCTGTGTTTCGAGTAGGAGCTTTGCTGTATTTCACTGTGTTTCATTTTGAATGTAATAAGTGAGATATTTTTGAGGAATGTATTAAATTAAGGAAACCTTTATATGCTAATCATTCCTTATAAAATAAAGGATACTAATTAAGAGTGTATTTTCTTATTTATTCATGGGTGTGTTTTGGGCATAATGTGAAATAAACCAGTGTACTAAATCAGTGTGCCAGTCATCATTCCCTTTAAGAGCCAGGTGCGCTCTGACCTTGGTGCATTCGCATCTTAACAGTGTGGTGCTTTGTGTATTTCAGGAGAGGATACTGAGACCTGAGGTTCGGTCAGGGATGTCCAAACTACGGCCCGCGGGCGATTTGCGGCCCATTTCCTTTTTTGGAATGGCCCGTGAGGTATTTTAGAAATAAAATTAAAGTTGACCTGCAATTAAGCAGGTTTTTATAATGTGAGATTCAAAGTTTGAACACTGGGTGTCGCTATCACATAAACCCAATCTAAAATCTTTCCTTCCTTCATTATGCCTATATTAATGTTCCTGAACTTTTGGGAGAACATGGCAACTTCAAAGAAACGGAAAATAGACAGCGAATGCAGAAGATTTCAGGCACATTGTGAAAACATTTTCAGAGGGAAGGGAAGGGAAGTTTGTATGTTTAATTTGTCAGGAATCAGTTGCCGTAATGAAGGAATATAATATTAAGAGACATTATGAAACACACATCAATTTGAAAAATTGTAATCTTACTTTACACAACACTGTCAAAGATAGATAAAGATAGTAACTAAAGTAAAATAATGTGTAAATGATAGTAATCAAGAAATGATTTATTATAAGTAGTATATTTCATTATTTCATTATTTAAATTTCTCCTTCAGGCCCCCAACAAAAAAGACACCCCTAGGTAAGGTTTAGAATCACAAATGTCAATCTCTTCCAAAAGTAATTGGAGGGTGGAACATCATTCCAGAGAACAAAGTGCTCTACAGCTCAATGCTGGAGGCCATTGCAGTTGTGTATTAGATCATTTGGTGCTCAATATCACATGGACTAAACTGTCTAACTTCTGTTAGAATAGAATTTTTGGACACACACATTGGAACACTTGCTAACCTGATGTTTTTTCTGAAATCAAGAGTCTTAAAATAAAGTTAATCATGCTTTTGCTGGAGTAACTGTCTAATGTGCAGGGAAAGCTTTCTACTGGATTATGGAGCAGTGCTGTGAGTTAGTGAGATCAGTTACAACACTGGATGTGGTGTTGGAAAACTACCCAACTCATCCTAAGTAACAGAATGGAGCAACATCCATCAATCCAGACAACAGGTCAGTTCTAAAGCTCCATAGCTCTATGATGGGGTGGCTTTATGCTCCTTAAGCTCCTCAAGCAAGACATTTGCAATGAGGTATTTGTGTGTGTGTAGAACCCGCCTGGAAGAGGGAGGCTAACTCAGAAAGCTTTTCGACTTTTTGGGAGTTCAGAGTGGCTTTGAGGTGGGCAGCTGCAGTATTAGAGCATTTTCACACCAACACTATATGGTCCGATTTAAACTAACTCTGGTTCCTTTGTAATCTTAGTGCAGTTCGTTTGGTGATGTATGAAAACAGTAATTGCACTCGGATACTGAACAAATCCACAGAGGTTTGAGATCCACAAGAGGAGGTGGCCTTGGTCTGGTTCTAAACAAACTCTAGAGTGATTCATTTATAGTGAGATTGTGATCCAATCTTGATCTGACCTAACTATCAAATACACTCCTCAGAGAATAAACCTGAGTTAATATGCTGTTCAGGTGCAGTTTAATTTGATTTACTATCCAGATAATTACTACAGTTACTAAATAATGCCAGCTCTTGCTATATTTACTTTCTTAATCCCATGGTAGACAGCTCTGACCAATCAAAGAACACTCTGTGCTTGCATGGTTTGTTGGGGCGCATTTTGGTGCGTTTAGGTTTGTGCCTATGCGAAAACAAACCAAAGCAATGGGAAAACGCTCTAAGTTAACAAACTTGATTCAACTGATTCAGACCATAGAAAGAAACTACAGGTGTGAAAACACCCATAGAAAAGGGACTTTAAAGTGGTTTATTGCAGATGTGAGGTAAGAATGCAGGTGTATATTGTATGTTGAGCCAAAAAGTTCGAGATCTAGTTCATCTTCTAACTTCAGCTACATGGTAACTCTACATAGCCACTTTAGTGGGATGAATTGCTTGGTCTGATTGTTGCCTATAATATGTGTTATACACTATATAGCATGCAATGATATAGATATTTATTGATCATCAACCCACCCCATTCTTATTTCCTCAACTTCTCCCAAAAGCATTCGATGGAGCAGTACACTCCAGTTCACTTCAAAGAACACAGTTCCACTGCTCCACAGATCACTGCTGGAGGGCATTATACGACTGTAGTTCATATCTGGCATTAGGTATGGTGCTTATAGGTTTTGTTTATCTGCTAATTCTTCTCTACAAAGTCTAGACAAGTAAATGATGTGACTAGAAATAGCTGAATGTGTTTAATAGAAGGGCTGTCCACAAACATTTGGACATATTGTGTATGCATTTAAATGTTGTACAATTTTAATAATGAAAACTATAAAGAGGCTAGCATCTGTACAGCTCAGAGTGAGTGAGAGAGTGAGAGAGGGAAAGAAAAACAGAGAGAGAGAGAGATGATGTACCTCAGATTAGAGACATGCATTAGGTCTCGCTCTATCTGTCTCTGTCAGCACTCTGTATAAAGCAGTGGAGAGCACTGCCTCTTTCTCTCCTTTCTTCTTTCTTTCTTCTCTCCATCTGCTCATTATTCATGTCTTTCCCTCTGTCACCCACATGCCAAGAGCCTGAGGTGAAACCCTAATAAGGTTCTGAAACTCTGTTTTCCTATTGTCTTCTTTTTTCTTCTTCTTCTCTCTCTCTCTCTCTCTCTCTCTCTCTCTCTCTCTCACACACACACACACACACACCGTGCAGCAGCAAAGCCAGGTTATGTCTTCATGTCAAGACAACAGCAGGCCTTGATCTTTACTCTTCGCTGTGGCGTTATCGTGACAGGCAGCATCAGCCTGAGGATGAGGTGTGCTAATGATGTAAGCCTGCACTGATGAATAATGGATTGAATGGAATGGAAATAATCTATTTACTGGGAAATATAGAAACAATACAGTGAAATATTCAGGAAAACTGTACAATTCTTCAGCTGGTGGTTACTGTGTCTCAACAAGAACTTAAGCTAAAGGTAAAATATTCTCTGCAGGCTGCTAGAACTACTGAGGAGAGCCCTGTCTGCTTTCCGTTTCGTCACCGGCTGTGAAAACTCTTCAAGCCATAGAGCACATACAGTTCAGTAGGCTGGCTGCAGCAGCACTGGCTCCTCCATGGCTCTTTTCTAAAGCTGCGCTTTGGGTCAGGAAGGAAGTCGAGGTTTCACAGGCCTGCGAATGACGTTCGGCTGAAGTAATTAAATAGGATTATTGTCCTGACCAACCCTAGCATTAGACAATCACTGTCAGACTGTGAGACTCCTCTGGCTCCAAACTCTATTACTCCACAGGCTGAGCTCATGACACTGTCTTCGTACCCTGACACCGTGACACAGAGCAATCAATCCATCTGTCTGTAGAATACAGCTGATGGCAGCTTTCAGTATATATTTTTTTTCTTTACCCCACAAGCCCTCTCATTTTAGAGAAGCTCCAGTTCAGTCATTGACATCTGTCCTTAGAGGTTAGGATCTTGTCCAGGTGATTCTTCTCACCTGCCCATGTCGACAATGAGAACTGACTAACTGTCAAAGATGTCAAATGTTTTCACATGCATTACTCAGGTAGAACTATAGATACTAGGTTAAAAATACTTCTATAGAAATTAAAGTATCAAATCAAGTGTAAAAGTACAGGTTTCATAACGTAAAAAAGTATAAAAGTAAAAATAATTAAGGAGAAAAGCTTAGGTGGCACCACAGGAGTCTATGGTGCACTACCCACCTTTCCCCAAAACACATTTTTCTAAAAGCTATAATGACTGTTAAAATGTTAACACAATGCTGATATATTAAAGAGAAGATAAACCTTAGTTAGGACATTTTGAGAGCTCAAGTTCTTTTGAGTCTCTGCCACAGATCATCTTTATACCAGGCTAATTATGTCTGCTATGTTCTTGCTGGAGTGGGAGTCAGAATGGTATATGTTTATACTTCTCATCCAACCACTATCAAATCTACTCTACCAGATGGAGAGATTTATCTGGATATGTTTTTTTTTTAACATTGAAAAGCCGAAATGAAAACAAGCTGAAATTAAATAGAAGTAATAAAGCGATTTTTGAAATGTACGGAGTAAAAGGTACAGAAAACTGTTTGGAAAAGTGAGAAATAGTTAAATGTAAAACATCAGCTGAAAAATAATTACTTCTGTAAAGTATAGGTAACCAACATTTCTACTTAAGCTCACCCAATCAAGAATTAAGCATTATTAAAAAGACCAGTGCTCTTTTCAACTTTAAAGTTGGTCATTTACCACCCAAAAATGTAGTGCTTATTCGAGAGCAAGTTTCAAAAGTTTTTTTTGAGAACCTCCAAGATGGTAAACATTAGACAGACAGATCTGTCTATAGACTGTTACTCTGCCTTAATTATTTAGACCACATATTCATATTACATGTTTATATTGGCCAAATATAAAGCAGACTTAAACCAGCCCTGGTCTTACATGCATGCTGCTATTAGGAGAGGTTAAGTAAACAAAACTGTAGTCAAACGAGACGGACTGGATGTTAATCTACACAGATTTCTCTCCTGAAAACTGTTTATTTGGGTGAGTTAAGCACTTCCATTATTTACAGTAAGCTTAGATTTTCAGATTTCCACTAAGGCATTAGCAGCTTACTGCTAGCACTAGCCACAGTTAGCGGCAAGTGTCTCCCGACAGCACTGGTAAGCCAGGGTGATATTAGCTAGCGGTTTGTCCCACATAGCTTGTTTTAACACAGTAAACATGCAGGCTACAGGCCAGTAACACTCACCTCTGAAAGGCAAAAGAGTTACCCTCGCTTAGTGCAGTTAGCGGCTAATGCTAATACTGCTCCAGTCTCGGTCCTGGAGAACCTCACTGGTAAAATTCATACATAAAACGCACTGGATTATTAAGCGTGCTGATAATTTTTATGGATTTTGAGTGTGTCTTATAGTGTGAAAAATCTAAAGCTAATGAGGTATACTTTTAGTTTGTATAAGCTGGCCCAATGCAGCTTTACACAGTGTTAGTTTTACATTTTTTTTAAATAGCTTTACCTGGGATAATTTGCTCTTATCAGGGTAATAGACTGTTCAGCAATAACTGGTTCTGAAAAACGATTTTTTTATTGTATTAGATTTTTTCAATGCTAAAAATGATTCAAATTGAAATGAAAATCTACATTATTTACATAAATCTGCATTACCTACAATACAAGCAAATTAGGTTAGACTATATTTAACATTTCCTTATATTCCATTCAATTATTATATAACAAACATGAGTGATTAACACATTTATTGCCTATTTATACTGGGTTTTTTAAACGTTGTATTTCATGTACAAATATTAAAATGTGGAGTAAAAAGTCTGGATTAAAAAAAATCATTCTCAGTAAACAATCTTCAGCCCACTAGTATGCAAATACAGCAAAAAAAATAATTAAAATGTTGAGGCTTTGAAAACTCACTTCTGCTGTTTGTTCTGACTGAACCATAGGTAAAATAATAATATTTGATTGACACGTGTCTGCACAGAGAAGCACTCCGCCCATGAGAAAAGAGCCGCGCCCACACGCCTCATTTTCAATTTAAGCAGAATTGGCCATGCCCTCTGTTTGTTTGCTGCTGAGGAAACTGTTCGTGTGGTAGTCTACAGGCTTGTTTTATTGCATGTTACGATGCCTAAAAATAACAATGGTTATCTATTGCAATATTTGGAATTACCAGTAGGGGGAGTAGAGGGCAGTAGGGGAACTTAACTAACCATTTTCTCTCCATTAGGTAAATGCACGTTGTGGAGGGAGGTTGTGTTTACATACTGTCCTTATTTCCTCTATATTTAGGTAAGAAAGCGTGTTATAAAGTGACAATTGTTCATATAGTTCAAAGATTAAGCCTTACAGTGTATTATTAGGTAAATGCACGTTGTGGAGAGAGGTTGTGTTTACATACTGTCCTATTCCCTCTATTTTTAGGCATTTACAGTCGGACGTTTGTAAACCGTGTTTGTTAAACACACTTATTGTCATAGGTTTAGCTGCACATCATTGAGTTGTAAAAATGTAACAAATTTTAGTATACTTTATGCTTTGTTTTATTTGTATAGGCTACAGTTTAATTGGAAAAATCCAACTGTTTGTTAGTTCTGCTGCAGTGTTAGCATTAACAGACTCCAGCATGGCTAACATACGTTTCTCAATTAACTGTCAAGTATTTACTAATACTACTCACTTGTGTATTTGTTGATTGAATTGCAGTTGTTTGTATGCAGTAATATTTAAAGTTTGAACTTTTTTTCCGATAATAAAATATTTTTTCTCTGTTTCTGGTTTTAGAGAGGACTGCTGAAATTATTTATTAATTCTTGCTGTAAAACCTTTTCTGTTTGTTTTTTTTTTTTACAACCAACACAGATTTCTTGTTTTTACGTGCTTTTATTGTACTATAAAGGTGTTTGGTCCTGTGTTGCAAATAGTGATTTACTGAAGAGTGAGTTAAATGTTTTGAGAGTGTTTTGGATGTGCTGAATGATCAATTGGATGTTGTAAAAAGTGTCTTGAATAAAAGAATAAAATAGCTTGTCATTATTAATTGTAGTACTTCCAGAAGGGAAATTTTATGGGAACAGCGCAATATAATTTTAGAATGAATTGAAATTTAAACTTGAAGGTTTACAGACCCTTTGAGGAGAAGTTTGATTGGATACCCCTGCCATATTTAGTGTGTATATGTGTTCAAATGTTCTTTTATACTAATGTGATTGTTTTGTAGGTGTAATGGTATTAAGAAAAAATGGATTAGATTATATTTGAGTCATTTGAACTTTTGCTGTGGACGTCTGTGTCGGTCGCTAAAATACAAAGCATGATCAGATAACAGATTTCCCAAAATGTTCAGGTGACCCTCCTCTACTGTAGACAACAAAAAATACTTGGTGTAATGCGCCATCTGGTGGTTCGACCTGAAAGAGCTGTATTAAACCTTTATAATTACTCCTGGTGCTTCAGATTTGTTTGAATTTGGATTCCAAATTTTACCCCACTAAAGCTTATTGTCGGAGGAAAATTTAAATAATAAGACTGAAAAATTGCATGAAATTAATATTTTATTTTGTATATGACTGGCCCTGACTTTCTTAAATGAAAGGAATTAATGCTCAAAACATGTATTGGCCACTTGAGGCAGATGCAGTCGTTTCTTCTCAAAAGAACGGAAATACACAAATGCACTGAACATAGAACATTACATTACATTTGGCAGACGCTTTTGTCCAAAGCAACTTACAATAGTGAAGTACAAAAGTAATATAAGTTAAAGATAAAACATCTTTAGATCTTTAGGCATTTTTACAATAAGGCTCCTCCTGGGTAGCAGCTGCAAACCAACCGGAGCATCCAACAGCACTGTGTGCACATCCTATAGCAATTAACACACCATACTGCACATCCTGAAGTTGCCAATGTGCCGTCTTTCAAGTCTTAAAGCAGCCAGAAGACCAATTCAGCACATAATTAACGAGCCGATACACTAACTGGCACACAAGTAAACAGCTTATACCTCAGTTGGGATCCCCTAAATTAAAAGACCCATTCTTCATATTCTAATTTAGCTACCAGGCAACCTGGCACACCTTAAATTAGTTGGCCTAACCATTAAAGTTCATTAAGCATTTCTTCTACTCTACATTTCACAAGACAAATCATCAAATATTGATGCTAGACACTATTTCTAGCCTACAATTATTTAACCATACAGTTTTAGGCTTTAAATGTATTTTTGAAACACACTCATTACCCAAATTGTTTCCGATGAATTTTGTATGTCCACAATTTTTCGTTTTTCACCCGTTTTTTGAATTCTAAAGCTTTTTGTTTTCCACCCCTTTTAAGAATTTCAAAGGTTTTCGTTTTGCACCCGTTTTAAGAATCCCAAAGGTTTTCGTTTTGCACCTGTTTTAAGATTTCCAAAGGTTTTTGTTTTCCACCCGTTTTAAGAATTCCAAAGTCTCTCGTTTTGCACCCGTTTTAGTATCTCTGCCACTTTTCGTTTTCTACCTAATTTGGTAAATCCACCCTTTTTTGGGAACCGTTTTCACCGCAAAGTGTTTGTCTGCGTTGTTCGACAGTTGTAGAATTAATATGTGGAAAGAAACACATCCAAAATGCTAATGTTAACATTTTACTGCTAAACATATTACAGGCTTTATTAACTGCACTACGGATCAGACACTTAATTAATCAAACTAATATAAACGTAATTTTAAACTGTTTGTTTAAATAAATTAAAAGAAACAACCTTATGCATTTGGGGTAGTTTTGTTGCCTGCACTGAAACAGGAGGTCTAAGCTGTAGTTTGAACTGCTGCTTTTGTGTACTTTTGCGTAAATCCCGGTGACATATATTTTAATGATCCCATATAGTTTTCTTAAAATGCTTACAAATGGAGAACACTTGCATCAAATATACAAGTTAACTGTCAGTGAAACCTTTAAACGCCATATATTAATATAAAAGTTTCACTCTTGTGTTCACAAGCAGCTTTGACCCTGCTAAAACAGGTATTGTTTTTTTTATCCAGCACTAAAGCAGTGTGATTAGTAGCTACTTTTAATAATGTGTCCCTGCTGGCACACAACCGACTGTCAATGTTAAAATGTGGTTAAAATATGACTAAAGTAGTGTATGTTGTTGTTTCAACGTTGAAACAACGTTGGATCAACATTTAATGTTCAATGGTTGTGCTAACGTTGAATTTTTAACGTTGAATCAACGTTCAATGTTAAGTGGTTTTGCTAAGGTTGACATTTTAACGTTGAATCAACATAATGTCCTCAACCTTTTGCCTTTTGAATTAGCATTTTAAATTTCATCACCATATAATTTTTAAAAACGGCTGGATGGAGAAATGAAAAAGTGTTTTACTTCTATTTGCAGAAACTGCTTTTTTATTTAACCCTATGTTCATGTTTTATTTGTTTTAGTGTTTTTAAGATCAGATGTTGAATCAGATTGGTAGTAACTTTCTTTATACTCAGCTTTACTAAAGGGATGTAAGTTTATGGTTAACACTTTGTTAATCAAAGGATTTTCTATTATTTGTGAGCTATGGTTTATTAAAGTTTGAATGTATGACGTTGAAACAATGTTGCTATATCAAGGTTGATTCACTTTTCCAAAACAACGTTGATTCAACATTGATTTAACCATAACATCTTGATCAACGTCGATTCAACGTTTCTGTTCTTTCTGTAGATTTCAAAATGTTTCACCGTAAAAAAACAATTTAAAGTACAATTTTAAATAAAACTTAAACCTTAAAACATAAATTAATAGCTTTAAAAGTCTGAGCAACACATTTTAAGTTGACAAGAAGGTATACGGGTGAAGTTTTTGTTGTTGTTCCCGCAAAAAATAAAACAGTGTAATGTTTGTTAACTACATTTTCAAAACAAGTTCCTTACTAGTAACAATTTTAGTATCAACTTTTTTTAATCGCGCCGTTTCTAATCAGTTAATTATGCGCGCTGCGAGACAGGAAAAAACTACGATGTTTATTTTTTTTTTTGTTCCAACTGTTACACCTTATGCATGGCATTTTCACACAGCTATCAAACAAGGATTTTTAAATCATTTTTATTATGGCTAATTGGGTCTTCATTGGTCTGAGGAACTGGTTTCTAAATCTGAACGGACAACTCAGTCAGAGGCGGATATTTCATCAGTGTTCTGAAAAAAATTGTTTACTACCAGGGTCGAAGAACTATAAGTAACGGCGCAGTTAAACAGGAAAGTGGGTTGTTGATTTTAAATGTCTGGTGTATTTTTTTTTGTTTTACTCATTAAAATAATACAACTCACTATTTTCATAACATTATGTTTTGAATACAAGCACAACATCAAAATGTAATTATTTATATGATTTTGCAGAGCTGTCCAAAACGTACTGATATTCTCAAGGCTCTCATAAGTTTTCTCAAGAAATGTAATGCTCAATAAAATATCGAAATTCTAGCTTCAATTATATCTTTAAAACATGACTAGAAAGGAAAAAAACCCATAGGTATTAAATTACTCTACACCATGGGTGCCCATTGTCCAATCCTCGGGCCAAACGCGGCCGAGGATGGATATGAATTGTCCCAGTTTTTCCTTTAACCGTGCCAATTGCATCGCACATCATTGTATTATGAAATTTAACTGAAATAAAAAAAACTGGACTGAACTGCAAATTTATTTACTGAATTGCATTTTAGTCATTGAAGTTAAAAAGCAGCATGGAGCAAGTTTTTTTTACAGTCAGTTATAATGCTAAATACTAAATAAAAAAATTATGTTAAGTTTTTTTTTTTTTTTTTACATTTCGGACGCAATGTCTTGAATTTTTTATAAATAATTCTTTAATCGTTTAGTTTTAAGACTGAAGACTTGAACCTACTTTTGATAAAAGGGATTACAGCCTTCTACCACTAGATGGGGTCGCGGTGTTTGGAAGAATGGAGCAGTGAGCAGTGTTAATAACCACTCTGAGCCTGAGCATTCTTACCCTGAGCCATGCCGTGTTCTTCTTTTTCAGATCTTTAGAATCATAGTGAACAGGGGAAGACGTAAATAGGTGGCAGAATAATGTAATACAGTGTATACATTTTATTAATTTTCAGCGTCAGCGTTTAGCGACGAAATACTTATAAGAAACTCTTCTCCTCTGCTGCTGTGTTTCGCTGTACATTCTTATCGAGAGCTCTCCCGCTAAAGCAGTGTTTATAAATAAACTGTTGTACATGCCAGCTAAAGCACAGCATAGTTTACAACTCTGTAGAAAAAAGATTTACATAAGAAAATGTGTTTATTTATCTAAAGTGTCTCACCGTAAGTTGCCGTACATTAACGACAAACATAAACAATTAAATAAATTACGTACAGTTTAAGATCATTATTATTTTTTCGTTTATCGTTTTTACATTAAAAATAGCACGAATCGAATAACTAAGTACTAGAACACCTAACAATAATAATAATAAATTATGGAGATAATAATGTAGATATATAAAATACATTTTATGTATTATTATTATTGTTATTATTATTATTATCATTAATATTATTATGAAATACATTTTATGTGTTTCAATTGCGTTCATATGCAAGACGATATAATGCTTTTCTAAAGAGAACCAGGTTCTTCTTCCCTTTTTCATATTTTTTTCGTCTGTTTCTCAATTTCCTTCTTTCTTTCGTTAAAAGTTTTAAACCACACCTTAGTTGAGCCCACATAAATTAATAAAACTAGTTTATAATTAATATAACAATTATTTACCTATTACTGGGGAAACAAGCATTTTAAATAATACAAGCAGTATCCAGACAAATATTTTGTATAGATCAATTTCTGTATATAAAAAAAACTTTAAAAAGGAGATGCTGAAGGTTTGTCGAGAATTAAGCTTTCCTGGTAATTGCAGCCCAGTTTAATTAAACTTTTATAATAATAATGAAACCCAAAGTGTTTTATCAGAAGTATGTTTGATAATAAGAACAAATAAACTAGACATATATTATTAACAAACATTTTTTTTACTAAAAACGAAATAATAATAATAGATGACTAGAATTATTATTATTGTTATTTTTTTATTATTAGTATGCTATTTTGCTTTTGCAGTATGCCTATGGCTATTATTGTTTTGATAATTAATGTCAAGATTGTTGATAAATAGTCCATAATCAGTGTTGTACAGATTGTGGGGTTTGTTTGTGGCGGAATTCTCTTCATGTTGGTCTCTGAGCAGCTCTAGTTCATGGAGACTGAAGAGAAACAGTCTGTAATTTGTAGTTTAATTAATAATAATATAAATAAAATTATTACTTTTCTCTCTCCTCTTTTTTAAGGGATTCTGAGTGAACTTTTTCCCACCCGCGCGTGACTCCGCCCTCCCACGCGAGCCGCTACAATGATTGGTCGCGCTAAGCTGAGCCCCGCCGCGCTCCCTCCGCGCACCGCCTCTATAAACCACTACAAGTTCACCGCAGGCGGAGAATCTCGCGCCACTTGTTGCTCCGCGCGCACAGAGTACCGGAGCCTGGATCCCGCTGCTCCGAGAGCGCGCGCGCTCGCCGTCCGCTGTGTCGCGAGCTGCGACGATGAATTCCATGGAGGCGCAGCTACAGCACACGGCGCCCACGCACCCCCACCATCACCATCATCACCCCGCCCACCCGGCCGCACTGCAGCCGCTGCCCAAGAGCGCGCACGAGCCGTCGGACGTGGCTGCGTACTGCGACGGCTTCTCCTACCACCAGCAGGGCGTGGCGCCCTACGGTCTGAGCGAGTACGCGCCCGCCGCGAGCCCCTACCTGTGGCTCAACGGGCCCACTGCCACTCCGCCGCCGCCCCCCTCTGCCTCCTCGTACCTGCACGCGGGAGGAGGACCGGGCCCCCCCGCGCCTCTCGTGCCTTCATACGGCGCGCAGAGGCCGTACTTGAGCGGCGCTCCTGACCTGGGCTGGCTGTCCGTAGCGAGTCAAGAGGAGCTGCTGAAGCTCGTGCGCCCCCCCTACTCCTACTCTGCGCTCATCGCCATGGCCATCCAGAGCGCGCGCGAGAAGCGTCTCACGCTCAGCCAGATCTACCAGTACGTGGCGGACAATTTCCCCTTCTATAAGAGGAGCAAGGCGGGCTGGCAGAACTCCATCAGACACAACCTGTCACTCAACGACTGCTTCAAGAAGGTGCCGCGCGACGAAGACGACCCAGGTGAGCTCAAGGCGCACGATGCGCTTGGTTCGGGGAGTGCGCGTGCCCTGTTTATTTTTCACACCTGTATTCAGACAAGCCCCGCCCCCTTTTAGGGCAATAATTGGAGGTTTAACTAAAAAAAAAGTAAAAATGTGAGAAACAGGTGACTGTCTGATACGGGTGGAAAAATAACTTCACAAAGTTACAGTGTTCTAAAAAGTTATTTATATATATTCAGTAATGTATTTACTTATTTACTGCATCGCTTAAAGTATACTCTATATTGGAACATTAGCTTGATATGGCCAAGTGTGGGGTGGTTAGCTATTTGGTTGATTGGTTAAATGGTTACGAATTAATTAATGGATCGATGAATGGGTGGATGGTTGAATAGTTAAATGACAGATTAAATAATATGACTAAATTGGTTAAATAAATAAGGGAATTAATTCATTCATTCATTAATTGATTAATGGGCAGATGTATAGAGGTATGGATGAATGCATGGTTATTTTAAATAATAAATAGATGGATGAAAGGTTGAATAGTGAACAAATAGATGGATGGATTGCTGCATTATCTGTTGATGGATGGATGAATAAATGAAAAAGTGTATTTGACAATAATAATAAATATAGATTTGTCAGTTTATTAATGTATAACGTATGCTACTATTTTATTTTATTTTTTATTTTTCTTTGCTTATTGAAAACATATATTGATTGATCAATTGACTGATTTACTGATGGACTGATTCTTTCCACTTAAAGGAAAGGGAAATTACTGGACTTTGGACCCCAACTGCGAAAAAATGTTTGACAACGGAAACTTCCGGAGAAAGCGCAAGCGCAGGTCGGACCCCAGTGGGGGCTCTAAGGCTGATGAGGGTCGCCCTGTAGCGGCTCTCAGCGGCTCCTTGTCTCCCTCTCTACCTGCCCCCTCTCCCCCTGAAGCGGACGCGGCCGGCGAGGCTCCCCGCGGACCCTCGGCGCCCTGCCTGGCCGGGTTCTTCAGCACTGTAGCCGGACTGACCTCCTCCTCCTCGTCCTCCGCCTCTGCGGTCAGACACGGGTCTCTCGGACTCCTCAGCGAGCTCTCCAGCCGCAACATCGGCGCCTACCAGCACGAGCACGCGCCCGCTGCAGAGCAGCACGAGAGCGCGCACGCGGCCAGAGGCCCGCACCACGGCGCGTTCACGACAGGAGCGCAGAGCGCGGGACACTTTAGCGGACATTTCTACAACGGCTTCAGCGTGAACAGTCTGATCTACCCGCGCGAGGGCACGGAGTTATGATACCTCACCCATTCATACCGGACACATGAGGGGGCGCGCTGAGGAAGGCAGAGCCTAAACTGTCACTATACTATCAGGGCAAAAGACCCCAAAACACTCTTAAAAATAAAGCGTCCCAAAGGGTTCTTGGGTTGGATGTATACGGTTAATTAAACATTTCATAGGTTCTGAACAGAAATTAAACTAAATTAACTGAAGTGTTCTTTATTCAAACAAGTGGCATTATACCAAATAACCCTTCTTTACGGTCACGTTATTTTTAAGAGTGAACCAGACAAACACACAGACATGTGTAATGAGACGGGTGTATCACTAAAATGCGCATTTTATTTATTTAATTTAAATGTGTTCATTTGTCAAACGTGAATAAAACAGATCACATCAATTCCTAAATCGAGGTACTTTAGCAATGTGATACATTTTATTAATGTGGAACTGATGTACACATTTATATTAAACAATTAATTAATGAAACCATTTTCAGCGCAAGCTGAAGTGGGAATCATCTACTGCAGAGCAAAGTATTTTTTATTATTTTAAATAGCCTACACTGTACCACTAACTGTTGTCATGGACTACCCACTGCCCTGCACGTTAGACTGTTCCTGCTCTAATACAACTAATTAATCAACAAATCAAGTGTGTGTGTAATAGATCAGTAAAACAGTGAAATGTGCAGGACAAGGTTACTCCACACACTCAGAAATACAGAAACATGTTTGTAAGAGAAATTTAAAAATGAGTGTGAACATACATCTCCATCATTAACCATTTAAAGCGCCTTTGTTCTAAGAGCTCTTAGCCACTGATGATCAAAAATAACAAAAAAAAAAAAAAAAACAGTGATGGTGTTGAATGTGGATTGACCCACCTCAGACCCCCTCTTTACATGTCCACTCTGTGTTTATTGTGCGTTTTTTGTTTGTAAATTATATGCAAGTATTTTAAAAGTATTTATGTTAAATTATGTATTTTTGCAGTCAGTTTTAGAGGAGAAAGTTATATTTTCTATTGGGATCATGCGAATGAGTAAGTTATGAAGAGAAAAAAACTATTTCTTCGCACACTATTAAAAATAAAGTTCCTCAAATGGTTCTTGGCTCAGACATATGGCACTAGAAAACAACCAAAGGTGGATCTTCTATGTATCACTCTAAATAATTGTTTCTGGCACCTTTATTTTTTATAGTGTGAGATAGTAAGTGCCACTGCAATTCAGTTTACCTTCAGCTTCAGGTGGATCCTGATGTTTCACGTGTTAAAGTGCAAAGAACTGAACCCTGTTTGAAGGGGATTACAACTTCAAAATGTCTTCTTTTAATCTTCAAATGTCTTGTATCATTTTCTTGTCATGTTTATTTGCATAGTTTTCTCTGCCTTTGTAGAATCTTTTGTACTTTTTTATGAACATAGAGTTTTTAAAAATTCTAAGCTGCAGTTCTTACATGTTTTTACATGTTTTTATTTTCTCATTTCAGCTAAAAAATCTTTAACATACAGTCTTTCTATGCATAATCATCCCAAATACAGAAACATGTTTTTTAAATAAATAAGTGAGAGTATCACATTTGAGTTTTATTTAACCGGATCAGTATTTTTATTTGGGAAAGGGGTATAAGGAAGAATGCTGCACATTATATTGGAGTGAAAGCTTTAATACTTTAATACAGATATAGATTAGATACTTACAGATGGGCTTTGTGTACATAATGAGGGCTGTCTTCACAGGTGCCTTTAAACAAAATATTGAATTCAAACTTCATTTTAAAGTAGATTATAAAGAAGCTGTGGTTCAGCAATTATAAACCAGAGTTTTAAAGAGTGTTTTTCACTTCCTTTATACTTTCTGGTTACACCCGGTACAAATAGTTGCTATAATAATTACATAGATTAACTCATAAATAGCTTTAACAACAATTCATTATTTTAGTGTTTAATTCATTTATTAACCTGACCACCCTTTTGTCTTGGATTAAAGTTTGGGAAAATTTGGAACTAAAGAATGGACCAATAGAAATGCCCCAAAATCTACAATGACTTCTATTGTAAGTTAAAATGAATCATTCATTCTCTGTAAAGTTACCATTTAGAAACTATAATATTGGACTTTAATAAGTAGATAGATTGACTAATTGTCAAATAGATAGACAGACAAATACATATGTATGTATACAGATGTACTTTATTGATCCCTGAGGGAAAATCTCTTTTGTACTTTAACATCAAATAAAATGAATAAAGTCAGATACCAGATAACACATCTTGTTGATTCATGGTCTGTTCACCTCCCGATTAACCTGAGTGAAATGTGATCTTACTTACACTTTCTTCAACTTCTGTGCTCCCCACCTGCACAAAAAATGGCGAATGAAAAGACCACTTACTGAAAACTGTATTTAAAAATACACTATTTATTTCTATTCATTTTTTGGTTCTGTGAGCCATCAATGGCAGATTTCTATTTTTGCGATACAGTGTGTCATAGAGGTCAGTCACGTGTGCTGTGAAAGAGAAAGAGAGAGAGATAGAGAAAGAGAGAGACGGAGAGAGAGAAGAAGATGTATTCTCTCTGGTGTAGGGCCAAACCCTCAGCACAGATAGCATGGCTGAAGCCTCAGTCTTATTACACAGAGCCACAGAAACAATGCCATTATTGTTCTGTGTCTGTCATGCCAATCCCCATGTGCCAGAGTAGCCAAGCTATAGAGAGAGAGAGAGACAGTGAGAGAGGGGGTAAGAAATAGGGGTTACCTGCCTCCTTTTGTCTTGCTCTCTTTAGGACTGTTTGCATAAATGCTGGGAAGAACCCAACTGGTCGTTTGGAGATTAGTAGAAAACTCCCAGTAAGAAATTCCCTCAACCAGCAGAAGGGCAGTGCCACCCAGGAGATGGTGAAAAAGTGAGGGTTCCATGGAGAGAAAGAGAGAGAGAGAGTAGAGTAAGATGGAGAAAGACAGAAAGAGAGGGAGAGATTGGTTGATTCACAAAGGCCCGTCTAACATTTACCTCACAGGAAGAATCTCCTCAAAGTAAGGATTACACAGTGGAATATCCCCATCATTACTTGTCTGCCCCCCACCCCCCCCCCCCACCCCACCCCCCCCCCCCCACCCCACCCCCGGCTCTGCAGAGCTCCAACACACCGCTTTATATGAAAGCACCGCAAAATGTGTCAAAATACCGTGTTCTGAGAAGTACTGTGGTTGTGATGCTCATTGTAAAGATCCCCATGTAAAAGGCCAGTACTAGGGTTCATCAGTGTACATCAACATAGGAAGCACTGACTTTCTCCTAATGGATGACATTTCTGTGGTAATAATCAAAGCTTCAGAGTAGCATCTCGTCATTTCTGTACAGACGGCATGAGGGGCCTCTTTTTCCACTGAGCCCTTTGGTCCCCTGCCAAATGTGAAGTCCTCAATTAGCGAGGGCCAGAGCGGGCAAGCGAAGCTGACCTTCAGCACCTATTTTAGCGTCCTCCCCATTCTTAGCTGTCAAAGGCTTGTCCCAGGCCGACCCTGAGGCACTCTCTGCACACTTTAGAACCACAGAATGATCCACAGGAACACAGAACAGACACTTTGTTCCACCAGCTGGTGATGGAAAGTTGACAGGAATGGCAGAATTTAATGTCAATATGAATGTCTACTGTACGTAGTAAATTGTAAACGATTATGTGTAATTGTAATCCTATGATTTGATTTAAGCTTAATAAACCAAATTTCGACATTAATTCTCAAGTTCACATTAACTGAACGTCAGTCACACCAATTTTATAAAAACTTTGTTCAAAAATCTTTATCAGTATTGAAGAGAACAATGGATGTGTTTTTAAGTAAATGCAGGAAATTCATTTTCAAAGAAAAGTAATGTCTCAATTCAGTCAACTATTCCATAGCTTTTAAGCACTGGATTATAAGGCGCATTATGCGACAATAGTAAGGAACAGGGGTGTTGCCATGTTTTCTTTCTAATTCAGCAGTTCACCTGTAAAGATAAGCTAAGCTAAAAAAATATATAACATTTTCTTTTACAGTCAAACAAGCGCTGGATGTTAATCTACACAGATTTCTCTCCTCAAAACTGTTCATTTGGGTGAGTAAAGCACTTCCGTTTATTTACAGTTAGCTTAGATTTAAGTAATTATATTAACTAGTCGTTCGTCCTACATAGCTTGTTTTAACACGGTAAACACGCAGACTACAGGCTGACAATACTCACCTTAGAACTGTAAAAGAGGCTAATGCTAATACTGCTCCAGCAGTGCTAGCTGGGGTTAGCAGCCGGCTACAGTCCAATATACTCACCTCTGAAGGGTGAAAGAGCTAGCGCTTAGCTTGGTTAGCAGGTAATGTTAATTATGCTGGAGAACTAAACTAAAAGTCAGACTCAGACTGATTTACTGCTCCTTACAACTTGACTGGTAAAATTCAAAAGTTTTACATAAGGTGCTCTGGATTATAAGGTCCACTGACAGTTTTTGGGAAAAATTAAAGGATTTTAAGTGCGCCTAGTAGTGCAAAAAATATATATGGAATTGTAGTAACAGAGCTATAATCATTTACATTGTGTGCTTTGTATGAATGCAAAAATACAATCATTATCTGATTTCTGTAGTTAAAGTAATACTTCAATTTCTTACAATTTTCTTTTTTATTTTTTCATGATTTTAGCTCAGTAATCAGATTTCTCAGCATATTTATTTAAACTTACTCTTAATTTCTTTTCCTTTTTTGGCGCACAAAGTAACCGGACATGATAGCCATTAATAAAAAAAAATCTAATCTCTATCTTTGCAGCAACATAGACGGAGCTGTAAAAAGCTGTTGAAAATCAAACAAAGCGAAGATCCATATTTGTCAGTAAAATAAATCCATGTTTATCAAATCCAATTATTGGATGATTTTTGTAAACTCTGAGTTTCCCATTATCTGATTTTCCAAGTGCATGTAAACGCACAGATCTGATTATCGGATTATTGAGTGGATGTAAACCCTCTCACTTTGTACCAATAAGGATAAAGAAGGTTTTACAATTTATTTGACTAAAGCCACAGAAGAACCACTTTTGGCTTAATAAAGAACCATGTTGTTGATACAGATTTTGAGTATGAAGAACCTTTCATTTAGTATAGAACATTTACATCAAGTAAATATTCATTAGACATTTAAAGGGAATATTTCTGATCCATCTCTGGTCTCAGAATTAAATGTAACATTTTCCATAGATGTTTTAGAGATTTCTAATCTAATTTTAATCTGCAGCAGTAGAACATCATTTCTGTTATCAAACATTGTTTTACATTCAATTTAATCCAGTTCAACTACAATACAGTATAACTCAAACATAGGATAAAAGAGTTCTTTAAACATTATTTTCTCAAACTCAAAACATAAGATATTTATTTGATTGCATGACGTTACATCAAGAGTTATCTCAGTATTTCTTACTTTAATCTTGTAAAATGTTTTACACTACAGTAAAGTGTAGTGTAGTGTGTGTGTGTGAGTGTGTGTGTTTTGTTGGATGCAGCACAGAGATGCTCCTCCAGTCTGCTGTAAGCGAGCTGCTACATGTTGGAGAGGAGGGAAACATGAGAGCTGTGGAGTGAGTGATAAAGGGCTGTAATTAAAGTATTACATCGCTTTCCTAATGCTAAGCACAGAGTAACGGCCCACCTCAGCACGGTACAGCAATCAGTGCTGTCTGGGCCTGAGATAGACCCCCACACCTTACTCACACACACTCACACACACACTGTGTCATGGGTCAGTTTCCCGAAAGAGCTTAGTGGAGAGAGTCCTTAAAGTGGTGATCTCCCATTGCTTTGCTATGATCTTGTGTTTTAGTGTTTCTGAAAAACCCCTGTTCTGAAGTAAAAGACAATGATGCTTAGATACATACGACTTCTGCCCAGAGAAGATAGCACTGGATTGTTTCTGGATTGTGTAGAGGGAATATCAGTGGGATATCCAAAGTCTTCAATTCACTCATTTATTCCTCTCTAAAATGTTCTTTTATACCCAGTCATTGCTCACTTACTTTATAGCTATAATAATAAAGAAGTTGGAAAAGGTTTGACTAATATCACAGAAGAATCACTTAGATAGATAGATAGATAGATAGATAGATAGATAGATAGATAGATAGATAGATAGATAGATAGATAGATAGATAGATAGATAGATAGATAGATAGATAGATAGATAGATAGATAGCAAATTTAGCATTTAGCATTTCAACTTTTGAAATGTCCTTTGAAATGTGTGCTGTTTTTTTCTGAATAAAATATGGGTCTATGACAATTTTATTATTATTTTTTTACATTTTGCAAAGCATACCATCTTTTTTTGGAATTGGATTTTTCTACTGGTAATAATTATTGCTATTACATTGCTTTTATAAAAAGTTCTGGCTTTACTATTTTCGTAAATATGTATTTTTTTATGTACATCTCTGATGCATTTTCTTTTGCTTGCGTTTGCATTTATGTCAAAACTCTTGTAGAACTTTAATACTTAAAACCTCTTCCATTGCTCCTTGAAGATGAGCTGGTGGATGTTAGACACCTTCAGCTTGAGTATGCCTCACAGATGCTCAAATAATACATTTTCCTGATTACATTTATTTACACACTATTTTACTTGACATTTTTATCTATCTTTGCCAGTGTTGTGTAAACTAAGATTTTTTAAATTGATGTTTCATTTCATGATGTCTCTTAATATTAAACCCCTTAATTACGGCAACTTTTAAACTCTTTGGCCTGTTTTTCTGCGCTACAACTGAGCACTCTCTCTGCTTTTAGATTCTTTGGCCCATTTTCTGAGCTACAATTGAGCACTCTCTCCGCTTTTAGACCCTTTGGCCCGTTTTTCCGCACTACATCTGAGCACTCTCTCTGCTTTTAGACCCTTTGGCCCGTTTTTCCGCACTACAACTGAGCACTCTCTCTGCTTTTAGACTCTTTGCCCCGTTTCTCTGCGCTACAATTGAGCACTCTCTCTGCTTTTAGACCCTTTGGCCCGTTTTTCCGCACTACAACTGAGCACTCTCTCTGCTTTTAGACTCTTTGGCCCATATTTCTGCACTACAATTGAGCACTCTCTCTGCCTTTAGACTCTTTGGCCCGTTTTTCTGCACTAAAACTGCGCATTCTCGCCGATTTTACACTCTTTGGCCCGTTTCTGACACCTAGCGTTCAAACTTTGAATCTCACATTATAAAAACCTGCTTAACAGCGGGCCAACTTTCATTTTACTTCTAAAATACCTTGCGGGCTGCTCCAAAAAAGGAAACAGGCCGCAAATGGCCCGCGGGCCGTAGTTTGGACACCCCTGCTTACAGTGTCACAGTTTTTTTTTTGAGTTGCATATTTTTAAGTTTGGGCCCACCTTTACAGCAGAGACAAAAAGGAAGAATATTTACCAGCTGGAAGTGGTGTGATGTGTGTGAGTGTGATGTGTGTGTGATGGGTCTCCTGGACATCTCTGTCCTGTGTGTATGAGCAGTGTGCAGGGCCTCAGTTAAGTTGAGCGAGTTGGGGGCAAGTCAGGGCGGGTCAGCGGCGGCCAAGGTGTCCGTCATTATTTTTACGCCTGTCGGATCTCATGAGGTCGTCGTGGAAACAGTCAGAGCAGGATTGGGGGGGTGTCAAACACACTCAGCGGCTCTCCTGCACAGGATTATGATCAACAAACCAGAGCTCACACCTGCAGAGAGAGAGAGTGAGACAGAGAGAGATAACTGCTGGCTTCATTTTTAATAACTCAGAAAAATTATTTAGTGTTTACTATAAAAGTTACATCTAATTTCTGTACTTGTGTGTGTTTGGGTGTATGTGTGAACCAACTCTGCCCAATATGGACCCCCAGGGTTGAAGATTAAGTGTTACATTAAGTGTTATAGAAAATGCTTAACATTCAGCATACCCAGAGACAAGATCAAAGAGCTATCATCAGAATCTTCAGAAGAGTTTTCATGGTGTTGGGTGCAATTTTGTACAATGCCAGATCATCTTTGATCATAACGTTAAATATTAAAGCCAAAACCAGCGGCCCTTCCTTTTCTGAACATACACTCCAGTGCACTGTTCCAACAGGACAATGCTTGTCCACATACTGCTGTCTTCTCAAAAGGTTGACTGGAAGACACAGATTCTACATGATTCTATGCATGACATGGAAAGGCAAGTCTCAGACACGTGCAGATACAATAAAACAGGTTTATTGAAAACAGGGGCTTTACAAGGGGTAGTCAGAACGATAGTCGGCAGTCAGGTTCAATACCAGTGAACAGCAGCAAGAGAGAAAATGTACCATACACGATTAACAGTCCAGGATTGTTATACACATTCAAGGCAATATCAGAAAGCAATTCAAAATCAAGGTCTGTAAATACATAGGGTCGGCAAAAGGAGAGAAAACACAGACAAAGAGAAAAGACATTGTACGAGGATAATCCATCAATACTCAACACAGGTAAAGTGGAGAGAGGGGTTTATATAGGCCAGTGGTCAGGTGTTAGTAATTTGGTGATTGACCTTATGGAAGTGCAGTGCCGTGTGTCATGTGATCGCGAATGTCAGTTTGTAGTGCATCCTGGGTATCATAGTCCGGAGACTGGAGTGTGGGAGAGACAGGTCACTTACAGTGGCAGACGTGACAATGCATCTTTATAACATATCATATCATAACATAATATAAAATAACATGCATATTATAACACCAACTAAACCTTTTTGTTGAGTAAAATCTGCCTTCCGTTGTTGGCCTATCTGAACTATATTAATCCCATTGTTTTGTTTGATAAACACAACTAAATTAAGTTCTACCATCATGATTTTATTGAAGGTTAAGTGCCTAATTAATTTGAACCTACTTAATATTAATCTTATTGTTTTGTTTGAGAAACACAACAAAATTTGACATTATTTGTTTTTATAAAGGATTACCAACTGCCTCTTAATATGAAACAGTGTGAAAACACTGTCACTTTCATCACCAGGCACAATAGGAAAATGTGATAAACCCACCCAATCATCCGTTCTGAAAAGGGATTGTGAACAAATGCTAATTTGCAAAATTTGCACGTTGATGTGCTGATGCAAAATTATTCATATAGAAAGGTTTTATAAATGCATCCAAATAAAAAATACTCAAAACAAAAAATGTTTTCTTATATTTAATTGACTCTTTTTTTAAATTATATTTTCTGTACTAACCCCCTAAATCCTTTTTTACAGTGCCTAAAGCAAGCTGCATCACCAGACTAATCCCAGACTCAAAATGTTTGGGATGCTATTGGAAGCACCACCAATCCCTACCAATAAATCCGCAGTAATTTAAGCTGCATGGGATGGATTTTTAACACATGTATTATATACTATTCTTTATTTGTTTTTTTTTTATGTGTAGCTCAATAAATATTACCCATATCAGTCAAACAATTTTAACCTTAAATTTGTTCCTGGTAACTTTTATATTCCTTCTGAATATCAATGCAATTCAACAATCCCTTCTGCGTGCAACTGTATATATTCTTTGATGATAAGTGTATTTTCTGGCGGTGTGATTAAGCTATCACTGCATGGTGAAGCAGCGATGATCCTTCCTTCCTTTCTAAATCTTAATTAGTTCAGCACCAGCAGCATTTGACAGGCTGTAGGAACACGCTACTCAATCTGCAGGACTGCAGACTCCTGTGACCCAACACTGAGACTGAACACTCAGCTGGAACTAAGACGGTTACCACGGTAATTACAGTGAACGTGTAATCATCATGATGAAGGTTGTGATCTTTTAGGCGCAGCTCTTTGGAGAGTAAACGCCCTCACACAGGTGTTGATTAATGTGCACCTGTTCTTTAAAACCTTAATGTGTTCCCATAGGTAAGAATTTCTTTGATGAAAAGGATATTAAAAAAGGAAATATGTATTTAAGTTTGGGTACATCATGTCTTCTGTAGAGATTTGCTTCTGTTGCTTTCATGTACAAAAATGTTGTAAAATGAGTTGTAAAAGCTGTCTTCTAATGTTTTGTATGTGTTTTTGGATATGTTGGGCATGCTTTGTTTAACTAGTCTTCAAACTATTTGTACTGCTTCATTTTAACACTACTTTTCTTAAGTTATATATAAAGCATAAATATATTTTAGGGTTTAAATTGTTATAGAAAATTAGGCTCATTCATTCACCTCCTGGTATTTTGGGTATGAAAATATGTATATGGGTGCTGGGGATTAAAAAATCAGTCATGTTATCATAATAAACTAAATGAACCTGATAAAGCAGATCTACAAAGCATTTTCTATATGTATAAATATGTATCTATAATCTCTCCAAACTAAAAAATGAAATCTCTGACCATACAGTTAGCTATTTTAATATATTTTCCTTGGCATTGTTAAATAATGAGTGTTTGACCTTAAGTGTTAGACATTAAACATTGTTATGTTCTTCTTAAAATGAAAATCCATTATAACAAAAAAAAAGCCTGTCTGGAAAACAGCTCAAAGCCCAAACTGTTTTACAACAGTCTTATATAGAGTATTTTTTTTATCCCCTACATACATCCCCATATATCAGCCCAAAGTAAAGCTGGCAAAGTGTTAAAATGTGATGACAACTTGGTATTGAACATGGTATTGTTGACACCACTAAACTCTGATAGTTATGTAAGTAATTCAGGTTGACACCCTAACCAAGCATCATATACAATGGCCTTTCCTGTGCCAGTGTCTTCAGAAGGGAAGCTTCTTAACAATAATAAAAAAAAAAAAGCCCTAAAAGCAAATAGGGATTTACAGTGGGTACAGAAAGTATTCAAACCCCTTCACATTTTCACTCTTTGTTTCATTGCAGCCATTTGCTAAAATAAAAAAAAAAAACATTTTATTTCTAATTAATGTACACTCAGCACCCCATCTTGACAGAATAAAACAAATTGCAAATTTATTAAAAAAGAAAAACTAAAACATCACATGGTCATAAGTATTCAGACCCTTTGCTCAGTATTGAGTAGAAGCACCCTTTTAAGCTTTTTTCAATTGCAACCAGTTCCCGCAGCTGAAAAACACCCACATAGCATGATGCTGCCACCACCATGTTTCACTGCTGGGATTACCTCTCTCACCAAGGCTCTTCTCCCATGGTTGCTCAGTTTGACTGGATGACCAGGTCTAGAGAGTCCCCGTCTTCTTCTATTTAAGGATTATGGAGGCCACTGTGCTCTCAGGAACTGTAAGTGCTGCAGAAATTATTTTACAACCTTGGGCCAGATCTGTGCCGGTAGTTTTTAGTTTAGACTGCAGCTGTGTCTATACTTACAGTAAACTGCCCTAGATTTTGCCTGATATAGTAACAATCCAGATGAATCCATATGATAAGAAACAGACACAAATGCAGTCAGAACGTGTATATTCTAGTCAGAGCGGGTCTAGAATATACACGTGTTGCAAAGTATTTATTCTCCTATTTGTTTCGTCTCCTGGGCGTATTGTCTTGTTGTATTTGCCTGTGCTGTTTATTATTTTTTTTTAGGTGCAGGAACTTGACTGGCCACCAGAGGTGCCCTCTATAAAAAGATCAGGAAAAATCTGAACTAGGAGTGACGTTCAGGGTTCCTTCCATTTCATGACCTGGGAAATCATCCTGCTTAGACCAACCTGGCACTTCTGTTTTTTGTTTTGGTTTGTATCTTGATACAGTTCACATTTGTATTTTGGTTAAGTAGGGGGTTAGTGGTGTTTTATTTAGCTACTTTGGTGACAGGGAGTTGGGGTAGTTTGTGTATTTAGTTTTCTTTATTTTTTGGTTTAGTTAGTTGTCTTTTGTGTGTTAGTTGGTTTTGTTCATTATTTAGGCATATGCTCACCCCTAAAGCCATATTCCCCATTTCTGTTTAATCAAATTAACCTGGTTAATTTCATTTTCAGTTTCCGGGGTTTGGTCTGGCAGAGAGTCTAGCCTATGTCATCTGAAAAAAGAAATGTGTAACTTGTTCAAAACTTATAGTTTCAAGATTATATATTAACTGTACAGGCATCCACATGTTCATTTCCTTTTAAGTTCAATATAATCTAATGTAATAAGGTATATTTCATTAATACACAGATAAGTGTAAACAAGATATAACATCAGTGGTATAACATTACGACAACCACAGAAAGACACAGGGACAACATTAGATAACGCACAGGTGCAAAGGCAGACAGAAGTGAGCAATAGAGTGTGAAAGTGAAAGCGGAGTGTAGAGGAATGTGTGTCGCCGCCCGGAGTCCCCCGTCCCACTGTTTTCTGCTTTTCTTCTTTAATTGGACTCAGGCTTCAATTGGCACTTCTCCAGGGTCCACTCTCTCTGCAGGGGCATAATAAGCTATTACCCAGTCACCCCGGCCCTCCTGCACTAATCGACACGGACAGGCCTTTGTGCAGCGCGGGACAGGGGCCGCTATTGTACCCTGACCCGCGACTCCCCCGAGCACAGCTCTGGAACAGCTTGGGGAAGTGTACCCCTGTACTGTTAAAAAAAGAACAAAACAAAACAAACTGTAACACTCTGCTCTGTAACACTCTGTCTCACTGCCACTCAACCGGACTACAGTCTGCCTCCTTCGGAGATCACACACCCCACCAGAGAGCAGTTTAGACCCTAATACAACGTTTACTACGCTTATTCTATACTGGATCCACTACATCTAGTGTTCTGCTCTTGTTTAGTGACAGATTATAAGCAATATGGCAACATGTTATTGTTATCATGATCAATCTTATTGTGATGCACAATATGCTTTTCTGAGTGTACTGCTGACATTTTGACCTTAAATATGCAAAATAATGGTTTTAATTATTTTGTGTTTTGCACAAAAATGTAAATAACACACCAAGGGCTAAAATCACATACATTTTTATATGTGTGAATATAATTATGATATATAATATAACCAGGCTCCACTATTGGGCTATTGGATAGGATATTTTAAATGAAATGGAAGCACACAGCTTCCACAGATGTTGCAGCTGGGTCTGTAGATTCCTGTAGCTTGTCCCATAAATGCTCGATTAATAATAAATCTGGTGACCATGCAGGTCAAGGAAGTGAATATCTCACCAGATGGTTAACTACAGAGTCTCTTTATATAATGCAGTGTAAGAAGAAGTTTTTGTAATCAGTTACACAGTTGTAACAGCTATTGAGTTTTGAAGCAATCTGGGGTACATTGTTATTTTGTTGTGCATAGTAGCTATTTGAATTGAATGGGACTGTATTAGACTACACAATCCTGTTAAAGCCCTTTATCTTCTTTAATATACATTATGAGACATTTTATACATTAATATACATTATGAGACATTGTATACATCAAAATACATTGTGAGACATGTCAAAATGATATTTTTGTTTAGAACTATTTACTATGACCTAAAACATTTTTATTTAATGACTAGTTCTCAACAAAATTTATAAAATCATTATAGCCTTTAAAAAAGCCCTTTACTTTACTACCCTGTACTTTTGTATTTCCACTTGGGTCTTGACTGCCCCTATAAAGACTCCAACCGTAAAAAAAAGTGAATTGGTTGAATTATTTTGGTGTTTTGGAATAATTTACTTCTATGAACTGTTTGGATGCTTACTTATTGTGACATCACAATAACGACATGTACATAGAAGCACCCTGGCAATTAGTTTTGACCGGGGGCAAGATATTTTCCAAGCCATTACGTGGCAGACCACAAAAAAATATGTTTTTGGAAAATGAAGCAGGTAAACTCAAGAAGGAAGGAAAAAATAAATAAATAAACACACGGCTCCTCACGCGTGATCAAACTCGTGCCGACAAGATTGCGATCCAATACACTACAACTGCCCTGGCTAGTGAACTGAAATACAGTTGGGAAAAAAGGCCTTATAAGGAGATAGAGAGCCTTGATCAGTAAACAGCAGGATTAGCCAGCAGACTTCTTCTGATGGAGGGATCTGTTTCTACTGTCGGGGCAAGTCAGCAGTGGAGGGAGATGTAAGTTCATTTTCACAATCTAAAACAAACTTGTGGTAAACACATGGGTCATGGCCAGCAAACATTTATTTGCATAAAAGTAACCTTTACATAAAAGAGGCCTTAAATGACTCATTTTGAAAGGTCTTATCTCTTTACCTGAGAGATTTGGAGCCATATTTTAACTTGTGTTAGGTAGAGACATAATATGTCCCCTTTATGGCTAATTTTGTTAACAAATTGTAGACATACTGAACATACACATTAACATGTTCCTTTAAATATGCATTCCTGTATAACAATTATCATAACAATTGAATAACACTTTGTGGGCCTAAAGCATGTGCTTGTGTACTGTTACGTGGAGCAGGTGTATAGAGTGGGGGGTCTGTCTGTGGGCAGGGTCCTGGGACTCCTGCCAGTTGGTTTTTGCCTCACTGCATGTTCCACACTCCTGCCTTAAGCACTTCACAACTCTTACTTTTTCCTTTTTTTTTGCTTCTCTACTCCTATTTATATCCTTTGCATGATATGCTTTTATTATTTTTTTCACTGACAATTATACACATTTTACCCCCTTTTCTCCACTATATATTAGTCTGATTACCCAATCCTAAATAATATAAACATCCCCTTTCACTAGCAATGTTCCCAACACCTAGCACATGCCTCCTCTGATTCATTCAGAACTGCCACTGATGCAGCCAGAACACTATTGGAGGAAAGCACAGCTCCCCAACTCCAATACATCAGCCAACAGATGCCTGTGCTGACTGACATCATACTGAGAGTGTGCTGTGGGGAGAGAGCGCCATACACCCTCCACTGATAAGGCAAGGCCAATTGTGCTCTCTCTGACTCTGGCTGCTGACGCAAAGCAGCATGATCTGGGATTCAACCCATCAATCCTATGATAGCTCTGATTTAGCTCTGACACTGATTGATTGCTGTTAATTACAAGTGATAATTTCTCCATGTAGCTTTTGTACATTTATAACAATAGATCAACAATGATGGCAACCACATGCTACTATCAGTACATTTGACTCAGTGTGACGTACATCTCTCATACAGTAATTCTCCTTCCTGCTACATATTGTTCAACATCTCCGTTAAAGACTAGAAGCCGACAGCTACAGTAGATAACAGTGTGTAACAGTCGTGGGTGGACACTTCTCAGCCCCCTCCTCGCCGGTTTGAACATCTGGCCATGTCAGGTTCTGTGAGCCATGGAGAGGAGCTCATTAAGGGGCCCGAAGCTCTGCTGTCTGAGTCCAGCCGCAGAGCTACTAATCCAGCCTGATGCCAACCAGCGCCCCTCTCAGCCAGGTTCATCCTGGGGCCAGGGGCAGCCTGCATGGAGAGAGAGGCAAGGAGGGGGCCAGAGGCCACTGCAAGGACCACTGCATACAGCTTTGTCCAGTAGAAACGGTCAGCAGCTTTTTGCAAATGAGTTTTTTTGTTGATTTTCCAAGTTGAAAATAATCCTAAACAAGTCCCAGGTTTTTTGTGCAAATTATTTGATTTGAGGTGTTCAAGGTTACCCAAACATTTGCAAACTCTAAATGGAAATAGCATTACATTATGTATCAACTCAACTGAGCATACAGGTGCTTTGTAGTTTTAAATATTCTCATATTGTAGTTTTGTGTCTGTTTCATTATCCTTCTTTCAGCCTGTTTTTTAATGGCCATTGCTTCGCTTATTTTCAATTTTTTTTTACATAATTTTCTCCCCAATATGGAAGGCCAATTATCCAATCCCCAATCAAAATTGTTTTGGGTGGTGGATTTTTTTATTCTTAGGATTCCAGGCACTGTATTGGTTGTGTTTTTGTTTTAGTGTATATTGTGCTGGTTTTAGTAGATCAGACACAGCAGTGCTGCTGGCGTTCTTAAACACTTACTTGTAGTTCACACCCTGTCCATTCTCTGTCACTCTCTGTCTTAGATACTCCTATCTAGCTGCTCCACCATGTAGATGTAAAATCAGAGATAGAAGCTTATAATGTTGCTGCACAGTTTTTGCATTGGTCATCCTCTAGTCCTTCATCAGTGGTTACAGGATGCTGCCCAAGAGATGCTGCATGGATAATGGGTATGGAAAAAAAGTTGATGAACAATCTTAGAATCTAATGCTTGATCAATATATATACAGTAATGTCTTTTTGTGTACAAAAGAAAACTTTACAGCATATCTGTAGAGTTTAATGGCAGTGTGGGAGGTTCTGGAGGGTCGTCCATGACGTCCAGACACTCCTCTGTGTTACCTTAAGGTCAGCTCTCAATAGGCTGCACAGCATGTCTCAGTCAGCCTGGCTTGTGGGACGCTGATTGGTTTGGACGGAGGCGAGCAGAAGAATCGGACATCTGGGGAGAGAAAAGCTTCCTCGGCCAGTAGGTGTGGTCTTCTCTCTTTCCCTCTGACCAGGCATGACCCAGCAGCTCGCTCTACAGTAGACTCTCTCGGTCTTCCTCACACACTCAGTTCTGTACTCTCAGGCTCATCTATCAGGCTTGTGTGATCAAACACACTGCACAAGTTGATGGTTCTGCAGTACTAGTCATTGAGTCTGTAGTACAGTAGCATTCAAGAGGTTCAAATGTGACTAAACAGCATGTATGGATCAGAGATTGCTACAAGCTAGCTACACTTTATGTCCAAACGTATCTAATTTCTGATTAGTCTCTTTAGATACGCATTGCTATTAGAATAAAACTTTCTAGAGCAGATAATCAAGAACCAATTGGCACCATGTTTAAAAAGCAGGATCATTTTGGCTATGTATTAATGTTGTAACTAAAGGTGGCCAACAATGGACCCTACACATAAGCACTGGAAACCTGTTAACCAGCTTAGCCCACGTTTTTCTCCAAGTTTGTTGGTAGTATAGTATAGTATATCCATCAACTTGGACCATCAAACTGGCTTTTATGCTGGTCATATATTTGACGGCTTTGGTTAAGCTGACAATCTGTTTGCTCAGGCTGTTTATACTGGTGGACCAAAATGGTTGTATGGATTCTGCTGGCATACTAATCAAATGCAACCATCAAATACAAAAGAAAACATCAACCTTTAGGCTACACTGGTGAAATCATTAGGCTTGTCAGCTTAATTAAGTAGCAATTAATTGCTACTATTAAATTAACACAACATTTTAATAAGAGGAAAAAAATATTTATAGAAAACACAGATACTTCAAATATTTTTTCTTATTTAGTTTAAATTTTAATCTGTCCTGATCCATTTAGACATTTAGAATATTCCCAAGAATAAGGAGATAAGTGCATATCGTCACTGTCCTATGAAAAACACTTATCTCCATTTTTGTTGATTTTTAGTTTACTGCACAATTTGAACAGACAAACTGTCCCTTACACTGTGCCAAACTTTCACCAATAAAAACTCTTCAAAATGACCTGAAATAAACTCTTTTTACATGGACTTCCATGGAAAGTTTTCAAGGTTTTTTCTTTCTCCTGTAAATTTGAGACAATTGGACAGCGTCGATATACATATATATATATATATATACAGTATATATATATATATAAATAAAAGAAAAGGGGGGGACGAAAAATAGATACATTTTAAAAAAGGGTGGAGGGTGGGCTTATTTTATATTTATTTCATTCTTGAGATTCTTAAGGTGATGAAGTATGGGATCTTGCATAGTAACATAGTAGTAGCATAGTAACAATACTTGAACTCCAGCATGGGTTCAGGGGTTTTAAGGACACAGGTAGGTCTTTGCTGCTGTTTCCTAGTCATTTCTGTATCTGGTAGAGTGCAGAAATGAAGATGTAAGAGGGATCTCACAGTGGCAGTGTGCAAAATAATGGCTTTCAAGTGAGCCTAAGTGAGAGAGGGCGAGAGAGCTAGAGCGAGAGCGGGAGAGGGAGAGGGTGAAATGATGGATTGTTTACAGTTTACACAGGTCCGTGGTATTAATGCAGCAAGCTCTCAGCTTTGTGTTATGGGTAAACACTCACAGCCACTATGATAGCAGCGCACACACTCTGGGAGATGTTGACAGTTATTGTTTCAGCAGTAAGCCTCAATAGCGTGGGAGAAGCTCCAGCCAGCCCGGCCACAGCCTAACAAGCCCAGCCTGAGACTTACTGCTGCCGGGGGGGGGGGGGGGGCTGAACAAATATCAGAGCACAATGGCAGCACAGAGACAATATGGAGTACCATAGAGTGGAGGAGAGAGAGAAAAGGGGGGGTTAATGTATTATACAGTACTCTCATTCTTACTCTGAAAAAACTGATCTGCAGTCTGGAGACCAGAACATACACAGCTTCCAAATGTACTTCATCTATACATTTAGAGTGGGGAGGCTCAGTGTGTGTGTGTGTGTGTGTGTGAATGGAGCAGGGTGAAGGGCAGGGGGAAGTCGGGCGGGGCTCAGGTGCACGGGCCGGTCACTGGCCTCGCTCCGTTAGTTTTGGGGAGTGTGAAGGGAGGGAGAAGGGTCAGGCCTCCTGCAGAGAGGAACTGCTAATCCAGACAGCAATTTGGAGCAGAGCCCAAACACACACACACACACACACACACACACTCTCTCTTTGTCATTATCTCTCTCTCTCTCTCTCTCTCTCTCTCTCTCTCTCTGTTGCTTTTCCATACACGCTGCCCTCAAATCTATGGGGATATGCTTATATTTTTGTAATATTTTCAAGCAAATCACACAAGCATATTTCCTCTGTTGGCTACATACATATATACAGTAAATTGCATTATTTTATAAATATTTGTTACATTAATTATAACAGATCTACTTTGGTAATTATTTGGACAAACACTACCTTTAACCTTGCCTCATCAGCACTTAAAAGTTTAAATTGTTTAAACCAGATCAATGTTATGAGAATATAAAAATATTTGTCTGGAAAAGAAACTGAATTTATTTTCAATTCTCTACTACAAAACTAACTAAAAACAAGAAAATTTGTTGGACATCAAGCTTGCAAACTACAACCCAAGCTGTTAGTATACGTCAACACACCTAAGGTCTGTTCTATCACATCATACTTTTATACAAAATTATGAAAAACCTATGTAAAATCTTTAATCAAGCAAAACTGAGTCCCATCAGTTTATAAATTATAAATATGTTTTATGTTATTTTTATACATTTGCCTTATCAGCCCCTAACTATAAGTCATTTTTAGCTCATTATCATTTAATTTAATTATAATTATATTTACACATACACTGCTAGATTGGCTTCATCAGATCCTAATTGCAAGTCATTGCCTTGTTTAGTTATATTTTTTAAGGTTTGCATTATCAGGGTTTAAATGTAATTTTTAAATGTAATTTTTAAGTGTTTTTTTAGGTTCTTAATTGCATTTTAAATATTGAAGTTATCTATCTTAATAACAAGAACAAAAAAAAATAACTGGGTAAAAATACAACTCCAAAAATAATATTTCACCCTCATGCCATTAGTTTAATATTTATATGTTAAACATTTCTCTTTTATTTTAAACAAAAATTAATTGAACATTTTTGTGTAGTTTTCTGAATCACATTTTTTGTATTAAACACAATATAAAACAAGTTAAATATGCTTGTCCACCTCCTCTCATTAAATGTGTTTCTTTCTTTTTATAATTAGTAAATGTACCATTGAAGACTATATTAAAGCTATACAGGAACACATGCAGATTTTTTTTTTTTTACTTTAAATTGTTTTAAGTATCACATTTAGTTTTGAGGACAGATCTGCACACTCTTGGTATTTTAATCTCAGTGTCCTCATGAGAGTTACCTGGAATAGTTTTCTCAGCGTCTTGAAGTAGTTCCTGGAGGTGCTGAACAATAGTTGCTGTTTTTCCTTCAGGCTGTAAAGCTCCAGCTCATCCCAAATCACCTCAAATCAACCATTTTATTTAACAGGTTTAGGTCAGGTGATTGTGGAGGACAAATACTTTTTTTACTGTTTACTATGTGATTGCATGTGTCCTTTAATTGTTTTAATATATTTAAAATTACAACAACATTATACAATGTAAAAATAAAGAAGTAAATAACTGAGTAAGGAACTGGTACTAATGTACAGTCTATATGCATGTATCAGTGTGTGTATTGCACTGTGTGTTCTGTAGTTTAATAGAGCAGTATAATAAAATGGGGCGTGATACAGATCATCATTAGGGCAGATAAACAGGGTTCTCCGACTTGCTTAAAATGATTCATTAGAGAAAAATGCATAATTAACCTGTCATCACTGTCGCAGATTAAAGGCCTCCACAGCTCTAGATGAGACACCACACTGTACATAAGTATAGGACTGCAGGAGCGGAGGAACGCGAGCTGGGCAGCTGCGTCACTTCGCTGCCGTGACGGATGTGCCGAGAGGTTCGGCTACGGAAGCAGTAAATCATTCTACTCAGACCAAGTGTCAACAAAACATAATCTTACCTCACCCAACACTTCCGCAAAACAAACTACAGTCAACATGCAAATAACTCCATTCACATACCTCACTCACTCACATCCCATCAGATAATTATGGCAAAATTACCAAATGACAAATGAACCAATAGAAATCATTCAATATCTTATGAAAAAATAACAGGTGGAAACTTCATATATTCCAGTCCTTAATACAATATTTTAATGCAAGCAGAAGTTATTTTCTGAGGCCATTTAATGAACCACCTTGGGGTTATTCGCCTACCACCAGTGGTAACCGTACCACAGTTTGAGAACCACTGCTCTACTGCCTTTGTCTACATGTTTCTTTCATTTAAATCAGGTTTTAGACACTTTTGGAAATTTACCATGACGAATGAACCAAGAGAAATAATCCATTATGTTAGGAAAATTACAGGTGAAAAAATATTTTATTTATTAAAGATTTTAGTCCTTAATATTTTAATGTAAGCAGAATTTGTTTTCTGAGGTCATCTAGTATACCACATTGGGATGCTTCACCTACCACCAGTTGTGACTGTATCACAGTTCGAGGACCACTGTTGTACTGCACCAGTCTACATGTCACATCTTTCATTTCATCAGCTTGTCCAGAAATGCATGTAAGCATGTTCTTCTAGTGGGCTAAACTTCATTGATGTAGTACTTTATAACTAACCGGCTTTTAGATTCAGATTTTCATGATGAATAAACCAATAGAAATGATTCGAAATAACTTGAAATTAAATCTTTTACCAGCGACTTTCACTGAATGATGAGAATCAAGACAAAATCCAATGTTAAAATATAGAATAAAAAATACACTGCCTGGTCAAAAAAAAAAAAGTTGCAACCAAAAAAAGGTCACACACTCTAATATTTCATTGAAAATAGTTGTTTCAGTAAGCTTCTGCAATGTCACAAGATTTATTTCATTCTAGTGTTGCATTAATTTTTCACTAAGATCTAGCACTGATCATGCGCCAAGCCTCTCCAGCACATCTCAAACATTCTCAATGAGGTTAAGGTCTGGACTCTGTGGTGGAGAATCCATGTGTGATCTCATGCTCCCTAAACCACTCTTTCACAATTCCAGCCCCATGAATACTGATATTATCATCTTGGAATACGCCCGTGCCATCAAGGAATAAAAAATCCATTGATGAAATAACCCGGTCTATATTCAGTATATTCAGGTAGTCAGCTGACCTCATTCTTTCAGCACATACTGTTGCTGAACCTAGAAACCTAGACCTGACCAACTGCAGCATCAACCCCACATCATTTGCTTATTTAAATCCAGGTGGCGACCTTTTTTTAACCAGGCCGTTTATTTATGCACTCAATTATATTATTAATTCAGTGGTCCTGGTCCTGCCATTTCCACAGTGCTAGGGTGGAAGGCTCTTTATTGGCTACATTTGGTAATTTCTCTGTGTTCATATAAAACAAGGTTTGTTTGACAGCATTCATTTAATTGATCAAGGAGCACACTGCAGATCTGAGGAGGATTGGATGATGGCAGATTTACACAAGCTAAGATTGATGCTTGGAGGAGTGATTTCTAAATACCTGCAGATTCCAGAATCATCAGTTCTAACAGTTATATGTGAGTAAACTTATTGGGAGGCATAATCCCTCATTTTTCACATTTAGAAAAAGATACAGACTGTGACAATTAGCTAAGAAAATATTGGAAACTTGGGCACTAACTGTTGGAATGTAACAATGGAATTCCATTATTAAAAATATGTGTCACAATACTTATGTACATATAGTGCACATACAGTACCAAGTTTGAACACACCTTAAAAAAATAAAGGTTAACTAAACCCCCTGATTTTTGCTGACCCAAATCTACAAAAAGGCAAAAAAAAATGGGAGGGATAGTTTGGTAGGGGCACTGGATGATGTATGGGTTTAGAGGCAGGGCAAGAAGGAAACCTCAGCTGATTGGCTGAGTTGCAGCAGCAGCAGTGTGCCTCTGATAGCAGTGAGACCCAGATGGTTGTATGTCAGCAGGGGGCGGTATTATTGTTAGTGCCTCTTTAATACTAAGTGATGCGCACTATAAAGAAAATATATGGAATAAGTAATTTAGTAAACAAAGAAGTATTAAAGAAACCAGAATATGTTTTATATTTTAGATTCAAACACTTGTTTCCCCTTTAATAAATGAAGTCATCATTTTAAAATAACTGAAAAATAACTATGACAAAAATGCAGAAACAAAAAAAATCTGTAATACTTTTTTTACACTATATATGTGTTGAAAGCACACAGATTACATATAGCACATTAATTCAGGTGTGTTTAAATCAGCATACTGTACGTGTGTGTGTGTCTAAGCAAATACGCTATTTTCAGGAAACCAACAAAACTCAGCAAGACCTTTAGGTACCACCTAAAAATGAGCTCAGAAGAACCTCTAAACCCTTTCTTCAGCCACTGAAGAATGGGACACATGACGCGCAGACACACACACACACACACACACACACACACACACACACTCCTCAAGATGAGACTTCAAAGGCAGGTGGAGTGAAACCATGAAATTACAGGTAAGGTGTCAATTACCCTTTGAAACCCAGCACTGCTCAAATCCAGGCAAGACCCGGCCAGCCCTGGAATTAGAACAAATGAAAAAGAAAAAGAAGAGAAAGAAAGAATGACAGAACCAGAGGGGAGTGGTGGAGGAGTGGAGATTTAACAAGCCATGTTGACAATATGGCAGCCATATAAAAGAGCCTAATTTTGCCATAAATTACACCTCTTTACACACACGCACATGCACACACATTAAATTACTGTACATACTGCATCTACATATCAGCTGCTCATAATTCTTACATATCTATAGACAGTGGATTATAATGATTATATTAGGAATGTAATTAACTCTGTGCTTGTACACTTACACATGGTCTAAGATAAATGATGCTGACTGTAGATACATTGAGTAACATCAAAAGTCATGGAACAGCAGTGTTTAAATCGACCCTGAAGTGTTATTCCAGGAGACTGCTTGTAAACATCCCAAACTGTATAAGTTGTGAGGTGCTATCTTGTGAGCGAGGTTGTACACTGGGCAGCATGTTTTTGGCAAGGTCACATGAATCAGCAGACCTTGAATGATCATTCCCTGATCCACAGCATCACAGATCAGGAATTCTTCATAGAAGGCATTATCACTCACAGTGGACAGTGCAGTGGGTGGTAATGATTGCGACTGGTGGTGTCTGGCTAAAAACGTCCATGTAGGTCCTTGCAGGTCTGTTCAGCATTATGTCATGTCACACCCTATTATATTTGGCATGTCAGTATATATTACCTGTATTAGTAAATTACATTACATCCCCTAACTAAGGGATAAGGGATTTGCCCTATTCCTGGACTGGGTTGCACATGTTTGCACAATTTTGTACCTACTGCTCTGGAAAAAAATTAAGAGACACTTCAGTTTCTGTTATTTATAGGTGTATGTTTGAGTAAAATGAACATTGTGGTTTAATTCTATACAACATTTATCTCAAATTCCAAATAAAAATTCTGTAATTTAGAGCATTTATTTGCAGAAAATGAGAGATGGCTGAAATAACAAAAAGATGCAGAGCTTCCAGACCTCAAATAATGCAAAGAAACAAGAAACAAGGTCATATTCATAAAGTTTTAAAAGTTCAGAAACCAATATTTGGAAAAAAAAACCCTGGTTTTTAATCTCAGTTTTCATGTATCTTGGCATGTTCTCCAACAGTCTTACACACTGCTTTTGGGTAACTTTATGACACTCCTAAATTTGGTAAAATCAAAGAAACTTTAAGTGGTTTCTTATTTTTTCCAGAGCTGTATATTTATGCATGAAGTAATGTTTAAAGTCCAAGATGTATAAAGTCCAAGGTTCAAGAATTGAGACCTTGAAGTGTACACTTTAATTCCACATTTGCTGTGGAGGATCACACTGTCTCAACTGCTAGTGTCGGGATGTAGGAAGTCATGGCATATGACAGACAGTCCATCACCACTAATATGATACGAGGGACACTAACAGCTCAGGAAGATGTGCAGGACATCCTGTAGTCCCATGTGTTGCATCTAATAGTAGGGCTTCCAACTGGTATTTTTCAGCAGGATAATGCTCACCCACACACAGAAAGGGAATATTTTCCTCGGGAGTATTTCCACCAGACTGCATCTCAGCCTTGACCTGCCTGTTGCCTGATTTTGTGCTAATTAGGCATTTATGGGACCAGCTGTGCAGCCACTTTTGACAATCTATGACTGTAGAGCAGGATCTACAGACCCAGCTGCAACATCTGTGATGAATGTGCTCCTGGATGCCATATGGAACCTGTATGCCTCCCTGCTTTACTATATCTCAACCATTTGTCCCCAATACACATATAATTTCACTCGAATATTGTTATCACTTCTATATATCATCACTGCATTAATATATATTAGATATTTTAAATTTGACTGGCACTTAAAGTACCAGTTAAACGTTGTTTACATTGTTTTTTTTTACATTGTAAATTTAATATTCAATAATATTAAAGCTATATAGGAACACATGGGGATTTCTTAAGTGTTAAACAAACTGGAATATATTTTAATAGCCAAATTTAGATTTGAAGACAGATCTGCACACTCTTGGTATTTTAATCTCAGTGTCTTCATGAGGGAGAGTCACCTGGAATAGTTTTTTTCAGCATCTTGAAGAAGTTCCTGGAGGTGCTGAACAATATTTGCTGTTTCCCCTTTACGTTGTGAAGTCTAGCTCATCCCAAATCACCTTAAATCACCATCTCAGTTGATCGGGTTTAGATCAGGGGATTGTGGAGAACAAACACTTTTTTGTTTACTACATCATTCATAATTCCATAAATGTGCCTTAATTGTTTTCTTGTATTTAATATTAATAAACAATGTAGAAAATAAATAAATAGAGAAGTTGAAAAAATGTTGAATGAGAAGGTGTGTCCAAACTTTTGATTTGGTCTGTATTTGCATAGATATTGATTGAAGTAAGTTCTCTATAGTTCCTGAGAAACACTGTGTAGGAGTTTTAGTTGTTTGTTTTATTTTGACCTCAATCACTCCTTTATTAAAGTGTTTTCTGGTTTGATGCCATAAAATACAGAACTTATTTGACCCTGTCTGTGCGTCTGCACTGGGTGTACGTGTGTGTGTGTGTGTGTGTGTGTGTGTGTGTGTGTGTGTGTGTGTGTGTGTGTGTGTGTGTGTGTCTGATGAGCAACATTTTCCAACAAATTCCACAGATAGTCGGACAAGTTAGATTAAAATCTCGTCCGAACTAAGAGCTTACGATGATGTAGACGTGCGGCGGGTTACAGATGACAGGAGTGTTTTATGTAAAGCAATAACAGCACACTCTGTGTGTGTCTATGTGTGTTACATGGTGATAAGCTTGTGCGCGTGTGCGTCTGTGTTTTAGTGTGTGGGTGGGTGGCATTCTTGACTTGCCTGTCAAACACCTGCCAAACTACTGTCAGCTTTTTTTTTACACTTCCTAATTAAAGCCATTATCGCTTCATAATTCTTCAGCATCATCACTTCATTAATCTATTCACTGAGCTTTTTGTCTGGTGTCTGTATTTTTTCCTCTGCTTGATTTTCCCTCTACTTCATCATTAAATGCATTATTGTACATGTGCCTGTCATAAATGACTATAGTGATTATTATTCCGCAAATGCAGTCTAATTGGGGGCTTCACAAAGAAACTATATTATACAGTAACAAATACTAATTATTTATTTTTATTTTTGTTTATTTCTAATTTTCTTTCTTACAGTATTCTACCAATTCTACCCCATCACTGGTGATGCCACAACACAAGCAGGGTGAAGACTAGCACATGCCTCCTCCGAAACATGTAAAATCAGCCACCGCCTCTTTTCGAACTGCTGCTGATGTAGCATCACAGTGCACTCGGAGGAAAGTGCAGCGACTCGGTTCTGATACATTAGCTCACAGATGCCTTGTGATGAGCGACATCCCCCTTTAAAGGGATGAGGTGAAAAGGTGCCATCTACGCACCCAGAGAGAGCAAGTTCAATTGTGCTCTCTCAGGACTCCAGCAGCTAATGGCAAGCTGCATGACCAGGATCCGAACCAGCGATCTTCCGATCATAATGGCGCTTTAAGCCACTGGACCACTCACAGTATTCACAGGCAGTGATTTCTGGAAGTGTTTCTGAGCCGTTTTTTAATGCATAGCCGCCTAAGGGTCCAAAAATCACCAGCATCCAATATTGACCTTTGTATTTGTTCCCTCTGCACAATAATGTCTTCAGATTCTCTAAATCCTTTGATGATATGATGCACTGTATTTGATTGGATATCCAAAGTCTTAACAAATTAGGTTGAGAAACATCTTTTTAAATTCTTCCACAATTTTATGACGCAATTTCAATATCTGTGCTAAAATTAAATACAATGTGGGTATTTGAGATTTGCTCATTTTTTGCATTTTTTTTTACAGTGTCTCAACTTTCTGGAATTTGGGTTGTATATTCCGCAGCAAAATTCACCATAAATAGTAAATAATAATTGAAAGGGTACAATGGCATAGAAGAAACATTTCTCATTTCTCTTTTTTTATTTTTAAATGAGAGAGACAGATGCCAGAGTGAACCTCAAAATGAAAAAAAAAACTAATTAATGCCACAATTTGCTGTGGTTAATCGCAATCACATTTTTCCTTTTTTGACACAGTAACTTTTTAATAATGAAAATGAGTTATACCATAGAAATAAAAATGGATTGACCAATGGGTGTACCAGCACAATTCCCGGTGGGCCATTCTGTGTGTGGGCTGCTAAAAAAGAGCTAAAAATATAACCCAGAATGATTAATGAATAAATTATGAATATATTATGATTAATGGTTCATATCAATGGTACAATTTGCTGCAATTAAGCAAAATCAGATTTTTCCTTCTTAACACTGAGACATTTAATAATGAGAATGTAAATATGTACAATTAAAGAATCAATGAAATACCAACCAAATGCAATAAAGTGCAGCTTTCAGCTCAAACTTTAAACATCCACTGTTAAACATTACAGATAAAAGTGAGATTAAACAGGTAAGAGAGCAAACATGGTAATCTTATGGTTCACAGAAGCAGCGACATTGTGTATGTGTGTGTTTGTGAAAGAAGGAGAATGAGAGTGAAAGAGAGAGGGGTCAAGCATGGAAAAGAGGAAGGTGTAAGACAGTTTAGTTAGTTTTAATCCATATAGTAGATTTAATCCATATTTCAACATAAATGGTAAGTATCTATCTTCTGAACTCTACAATGGCAAAGCTATGTTTACATTACTAAATAAAATCGGTAATACATCATAGTCTCATCATGTTGACAGCACAATATAGTTATCGTTATATTGCACTTTTAGCAACAAACATGGGATTTCAGTTGTACAGAGATTTCGGTTTTGTGGCTCAGCTGGAATGTGAATGGTACCTGCAGACAAAGCCATGATGGTGGAGTTTATCTGAAGAGTAGACAGCAGAGACAATCAGTCAACACGGATCTTACATCACCATTAACAGCGACAGGAATGCAGCTCAGCCCAGCAAAGAACCTTTACATCCACTTCTTTCAATGTTTCAGAGTCAACAATTATTCTTAAATGTCATTTCCTTATAATATAATAATATAAGAATTGAATATAAGAATTGTATAAAACCGAATTTTCATTGGCATAAGCTCTTAAAGGATGCACTAAAATCAGTCTGGGTAACTCCAGACAGACATTTCCCAGATTCATTGATGTTGCCAGTGGCAAAGGAAGGGACATTTTTGTCTGTCCTATAGAGGAACTTACGCAACCGGGTGTGTGTGTGTGTGGCTTTAAAAAGAACACTGAGCTCAAATCAAAGAAGCCGGAGAGTGGCTCAAACAAAACCAGCCTCCGCTGCTGACAGACATACACCTTAAAGCTAGCGCCCGCCACTTCCCAGCAGTCTGGAGGCTGTGTCTGAACAGAGGGGCTGGACTTAAAGCCACAAATCGTTATTCTCTAATGTAGGGAAACATTAAAAACAGCCTGGGAAAAAAAGTTTGAGAAAAACACAAGTACACTGGTTTATTATGCTGTTATATTTCCACCCCCCTACATATTTCTTTTGTTTTTGCTTTTTTTGTCACACAGATATTTTCTGATTATCAAAAAAAAAAACATTAATATCAAAAATAACCTGAAAACACATTTTTTAATCATAATTATATTTATTAATAAAAACAAAACTCTGAAAAACTTGTCCTGTGTGAAAATGTGTTTGCCCCCTAAACCGAATAACTTGGTTGTGCCACTCTTAGCCTGCAACATCTGCAATCAAGCTCTTCTAATAACTGGCAATGAGCCTTTTACATCTCTGTGGAGGAATTTGTTTTAATTGTTTTAATTCTGACACATTGGAGTCAAACATCAACTGCCTGTTTAAGATCATGCTGATCACTCTGTGTGTGGACCGCTGAAAAAGCTAAAAATAGAATGTATGTAATTAAGGTATTTTAATACTGAATGTACACTGTCTGTTTGATTAAGGAGGAACAGCATGGACAAAATACAAAAAAAATAAACTAGTGTTCAGTGGGCTTTCGCTTGATTCGTCCCTGTCTCAAATCCCCCAACTTCTGTTCCCTATTTAAAGCATCTTTTTAAAAATGAATGTACCTTTTAAATAAACTGTCATTAAATGTTTATAAAGATGTTATTTAAACGATTCCTGAATATATATGACTTTAAATCAGAGGTTCTGAAGGTTCTGCCATTTCATGCCCAATATAGTGCACTACTTAGTGTGGAGGAAGTAATTTGGGATGGCGCGAGTAGGACCGCACCTTTAAAATATTAAATACTAGTCTAAGAAAGACATTTTGATGTTTTGAGAGACAAGATGCTGAGCTTTCAGACCTCAAATAATGCAAAGAAAACAAGTTCATATTCAAAACTTCAGAAATCAATATTTGGTGTAATAACCCTGGTTAAATCACAGTTTTCATGCATCTTGGCATGTTCTCCTCCACCAGTCTTACACACTGCTTTTGGATAACTTTATGCCACTCCTGGTGCAAAAATTCAAGCAGTTCAGCTTGGTTTGATGGCTTGTAATCATGCATCTTCTTCTTGAGGTTTTTCATTGGGTAAAATCATCGAAAATCATCATTTATACATGGTCTCTCATTTTTTTCCAGAGCTGTATATGTGTGATAATTTATTACTTGATACTTGATACTTGTGTTCTTCTTTTTTTTCCAGACTGGAATCCTTTCTAGTCATGGAGGAGGAACTTGAGGGTTGAATTTAATTCACAGTCAATTCCATCTATTTGTGTGAATTATGTGAGGATTTTGTTTAGGCCATTGAAATCACACTCACTTTCTATCTCTATTAAAAATATGTTTTTTAATATGGAAGCAAAAGCGGTTCTTCTATAGCATGGATCAAAGAATCATTTGCAGTATCTTCACTTTTAAGAGTTGTATAGCTGCCCTTTGTATGTGCATCATAGAATTAAATCCACACTATTCCTGGAAAAAAGGATCCCCACAGGACCACCTCTCACCAGATATTACCTACAGTACAAAGTAATTTAATGCTGTGTAATGTTAAACATCTCACTATAATCTATTAAAAACACACACAGCACGAGGCCTGGAGATATCAGTGTGACAGGCTGAACTGAGATTGGGTGAACAGCCTCCAAAAGCCTGGGTCTCGCTGCTCAACAGGACGATAAATCACTCCTGTGTTGGGGGGGGTTAAGGTGGATGTGCTGCTTCCTGCGGCTGCTGACAGGCTCAAACGAGGCCAGAGAAAAACAGGATCCTCAGGTGTGTGACTCACTCCAACACAACACACAGACACACACAGTGTGTTTTCAGAGCCTGATACAATCTGACTGCTGAACATCTTCTACAGCTTCATCAGGAACAACACTTGTTTGGAACTTAGCTGAGATCTTCTCCGCTGTTGATTTGTGGTTTTATCAGAATAAGGATCTATTCTGATGCAAATCAAGTATGTTTGCATTAGATCGTATAGTGATCGTATAGATGTTTATTATGAAGTCCTGTTCAAGACATTCAGGGTAAACAAAAATAAGTGGTGGCAACAACTTCATTATCGAATTTCCTCACCTTACTAAGTCACGGCCAGCACTTCATTTTGCATTTTGTGTAATCAGGATTTCACTGCAGAAGCTTTTTCATGTTCATGTTTAATTTGTTTACTGCTCAGACAATTCATTTTTAAAATAGGGCTTCATATTTGATTATTTCTGAAACAGTAAATTTTACAAGGATTCTGTTCCAGTTGATTAATTTAAATATGCAAATAAGATAAGTAAACAAAGTACAAAAAAGAAATTACAGAACAAATTTTTGGAATCTCATAAATGTCTTGCACATTGTATTTTTATTATGTGCAATTAAAATAACATTTCAATCAAATTTGAATTTCAATTCCGTGCTAATTTAAATTACAAAAATAAAAATAGTGCGGGGGTAATAATACATACGCATTGAACTATCCATAATTGTCTGTCAGGAAATGTGTTTGTTCTGAACAAAGGAGATGTGTAGCACACATGTTGTTGCACATGTTGCAATAGTGTAAAGATATATTAATTAACCATTCATTTGCATCTGTAATTTGCCTTTAGGCAATGCTATTGTACCCTATTGTAGTCCCTGGTATTGTATAGTATATACTGTTCGTTTACTGTAATGCTATAGTTAACTTTCCAAAGTAAACACATATAAAAAAATATTCTATTTATTTTGTGTTTACATTTACATCAATAGAAGTGGCATAAATAGCACGAATGTTCACCTAGCTTTCTAAAAACTTTGCTGTATTGTCTATCAGTGTTTTTTTAGAAAATGGATTTCCAAAGTTATGGTTTTGTGTGTGGTGTGCATCATGATTGCACGATGGCTAAGGTGTGAGCACATTTGCCTTCCAGCACTGGGGTCCTGGGTTCAAGTCCCTATCTGGGTTCTCCCTGTGTACCATCGTGTATGTACTGTGTATATGCAGGCGAATGTCTGTATACCCAGACGTGAATTGTCACAGCTATAGTTGGTTAAGTGCTGGGGATGAATGACTGTGTGTAGAATATGACTGTAAAGCATTCTTGGGTGTCTAGAAAGGCACTATATAACTGGAACTTTATTTATATGTTAAAGGCAAATTTACATAGAGTTGCTTGAGTTCACTCTCAGACAAACAAACAGTACAACACTACAGGCACCAAATGTCTCAATATGTCTCATTTTTCTAATTAACATAATCTTAATTGTGGGGACAAGTACACAATGTAGCTCTAGAATTACCCTAAAGAGTAAATATAATTATAAACAGGACCGACAGCATTATTATATGGATATAAATGAAAAACACATTGGCCTGTTGCTTTAAAAAAAGAGATTTTTGAGGAATATCAGGTGTTTCTCAGTTCTAACCACATGCTACATTATTGCTTACGCTAATTTAGCCTCTGTTTTTCAATTTACCCTGACTTAACCACAGTACTATATACACATGCAGTCTGCTTTGGGGGAATTTGTCAAAGTCTTTTGTGATGCTTCATCTAATCACTGAGTACTGTTCTGTGTTTGGCTTCATAACCACTGTGGGATCTAGTGTTTATAAAGAGTGCATGAGGATGGTTTGTGGTCTCCCTCTAAAAAAACATCCTGATCTCTCCCTTCTCCATTCAGGGAGTTCTAATTGGGCTAATTGGTGTGTCTCTTTATGCGCACATGAACAACTGTAACTTAACCACCAGGAGTTTCAGGCAGTATGAAAACGACTCAACCCCGTCATCCAAACCAAACCGTGCTGGATTGAGTTTCAGCTCCTTCGATTCTCTGCAAAAGCTCACGGTTTTTGATTTATGCGCTACAGATAGTGATCAGACAATGTGCATATGCTGTAAGTCTGCTCGGGCCTTTATCAGTACGTAAGATCTGCGAGGAATATCTGCCACTTAGAAAGACAAACACCTCACGGCGATGAACCTTCTATCAGCTAAGCCACAGAGAAAAACAGTCTGCAAGGCCGAACAAAGCCGCCATTGTTCTTTGGCCCATTCAGATTATATTAAGCGCTTTAATATTCCCATATATCTTTTAGCATGCTAGCTTATGAGAGGCATCTCAGGCTGCAGCCTCGGGCGAACAGGTGGAACAACCTGAAGCCCTGTCTCTCTCTCTCTCTCTCTCTTCCTCTCTCTCTCTCTCTCTCTCTCTCTCTTTCTCTCTATCTGCCCAAACATCCGGATGGATGACTAGAGTCAAACCAGACTAGAGGAAAAGAAAATAACATTTTAATTAGCTATTAATAGCCTCTTCTCTGCGCCATGAATCATTTGCATCTCATTCAATCTGGAACAAATAACAATGTAATAAAGTTCTGTGCCACCCATGGGAGTTTCGCTCATGCACGCAATATGCCGTGTTTTTGGCACGGCCGGCAGTCTGTGTATTTCAACGCACGAGGCTGCCGCTGCACTAATTACACAGCAGGTAAAGGCAGATGGATGCAGCCTTCTCTCTTGAAGGGTGACAGTTATTGACAATTGACTCGTCTAGCCATAATAATGCCCGAGGGGGAGGAACCGTACGCTTCCAATGTAAACACCGGCGGAGTGAGGCTTCAAATGCGGCGGCTTTGGCCCTGACAACTGTAGCTATGTTCAACAAATTAGCGAGAGAAAGCCCCAGTGTTTACAGGGCTGCATATAAAAGAGTTCGCCTTTACTGTGAGTGACAGTCTGAATCTGCGCTATTCCTCGTTTGTTTTTACTGCTGTGATTTAAAACTGGGGGTGACAGTGTGACGGGTGCAGGGATTCCGGCCTGTCAGTCAAAGGTTTGGAGGAAGAGGAGGCCGCTTTACTTTCCCGACTGCGTGTTTGTGCACACAGAAAACGCAGAATAGAGAATGAACTGATCTCCTAGAAAAATTAAGTGAAGATAAAATGTTTCTGCAAGCAATATTAGCTCATTATTTTAGTTTTATAAAGTTTTAGAGTAAAAAAAGAACATGCACAACTTGGGAGGACCCCAAGAGATTAAAAATTCTCCTAGTTTTTTAACAAGGGCTCTTGGAGGACCTGATATAGCTTATTAGGGCTATGGCTTCATACCTCCCCTCACCTATCAACCACCACCAGAGCCCCACCCACTAGATCGGTTAAAGAAATGCCATTTTGATCATTTTAGTTGAGAACCTCAGATTTTGTCTGATGACGGGACCTGTACCCACTGTCCGCGGCCAGATGCTATTGAAACTGCTTGGCAGGAAAAGAGAAGGTGACATTTGTGAACATGTTTTGTGTAGCCAATAGACATGGACAAAGAAGTAAAATATGTCCTCTTTAAGAAATGGTTCCTGTATAGGGATTAAGTCTAGTCCTAGACTACATATCTCTTTCAATTGAGAGTTTCCATTCATTTTTTGCACTATAATGCAAATAAAATCAGGTTGTAAGGAGCTGTAAAGCCACTCTACTAGCGTTATACAGGAGTTTCAGTTTAGTTCTTTCTTCTATCACACTGTAGCCTGCTGCTAACCCTGGCTAGCACTGCTGGAGCAGCATTAGCATTATCCGCTAACTGTGCTAAGCACTAGCTCTTTTGCTGTTCAGAGGTGAGTATATTGTACTGTAGCCTGCTGCTAACCGAGGCTAGCACTGCTGGAACAGCAAATAAAAAGTTTTCAGATAAGAAAATAGATTTGCCTTATAATCTGGTTTGGCTTATAGTGCAGAAAATTTGGTGTCCTTGTATTCTGATAAGTGTCATCAGGATACAATCCACACACAGCTGCTAGAATGAATGAGCCTTAATAGCAACTGTTGCATCATAGACAGGGTTTACAAAATACATTTTAACTTTGAGCTTAGATTTACTGTATAATGTTGAGTTTTCAGTGGTGAAACATTAAGCTACCAAACTGATCTAAGCTGTTGTGGTAGCCAATCAAAACTAGGCTTGCTGGAAACGTTGGAACTCTTCTATCCAAGAGTCAGAGCTTGAGGATGCAGCAGCAGCTCTAATGCAGTGTTATTTTTTCTAGCATTAAAGGGAAGAGTTGTTATCTCGCTCGTGTCAGGTGTCTGCAGGTATACGCTACTCTGCGCTGAGTGACAGACAGTGTTGGGTGGGAATTGGCTGAGGTATCACGGGGTTCCCCCAAGCCTACTATTCATTCCCACAGCAATTACAACCACTCACTCACACGCTCAGCAAGCCTGCCATGAAAGGAGCAAAGTTCCCGCTTCAAAGACACAAAGTCAGATCCCAACAAGAAACACACTTCACAAGTATTCTGGTTCAGTGGCAATGCAACAAGAACATCTCATGTTCTGAAGACGTGACATCACGCTTTCTCATAATGTCCAGTTCTAGCTGCAAGTTCTTCGTGCCACAGATTCCAGCGTGTTTGTTCTGTGTTTACCTCTCTCTGTTTGGAAGACGGACATCCAAGATCAGAACAGGGATTTGGTCTGCATCTTCATAGATGTCTACCCGCTTACACCCAAAGGCCTATTTTTAGTGTATCCTCCTGAGACCCGGATTTTTGCTGTACATTTTTAATTTCTCCTAGCTATTTGATATTAGAAAGTACCTAGCAAGTATAAAAAACAAACTTTGTACAGCAAGTTGTTTATTTAAACATTTAAAAAGGATCCCTGCGGATCAGAAGGACCCAATTGATCTTGTTTTAAACATAAAATTGGAAGAAAAATTTTACCTGGCCCATGTTTCAGTCTGAGCTGGTTGTAAAAACCTTTGACTGGGATTCCCAGCATCTTGTTTTCAATCAGTTTAGGTGGTATAGACAGTGTCTCCATATGAGGCCAAAGGGTTGTGTTTTAAAAAATTAAGTATTATGGTGCAAAGAAGCAGAAATGAAATGTCCCCATATGAGGACGCAGGGTCTCAAGAGGGAATACTGTAAATAAAAGTAAAACATGCTTAATAGAGTAACAACATTGAACTGATTTAATTCAACTCAAATAAATACTACTAGTGACCCAGTACTGTTTACTGATAACTAAACCTTAAACTTTATAGTGCCATATTTCTAAGAAGAGTTTACAGAACCTTCATAATGGCAAAATGTAAGTCAAATTAAAACATTTTTGTTGGGTTGTTATTTCTAAATATCCCAAACTCATCATTCTTGTTTTCTTATGCCATAAATCTGCTTAAAATAGATTTTTTATGTAATTTTTAAACTCTCTTTTAATATGTCCACATAAGTTTATATCCCAATTTTTTTAACAACTGAGATTTTTTTTATTATATCTGATTGCACAGACTATAGCTATAGCTATAGACCTGTATAAGTTAATAGCACCTCATAAAGTAAAACATTAATCAACACACTATGAGGAAGAAAAGTTTAACATTTAATCTTAGATTACACACATAGTACACGTAATTTATATAAATACAAATGAAATGAATTAAAAAATACATATATTTATACCTAAAACACAATATTTAATGTTTGCAACAGAACAGTATTTACATTCTAAAATATATTGCTATCTGCATGTAGACACTGTAGTTGCATCATGTATGTAGTTTACTATATAGGGATTTAAGAGGGATTAAAATTTTTGAACGAAACATGCATGCATTGCGACATTAGTTTTTTTTATAACAAAAAAGTTTTCCAAATTCACACAAAACACTGAAAACAAGTTAGAGTTTAAAAAAACTTTTTAAAAAATCACCTTTTGAAATACTTAGTTTTCATACACACAAAAAAATCAATTAAATTGGATTGGAGGCCAAAAACAGACAAAAAAATAATCAATATGTGTGGACAACAGCTTCTTAACATTTTTGTTATTGTGCTTTTAAACATACAGTATGTAAGTAGATGAGCTTCCTTCTGATTGGCTACCCTAGACTATTGATGCTCATTCAGAAAGTAATGCGATCTCAAACAGTATGTCCATTTCTGTCTGTTTTTAATTTATAAGTGTCAATTTGCACTACATGAAAATTGCACACTCTCAGCAGCCTGGCTATTTGCACTAACCCCGCCTAGTAAATCATGTGACTACAGCCCACCAATAAAAACTCTACTTATGGAAACTGGTTTCCATATGTATCATTGATGCCAGAATTTACCATATTAGACTGCTGAAGTGATTGAACTTAAGCTAATTTGCTTTTTTATATAGTTATATAGTATTTTTGGTTTTATTAGCAGTCTGTTATCAAATCTTATACGTGTGAACTTATAAAAATATATAAATACTTATAATGGAATTATTACTGCAAATAGTACTTGTAGAGGTTATTAACACTATGTGTAAAAACCAACAATGTACTAGTTACACCATATGTATATATATATATATATATAGAATGAAATGACTATGTACACTTAGTGCAGGTGCTATTTATGTACACTAAATGTACATACTGTGGTAACACCATGATACTTGTCAATAGTGTTACTATATACAGTACCGGCCAAAAGTTTGGACACACATGTTCTCCTTCAAAGTTTTCTTTATTTTTATGATTTTTCTTTGGTTAATTTAATATTGAAGACTATACTAAAGCTATACATAAACATGTGCGGAATTATTTTGTACACAAAAAGTGTTAAACATTTATCTTTGAGCACAGATTTGCACACTCTTGTTTTTTTATTCTCAGTGGCTTCATGAGGGAGAGTCACCTGGAATAGTTTTCTCAGCACCTTGAAGGAGTTTCTGGAAGTGCTGAACAAATAGTTGCTGCTTTTTCTTCACACTGTGAAGCTCCAGCTCATGCCAAATCACCTCAAATTACCATATGAGTTAATCAGGTTTAGATCAGGGGATTGTGGAGAACAAACACTTTTTTTTAGTGTTTACTACGTAATTCCATATTGCATTGCATTACATTACATTTGACAGACGCTTTTATCTAAAGAGACTTACAATAATGATGTACGTTAAGCAATAGAGGGTGTAGAATGAGGTTAGAAGTAGTTAGTTTGTTAGGGGTGTTAGGAGAGTAAGTGCTCTTTGAAGAGCTCTGTCTTCAGGAGTTTCTTAAAAATAGTGAGGGACGCTCCTGCTCTGGTAGTAGAAGGTGGTTTGTTCCACCATTGAGGAATTAGGTAGGAAAAAAAGAATCTGAATTGCTTTGTGTGAATGTTTACGTAAAGCGAGGCGACGTTCACTGGAGGAGCACAGCGGCCGGAAGTAAAGCCTTGAGTGCAAGGAGGAAGGAGCATGTTCCATTATCACCATGTAGGCAATTCTAAGAGCTTTGAATTTAATATGAGCAGGAACCGGGGCCAGTGGAGCTCAATGAGCAGCGGGGTGACATGTGCCCGTTTTGGCTGGTTGAAGACCAGACGTGCTGCTGCATTCTGGATCATCTGAAGTGGTTTTACTACACAGGACGAGAGGCCCGTTCGTATGGCACTGCAGTGTTTGAGAGATCGTGAGATGACCAGCGGTTGTACCATATGTGTCCCTTAATTGTTTTTATATCTTTAATATTAATCTATAACGTAAACGAAAGAAAAACAAATGAACCCTTTCAGACCCTGCGTCCATTTAAATTGACATCATGTGTTTTCTTCTTTCTCATGCATTTTTGTACTTAATGCAGATTGGGACCTGTTGTTCATCAGAATACCCATTTATTGGCTAATCAAAAAGCATATTAGCCCCACCCACTGCACTGGAACATTTTAAATCTACACACTGAAGTGAAACATGACATTTTTTTTCCTATCATGTATTGAGTTTCATTGCATATAGATTATCTGTGAAATAAAATAAGTTATATTAAAGTTATATAGAAAATAATAACAATATTAAACATGTTATCATTTTTTTATTAATTAATTTATTCAGTATTTAATGAATGTATTTATTGAATCTTGTTTATGAGTGAATTACAGACAGAAACAGCATTTTCCATCATCACTGAAACATAATTCAGGTCTGAAAGGATTAAATAAAGAAATAAAGAAAAACAAAGAATGGGAAAATGTGTCCCAATTTTTGACTATTTTTCACTGCCAATGCAAATGTGCAAATAGAGTGTAAATAGCATTTGCCTTTTAGCTTCCTTTTTTGTTTAAACCCTTTAGCTACTCTACACACAGTAGAGTAGCTAAATTCTAAACAGTCCAAACAGAAATGCTCTGAATTTACTTGGAATCAACTATTATTTTACATTGGCTTCTGTTTAAAGTTGAGAATATTTTGGCCGTCTTTGCCTGGTAAAGTGACCATTTTAGAGATGATATGTAAATGTCTCAGATTTGGTATTAATGACATCAGAATCACAGCACAGCTTCCATATCCTTCTAGGACCTGGCGTCCACATTTTGGGTTGTCTAGATCACAACACTAAATTGTGCTCTATAAGGGCCTGCTGTCCTCATATGTGGACATAATATTCTTTGTTTTTACACTAATCAGGTGCCAATCAGCCCAAATAGCAAAGATAAATAAAAAAAAATGCATGCCATGCAAAAGTTTGGGTCTTAGGAGGTTAAATAACCTGTATGACCTGGGGAGGTTTTGGTGTTTGTGGAACTTTAACAGTGTTTATACCATAAAATCACATAAACTCTCATTTAAAAAGAATAAGGTAAGAATAATTAAAAAAAAAGATATATATATATTTTTAAATACAGTCTTTACGTCATACAAGGAATAGTAAGATCATGCCAAAGAGGTGATAATGGAATGTGAACGTCTGAAAGATGTTTGACTAAGGTAACATGGATTAAGCTATTGAGGAGAGCTGAGAGGAGGGGGGAGGTGTGGGAAATTCGGAATCCCCCTGCGACTGTCCCAGGCCCACCACTGGAGCAGATTCCACCTTCACAATAACACAGAGAGCACATGGATTACTGTCTCCTGGGAAAAAGGCATGGACGATAGATAATAATAACGTAGGCAGCCTGGGCTGTATCTGCGCTGGCACCGTGCTGCCTGTGAGCGAACGTGGTGTTTCATGCACATGCCTGACCACGATGAATATATACATTCATCTCTGCAGACCTTCTAGGCCCTGGGTTTTGCAAAGTGCTCCTCTAAGCAGATCAGAGAGATGCTGACTAATATGGAGAAGATGTGTGTGAATGCAGCTCCATGCGTATGAATGTGAATCAGTGGAGGAAACACAGGAGATTATATGAGTTTAACAATAATCCCTTCCACTGGCAGCAGTCCAGCCCTGAACACGAGACACGGCGGGGTGGGGGCAGGTGGGCACGACACCCACGGATACAGGGGCGGGGGCTTTACACTTCAGACACACACACACACACACACACACATAGACACACACACTAAACAATATCTCTTTAGGCACAGAAACTCCCACTTTTGATAACTGTAGCCATGCCAGACCACACACAGACATGCACGCACCCGTACACACATGTGCACTCGCTCTCTCACACACACACACGCACACACACACCTGTGTGTGGTCCTGAGGGCCTGACTCGTTCAAGTCTAACCCATTATTGCCAAGACCATCCTTTTTTCCCATACTGCCGTAGGGCACAGGTGCAGACAGAGTTCCTCCCAGCCTCACACTGAAAACCATAGCAACGCACAGTGTCATCCATGATCACGAGGAAGAAGCTGACGGACAGGTAAAAGACCTGTCAGCTGCTAACATGCATATCCTCACTGCTGGAATAAAAACACAGTTACTAAATAGAGTCTTAATTTTATGCTACAATACTGTAAATAATCAATCATTACTATAGAATACACTCAGTCAGTATACAGGACTGTTGGAGCTCTCTGGTCAAGTCAAGCAGAGTTTACTTAAGCGGCAAATACAGTACAGCAGAAAACTCTTTAATAAATTTATTTCTGGGTCCTTATCAGAATGCTGTGCTTTTACAGATGCTTAAAACCTTTACAAATGACATTTTAATTATAGTTTTAAGTATTTATGGTGGGTTCTTATCTAAGGTGCTGTTAACTTGTGGTTTCTGAGGCTGGTATTTCTGATGAACTTACCCTGTGCAACAGAGGTAACTGATGAGAGCCATATTAATCATATAATTTTGATTGTCTTTGCGACTGCACTTGAGAATACTTTCAAAGTGCTTAAAATGTTGACTATTTACTGTATACCAACTCTACCTCTGCTCTCAAACACATTAAGAGACAAGAAAATCAAGTAATTAACTCTTGACAAGTTTAGCATAAACCTCATAAAGCTGACTGGGAAAATACAGCCAAGATGTGCAAAGCTTTTATCTAAGCAACAAGTGTCTAGTTTAAAGAATCTAAAATATAAAACATATTCTGTTTTATATGTTTTTTCATAGTTGTGGGTTAAAATTAATCTACAATGCAGCAAATGTTTAAAATAATAAAAGAACACTGCATTTAAGGTGTTAAATTTTTTAACTGGTACTGGTACGTGTTTTTTTGATGAAAATAGCTAAATAAATGATTACAATGAATAAATTATTAAAAAGACATCTTCAGAATATATTTGTAAAAAAAATGGACATGGCAAAAAAGAAAACTGAAAAAAGACAGTAAAAAATTGGTTACCATTCCTCTATATTTGAAATGTGTTCAATTAGGAGTAAATCTTTAGCAATCTATTGTTACAAAGTGTTTGTGTGAAATGTGAAAAATTACACTGCAAACACAAAAGGCATATTATATTGGTATTGCCCCCAAAAAAGCCAGGATCTATGCTTATACTTAAGTATTGCTCACTTTTCTTACAAGCAATGTCCTAAAACAAACTAATTACCAAAACATAAAATAATAATAATAAAAATAATAATAATAATATAGCCTATATATTAATATAATAATAATGGGTCCAGAGCGACACAGCACTACACAAAACTATTTAAATGCCAAGCATGTGTGCTAAAACAGAACAAGAAGCTCTTTAATAAATACAACAAATATAAAACCTCTTGTTATTGAAGGTGTGAGGGGAGGATATGGGGTAGATATGCAATATGTAGTATTGAAAAGAAGGGTTTTGATCTAGAATGCATTAAATATAATTTTCTTCATTTATCCCCTACATACATTCACTAAAAGACCGGTTGTTCTTAAAGGGTAAATGGGTAAATGCATAAATGGGTAAAAAAAAAAAGTTAGTTAAAAGTGAGTTGATTTAGGAGTAAACCTTGTTACAAACTGTTGCTGTGAAATGTGAACAATTACACTTGATATTGCCCCAAATAAGCCAGGATCTATGCTTATTTCACATTAACAAAGTATTGTTCACTTTTCTCACAAGCAATATCCAACTCATGACAAAAACATAAAATATAAAACAACCAATATACAACAACAAATATGAAAGCTCTTGTTACTGAATGTGTAGGGCACATGTGTCAAACACAAGGCCCGCGGGCCAAATGTGGCCCGCCACGTCTTTTTATGTGGCCCGCGAGAGCTTGTAAAATCTTAGTGTCTATAATAAATAGGTCAGAAGCGTTCTTTGACCAAAAAATACATTTCCCACAATGCTTGTCGATTGTATTACCCGCAAAGTTACGGCTTACTGCCACTACACGGCAGTGTAGTCATTGATGTGGAAACCCTGCCGGAGGGAAGGTGTAACTTCGCGGGTGGAATTGAGACATGTTTATCTCATGTTTTTATCTCATGTTTTAATGAGGTTAATAAACATCACTGTGACATCGCTAGTCGCAGTTTCACCTCAGCAAAGGACGAGGAGGTGAATCACTTATCTAACCAGCCTTTACTGATTTCTGCCCCCAATAACCCTTTCAATAACCTCCAATAGCCTTTAATAGTCTCCAGTAGCCTTCAACAGTCTAACCTTGCAGCCGTGGTGTGTTCTAAACTCCGTAGTTATAAACATCCTGAGGTTAGCAGCGCGCTAACTGACCTGTTTATAATGTAATCCGAGCAGTGACTCCGGGATGGCTGCTCTAAACTGCTGCTGTTAGCTGCTTGGGCTGAAATATGAACTGTAGAGAGCTGTATTATCCGGTTAGTGGGGTTATTTTATTTCATACACAGAAGAACTTAAAATTTTAAAAACGCTCCAGACTGAGTCCTGTAGCCCGTGGCTGGGCTGTAGCTCTGACTCAGTAAAGACTGTGGGCTTGTGCTGCTGCAGCTCCCACTAGTGGTTGGATGAGGAAATGCTAAATCTGTCACAGCTCACAATTTTTGATTTTATATTTATTAAGCCTCTTTTCAGTATCAAACGTTTTGATCAAAGTTAATATAACTTGTATTTTATGTCATTTCTATTCACTTGTATAGTTTGGTTCTTCATTGATGGAGTTTTTGGATTTCATAACAGGATTTATGTTAATAGAGCAACAAGCAAACATTTTTTCCATGCAACTGTAATATTTGATTGAATAAATAATATATTGAGAGTTATTTAACATTAAGGAGTAATTACATTCATTTACATATATTACATTTGGTTACATTTTCTTATATTTATAAGTTACATCTGGCCCTCGGAGGACAGCCAATATGCCAATGTGGCCCTCGGCCAAAATGAGTTTGACACCCCTGGTGTAGGGGAAGGATATGGGTCTTAAAAAGAAGGGTTTTCTATACTTATCTCCTACATACATTCACTAAAAGACTGCTTGTTCTTAATGGGTAAACTCTTTGTGGATCTCATATGAGTCTTTCTGGCATTTTTACATGCATGATTTGTTACAAATACACTAAACTAAACTTTACCTCTTCTCTAAATCGTCTCTTGATTTGTGTTTAGCCAGTAGTGGGCAGCACTGAGGCAGGACATGTAATTTTGCTCATTTTTCTAATGGTCCACTCTTAAGGTCAATCAGTTTAGCCACACATTACAGAGAGCTTTCTTAACTACACAGGTAACTAAAAAGTGAAAAAAGGTTAAACACGGAAACCAGGGCTACAACCTTTCTACCTGCAGTGCAGGACCAGACTTGAGAATGTATCTCCAGCACTGGCAGAGCACAGATCACACTGGGGTTAGGTGGGTTACCAGCCTCAATGCTGATTTATTTACTCCAGCTTTAATAGTGAACCACATGACGGAGTAGCAACGTGATACCCAGTAAAACACATACACAGCTTAGTGTGACACATAAAGCCCAGTTTAGTTCACTATGATCCACAATGATGATGATCCCTGAGTCCTGTTATATAAAAAAGGCTCAGATTCAGAATCATTTCAGAGATTTGAACCTGCTATGACATGAGGCATTTAATCACCACAGTGCTTTATAACTTCTCTATAGCACTGTAGTGGGGCATGTTTTTTTAAAGAGTACAAAGAGAACCATGACTGAATCACAGTAAAATCTTCTGAAGCATCCAGAACACCCCAACTGTGAGTAATACAACAGTACAACACAATATAATATATTTTATTTATTATAGATTGTGTTGTATGTAATGCAGTCCAAAATAAGCTTTTAAGAATGTGCAGAAATAATGAGTGATTTTTATCATGTAATTTATTACCAGGCCAGTGGAAGCTATGACTCACTATTCTAACAATAGCAATATAAAAACAATAATATATATATTGGCATGGCGTTGCAAAATCTTGTGGTAGCCTTCCTTATTCGAAGTCCTTCCCGCCCACATAAATCTCCTTTATTAGCACCTCCAAAGCATCCCCAGACCACGAGGCTTCCTCCACCATGTTTGACAGATGGCATTATGCCTTGATATTGCATCTTTTCATTGTTCCTGCAACTCATCAACCTTTTTTCAATCTTTTCAATGTCCAACATCTTTTTGTCTCTTTGGTCCATCGCAGTCGTTTTATTTTATTGGCCAGTGTTAGTTATGGCTCCAGATCCTGAAGTTGCCTATTCAGCATTGATGTCTGCACTGGTGTTTGATGGGTTCCATTTAAGGCAGCTGTCATTTAACAAACTGTGAGGCGCCTTTGTCTTAAACTGCACAATGTAAGATGCTTTTCTTTATGCACAGTTGTGCATCAGGGCCTCCCACTCCTTTTTCTGTACTTGTTAGAGCCAGTTTGTGCTATACTCTACAGGGAGGGAAGAGAATGGTAAGATATTTTTATTTTCTTCGCAATATCTTGCATATAGTAGCTTTGTGTTTCTTAAAACAACAATAGACTGATAGGTCTCTAAAGTAAGATTTTTATTTCAGGCCATTTGGTGACTGTAAGCAGACCAGTAAGCCCAATTTTAGCGACCTATAGGCCTGCTGGATATACAGCTCTGGGAAAAATGAATAGACCACTTCAGTTTCTGAATCAGTTTCCCTGATTTTGTTATTTATAGGGATATGTTTGCATAAAATAACACTTGCTGTTTTATTCTATAAACTACATACAACATTTCTCCTAAACTCCAAATAAAAACATTGTCATTCAGATCATTTATTTGCAGAAAATGAGAAATGGCTGATATAACAAAAAAGATACAGATTTCTCAGACCTCCAAAAAATGCAAAACACGTTCATGTTCATAAAGTTTTAAGAGTTCAGATATTAATATTTGGTGGAATATCCCTGTTTTTTATCACAGTTTTCATGCATCTGGGCATGTTCTCCTCCACCAGTCTTACACACTGCTTTTAGATAAATGTATGCCACTTCTGGTGCTAAAATTTAAGCAGTTCAGCTTGGTTTGATGGCCTGTGATCATCCATCTTGTTCTTTATTATTTTTCAGAGGTTTTCAATTTGGTAGAATCAAAGAAACTCATCATTTTTAAGTGGTCTGTTTTTTTTTTCAGAGCTGTACAGTGCAGCTGGATTTAGGTAATGTCGGTGTGTCTTTGATATTGTGAGGGCAGAAAAAACATGCCTTCTGCAGCTAGAAACTTGTAAAAGGCATATATTAATTTTCTTAAATAATCATGGGTGTGTTTTGGGCGTAACACGAAATAAATCAATCAGCGTTTTACTTGTCTTTCCCTTTAAGAGCCAGGTGCGCTCTGACTTTGGCGCATTGGTATCTTAACAAAGCTACTAGTAGGTATGAATGGGTGACTGTTGGCTGTTGTCAGTGTTTTATTCAGTCAGTGGAGCACCTGTGTTTCCCGCTGCCATGATAGAAACACAGCAGAAATTTACCTGAACACACCTCACTTCCAGACCACCACACCCATCAGTGTAAATACATTCTTAAATGCTATTTTAGGACATTATTTTAACAGCACAGGCGCAAGGTGTGAAAATAGACTGTTGACAGGGTGTAAGATAGCAAAGAGAATGGTGATTGCCTTGAGCAGGGTGTATGTTTCCTTATTAATATGACATTTTTTAGTTGTGCTACAAACTTGAAGGCTTTCTAAAAATCAGTTAGCCTAATTATAGAATTTTATAACTTGGATTGGCAGCCATGCCATACCAGGAGAAACAGCATTTTGAATAATGAATAGATGAATAATGTTGAAAAAAAAAACGTCTCTAAACAAACAACTCCACATAACTCTACATGCTCCTTGTATTTATACCTTTAAAATGTATATACTGAGCCCTATTCTAAAAACACTGATAGCCCTAATAAATGCTCACAAAGCAGCACAACACAAGATTATGGGAACATCAGTTGATATACAAACCAGGTCTCGTGTTCACAGCGTGAAATCACCGACAGAACAATGTGATTTGCAGAATGTTAGGAAGATTATAGGCTAAAATCTTACTGTCTGGCCAACCTGCTACACCGTGTTCAGCTCTCAGAAGACACTGAGAGGAGGGCAACACTATCCGGGAAGACTTGTGAATAATTACAAATAATAATTACAGTGATCTTCTTACCGCATGGTTGGTGTGAGCCATGGCAGTGATGTAAACCAGCCAATTAAATCAGAGCTCAACTTTCTCATTCTGAGGCAAAATTACAGGTCTAAAATAAAAATGCAACTGTGCAAATCACAAATTTCTACTTAATTCATACACCTCAAATTTATTTTAAAGATCAACTTAAATCATAACAAAATAAATATATTATACTGCATATGTATTCTATAGCACCAGTAGGGCATTAACCCATTAAACCACATGTTTATTTACCTTGAAAAGAACTTATATGTATTATGTATTAGCGTTGTAATACTCACGTTCAATAGTCTCAGCATTATTTTGGACTAGGTCTTGTCTTGTCTCTGGGTGGGATGGAATCGGATCTGTTGCAGAGTCCATTGTGTCTGTAATGTTAGCTTAAATTTTTACTATTATTAATTTAAAGTGTTGGTCCAATGGTGCTTAACACTTTTTTAATACTTAGTTTGCTAATATAAAATAGTAATAAATATAGGCCCTATAATATTTAATTGTATACTTTACAAAATATGATCTAATGCGATTTATTTAAATATATTACATATACAGTTGCATTAAAAAGTATTTGCCCCCCTACAGATTCCCTTTTTTTTTTTTTTTTGCTTTTATGTCATACTGATATTTTTCAGATTATCAAAAAAACTTCTATATCAGACAAAGCTATCCTGAGCAAATCTAAAAAGCACTGTTTAAATTACAATTTTATTTATTTAAGGAAAAAAATATCCTTAGCCTGCAACAACTGCAATGCTAAGCTTTGCTGAAAATGAGTCTTTCACATCTCTGTGGAGGAAGTTTAGCCCACTCTTCTTTGCAGAATTGTTTTATTCAGCCACATTAGAGGGTTTTCGTGCATAAACAGTTTTAAGATCATGCCAGAGCATCTCAATCAGACTTTGACTAGACCACTCCAAAACCTAATTTTTTCTTTTTTTTAAAGCCATTCAGAGATGGACTTGTGTTTTGGATCACTGTTCTCTTGCAGAACCCAAGTATGCCTAATGTTGAGGTCACGAACAGATGGACGGACATTCTCCTTCAGGATTTTCTGTTGAACGTCAGAATTTCTGGTTCCATCTATTATAGCATTTTGTCACGTCAGTCCAGAGAATTTTTACCCCAAGTCTTGGTAAATGTGAGATGGGCAGTTGTGTTCTTTTTGGTCAGCAGTGGTTTTGGCCTTGGAGCTCTCCCATGGAGACCCTTTTCAACCTGTCTCTATATTATTATTGAATCATTAACACTGACCTTAACTGAGGCAAGTGAGACCTGCAGTTCTTTAAATGTTGTTCTGGGTTCTTTTGGCACCTCCTGAATGAGTTGTCCATGCCCTTTTGGAATAATTTCCATTGGCCGGCCTTGTTGTGGTAAGTAAAATTGAACTCAGCTTTCCAAGTTGTGATTATCACAGCAAACACTTTTTCACACAGGACTAGATTGGTTTGGATTGGCTTTTTGGATAGGTTATCTGTCTGATATTAAAGTTTGATAATGTAAAAAAATGTAAGATGATAAAATGTCAAATTGCAAAAACTGAAGAAATCTGTAAGGGGCAAATTGTTTTCACTCCATTGTGAATATCTGTATATTTAATTAAAATTAATGCTAAATTACAAAGCTTTTATAATAAAAAAATGTTGATTTGGCTTGGTCTTGACTAGAATTCAGCTTTAGTGGTTTTGACTACACTGAACTCTAATGTATAGAAATGAAAGGGCCTGCACTACACTCCCTTACAGTTTACTGAATTAAAAAACAACACAGCAGCTCTGCAATACTGCAGTTATCTGCTGTTATCCAGGTCTCAGCGTCGGATGTCAGTCAGCAGACGTGGTGGAGGAGTGATCATGCCCTCCAGTCCTGAGGGAAGGAAGGTTAACATATCCAGTGTGAGGTATAAAGGTTAATTCAGTGGACAATAACAGGCTGGTAACCCTAATCCCTGTGTATCTGTTATGATGGTGCTGTTTGTTTGGAGTAAAGTGCTTTTTGCCCTGTGGCGGAAACTTCGGACGCTTTCAGCTTCACTGCTTCCAAACGCCTCAGTGTGTGGGTGTGTGGGTGTGTGGGTGTGGCTGGAGAGATGAGGTGAGGGGAGCGGGAGTAACACAGTGAATGCCACTCTCTCATCAGTCCGCTCACTAACGACACCCCCACGCCCCCCAGCACTGTCCCACGAGGCTATCAATAGATCAGTAGCCCCGCCCTCCTCCACCACCTCTCCACTGACAATCACCTGACAATCTGAACTCTGAGACAGTAAAAACTCCTCAAAATTTCCTCTAATCCTTCAAATCTGCTGGATTATAGAAGCTAACAGTGCGCAGCGGCAGATTAGAGGCCTGGCAGACAGAGTTTGGTCATGATCTTAGGGGATGACCCATTCATGACCCCCCAATTTAGGGTCACCAGAGGGGGTCTTTCAGACACAGCTGAAGGAGTTAAGGTACTAAAACATGCTGTTACTCCATAATAGACTAATTAGCCTCATTAGCCCTTATGTTTCTGTTACTGTTAAATAGACTGTTAAATAGACCGATAGCTGTCGAACTAACAAACACAAAGAAAAACTTGTATCTCCAACATGTCAGCTTTACACGATAAGGAAAGGCTTTGGACACAATGTAAAGAATAACTGACACATTCATGTTGAAAACTGTTTAATTATTAATGCTCTAGTGCTCTACTATGTGTAATAGCTAAATATACCATGTGTATCATATAATCTGTTATAATCTGGTATTCACACTGGGAAATTGTGTATTCCTCTAATCATAGTTTATCTAGATTCATATTTTATAATGTTGTTCTCTTGTATTTTTTGTATACATAAATTTTTTATTTGATCTTATAATAATGTATACTATCCTGACACTTCTGTTCAGTGTTCTGTGCTGCTGTAACATTGCTATTTTCTAGGCTGTGGAATTAATAAAGGCCTATGTTATTTAATCTTAAAAAAAAAAAAAAAAATGCAAAATTGCACATACAATTTTTTTTGCAAGACTGCAAGAATTTTTTATCATTAGTCGTGAAAAGGTGGTGTAGAAAAATAATTTCAATATGCTGAGGCAAAATAAAAACAATACGGTTAAAAGAGCAAAGCAAAATATAAAATAATAATAATTTGAATAGCTATTTTTTTGTGCATTTTTTAACATTTAAAAAACTACTCTATCTTCATGTTCAAAGTAACTCTAATATCAAAACCATTAGCAGCGCCACATTTGCTCAGGTAACCAGGAAAAGCTGTTATAGCCAGAAAAATGTCCGAGGACCTAATATACACCCTGTTTGTAGAATTATCAAAATGTAATATATAATATCTTTGCAGAAATGATAGCAGAGACACATTGATGCCATTTATCATAATATTTTCCCCTCTCCTGAGTCTGGAACACTACTGCTTTCAATATAAAAGAAAATATCACGTGTAACAGTTTTAGTAGTAGTAGTAGCGGTAGTGATTGTAGTAGTATAAGTAATAATAGCCACAGTGTAGTAGTGGCAGTAGTAGCAGCAGTAGGCTTAGCATTAGGAATTCTCATAGTTTTAATAGTAGACATAGAGATAGTAGTAGTAGTAGTTGTAAAAGTCATAAGATGTACCCTATATATTATTCCCTACTCTAAAAAACAGAGGTACGATATGAATACTTTTTTGTATTCAAGGGTACACTCTTCATTATTGTACCATCAAAGGCACAATATTGGTCTTTAGAGGGTCAGATGTGTTTCCTCTGAAGTACAAAGTCATTCCTAACAGCAATAAGTACCAAATTGTACCATTTATTCTGCCAAAAGGTACATTCAGTATTCTGTATCACTGTACTAATAAACAATATATATATTTTAAATGCACATTTTTTATTTGAAAGCCAGACAATTTTGGATCATCAAGTTCTTGACGCATATTTAGTTGATGATAATATTTATAATCTTTATAATCTTTATTGCCACAATAACCATGGGTACAAAAGGACTTTCACTGAAAGGTACTTTTTTGTACTTCAATATAAGGTACAGCCCCAGCGACAAGCTTTGTACTCTTATATTTCTTAGAGTATGAAAATCTGAAAAACTAGATCACTACATACAGCTCTATCATAGTTTTTTTTAACACTTTTAAGTTACTACATGATTCTATATGTGCTTCTTCATAGTCTGGATGACTTCAGTAGACTGCAGAAAGACCACGCTGCTGCTTTACAATAATGAATTGCCTTCACAAAGAACACTTATCTGCTTCCTTACAGCCATCATCACCTGATAGAGGAGTAGGATGTGTAGTGCAGTGTGGGTGGAACATGTAGTGAAGGTGGGAGGGGCGGTGCTGAGTGACAGTTACACTTACACACCCACAAACAATCGCAGGAACAAATAGACAGACAAATAGCAAATTAAACATATTAAACATTTTCACACATCAGTTATTGCTTCAGTTTAGATACATTTCTACTGATGTGCAAGTTATGTAATTTTAAAGTAATATATTATAACTAAATTATTTGTTATATTTTATTGGAATTACATTTACAATATTGGATAGTTCATGCAAAACATTTACAATAAGGGTTTTTGTTTTGCTTGTTTATACTGTACATATATTGAATTAACAGTGTGTAAGGTTTTGGTGAGAATATATCATTTCACAGAAAATGCTGAAAAGTACTTTTAAAATGTGCACTGTTGTTCATTGTCTTTTATTTTGGGAGAAAATGATTCTAGTGTTGTTAGTGAATTCAAAAGGTAACATATTTGCACATGAGCAATGCTATACATTATATATAGTAATGGAAAAAATGAGGATAAATTGATTTACATTATCACATTATTCCCATTTTTAATTTAATACACAATAACATTAATGTCACAAAATAACTTTTTTCCTTTGGTTTAACAATGTATGAATCGGCAGATAGTTTGAAATTTCTAATATCTCCATGTTCACAGTAGCTCTTGTATCAGAACCATTAGCAAGGTTGTTATAGCCAGAAAAAAGGCCCCTATCTACTGGGCCTACCAGACATCCTGTTTAAAAAATTAGTATATTTTGAGCTTTGCAGGATAAAAATCAGAGGCACATTGATGACATTCATTGCAATATTTTGTTCTCCCCATTAAGAAACACCACTGCTTTAAAATATTATTTAGAAAAAAAGAATGCTTTAATATAAGGACACATTTAAGAGATTCAGAGATACTGAATGGCAATTTCTGGGATACACAGTCCAAAGCCTGACTGCAGTGTGAGATAAATGTTAAAAGGAAGCATTTTGAAGCATAGAGACAGAGTGGCTGGAAGTGCTAAGGAGGAACCAGAGAGCATCTTCATTGTGTTGATAGAGCTAACGTTTCTTCCGCCTCTTGGTTAGGAGATACTTCCTCCTGTCAATCAATCCCAAAGAATCCTAAGTGGGCCACAATGACCTATGACCCCAATCAGAGGCATCAGCTCCTTCCGACCTTCAGCTCTGTGAGGAAAGGCGTTTCTGAACCTGTATCTTCTAAATTTACACTCTTTCTGTGTTACTCATTGGTTAAATCTAATGACCAAATTGCTTTTACATGGGGGCCAAAAATTTGACAGACACTCACTTTCATACCAAAGCCCTCTGCTGCCTCCTTGTGTTAAAACTGTCGCACTGCTCTACGTCCACTATGATATACAGCTCTGGAAAAAATTGAGACACTTCAGTTTTTTAACCAGTTTCTCTGATTTTGCTATTTATAGGTAAATGTTTGAGTAAAATGAACATTGTTGTTTTGTTCTATAAACTACGGACAACATTTCTCCCAAATTCTAAATATATTCTAAAAATATTGTCATTTAGAGCATGTACTTGCAGAAAAGGAGAAATTGCTGAAATAACAAAAAGACTGCAAATAATGCAAAGAAAACAAGTTCATATTATGAAAGTTGTTAGAGTTCAAAAATCAATATTTGTCAAAATAACCCTGGTTTTAATCACAGTTTTAATGAATCTTGGCATGTTCTCATCCACCAGTCTAACACACTGCTTTTGGATAACTTTATGCCTGCACTCCTGGTGCAAAAAATTCAAGCAGTTCAGCTTGTTATCATCCATCTTCCTCTTGAGGTTTTCAATTTTGGTAAAATCAAAGAAACACATCATTTTAAATGGTCTCTTATTTTTTCCAGAGCCTAAATAGTACTAGTCAAAAATCTAAACACACCTTCTTCTTTAATGTTTTTCTTTATTTAGTTTATTTCATTTATTTTCTACATTGTAGATTAATATTAAAAACATTTAAGGACACGTGGAATTATACATTTTGTAGTAAACAAAAAAGTGTTTGTCCTCCACAATCCCCTGATCCAAACCTGATCAGCTGAGATGTGTGATTTAAGCTGATTTGTGATGAGCTGGAGCTTCACACGCGTGAAGGAAAAGCAGCAACTATTGTTCAGCACCTCCAGGAACTCCTTCAAGATGCTGAGAAAACTATTCCAGGTGAGTCTCCCTCATGAAGACACTAAGATTAAAATATCAAGAGTGGAATCTAAAGTGCCTTTAGATTTGTATAACATTTTTTGTTTACAAATTAATTCAGCATGTGTTCCTGTAAAGCTTCAATATAATCTTCAATATTAAATTAACACTAAAATTAAATTTTAAACTAAATTAAATTAAAAACGTAAACAAAATCATAAAAGAAAGAAAACAGGTGTGTTCAAACTTTTGACCAGTACTGCTCTCTAACCATGTGCACCAAAGTGCAGAAAAGGGCAATGGCAGGGGAATGCTTTTTCATTGTTAAGTGTTAAACTGAGAACATATAAAAAACGGACTAATTTAAATCATAAATAAACAAATATATTGGGGCAAAAACTAACATCTAGCTGCTAAATAAAAATGTTTAGCATTTCTATGTACAAAACAATATTTGAACAGAAGTACAAAAATAAATGCAATTTTAGGTTACAAATGCTTGTTATTTTTTTTATTTTTTTTTTTAGCTTCGCATTCAATCCTTAAAAATGTTTAACCCTTTGAGACACTCTTCGCCACTGCATATCTCCTTTAGGAATTAAGCTTTAGGAATTAAGCTAAGGTAGGGAATAAACTGTTTTTTAGGACTTAAGCTTATGAATTAAGCATTGTTTAGTTCAACTAAATGTCTTTGCATTATGATATAAAATACAATTTGAAAAAAAAAAATTTGTATGTGTTGTCTAGTAATAGACATATAGACATATTTGCAATAAATGCTGTTGCAAATTCTACTGCAAAATAACTTTAAAATACATTTTATTACTAAGCATTGTGTCTTGTACATTGACTTGATTGCAAAAGTAAAACATGTAATTATAAAATAAAAAAAAAACTACTTTGAATGCTGAAAAAATGCATTTGTTACCTTTCCCCACTCTTTAACTATAAACTTTAGTTGACTACGTAGCATACCTGTCAAGTTTTAGATTTAAAAATAAGGGATATTTTCCTCTGTACGCTTAAAGCCGCCCCACCAGCCCAACGAAGGTTCAATATCCCTTACATTTTAAGACAGGTTTACAAAAAATCTAAAATAACCACAAGTGAACCACTTACACACTACAATTAGATCAGATCAGAATCTGAAATGTTGTGGACATTCCTACATATGTCATTCTTTTATATGATATATTTTTTATTTATTTAATGGATTTAAAATTGAACAAAGGGTGCAAAATGACTGTTGGTGACCTAAACATAGTATAATGAGCTTTTACTAAAAGGACATGGACCAGATATGTTTCATCAGTAAAAATTAGTCCTAATAGGGTCTACACCAGGGGTCACCAACCTTTTTGAACCTGAGAGCTACTTCTTGGGTACCAATTAATGCGAAGGGCTACCAGTTTGATACACACTCATGAAATTACAACTTTTCTCAATTTACCTTTAATTATATGTTATTATTAATAATTAATGACATTCATCTATGTGAAGACACATATCAATATGCAACACTATTTTTATAAATCTCTGCAATTGTTTACATTTTATATTATATTATATTATATTTTAATATAATATTACATATTATATTACATTATATTGTATAATATATAAACTATAGGCTATCTCTAAGCTAATATTAATCTAATATAATCTAAAATTACACCAATGCAACTGTGATTTAAAAAAAAAAAGAATAGCAACAAAAATGCTATTTTTAGACCAGGTCTGCGGGCTACTCATAAGGTCCTTGCGGGCTACCTGGTGCCCGCGGGCACCATGTTGGTGACCCCTGGTCTACACAATAATGTTTAATTAATACTTCTTTCTTTTGATCACTCCACCCCTGATTAGTTCAGTTAATTCTTCCTCTCCACATTTCTAGTTAAACTGAGTCACAAGCTGTAATTTTTTTTTTAAAGGTTTTAACATCAGCTGCTCCAACTAGCTGCCTGAACTCAGCGACAGGGGGCTTCCCCACACTGACCCTCCTTTGCAAGCTTATTGGCTGTTTCTCCTGAAAGGCGGGACTTTCTCCTTGAACCGGCTCCACGATTGGTTAAGAGACACAGAGCGGTCAGTGCCCTGTCTCCTCAATAATATATATTTTTTTATTTTAATATAATACGGGAAATTTACGGGAAAATACTAATACGGGAGGACGGCGGGAAAGAGGAGTAAAATACGGTAGTTTCTCGGCCAAAACGGAAGACTCGACAGGTATGAAGTAGTGGTGAACATTTTGATGTATTTGCAGTCAGTTGTTGTTACTATTACAAGACTGCGTGGGGCGCTGTTTTCCCATTACTTTCTGAGTGTGGCAATACAGTTTATCTGAAGAAGTGTAGCCACGGTATCAGCCTGTTTTTCAGTGCATAGAGACTGTCTGGTAAACTACGCTGAAAACATAAACATAGACACACATATATGGTGGTAAAAACAGGAGTGAATTCATACACTACTTCTTCATTATCATGCGCCAGCACCGGTCGCATAAACACACACGTGAGAGGATGAGCCGTGTTTATCATCATCATCATCATCATCATCATCATCATCATCATCATCATCATCATCATCATTCAGTTTATTGCCAAGTATACTTATCATACACAAGGAATTTGACTTCGGTAACTATTAACTCTCTATACATTGAGATACATATACACAATTATTATAAGAATATACAAAACAAAACATATTATCACATACCAAAGCACACACAGAGGATTAAACTGCATCAATAGTAGTGCAAATGAAAAGTACGGATAAGTCAACAGTTCAGACAGGTGATCGCCATGGGAAAGAAGCTATTTTTATGTCGAGTTGTTTTTGTTTGCAGGGATCTATAGCGCCTGCCAGAGGGGAGAAGGTTAAAGAGAGTGTATGCAGGGTGTGTGGGGTCTTTAATAATATTCTCTGCCCGCTTTCTGATCCTTCCAGAATACAATTCCTGGAGGGAGGGTAGGTGGGTACCAATGATTTTTGCTGCCGTTCGAATTGTGCGTTGAAGTCTGTTTTTGTCCTGTTTAGTGGCTGCCCCAAACCAAACTGTGATGGAAGTGCAGAGAATGGATTCAATGGCAGCGGTATAGAAGGTGGCCAGGAGCTCTTGTGGTAGGCCATACTTCCGTAGCTGCCGTAAAAAATACATCCTCTGCTGAGCCTTTTTAAGGATGGCATTAATGTTGAGCTCCCACTTCAGGTCCCGGGAAATGATGGATCCTAAAAATTTGTATGAATCCACATTTGACACAGGGCTATTTGATATTATAACAGGGTGTAGTACTTTGGGGTGCTTTCTAAAGTCCACGACCATCTCCACAGTCTTTAGAGTGTTTAACTCTAAGTTGTGTTGACTGCACCAGAGCACCAGCTTATCAACCTCCTGCCGATATGCAGACTCGTCGCCATCCTGGATAAGCCCAATAATGGTGGTGTCGTCTGCAAATTTCAAGAGCTTTACTGTAGGGTCATTTGAGGTACAGTCGTTTGTGTAGAGGGAGAACAGCAATGGGGAAAGTACACACCCCTGCGGTGCACCAGTGTTGGTTGTCCGTACTCCAGATGTATCATCTTTTAACCGCACATGCTGTCTCCTGTCAGTTAAAAAGCTGAAGATCCACTGACAGATGGCAGGAGATATAGTGAGTTGAGAGAGTTTGGCGATAAGGATTTCAGGTATGATAGTATTGAACGCCGAGCTAAAGTCCAGAAACAGGATCCTTACATAGGTCCTTGGCCGGTCTAGATGTTGCAGGATGAAATGCAGCCCCATATTTACTGCATCATCCACTGACCTGTTTGCCCTATAGGCAAACTGGAGGGCATCCAGTTGGTGATCTGAGATGTTCTTAAGGTGGGTGAGCACCATGCGTTCAAAGGACTTCATGACAACTGAAGTCAAGGCCACAGGTCTGTAATCATTCAACCCAGTGATGGAAGGTTTCTTAGGGACTGGGATGATGATGGAGCTTTTGAAACATGAGGGGACTTTGCACAGCTCCAATGACTTATTGAATATTTGTGTGAAGATTGGTGCTAGCTGCACAGCACAGGACCTGAGACACGAGGGAGTTACACCATCAGGACCCGGAGCTTTATGGACATTTTGCCTCTGAAAGAGGCGACAGACATCCTGTTCACGTATATTGAGTTTGAATTGAGAGACAGGGGGAGAAATATCTAAATGAGTGGTGGAAACTGCAGTTTGTCCACAGGGAGGGAGGGGAGTGGTTGCTCCCCTCTCAAACCTGCAGTAGAAGGCATTCAGGTCATCCGCAAGGCCTTTTTTGGCCTCAGCAGTTGGAAATGGTTTCTTATTGCTGGTGATGTCTTGAAGACCTCTCCACAGTGCTGCAGAATCATTGGATGAAAACCGTTTCTTCAATTTTTCAGAGTAGTTCCTTTTAGCTGCTCTGATTTCCTTGGTCAGTGTATTTCTCAGAGTTTTGTACAAAGTCCTGTCCCCATTGCTGTAAGCCTTCTCCTTGGCCTTGCGAAGTTGGTTCAGACTTGCAGTGAACCAGGGTTTATTATTGTTAAAAATGCGAAATGTCTTTGTTGGCACACACATCCCTTCACAGAAACTGATGTAGGATGTCACAGTGTCAGTAAGTACATCCAAATCACCTGTGGCATCTTCAAACACGCTCCAGTCTGTGCAATCAAAACAGTCTTGCAGCTCCTCCTTTGCTTCATTTGTCCACTTCTTTACTGTTCTGATCACAGGCTTTGCAGACTTTACTTTCTGTTTGTAAGTGGGAATAAGATGGATCAGGCAATGATCAGAGTGACCGAGAGCAGCACGGGGAACAGAGTGGTAAGCCCCTTTAAGAACTGTGTAACAGTGATCCAGTATGTTATTGTCTCTGGTGGGGCAATTAATATGCTGTCTAAATTTTGGTAGCTCATGGTTTAATTTAGCTCTATTAAAATCCCCCATAATAATAAGCAAAGAGTCTGGATATTTGAGTTCTGAAAGGTTTACCAGGTCTGAGAGAGTTTGTAATGCATTACTCACATCGGCTTGCGGTGGAACATAAACACTGGCCAGAATGAACGAAGAAAACTCCCTTGGTGAGTAAAATGGCTTACAGTTCAAAAAAGTGATTCCAAATTTGGGCTGCAATATTTACTAACAACTGTGACATCTGTACACCAACCTTTGTTTATGTAGAAGCAAATTCCACCTCCTTTCATCTTCCCTGATAGCTCTTTTTGACGATCTGCACGATGTAAACAGAACTCAGGTAGATGTAGTCCATTGTCAGGAATGAGTTCACTGAGCCAGGTTTCTGTGAAGCAAAGGGCAGCAGAGCTGTAAAACAATAAACAACACACAAACTGAGCTCTGAATTAAAGTTAGTGAAACTCTAAGCTGATCATGGAGTGATCTCTCTGTTAAATTTACACTGTTATAAATTATACAACAGTTAGTTCCAACCTCAAAATCTGATTGGTTAAGAAGTTTTTCGATATTTAAGATAATGGCACGGCCTTCTCACACTAAATCTGTATCCCTCCGCGGACGCGGTGCCGAGTAACGGCATATACACACAGGACAGTTTTGAATAACCCATAGACTGTATATCTTTATATACAGTCTATGGAATAATCTCTTCCACCAGCACCAGCAGTAGGAGCAGCATTAGCTTAGCACAGGCTAGCGCCCAACCAAGTCACGCTCACCCACTGCGCTGGCTCGTCAATGCATCAGTCACCTCGGCCGCAGTCTGATAGCCGGAACGGTAACCAGCCAGACTAGGCTAAGCTAAGCTAATGCTAAGCTAAAGCAAGCTATGCTAACCTAACCACAGTCCAGCCGGCTAGCTAATTAACACCACCCTGCATAACAGGCAGAAATGCTCGCAAACATAATCCACACATTATTGAACTACATGGAGAAACATCTGAAATTAACAGCGTACACCGGCTCACAATGTTGCCAGATTGCGTGGTTTAATGCTAATGCTAAATTTGGAGTTGTGTCTGAAATTCACTGGAGGAAACGCGGTGATTTGACGGGGGGACAAAACTACTTAGTGTTCAGAGTTTGTAAATGTAACTCAGCAGTGGTGTAGTTAGATAGCTAACCTTGCAGAGTCAGAGCTTCCTGCTGATGGAAATTTGAATAAGCTGTGTTTGTGTTGGTTATTATGTATTAGTATTTACCTCTTTCTATTTTAATGTAATGTAATTATTTTTCTTTGGTTCGTGTTTCCTATCATACGATACACTAAACACATATTGATTAAAAAATATTTTATATTATTAATATAACATAATTTAAATATCTTTTTTTGTAATTGGTGATATTTAAGATATTTAAGGTATTTTATTTAAGATCATGATGGAATAAACCCTGTAATATTGTTGATATGCTAAACATCAGCTGTATGGGCGTTTTTCTCAGCATTTTAGCGAATATGAGAAAACGTTTTACCGTTTCGTTTACGAAATGAAATTTATAGGATTTAGAGAGTGTACAAAAGCAGGCAGGTGCATAAACTTAGGCAATCATGAAGATTATTAGGGGTGCCCAAACTTTTCCATACCACTGTATAATAAATAGTATAAATCGCCTAATAAAAAGTTATTTATTCAAACTCTATTACAACATGAAACTCACAGATAAATTAGGCTGTAATAATGAATAAAGAAATAATTTGTACTGATCAGGTGTCTATTTATTATGCCACAAATGTTTTATTTATCAGCTCATCTGTGAAACACAGGGGATTTGGGCTTGCATGGCTTATTTTGGGATAGGCTCATTAGTCTTCATTGATGTACAATGAAATTAGAAGTCTACAGAACATTTTGTTTGTAAATTTAAAGAAAGATAAAAACAAACTGATTCTGGGAGATTCTTTATCATGCAGCAAGATAATGACAAAAAACACACTGCCTTGAAAAACATCACTGAAGAAGAATGCAGAAGATGGTCAGTGGGTCACAGATATGATGCAGTTACTGCAAACGAAGGATTTGCAACTAAATAGTAAGTCTTATTTACTTATTTAAGTTGATCTGTTCCAATACTTTTGCTCAAAAGAAAAATGGGTGGGTTCAGATGGAAGGGGCTATCTCCTAATCTGTGTATCAGATCCAGATGTAAAAAAAAAAAAAAAAAAAAATGGAAATAAAAGCTGAAATTGAGATTTTTTTTGTCTAAGATTCATATTTTAATATGTTTAGTCTACAGCAGAAATAAAAACTTTTGGAGGTGACTGTATGTGTTGGACATTTATGAAAATACACCAGGAATGCACGCAGCCATGTCTGTACTGAAGTATATTCAGCTAGTCTTCTGGATTATTGGTCAAAAAATTGTATTAGTCCATGACAACAGCTAACACTTATATCTAGCAGTTTTGGTTCCAATACAGAGACCTACATTTCTGTCTGTGCAGATCTAAGTGCAGATCTAAGGCCTCAAGTTTCAGAAATGTGTATGAACATGTTTTATCAGAACAGATATTATAAGGGACATTTCATTTTTCACAGAACTATTATGTAACCACAAGTTATAGGACCATCTTTTAAGATGGTTCTATCTCACACACTTTCATCTTTCAAATATATTAGAATAAATTGTCAATCATTGACCAAAGAAATACTAGTTATGTAATGCTGTATTTGTTTTTAGCTCTTGTATTTATCGCTTTGTCTGCTAAAAGAAGGTGACATGCCCCTACCTGCACCTTTCAAGCGTTTTAGAAAATCGAGATTAGAAAATGAATTTAGAACATGAGTTTTTGTATTAGACTGGGCTGCAATCTGGGAAACTACAAGAAGCAGGGGGTTCAGGTCAAGATCATTTGTCCTGGAAGAAGCCGTGTATTCTGCTAATACAGGCTGACATTCAGATTAGCCCAGTAAGTGAGAAATTTATTTAGATATTGATGGATTTATATGCTAAGGCTACATTTTAAAGCTACATTTTTATCTTACCTTTTAATAATCAATTTAATCACATATTTTACTTTTCTATTCTATCTCACTATGATAATCAAGTAACTCATAATCAAGTTAATTACATATTTTATGTAACCAGGGTTGCCTTAGCAAACCAGCTAAGACCAGTTGCTCCACAGCAGTAAGAAACAGAAGTCTCCTTATCTTCGATAACAGAAGTGGTTCGGCTCAACGAACGGGATGACAATGTAAATCACAGACCCTGTGCATATGCTCTGGTAGCATGTACGCATGATTTTGCAGAATTTAGTTTCATATAAAAGGGGAGTCAGATGAGGGGGGGGTCAGGATTTTCACTAGGATGTGCTGATGAATGTCTTGGTGTAAATTCTCCTGTTCTGTCAATAAACCTGTGAGTCTTTGAACTTCACTTTCTGATCTCAAGAGTCTTCTTCTTCACCAATTCAACGAACACGCAAGTACTGCTTTTGTGGTTAGAACTACAATATATATAGTCCAACAATATTTTTAGAGCATTTATTCACGTCATTTAAAAGAATTGTTGCAACATTGTAAGGCAACCTCCCACTGAACCCCATGTCAGAAGTTGCTTTACAAAATTGATTAATTAAAGGTTTTCTGTCCAGCTGGTAGAATTGCTGTTCCTTTCTCATGCAACTGTGGAATAATCTTTCCAAAATAAACTTGGAAAGAAATAATGGTACCCTTAACCCTTAACGTTGGTGACCAGCTGGGAGTTGTCTCAGGTTTGAAGGGTGCCTTCCCAGACGTATGTTTTAGCTCCTTCCATAGATGCTCAATAAGACTTAGGGCTCATTCAGGGCTCATAGAAGGTCACATCAGAATAGTTCGGTGTTTCCTCTTAGCCATTCTTGGGTGTTTTTAACTGTGTATTTTGGGTAATTTTCTTTTGCAAGACCCGCGACTGAGACCAAGCTTTCTGACACTGGGCAGCACATTTCTCTGTAGAATCCCTTAATAGTCTTTAGATTTCATTTTACCCTGCACAGATTCAAGACTCCATGTGCCAGATGCAGCATAGCAACCCCAAAACATAACAGAGCCTCCTGCATGTTTCACAGACTGTAAACATAGAGCTGATGTGCCTTGGCAAAAAGTTCAAAAAAGTGAATCTGTCCATAGGACATTCTCCCAGAAGCTTTGTGGCTTATCAACATGTAGTTTAGCAAATTCCAGTCTGGCCTTTTTATGTTTTGTTTTCAAAAGTGGTGTCCTCCATGGTCGTCTCCCATTGAGTCCACTTTGGCTCAAGCAACGACAGATGTGCAAAGTGATGTTGATGTTCCTTGAGATTAAAGTTCGCCTTTAATCTCTTTAGAAGTTTTTCTAGGCCCTTTTGTTACCACTCGTATTATCAGGCACTTTGATTTTCCTCCTGTGGCCATGTCCTGGGAGGTTGGTTACAGTCCCATGGAACTGTAGTCACAGGAACATCAAGCTGCTTGGAGATGGACTTATAACCTTAACCTTTAACATGCTTGTCTATAATGTTCTTTCTAATCTCCTGAGATAACACTTTTCTTTGCTTCCTCTGGTCCATGTTGAGTAGGACATATTGTACATCAGTCACTAGATTGACCATGACCAACTTTTTAGATTTTCTGATATTTCCATAACTAGTTGCAGAAACTGGCTATCACCACACTGTAGTACCAATTCCAGTAAAGCTTTTTCAGGAGATGGTTGAAGTGAAATGTGAAAGTCAAAGTTGTAAACATGCTAAAACTCATCCCCCAAATACTTGGTGATCTAGATAACGATGGCTTTCTACACAGCTCCTGCAAGAGCATGTTCACACTGGCCCTAAAGTTGTTTGTGTATGGAAATAAGTGTGCATGTGTGTGTTATGTAAGTGGTCAAGGGGTTTATTCTTTTCACATTATGGTATTTTATAATGGCAGCACAGATCATTCAGCTTTCAACTTTGGCATAAAGTAACAGTTAAGAGCTTAGAGTATTTAAAAACATCTGGATGTGCAAACTGTAGCAGATAGGAGTGATAAGGGAGTGGCAGGAGAATTCTGATCGAGGGTAAGTCCTTGCTCACCATCTCCTCAATGGGGGAGGAGATAAAGAATGGTTTACAAGAAACCGGAAATTTCCAGTAAGTGTAGAGCTTGGCACCCACCCCATCCCCAGCCCCAACCTACTGTATATAAACTGAAGAAGGTCTCTGGTCTCCAGAGTAGGCAGAAAGCAGCTTTTCATCATGGGTTTTCTGCGGCTGTTTTTTACCTCAGCTTTACTCTATGCATCACTACTACCTGGTAAGTACAACATACTGTATGCAATACAACAGATTTATGCATTTAAGGTCTGTTTTTACTTTAAATCTAGGCATAGCAATGTCTTTGTGCTTTAGTATGTTTTATTTGTGCCAACAGTAGTTATGCAGAAGCAAGGTAAAATGACCCCCACCAGTTGGTTGGGCTGACATTTATAGCAGTAGAGCTGGAACACAATGCAAAGTTCTTGCATGCACCAAGGGATGAGTGATATGGCCAAAATAATAATATCTTTATATCTATATAAATCTTTATATCTATCTATCTATATATATTCCTTAATTGTGATTGATACAATGTTTTTTAACAAAAATGGAAAAAAGCACTTTCTGGGCCCTATTTTAGCAATCTTTAGTGCAACGGTCAATTATGCATGGCTCAGTTTAATTTAGGGCGTGTCGGTGTGTCCTTGGTTTCATGAGGGCATAAAAAATATGCCTTGCACGGCTCGGAACGGCCACACCCATCGATACAGATACATTCCTAAAATCACATACATTTTGGATACTTAATTTATACTATGTTGGGAAAAAAATAGCAAAATTTAAATTTAAAAAACTGCAAAAAATGGGTTGATATATGGCCTTCGGCTAAATGTTTCATTTTGTTAAATTTCACCCCATAGTCACCTCTATGCAACCTGTCCAAATGTTTGTGGACAGTCCTTTTGATGACTGCATTTTACCAGGGAAAAACTTAAGGGGTAATGCTCTCCAGCATTCAGCTGTGGAGCAGTGTATCTGTGTTCTCTAGAACCTAATATTTGGATAATTGGAAGTCCAACTTCTTTACTTTACTAACACTCTGTTGCTGAATGCAATCAGATCCTCACAGCAATGCTCCAACATGTAGTAGAAAGCCTTCCCTGGACAGCAGAGACAGTCACGTAAACAAAAACAGGATACAATTTCTTTTAAAGCCATGTTATTTCTTGAGGAAAAAGTGTTTGCCCCCTTCATAAATTCATTTTTTGCATGTTTGTCATTCTTAAAGGTTTCAGATCAAACAAATTTAAATATTAGCCAAAAACAACACATGTAAACACAAAATGCAGTTTTTAAATGAAGGTTTTTTTTATTAAGTGAGAAAAAAATCTATAAATTTACTTTGGTTTATCACACCTGAGTTCAGGTCCTCTTGCCACATCCAGACCTAATTATTGCCAGACCTGTTCTCAATCAAGAAGTCAGACCAAAAGACTCTTAAAAGCTAGACATCATGCCCATATCCAAAGCAATTTCTAAACTTTTGGGATTCCAGCAAACCACAGTGAGAGCCATTATCCACAAATGGCGAAAAACGTAACACAGTGGTGAACCTACCCATGAGTGGTCCGCCAACCAAAACAACCCCAAGACCCCACAACAACATGCAAAGAACTGCAGGCTTCCCTTGCCATAGTTAAGGTCAGAGTTTATGACTCCACTATAAGAAAGAGACTGGGCAAAAATAGCCTGCATGGCAACGTGCCAAGAAAAAAGAAATCATAAAGGAGACAAACAAGTTTTCACACTACTGTAGAGTATCTACAGCATATGTTTTGTATATGTTGTGATTCTGTGGTTCTATATTTAAAATGACATGCTTCTTTGTTTTTCTGAGAAGGGGACTGCATCACAGGAGGTAAGGAGGCTAAAGCACACTCTCGCCCCTACATGGCCTCGCTGCAACTGGGAGGCAAACACCAGTGTGGTGGATTTCTGATCTCCAGCCAGTGGCTCATGAGCGCTGCCCACTGCTTCCAGGACGAGTACGTTCAATAATCAGTAATGACAAACTGGCCTTAGAGTTAGCCTGAAATATAGCCTGAAATACACAATACTCTTGTTTAGACCTGCTATTGTGAAACAGGCTCAATAAAGGATTGTATATGTGCCATTTTTTCCTCATGTAGTTGCTTTACCTGTTTAAGGTTCATCTTTCAGAGTTCATCTTTCAGCAGTAAATTCATCTGCAGATACAAATTCACATCTTCAACAATTAATAATATTTCGTTTAATTAGATATTTGATATAATTAAATTTGATATACTAAATTAAGTAAAGCTAAGTTAAGTAATAAAAAAAAAGTCAAATAAACACTGGATGTTAATCTACACAGATTTCTCACCTGAAAACTGTTTGTTTGGGTTTTGCTAAATTTCCTTCTGGATCAATAAAATATCTATCTATCTATCTATCTATCTATCTATCTATCTATCTATCTATCTATCTATCTATCTATCTATTTAAAGCGAAAGAGCAAGCACTTAGCGTGGTTAGCGGATAATGCTAATACGGCTCCAACAGTGCTATCTGGGGTTAGCAGCAGGCTACACTACGATAATACTCACCTTTGAACGGCGAAAGAGTTAGCACTTAGTGCAGTTAGTGGCTAATGCTAATGCTGCTCCAGCAGTGCTTGTCAGGATTAGCTGCAGGCTACAGGCTAATAATACACAACTTTGAACGGCGAAAGAGTGCTTAGCGTGATCAGTGGCTAATGCTAATACTGCTCCAGCCTCGATGCTGGAGAACTAAACTGACTGGAAAACAAAAATAAAAAAACTAAACTGACTGGTAAAATTCATACATAAGGCGCTCTGGATTATAAGGCGCAATGACGGTTTTTGGAAATTTTAAGGGCACCTTATAGTGAGAAAACTACGGTATACAGAAGTCTAATAAATATGATAAATAGTAAAATAATATATAGATATATTTTTGAGGCTAAAAGACAGAGTGTTTCGATAATGACCCAAATGTATCTTCTTTGCTAATACAGCACAGGTTTTAAGGTGGTGTTAGGAGCTCATTCAGTATCTCAGCCAGAGGACACCAAACAAACCTTCGACATCGCCGCCTACTATCCTCATCCTGATTTCAGCACAGAGAACTATGACAATGACATTGTTTTGGTGAAGGTAAGCATGCTTACTGTGTATAGCTAAGTGTTGGGAAGAGCATCTCTGAATGTCACTGTCTGTTCTGAGTGTCACTGATACAGTATGTTCTCCATATTCTGCAGCTTAATCAGCCAGTCACAGAAACTGCTGCGGTGAAGCCAGTGAAGTTCCAGCAGGCTGGTGGGACTGACCCTGCAACTAATGCAGAAGTGGACACTGCAGGATGGGGTGCCAACAGCTGGGGCCAGAGGCTAGATCAACTGCAGGAGCTGACCATTACCATGTTGCCCAGACATCGCTGTAACAGCTATGGTGTGGCCTTCACAGACAACATGTTCTGTTCCGCCAAACCACGCATGGACACCTGTGATGTGGGTTTGCATTTCTATCCTTTAAGAAGTTTTCTCCAAATTCTCCAAAAATCTATATTTTTAGATGCTCTTCAGAACAATAATACATACAAACACGTTATGCAATTCTTCAGGTATCTGCTCTTATGGAAAAATATTTTTTTTTATTATCACTTAGAGACAAGGTTAAAACGCTTTTGCAATCACAATATGGCAACAAGCACACAACACCAATATTCTATTTATATATTTACAGTAAGCTCAGGATTCCTCAATTTTCTAACAAATTAATATTTTAAACAAACATAAATTAACAATGTTGCACAAACAATTAATATTTACAGTGCCCAACTATTTAAAGCAAGTATCTAATGATTATGCCTGAAATTAGTACCCCTCTTAGCCATAAATAATGCTATTGTTTTCGTTTGGTTGAGTCTGACAATAAATTAATAAGTTAACTCTAATATAAAATTTGGAAATTTTGTAGAGTAGTACTAGAATTGGAGACCAGATCCAACCCTGATTTTTCAGCACAGCATAAACCACCCTAAAATGCATGACTTCGTATCCTAATGTCATTTTTTACTAAGCACCTTAACATTTTTAAAAACACATATTAGTAAAGGTTCACAGAACAAATTTACCCCAATTTTAAAGCCTAAAAGCCTATGTTACACCCTGGGCAAGGTACATTGTGATGCTATTTTGTGTCCATTTTCACACCTTGTGCCTGCGCCATTTTAATAACGAAGACATTCGCGAAACACACTTAAATCTATGCTGATGGGTGTGGTGGTCTTGGAGTGAGGTGTGTTTAAGTAAATTTCAGAGCCAAATTCAGTCACACCTGGCCCTTAAAGAGAATAGTAAGTGACGTGCTGATTGGTTAATTTCATGTTTTGTCCAAAACACACCCATGATTAATTAAGAGAATTATTTCATGCCTTTTGCACGTTTCAGACTTGTTGCAGGGTTCTACTAGTGAAAGATCCTTGTGTTACTAATCAGTTATATAGGACCCTATTGTACACTTGCTATCTTACACCCCTCAACAGTCTATTTTCACACCTTGTGGTTTAAACTTGTGGTTTAAAATAACTTCAGGAATAAATTCAGGAATAAATCTAAACTACACAATTGTCAATTCTATAGGTGCGCCCAGCGCTGCATACACCAGCACTGCGTACACCAACACTCATTTTACACACACACACACGGACGTGCTGCAGAACGCAAACTCGACTTTAAACTCAACAATAAACAGAATAAATAATAAAATTACATTACTGTTCTCTTAAATGAGCTGCTGCTGTACCTTCAGAGCATAAACACGCAGGTCATTATCCTTCTATCTATCTATTACACTCCTAATTACAAGAGACTAATACCAACCATACACTAGAAGACTTTGAATACTCTTTTGAATCCTTTATCAAAACTAAGCTCTGATATTCTCTCATCTAAAGACAATCTTTACTCTACGGTTCCTGTTTTACAGGGTGATTCTGGTGGTCCTCTGCTCTACAATGGTATTGCAGTGGGGATAACTTCAAATGGAGGAAGGAGCTGTGGTTCCACCAGGAAGCCTGGACTCTACACTATCATTTCTCACTACAGCGACTGGATCACCAGCACTATGACCAAATAGCATGTCAGCAGATTTTTTCATAAAATGAGCAGATCTGTTTTTATTGTGCTATCTGAATAATTCTACGCACATTATATCTCTCACATTCAAGAGCTTTTCTTATAACTGTCTTTGTTGTACTGTTGCACATTTGTTTAATGAGCTTATAGTCTGAGTTGATCTCAGAGTAGATTTTTTTATGAACCAAAATAAAGAATGCATTCATTCTTGGATATTTTTATATTTTTTCCTTTTTCCATTATATATATGTATTTTCTGTTTGCATTATATATATGTATTTTGCTGCAATACATAATAAATGTTTATAAACACATATGTTGAAGATATCTTTTTATTGCAATCCCTGTTTTCAAGACATTCCTTTTGTAATCAGATAAAATATATCTGACTGAACCCTTATGAAATAGATAAGCAAAGAATCATGACAACCTAAAAAATATTTAATTTCTTAATTTAAAAAGGATTTTTGTCTGCTTATATGGTTTCATATACAAAGGAAACGCACAAGGACACAATAGCATACAACTTTTTTCTATGTCATTTACATGTCAGGACATTCATGCATTGAAGTGCTTGTTGAAATTAGACATATTGTTACACAGTGTAGTGGCAGCATTCTAGGCAAGTGGATCTTCAAACTGACTTAAAAGGAGAACTCTAGTGTAAAATGTGGGCTTGGGATGTTTAAAACATGATAAATAGTACAATCCTTTGTCGAATAGCCCACGTCTTTTTATTCCCAGCATTCCAAAATGCAATGCTTTTAGTCAATGCTCCCAACAGACATGTAATGCTAGCCAAGAGGCAGATGTAAACTGATGAACACAAATTAATAGATAAAAAAGGATGCAGGAAAAACAGATGCAGGAATTCCAGCTGTTGCTGAAAAAATCTCTATCTTTTTCATGTACTTCCACTTAATTAAATTTGCAATTTGTTCCCTATCCTTCTTTTTCAGTTGTGCTCATCAGTTGACTCATTGTGACTTATTTTCAAGATTCAGGTCTTTTCAAAGTTCTCAGTGCTTCTTTTTAAATGTCAGTGATCTCAGTATTCTACCAATAAAGTATGGAGCAACTTTGAGTTTGTTAATGGTGTAAAAGTAGCAATTTCTTTGCATGGGCCATGCTATGCCCCTATCACTAGTATTGTAAGTCTGTTGGGATCATCTGCTAAAAGCTCCATATTTCAGAATGCTGAGGATGAACAGAGGTGGGCTATTTGAAAAAAAGTTCATACTCATACTCAAATTCATACATCATTTTTTTATACAGCCCAAGTCCATTTTACACCAGAGTTCTCCTTAAAGCTGTAATGTCTACATCATGTAGTCATATAATAATTTGTGCATGGTAGAACTGCAAAACTGACATTACATTTAAGCTAAACTATATATAGTGTACATTACATTTGGACACTTTCACATAACATGCAGTCTAAACAAATCTGAACTAATCTGCATACTGGTTAAAGCCTTTTTTTACATTCTCTGTAAAGCGGGAATTTTAACGGCATAGTAAAGAGCTTATACTATGGTGGTAATATAAAACTGTTTTTTAATGAGTTCTAGATGAGTCAATCCCATGCATTTCATTGTCTAATTGTTCATTCTCATCCTCATGCCACAGCTTAGTGTAGTCATGACATGTGGTTCCCAAGGCTAAACACACTCCTGCCATGATCACAGAGCTCTGTCATGAGCTGCAAATGAGAGCCAGGTCATTTCAGGATATAGAATGACTGTTCTCTATAGGAAATTAGCAGTCTACTTATAGTTATTAATACGGGGAGCATATTAAATATTCTAGGTTACTGTATGGAGTGAATTAAGAGAGCAAAAAAATGTAGTGCAGTTTATACACAACTCAAGAAGACTTAAGAGTTCTAACAGTTTAGAAGAGTCTTTCCAACTGTCACAAAAATAGAGTTTGGGAGATAAACCTTAAAAAATTAATAATTAATTGCAGCTCCTTCATCTCATCTCTCTCTCTTTTCCGCTTCTCTCTTTTATTTATTTATCACATCTTTTGCTCTACATTCACAAGCTCTATTTCTCTCTTTTTTCACCTTCTACACTTCTATACACTTACTTTCTTAGCAAAAGGCTCAATGTATGACTTCTTCTTGTAGACAAATCAAATAAAATTTATTTGAATAGCACTTTTTTCCAACTAATGTTGTCACAAAGCAGTTTTACAGAAATGGGATCAAAGCACAGACAATCAGTCTAAACATTAAACATAAAAATACAGAATACAGAACCCCCAGTGAACGCGGAGACAGGGAAAAACTCTCTAAGAGCTGGAGGAGGAAGAAACCTTGGAAGAACCAAGACTCACATATAAGTGGGGGGGGGGGGGCATACTACCACTGACTGGTCAGACAGCTTTTAAATGCTTTTAAAAAGTCACTATACATTCACACAGGTCTAATATATTCAGGTGTATAGCAACACCAGCAATGAAAGCAACTAGAGGTTATGTACATTTGGATATAATTGGTAGTGGAGAGTGAGCAATTAGTTTGAGGCAGCAGAACCTAAGGGTCCAACATCCATCGGTATCAGGCCAGACAGGTGGGCAGACAGTAACTCAAAGGAGGGCAGAAAGATGGAATTACTTTTTACTGTATTTATGGAAAATAGAAAGTATGAAACATTGTCAGAGTGTGGCTAATGACTCCGGCAGATCTGAATAAAACATCCTAAGTAAAGGGAGAGAGCCAGAAGGTAGCATAGACACGGAGGCACCCGCAAACACTGGCATCCACCTTCTCCACCATCCACAAACCTGAGTGATCCCATAAAAAAACTTGCTGCTTCCCAGTCAAGCTACATGTATATGCCCCTCATGGGCATCTTATGTGGCTGCTTTATGAGATACCTCTGCTAGATGTTGTGAAAGTCTATCTATAAGGTTGGCTGTGCACGTGCATGTGTTTACCGATGATTTAGGAGAAGTTCAGCAAAAAAGTGTAGACCTTCTTTTCTAGCCAGCTGTACAGTTTCACAAAGTTCTTCCATTTTCTCTTCCATTTTGCACTCATGTATTAAAACAATAACCCAATACAGTCCACAAACAGAAAAACAATAGTGCTATCAGTAAACCAGACATCCTAGTCAAACAAAAACAGTCAAATATATCTTTCTTATCAAAGATGGAATTGGCCTTGGAAACTCTTTGCTACATTTTCATGAGCAGATCATAATCAGAGAGCCAGCAGCAGCAGCTGTGGAATGTGGAGACATGGAGTAGAGTGGGGGTTTAGAGTGACTGCATAGGTTAGTTATGTCTTTCAGAACCCTATTGAATTTTAGTATAAAATAAGTGAAATCCTGACTTGTGTTTGATTCTGCACTCCTCACATGATTGTCAGTCTCTATGCAGTAAACAGGGTAGGCAAAAGAAGCTAAAGCTTCAGCCTATACCTTTTTGTCTGTGCAGTAATTAAATGCAAAACTTAATGATGTATTTTTTTCTTTTTTCTTTATTATGTTTTTCGATTTATGTCTTATTTGTGTATACATTTAGCAAAACTGAAATAAACTAAACCAAGCCGTAAACCTGAAATAGGCATAATTTCTATAAATGACTCTATTACATTAAAATCTGCAAGTAAACAGACAGACAGACAGACAGATAGACAGATAGATAGATAGATAGATAGATAGATAGATAGATAGATAGATAGATAGATAGATAGATAGATAGATAGATAGATAATGGAGTGTCTGTGTAATGGAGGTAGTACACACGCAAACCCTTAAAAAGTATAAACTCAGGTCAACAGATGTTTTTTTTTCATAAACAAATACATTTTTTTCTCTTTTTGTAAAGCATCCTTATATAAGGATTATAAAAGTAACATTATATATATATATATATATATATATATATATATATATATATATAATTATATAAGAATTATACTTATTTCCTTGTTGAAATTTTGAAGTCTTTTCTATGGTTACAGCTGGGAAATCACTACTGTCTCCAGTTACAGCTGAAAAGTGAGGCATTGTTAGGGGGTTTTGCATTAGCCACTGTAGGAATGCCTGTACCACTTCTTATTTTAGGGGTGCATGGCAACAATTATTAGTTAGTCATGCGTTTAGCAAGATATCTAAATGTTCCCTTTGTTTATTTGAAAGAGGGTTGCTTTGTATTATTGGTGCATTAATAAATCGCATGCTATAAATATGTTTTTCACGGTATAATTTTGAACTCGTGTGAAAATGTCACAGTCTAACTGCAGGACCCCCCTGTGTATGGAGTGGTAGGGTCGGTTACTATGCTGCGCTGGCTGCGTTTCCTCTTCTCCAGCTGCGAGTCTGTTGATATGAGGAGGAGGAGGATAGAATGCAGGGCTGAGGAATAACGGCATATCTCTCTGTTCTTACCTCGCTTTCTCATGCCGGTGTCGCTAAAATGGCTGGTATAAACAGAACGAGCGCGAGGTCCTCTCTGGTGGTGTCGGCAGTCAGGTGAATACAGTTTTAGCCGTTTCTTCTGACTGGAGTGAGAGGACGGTTGTTGGGGGAATAGCTGGACTGTTAGCGTTAGGTTAGCTAGCTGCCGTTAGCCAGTGCTGTCAGAGCCGGTTAGCAGTTCAGTATCATAAAAAAAATCAGATTAATTATTTAGCTACCACTGTGTTTGTGAATGTGCCAAATGTGGCTTTTTTAATCTATTAGCTAGCAGTAATGTATAGCTAAATCTCGACAGGGCGTGTTGCTTCTTGTCTGGCGGGCTGTCATTTTTGTACAGTAACGTTAACCGTCGCCGTGTTTATGGCCCTGCTGTGTTGAATGGTGGAACTGTTGATAGCTGGTTAGCGCTATAGCTGTGTGGGTGTCTAAATAATTAAGCCCTCCGTCACCTGAGCCTCGAGATACTGAGGCAGAAGGTAATAAAAGCAGTAACTGTTATTATTAAACACGAGATAGCTAATGTGGCTAGCGTTATTTGAATTGGAAAAATGGGCCGGGTTGTCTCTGGATTGGTTATTCTCTAGAAAGCAAGTAAGCTTCAGTGGGGAATGATTACAGAATCTAACCCATGGCGAAATTTTGTTTAATTCTGCGATTTTAAAATGGTATTTGTCGATATTCGCATTTTTTAATCCTATTTTATTTTTATATTATCTCTTATTTTATCTTTTATTTGTATCTAAATCTCGAAATAATGAAAGCCAGTTATTTATTCATATAAAGTGGGGTATGATTACAGAATCTAAGGATGGCGAAATTTTGTTTAATTCTTCGATTATAAAATGGTATTTGTCGATATTCGCTTTTTTGTTTTATATTATATTTGTTTTCTTAGACTAATTAATTTTTGCATTACCTTCATTTTTTATGTTTTCTTTGTATCTAAATCTCGTAAAAATGTAATCCAGTTATTTATTCCCAGAAACCTAGCTAAAGTGGGGTATGATTAAAGAGTATAAGACTATTTGAAATTGAGTCGTTATAATTGGTTTTTAAAAATTTATATTGATTGTCGATATTCCTTTTTGTTTTATTTTATTCTGTTTTCCTAGACTATTTTTATTTTTACTTCCTTATTTTATGTTTTGATTGTATCAAAGTCTTGTATTAATTAATTTGATGGTTATTAATCATTCATTCAATCTATCATTTAATTTAGCCTTTTTATGTTTATTAGCTGCTTATTTTCCTAAGATGATTTAAATATATACTTTTTTTGTTTGTTTGTTTTATGTCTTCCAGTCCCTGTTGTTGTAATGTTTCAGCTGCATTAAAAGTTAAGGTTAGGCTCAGTGTACCTTTCAGTCAAAATAAAGGTTGATATTTAAGGTAGCATATAATAAGGTTATCTAATACATTGCCATTATTAAAGTTAACAAGCTCTACCCCTCTGTTTGAAATAGTGTCTTCTCATAAAATGGCAGCAAGGGGAAAAGAAAGCAAAGCCCTTTAATGGATTTTATGCAGTAATCTAAGCACTGATCTATTGACACATATTACAGTTAATTGGCAGAACACAAAACAAACAGCTAGAAATGTATGATCTAATTCTCATTGTCTGCATACGTTAATACATACATTTACTAAATTTATTACACTTCACGTCAATATCATAATAAACTTGTATAATCAGTTAAGTAATTCCTGGCTCTATTAGACCTCAGACCTTCTCAAGCAAGTTTTTATATCCAGCCCAATTTGTATACACCTAATCAATCTAATCAGCAAGAAAACCAGTAATTGCATGGGTGAGATGTATTAGGCTGGAGTTAAATTCTTAATGTTGGTGGATCCACAGGGACTGCCTGCATCAACAGACCATGATCTTAAAGCAACAATATGTCGCATTTTACCTAACAGTATCAAATATATCTGTAAAGCTCCACTGGTATGTAGCTGCACAGTACATTTACCAGAGTTCAGTAACATTTTTAGTGTTAACACCACAGTATTTAAATGTATCAGCCACTGTAGGTTACTCAACACATAGAGTGTTGATTAACACTGGCAAATTTACTATGGCAATAGCTTTTCTATATTTGCTACTTCAAGCAAGAAAGACATATTTGTTTAGGTCTTTTAATATTACTCTGCTACATCAGTCACATCAGTCCATGCTTCTTTTACATAGAAAACCAGCTCTGTATCTCCCCACTCATTCAGAAATGCATGTCCTTTATATGTGGGTCAAAGTGTGAATTACACTTTCTGACTGTAGGGGGAGCCCAGGAGCAAGAAATACCTTTTCTCACTGAATACTGCTTTTGAAAGATTAGTCTGGCAAAAAAATCTAATGAACACAAATTGCTTTTACCACAGGTCAGTCAGCCAAGACGTGTTTGTGTAATTTGTGTGCTTTTCTTTTCATTTTTTACCCGCACTGAGACACTTTAACATGTTACTGCTCTTTTATTCACACTCATCTATACTGCTAAAGCAAAAGTGCTTTATATATTGCACCCTGGATTTTATATTCCTGTTCCTGTTCCTTGAGATTGCAAAGAGGAAGTTGAATTGCAATTCAAATTCGAATCCCAAAATAATGTCAATATATTTTATGGTATTTTCACAATAACGATACTCTTTGCAATATGACAAAACACTGAATTAAAAAAAAAAATGCATACGATATGATATGACACTCCTAACTAAGATATTCAAAAATACAATAAATTTATTAGGTTCATAACAGAAGTCAATTATCCAGAATGACATGTTATTGATAATGCACTCCAAATATCATCATATATTCAGGCTTAAAGTAAAATAAATGATACTGGACAGATATAATCTGTCTGTAGTAGATATATAATGGCAAATGAGAACAGAAAAAAGTAGTACCCTGATGTGATAATCAGGAGTGGGTGATATGGCACAATATTTTAGGGTATAATATCATTCAAAAATGTTGGCAATATTATTATGTATGATACGATATGGCACACCCCTACTTTACAGTTGATATTACATGTGACTACAACGTGAATTTTACACAAATGTTATTGTATGGACCACAAAATTAACATTAAAAACATGCTCATACTTTTTCATATTGTAAAAAAAAGGTCAGAACTTTCCCATGATACTTTAAAATGTCTTAAAATGGTTATCTAAACAGTAAGGCCATTTGATGACCATTAGACCATTAGATGCAACAACTAATAAATGATAATTGCAGGGAATGTATGCTTAATGTTAGTATCTGTACTTCCATTTGGAGGAAAAACATCCCATCAGACAGAATATCACATTCTCTCTGATATGTGATACGAATTAATTCCTCTGAATTGCAATAATATCAATTCCACTTTCTATAATTCTAATTCAAATTTAATTTAACATCCTGTATAAATTAAATCATTAAATTAAATAAAATTCAGAAATTTTAAATTTTGCCCAACCCTGTTTCAAAGTACCGGTACCTTTCACACAAATTATTTTGGTTTGAACCAAACTTAAATGCCTGAAGGTCCGTCTAAACAAGGTAGATATAAACTGTAGAACTGGTATAGTGTGCAGCACTGATTAACAAAACCTTAAAAAAAAGGTTGTATAATCATATGTTAGCCTCAGTCTTGAAGTTATGCTAGAGATAGGACCACCTTAAATCATAACCTGTTGTTATGTATAGTGTATGAAAACTGAAAGGTTCATATTGTATTTTATAGTACTATAGATGTAACTTTTGGTTATAAACACCCATGCTATCAGTTTCAAATTCTTTCACTTTGCTTACAAACATAATTTTTTAAATGATTAGTATGTGTGGTGTGTTGTCATCTTGTTGGCTGTGCAGTATTAAGAAAAGATGAAATATGCTCTGTTTGCAGTTGCTCACGTTTGCGAAAAGTCCAGGCTCTGCTGAAGGATGATGGCAGCACAGCTCCAGATGGCATCCTCTGCTCACTAGGTGCCTTTGTCCTTCTACTTCAAGATAATTACATTCATTGACTTTGAGTATCATTGACTTTTAATATACCCATATAACTATGTGTATATCAGTGAAGTAGAATAAGTGTTTGTAGAAGCTAATACAAACTATTAATTTGCACTGAGTAATCTGTATTTAAGTTCATGTTTGTTACTATGTTGGTTTTTCAGGCATTGACAGTCGATATAATCAGGGCTGCAGTGAGCTGGCCAGCTACCTCTTCTTCGGTTTGTATAAACACAACCAGGAGCAGATCCCTGAAGATTTCCCTGAGGAGGTGCTGGATGGTATGACTCAAGTCATGAGCCACATTTTATTATTAGCTTAACTCTCGGTTTGTAAACACTAGTGGCTTGTTTCTAGAGAAATGTGAACATAATAGCTCACAGTTTTGGTGTTTTTTCCTCTGAAAGGCTGATTCATTGTCTTCTCTGGAATAAAAAAATAAAACAATTTTAAAGGGATGGCTCTAACGATTTTCCCATGATATTGTGTTAGAAATCTCATACTCACACGCTTCACATTGTCCAGTGAACTTTTGGAGTTTAGGACCCCCCCTCCCCCCCCCCCCTAGTGTATTACAGGGTTAAATAATGACTAATAAGTGATCAATACAAGTCATTATTTCATTATTTTATTTTAACTAAATTATTAATGAAACTGCATTCCCTTGAGTGACAAAGCTGCATTTAATGCAGAGATGAGTTGGGCTGTTTTTTGATCCAGAATGAATCATCTAACTTCTAAATTATTAATCTCCAAAGAGTATATGCTATTACTGCAGCAAACAAGAGATGGAATTCCTATTAATGCCACTGATTTTGAAGCAGTGTTTACTTACCTTTTTTGGTTATAGTGTATTATGACAAATTTGACAATTGCAAAGCTGTTATGAAAACTACAGCAAGAAACATTGGTGACAATTCAATATATATGATGTTAGATAGTCATTTAAATATATATATTATTCCAAACATAATTCATAATACATATAGCTAGTGTTCCTTTACGTATATTATATATAATCTATGTAATATAAAATCTATATGTATTTCTGGAATATCAGCTATTTTTCTCAGTGAAAGTAAATGCTGTTGTGCTGTAGCTTTGTGATCTGCTATTATACTGTGAATCATTGTGCTTATCCACAGATGTGATCATCCTGATAAAGGCAGAGAGTGTGCATCTGTACTGTAACCCAGTGAACTACAGCTACTTGCTGCCGTATGTTTCCCACTGGAGGAATCTGCACCTGCACTGCATGAATGAAACAGAGGTGATTTACAAACAGGACCAGAGGTAGAAAAAGTACTGGAAAATTGTAATTGAGTAAAAGTACCTTTACTTTTGCTAAAATTCTACTCAAGTAAAAGTAAAAGTACCCATCTAAAAATCTACTCGAGTAAAAGTAAAAAGGAACTCAATTTAAAATGTTGTAGTTACTTTTATTTATTTGATGTAAAAAAGTACAAATAATAAATTAAATCTTTATCTTTATTATTCCAAATAATAATTTGTACCTTTCAGGCAGTATTTGTTCAGACCTCCCCATAAAACATTTTCAAGAACAAGGGGCATAGGTTTCTATGATCCATTTTTTTTCTTTACTGTAAAGTTTGGTCATATAGGTAACTATAAACCATATTTTTTTTTTTTGTTGTTGTACAGTTCATTATTTTTTGTATATTATTTGATATAACTTGCATTTGCTATGCTTTAACTTTTATTTACATGTTTTTTTAACATCCAAGCAGAGTTTAATGTTTCCAATATAAACTTAAGGAATTATCATGAAAAACATGAAATCATACAAAAGAACTTTTGGTCAGCGCATGCGCAGTGCTGTAAAGAAGCACATATCGATGGGTAGCATAACTCCACAGAACACCGGTTCCCCAGAGCCGTGCACACAGACCCCAGGCTACACAATTGATTCACACAGCGTCTCTCCCGCTAACCGTAATAAACACTGCTGGGAAAAGTTCAGATTATTCATTTGCATGATCAACCATAATTATGGTGGCACTTTGGTTGCTTAGTTACTGAGGCACCACGGAAGTGCACATGCTGTCTCATTATACAGTGTTGATTCAGTGTAACAATGTGAATGTAGGGAATAAGGATTGTGGAAATGAGTGAGCAATTTCACACAGCTTGAGATACCCTTTGGTGTTTTTTTTTACTACATGTCTGTAGTATGAAGGCAATGTGTACACATGTAATATTCAAGACAAAAATTTAGATGATTGTTCTTACCTTTATTTCTCTCTTTTTTTTTAAGTACGAGGATGAGGAATCAGCAGAAGAATTTAAAATCTCCAGCTTTGTGTCAATGGTTGAGGACTGCACTTGTATTGGAATTCCCTACAGCTCTCCAAGTAAGCTCAAAACATTTGTGTATGGAAATTAACTAATTATCTTTCTCCTGCTGTTGCTGCTGATGTTTTTAATGTTGTTATCTTCAGGCCATGCTCAGAAGTTTGATGTCTTCATGTTGGAGAAGTGGCCCATTATTCAAGCATTTGCTCTGGAGGGAATCGGAGCTGGAGGATTTTTCACCATGAAATATAAGGTACAGATTTATAGACATTTTTGATTTCTGTACAAAAACACACAATTTACAATTTGTAACCAGTCTACTATATGCTGTGTAATCATTTTAGCTGGTTGATGTGAGTGAGCAGCTTTGGCAGACCTATACAAGACTGGACCCAGTGTCTTTGGACTGTCTGCTCAGTGAGGTAAAATGTTATTGCCGTTTTACACAAAAGTTAAATTCGGACAGTATTACTTTACCTGAGGAGGTGGAGTAATGTCTTTTTACTACATAACATCAGTAAAATATAGGATAGATTCACATGGAAAAGGAAATCTCAGCATAAATGACTAAAATAGGATGGGCTTCTCGATGTACAAACTGCTGTCATCTTCATTAACATGTCATCTTAAAATACATTTGGAGAAATAATGAGCTTTTAGTTTGAAAATTAGTAGGTACATATTCTTAACACGTAAGCCATTGACTTCACGTTGACTTGCCTAATACAATCTGAAGCATCTGAGAAGTTGTTTGGCTCATCTTCTAAATATGAGGAATGCACAATAGCTGCATTCCAAAGTCTAGGCTGTAGCCAAAGTGGGCTGCATTGTTTGGGGTGTTCTGTGTCATAGAAAGCTGTTCCAAACTGAAGCAACCTTCATATACAGCCAAGAAACGCAGCCGACGTTTCTTGGAAATTGTTTTGAGGATAGAATTTTTGTATCCTTATCCACCACAGAATTTAGGTAAAAATAGAGGAAAATTAAGCCTCTACATGCAAGCTTTTTAAAAATATTTATAAATTATTGCTGTGAAGAACCAAAAATGTATAAAAAAAAAAAACATGACAAATGACATCAATACAAAGCCCTCTTAGACTGTTCCCTATGTGTGACCAGTAGGCTACTGCGAAAGACCCTTATAGGGCTGCGTTCACATTACCACTTTCATATGTGGTCTTAAATCGGATATGTATCCGATCCATGGACATGAATGTGACCTGTCACAGTCATGTAAAATTGTAAAAGTACTTCTTTTAAAACTACTTACAAATGTAAAAAAAATAATAATAATAGTAATTTCTAAAGCCATAATGAAAATAATGTGATATTAAATTGTTAAACATTGTAAAATTCGGGATGCACTAGGCTGCCTGTTTCAGCTGCATATATGCCCATTAAAAACGAATGTTATTTAGTACAATGTAAATATATTTAAGAAGCTTAGTTGGGACATTTTGAGAGCTTGAGTCTCTTAAGCCTCTGCAATGGATCATCTTCATACTAGACTACAAACGTCTGCTCTGTTCTTGCTGGAGTGTGATGTGACGGGTTCAGGTGTGATGGATTGTGTTTAAATCAATAGGGCGTTCATCTATTTATTTATTTTTTTATTACAAAATTTATAACAAAATTTTCTTCTCAAGCAAGGCAACAAAGTATTTGTACTTTGGTCCTCGACACCTCTATGTATGCTTTTTGTCATTTGGTTATTGTGAATATGGTCGAGTTTTGTCTGAAGTTGCCCTCTATCACCTAAGGTTATTTTACAGCTCAGTAGGTAAAAAGGCTCAACTGGAACTGAACTGAAAGCATACAGCAAACGATTACTTTACCCTTTTTTATACTTTTTAAGAATGTAAAAACCCACACACTAAGGGGTTCATATGAATGTGGTGCTCTTTTACAGGATTTGCTAACATTTGAGAGACAATGGAGCTGCTTATTCTCCAGTATGGACATAGAGACTCCACTGTCTATGCTGGAGTTGTCTGAGGCTCAGACTGCCGAGGTACACGTTTGTTTGTATTAAAAGTAAACAGTTACCAGCTATCTGTGAATTGAAGCTCACTAAAGTGGTTCAGTGTTCTATAATTGTATTTCTTGTCTTTTCCTTTCAACCTTTTTCATGTAGCCATTCAGAACATATTACTCCCATGGTCTTATTTCTAGTAATATTACAGATAACAGGTAATCATGAACATTCTTGTTGAAATAGACACCATTTTATCTGTGTAAATAATTACCAGTATAATTAAGAGACTCAAATAACCTTAAATTGTGTGGGTCTGCAGCAAAAGCCGACAGCCATTTGTCTTGTTTGGAAATCACTCCGCTAAAGAGGATCTGGACAACTACTGCTTTACATTTCCATCTGAGGGACACCAAGTCCGCAACACAGGACCACACGGGGGCTCTGCTAAACACATGGTAAGAAGATACACATAAACAAGGATAACACTCAAGCACAATGCCTTACATAAAACTTTACATAGAGCGTAAAATGAACTGTGTTCTCTCTCTTTTTTATTTTTAGCTTCTTCAGTGTGTGGCTCCTAAGGGCCCGCTGGCCTGTGCAAGAACCTATTTCTTTGGCAGCACTCATGTCCCCTACCTAGGTGAGTTTATGGTATGAGCAGAGGTCAGTAAATCAGGGTTAGGGAACTGTGATCTGGAGTCAGCAGAGTTGACTGATCTAAGGATGCTTTCATACCTTCCTTGTGTCATCTGAACTGTTCTGAACCAAAATACCAGGTGTGAAAGGTGCTGCAAACCACAGTCCAGACCAAAGAACCAAAATCTTGGCCCAGATTACATCAATCATGGTTTAGTTTCTTTGCAGTTTGAAAACCTTTTTTTTATGTTACGTTTGTGACTATTGCCTCTACTCTAATAGAATAGCAATCCTTATCTGTATACAGAAATTAAAATAGTTTGAGAACAACTACTACTGTACATAATGTGTGATGCATGTGCATGTGAAGGGAGTCAGATTCAGTACAACACCTGGACAGCCAATCCATTCATTGTCAAGTATAGGGCATCTCAGGAATCTATCTTATACCCTACGCATTACACGCCGCGATGCTCATTGCAATCTTACACCCTGTGAACAGTATATTTTTGTGCTTTTCACCAGCATTGTTTAAATAGCAAAGACTCTTACGAATATACCTACATTGATGGCAAGGTGGTCTGGAAGTGAGGTGTGTTCAGGTAAATTTCTGGTGTATTGCTATCTTGGCAACAGAAAACACAGGTGCGCCACTGACTAATTTGAACCTTGATTACCTTGTCAACCATAAGGTGTCCATTCCTATCTTGGCAACGCAGACACACACAATACACACACACACACACAAGGACACTCAACAGTGCACAAACCCAACTTTTACATAAACAATTAACAGAATACAAAAAAATGACATTGTTGTTCCCATAAATGACCTGCAATCAGTGTCCTCTGCTGAGAAGCACAAAAGCACTGTGCCGTGAACATACCAATCCGCTAAAGTCAGAGCACATCTGGCTATCAAAGGGAATGACAAGTGAAACGCTGATTGGTTTATTTCTCTTTATGCCCAAAACACCCATGATTAATTACATGATTATTTCTAAAAAAAAAAAATAAATCTCTCCAATTTACAAGGCCAACCCATTCATTAGGACTCCTTCTATTACTAGTGATGCCCCAACTCCAGAAGGGTGAAGACCAGCACATGCCTTCCTCTGATACATGTGAAGTCAGCCACCACCTCTTTTAGAACTGCTGCTGATGCAGCATTGCCCAGTAGTCAGTAGCGCAATGACTTGGTTCTGATACATCAGCTCACAGACGCCTTGTGCTGATCGACATCACCCTTTCGAGTGATGTGGGGAGAGAGCGCCATCTACCCACCCAGAGAGAGCAAGGCCAATTGTGTTTTCTCAGGGCCCCGATAGCTGATGGCAAGCTACATAAACAGGATTCAAACCTACAATCTCCTGATCATAGTTGCAGCACTTAGCCTGCTGGACCACTCAGAGCCCGTCTTTTGTTTTGTGTGTTTTGAGGCATATTTATTGTATTCTCATGATAACAAAGACACACTGAGGCCCTAAAAAGTGCTGTGCAGTGCATGGTTGACAGCTCGCCTAAAGATAAATAAAAAATGACTCTTAGAGTTGTTTACAGCATTTACTAAACTGCAGTGTAAAATTAAAATTAACCAAACAAATTATACAGAATACAGTAAAAAAATACATTAACCCTGGTCTGGATTTTCAGGTGTAAAAATGCTGTAAATCTCACAATTACAAGATAAGCTGAGGCAGTTGTATTTGATCAGGAAAATCATTCAGTTGTGAAGGACATGGCCCCTCTGGAGTTCTCCTCTACTGCTGAACAGATTTATAGCCTGATTTTATAGCCTTATTCTTTCAAGTAAAATACAATGGAGTATTGTGAACAATATATATTTTTTCTCTTTCAGCGAATGATAACACCCAGCAGAAAAAGACTGAGCTCCTGTAAGTGCTGAGACATGTTTTTGTGTGTGTGATCTGGTACATTTTTGATGTAATAAGAGCTGAAGCTGATTTCTTTTTTGTGTGTGTTTTATTTTGTAGGTTGCTTTCACAGATCTACTCAGCTACAATCCAGGCTGTGCTGGCAGGGATAAAGTGCTTCTCCATCAATTCCAGTTCTAGCAAGGTGCAATATTAATCCTGTGTAAACAGCTGATTAGCTGCACAATGACAATTACAAGACCTGAGCACATTTGTGCATAAGGTTTTACAGACTTGACACTGTTCCAAGGAGAGCTTTGTGTGTGTATATAATAGCATAATAACTGTGCGCAAAATGTAGGATAGTCTTAGACTATTGTGTTGTTTATTTCCTAGGCCAAGGATGTTGCTGAGCAAACATTTCAGCTGGCCTTGGACGCATTTGGTTTGCTTCAGTATCGGAATGCCCTCAGGTCTCGCTCTCTCTCTGTTACTTTCTTTCACTTACACATACATTTATTTATTTATATACATAAATAATGATTGCTTGTAATATTTATGTACACAGTTTGTAATAAAGAAACTGTGTTAACTGTTACTTTGTGTTGTAACCCAGGTCCAAAGCTGTGTTCAGCATCCAAGCTGTGAACAATGAGGGCAGGTGGGTGTATATACTCGTGCACAGCATATAACTGAACTAATTTTCATTTATATTTCTGCCATTGTTAATACACACACAATTTTTATAAAAAAAAGTCTTTTTTTCTCCTTTAAATTTTAGAGTTATACCTCTCAGCGATGAGCGCAGTCGTTTTTTGATCAAAACTGTAAGTAGTGTAGATGTTTTGCTCATCCTCAACAGAACCTTTAGTAATTCTGTACTAAATTTAGCAGTCTTTCTCAGAAAATTGTCATCCATGATGCTAATGTCTGTGGGTGCTTTCCATTACCTTCCTCAGGCTTCCATGGTGGTCTATGATATTCCAGATCTCCAGTGGGGAGGAAGTAACCTTGGATCTGTAGTTTTCTCTGAGTCCTTCCTGGAGTCTAGCATCTATATTCAAAATAGGGGTGAGAGTTCTTCACTTCTGCTTCTGCTTCTTTACATTTTCACTTCATAGTCTAAGTGCAGTGCCTTTTTTTGGCAGCAGTGACATTTCAAAATGCAATACGCAGAAGTACATACTGTCACATCAATATGTGTTCCTTGTATTGATAGTGCCGAGGTGTTGATATTGCTGTGAGCTATTTATAGAAGAGCTTTACTCTTCACATCTTTACTAGGACCTACCAAGCCTAAACCCACTATCACTAAAAAAGAAAATCTTATTTTTAGATGTATTAGCTGTTCATGAAATGAACTTGGATTGTAACTCGCTCTCACTCATTCACTAACATTTGTTCACTATTCACTCACAGGATTCTTGCCCACAAGGAATGATTGTTAGTCTTCATATAAGTAGATTTTGGTGTTCTGCATCAGTAACACTGCGTGTTCTTGTTTCATAATTTAGAATTTAGACATAATTTAGATTACTTTCCTAAAATAATCACCTTACTCATTTGTTCGTTTTTTTCAAGAAACACAAAAAACATATGTCAGTTGTTACGGCTATTTAAAAATTAGCAATGATTTATAAAGATATTTTGAAAATATTGATTTAAAAAGTGGAAAACAGTTAACAATGTATCATTTTAACAGCCACGAATTATGAAGCGTTTATGTTTAGATTGAAAGATTTATAGACTTATGAATTTTTTCTGATATCTAACAATTCAGAAATAAACTCTATAATAAAAGTCCAAAATCTTTACAACAACTAAACTACATACGCAAGTTTATGTTTTGATCCACTATGCCCATGCCTAAGGTAGCCCTCTCTATTGTAATATACCACGCTAATATAGCCTAAGTCAAGTCAAGTAGTTCTATTGTCAATACTGCATATGTACAGGACATACAGAGGATTGAAATTACATTATTCTCTTCTTCCCCAAGTTACTACATGTACAGCAAGATAAAAATATAAATATAAAAGAATGAGAGACACTAAATGTACAATAGAAAAGGGTCGCAGATATAGACGTACACATAATAGTGCAATAGTGATATGGTGATTAAAGAGGGAATGACAGTACCATTGTTAACAGAACACGTCTAAAACATTAGTGCAAATATAGATGAATAAAAGCTTAAGTCTGGTAAAGTGAACAAGTTCTTTAAATGTCACAGTTGTAGCAGGAATCAAAGTGGGTATGATAGTGCAGGTATAAGCAGTAGTGCAGGTCTGGGGTGTGTAAGTGCATGTCAATTCTTGAAATGTTCTAGTACTGTGTAGTTTCGGTACTGTGTTGATAGAATGCTGAGTGAGTGACTGCTGGGGGCAGGATGTAATAGTTAATTTATGATACAAAGACAATGAACTTTGAGTGCATGTGCCCAGAACGATGGACAGCAGAAGGGGTTAGGGCCTTGCTCAGGGGCCCAACAGTGGCAGATCCTAATATCGAACCCACAACACAGTCAGCAAATAACTCACTGCCTTACAATTTCGCCAGGGCTCAGATTCCAGCCTATCGTGTGTAAGATCAGGTCAGTTAACAGCTTTAGAATCACAATATAGCTTTTATTCTAGAATAGAAGAACCATTTTGCTAGAGTTTAATGTAAGCAGCATGAAGCCATCAGTCATGGCAGAGAGATTGGTACTCTGAAACTGAATGTACCGTAATATTTGAATGTTTAAATATCATTAAAACATTATTGTATATGCAAAAAATATAAGTTGTGTACCTGAAGATAATATAGGCTATAGTTTGGATGGAACAATGCAGAGGGAAGTGCTTTTGCCCAAGATTAATATTTGAATACAGTTGTGTGATTTATACAGTAAAACAGAAAGAAGAACTTTAAAGTCATAAAGTTGTTTATGTAAAAAAAAAAACTTCATTTGCCCTTAATTTTTTTTAAATCCACCCAAAAATTGTTTGGTATATTTATTTATTTTTTAATGTTTTGTTCCAGTGATATAAAAAATCCTACATTTAATTTCCTCACACCTGAAAATGCCACAAAAACAGACAGTAGGCTTTATCTGCATGAAATATTTAATAGCACATATGAATACCAGCTAATTCTTAGGAAAATCATCTCTCAGTGAATAATCATCTCCTCTGAAATGTATCCAGAAATTCAGTAAGAGTGTTAATTACCATATGCTTAAATGAGAGTGAACAGACTGAGGCAAAGCAGAGCGAAAGCTTACACAGTGAAAATTCTGGGATAGTCATAAAAGAACACTATTGGGAGAAAAAAATTGACTGGATAGCATATGGTCTTACAAGTGTAATGTGTGTCTTGTTCTGCAGATGGAGCTCTTTCCACAGACAGCTGCTTCACTGTGCTTACTTCTTCAGTCCCTCGCCATATGTGCTGGCTGGTACGCTGTTTTCACTGTCTCTCTCACACATTGCTTGTTATTTGGCAGGTGACTGACAGACTGTTTTCACATTGTCATAACGATTATATATACATTTACTTAATAGTCACACTTACTTCATGATGTATCTTATACAGCAAATTGTATATTTTCTATAGCCTATTGATAGATACACTGCCTGGCCAACAACAACAAAAAACTCCACCAAAAAAACAAGGTCACACGCTCTAATATTTTGTTAGACCACTTTTAGCTTTAATTGCCACACGTATTCGCTGTGGCATTGTTTTGATAAGCTTCTGCAATGTCACAACATTTATTTTAATCCAGTGTTGCATTAATTTTTCACCAAGATCTCGCTTTAAAGAGCCTGACCACTGCACAAAGTCTTCTCCAGCACATCCATAAGATTCTCAATGAGGTTAAGGTCTGGACTCTGTGGTGAACTCTCAATCCATGTGTGAAAATGATGATCTCATGCTCCCTGAATCCTGAACTCTTTCACAATTCCAGCACCATGAATCCTGACATTGTCATATTGGTATATGAAGAAAAAATCCATAAATGGAATAACTTGGTCTATATTCAGTATATTCAGGTAGAGTCAGCTGACCTCATTCTTTCAGCACATACTGTTGCTGAACCTAGACCTGACCAACTGCAACATCAACCCCACATCATTTGCTTAGTTAAATCCAGGCGGCAGTGTATATTTAAATGTATATATTGACATTTTGAAGAGATATTTTATCATATTTAAAAGGAAACAATATAAAAGGTGCAATATATCGTTTTAGCATTGTCATCACAATGTGGGTATGGCTAATGGTCACATTAAAGGTCATGTGATATAATACAAAAGGATTATATCTGCCAGATATTGTTTCTTTTACTTTGATATTGGATACAGAGTATGTTATTAGTGTTGTGACCTTGGATAATTGACTTCTGGTGACTTATAGTAAAAAGGTGCTAATTTTTTTCATATTGCAATATATATCATAAAATAAAACCTATTGCAAAGTATTTTTTCCATATCATGCAGCCCTGATTATAAAATCATTATAAAAGAACATATTTATCATTAACTAGCTCTATACAGTAAAGCTAATGAGGCCATTGCATTGGCTACAATGTGCATGTCTACACATCAGCAGTAGGCAACTTAAAAAAAAATCAAAATAAGTAATCCAGGGTTTCCAGCAACAGTATGTAAGGTAAGGCAGCTGCCTTAACAATGATCACACCCTGCCTTGACAGTAACCCCCTCCCTCAACCCTAAACTTGCCTACCCTCTCTTGACTAATCAATTTTCTGCAAAAAAAAAAAAAACTGAAATCAGTTCCAGTTTAATACAAATTTAATCCAAATACACTGACATGACAAATGTTTTGGGATAACAGTATGTAAATTGATCATGAAACATGACATCAGGGGACTGCTTGGGAAATGCCCACAGTATTTTATAGCTTTCAGGGGACATGGCAAAAGTAATGGGATACTCATGTACTGATATGGATGTAACAGTTAAACTATGTGCATTTGATAAATAGCCATATGCACTCCTTAGCATAGATAAATTTGTTCTCCTTCTCTTGTGTCTGTAGGTGGACGAGTCTGATGTAAGATTGTCTGAGCAGGCTCTGCATCTGCTAAAGGTGAATTGTGCTGGGCTGCTTATTTCAACGCAGAGTTTTTGCATGATTAATGAGTGCACTTAATTTGCTCATCCTTTGTTCTCTCGCTTTTGTTTCTCTTTCCCATTTGTCTGTATATGTGTGTGAGAATAGGAAGAGAATGGCACATGTTTAGGCGTTCCTCTGACGACTAAAGACTCAGCCCATGTGTACTCCAACAGTCTTCTTTCCACACCTGAGGAAGGTATTTATTACAGTGGTTGATTCATGTACTTTTATAAGGATTTGCTGTAGGTGTGTATATTCATATGTTTGAGTTTATGTGTTCTAGGCAAGCTGGTGTTTTTCTCAGAGGGGTTACTGTTTGTCCATGCACGTTACGGCACAATTACCCTCTCCAAGAACCACATCAACACCATCAAGGTCTACAATGGGGTCAGTGGCATCACTATCTGATATATTAGTAGGCGTATTCTGACCAGGTTCTTTTAGTACTGTTTTAATTGACTGTCTTGATACAATTTTATAATATATTTTAGAATAGTTTATAATATTATAAAGGTGTGCTTCTAATTCATATTTTATTTAGGCAACAGTTTATGTAGTAAGACATTCTGAACTGAATTATTCTATCAGTCAAGATATCTTATAATCCAGTCTGACTGATCTACAGTGGCTTGCAAAAGTATACAAATATAAAAGTATACATTTACAACCACAAACTTAAATGTATTTTATTGAGATTTTCTCTCCTGATCCTGAGTCACTGGATCAGATCAGGATATCCCAACATATTAGCAAATTAGATTGTTTTTTAGTAATATTATAGTTACAGCCTTCTAAGAACAAATTACAGATATATAGATAGATAGATAGATAGATAGATAGATAAAGATTATGTTCCACCTGAGGTGCAGCATGTCATTGTAAACCCAGTGTGAATGTCGATGTTTCTGCAGGACTCTATCTCTGCTACAGCAGTGCTGTTCATAGAATACGAGAGCTCTCTGCTACCCCACCTCCCTTTTCCTCTGCATAGCGCTGATCGCTGCTTGGCTATCACTCTGATGCCCAGAACCAAGGGATATAAAAGCTTTTACTCCCAGGTAAACACATAGAAATGATCTGCAGTGGAATTAACTATTCAAAGCTTTTGTTCATTTTTATTAATTATTTATTTCTAAACAAAATACTGCTTGTATCTCAGGTCCTGCAGATTTGGAATAAGCCTGATTCTGGGCTCTGGGTGCAGCATGTGGACCAAGACCAGCTGAGCCTGGACCAGAAAAATATGTGAGTCAGGCTGACCTACACATTAGCACTCCAGCACTAGCACAATGCTGCACATTAACAACACTGCATTGTATTATTTTCGTATTCTATTCTTCATTGTTTGATTCCCAGCTTTGACAGAGTGTGCTTGTGTCTTTGTGTTTGTGTGTGTGTGTGTGTGTGTACGGTTCTGTTGCTGATCCCTGCAGGTACTCCAGATTACTGAAGCTCCATGATCCACACAGTTCATCCCCATCAAACCCCAGAGCAGCCCTGAGAAGCGCTTATCCGGAGCTGCCGGAGTTGGACAGGTAGCGCACGTTTACCCAGTGGCCAATTGCAGGGTAGAGTGCTTCCATGTTGAGTCTCCGCGGTGTTGATGGGGGTGTGTATTGTTGATCTTTCCAGGTTCCTGAAGCACTTCACTGTCAGCAGCAGTGTCTGTGAGGAGTCTGTCTGCAGTGACCACCTAGCAGCTCTCTTTCCAAACGCCCACCCTAAACCAGCTCCTTCTGAGTCAGAGAGAAAGGTCATTCAGCTGAATAACATGCTCATATATGCATATGGCCTTGCAGGCATATAAAAGGTCATGTTAGCATTGTGTTTTTGATTAATGCTTGTGTTTTGTGTGTGTGCATGTAGGTTGTCCTTTCCATCATTTCAGGCTTGCCAGGCAGTTTTAAAGAGAGTCTGTGTGATTTCTTGGTTGAGGTGAATCAGGAGTGTGGAAGGTGAGTGTAAATGCTTGTTAGCCATCATGTCTACACAAACTGTACAGTAAAGGGGAACCGTATTGTATTGTATCGTACGCAAAAAATATAGTGGTAATAGTGGTACTCTGTCTTGAAACCAGTTTATTTATGTTTGTTTTGTTATTTATTGTGACACTTTAAGTTTATTTATTTGTATCAGTGTTTCTGTTTGTAGTTTATATTTGTGCACTAAATATTCAGAATTTCAGTATTGCAATACATTTTTTGTTACGCTGCCAACATGTACACATGTGGCGTAACTGGCATGATTTTTGACCTCCTAGTATGCTGTTACGTTTTCATGTTCTAAAATAAACATGCTAATCCAACTAGCTACCTGTGGCTATATTCCTTCTCTTCATTCTCCTTCAAATTGTTGAAACACTGTCGCTTATCTAAACAGGCACTCGCTCTTTCTCTCTCACACACACTTGCACGCAAGCACGCACACAGAACTGTGTTGAACTCAGTAAATCAGCACAAACTGTCCTGAGATATTATAATACAGTAAAAAAGCTCTAGTCTTCCAGGCCTAAACACCACTATACTATTATTAACGCAATTATTGCAAATACTGTTTATTACTTTCGTCAAAATATAGAACCTATAGTAAACTAATCCCTGTGGGGGGTGTGGTAGGTCTGGGGATATTTTGTACTCATAAAATTTTTTCAAAATTTGCCGGTCTGGTTACATTACGTTATTTGTATTATGTTTTATTATTTTTATTATTATTATAATTTATGAAATTAATAAAACACAAAAATAACCTGTTTTTTTATGGAATTAATTTGACGCCATATCAACCAAAATGGAATAGTAGCTAGAGGGCTTTCATAGGAACTGTTTTGACTTTTGAGTTTTGTTGATTTTATTTTTTGACAGATGGGAAGTATATTACCCTGATCAAGATGCAGAAGATCTCTGTGTTCTACATCTCCAGCGCTACCTGAGCAGCCTGGTGTCCAATCTGAGTGAAACACATTTCAATACACCAAGAGTGTTACTACTGACACCAGAGTAAGATGCATCAATACACAGTGTGTCATTTTTTATATAGTATTTTTTGCAAGGCTCTTTGATATATTGAGGATGTTTGTATGTGTGTTTGTGTACATTTAGGTACACTGATGTGTTGGATGTTCTCCAAGCTATCGTATCTCACCCAGACCGAAAGGTTCAGAGACGAGTGAGTGTGGGTGCTGTCACAGCCTGTGTCAATCCTCTACATTCCTTTATGGAACACAGGTAAGAAGGTCATCTTTCATCTTATTCCATATGGGAATGCACTATTGGTGAACCATCATGCTGTTATAGGATTAATTCAGCAGTTAATGTCTTTTTTTCTTAGGTTTCTTTTCCCCAAACTGTTGGAACAGTGCAGTCAGGGTAAGATTTATGTTTTTACATATATATGTGCGTTATATTGTTGCTGTCAGAAAAAAAACATCTTTATTGTTATTATGTTTTTTAACTTTTTATGATTAATATACAAATTGCAATGCTCCTTACTACTTATAAGGCTTTGGATTGTGATTGGGCCAATCTAGGCATTTTTATGAACTTTGTACTCAGTTCTGCTGTTTTGATTTAAATCAAACCCATTGTATTTATATAATGCTTTTTACAACTGACGTTGTCAGAAAGCAGCTTTACAGAAATGTGGTAGCAGCTCAGAGAATCATACAAAATATTGAACATACAAATTGAACCACAGTGAGCAACGGAAGCAAGGAAAAACTCCCTCAGAGCTGGACGAGAAAGAAAACTTGGGAGGTCCAGGAACCAAGATTAACATGTACCTTATATTATCACATGTACCGTCACATGTACTATCAAGACTAATATATAGAAGGGGACCCATCCTCTTTTGTTCAGACAACTTATAAATTAACATTAAAACGTCATTATATATCCACATATGTCTAATATGTTCAGGTGAATAGCCACAACAGCAGTTGAAGCAGTTAGAAAATACCTAATTAAAGTTCATATAAACTTAGCTGATGTAATCGGTAGTAAGAAGTGAGCAACTTGTCCAAGGCAGGTGGCATAAACTGGGCAGTGTGCAGCTGATCTCTGTTTTAGCAGTCTGTTATCAAATATTATAGTACTATAGGAAATAGTATTATAGGAAAATAGTACTTGTAGATGCAATTTAAATGTTAAAACCAGCAATATACTAGTTACACTAAGTGTATATATAATTAAATTACACTAAATGTATCAAGTAACACGTGATACTTAAATAGTGTGATGTTGCTATATTCACTTGTCATCTGTCTTAATAAAAGGTGACTAAAAAGGGTGGAAAAAAATACAATCTTTGATAACTTAAAATAAAATCTTTTTGTATAGACTTTCATTAAAAGATTTTTTTTTCCTTCCTTCTTGTATAAAGTTGCCATTTTGAAGACACAAGGTTCTTTAGTGAGTGCTGTAATATGTATAGTTATTTATGCAGCATTTTTATTGAATGTTTTGTGCCTGTGCTTCAGGGGCTGTCAATAATGTGGTATTTACTGGTTTGACTACGGAGCAAAAGCACCCTCTGCTGAAACACATGCAGCAGCTGATCCATTCAGCCAATCCCAATGCTGCGTTCATTCTAGCTGAGAGAGGAGCCGTGACCAGGTCAGCCAACCCCTATTTGCACACCCATAGCTCATATCGACCACATTATAATAATAATATGTTTTTGTTATACCTTACAGTTAAATATCAGCCTATGAGCAGCAGGATGTAAGATGCATTGTCATGATTGATTTCTGATTACAGAACTGAAGATATGCGTCTGATTCTGAGTGATAGCAGTTTCTCCCACCCTCAGATGATCAGAGCCCGGTACCTGCTGTACCCTGGCTGGTGAGCACCTCTGTCCCCTTCTTCCCCTTGCCTTCACACTGTGTGTGAATAAATGAATGCTATATGTGTGCCATATTAATGCTGGAATGCACGTTGTGTTGCAGGTGGGAGGGCAGATTTGTATCTGGCTGTGGATCTGTCTCCATGTCTCAACACTATTTGCAGTTCAGCCGTCCTCTAGAGAGAGCCCTATTCCTGCAACGCTGCAAAGGTGAGTGTGTGTGCATTCGTGAGAAATTCTTTCATGCAGGTTGGTAATAGAAAACCAAGATGGTGTAATCCGACTCGAAGGTGTTAGCGGTGTGTCACAGTACTGTGTGAACATGCTGCTCGGAGATCTGCTAAAGATACCAAGCCGAGTGATGAAAGCTGATCCTGCTATGTGGGGTAACTCTGGCTTGTCTGTCTCTCTATCTCTCTCTCTCTCCGTCTCTCTCCTCCCCGCTCCTTCATTCCCAGGACTAAAGTCTTCTCTCAGAGGCAGCCCCTACACGGGAAACATCTATCACATCAGTGGGAAAGTGCTCTTCTCTGGTAAAGTGCTACAGTTCCATCTGTCTTTACTCCAAACATTTCTCCGAAAGGCTGAGCTGCTACACGTTTTAAATTAAACCATAAACAGAACATTTGTTTGAATGTTGCTTTAAATAAAAAAAATGTTTGCTGAATTTAACTTGGGCCCTATCTCATTTTACCCCTTTGGTCCTACCACTTACCCCTATCTCTTCTTTTTGAGAGATCAAATCCTCCACATAGGAATTGGGAAACCCTTCAAGCACCTGATATGTCATCAGGATCACTAAAGTTTAATAACCTAGCTGCTGGTTAACCAGTTAAATTTAGAGCTTTATTGCATGTCTTCAGAAAGGTGGGGGGTATGGTGCAGAAATTAATTATTACTGTCCATTCCTTTATTCCTCTGTGATGGGAGATGAAAATAGTTTTGATTGGCTTTTATTTAATTTAATTTGTCCGTTCCACCTTTAATGCTGCAGCCCCTGCTGTCTGTTTCACCATTTAACGTTGGCAAGCTAGCTCGCTATTGAGACAACTACTAGCGATCATTTTGTATGCTTGTTATGAAGTATTCAGCCATAAAACATTAAAACTACACATTAAACTATAGTAATATAGTGCTAATCGTCACTTTTAGCAAGGAAATACTTACATTTTTCGCTTGTTATGCCATCTTACCAGCGATTCTTATACCCCTTCGTTTGAAGTGTGCATCTAAAAAAACTCAGTATGAAGGGCTAACAAGCCCTATTCCTTCTCCTTACCTCTCCAGCCTAACAAGAATAGGGAAATCCCTTCTGCTTGGCGTGCACGTGCAAAACAGAGAGTTATGGGGGTAAGTGGTATGACTAAGGGGTGAAATGGGATTAGACCTTAACACTGGTATGCTAAGTATCATGGGGCAGGAACTGCACTGACCTGCTGGATATTTGTGTGGGTCTTTTGCATTGAATGTAGATTTGATTTCTACCACAATCATTTGGACAATTCTAACCAGATGTCACCGGGCACAATCATTAACACCCAAAGTAGACAGTGCAGTGGGTGCTAATGCATTGTAAGATATATTCCCGGTGCACTTGTGACTTCAATGCTTCGGAAATGAAATGTCCCATTCATCTGGCACCCACTACCAGCCCTAACTCTGATCACTCTGATAATTCACATCGGCTTGTCATGAGCACTCTTGCCAGTGTTCACCCTACTTCACAACTTATACAGGTGTGGACATTCCCAAGCAGCTGAGGAAACACCTGATCATAATCAGTGTACTTACTGCTATCTCATGATGTTTGGCATGTCAGTGTACAAATCGTGTGGGGAAAAAAATACATAGGACATATATTACATATTTAAACGTACTGACGTGAACCTTATTTAATGATATTGTAACTGTAATTTTAAGCATTTAAGTAGTAAGCATGTATATAGGTGTGTACTTGTTTTTTGTCCCATGAAAAATATAGGTTTTATTAAGTGCAATTTTTTAAAGTATTTATAAGACATTTTGTTTCAGTTTTATCTGTTTAATTACAGAAGCAGTCAAAGGTTTGGACACATCGTCTCATTCGTGGATTTTCTTTATTTCATTATTTAACTGATTTTCTACATTGTAGATTAATAAAATTATTAATAAAAATTAAACAAATGAAAACTTCTTAGCGTTCCCATATTGTTGGAAAAGTGCCATTTTTAAGACTCAGCACCTCGAGTCTTAAATTATTTTAAATTAATTCAGCACCTCGAAACCTGAATACGACTCATTTCACTAATCAATAAACCGAGAGGGGTGCTTTTTCTAGGGGGGGTGCTGATTTCGACACAGCACCGGCTTTTCACGTCCCGTTGTTGTCAGGAATTAAGTGACCACTACAGATAAAGGAGTTTCTTTCCAGTCTGCCTTTTTAAAGTTTACAAATGTTGTCCACTTTTTGGATATGAGTGTGTTCCTGTATAATTTTAATATCTTGCATATTAAATTTACATTGTAAAAAATGAAAGAAAACACATTGAATGAGAAGTGTGTCCAAACTTTTGACGGGTAGGTTAGATTACATCCATTCCTCAGTATTGTTTAAATGAAGCTCAATTGTCCATATTTTAAAATATGTTACAAACAAAAAATCTAAGGTTTTTATGGGATGTTCTTATTTTTATGACTATACAATTTGTACTAATGTTTTTATATGTGTATAATATAATTCATGAAATTATATAGAACAGATAAACAGTAATTGTGCATTAAAATGTACAGCAGAGTTGTGTTCTCTGTAAAGATGCTTTACATAAATCAGTAATAGTACATTTTGCATTCAGCTGTACTTCATGCATTTCCTAACATGTATTATTCGACAGCAGGACGCCTCTTGCTGTGGCTTTGTCTGTTTTAAACCTCTGTGTGTGATAAATGAATGACTTGCCTTTGGGAAGTGGTAGGCAGGAGCCCTCTGGGCTGCTTCTGGACGGTAGGACTTTTGCCTCTACAGTCTCAGTGATGTGGCCTGCTCCACTCATCTTAGTTCTCCTCTGTTTTCACTCATTTTTCTCAGTTGTTGTTTTTTGGAAAGGTCTTTAAGCCTGTTCTTTATTTGTCCTTGTGACCTTCTGTGGTGTAGGTGCATGGAGAGAGTGAGTAGAATGCAGAGGTTTGAACGGCTGTTCTGAGTGGTTGGAATTAGTTAATTTGATATGATTTAATATGAGTTGATTTTAATAGTTTGTTTCTGAGTTTGAGCACCATTTAAAAAAAAAAACACCCTGGATAGCTTAGTCCATTTGTTTCCATGTGACAGGAGCTCATAAAGCCTTAACGCCATCTGTAATGCTCAGTTCTGGCCATAAATCATCTGTGTTTTGCATTAAGCACTTATGATTTTTGGAATCTCTTTTGTTTTAGTCTCTCAGACCCTTGTGGTGATTTATTTTGTATTGCAGTGCATTATTTCAGTTTTTTTGATCCTGGTTTTAATTCCTGCCTGTGTGGAGAGTGCTGCTGGGAGTTGGTACTGTGGTGAGAGGAGTAGTGAGAGTGGGATGTGTGATTGATTGCGAGCACGCTGTGCTGGACATAGATGTGTGAAGCACTTCCCTGTTTTGTATATGATTCTTTGTATAGCATGTCACTATGTCATATACATTTGTATTTGTGATGTACTTGTGATTGTAACTACTGTTTGTGTGTATGTGTGTGTATGTATCTGTTCATTCCTGCATGCAGACAGTAACAGATTAATGGAGGTGAGCTGTAACTCTGTCAGTGGGAGTGTGACCGTGGCCCCTGATCAGTGGTCCACCCATAGTCCCAAAACCACACACACCTGCTACCTGCTGATATACGGGGTGGGATTCTCCCAGGAAGGCCTGAAGGAGTGGCTCAGGCAGTGTACTAAACAGGTATTATACAGATACACATTCAAATAGGGCCTTTAAGGCTCATTTATGCTCATTTACAGTGCCTTGCAAAAGTATTTATACCCCTTGGACCTTTTTTACATTTTGTCACCTTACAACCACAAACTTAAATGTACAGTTGCAAGAAAAAGTATGTGAACCCTTTGGGATGACTTGGATTTCTGCCTAAATTGGTCATTAAATGTGTTCTGATCTTCATCTAAATAACAACAATAGACAAACACAGTCTGCTTAAACTAATACCACACAAAAAGTTATATGTGTGCATGGTTTTATGGAGGAATAGCGGTTCTCTCGTGTCTGTGCCGGAGCTCCTCTGAGCTCAAACCAGACTCTGTAAGTTTTCCTAGGCAGCCGCAACCAACGCTCGCGAGAACTGCGACCTGCTTTCCGACCTTTAGTTCTAACAGTTCTACAAGGACTATTGGTTCATTCTTTACAAAATAACATACATACACTCTGGCAGAAGCTGGAAAGAGACTGAATATGTCTGTGAAAGCCAGAAAACGAGAAAGAGAAACTAATCCGCCTGAAACATTTATTACACTCTGCAACTGTAGGGGGAGCCTGCAAGCACAAAATCTCAATCCTACCTAGTGGAGCTTTAAAACATTCAGAGTGCAGGATGGACTAGCAGTGCACTAGTTAAATTCCAAGTTTCTAGGATTCTTCTGAGCCCCAACATGACGTGATATAGTTTAAATATACAGCTCTGTAAAAAAAAAAATAAGAGATCCCTTAAAAATGATGAGTTTCATGGATTTTACCAAATTGAAAAACTCTGGAAAATAATCAAGAGTAAGATTTTTTTATTTCTGCACCAGGACTGTCATAAGGTTTCCAAAAGCAGTGACTGGTGAAGGAGAACATGCCAAGATGCATAAACACTTTTATTAAAAAAACCTTTGCATCTTTTTTATTATTTCTGCCATTTCTCATTTTGTACAAATAAATACTCTTAATTAACATTTTTAAATTTGATTTATTATTACATATAATTCCCAATGTCGTGACTTTCCAATAGGAATGTCTTACAGCTCTTCTACTGCTAGATATCATTAAGTTAAGTATTAGAATTTTAGAATAATGCTGCCTAAAACTCCTAACACGCTTGCATTACTGTTCAGCACATGAAATTTTAAATAAGACAATAACCAGGAAGCTAAGATAAAAAAAAAAATCTATCCAGACTTCACTGGTGATTTGATTAAGGCTAAAATATCCTAAAGCATCCTAACTGCTCTAATTTTAATAAGTGTTTTAAAGATCACTACAGCATGCCATTGACCGGGAGAAAGCCCAATGGTGGTATCTGTGAGTCCTCACTTCAGGTAGTCATAAGTTACAAATAATTGCAGCCAAACATTAAACACTACCATTTATTTCAAATGATTAGTTAGTCAACGCAGGCTCTCTGAAATGAATAGGATCTACATAACTTGGGCTGTAAGTCCTTTATGTTTTGCTCGTTCAGCTATTTACTGTCACATTCATTATTTTTCCTTTTTTAATCCATTGTGCTAAAATGAAGAACCAAAACAACAAATACAGTCACTGCCAGATTACTGAGAGAATGCACTATACATTTAAATATCAGTCAGACACATTCCAATGTGTGGATTCCAATGTTTTCCCATTTACACTTACAGAAAGAGCCAAAGAAAGCTAAGAAGACCAAGAGGACTCTTACACCACAGGAGATCAGAAGCATTCATGTAAGCAGCACACATACCCACACAGACACACACAAAGAAAAAACAACTATGATCAAAGGACTTATAGAACGTAATTTGCAACTACCTTAATTCTGTGTTGCTGTGGTTAACATGATTCTTGTTTTTCTTTTTATTACATTAATTTTAGTTTAGCCGCATTTTAGTTTCCTTCTTTTCCTATAAATTAAAATGTATTTATTAATTTTACTTTGATCAATTTTTTTTAACAATAAATCATATAACCCTCCTGTTATGCTACAAAAATATAATAATATAATAAATATAATAAAAAATAATCAGAAAATATATATTTATTCTTAGCTGGACCTAATTAGTGTAATGAACATGAACATGAACATATAAATAAAAAAAAAAACAAAGTAATTGAATGTGTTTTTATTATGAACGCTTATGTGTGTTTATATTACACACACTGTTCTGATCAGTTTATTCCAGCAGTAGTATTAAAAAGAAAGAGTAAAAAAACACTAATGGACAGTAAGAAATCTTAGGTAAACTATAATCTTAAACTATGAAATTTCCAATGCAATTATTTTAATTATAAAACATTGAATATATATTCATATTATAGATCATTTGAGTTAAAAAGTGTTTGTGTAGAACAATATTTTTTAAATCTACTTTTTGTTTTGATTATTTAACTGATTAACTGTTCTGTTATATTTGTTTATAGGTGAAGAGGCACCTGGACCCGCTCCCTTCTGGTTACTTCTACAACGGATATCAGTTTGTCAGTTTCTATGGAGAGAAACTGAATTTCCACCCTTGTATCCTTTCAGCACAGTTCTACAGCATTTCATATAATATACACACACTGTATAGCTGGAATTGAGTTTTTTGTCAGTGGTTATGTTAGTGTTATTTTCTTTACATGTGTGTATTCAGTGATGGACCAGTTCATCGAGGAGTATCTTCAGGAGGTCAACAAAGAGGTTGAGTGCTTCAACCGAGAGGTGGACCTGTATGCACACACTGATCTCTTCGACTAGAACTCCTCTCACACTCAGAGAGTTCTTTTGGGAAGGGGGGAGGTGGAGGGTGGGTTCACTTCCGGACCATTATCAGCAGCCGTCCAAACAAGCTATCCAATTAAATGTTCAATTTATTGTTCACATGATGTCCCAAAAGATAAGGAGGGAAGTGTTAGCTACTTTATCTTTAAAATCAGGGAAAACCGCTGCAGTCTGCAAAGTGAAACGATGAAAGATGATCTTCACTCAGCTCACCAGCACTTTAACGAAAAAGCAAGGATCTTAGGGTCATCTTTGCTTAACTCTGTACTGTACATAGTGTTAATGTACCACCGCTAGAGCGAGAGATGACAGCAATCAGTGGTCGGTTCCTCTCTAATTCCGGTATCCTGTGCCCAAATGATCAGAGCTCCATAGGATCATATGCGGATGTTAATAGAGTGTGTCAACAGGGCAGAACCTGCTTGAACAGGAAAAGGCTCTGATGTCCACAACCAAGGGAGTGAGTGCAGATGGGGAGACAGATGTGTCGCTCGATTGGTCTGTAGACTCCAGCTGTGGAGCTGAGGTGATCATCTCTCATCTACTGCAGCACTGACTCGCGCAGCGGCGTCGAGTCGCTCTGAAGTGGTCATTAAAGCAGGTGCTGTGACCACGAGCACAGAAGTCATTCCATTTATGGTGGGGAACAGGGAAAGGGGGAGGGGGTAGGGGACAAGGGTTGACGGTCACAGAGTTAAAAAAAAAAAAAAAAAAAAGTTAACAGAATTTGGAAATCTTTCTGGGTTTTTGATTTTTTTTTTTTGGAGTGTCAGGTAGGGTTGTAGATGGGGTAGAATGAATTTAATGCTTTCCCCCTTTCCCTTGTTATTGCTTAAGCTTGTTCCCATCCCCGTGGTTGTAGGGCCGGCATGTAACAATAGGATTTGGATAGGCTTATCTTCTAACTTACATGAACTCGGCTGGAAAGGTGTCTTGTTAAAGCCTGTGTTACCTCAGGCTGCGACTCGGGTTAGCCGAGGCTTTGATGGGCCGGGGAGGGTCATATAATAACCAGCTCCGGCTGAAGTGGGATTAATATGTGTTTATTAGAGCCGGTAGGAGTGGATCCAATCTGTTCCGTGCCGTTTTGCAGGCAGATTTAGCTCTTTTACCTGGGGTCTCGCTTCTCTATGCATGTTTACTCATAAATGCAGAAATACACACAGCAGGGGAGCAGCGGTGTCGCTCTCTCGCGCACACTCTCATATTTGACCTTGCGTCATCTGTAAGACGAGAATTACGAAGCTAAAAGTGTAACGCTTCAAAAGTGATTACGGCACTGCTGAAGTGTTAGATATGAAAGGGCAGGGGGAGGGTGGGAGGGGTGGGTTTGCACTTCCAAAGAAATGAGATGCATCCATCTGCAGAGCTGGAGAGCCAGCCGCTGTTCTAGACCAGCAGTTTTAGAGCAGTAGTTTAGAACAGGGTGTGCCATAGTTTTGCCTAGCAGCGTGGACTGTAAAGGGAGTGTTGTGATTGTAGGTTGCTGCCGCTGTGTTGGTTGACGTTAAATATTATAGGTCAGTTTCCCAGACGGGGAGGGATTAAGCGCAGAGTTTCAATCAAAAGGAAAATCTAGTCTTTGATTAGGCTTAATCCCGTAGGCTTAAAGTATATTCAGGGGCCTTATTTGCCAAATTTTCAGTTCTTAGCCAAGTCTAAGAGAAATATCTATATCTCTATACAGTAGATTATTCAGATTATCTTTAATAATATTTTTCTATTAAACACTGAAAAGAGCAAATTTTTCTATTAAACAAGAAAAGAGCTCATTCATTAAGTGCTGCCTAACAGTGCTGCCTGTTAATTCAGAATCTTATTAGGCAAGCCTATACTAATAAATAATTCCAGCATCATTATTTTTTCATAGACAAAATTTAATTCAACTATCATTTACAACGACAACTTGTTTCCTGTCAAAGTTAATCAAATTTGCAATGAAATATGGAATGATTTACAAATGCAGCTTCAAATTGCATGTGTGTTTCAAACTGCAATTTAAAATCTCAAAACGAATTCATTAATATTGACATAATCTTTATTAAACATCTATGATTATTTTAGTCAGCAACCATTTAAATTTTTATTTCCACTTATTTGCCTTGTTTTGAGCGACGCAAAAGACACATTTAAATTTGTTAAATTTGGCAACCAAGTCTGAGGAATTAAAATTGCAAATGGATTGGAATCAATTAGCAGAAATAAGAAAATCAGAAATCCAATTTTTACAGAAATCAATCTGGGTACAATGTGGACATGCCAAAAATCAGATTTGGGCTTGCAGTCTGAACACAGCCTAAAACTACGCCTTGGAACGTCTTGCTGGTCTGAAATTGCTGCAGCTGGCTCTCCGGCGACTCTGCAGATGGATGATGTTGAAAGAAACTCGTACACTGCTGCTCCTCTCTGTGCTGCAAGTATATAAAAACAAGTATAGTAGTGGAATTCCATACACGTGTGAGCACGACGCGTGGGCTAGCGTTTCTCTCACCAAGCCATATTATGCAGTATAGGAGTATGTCACAGTTGCCGTGGTCATTGATATGCTAGAGAGATGTGTCGCTGTCGCTGTCCACACTTGTCACTGTTGCTATGGAGATTCACAATATGGTAAACTTGCTGCCATCGCCATGCAGACTTGTGACTTTGTACCTTGTTAGCAAGCGAATGCAGTTTGCCCCAATACAGCACATCCAGGCCCTGTTATGGTGAACTCTGAAAGGACGGCAGCGCTGCGAGGACGTGTGTGTGTGTGTGTGTGTGTGTGTGTAAGCGTGTCCACTCTGAACTACAAAAGCAGAGCCGAGCCAACTCGCACTCTCCACTGACTGACAGAGCCCTTATGCTGTGCAGTTGCTCCAAGAGTGGAGTTACACAATCCCTACCGCACCTCAGACACACACACACTCACACACACACACACATACATTATCAGAGTGGTGTTACATTGTCAGAGCAGAGCCAGGCTCAACACAGCAAGCAGCTGTCCTTAAAGGGTGCAGGGCTACGTAACACTTATCATATAATCGGTAGTTGAAAGTAGCGGTAATTTTAGCACATACTATCTGCATGTGTTAAGATGTCTTACTTACTAAAGGTCTATTTATAACAACACAAATGCCTTTCACCAAGCTGGTACTACAAAGAGGAAATTTTTCCGTCTATTTTGCATATCTGAAAAGAATTGAATTACCTCGAGTGAGAGGAGCAAAGTGTATTTTTATAAGGCTGTGAATTTAAAATAAAGAGAAAAAAATAAAACTAAACTAAACTAAAGATTCAATTAGGGGTAAATGCTGCTCCTATATGATGAAGAACAAAACAAGTTCTAAAGTTCTGTCTATCAGAGGCTTCAGGGGAAGCTGCCACAGCAGTGCCTTGGCCAAAAAGAAGAACGAGAGGAACGAGAGAAAGGCCGAGCGCCAGTGTTGGTGAAAGGATAAGCAGAGTCTTCGTTTTATATGTGAAGGGTCAGGGGGTGGAATGCCGGCTGGCAGGAGGGGCACTGGAGGGCAGCAGAGCAAAACTCTAGAGTCTAGACAAAGACGACTGTGCCTTGATAGTGTCTAGTGTCAAGGCAAATCCTGAGCTTGGAGAAAGTTGGCATAATCTGTTTTATAAGTAGTGCTGTGCATTGATAAGAACTTGATAAGGCGATATGATGCGTATCACAATTGGGGGTGGGAATTTGACGATATTATCACGATACTTTATCTGCGATAAAGATGATCTCACAATACTGTGAATACTCAATATATCGCAAGACGATAATCTACAATAATTCACAGCATCTGTGTTACTGGAGAGGATAATATACTCCTAAATGCCATGAATTGTGGATTTATTGGTGTCAGTTTTAAAGAATTTAATGAGCAATATTTATCACAACAGGTTTAACCTAATTATTTAATTAGTGCCACCATGTGCAGTAATGAAGCTGAAACATTAGTAATTAGGCTTAAGATGTTTAGTATGCCTAATGTTTCAATAAAATATAGATTTTTGATATACAATATATTGCAAAATCAAGATTTTGTCCCACCCCTAATCACGGTACAGGGTTACGATTCATTGTATTGTTATAAATTGCGATACTGTAAGCGAGATAATATATTGCAATTAGTGCTGTCCATTAATTGAAAACAAAAATCTCCATTTAATCTTAAAGTTTTATGTTAATAATTATAATTATTTGCATTTTATTCTTAACACTGAAACATGTGATAATAGACATTTACATGGTATTGGAAGTTAGTTATGAGATTTAATCCATATTCAAACAATTAAATAAAAAGTGATCTACCTTCTGAACTCAGCAGCTGTGATGTCTAGTTTACGTCGCTAAATAAAACCGCAAATACTTCACTAGGCACAGTATAAAGTGGGAGGTTGGTTAAATAATTAAAATTTGCATTAAAAAATGAATGCTTTAAAGTTTCCGGATTAATCTCCTGTGTTAACACATTATTGTTGACAGCACTAATTGCATTATTTTTACATAAAATTTTAAGCAAACATAAACACACCATCTTTTGGTAAAAGAAAGGTTCATCAGACCAGTGGGGGCAGTTAGGATTTATATAACACAAAATGAACCACTGTCGGCCACCTGTTCTTTACCATCTAAACTATTGACTAAAAATCAATACTGAGTTTTTAAGACCTGCTACAGTATTACAAAACATATATCGCAAGACTCTTGATACATCAAAATTCACTTACTGCCCTACTTATCAAGTGGAAGGATGAATGAATGCAGATTTGGCTATGGGCTCCTCCTTTTTATCCTCATTAAGTAAAAGGAGAGGACCTCAGTGAGGCCCTCCAGGCTGTCCCCGATTCTGCCTGCCGGGTACCCCCCTGGCCATCGTACCTGTGGAGCTGAGGTTAGAGGACTAAAACAGAGTTTGGTGTCTAACAGAAAGAATTTGCCTTTTATATAAATAAGAAATGATCTTAGATTAGAGGTTTTCGTTGTTTGAAGTTTATTTTTGACTTTGATTTTAAGCTGAATATTGGCTGCAGAGTTTCGAGGCCATTCCTTTAAAGCAAAGCACTTTTTTAGAGACTGTAATCAGAAATGGTTCCACTTTATCCTCTAATGGAATAATAATAATCTGTTTACAGCAATATCTTGAACTTGCTGTAGATACGGAAACCTTGTTCCCAACCAAAGCGTCTCGCTCCTGTCTGTCATCTGCATCAACAGTCTGGAGTCTAATGTTTACTGTCTGAAGGGCCATCAGAGCAGATTTGTTAGTACTGCTGTATTACTCACCAGATTAGGGCTGCACAATGTTGGAAAAAGTACATTGCAGTATAGGATATATTTTGGGATATTACCAGAGATTTTCACAGTAAATCTGGTCGATTTTATATCACAATATATTTCTTAACTTAGGTAAATACGATATAATTCTAAAATCCTACAAAAAATAGCTGCAGACTTGTGAAAAATGATTTTGCCAATTTATGATATAATACACCCATAAAGAATGTTAGTCAGTGACAAATGCGGTGAATAATAGACACTAAATTTTGTCATTGTCGTTTTTTAATCACAACATATATTTTTTTATTGAATTATTGTCTTGCCCTAACCAGAAGTTAATAATTCAACCTGGCTTATTTTTAATAATAATATAAATTAAATGAGCCTCATGATATGTAACGGAAAATAAGAACAGTGAGAATTTTCCTTTTGTACAAGGCAGTGAAATATTTTATTATATTTTTTAATTAGACAATTAAAAGGACAGTGCTTGTCCTGTCATTTGACGATTGCATAATATAAGCACATTGCGATAACAATGCTGAACCAATAAATTGTGCAGCCCTACATCAGACACTGAATTGCCCGTGACCCTTCTAGGCTAATCAGGTTACAGAAGGTGCTGAAAGACGCCCCATTAGAAAGAGAGAAGCTAAGGGCTAATGGATTTTAATTGCTGCTGAAAATCTTTGGTTGGGAACAAAGCTGAGGTAAAGAATTTCTGAAGCTAAAAAAAAGAGAGAAAAATCACCAACATGGTATTTGGTATGTTTGCACAAAGCTGAACACACCCCCAGTGTGGAGTGTGGGATATTACTGAAGTGTTTAGCTTCAGAGGGGGAATAATATGGTAGAAGTCAATGAATTCCCAAAGCCTTTACCTCAGATTTATAATCCTTAATGTTTTGGTAGTTCTGAGAATTTATATATAAAACTGAAAATCATTTCAGGACGTCTTACCTGAAAAGTGCCAAAATATTTGTTTCTTTGTTGTTTTGTTTCCTTACTTTTTAAGGGGTTCACTAAAGTGGATGAAATTGGAGTAATTGAGTATTTGCACAAAACTACTGTAACTCTTGTTTTCTCCTGTGACTGATGCTTTTTCTAATCTGTACGTGGTATTTATGAATAATTAATAATTCATTAAACTATTTATAAGCCTACTCAGCTGGTGTGTCTCTTTATTTCTTCAGTTGTCTGTAGGTGAGGTTCCTCAGTGTTCTCGGCATTAGATGCGCTCGCTCCTGTGAGTGAGAGGTGTTTGCTGGTGTGGGTGATGTTTGTGTTTATACACTCAGCGGTGGATTCGTCACATGGTGATAACATCTTTGAAAATGCCAAACCCTGCATCAACACGAAACTCAAGAGCTTGCCATTACTGAGGCTATTTATTACACTGTGTGTTATGTGTGTGTGGATGTGAATGTATGTGTGTGTGTTGGCTGTAATAGAGCTGTGTGTTTATCTGATATTCACTCAGCCCTGCTGTACACATCCCTTTCCTGGCTCGCACTTTTGGTCCCGATCCAAATACTCAGACATACACACACATACATACACACACACACACACACCAAGCATTTCTAGTTTTTATGTTAAGGCAAGCAGACCTGACATCCCCTCGCGTACGTCCGCGTACACGTGCCAAACAATTCCCTAGACAGTATTACACACAGTATCAGCGGCTCACACACCAATCTGAAACACTTCTCCACTCGCAGATACAACAACACCCTGCATTACTGTCACCTTATATCAGCAGCACTTCACCTCTCCCCAAAGGCAGCACCCAGCATACACACATAACAGGCCTCTGTTTCCTCCTCAGTGGGCAGGGATCTGTGGCCCAAGCTCATTCCGAGGCCCGATTTGTTTTGACTGCAGCATGTGAAAATACCCCCGTTCTGTGTGTCCCCGCTGGCTTTCTACAGTAGACCTCAGTGCCAGGCGGATACCAGGCCTGATTCCAGTTTGCACAGTTTTGGAACAAAATAAGACTTTTATTTCAGAAACATTCACATGGAAAAATACAGATAGATTGTTGCCTGTTTCATCACTGACATGAAATGCAGTTTCTGAATCAGTTTCTCTGATTTTGCTTTTTATAGGTATATATGAGTATAATGAACATTGTTGTTTTATTCTATAATCTATGGACAAAATTCTTCCAAATCCCTATTAAAAATATTGTCATTTAGAGCATTTATTTGCAGAAAATGAGAAATAGCTGAAATAACAAAAAAAGATGCAGAGCTTTCAGACCTCAAATAATGCAAAGAAAACAAGTTCATATTCAGACTCTTAAGTTTTGAGAGTCCAGAAATCAATATTTGGTGGAATAACCCTGGTTTTTAATTACAGTTTTCATGCATCTTGGCATGTTCTCCTCCACCAGTCTTACACACTGCTTTTGGATGCATTTATGCCACTCCTGGTGCAAAGATTCAAACAGTTCAGCTTGGTTTGATGGCTTGTGATCATCCAACTTCCTTTTGATTATATTCCAGAGGTTTTCAATTTGGTAAAGTGAAAGAAACTCATTATTTTAAGTCTCTTATTTTTTTCCATTTGGCACAGACTATTAGGCCTCACTCAAATAGTTCCCATCACCTTGCAATAATCATGCTAACAAGGTAGCTACTTACAACTTATATGGGTGTGGGTGTTGCCAAGCTGCTCCATGAGGTAACAGTAATTGACATAGATGAATTCACATAATACTATCCCATGACTTTTGGCATGTCAGTGTCATTTACATTTTTTCCACAGTGCTTAAAATTTAGTTGGAATTAAAATATGCCCAGATGTGATTTTGCTTTTATGTTAGAGTGTACTCACACTAGACACTCTCTGGTTGAATTGTTCGGTTAACGTTGTCATTTTTTTTCAAGTTTCAAGTCTTTCTGTGTTGCTGTCTTTGGAGCAAGATGTGTGATTTGAGCTAGCTGAGGCAAAATGACACACATGTACAGAACTCTCATCATTTAACTGTTCATGCCAGGCTAAATATCTATAAGCTTTCACAGAATGTGCACGAATTTGGATGGAATGAACTCAAAATCTGGACAGAAGGCCTCATCCTTATCCATATCCATATCCATGTTTAGAGTTGATCACAAATAAGCCTTTAAACGCTTGCAGAGTTCTGCTTTTTTCAGTGTAGATGGATTAAGCTGACACATATTTGGGCTTGAGTATCTTTAATATTTCAAATAATAGTTTGTGTTATTTAAAAACTCAACAATGTGCATATTTAAGCAATATGTCATGTAATTTTCATTAATGCAAATGTTTTTATTTTATTTATTACAGACTTTTTCTTGTACAGCCCTTACTATATCACACACTTTACACATCAAACGACCACAAAAAAAACATTACAAAAAAAGTACATTCAACACAAATCACAGATACAGATTTAAAAGGCTTACCGGTATGTTTAAGGTCATTGAGTTTAAGAAGTGCTTGAATGACAAGTGCTAAACCTCTACTTCAAATATACATCCAGTGAAATACAAAAAATGAACAATCAGAAATATATATATAAATTTATATTCAGTACAGAATTCATCAAAAAAAAAACTTCTATCTATCATTATTTTGTCTATTAAGCTCTCTTAATGCACACTCTCTGGGTATCACAAACACAAAATCTTTCTTTGGCTGAATCCCAAAGTGTCCTTTGCTCCCTATGTAGTGCATAATGCTGATAATACAACAATAGATTCTAGGCTAAAATGCACTACACGTCCATCTCCATTATCAGGGCTCACTTTCCAGATCAAGGACATCGAAGGTCATGAGAACAGCCATGTCGCCGGCCTCTGAGGTTGCAGCGGTCAGTTTGATTTGCCTGATGCTTCCTGTGTAAGCCTCGCCCTCCCACACCTTGCTCTTATTCATCTTCAGCTCCACTCGCTCCTCTGCCAGCACACTTACTTTCCGCGCCGCAGGGACTTTCACTCGGACGCGCACCCAGCTCTGTGGAGCCAGCAGGCCTGACCGTGGCTCCAGTAGCACACACCCTTTCCCCCATGCTGAATACACACACGGGAAGGGATCTCCACGCTTTTCGCACATGCTCCGTAGAACATAGTCGCACAGTGGGGAGAATTCCTGCTGAGGTGGCATCCGTCCATACAAGCCCAGGCGATAGACTCCAGGACTGGATGCGGAAACGCTAACAGTCACTTTGCTATCCGTGAGTGTGAGCAGGATGTACCGCGAGAGCGGGAAGAGGGCCTCTTGGTGCAGCTCTGTTGTGCTGTTGTCCTGCTTTGAAGAGGCCTTGTCTTTATGACTCGTCTCGGAGTTCAGGCCCTGCCCAGGCCCAGACTTGACTTGACTCTTCTGACTCATCTCTGTGCTAAGGACTGCATGGATTTGCAGCTCCGGTGAAGTGCGATGGAAGGTGATATTGCAGCGCCCCTGAGGTACGTTCACTAACGCCCCTGGGTGACTGAATTGGGACAGTCCGGCCGCGTCCGTACGCATGCCTGGACCACACCATGGGCCAAGGTCAGGGGGGTACAGTTGGTTAAGATTGACTCCTTGACTCTTACAGTGCAGCAGAAAGTTGCCAACATTTTGAAGGGTCCCACTTCCATCGCTGTAATCCCGCACGAACATGGAGAGTCGGTAGAAGCCTTTGTAGGGGCACAGCACGTTGCACACCAACCGTTCTGCTGCTATTTGTAATGCCAGACAACGCTTGGCCAATGCAGGGTCAAGCAAGGCATGTGCAAGCTCACAAACCACCATCAGCGGTCGAGCAGTGTGCAGAATCACTTCGCACTCTCCTCCTTCACCCACTTCCAGAGGCTCTTCATTTGGCAGGCTGCAACCTTTCACCCCCAACGCTCCAGCCCTGGCCCCTGAACCCCAGCTCATGTAGGGGTTAGCAGGCAGTGGCTGACTCTGCCGGACGGCTGGACACTCCAGCTCCAGCGAGCAGACCCAGCGCAGTGCCCCGGAGTCGCCCTCTGCCTGAGCAAACAGCTTTAGTTCGTAGTCTCCTGGGTCCGGGGGCAGCAGGCGCAGACTCATTCCTTGACGGGTCACTGACAGCAGGCCACAGGAGCTGTCAACCTCCCTCTGGCCTGGAACTCCTGTCTGGACATCCCGCTGCCTCAGTTCGTAGGCAAAGGTCAACGGTCTGGACGAGGTCACGGACACAGTTGCTTCCCCATCTTCTGTGGAACACATTAAAATTTGACAAAATGTTACAGTACACTCGGACGCCTCCTCTTCAATCTGAGTGCTCAGACTCTGTAATTTACCTGTGGTGTTGTTAAGGAAGCTGCTGTTTTCACTTTTAATGTTTCCATTTCCATGTTTGTGTGGTTGTATCCGTCTGCTGCAGAGCTGTCTGCAGAGGGTATTCCCTTGCTCCAGTTCAGGAAATCTCAGTAACAATAACACACTGGCCCTCTTTCCCCTGAGACCCCCTAATCTTTTCAAGCACACAATAACTTCATAAACAGTGAATAAGAATAAGTTATTTTGGGCCTCTCAGATCTGTTATTCCTCAGCCCAGGAGCATGAGCTAATGGCAGGAGCCAAATATTACCTCACTCTACACAGTGTGTTTATGTGTATGTGTGCCTGGGCCTGGTTTTCTGCATGTGATTTTGCAACTGTGCGTTTCTTATGAATTTATGTTTATTGCCAGTGCAATGATCCACACTCGCAGGCATCTTTTATGAGGAATACTGACTCTGGGTGTTCATTGTCAAGTGTACGGTGTACAGAGACTGCAGCCCATCTGTTGCCATGCAGAATTTGTGCTGGCCATCCTGTAGCCCAGGGGAGCCCAATCTTATCTACAAAGAGGCTGTGTGGTAGCAGCTTTTTGCTTGGTTAGCATGAAAACCTGCAGTCGCACCAGCTCTTTGTGAATATGACTGGGCAGTCCTGCTCTAGCACACTAACTAAACGTGGCTTTTTGCTGATGAGTTGAATTAGATGTGCTTGAGCAGGAACATGACCAAATATTACCACACTGGGCAGGGATCCATTGCTTCAGTATGGGAATTCCCTGTGTCTGCAGCAAAGTAAAAACAAGATTTGACTGCATGTTTTTGTGTAGTGGACAGCTGTTGACATATTTGCAGCTGATATATTTGTAACAGTGTCAGTGTGTATCTGCAGTGAAGTTAAGAGTTAAGAATGGTCCACTACCCAAGTGACATGTTGTAACTTTCTGTCCTGTGGTCAGGAAATCATTATTCAATAATGAATAAGATATGTGCTTGGTAGAGCGTGACTGGGGTTTAATTTCATACCTGAAACATCACACTATACCAAAGCAAATTCTAGGAAAACATGCAGTGGCATGAAATGGCCATTGGGAAGTTTTAAATTTCAGATTTTCTAAGTTTACCAGTCTTTCCCAACTTATGGGTGGAGGAAAAAAATATCCACCCAGTAGGAATCATCACCAACAGGAATTTAACCTAATGGGTTCTTGCATTAAGCAGGACTACATGTGTTACAACTGCTTTTGTCTTGGTGGAGATGACCAATGAATCCATGTCCAATGAGCCACTGTGAATGCCAGAATGAATGGTAACATGTCCAGAAGGACTGCATGAATATTCAAGCTGCATGGGATGGATTATGACAGAAGACCATTAGGTACCTCTACAACTCCATGCTGAGATGTATGGTATGTTGCATTACACATGCATTACACATTACTTCTGTATGTGTAGCTCAATTGTCAATTGCTTTATCATTAATTGTTCCTGGTAACCTTTATAAACCCCTTCTGAGTAGCACTGCAATCTGACACTTCCTTTTGGGTGCAACTATTATTTTGATGAAAGTGTACACAAGTCAGGTCCTTACATTTTTTGGGGGTACAAATCCGAATACATTTATGAGACACATTTAAGCCACAGGTTTTAGCAGTTTACAAACACCCTTCTCTTTGAGAAATATTTAACAACCAAAACACCAGAACCATTTGCTGCACAATTAATTAAGTCACAGTAAGTGACCAAGTTTAAACAAGGTCACTACTTAAACAGATATTAATAGATTTATCTGAAATGTTATATGCTGTGTGAATGTTGTATTACCTGTGGTTATTTTGTATTGTGTTGGTTGTTGAAGGGTCAATCCCAGAGTGTAGAATGCCGAGGTCTTCAAGGGTCCCAGCTCAAACTTCTCCAATGAGATGGGAGTGTCCAGCAGTTGCCAGTGCTGCTCATCAGGGAAGTGAGAGTTGATAAATTCACTCGGATCCGTCAGAAAGTAGAAATCGTCGAACCTACAGTAGAAATATGCCATTATTCTCCAACACATTACATCTCCATGTAACAAAATCATGTACTTTTACATGAAAAAATCAGTTGATTTAATGTGAATCGAAAAGCTTGGAGAGTTGGTATAATTCTTTGGCCTATGTGTATTAAATGGTGTGATTATCAGTAATGCTGTCAGGATTCTAACCTCTTGACAAACGTTTTGGTTTCCATGTTGACAGTGCCAGCCCCCCAACAGGCGTCCAGCAGCCCCCACCTATCCTTCACCCACACCACGTTCCAACTGTGGTCTGAGCGATCTTGTGCCAACTTGCGTCCAGGCGAGTGCCCAATGCCCTTGCTGTAGCCGCTCACTTCCTCGCATTGAACTCCAACCTCCCTACAGAGCAGAGGGAGGAAGCTCAGATTAGATCTGAACAGCAGCCACCACTACAACAACAGTAACATAAACAGTTGCATGCAAAAGTTTGGACACCCCTGGTCACAATGTCTTTCTTGGTGAATAGTTAAGGGCATAATCTAAAAGATGTAACATTATTTTTTAAGTTTTTAGAAATATCCTTAAACTTTACCAAAAATCGTCAGTGCACCTTATAATCCAGTGCGCCTTATATATGAATTTTACCAGTCAGGTTGTTAGGAGCAATAAAGCCACTCCGCTGAAGTACAGCACTATACAGGTATAATCCTGTCTAGCACTGCTGGAGCAGTATTAGCTCTTTTGCCGTTCTGAGATGAGTGTTACCAGCCTGTTGCCTGCGCATTTACAGTTTTAAAACAAGCTTTGACGAACCACTAGCTGATATCACCCTGGCTTACCGTAACATTTAGGATTCCACAGTTTAACGCTGATGCGCTAGCGATTAGCTGCTAGTGATAATGCTGCTGCACCCAGCCTTAGTGGAAATCTGTAAATCTTAGGTTACTGTAAATAAATAGAAGTGCTTTACCCACCCAAATAAACAGGTTTCAGGAGATAAATCTGTGTAGATTAACATTCACCCAGCGGTGACACCCCTGTTCCTTACAAAAGTTGCATAATGCGCCTTATAATCCAGTGCGCCTTATAGTGAGAAAAATACAATATCTTGCTAGGGTTATGGCATGTTTACAATCATCTTTAGAAAAGGCCAGATTTTGCAAAATGTAAAGCTTTCTAAATGTTCATTACAAAAATGGAGCCATGGGCTCCTCTAAGCAACTGCCTAGAAAAGGAAAATGTTTAAAACCCACAAAGCAGGATAAAGCTGTAAGAAGATAGCAATAACTGTTTTTAGTGTTTAGCATCATATACAGATTTTTATATACAGTTATTTGACTGGTAACATACATCATACTGTGTAAAATAGCTGAAGATGAAATGACAATGGATACTACAGTGGCAGTAAGATCAAAAACGCATTGCAATATCCACAATTGACAACCTACAGGGGCATAGGCTGAACGCTTTGCCATGGCCCTTCCCCTCCCCCTTGAAAACATATAATTTACACATCTAAATAGATATCACAACACATCAATAATGCATGAAAGATGATCCAAGGAAATCACAAAAACAAAATTGCAGTAAAGAATGAGAAAAATCCTGCAAAAAAGAACTGAGCAGTGGTTCTCATCATGTTTAACTTCATGCAAATTGGAAATCAGTTCATTCTCTACTCATAGAAACTATGAGTAATCACAGAAACAGCGTAAAAAACACTATATTTCAGTACTGCTACTGAAAACTTGCTGCTCTCTGTGAATGTTGTGAGTTAGAATACCAAAGCAAGTGATTTAATACTGGTTGACAATGCCTCCCATCCTCAGGGCATGAGAGGTTACTGAATGATTTACTGAGTATGAAACCTACTATAAACCATATTATATTACTCTCTCTGTGGAGCTGAAGCCAAGGATCGTGACCAGACGAGCCAGATGAGAGTCCACAGAGGCAATGCCATTGCTAGTAATTACTTTCAATCACTTCTATCATCGTTTCTGCCAAAACATTAACACTTCCCCAAGGTTCCACACTCATTTTCCATTTAATCAGCTCCATATATGAGAACTTTGTGTTTGTGTAATTAAAGACTGTGGTCTATCCTTCTTTTACACTGGTCAGGATCCCACAAGACCACCACAGAACAGGTATTATTTGCGTGGTGGGTCACTATCAGCTCTGTAGTGAAACTGGTGACATTGGCTGGACAAATGAGGTCTTAGTGTTTGTTGTATTGGTATGAGTGGATCAGACACAGCAGTGCTGCTGGAGTTTTTAAACACTTTGTCCACTGACTCCACTGTTCACACTAATTGACACTCCTACCTAGCTGCTCCACCTTGTAGAAGTAAAGACAGAGACAGAGGCTCATCTGCTGCTGCACAGTTTGTGAGTGTCATTCTCTAGTCTCACCATGCTCATAGTGTGTGCCTGTTGGCAGCTATCCACACTTTTACATCAACAATAAACAGAATGAATGAGCAAGTCAGTGTCCTATGCTCAGAAGCGTTGGACATGTGCATGTAGCTGTGCCCCTGAAAAAGCAATGCATCAGCGTGCACCTGGAGCAGTATTAGCATTAGCTGCTAACCACACTGACGGTGCGCGTCCACTGGCACTTTTCTTCAATGCATGTCGCCGTGCCGGATCTCTCGGCTCGCCGCGTTTGGGCGTGTCCGTGACGTTTTTGAATTCAAATGAAGCAACAGATGTAGTCAATCATAAGTTTAAGATTTCACATTTTTATTAAACCTCACTGTGATCTATAGCTGTATAAATCCATATTCTGCCATTTTTAGTCTTTCTTCTGTGTTTAAAAGGCGCCTGCTCTGTGTGTGAGGCTCGTCTGTGTGTGGCGTGGCAGCCTGCTGTTCTCCGATTGGCTGGACGCAGCGCCGCAGCTGGATTAATTTGAATAAAGTTGAGATCTGCTCAACTTTCGTGCCGGAGGGCGGGGCTGCGCACAACGCAACGCAACCCAGCATGCACCGTGGCATGCGGCTGTTTTTCTTTTTTTTACAGTTTTGTCTACTTAACTTAGCTTAGCTTTACAGGTCTCATCACCTGTTAAATTAGAAGAACAAATGCGCCTTATGTATAAAAATAGACCAGAAAATAAACGTTTATTGATAGTGCACTTTATAATCCTGTGCGCCTTATAGTGTGAAAAATACTGTAAGAAATGTAGTACATGCCTTTTCTGTTTCGAGCTGCAAAAGGCATAATTTTCCTGTTGTCATGATAGCAAAGACACACTGACATGCCCTTGTCAAGCTGTGCTGGTGCCTGCTTCCCTACATAATGCTAAAATAGGGGCCAGAGTTGTTTAGAAACTCTAGCACTGGTAGCACTACTGTGTCACTTCAGTGTTGAGAATGACCCACCCCCCAAATAATAGCTGCTCTATGGTGGTCCAGTGGGAGGCTAACAAAGTATGCAGAGAAACAAATGGAGTGCAATCTGTAATTAAAGACATACAAATTGCTCCTATAAGCTTTTATATGTTGAGTTGATATAATAGAGTGTAGAAACAAGAAAGTGGTGTTAAAGTTATGGCTGATTTTTGCTTCTTTTATAGGTATAATACTCATAATGTGTAGGTACCTGCACATCTCCAGGCAGATGCTGGAAAACCCACTGCATACTCCTCGTCCCTGCTTAATGACTTCTTCAGGGGTGCAGAGCTTTGGAGAAAGACCCAGATACCCCTCCACATCATACTCTGCAGACATCAACACATTTTAATTAGTGTTTTTCATCTTTATATTTGTGTGCTTGTTGTTTTATGTCTCAAAAGAAGCTATGACGACTTCAATAAATAAAAAAAAAACATTATACATCAAATCTATACATAGTTCATATTTTCCACTTATGTAATATGTATGTGTACAGTATGTTACTGTACTGCATAACACTGTAAACAGGCTAATTTAAGAAGTTTGATGTGCAAGAATTAGCATTTGCTCAGTTAGGCAGTCCTGTTGGTTGAGATTCGCATATGTAAATGTATGTATATGCTCACCGATATTATGGCAGAGCCAGACCCATATGGCCCTGAGTTTCTCCAGCTCATTTATGGCCCCCTGTGTGATCGCACGAGCGATGCTTTGAGCTGAGAACACTCCCTGTTCCTTCAGCTGAAACATACACATATGGTCTGTGAACATTATATAATAATATATCACTCATTAGAACTCCCCTTATCACTAGTGATGCTCCAACACTAAGAGGGTGAAAACTAGCACATGCCTCCTCCAATACATGTGAAGTCAGCCACCGCCACTTTTCAAACTAATGCTGATGCAGCATTGTCAAGTAGCCAGTGTGTTTGGAGGAAAGCACAGCTTTACATCAGCTCACAGATGCCTTGTGATAAGTGACATCACCATTTGGAGTGATGTGGGGAGAGAGAGCCATCTACCCACCCAGAGAGAGCAAAGCCAATTGTGCTCTCTTAGGGCTCCAGCAGCTGATGGTAAGCTATAGAAGAATCATTATCAAAATTTCAAGACAAATTACTGTCGATCTTTGAGTTTTAAGGCCAACTCAAAGCTTTTTCAAAAGGTTTTGAAAAAAAAAGAAATCTTTAGCCTAGATCATTAATTTTTTAAATATTTTCTTCAAATATTAAATCTCACCAATTAAAAAATGTCATTTGTGTTGTTAGTTGGCCTGATTTAAGTTGTACAAAAATGTATTGTAGGTTTTGTATTTAGGTATTGTAGGTTGATCCTTTAGGATCAACTAAAAAAGAATAAGTTGTACCAATGAAATGTTTTACATAATCAAACTCTTTCAGTGGGTGCAACACTATATTTTTTGTTTATTTAATGTAGCAACTGGAAATTTGGATATTTATAATTTAGGACATATCTATTACATAGCTGCATTTTTATCAGTCATATAAGATTACAACACAAAATGCAGCAACGTACTCTTATAGCCTTCAACACTGAGAGCAGGCAGTTAACTATTATATAACACATACGCAAATCCTGTGGAGAATGACTACACCCTGATGGTGAGTAAGAGGTGGGAGGACATGCCCAATATGCAAATAGCGTAACCAACATCAGGTTAAAACCCCTGCAGAATTGCTCAGTAGACCCCGTTCAACTAAAGGGTCAAATTAAGCATGTGCAGAGTAGTTGGCTTTGCCTCGACTAGAGTTCAACTACAATTTGTACATTTTGCCAACACAGATTATTTAATTAGACCAATGTTTAACAAAAGTTGAGGAAGTTAGTTTGCTATAGTTTACTGTGTGTAGTTGGTATAGTTGTTCAGCTGACTCAGTTTTTATTTATTTATTATTATTATTTTTTTTGCAGTGCAGATGTATTACCAATCCAGCATTTATGTGACCAGAGGGGACTCCAGATTTGGCAAACAATGTGCAGGATCTACAGGCAGAGCTGCAAAACCTGTGAGCAAATGTGCTGCAGGATACCATACAATATGATATATATATATATATATATATATATATATATATATATATATATATATATATATTATTATTATTACATATTCATATTATCCCAACAACATCTTTTTAGTGTGTTATTTTATGTCAGTAAGTTTATTTTGTTAGAGTTTATGACTCTATGTACACTATGTACACAAGGGTAACCTTGTCATATCCTTGTTTATTCTCTGGTATCTGGATTTTCTTTTTGGGATATACAGAAAATGTATGTGTGTGTCTATGTGTGTGTGTCACCTCTCTCCCTGCACTAATTGCCAGTGTGTCCACTTTGTGGAAGACCCCAGTGCTGCTGAACAGCTGTCTTCTTGGCTTCCTCTGAGAGGAGGAGCTTATGGGCAGACAGGCTTTCCCGGGCTGTCTGCCAGGATCAGTGGGTGAGAGAGGTTTCGCTGGCTCTTCTCTGCTGCTCGTCACACTGCTCCTCTTCCTCACACTCACACACTTCGCTGCACTCTCTGCAGACAGCTGCCGCTTCGTGCTTGGCCGCTGCTCTTCATACTGCAGGCTTTCCCATTTCTCAAACACAGTCTTGTGTGAAAACACTGAATCAGCAGGGCGGGGCTTAGAAGGTGCTCCTCCCTCTTTCTCACTTATCATGTAAGCTTTAATGGTGCGCTTGCACTCCTCTTGTGACTGTTTATCATTGTGTGTTGGCTTTTTGTTCGGTTCTGGGTTCGCTTGTTTCGGGTTGTCTTTTGGGTCTTTGGGTCTTAGTGTAACACTTCCAGACTCCTGTCGCTGGTTGCCAGGGTGCTGATTCTCCTCTGTGATTGGCTGCTGATTGGGTTGGGCGTGACATGGTGGACAGGTAAGGGGGAAGGAGAACTTATGAACCATGATGTCAGCCATCTTGCTTGTTTCTATGTAGATAAATACACAAACACAAAGCTTCTTAAGTTAGGGACGCCTCTGATCTCACCCCCTGCCTATTCCCCAGTCCTATTTCCACACAGAAGGTTGCCAGGTATGGAACACAATAGCAAAAGCTCCATGACCAAAGATTGAGTAAAACACGAGTAAATATTGGCAATGCCTTTAATATAAGGAAAGACTAGAAGACAGAATGCTAAACTGGCTAATTTAGCCATAAACAAGTAAACACGGTGCTTAACTAAGGTTAGCTAACTTTAACCCAGTAACTGATCACAATCACTAGTATGAATGGTAATATAAAGTCACTTTTTCAATCTGCTAGTGCTTGCATTTATAATCAGAGTGTTTGAGATGAGTAAAGTGATCCAGACTAGTTCTGGCTAACTCTGTCAAGCTACATCATGCTAATGTGAACACAATAGAGGAGCAAGCAACAAACAGCATGACAGAAATATATGACTGAAACTAAAATTTGCTCTCTATGTTGAGTGAATTTAAAGACTTGAACTTGTTGAACACTTATTCTTGTTGGTTCTATGTACTAAACCTGGCAACCTGTGTGGTCCTTGCATCTGGGGACCCAGACCCAGGCCGGGCAACTCTCTCCAGTGCTTTGGGCAGTCATTTTACTTGCTTGCTATCAATTAGTACATATTGTTACATAATGAATTAGTTCATTGCTCTTCCTTGTAAAATCTCTCTCTCTCTCTCTCTCTCTCTCTCTCTCTCTCTATATATATATATATATATATATATATATATATATATATATATATATATATGCTTATAAACATGTACATACACACAGATGATTCATTACATTCAAGTAATTCAAGTAATCTGATCATCTTACCTTGAAGTGACTTGTAGTTCCCAAGATAGTCTGCAGGTCTAGTCTACAGCTTAGTAATCTTCAATTGCCAAACATTATGGAAAAGGTTTGGTTTCTAGGATATATAGAGATGATCTGAGTCTCAGAAAGAGATGTTTGTTCTCTATTGTGAAGGTCTGAATATATCTATTCTCTGACTGGCCGTATCCGCCCTTTGGAGGGGATAACAGCCTAAAAATATATTTGGACTCAACTGGGCAACCAATCAGCTCAAGAGGGGGCTGGGGGCAGATGCTGGAATGGAAGGTGACAAAAGTGGTAAGAGGTTACAGATAAGAATGTAAAGAAAGCCCTATAGAAACTCTATGAAGCGAGTGTGTGTATTGATCCTCAATGTATTGTTATATGAAAACAAAATGAAAGCATTAATTAAGCTAAAACATAAAAAATACACAGTAAACACACAAACACATACACACACTCATGCAGTCAGTCAGATATTGTTTCCCCCTGCACTGGCTTGCCTGAAACATGTTTGCTCCACTCTTCTAAATACCGTCCATCTGTAAATAAAATCATAAACACAGTCCTGACCTTGGTGGATACTGTCGCTATGTGCAGGAAAACACGGCAGCTTTTACTTCCATACATAGAGCCCATGCTCCTAAAAAACATCCTCATTGGCCCGGGCACTGTGTCAGATAGCCTGCCTGGGGTCCTCAAGGGTCTTCTCACATACTGTGCTCTAGAAGCCCAAATTACCACTGACCAATTACCCGCCGGCTGCCTGCCAACATAAGGCCAGCCACAGTGAGGTATTTATTTATTTAGCTTTCCCCTCCCACTCGTGCCGCAGCCTTCGCCCACCTCTGGCCTGCATTATACACACAAGCTGCGCTCCCCTGCTGTTTCATATGAACCACCTCATGCACTTGTGTGCTTTGTGCCGCTCACTTTGGCAGCCGGACAGGGTTGAAGCTCTCAGTGAGAATTTTCATATTCATGCATGCTTCTGATGAGCAGTTCTAGATTCATATGGTCATATATTCAGTGTTTCACATAAAATATTTTATATGGATGATCGAATGGGAAAATATTTCAATTTATGTTTAATTTTGAGTTTGCCTATGAGTGAAATCCTCAGAAATCCTTGATGACTTGCAAATTCTGCTATCGAAACCATTGCTATCAGTTCTCCTGGGACCTGAAATGTGCCTGTATGTTTGTCCATCTTTATAGCTAATTGAAGGTCATGTCTGGTGGACAGAAGTTTTGGGACACCTGCTCATTAATTGTTTCTTAATAACATTACATCACATTAAATGACATTACATTACATTTAGCAGATGCTGTTATCCAAAGCGACTTACAAATAATGATGTACATTTAGCAATAGAAGACAGAAGTTCAAATAAAAAAAAAAAAAACATTTTTAGGCAAGGCCTTAAGGAGGCCAAAGGAAAAAAAATGGGATTGAGGAAAGGAGATTAAGGCAGGAAATGAGGTTAGAGGAGTTGATAGATTGTTAGAGGTGTTAGAAGAATATGATCTCTTTGAAGAGCTCTGTCTTCAGGAGATTCTTAAAGGTAGTGAGGGACGCTCCTACTCTGGTAGTAGTAGGTAGATTGTTCCATCTTTGGGGAACTATAGGTAGATGAACAATCTGGATTCCTTTGTGTGAATGTTTGATAAAGCAAGGCGACGCTTTACCGAAGGAGCGCAGCAGGTGAGAAGTAACGTAAGCCTTTAGGAGCAAGTTTAAGTAGGAAGGAGCCTGTTCTGTCATCACCTTGTAGGCCATTGGAAGAGCTTTATTTTTTTTTATTTTGATTATTCCATTTTTTCCCCATTTTCTCCCCAATATAAACGGCCAATTATCCAACTCACTCATTAGGACTCCCCCTATCACTAGTGATGTCCCAACACCAAGAGGGAGACTAGCATTTGCCTCCTCCTATACATGTGAAGTCAGCCATTGCCTTTTTTTATTGAACTGCTGCTGATGCAGCATTGCCCAGTAGCATCATAGCGTGCTCGAAAGAAAACGCAGCAACTCGGTTCTGATACATCAGCTCACAGACGCCTGGTGCTGCAGACATCACCTTTTGGATTGTGGTGGGGAGAGAGCCAAGTCCAATTGTGCTCTCTTAGGGCTCCGGTAGCTGATGGCAAGCTATAAAAACAGAATTCCAACCGGCTCTATTAGGCGCACTGCTGCATTCTGGACCATATAAAGTGGTTTTGAAACACAGGCCTGGAGGCCAATTAGTACAGCACCGCAGTAGTCGAAGTGTGAGATGACAACTGGAACTTTTGGTACCAGGATTTGCGTGGCCTGTTGCTTTAGAAATGGTCACATTTTTCTGATGTTATACAGCGCAAAGCAGCAGGACCGAGCAACTGTGGCAACATGGTTTGTAAAGGATAGTTGGTCATCAACCATAACTCATCAACTAGAATAGCAATGAATATATGAAGTTGTGAATGGATTGTTTGCTGGTGTTGCCAGAATTTCAGTCTTGGGTGGGTTAAACTGAAGGTGGTGTTCATCCATGCAGATGAAGGGTAATTTTAAAAGAGTTTATCCTTCTTTTTTTAATAGCTGTCTGTACTGACCTACTATATGTTGGAGCATTGCTGTGAGAATTGCATGTTTGATTGCATTCAGCACTGACAACAGTGCCAAAGTTAGGTCAGGATGTTTGATGATTACCAACCCACTTCATCCCAAACTCCTTAACGTATCCCAAAAGTATTGAATGGAGCAGCATTATTCCTGTAAAAAAAAATCCACTGCTCCACAGCTCAATGCTGGAGGGCTTTATATGCCAACATATATATTTTTTAATCAAAAAAAAGGACATAGGTAAATTTTTGATAAATTGTATGCAAACATTTACAACATTTCGATAAACGCATCGTGAATACAGTTTTAATGTCCATCTTGAAGTTTGGATGTTCTCTGTTTGCTCATTTGTATAGATAACAGGGCGTCAAAATCTACACAGTCTGTTTGAGTTTACCTAACGGCTCAGAAAACTGTGTGATGATATAGGACTACAGCAGTTTACACAGTGCTAATTGATGTTCTTAACCTTCCATTACTTCTTAGTTTAATTAGCCTTGTAGCTTCTTATGTGTTAAACTATAATTGTTTATGGTTAAGTGATTAAGTGCACATGCAAGAATCAAAGCAAAAGACAACAGTTGAAAAGAACTCCCTCTTTCTCTCTTTCTCTCTCTCTCTCTCTCTTTATCTCTCTCTACCTATATTATTCCAAATTGTATTAAATTAATCTCTTTCCTCAAAATTCTACACAAAATACCCCATTATGACCATGTGATAAAAGTTTTCTTGAGAGTTCTGAAAATTAATTAAAAATAAAAAACTAAGAAATCACATTTACGTAGCGCTGTGAATACTCTCTGGATGCAGACCTACAAAGAGCTCCTCTATGCTCTTTGGAGCACATTAGGTGTAGAAACAAGGAATGCAATGCTTCATCAGTGTATGATTAGTTAAAATTAAGAATATGTTGTAGTAATATGTTGCGTCAAAATGACTAAATAGGTCTCTAGATCTGTTATATGGGATTACTATGTCTATTATCTGATATCTTAAATTTGAAAAACTGTATTAGTGATACAGTATGTAGAAAAGCCAGTTCTCTAGGGGCGGAGGTAGGCATTGTCCCCCCAGCAAATTACCATGACTAACATATTATCTATGGTGATTTGTTGCTTTGTGTTGGTTGCTTATACTATTTTTGTTATTTAACTTTTTTTTAGCAGTTCAGTACCGTAGACAGGAAAAAGTCATTATTTAATGTATTTTCTGTATTTTTATGTTTTCCTTCAGTATAAAAATAAGGTTCATCAATAGCCCCAAAGTAACATTCAAGTGCAGAAAATCTCATGAAAGCTGATATTTTATTTTGAAAGATTAACTGCTTTCTATATATTATAATTAACTAATCATATAAGTATTCTCACTTGTTCCTCTTTTCACTATTAAACATTATTTTCTAGCCTGGGTCTAGGTATTTTTGTCAGCTTTGATTTAAAATTGCTTTAAGCTAAAACTCTCTACTCTCTACATTGGCTAAAAACAGAATTAGCCAAGTTATGTATCGCTGGTGTAATTTCAGGCCAAAAACAACTCGTTTCATAAACACACACACACACACACACACACACACACTCACTCTACTCTCACTCTCTCTTTCCTTTACTCTCTCTCTCTTCACTCCCTCTCTCTCTCTCTCTCTCTCTCTCTCTCTCTCTCTTTATCTCTCTGAGAGGACAGTGAGTGGGATTGGCTGAAGCGCAGAGCTGTCATGCGCACCTGCAAAACACCCGCGCGCTGCAACAATACCTCACTCTCTACTTCAGTTTACCTGAGCGCGCGCCCGTTTCCACTGAAACACACCGGCCGCGAGGATGTTCTGAGGAGCGGTGTGAGCTGGATGTGTTTATTCTGAGCGGTTCCAGAGTTCAGGAGGAGATGAAGACTGACAGGGACGGAGGGGAGATGAGGGGGGTGACGGTGAACAGCTTCGCTGAAGGTAGGTTTAACACTTTTCTCCAGAAACTCACTGAAAACACTCGCTGTTCGCTGGAAACGAAGCTGACTCCTGTTTGTTTGGCTAAATTACTTTTGGCTTGTTATTTTTTTTAGTTAATTGGGAGTTTTAAACTCTAATATATAAGTTAAACAGTGAGGCGGCAGAGATACTTAGTTAGCTCGGTTAGCTAACGTTAACCTAAACTAACTAGCTAACGGTAACTGTCCGTTCAACGGCTACTACAAGCTAACTGGCTAAGCTAGGTAGTTAGTTAGTTAGCGTTAGCTGTCTTAGCTAATTTGGTCCTGACTGAGAACCAAACCGTTATCTGTTGGCACACCCGTTTTGTGCTAATGCGAAGGAAATAACACAGGCCTTTCTCAGATAGTAATTTAACTTGAATAAAGGACTAGTTTGTCCTGAATGTACCTCAAAATTCCACTTTAAACACGTTAAGCAGAGTAAAAAGACATTTACAGAAAATACACTGCTGTTAAATTAGTTTTTTGGCACTAAAGATATATATACATATATATATATATATATATATATATATATACATATATATATATATATATGTATATATATATATATATACATACATATATATATATATATATATATATATATATATGTATATATATATATATATATACATATATATATATATATATATATATATATATATATATGTATATATATATATATATATATATCTTTATATATACTAAAGAACTTTTTATATTGAGTAGTATAATGCAATGCTAAGGCTAGACGATATGACCAAAATCTTTATCACAATATAATATTTAAATTATGCCCTAAGGCAGCACGATATACTGTATTTCAGCATCTCATCAGAGTGTGCACATGCGCAATAGTCATATACCACGACCTGCAATTTCATTTTATATAAACTTTCTTAAAATAAAAATGAAAATTCATACTGTTCTTATTTTCAATGACATAGCTACAAAAGTCATATTAAATATGCCAAACATGACGTTATAATATATTGTTCAATTCCAGTATAGTATTGAAATACATGTCTTAGAACATTTTAATATGAACAATCTAATATCCCAATTTTAAAAAATTATAATTGTTATTGAGACATTTAATATTGCAATATATATTAATAACAAATAATTATCCAGCCCCATATCATAGATGGTGTTTGTTGTTAAAGCTGCTGACAGAAAATAACAGTTTGTCTCTTACTATAGACTGGTAAAAATTATACATCGCCCAGTATCAAATCAAATCACAGTGTGACACCCATACAGGTAGACTGATATAGACAGTCCATCTCTAGACTATGTGCAGCATGAAATAAGTTGTTCAACTCTTCAAGATTTATTACATACTAAGGCATATTATTCAGGTCTCCACACTAACACTGTCCCCCCGTCCCAGGGACAGGAAAAAGTGCACACGAAAAGGGATTAACGCTCCTTTGGGATGCTTTCGGGACAGAGAATTTACTTACAGTAAAAAAGATTAATACGCAGTTGATGCTGGTTGAAATATGACTGGACATTTTCCAGTTGCTTAGCATATAGTCTGTTCACAGAAGTCCTGCCTTTTTAAAAATTGAGCCAATCAGCTTGCAGATAAAACCACAACAGTGGGCTGGGGTTAATGTGATGCAAGTGTAAAAGCCCCTGAACGAAAATAATTGTGGTTGGTGGATCAGTATGTCAGTCAACTGGGGAGCTTCAAAAGTGGCAAAAGGGAAACTGCACAACTTGCTGGCTAGTGGCAGAACTGAGCTTTAAAGATGAGCAAATGGACTTTAATGTGCCAGCAGGTAAAATGTTTACTCTCCTTTTGTAACACTTTAGAGCAGCTGTGAGTAAGTGTAAATGTATGTTAACTCACAATATTGTATTCAAAACCAGGACAGAAGAACAGCTATGTGTCAAAAAACTAACAAAATCAGGCAGAAAGAGAGTTTGTTGCATCATGCCCTTGCTAAACACAAACAATTATTTTCTGCAGAATTTTTTAACATATTGGGTTTACTTTACTTTTATGTTTTGTTTTATGTCTTTCCAGCTTTTAAGTATAATTCCACTGGGTAAACATAATATATATATATATATATATATATATATATATATATATATATATATATATATATATATATATATATATATATATATATTTTTTTTTTTTTTTTTTAATTACAGAAACAGAACTTATGTGCAAATTAATGATTATAGACATGTGTAACCTGTTAAGGGCTTAAAGAAATAAAGCCCTTTTTTGGTAGCTCTGTGAATCTCAGTTGTACCCATCCAGACTGAATTGGGAAAGGATGTGCATCCTTCTCACCTCACTGGTCTAACGTTATACAAAAGAGATGAGCTTAAGCTGCCCTGCCTCATGTTTTAAGAGGAATGAAAGTGAGACTGGAGGATGACTATCCTATCTTTCAATTGATCCGTCTCTCAGCTGTCAGTGTGCTGAAGCATCTAAAGCCTAATCCCCAAGTTTGAGACACATCTCTGTCTCCCACTCTCTCGCTCTCTTTCTCTCACACTGACACACACGTAGATTAAAGTAAGCATCGTACAGGCATGCTCAGTTAGGAAAGCTTCATTATGCTTACAAAGAGGTAATCATACATTTATAGCTAGGTGCTGCAGTGTACCTGTGCTAAATCTGAACACTTTTCTTGGCATTGTTCTCATTATTAGCAAGTGGAGAATTCCATGAAGATGCACACAGACACAACATGAAAATGCTGTTGGCTCCCACACACTGTCCTGGCCTTGATGGAGTTTAGAGGTTTAGAGATTTGTTGTGGCGTGCAGTTTTTAGATAAAAGGTTTAAGATGATCTCTGTATGATGTAACACAGTAAAAAGAGCTCAAATTTGGCCCGCCGACAGCAGAACATTGAACGGGCACGTGCACGGTAAGAAGTCCACTTTGATATTTGACATACTGCCAATATTGTGGATTGCCATTTACCACGGTTCTTCTGTGAGCTTCACTGAAACGTTAGCGTGGTTTTCAGGCATGTCAGACTCTCAGTTGTTAGATAACAAATGCTAGATCTCTGCTATCTGTCTGCACTCTATCTCACTCACTGTCTCTTGCACAAAAACACACACACACACACACAGATATATTACTTGGAGGTGAGCGTCCAGGGGAAGGAAGGTCCACCCTGTGTTGTTCAGTAATTCTGACTCTTGCCTCTTCCTGCAGCTGTAGTGCAACATTGTGTGTGTGTATATATGTATGTGTGTGTGTCACAGAGAGAGAGAGAGGGAGAGAGAGTGATAGAGGAAAAAGAAAGACAGAGAAAGCATGTTTTTTAATGTTTAATGACTTTTTAATAGGAAATAGAGGAAAGAAAGACTGATGCTCCAGGTCATCTGGTCATTTCTGAGTTGGGCCCAAAGTGGCATAGTCAGCAACCATTGCCCATAAATCCAAAGGGCGAATTGAAAGACAACAAACATTTCCTCTTGTGATTGTGATTGGACTATCACTGTCTAACACCGGCAGGAAGTGGACACACAAGTAACCCACACTATTGTAGATGTGCATGTGGTGGCATGTGTTTAATGTGAGAGGTAATAAACAATAATAAATAGGCGTGTCAGAAAGCTTGAGCGATGAATGTTGCTTGTTTGGATCAGATGGGCCTGCAGAGGAATGAGAACATCACTAGGGGGCAGCGCATCATCCTGAACCTCCCTCTGTGCGGGGATCCTCTTTAGCATACAGTTCTCCTCATCTTGCCTAAACATTTGTGTGTGTGTGTGTGTGTGTGTGTGTGTGTGTGTATTTAAAATGTCTGTTTTAAAAACACACACACAAATGACAATGGAGAGGTCAATGGAGAGTTGCGAGTGAGCTGCATCCTGTGCCCACACCGTAGGTTAACCCTTTATTTGTCACAAAGCAAACTAGATACCCATTTAAGGTCATTTGAAATGTGTGTGTGTGTGTGTATATATATATATATATATATATATATATATATATATATATATATATATATATATATATATATATATATTGGAATAGTTAAAGCCAGAAGTGTACAGAAGAAAATGGCTACAATACAAGCCATTTTCATAGCTGAAAGGTTAGTTTTGATTTCATGCTGCAGTTTAGTGAGCAGCTTAAAAAACTACAGCTATATCCTCTAATCATCACCCTTTCGGGCTGTGTTTCCCTATGTTTTACATTGATTGGTTTGTAGAAGGGCACGCATCTGACAGTGGCATGTTGTCAGTTTAACGAGTTGCCTTTCATAGGGCTGGGCCAAATTCTGCCTCCCTGCCAGAGACAGACTCCCCTCAAGTACATGCACATCACACAGTAAAATGGGCATAACAGATTGTTCCTGATATTAATTTGGCCATTTCTGTTTATAAGAAAAAAATAATCTACAGTTACAGTAGATAACAGAATGGCCAGCGTAATATATGTGCACATACTGCTTTGTGACATGTGCATGTAATGAAGAGCAAGATTTCAACTTCTTCTTCTATTGTTTATGTAAATTATGACATATTTTTCCGCAAAAGTTTGAGTAAACTTTATACGTGCAGCTGATACAAATACAGCAGTAACACTTAACAAGATAGGGTACTGTAGCAATTATGTAGCAACATCTTAGCAACCACCAGACATACCTTAGCAACTACCTGGAACAACATAGAGACTGTCTAGCAACCACCTATAGCACAACTATAGCAACCACCACTGCCTGGAAGTGGAAGTTTTTAACACTGTTCTTAAATGTGTTTTCTTAAAAAGTTTTCAAGTGTAATTTTGTTCTTTGTCTAGTAATATAATTGTAGTCAGTCAGGGTCAACAAACAGTGTTCCCCATGAGCACACAATACTGCTACTTTTAAATAATTTAACTGTTTTCCAAACATATTTTCTTGTTAAATTTTGACACAATGTAATCTGTAATAAACAGCATCCACTGTTTCATATTTATTTTGTCAAAATAACAACTCAAAATGTGTTGTAATGTAATGTTCACTTAAGTGGATTAAATGATAGTCCCAACAGTAATGTATATTTTGTTGTGACACATGTATATTTTTGCTGTTGCTGTATTATTTGCACCATAAGATAACAGCAACTTCACTTTATGGGACTAATTGAAATATTCCAGAAATCAATTTAGATCAACTCATACTTCAGAAAACTAGGAAGCAGGAAGCTTTATCATCTTCTCCTGAAAGTTACTATTTTGGAGATATGGGACCGTTGAAAGCTTGATCTAAGTAAGATGCTACAAGCCATCTTTAGCAGATGGACATTAGGACATAGCTCTGTCAGTCTTTGGCTTTGTTGCACTGGGGGAGTTTTTTCATAAACAGCCAGATTCCACTCCTGTTGCGTTCCAGTGAGATTGTGATGCCTCTAGACATCATTGTAGTTGACCTGTGATGGCTGAAATTGAGACTAATAGGTGCTTGTTGTGGGCGGACAGATAGACGAATTATATAACGTTACAGATCTGCTGATGCAGAATCGACTGGGCGGTGCAGTGGAGATGTCACCGTGAATGTGTGTTCAGTGTTGGAGGCTGTGTGGGGGCCCGGCTGATTTAATACCCCCTCGGCTTGATGACAGGAATGCCAGCTTGAGTGAGTTTGTTAATAAAACATTGTGGTGTAGCTGTATGGTCTGTCTTACATACAGCAGCGCAGGGCTCCAGACAAAAAAAATGTTTAAGGAGCCAGTGGCTCCTAAAATAAAAAAATTGGGCGCCAATATTTTTTTCTAGGTGCCAAACAATAATGCTCAGTCTTTATTGCAGGTGTGCTTATGGTACACCCCAACTCCACACCAATTTTTTTAGCTTAGGCTTGCTTTTGGGGCTAATTGGAAGGGATTTTTGAGTGTTCAGGATTGCCAGTTCCAGTCTTTGACGCAAACAATGAAATGAGAGAATATGTTTTCCTATCTCACTTGTAAAGAGTGCCCCTTGTTCTGTCGAGTTGTGCTACCTTGTCAAACCGTGCTACCCTAGTGTATATTTAACTCTGAAAACTCAAAAGAGGCTCAACGTTAGAGCATGTTTGCAGTAGAAGTCCCCAGTAGATGTAGTGTTAGTATATTTGGATAACATAAATCATGGTAAAGTTATGGCAATGAGAGTTCGTTCCAAACTGCTTTTGCTTTTTTTGTATTTAAATTATAATTAATTAATTATTGTATTTATTATTATTAATTTATATTTACACTTTTTGTGCAATGACAGTGAGTCCAGGTTGTTTTATGCACAAAAAAATTGATTTGCTATAAAAAAACATGAAAAAGCACGTATTGATGGGTTGCATAACTTGACAAAACACTGGTACACCGGTAGACCACCAGAAACGTGTCTGCAATAAGCGATTACGTAAAACTGCCGGGCACATCAGTCCCACAGTCAGTGATTACAGAGATATACTTAGCTTTCTGGGCTTCTGTCACGATCTGCGCTTTGACGTCGTCTGCTATAACGTTAAATACTACAAACTCGGCACAAACTGTGTTATTATCATACGTTTTCGACACATCCAGTCCATTTTTTCTTATTAACAAGACTTGGGAGGTGAAGGGTAGTTCTTCAGGTGCATGCTGGCTCCATTAAATTTCATTTTTCTGTTTTATCACATGCGCGAGCTAAGGGAGGTTTTGTCGGAGCACACTAAAAAAGCGTGCATTTTTATGCTTTCGACTCTCTCCGTGTTTTTCTTTTTTTTAAATAATGCGTTCCTGTTACAAAATCCGCGTTTCCAGCGATGTATTTGTTTACTTTCGAACAGAATTCGCAGTACATTGTCTGCTTTATGTTGTCATACCTGAGCCACGCAAACTCCTGCAGCCAAGAAGTTTTAAAATGTCTGTGGTTGTACTTTTCCTGGAAGTTCATCTTCGTCTGTATTTTCCAGTAGTCCACGGGTGCAAACAGAGCTAGGCTGGGACTGAGCAGGTCTCTTACGTTCGACAGAGATGTAGATCGTGTGAAAAATCAGATATTTTTCGCTTTGCCATTGTCTGCGCGCCAATGGATAAAAGCTCCGCTTAGCTACGCTGCTGTGGTAGTTACGTTTTGGGTGAAATCCCGTGAGCAAGGCTTTTTTTTTGAGGTAGGCAAAAACGTCCATATGATTGGGCGCCGTAGTATAGTTACACCGATAAACTCAACCAAAAAGAAAGCAAAAAATAAAATAAATAAATAAACGCAATAAAATAAACTACTTTGCCACCTGTCGCCTCAGGCGACTTAATTCATTTTATAACTCGCAAAAAAATATTTTTGGTCGCATTTGCGACCATTTTAGTCGCAGTCTGGAGCCCTGCAGCGTATGCATTTTACTCTGTAGGAAACACCTTCCCCATTAATCTGAACCTGATTCTTAACAAACACTCTCGCGGGCATGTGTGAAACGATCAGCATCGCTCGACACACAACAAACACGCACATCACGTTCGCTCATATCCGCATGCATGCTTCTAAAAAAACTCTTTTACATGCTGCCAACAGGTGTGTGTTATGGAAAGATCCTTTGATGCCAACTAAATGGAGAGAGCCGAGAAGGGTTCCACTTTTTTTATAAGGCTCATAGTGTGGGCAAAAATAAAAACCAGACCCACCATATCCACCCCTTTTCCTGCACACACAAACAAGCTTGAAATTATTAATGCTTCTGCGGCCTTTGAAGAAATTGTGGAAGAAGCACTACCGCCAGCCAATTAACTGCAAGTTAATAACGCTGCATTCAGTGATCCAATCATTCAGTGACCAAGCTTTTAAAGCTGATATAAAACAGAGCATTCCAACAGATCATTAGCCAACCAGTTATGTGTGAATATGACCATACCACAGAAGCATAGAAGAAAGCATGCACCAGCGATAGGATCTGGGAGGATCTGGGAGACCTCCACAAACCATGGAGATGCAGAACTGGCTTATTGTCCATGAATATGAACGAAGTGACCCAACAGCCATAATTGCGGAAATTCATCAAGCAGTGATTCCCTCCATGAGTCATCCTGTTAGTGTCTGCATAATTGGCAGACGGCTGCACGGTGGAGGAATATTGCGATCATTGTCCTTTAAACCGCTTCAAAGTTCAACAAAGACTATAATGATGTTGTTCCAGACTGTCATGGATTAACTCAGAATAGTAGTGGGTCATCTTCAGTGAAGAGTCCCACTTTTGTTCTGGTGAAGGCAACAAATGCCATGATAGTTGTCATAAATCACAAGTCCAGTAGGCCTGGTGTCATGGTTTCAGGGTGCAATTTTATACAAAGCCATATCAACTTTGGTTTTCATTATAAGCACTTAGGGACTTTGTTTGTACCCTTAGTGCAGTTTAACCTAGCAGATGTGAAAACAGCAATCGCTCTCGGGTGCGGATCAAAACAACCTGCTAGAAGAGGTGGTCTCAGTCTGGTCCCAAATGAACTCAGGAGCGATTCACTTGTGGTAAAAACGTGATCCAAACTCGATCCGACCCAGCTATCGAATATACTCCTTTTATTTTAGCTAAACTGCCAGTGAGGTGCAATTTAATCTGATATCATAGCTAAATAACGTTAATTACCACAGCTATTAACAAACACTGTCTCTGCTGTCCATCCTAAGTTTCACACTGAACTCTGCATGTGCAGCGTTCACTGCTCATGGCCGTACGACTCCGTTTACTATGCAGACATCTGCGCTGCATGTCGTGTGTGTTCTGTGAAAAAGCAGCTTCACACTGCCCAGATAAATGAGCTGAAACAAAGAATCTTTGCCAGACAGCTCTGATCAATCAGAAGAGACAGTGTGCTCCCATGGTTTATTAGTGCACATGTTGTTGCGGTTAGGTTTATGCCTGTGTGAAACCAAACCAAACAGAGGGAGAAAACTCATCAACTAATCCGGACCAGAGAAACTTACTTCAGGTGTGAAAACGCCCTTAGACAGCCTAACGTTAGGTTAAAAATGTCCTTCAACCAGTGGCCTTTTTGGAATGCTAATTCAACATGACTTCATCTTCATCAGTTTCAGAATCTTGCCTTGAAGACACAAATGCTATGCCATGGCCCACACATACCGTGATTGAAAATGTGTGGGATGTTGTTGAATGCACTCTCAACCCTCAATTTCAGGGTCAGGAAAATTGATGGAAGTCATGTCCATATATTGTACGATAAATCAATAACCTAATTCATCTCCGGAGTTACTTTTGAACTCAAGTGTTATAATACGGAGTTGGGAATATTGATGTGAGTATCTGGTCTGATAAGAGCATAAGTAAGGTCAGGTACTGATAATAGTTATGGATCAAAAATGTACCTCTGGAGCTGGAGCAGCAGCTCTCTAGAGTAGACGATTCCACATCTCCACAGCCTAGTGCTGCAGGGCTTTATACCTCTCTATCTACCGGATGGCGTTAATTGGGCATGGTGACTTTAGACTTGTGCATGGCCGTTCCAGAGTGACCTGTTATACTGGCAGTGCATTCTGCTGATGATTGAACTAGCTGTGTATACACAGCTACATGTCTGAAATCACATGGAATCATAAGGAATCTTCATATACGGTTGAATATACAGTGTATGTGTGGGATCTAAACTCTAGATGTGCAGCACATACCTAAAAGTCTGTAGGTCATAATAGTCTGTAATCAATGCTGTTAAAAAATAATTTGTTCTCCCCTTTTCTGCCTAAACATCCTCTTCCCCTTCTGGGGAGAATTTGCACTAGACTGTGAAACATTGCTGTGAGAGCATAAGTGAGGTCAGATAGCATGAATGTTGAATGATTAGTTCAGGATCACAAGATTTGTATATGTTTGACATTGAGCATGGTCACCTTAGCTTTATGAGCGCCTGCTCCAGAGCATCCTATTGCTTGTGCTTTCCTTCGAAGATTATGTGCGTGTGTGCAGTTGCTATGTGTGTGTGTGTATGCAGTTGCTGTGTGTCTGTGTGTTTGTGTGCAATTGAAGCATGTGTCAGTAATGGGTTTATATTAAAGGGCCCATATGATGCAGAACCGTACAGTAATATATGGCCTTTATATACTGTAGCTTGTAAACAGCACTGCATTATGTCCATATGGTCCATTTATGGGACTCAAGCTGCAAAAACAACCTGTATAAAATTCACTGTGTACATCAGCCTAGTAATCCTACAGTAGTTTAACAAGGACTATTCGCATTGAAGTTATGAAGTTATGAGGGGGTTGTCAGCTTGGCCAGGCACGACACAGAGTTTGTTTAGTATCAAGCTTAAAGCCACAGTATCAAAAACGGTCTGTTCGGTTTTGAGAGATAACAAGAGATAACAAAAGGCAGCGGTGGACTGTTTGAAGGGCAGAAGGCAAAACATAAAAAGGGTGCCTGCTGCACAGCATTCTGTACATTATATTGGGGTTGGGGACTTTAAGAATGGGAATACATTTTTTTAAGTTTTTCCCATCATTAAGCCTGTCTGGATGGAATTAGTTTCTCAGGGAAACATCTGTGAAAAATATTTCACACTTCTACTGATAAAACTTTTGCATCCGGACTGCAATTGAAAAAACAGGAGGACCACTGAGTTTTTGGCTTTCTCGGTCACATGGCATTGTGTTCAGTAGCTCCTCCATTTCCACTCGCTGTTGTGTTTACGTGAATATCAATGCAATCACGTGCCCAAAGTGTAATTACGATGCGTGGCAGTGGACAAATTGCTTTTTTATTAAACACAAGGTGACAAAACTTAGAGATGTGCGGCCGGGCGCAAATAAAATTACCGGAGGACCACAGAGTTCAGCGAAAAACACTAGGTAATTCAGCCTGTAATTTTCTCAGAGGACGTCTAAAAAAACCTAATCCCCTCCAGATAGGGCTATTGATATATATATATATATATATATATATATATATATATATATATATATATATATATATATATATATATATTGGCTATTTGCTTTGTCTTGTTCTGCCCAGTACAGTTTATCCCATTGTTAGAGCACCAAACCAGACACTACATCATGATCTCTCACCTGTAGAAGGACCATACTATTGTCTCGTCTGGAGAGAATACGCTTTGGCACACTATCAAGTATGGATAGTTTAGTAAACACTTAATAGCTGCACTGTTTTCTACTAGAAGGGAAGATCACTTTAGAGGGCGCTTTGGCAGTGTTTGGCAGTTTATAACCACACCCCCACCCCCTACACCAAGTTCTCTACTGATGAGTTGTGAAGTGAGGAAGTAATAGAGGTGTAACTAGATATATATTCATACCTGTAGGTTAAGGACATTGGAAGGAGGAGTAACTGTACCAGTACTCTTGTTTGCTGCAGGTTTGTGATGGCATGCAAAGATATATATCCTGTATATTGAATGGATTGCCTATAAGATGATCTTTATAATATAAGGATGAATATCCATTACGACATTTAAAGCAAGATCAATGTGTTCATTAAGTTGTGTAAAAGTTTAAAAGTTTGAGTTTAAATGTTAAGAGAAAAAAAAAAAAAAAAAGCTCTGTACAAAATATTGGACATCCCTGGAGAACCGAGCTCTCAGATAACTTTTACCAAGGTCTTAGATCTTAATTAGCTTGTTAAGAGCTATGGCTTATTCACAGTCATCATTAGGAAAGGCCAGGAGATGCAAATTTCAAAGCCTTATAAATACTGTAAAACCTTCAGGAATTTAGACTATGACTCCTGCACAAAGATGAATAAAGACACCATCAGGAGAAAACATATCCTGCGTCACAAAATGTAGAGAACCTGATAGAGAAGTCTGATGCGTTTTGGAAACATATTAATTTTAATAATAACAAATAAAAATAAAGCATATCTGCAAAAAAAGAGAGTAGAATTTCATGAACAAAGCACCCTTTCCACCTGTTAAATGAGACTGGTGCTGGTGGGATGGATGAATCATGTGAGAATTTTGCTACATTCTGTCATCATCTCCTCTGTGTGCGTTGTCTCCCGATACTTGACAGTGAACGGCTTGTAGAATCATCTCTGTTCGGCCAGAGGCCTTTCCAGGTGTTGTATCAAATTCTGCCAGAGTGCAGGCAAATCACACACAGCAGAATGAGCGATCCAGATTACTCTCAGATTCCCTTTATTTCTGTTTGTAAATAAGGGTAAATAATTTACAGTTGCAGTAGATGCAGCCATCACAAGCTTAGGCGTTTGTGCCCATATTGCTGCATTCTGCATGTGCAAATTGGAGTGCGAGTTGAATGTCGGCACAGCACTGGTTCTTTTCCATGTTCTAATGTTTAATGGGTGATGATAACCTTAAGTCTTAATTTAATTTTGTAGCCCAAATGTCTGAACCACCTAAACAAGTACGTTCACACTGCAAACGAACCAGATCATGTGTTTGTTTGTTTGGACAGAGACCATCACTTTTGGCACCCTAAATCTAACAGAATGCTTCAGATATTCTTTAACAAAAAGTAAATCCAATATGCAATAGAAAACATTTTCATTTATGCTTTTTTGTTGTTTTCTAGTTGAATTAATAGGAGCTGATGAGCTTGTTTGGCATAAATAGTGACCTATTTATGTGATTGAATAACTTCCTTGCCGATATCAAGTTGTTTTTACACGTCGTTTTTTTTTTTTTTTTTTTTTTTTTACATTTTTACATCCGCATCCGTTACTTCCTCTTGATGAGATGAGATGTACCCAAACCCACCACTTCAACCACAGTAGACTGACATACATAACATAACAGCAGACGACAGGCAAGCGTGCCTCAAAACCCTCATCCTTCACATTAACGCACACAAACACACACACATGCACCCACACACACTCCTAACATGCAGTCTTGTTTTTGAGGTTATGAATTTCGACTGCAGGCAGACAGGCACGTGAGCAGGCAGCAGGTAGGTAAGGTAGAAACAGACAAGAACAGCCAGGCAGGCTTTAGGACCCAGAACCAGAGCTCTGAGGAGGCAGAGCAAGGCTGACTCACTGAATCTGTCTGAGAGGGAGCGAGAGAGAAAGAGAGGGGGGGTGAAAGATAGAGAGAGAGGTAGAGAGAGAGAGGTAGAAGGGGAGAACGGAGGAGAGAGAGAGAGACTGAGAGTGAGTGTGTGTGTGTGTGTGTGTGTGTGTGAGAGAGAGAGAAAGAGGAGGAGAGCAGAGCAGAGGTGATCTCGCCCTCATTAGTCTCTGAACTACAGGAAAATGATGGGTTGAGAAAGGAATCATGGAACCAAACAAAGTTCTTCATTTCGTGCCGTCCGGTAAGAAACCTCCCCTTCACACACTCACACTCATGCAGACACACACACACACACAGACACACACACACAAACATTTACACATGCTGTTTTACAAACACACACATATACACACATGCGCATACACAGACATGCATACACACACATGCACCCGTGCACTGTCACGACAATGCAAGCAAAGGGGTCCCTGGAACCCCGACTACGCGTGTGCCTGAACATGTGCTGCCGTGCATGTGTATGCATGTGTGTGTGTGAGAGTGTGAGTATGAGGGCGTGTTGGTTTAAGTTTTCTCCTGGCTGAATCGTGCAGGTCTGCGGAGTGTTTTTCTCGGGAGCTGGTGCCGTGTGTTTTTGGGGGGGCGCGTGTTACACTGGAATGCAGATGGGCTTTTTCGGGCTGGTCTTCTGGAATGTGTCGTAAACACTTTGTACACCGTTAATGTCTGTCAAGAAGACGGAGGGAAATGGGGAAAACAATTTTTTTTCCTTACCTTTTCACGTAAACACGTTCACACACACACACACACACACACACACACACAGAGGCACACAAACACACACACACACAGAGGTACAAACACAGGAACACAAACAGAGAGAGAGAGCACATTAAATACCTGTAGAGCAGCAGAGCCGGTGAAGGTTGTGGTGGTGGAGCAGGGTGGGGGGGGGGTGGGGGGGGGCTGTGGGACAGCAGATGTTATTTGTAGGTGTGATGCTGCTGTTGACTTTCATTCACATTCATTTCATTGCGAGGGGTACCCATTTTTGTGCAGGCAGTAACACAGACACACACTATCACACACTAAAACACACACTAACACACAGGCTACTCTTTTCATGGAAGCGCACTCAAATCTACCTGCTGTCTTTGAAGGAATCTTAGTAACATACAGTTATTCAGTATAGGCACTGTACATCCTGTTTCAGTAAATACTCTCTTTCATACACACACACACACAAAAACACACACACACTCATATTGGCCCCTGCATATTGGGCTATTTTACATGTATTCGCCCTCAGGTTCAACTGAAGGAACAGCAGCTGATGTCTCCCTCGCTTTTTTTTTTTGCCTGTTTATGACCAAGAAAACAAAGTTGTCATATTCGTGTGAGTGTGTGTGTGTGAGTGTGAACTGAGAGTGTGTGTGCGGCCGAGAGGCAGCACACGCACTGCATTTTGTCAGTATGATGTGTTGCCAAAACGAGGCAAATTACCACTGTGGTTTTTCACTGACAACTAAAACAACTCAATGGTCGGTGGTCTGGCAACACGCATCTCGATCCATTTCTGTTGCTGTGTAAGGTATCACACACACACACATGTCGCATGCTGTCACAATCTCTTTCTCTCTCTCTCACATACACACTTACACACACACACACACTCTAGGTTTTCCAGGCCTATCTACAGAAAATCAAGTTTCATTTTGTCCTTGGCTGCCTGTGGATGAATGGGTGAGGGAGCAGGCGGGCAGATTCCTGATAGAAGTGATGGAGTTTTGGGAGCAGATCTGTGGTCGATGAGAACGGGATTAATGGGATGAATGTTCTAGTGTTGTACTCAGGCTGGTGTAATGAGGAACGTCCCTGTTCTTTATGACTTTATACGTCTTTTTTAACAAGCAATGTGATCGTCTGACTGTCTCTCATTAATACGCACTTATGAAAGGTCGACATTCTGTCTGGTGGATTCCTATGTTTACCGTTTCCTCTCTAAAACCTATATATTTATGGCATTTACAACTGCAGGTGGTGCAATAGAAATAGCTGTTGTCTTTCTGGAGGGCTGGAGGGCTATGAATGTGTTACTATTTCTGTGTGTAAGTGTGTGTGTGAGTGTGTGTGTGCCTGATTTCTAAACTGGTGATCAAGTCAAGTATAGTTAACTGCATTACCCAAATCTGTGTTCCTGCAGTCGTGACAGTAGACAGTAGTCATGAGAGGCAATCTTCACAACCACAACCAATAGTGTTGCTGCTGACATTAAGGGGTAAATTGGAATCATGCACATCATGCACGTCTGAATGAGGGAGTGAGTGAGTGAGTGTGTATCTATGCTCTGTTTTTATGGCGCACTGTAAATCTTCCATACAGATGTCCGCTCTAACAAAGACGCGGGTCCTGAAGCAGAGGAACTGGTTGTGCCAAGTGTTCGGATCGTGCAGAAGCTTCATCTTCCTCACTGCGGTTTGCTGCCGTAGCTCGAACCATGAGGACGCTTCTCGGATGTGCTTTGTTTGTTCCAGAGTGATAGATGAAGCATTCCTTCTTTCTTTAGGTACAATTATGAGACACATATAAACACACAGTGCACAGTGTGCACAGTGAAAAAAGTATTAGTTTAGGGTGAGAATTTTTTATTTTGGGGGGTGGGGTGGGGGGGTTTATGCTGGAGTAACACACACAGTGGAATGCACCAGTGTCTCACCCGTCACTGAAGATAAAGCAGATAAACATGCCACTGCCGCTTTGTAATGGAATAAATATAGCCCAGGCAGAAATCAGTCCAAATAGGCAACGCTGCTCTAAGTTAGCAATGTTTTCTCCTCATGCTCTGATATCATGTTTGGGGATTCTTTCATACACACACAAACACACACACACACACACAGATACACAAAGTCGTGTGTGTGCACACACAAGTATACATGCAAACGCACTCTTAGACATGTAACCGCCCCCACTCCACCCCATCACCCCCCAGCAAAGTTACGATTGCTTCAAGATGTCGGAGGATGCTAGTGTTGTTGAATTCCGACCTTCGATTGAGAGGCTGCCCATGCGCCTGAGGAAAAACCTCACACTGGGCACGCATACACACACATACACACACACTCACTCATACACACAAACACCCTCACACACTCTGCTTGCACAAATATAGGATAGACATGTACATATGGTCACTTGTGCAAACTGAACTGAATGCATTAAACTCTCAAAAGAGATATTACTATTATTGAACAGAGTCAGGCACATTGTTCATATTTTTAACAAAACAGTGTGTTCTAATACCACTGAACGGCAATGCGTCAGAGATGCACCATAGTGCCTGTAGTTTTTCTCTGCCTAAATCCACAGTATCAAAATAAGTGCAACGATTCTTAGCAATTTAATAATTTATAATGAATACTGATTTTTTTTTAAATACACTTATGTATCAAAATTCATGGGACAGAAACTAGTATCATGTCCTATGACTTTGTTTATGTCCCATGGAAGCTAAAGAACACTGAACTGACCTGTAGGATATGCGTGTGGGGCCTCCTGCATTAAATGTGGTTGTGATTTCTGCCAGAGTTGCTTGTCTATTAACAGAGACAATTCCAGCCGGATGCTGCCAGTCATGATCATTACCATCCACTGGGTTGTCTGCTGTGGGTAGTAATGTTATGACATTTGACACATGTCAGATCAAAGAAGCCAGACCTCTCCTTGCCAAACAGACTGAACAGGAGTTTGTGAGGACTGGGTGGAAGAAAGTCACATGCAAAGTTATGTCAAAATAGCTAGAACATTCAGAAATGTCTCTATCTACCAAATTATGTCTGATAGCTTTTTCTTATTTCTTTTTCTACATCAAACTGCATTTTTACTAGCTCCTGATAGTGTAACTAGTGATAACTTTGTGTAACTAGTGATAACTGCTTTCAGACACCCAAAAGAGGGTCTCTTATACAAGTATAGTTTCAGAAACTTGGAATGCACCAAATATTTGGCAAAAAACATTAGCAAAATAATAAGTGAAAGACTGAATAGAAAATGATTTATAGGTAATATTGCCTTATTTACTGTAATATTTCTTTCAGCAGAGATGGCACTTTACTAAATTCCAATACACAAAATTTAGCCCAAAAGATATCAGTTGTCTAAAAACAGACAGGTGGTCCCCCAATGCAAAATATATATAGGGAAAGCACTGTATTGTGCTTTGTTGTTACAGCTGCTGCGTGTTTAAAATGTTCATTGTTCAATAAATATCTATAAATAGTTGTTTTGTAATTGCTTTTTATTAGAAACGCAAGACAAAATACATTATGCTACTTAATTATATTATATTTTTTCTGTAAATGTGCAAAAAGAGCAGATGTGTAAGAGAAAAGAAGAGACAGGCAGTATGCGGCTCTGTTTCATGTTGAGAAAAGAAAGAAATGCTGGTAGGAACAAAATGTTCAGAGAGAAGAACCCGGGGACCTGAGACCCTGTATCTGTGATTAGTCTGAAGAATTAGTTGGAGCCAGTTATTTAGATATTTGTTTGCATAAATTAAATCTAAGCTTGGTCTTAGCCATGTCGCTTGCCACTGTGTTCCTATAGTAAATAACTTCTGCTCTGTCGTCTGTCAGTGTAACACAGGTTTGATGTGTTGGCTAAGGCTAGAGGACTTAGTTGTTGTGATTAAATCTGCTTTCTGGCTAGCTAAGTTCATCTACGTGTGAGGAGTTAACTGTGTTTTTATTGTCCTGGTGGATGATGTATGTCTTGGACGTGTCATATTTTCTCCCTTTTTTTGAAATAATAGGACACACAGTGTGTTATGTTGTAGTGACAGCACAGATAATGTGTTCTTAATTAGCACAGTGTTTTTAGAGTCTAGATCTAATTGTGTGTATGGATTTAAAGCACCCTCTTGCCACCCCGCTGTGAGTGTATTGTACTGTATGTTCACAATCTGTGCTTTATAGAGAGCGCATTCGCTGTTGAATGCACAGACTGGAGATATCTCTCTCTCTCTCTCTCTCTCTCATTCTTCCTCTCTGTCTGTCTTTCTCTAGCTTTCTGTCTTTCTCTCTTATACGCTTTGTCCATGTTGATCTTGCATTGTCTGGATTGTTTTTCTTTGTCTCCATCTCTCTGTTTTTCTTTCTCTTTTCTCACCCTCTCTGTCTCTGTCTGTCTCTTTTGCTCTGTGTCTTTGCATTATCCTGTCTTTCTTTCTTTCTGGCTCAGACCATCTTACATACTCTCATCGCTTTTACTCTGTACCTCTCTCTTTCTTACTCTCTGTCTCTCTCTCTCTGCCTCTCTCTGTTCCTCTCGCTCTCCTTTCTCTCCCTCTCTGTCTCTTGCTCTATCTTTCTTGCTATCTCTTTCTTTCTCTCCTCCTCTTTCTCCTTTATCTCTCTCTCTCCCTCTCTCCCTCTCTCTCTCTCTCTCTCTCTCTCCCTCTCCCTCTCACGATCCCGCTCGCTGTGTGTCTCCTGTGGCAGTACTGTAGATGGTAAGAGAGAATGGTGGCCTGGCTTTAATATAGGGAGACGGGAATGTGCAAGCAATTAGCAGGAATCCCCCAGCAGAGCGCTCACAAAACCAGAGCAGCCAACACAAGCCGACAGCAAGAGAGAGAGAGAGAGAGAGAGAGAGAAAGCCAGCGAGAGGGAGGGAGAGAGTGTAGAGAGGGAGCGAGAGACAGATTAAAAGACGGAGTGTGAAAGGGAAGGAAAATCTGTATTCCCTTGATATTCAGGACAGTGGTGTGTCCACACAGGCACAGCAGAGCACGCTGGATCTCTCCGTGCTCCCCTGTTTCCCTGGTGTTATTTGATTAAAGACGGCTGTCGTGTTGAAACACGTTAGGACTGCAGCAGTCACTGGACTGAACCCTCCGACATACTATGACTCTCGCACGGTCTTTCTCTCTCTCTGTGACTCGTCTTGGAGAGGACACTGTACAGCTGAAGAACGCTAAGTGCATTCTTCCCTTTACTGAAGAGAAGAGCTATCTAATGTAATTACCAGATCGTTTTCCAGCAGCGGATTTTGGTGCTGCCGCGATTTCTAATTAGCTTTTCACGTTTTTAGACACAGAGACAGACAACAGGCAGTGAGACAGGAAACAGGAGTGATGGTACGATGGAGGCAGGTTCACGTATGTCTGTGTACGGCCAGTGAGTGGCTCAGGTATGTGTAGATCACGCTCAAGGTCATCCAGTGACAGTGTTACTGTTGGACTGAGGGAACACGGTGGAAGAGTGTGAGCTGAGAAATCAGAGCAGTTTTAGGATGAGCCAGCTGATTTGCATAAAGCCAGAGCTCATTTTGTCAAAAATCACATGATACTTTATTAATAGGGCTAGACCTTGGCTGGATCCTTCCAGTAATTAGGATCTTTTTGAAGAGAAAAGGCAGCTTTACCGCTGAATCTGAAACTTCTGCATGGACTGTGGCTGTTCTCTCAGAAAGCACACAGAGAAATAGGGCCTGTTTTGAATTGAGCGCAGAGCTTTGTGAACCTTGTGGAGTATGTAAACCACATTTGCATCTTTTGAACAAGCTTCTGCAGGCTGTGTTAGAAACTGTGCAAAAAAAGTGCACTTTTGTTCCCAAGAGTGAAGAATTTTGTTCAGTTGTTGTACAGATATTCTGAGATTTTTATCAGCTGTGTCTTACTGACATATATTTCAGTGAGTATATGACTGGCACTATATTTCTGTACATATTTATGCTCTGGACTTAAATGTGTAATTCAGTAATTCAATATCAGTACATTTCACAATGTAAAAATCTTTCAATAATGGTGATATGATTTTTAAATATATTTTACAGTTTTTTAATTTGGGGTGTGCCATATCATATCGTACGCAATAATACTGCCAACATTTTCTAATATCGTGAAGGATATTATACCCTGAAATATATTTACACTCCCACACACAAGGGAAATTTAGAATATCCAATTTACCTGATTGTGTCTGAAATTAAGAAATTATTGTGTGTTATATAAATTAAGACCATATCATCCAGCCAGCTCTACAGGGTCAAAAATCGCAGGACACCTTTATTTAAAAAAAAAGTATACAATTTTACTTCATATTTAAAAAAAAGCTTGCTGGCCTTTACATTGCATAAACATAATCCACAATAAATGCAGCATGTGTTGTTTCTCATGTGTTATTTTTTCTGAAATCAAGGTAAAAAAAGTCAGCCTGCTCTTCTGCTGTCTTTACTGTTCAGACCAGGCTTTCTACCAGAATTTAGAGGATTGCGGATGTAATTGCATTCAGTGACAAGAACACTGGTGAGGTCAGGATGTTGCCACACCTTGTCCCCAACTCCTTAACTTATCCCAAAAGAATTGGATGGAGCTTTCTGTCCCTCACTGCAGAGAACACAGCTTCACTAAGAGGGTTGTGTTATACCCCTCTAATCCACACCTGTATGTCACATATGTGTCAGTAATGTGTTCAACTAGAAGTAGCTGAATGCAGTCATTGTAATTGCATTCAGTGTCCACAAACATTTGGACAATAAAGAAAAAAACGTTTCACTTATTTTGAAAAATAATGCCAATAGAATAAGACTATCTAAAGCAGATAATGCACCATACCTAATACCATTGCTCCACATTGAGCTGTGGAGCAATTTAAAAAAAAGCAACATAAAAACCAGAAAAATGCAGTGATAAAGAGGAACTTGATCACTCTGCACTTCTCTTGTCACTTTAATATCATAAACAAATCCCACAGAGAAAAACGATGTAAATGATAGATTAGTATTAATAAATGAATCAAATATAATTTAATTATAATTTTAGAAAGTTTTTCTGCATTTAAAACACAATAACTCAAACACAGCTAACATAACTGAAGGTCTAGGACTGATTGTCAGCCTAAATATGATTATTTATTAACATTTAAACTCCACCCACCCAAACTGATTCTTGCCCAACATTTAAAATAGATTTTAAACACTACAATTTCTCTCATTTCTTTGTATTAATAACATTTAAACACCTAAATATTGTTATGATGGGTGATGCTGCATTGATTCATATAAAACACAGTTTTATAATCTACTTTACAAGCAAAACAAAAAAAAATGCAGGATTGATTTAAATGTTTGTTGAAAACGTTTCAATTAATACAGTTATCTAATTGCATTTTACCTGCAGAGATTGCTGGCAGACAGTGGTTAATTTTTTGTTGTGTTTAAACCCTGACCACTAGGTGGCAGTCCTCAAATGCCTCTGCTCAGATATGCATAAAGCTTTTGCAGAGATTGTACATTATGTATATTATATGTTTTTAATACAGTTCTTAAAAAAATATATATATAAAAAATCTACATAATTTTCCCTGCATACAGTATCGCAGTGTAACGTAATGAATTGAACTGTATCATATTATTAGTTTCTTGCAAATACACAGCCCTAACTTCCTCCCAAATGTTGTTTTTAGACTATCCCAATTCTTTGGCAAAATTGCGAATTGTGAATCTTGCCACCCCACAGGGGAGTGGACCAGTGAGTGAAACGACTGGATGATGAAAAAGTGTTTCCAGTTGCTGTGGCAACCTTGCATCTTAAACTGTCTTATGTTTTCCAACAGTTTAGTACAGTTTCCCTCTCATCACTCACACAGTTTTCAGACTGTCCTAACAGTTTTGCTACCATGTCTTTTCTCAAAGAGCAAAATGTCTTGGTGCTATGAGACTCCCCATCATTAGACAGCCTTTTTCAAATCTTTCCGTCCTAGAAAATCTGGCCTTACAGCAGCAGATTTTTTATTTTTTTTTGCAGCAGATGTTTTTGCTACTGCTTGTCTCAAGCTCGGAACCATCCCACACAGCCAACATGGTGCTTGTGTTAAAAACTGCCTAATGGTATTAGTGTTCTCTGTTAATAAAACTGTATTTAAGTTATGGTTGCACCCAGAGGGAAGTGTCATATTGCAGCGAGGAAGGGAGGAAGATAAAGGTTACCAGGAACAACAAATGATTACAAATTTAGACTGATATGCACAACTGTTTTGCTCTATTTATTGAGCTACACATACAGAAGTAGTGTGAATTGCATGTTTAATGCAGCATGCCAGGCATCTCAGCATGAAATGGTAGAGGTTCCTAATGGTGTCCTGTGATAATCCATTTCTCACAGCTTGAATATTCACACAGTTCCTGCAGATTTTGCGGTAGGGTGTTGATCATGTGTCTAATATAATTGTACAAATTTTTAATCAGAAGTAGGTCTGGCGTGGCGGCTGGCCATGACATAGTATCTGTGTCTTTAAGCACAAACCTGGCCTTTTTGAAAGTGGGACATCCACATGCATTTTAATCACTCTGGCACTCTGGCATTTTAATACCAATCTATGCCACTTACGTTATATTATGATGTTGTAATAGCAAAACAGATTAAGCATTACACCTTTTTAAAGAACAATAACCTTTTAATTTTCAGGAATATTCAGACATTGCAAGTGGAGTATGTGTTTTTTGTCTTAATATCCTGAATAGGCAAAACTGAGGTCAGCAAAATTGATTAGTCGACATATCGTATGATAAGTCAATAAATTAATTAATCATAGTGACAGGCCTGTGTAACAGGCTTATGTAATGTTCCTATTGTTCTTTATGTTACAGCTCTTTCTCTGTAGAGCGTGTGTGAGTACTGTGTGATGACTGTGCAGTACAGAAGCTGCTGTTGCTCGGATTTGATTAAAAACAACAAGCAGTGTGTGTGTGTGTGTAGGTGCTGCTGACACTGTTCAAATCCGAGCTTGAGCGCGTTATGGATTGCCAAAAAATTCCCTCAATTGAAATTCAGGGTAAACCTTTTACACAGCACGCCTCACCATATCACTCTTTTAGTTCCTCATCAAAGCCAGAGCCTGCACTTAGTCCCATAAGAACCTGGCCTCTGCATGTGTGCGTGTGTGTGTGTGTGTGTGTACGTCTGTGTCATTACTGGTCGTCAGAAGGAATTCCCTCGCTCTTTAAGCATTCACAGACTCCGGGAGAGCAAGTGCCAAAAACCTTCGGGCAGATTTATTTAGTCAACAACTCACTCACTCTCACTCTCTCTCTCTCACTCTCTTACTCTCCCTCTCTCTGTCTCTCTTGCTCTCTTTTTCTCCTGGCTGCTGTAAGTGACATTAGAACGCAGTAGGGAGCGCCTTTCATCTGCCTGATGTGTCTCTGAGTTGTGCAGCAGAGGTGTGTGTGCCTGTATGTGTGTATGTGCCTGTGTGTTTGTGTGTTACACGCGTATGTGTTTGCGCTAAAAGGGCTATCACCACAGGCTGTTAGACAAGAACTGAAACATCTCGCCCTGCAAAGGACAGTTTTCCCTCCACTCACACACACTCTCATTCTTCTCCTGCTCTCTGCTGTACACACCAAGGCATTACCACTCTCTTCCGCAGCTGGAAGAGCCGCACTGAAAGGCCTGAAGAGAAGGGCTTTAATACAACAGCAGCACTGTTGCCATGCACGGACAGACCAGAGTAGAGTAGAGCAAAGCAAAGCAAAGCAGCATCACTTCTTTACATCCGTAAGTTTCACCATATGGATCTGTGACATCATATCCAGGCCTACAAATAGCTTATATAAAAGGTATTTCTCATCAAAGCCATGCCCATGTTTGCTCCATGCACGTTTACTACTGAAGGCCATATGCAGCCCGTCGCTTCTCCTTCCCGTTTTTTTTTAAGTGGACAATGTCCATTTGTCAGAAAGGGGATTAATTTTTTTTTTGTTTAGTCAGAGCTTAATGCCTTATGGACAGATAAAACAGCTCAACAGATACCACTTATTTGATTTGTTCAAAGCTGTTACGCAATCTGCTCGCCTTCGCGTTACGCTGCAGTCCGGCGACTTCCGATCCTGATGAAGTATAATCCATACAGAAATTTGCTCAAGAAGATATTGAACCGTTTTTCACTGTCCAAAGCAGAGTTCTCAAAGTCCAGCCCTGCAGGCCCACAGCTTAATTGTGCTCAGGACTGATTTGATAATGCCATTTATATTTACACTTACTCATTTGGCAGGCATGCTTACCCAAGGAGGCATTTAATAAGATAAAAATACACAAAAAACAAACCAGCAAACATGCAGGCAGCATAAAGGCAAAGTCACTACAAACAGTTCAGATTCATATATCAAGGTTTGACTAAAAAAGGGAAGTTTAACTCTCTAATGTTTCTAATAATATTTGTGTGACAATACAGCACAGAAATGGGAGATGGATGATCACAAGCCATCAAACCAAGCTGAACTACTTGAATTTTTGCTCCAGGAGTAAAGGCATAAATTTATCCAAAAGCAGTGTCTAAGACTGGTGGAGGAGAACATGCCAAGGTGCATGAAAACTATAATAAAAAACAGGGTTATTTCACCACATATTGATTTCTGATCTTTTAAAACTTTATGAATATGAACTTGTTTTCTTTGCATTTTTTGAAGTCTGAAAGCCGTGCATCTTTTTTGTTATTTCAGCCATTTCTAATTTTCTGCAGGTTAATGCTCAAAATAACAATATTTTTATGTGGAATTTGGGAGAAATGTTGTCTGTAGTTTATAGAATAAAACAACAATGTTCATTTTACTTAAACATGTACCTATAAATAGCAAAATCAGAGAAACTGATTCAGAAACTGAAGTGGTCTCTTAATATTTTCCAGAACTGTATATATATATATATATATATATATATATATATATATATATATATATTATCCAATGTTTTAAATAATAAAGATAAAAATATAAACATAATAAATAAATTGATTAAATGAAATTAAACAGAATTTGTATTGAAATATATATGAATAGTCATAGTACTGTTTATTTTGGAATTACAGGGGGTACAATTTGCTTAGCATATGTTAAAAAAGAATACCATAGTTTGTTAAAATTGTAGGTGGAGCCTATAAATACATTGAAATTGATAATCCGACAATTTTGTGGACACAAGACAGATAAAGGTAATTTCAGAAGAAAATCAGGTAAAAGAGTATACGCTGCTCAGCCATGTCACTGACTAGAACCACCGACAGGTTTAGTGAAACATATTTGAAGGTTTATACATGAAGGTCATGTGTCAGGAAAAATCAGGAAAAAATGTGCAAGCATAAGTAACTAAACCACTTTGACCACATCCAAAAAGTGAGGTCTAGGATACTTTGTCAGAGAATCTCCAAAATGTCAGGCAGTCCTTGTATTTTTTTTTTATTTGGTGTGCAGTGGTCAGTACCTACCGAAAGTGGTCCATACAAAAAAGAACATCCCGTAAGCCTGCAGCAGGGTCATGGACACCTAAGGCTTTTTGAAACGATTAATGGAAGTCCCACTTCATCCCACATGCAGGTCTTAAAGGCTCTGCTCCTACCGTTACTTTTAGTGCCAGGGACAATAGGACACCTTCAGAGGAATCCATGCCTCTAAGAATCAGATCTGTTGTGGCAGCATGAGCAGGGCTAGGTAATATTAGGTTGGTGGTGTTAATGTAATTCCTGATGGGTGTAAATGAATATAGATGAAATGATGTTTTGTCACTGTACTGTATTGCTACACATGAAGACTGCAATATGCTATTTACACTCAAATACAACTCTAATGTACACATGGTCATTTCATGCAATTATCTAGTCATCAGCCAAGCATGTATCAGCAGTGCAGTGCATAAAATCCTGCAGCTACAGGCCAGCAGCTTTAGGTAATGTTTACACCAGCCATCAGAATGGAGGGGAAATGATGATTTTAAGTGTGTCAATTTACTCAAAATGTAATGAGGTGTAATAAAGAAAAAACATCCAGCGAGCGGCAGTTCTGTAGATGAAAATGCCTGGCTGATGAGCATAGTCAGGAGAATGGTCAAACTGAGTTGATAGAAAGGCTACAGTAACATTGAAACCTCTCTGTACAAGTGTTGATAGCAAAAAAGTGTTTTAGAATACACAGTGTGTCCAGTCTTGAGGTAGATGGGTTACTACAGCAGAAGATCACGTTGAGTTTCACTTCTGTCAGCCAAGAACAGAAAGCTGTGGCTGCAGTGAGCACAGCTCACCACACTTGGACACAGGAAAGACAGGAAAAAGACAGCCTGGTCTGATAAATCTCTTTTTCTTCTAAGGAACACGGATGATTGGGTGAGAATTTGAATCCACCAGCATGAATCAGTGAACCCAGACTGCCTTGTCTCAACAGTGCAGGCTGGTAAAGGTGGTCTAATGGAGTGAGAAAGCATTTTTTGCCATATTTTGGGGAAAAAAGTAGAAATACTTTAACCCTTCTACAGGCTTTGGAAGTTTAGATGATACAAAACCCTTTTTCTCTGCAGTAAAATAGTAATAGAGGGCTTTGGAGATTCCTAGAGGTTACTTGGAGAGGCTGCCTGTTCACTCTGTACTCAACGTAATAATTTCAGATCAGTAACAGGAATCAACCCAAATTCTGCAGGTTTGAAAATAGACATTAAAACTAGACAAACATAATGAAACTAAAGGTTTGAAAGACATCAAAAGTTTGATTTGTATTCAGGAAACTAATGATTTTAAAATGAAGTTTAAGTTTAAGATAAATAGACAGACAGACAGTCGCTGTCCAATTAAAAACAAGTACCTCCAAAACAGCAAGTGCACAGGCAAGAGAAAAAAACTTCATTTCAGGTAAAAAAAAATGGAACAATAAAAAGGACAGTTACGTCATAACCTAAAAATCAAAAATGGTTGTTTTTCATTGAACAGCGACGATCACAGAGGTAAATTCTGAAAATAAATTAAATGTGCTGCATTTTATTCGATTAAACAGGACTACTTAAACTGGCCACAACAAACATTTATCACAAAAACTAATGTATCACAATGCAGTAAAATATTGTTATATTGCCTAGCTCTAATTCTATATCAATGTTGGATTTCAATATTTTTGCCATATTTTGCTTTGAGCACTTTTTTGTTGTACTTGTAGAAACTGTAGACTGGATCGTGTGAGTTCCTCTGCATAAATCACATGAGTTCCTCAGGAACATTGTTCAGAACACTATGAACATTTCCCAGATTTATGAAAGTGCTCATTTGCATATCACAGACGTTTGTGATTTCAGTTCTGTAAAAGCTTGTACTGCTATATAATGTCTTAAACAGTATATACCACCGTCTGAAACAGAAGATTGTTCCACCACTGAGGGACAGACACATTACAGCTGCATCACTTTGCCTTCTAACCATGCTTAGATCATATAACCGTATTGAAATCTGGATCTGAGTAGTGCTCCGGGCCTAGTGCTTCACCTAGAAATGCTGGTTAAAAGAACACATTAAAACCTGTTTTTAAATACAACAGCCAGTCACGAAACAGCCTGTGTTACAAAAAATTAAACACAATAGATTAACAAAAACAAACCTACAGCTGCATTTGTTCACAGTGTTAACTCCAAGTAACATTAAACAGTTTGGTTCTTATTTTAGCTGTAATTAAAATGTGTATATTTAACATGTGCCATTATTTTAGAATTTTTAGAGTTTAGAGCTCATTCAACGTTTATTCAGAAATCAAGGTATTCAAAAAAATTAACTGCCTCTCATGTCCAGTGTCCATTTATACTGGACACAATGTTCAATCATTGAATCACCACCCAACCTCATGCCCAATTCAACCCAAAAGTATAAGATATGGAGCACTATAATTCCAGAGAACACAGTTCTCCACTGCTCTACAGCTCAACGCTGGAGGGCTTTAAATTAAGGCTGTGAACATTAAGGTGATAACACACACAATTCATTTACTATTTTTTAAAGCCAATTAACTTCCGCTGTAATCTGCCCCGCACCTGCCTCCTGGTCTCGATCTGACCAGCTCTTAAATATACTTTTAAAAAAAATAGAGCTAAACTGCTAATAAGGGGCCATTAATCTGATATATTAGCCAGATAATATAATGCTATGAACAAGCATAGCTGCTTCAGTTTACACACTGAACACTGCCTGTGCAGTGTTCACTGCTCACAGACGCTGCACATCCCATTGAAAACACTGTGTTTGAAAGTGCAGCGCCAATTGTTAGCATTCTGTGTTAAAGCAGTTTCACGCTGCACAGATATACCCACCGGAACACAGAATCTTTCCTCTATATTTTCTTTCTTGCTCCCGTGCAAGACATCTCTGACCAGAGTACTTGTGCTTGCATGGTTTATTGGTGCGTGTTTTGGTGCATTTAGGTTTATGCCTGTGTGAAACCAAATCAAACCGAGAGAGAAAACTACTATCCTCTCTCTTATTTTCTTATGCATTCTTCATTCCAGAGCCCCACGTTGGCTTTATCTCCCCTCAAACATACAAGTATTTACTAGTATTTTAATTTACACCACTAATATAATTGCATTTTACATTTTTTACATTCATTAATTTATTGACATTTAAATATCCAAAACATTTGCGTCCTAAGAAGAATAAGCGCAATAGACGCAGTTAATCACATAATATTGTTGTAATTATTCATATATATTTTTTAATTCATTGACACCACTACTTTAAACCTCGCTAGCTCACACCTGGCATTAGGCATGGTGCCAAAATCTTCATATTGACAAACTCCAGAGAGTCTTATTCTACAATCCCGAATTAAAAAAAGGTTGAAACATGGACAGTATGAAAAACCTAGATAAAAACACCCACGACTTCCTCCATTCAGACTGTTATAAACATGATGTGCACTTTTAAGGACACCTCTGTGATAACAGTACTGATACAGAAAAGTATATTGGAATCTTTGAGCAACAGGTTCCTCTTTTCTGAGGATGTCCATGCATTTAAAAAAAAAAACAAGACAATGCAAAACCACAGGCTACACACATTACAAAGGCATTGTTGTGTAAGAAGAGTCTTGTATTGGGCAGGTAATATCAAAAAAACTTTTTTGCAATACAGCAATTTAATCTGAATAAATGTAGTTACTTTGCATGAAAAACGATGCTATTGTGAGTTGTAGTTTGGCTCCTGGGCTGAAGGATTTGTGTACCGCTGTTGCTGTTCCATGGGACTGCAGGTCCAGATGGTGGTATTAGTAGTCATTGTATCATAGCAGGCTGGTACGTAATGCAGTTATAATTCTGCCGCTGACTAGTACAATAACAGCACTGCCAGAGAGAGGAGGGGGAGTGCACTGTGTGGTCTAGCATGTCCTTATTCTCAGAGCAGCAGAGCTACTGCGTAGGACCTGCGCAAACAACTAATGAGAGAGAGAGAGAGAGACACTGAGATAACCTTATGCTGACAACTGTTAAGTGCACAAAAGCTTTTACATAACACCGGCAGTGTTTTCTGCCTTTTTCCTCTTAATTCTCTCATTCTTCCAGCCTTTTTCTTTTGAGTTTCTCACTCATGGATGTTAAGCCTGGAGCTGTGAATTTGCATTATTTGTCTGCGTGTGTGTGTGTTTGTTTGTGTGTGTCGACCCTGCTGTGTTCCTTCAGCATGTACAGTCCTGTTAGAGAGAGAGAGAGAGAGAGAGATGGAGAGACAGAGAGAGAAAGAGGAACATTTTGTATTTGGCGTATTTCGGCTTCTTATTGCGGCTCGGCATGCAGAAGGAAACACAGCACCAAAAGATATGCAAATGGCCCCGGCTTGCGGTTTAGCGCATAAGAACCACACACTTCACTATTTCTTAATGATACGGCCACTGGGCTCCTCCATTTCTCCCTCTGTCTGCTTTAGTCTCCTTCTGTTTCTTTGTGTTCTTCTATTCTGCCTTTGATGTTTGTTGGAAATATCTAATCACTATCAATATAAAAGGTATCAGAAAACTCTGCATCAGACAGTTTTAGAGACCAAACTGTAATCAGTCTAGTCTGATACAGTACATACACATTTACACCATGTGATGTGATGTTCTTCTTGGGGGGTGGTGTAAGCTTAAAGGTGTTAGCTTAAAAAAATCAATCTGATGTTCTAGTCTGCTTAAAGATGCTCATCTTCTCTTGCAATGTTTGTGTGCATGTGTGTGTGTGTGTGCATGTGTGTGTGTATAGTATATAAACTATACACACATATATATATATATATATATATATATATATATATATATATAAACTTTTCATGCAACTATTGTATGTATCTATGTATGTATGTAAAAAATATGTTTTTAACGAATTATGGACACTGCATTTGTTTTGGTTCAAGCTGCTTGAGTTGTTTAGTTGACTTCTTGTTTGAGTTTACATCTATGTTGATTAGGGCTGAAATGATTAGTCATGGTAAAAGTTTATGGACACAGAATTTAATTGTTGACGTGTCGTTAATGTGTGATGAAGCAGACTACACCCATGGGCTCACACGCCAGCTCACTCTAAGTTTCTCTACGAATGTAAAAACACTAGATGTGACAAGTGACAAGACAACACCCATACTCACTGTACATCAGCTCATTATACATTTAAACGTATTCTCAGCGTTTCCACATATATGGCCTTCTGTTCACTTTGGAGCGACACAGTACATTTTTATTTTGAACGGTTTGCTATAAAGGCTTTTTGTTGACCGTGATATATATAAGCCAAAAAGCGCATCCTGTGACTAGGGGTGGGCGATATGGGCAAAAAAAAATATCTCGATATTTTTTTGGATTTTTGCGATAACAATATTTTGACGATATTTTCCAAAAAATACAAAACTATTCTAAAAAAAGTATTCAATTGAACATGTAAGGTTCAAAATATGGTAAAAAACAGGAAATTTTTTAGGCGCTTTTCAGATTTTCTATTTCTATTTTTTATTTTTAGATCCATAAAATGATATATTTATGTGGATGAAGTGTTTTAGTAGCTCTATATTCTGCTATTAGAAGTTTTAAAATCACCATGTAAAATTATAAACTGCTCCCTAGATATGATAGAGATCTGAACCTGGGATGGTCCTTTCTTTCTGAAAAGGACTGGAAACTTTAGAAGAATAAAAACTATTAATTTTATAACTTATTTCGCAATAAAGAAGGTCTCTCAGCCTGTTCTCTCCCTATAGAATAGACCCGCTGGAGCAGATTTTCCAGAGGGAGGGGGGAGCGCTCAGAGTGTCCGGTTTCAGAGCGGGCTTCACCTCTGTCCCACATAACTCGCCACCTGATTGGCTGACAGAATGTAGGGGGGCAGAGGGGGGCTCTCAGTCTGCCCAACTACCATGGTAACACGCATGCGCAGTTTGATCGCTCCAGAACAAAGGGAAAGTCTCAGAACACAGCGCTGGAGTTTCCAATAGTTTTAATCTGCGTCGGATTTATAAGAGCGCTTCTCAGACATAAATGGGGATTATTGGGGACTGGATTGATGGATTTTCTGATGGTTGGGTGGATTCTGAAGCCAGTGCTCTCAGGTAGGTGCTGATTCGCTCTGTTTGGGTGTGGGGGGTGTTCTGCAGGTACCCCGGGCGGATCAAAGAGCGTGTTTTTATCACAAACCGGACCGTCTAGCGCACGCTTTCTGAAAAGAAAAGTAGAGATTCTTAGCTTTAAAATGGCATATTGGGTGTCTATATTGAGCCTATACTTACTCAAACACAGCCAGATATGAATTATGATATTTTTCTGGCCCGCCGGTGGGACAGGGCGTGTTAATACTAGAGACCTGCGCGGGACAGCATTTCCAGTCCTGCTCCCGCAAAAAAATATGATTTTCAGTCCCACTCCCGCCCGCAATTCCCGCATGATTCCGACGTTCGCGTTACTGCTCAAGGCAGTTCTTGTCATTGGCTTGAGGAATTAAAAGTGATGTACTTAGCTGAACACATCACTAAGCTAGCTGCAATGACAAAATATTCAAATAAACAGAAATATTTAACCAAAATAACAAATAAATTCTTACACAAAACAAACTAAAAAGTAAACAATTAGAACCAAAAAAAAAGAAGTAACTAAACAAAACCCACCTACAGACCCAAACAAATAAACGCCACAATAAAGCAAACACAACTGAAAGCAAACAGGGCCTGCAGACCAAGACACAAGACACAGGCCAAGGCCCTCTCTTTAAGGAAAATAAATGAATAATAAATCGCAAAAACAAATAAAATTAGAAAACAAACAAACTAAACTAAACCCAAAATACTAACGAAACTATAATCTAACGAATTGCAAAAGATGAAAAATAAAAACGTCACACAAAAGTAGGAAAACAATAAATAAGTAAATAATAAAGTAAATAAACTGCGTCTCGATGACGACACCAAATACAATAAATCACCCAGAAACAAAGAAATAAACAAACAACAATGTAACGACTGGCAAAGCACCAGCTTAACCAGAACCAGCACAACGAAAGGAAGAGCAGCTAAGGTTAGCTTTCCGAGACTTTCCGTCTGCCTCACCTGCCCGCAATGAGCTTTCAAAATTTGCCCTGCGCTGCACTACTATGCATTGGGTCCAGCGAGTGCAGGTCTCTACTTTATACACAACGCACTCTGAGTTTAGTTAATCAGTTGTTTTTACTTACATTATGTATATGTATAAATATATAAATAACAGCCTTAAAATACGATGCAGTTTATTATTTTTTGGCGATTTAAAAAAAAAACAAAAAAAAATCGATATTACAAAATTACACATCGTCAAATCAACATTCACGATAATTTCGCAAACGATACATATCGCCCACGACTACCTGTGACCTTTGAATTTTCACCCACAGTTTGGTGGGAAAACTGCGAACCTGGCAACAATGGTTACAGAGGCAATTCAAAAGCACAATACAGTGGAAGTATTAATACCAAAAGAAGTAAATACTAATAAATAAACAATAATAAATAATAAACATTAAGATTTATGGCAATTTGACAACATGAATCAAAAAACTTTGTGTACTTTAAAGTACAGTAAAATCATTACATGATTTACTATACATACTATAATATACATTGTAATTTTTTGGTTAATGTAGGTAAACCAACTATTAATATATCTTGCAAAATCTGTCTAGGGTTGTAAAAAATTATCTATCTATCTATCTATCTATCTATCTATCTATCTATCTATCTATCTATCTATCTATCTATCTATCTATCTATCTATCTATCTATCTATCTAAACAAAAATGGATGGCATGATTAGAATAATCGCGATTAATTGACTATTTAAAAATATATATATTGTTAGTTATCGACTACTAAAATAGTCATTAGTTGCATTCCTAATGTTATTCGATGTAGCAAAAGGGTGAAGACCATTTAAAAAAATGTACAGAAAACCCAGCCCTACATACATCTTATTAGATTAAACTTTAAACTGCGATTAAAGTTATACTGCACCAGTATTATTAAATATAATGCAGCCCAACCATGAAACACCGGTCAGAGTTTTTGAATGTCAATTTTGATTCATTTTTCATTAAGTGCCCTGCAGCTAATGGAAATACTGTAAAGTATTTGCTTCTAGCAGTGCTGATCGTATATGGATATAGGTGAAAGGTTGATGCTTTAATTATTGGGTCGTCTTGGCTACAAACCTAGAAGTCTAGGGATGTGGATTTGTTGGCTTGAGAAATGATCAAATTCAGCTTGTTGATACAGTCAGTACAGACAGCCTAGAGTCTGAATAAGGCATGTTTTTTTATATTAGTGCTACATTGATGATGAACCTAGAGATTAAGGCTGCACAGTTTTGGAAGAAAATGACCTTGCAATATGTTTTTTCCTTTAAATATATTGCTATATTTCACCAGATTTCACTAGAAGTCAGTGATCTAACATGTATTGCTATTAATAATATCAACAGTAGTATGTGTGTCCAATATTGGAGCTAAATAAATGACATTGGGATATATACTTTAGTATCTATTTCATGTGACATAAGAGGTCCTGCAGTGTGTCTATTGTGCATATGCAAATTTCACTAATAACGCTGATGCAATATATTGTACAGCCCTTCAGAGATTAACAAAACAAAAAAGTGTATTGTGGGGATCAATACTAAATTAAAAATCACTTAGCAAATGCATGCATTCATAAACAATAATATTTTTTTATATCTAACATTTTATATATTTTTCTGTTATGCAAAACTCTAACAGGAAAAGGAAAAAACAATTTAATGGTAATAAATGTAGCAAAGGCAGTTTTGGAGCATTTCTATTGGTTCATTTATAATGAAACTTTGACACAATATTAAGAAAAACTTCCAGAGTCACAATATATAAAAAAATCAGCAAAGGAGGAGATATAAGGAATTTACATGACAGCAGTGGTATTTATCTTTGTGTTGTGTGTGTTCGAATGTGTGTGTTGAAAATATCTGTGTGGTAATCTAATTTTTTTGCTGAATCACCCACCCAACATTTAAATTCTGTTATGTGTATGTAAAATACACATAAGTGTTTGTGAGTGTGTGTGTGTGTGTGCTTATGACTGGACCATTTCCTGTCACACCCACAAGTATCAGCTCATCTCTGCATTTGAAAAAAACAAAAAAACAAATTGAGAATTTATAATGTAAGGTTGTTGGTGATCACACATAGAGAAACACAGAGGTGCACACACACACACACACAGTGCGCTGTGCAAACTCTCACTTCCTGTTTGTGAAGAGAGCACGTCCTGTGTTAGAAGTGCAGTAGTGATGAGTGTGAAAGGTGACCCGAGCGCCTGAGCTCTGAGCCCCCCGCCAGAACACACACAGCAGCGTTCTGGTCTAGACTGGGTTCAGCCTAGAGGTGGGTAAAATCAACAAAAATGCTAGTTTTGCTTTGAATTTTCTTTGTTAAGCATATCGAGAATAGCTAACTGTACATTTCATTACAGACAATGTCATTAGTGCTGATTATTTGGATGATATGCAGCAAAACCTAAATACATACCAGCACTTTGCATGAGAGAATATTTGAATAGCATTTTTAAGAATCTGCCAGTATATTTAAATATACAGCTCTGAAAAAAGAGACCACTTCAGTTTCTGAATCTGTTTCTCTGATTTTGCTATTTATAGGTATATGTAAAATGAGTAAAATGAACATTGTTGTTTTATTCTCTAAACTACGGACAACATTTTTCCCAAATTCCAAATACAAAAATATTTTCATTTAGAGCATTTATTTGCAGAAAATGAGAAATAGCTGAAATAACAAAAAAGATGCAGAGCGTTTAGACCTCAAATAATGCAAAGTTCAGAAATCAATATTTTGTAAAATAACCCTGGTTTCTAATCTCAGTTAGGCATGTGATCCTCCATCAGTCTTACACACTGCTTTTGCATAACTTTATGCCACTTCTGGTGCAAAAATTCAAGCAGTTCAGCTTGGTTTGGTGGCTTGTGATCATCCTCTTGATTTTATTCCAGAGGTTTTCAATTTGATAAAATCAAATAAACTCTAAAAATATTTTTTAGAGCTGTATATTCTGTGATACGATATTTTTACCATATCCCCCAGCTGTAGCTCAGCGTTCTTTTACCTGCTCCTTTTGGTGTACCAAACAATACACTCACACTCACACTCACTTCAGTTACAGTGACTGTAGAAAGAGACCCCCCCCCAATCTCTCCATTTCTTTCTGTCTTGCACATTCTTGCTCATTTTCCTCTTTCTCTCTCACTCTTTTTAGTCTCTTTCATTTCATTTCACACTTTCCCTCTCTTTAAATCTTTCTGTTTCCCTATTTCTCTTTTCTTCACTGCTCTCTATCACTGCATCTTGCTTTGTCACTCTCACTTTCCCTTTTTACTTTCTCTTTTTTCTTTACTCTCACTTTCCCCCTTTTTATTTACTCCCTTGCTCCAAATTGCTCTGTTCCTCACGCTCTTTCACTATATCTCTCACACTTCTTCCCTCTTTCACTCTGTCTCCTCTGTTTCTTTCTTGCTCCCTCTTGCTTAGTTTCTCATATTTTTTTAATCTCCCTCATTTTCTATTGCTATATACCTTTCACACTTTTCTCATTGCTGTATTACATATTTTCCCTCTCTCTTTCTACCACTCTCTTTCATTCCATATTTTCCTTTCTCTTTTTCCCTCTTTTGCTCTTTTCCTTTGTTTTCTCTTTCCTTTTCTCTCACTCTCTTACTTGCTTTTTTCAATTTCTCTCACTCTCTTTTGCTTTCTTTCAATCTCTCTTTCTCTCTCTCTCTCTCTCTCTCTCTCTCTCCTCTGATCTGGCTTTGATCATGGTGTGGCTGCAGCAGGAAGAGAGAGAGAGAGGTTTTCTGTCTGCAGGTTACCGAGCCTGGAAGAAAAGAAAGAAAAATCTAGAATAGGAAGGAAGGAGTGAGGGAGAGAGAGAGAGCGGAGAGGGAGAGAGGTAGCTTCTCACTGATTGCATTGTAAATATGCTTGCAGTAAAATAAAGAAATGATGAAGGTGAATTAGTGATGAGATCTCTAGCCTTCGCTCTTTCTCCAAACACACCACATCCCAGTTAACAAGGGCCAAATACACACGCGTGTGTATGCGGCATTTGTGTGTGTATGCGGCGTGTGTGTGTTTCTGTATCAGTGTTCTTCATGTGTGTATTTGACTATGAGCTTAGCCCTTTTGTCATGTGTGATCCGGGTAATAGCGGGCCCGTGCTCTGGCGGCTGCATTGTGCAGCTCTGGCGGCTGCATTTGGGTACAGTGAGGACTGATCCTTGCAGCCTGTTTGCTGTACAGTAATCCCTGAAGGGGAAGTGTGTGGCGACTGCAGTCACGCTCGTCCCCGCTGGCTGATTTAATGCTAGAGGAGCCACAGCGCCACTTCCTCCATCAGTTATAAGCTGGGCCCACTTCTTGCAGCTTGTGTGTGTGTGTGTGAGTGTGTCACCTCTCTTTCACATCAGGGTCTGTGACAGCACGGTGAGCATTAATGATAGTACACTGCTGCATTAGAACATCAGTCATTAGCTGAAGTATTTGGTTTAGGGGTGTTACAAAACACATTTTCACTGCTTCTGTGTCCCACTGAATTTGTGATTTCATTCAAGATTATTCTGTTGGGGTTGATGAGTGATGATAACCCATTTGAGGTATTTGGAAATTATTGATAGCAATAGACTAAAAAGAATTAGAGTGCCACATTTCAATTTATTAATTTATTAATACAATTAATTAATTAAAGGAGCAGGCTAAAGAGAATAGTCAATAACAGGCAGGGTCAGTAACAAAAAGGCAGCAAGAGTACACAACATACCAGAGTGGGTCAGGCAAAGAGGTCATACACGGTCCAAAATAATCCAAAAATAAGGCAAAAGGTCAAAGCAAATGAAATGTTCAAAATACAAAACAAGGTCAAACCGAAAAAAACTAACAATACACAAGAGGGCTAGGCTAGAGAGTGGTCGAATAAACAAAAAAGGGTCAGAAACAAAAGGTCAATAAAAAAATGAAAAAAAAAAAGATTCAAGACCAGGCGAGGAGTAAATAAAATGAGGGGCTATATATACTGCTGAGTCCAGGTTTGTGTGTGATAATTAGAACCATGGCGAACCGGAACACCAATGTGTAACCTAAACGGGCATGTCCAGAGGGTTGAGCACTGGTGAATTCTGGGAACTGTAGTCTTTCTTCAGAGAACTAGAGTCCGAAGCAGGCAGACAAACAGTGACAGAACTGACAGGCTGTGACTTTTGGTACACAAAAAATGCATGATATCATTTTTTACTATTGACATTTAAAGCATTAGATTTCATGAGCACAGCACCCTCCAAAAATGTTGGCACCCCTGGTTAAGAAGTGTTCTTTGGCTTCTTATAAATTCTTTTTTTAAATAATGTAGGACAACAATGCAAGTGCTTTTATTTGATGGTAAAAAAAAAATCAAACATTAAGAAAAAAATATTTTACATGAAATCGTGTGCCACAATTATGGGCACTAGGGGTGTGCCGTATCGTATCGTACGTGATAATATTGGCAAAAATGTTTAAATGTGTTTTTTTTACTTTAATCCTGGATATATGGAGATATTTTGAGTGCATTATTATTAGCATAATGAAATCCTGGATCATTGACTTCTGTTACAAATCTGATACAATTATTATTTTAAATATCTCAATTAGCAATATCATATTGCATGCAATAATAAAATTTCTAAATAATTTTTCTAATTCAGTGTTTTGTTATATCGCCAAAAGTATCGTTATCGTGAAAATACCATGAAATATTATTTTAGAGCCATATCGTCCACCCCTAATGGGCACCCCTGGTTAGAACTTTGAACAAGCTCCTTTTTTCAACAAGACAGCACTTAATATTCTCCTATAACTCTTCACAAGGTGGAAGAATACAGAAAGAGGGATCTTCCACCATATGTCTTTGCATATCTTCTTTAAATCACAGTCCTTCATCTTCTTCTTTGCACTCTGCACTTCAGCTTACCCCACAGCTTTTCTATTGGGTTGAGGTCTGGGGACTAAGATGGTCATGAGAGGAGGAGATTTTGTGTCTTGTAAACCAGTTTTGTTTAGGGTCATTATCTTGCTGAAAGATCCAGTGACGACCCGTCTTCAGCTTTAAGGAAGAGGCAAACAGATTCTGATTCACAATTCCTGATATTTCAAAGAGTTCATGATCCCATGTATCCTTAGAAGATTCCCCGGTCCTTTAGAGGGAAAACAGGTCCACAGCATCACCTATCCTCCCCTGTGCTTAACAGTGGGTATGAGGTGTTATTTTGCTTACTCATCCTTAGTATTACTTCAGACCCACTTAGAGTGTTTATTGCCAAAATAAACTCCATCTTGGTCTCATTTGACCAAAGCACACAGTCCCAGTTTAAATCCCAATACCGACTGGAAAACTATTTGAACTTTATTTATTTATTTATTGATTTTTTTTTTTGCAATTTTGCCTATGCACATCACCACAATATGAAGCAATCAATAAGTGATTGACTTATTGAGATTGATCAAAGCTCTTTACTCCTCCCACTCAGCCCTATATAAACCCTCACTTCCTCTCTGCTTGTGTGTCAAAGATTTTCACACCCACCTTCTCCCCATTTTCCTCCTTTTTTCTGTATCTCATCATGTGGCTGGGCTTCAGCTTCACGCTTTCCAGCGAAGCTGCCCGGAACTCCTGCCCATAACCTCTGAGTCTCCCCCAACCTCTTCCATTCCAGTTCAAGGCCGTTGGAAATACTAGCAAAAAAGTGGTTGAATTCTTTGCTTACCTGTGTGATATTTGTGTGGGCTCTTTTGTATTGAATGTGAATGCGATGTCTTCCAGTCAATTCTCCTTTCATATGGACAAAATTTTACCCAGAAGATAGCAGTCACAATCATTACCACCCACAGCACTGTCCATTGTGGGCAGTAATGCCTTCTTTATTGTATACATGTGAAACTGTGGATTAAAAAATGTTGCCATGAGCACACTGGCCAGTGTTTAGCACCTCACAACTTATACAGGTTTGGTTGTTCTGAAGCCGTATCTTGAGGTAACACTTTACAATCCATTATCTTACTTCTTACTTTTGCATTTTTACATAGTCTGTCCATTCGCACAAGCCCAGAAGATTTGGTCTGTTCCTTCGTTATATATGAGAAGAAGATTTAGCACATTAAAACAGAAGTTGATTCCAACCGAGTGCTGAGTTTGTATTTGGTAGCTGTTCATGGGAAAAATATACAAGGAGGAAAAACAGAGGAGGCTGAAACAAACAAAACAAACTTATCAGAGAGAGATAGCAGAGACTTCAGTAGTCATCAACAATTTGGAGCATTCTTACTAAGAAAGAATGCACTAGGCCTGGAAGACCTTCAGACAACTAAGGTAGATAAAAGGAGAAAATGTTTGCTTTTGAGAAGAAAAAAACTTCTTCACAACTTTAAGTCAAGTCAAGAACACTCTGCAGGAGGTTGGCGTATCATTGCAAGTCTATTATCAAGAGAATAAAAAGAAAACTTTGCTTGAAAATGCAAACACTCAAAAATAGAACGGTCAAGTAAAGGCCTATTTATACTCCCATTTACCTATAAAAATTAATATGTCCATTTCAAATGTTTAATGTGTCCTTTATGCCGGAATTAATGTCCAGCAATACGTCCACTGGAGGTTAGTACACAGTTAATAGATTGTGATCAGGCACTTACAATAATTGACAGAAAAGTTATATGTATAAAGTCTTATGGACTGACATACTGACATAAGTTTGATATATTGCCATATTCTGGAAAAAGTAAATCACAAAAATGGTCTTAGACAGACTCTGCAATTTTTTAATCAATTGGATAAAAAAAAAGCTGACATAAGTATTGAAATCTTTATTTTTTTATATTTTGAATGCAGTTAACCTGACCTTTGATAAACTTGAAATAGTTAGTGGCATAGATTGGAATTCAAGCTTGATCTTATGTTTTTTTTAAACACAAATTTCATGATTTAATTCAAATTCAAAATAAAAAAAAATGTATAATGTTGAGGTGAAATATCCAGGAGCTAGATTTAAGTTTGATTTTAAATGTATTTTCAAAAGCATTTTTTTAACCATAGAAATAAAAAACAAAAACATGGTTAAAATTAGGGGTGGGTCATATCATACACCAAAATGTTTGAATATTGTGAACAATATTATATCTCTGTCATCCACCCCTAATTATCACAGCAGGGTACTACTTTTTTGCTGTTTTTAGCAAAAGAAAAAAATCTTTCCCATTCTATATCTACTTATATCACGTTACGTATCAATCTTGAAGTCGGTGCATGTATCGTTTGAGCCTGGATCTGGATGTAGTTTTTACGAGATGATTACAGGGTACAGGTAGCCTGAGGCAACAGCACGGTTCCCAGTGAAAGGTCATTCTGGGGGAAAGAGCAGAGCGGCTGCTAAGGCCTGAGGGAAGGCTCCGAGGCACTGCTGGCGAGTCAGGGAAGCGGCATGTAAGGTCTTAGCCCGTTCTGAGTACACACAGCACTGCTGCCGCTGCGTCCAATGAGAGAGAGAGAGAGAGAGGCAGCTGGTGTGCTGAATTACAGACAGGTATAGGGTTTAGTATATGCTCCTGTTTCTCCTAATCCTGCCGGAGTCTGTGTACCAAACTGTGCTGTTGGTTGATCTGTGCGTGTGCCAGTGTGCGAGTGTGTGCATGCTGGTCTGAAGTACGCAGGTGTGTTCATATGCTAATGTGAGGTGAACTTTGAGAAATTTCTCATGGCATCTCGTTCCAATTTCCAAGTTAAGCAGAATCACGTCCGCTTGTCTTCCGGTGAGAAAGTGACCTTGTCGCCTGATCCGTGAGGTTCCTCCTGCTCAACCACAACTGCCACTCAAAGTCAGCCCAGCTCAGGAAATTATGTTTACACTTTCTCTAGCCTTTCAGGTGATGAAGGTCATCACACCTGGTAAGAAACTGAAATTCTGTAAACATGTCAAACATGGTTTAGCTCTAAATGCTAAAGGACACTAGCTGACACACACACACAGTTACACTGGAGACAAAAAGGATGACCTGGTCTCTGTAGTTAACCCTGGGTTTAGTCTTTAGCCAATACTACTGTCCATTATTTGGAAACTGCTGTGGGATAAATATGTAAGTTATATATTAGAGATTGATCAGTTTTATTTTTTGGCCCGTGTGTGTTGGCGAATGTGCGCATTTAGAGGGAGATTATTTGCTGGGTTGGGTATTGGATCTCAATATTTCAACTAAAATGCAAAACATCTTTTGATCGTAGCTTGTTTCTGCACATCTCTGCACATTCAGTAATAATTGCTGTGCCGGAGCTGCACAGTCCTGGCTGTTTACTGTATAATGTGTGTTGTGTGTTATATTAATTTAGGGATGTCCCGATCTGATACTTTGCCAATGCAGTAAAAAAAAGAAAGAACACCATATAAAAGACAAACACAATAGAAACACAAATTTACCAGTAAATATATTTAAATAAATGTAATTCTTGTAATGCTTAATTTGGTGATCAATTTGAATGCTATTGAATATGTAGAAACAGTGATTAAATAAGCTGTTTGTGCTGGTCAGCACAGACACGTTTTAACAGAGAAGAAGTGCTACTAATTCACTGTGTACAAGAGACACTAAACAAGTGATTTATAACCACTGCTCATGCCGACTATCAGGAGAGGATTCAGTACTTCCTTACAGACTGTGCTCAAGCTGTTCTCACTTTCACATACATATACGCATCATCTTACTATATTTGATCACGCTTTATAAAATATCTTTACCTTAAATGAAATAAAACATGTTAAATACAGTAAGATGCTTTAGAATTTAAATCGCAGAAAGCTCAGCCTCACTTTAAATTAACACATTTAAACTTAATACAACTTATACTTTACAAATGTTCTATTTATGTAACTTGTATTTGCTATTTATGTAACTTGTATACTAAATTTAGCATTTTACATTGATCTCTCAAAAAATCTTTTTAATTTGTTAGCACCAAGCAAAGTGTAAACTACAGTACCAGTCAAAAGTTTGGATTCACAAAGCCATTCTTTATTTACATATGGTTTTGTATATATCACAAAACCAAAACTGCATCTAAAATTGCAGTACATCATATATATTTAAAATTGAAGACATTAAAACTATACATGGAACACATGCAGACATTTTATAAACAATATGTTTTATACTTTAGATTCTTCTAAGCACCACATTTAGCTTTAATTACAGATCTTCATACTCTTGCTGTTTTAATCTCAGTGTCTTCATGAGGTAGAGTCACCTGGAATAGTTTACTCAGCTCCTTGAAGGAGTTCCGGGAGGTGCTGAACAATAGTTACTGCTTTTCCTTCAAGCTGTGAAGCTCCAGCTCATTCCATTCCTATCTCACACTCCGTCAACAGTCCTTTTAAAATACCATCTGGGTTTAGGAATAAATCTACACTGATGGGCATGGTGGTGTGAAAGTGTTTAGGTAAATTTCTGCCGTGTTGCTATTTTTGTGGCTGAAAACACAGGAGCGCCACTGACTGAAATGAACCTAGACAACAGTCAATCATCAGAGTCCATTTCTATAGGTGCACCATGCGCACTGTGTCAGTGCGTGTATATACACCCCCTCGTTAAACACACAAACAGATGCACTGCAGAGCACCAACACGACTTTTAACTCAGCAATAAAGAGAATAAAGAATAAAATAACATTCCTGTTCCCTTAAAAAAGCTGCTGGTGCACCATCACAGCATGAATGCGCAGGTTAGTATCCTCTGCTGAGACGCACAAAGCGCCATGCTGTTACGATACAAACACGCCAAAGTCAGAGCACACCTGTCTCTTAAAGGGAATGACAAGTGACACGCTGATTGGTTTATTTCACGTTGTGCCCAAAACACACCCCTAATTAGTTAAGAGAATTTGTACATGCCTTTTTTTCCTTTCAAGCTGCATAAGGCATATTTTTTGAGCACACATGATACCAAAGACACACTGACGCAATTGATCGAGGTGCTATAGATTGCTAAAATAGGGCCCTGTGTCTTTATTAATCTATAATATTAATCTACATTGTAGAAAATACATTAAATAAAGAAATAAAGAAAAACATTGAATGAGAAAGTGTCCAAACTTTTGGCTGGTGCTGTATAGCCACTCTACCATAAGAAGGAATGCATGCAAATATTTGGCAACTAAAAATTTAGCTGTATATGGCAAAAATGCTCTTTGTTATAAGTTAAGTTTGGTTTTGGTTCTTGCTTAAAATTTTATTTTGGTGCATCTCTAATTATAGGTTTAATAGCTTAACAATTATAGCAGTAATCTAGCATCCCTCTCAGGCTTCTTGCTGCACCAATAAATCTCTGTATAGAACTAATTGGGTTCCACTATTGTCATGAATTTAGTTATCTTTAATCGCATCGTATAATACATTTTTTGCATAGAATCTAAAACAAAAAACACTGTAAAATGACAAAACAAAATAAAAAAATAAGGTATTTATAATTATACACAGATCAGCCATAGCTTTTTTATCTCCTGCCTAATATTGTGTGGGTTCCCACCATGCTGCCAAAACAGCTCACTGGTGGGTTTCCCTAAAGCTGCTTAGCCCAAAGATGATTCTTAGATGGTTGAGCAGGCATCACACAGAGCACTCTCTCTCTCTCCCTCTCTCTCTCTCTCTCTCTCTGTGTATCTCTCTCTCTTCATGTTAAGATGCTCTTACTGCTAAGATGCTTTTGGGAAACTGGGCCCAAATCTGTAGAGGCACGCTATAATAGCTCTTCCCTGTCGCCGGTTCACTGGTTGACCCTCTTCAGACCACTTTCGGTAGCTACAGCGAACACCCGGCAGGACCTGCTGTTTTGGAGATGCTCTGACCCAGTCGTCTAGACATTACAATTTGGCTCTTGTCACAGTCACTCAGATCCTTCAAGAGCTGGCTGCTCACTTGCTGACTAATAGATCCCACCTCTTGACAGGTGCCACTGTAACCAGATAATCAGTGTGATTCACTTCGCCTGTCAGTGCTTATAATGTTGCCTCAGAGATGGACAAGCATACTTTTACATAGCAATGCTTACATAGCCATGTTTTGTATCTCTTTTTATTCAGAGTCCTGCCTGGTGTGGTATTTCTGATTTTAGCTATTTTACACACCTGCAGTTGAAGGCTACAACTGACCTTTTATGAAACATACTCTTTACTTTACCTATAATTGCGTAGTTTAGTGTTACTTTACAGTTAATTGCTCAGTAAGCAGCAATGTATTTAGTGCTTTTAGTTTTCATAAATCCAGAAATATCAGCAAATTTAATCCTAATCTGAAACTTTGTAATTACCACAAGTCCTGGGGATCATCGATGTGGGAATTCTAGGCCAATGCCGATATCCGGTATTATACACATATATCACACAAATATAAGTGTAAATTATTACACGTATATTACATAGACTGTTCACAACATTAAACCCTCTTTGTAAAAGAGATAAGATAAGATAAGATAATCCTTTATTAATCCCACAATGGGGAAATTTACCATGTTACAGCAGTGCAGAGTAAAGGACAGAGAAACAGGTCAGGAAAAGGTAAATACAAATAATGATAAATCTATATATACAGAAAACCTATTGTAGGAAAATATATAAAGAGTTTAAAAAATTATATATAGTAAAAAAAAAAAAAAAAAAAAAATATATATATATATATATACACATCTAGTGCATAGAGATATGATTATGGTAGGGTGGACCAGTATTATTGCACAAGAGTAACAGTGAATAAATATCAAATAAATAATAGATAAAAACAAAAGTGAGAAAAAAAAAATATTGCACATTAAATAAATTGCACAAATGATGATCACAGTACTCGTAGTGAGATGGATATTGCACACGGTAAGCATTACAGCTACACTGAGTAGTATGTAGGTTTGTATGAAGTCCTGAGATAGTAAACTAGTGTTTACTGGGAGCGTGGTGTGTTGTAAAGTCTGACGGCGTGTGGAACGAAGGACCTGCGGTATCTCTCCTTCACACAGCGTGGGTGCAGCAGCCGGGTACTGAAGGAGCTGCTCAGTGCTGTCAGAGAGTGATGCATGGGATGGGACAGGTTCTTCAGCATGTTGTTAAGCTTAGTCCTCATCCTCCTGTTTCCCACCACCTCCACTGGGTCCAGAGGACACCCCAGGACAGAGCTGGACTTCCTGATGATTCTGTCCAGTCTCTTCCTGTCAGCGGTGGAGATGCTGCTGCCCCAGCAGACCACTCCATAAAAGATGGCTGATGCCACCACGGCATCAAGGAAGGTCCTCAGTAGTGTCCCCCGCACGCCAAAGGACCGGAGTCTCCTCAGGAGATGCAGTCTGCTCTGACCTTTCCTGTAGAGAGCAGCCGTGTTGTCAGTCCAGTCCAGCTTGTTGTTAAGGTGGACACCTAGGTACTTGTAGGACCTCACTATCTCAATATCCGAGCCCTGAGATAAAATAAACAGGTTGAATTAAATAATAGATCTATTGAAAATGATATAAATGATAAATTAATAAAAATGACCATTAAACCATAAAGCAATACAGCAACATATGTGGAATTATTTTAGAAACAAGCCAGAATATGTTTTATATTTATATTTAGCTTTGAGGATAGATCTGCACACTCTTGATATTTTAATCTCAGTGTCTTTGTGAGGGAAAGTTACCTGGAATAGTTTTCTCAGCATCTTGAAGAAGTTTCTGGAGGTGCCGAACAAAAATTGCTGCTTTCCCTTGACGCAGTGATTTTAAAGTAGCACAGCCAGTGTTGGCCCTGTGTTTTGCATGGCCAGCATCGTTTGTTCCTTTTTGGCATACAATAAATATGCCAGCAAGTATCGGTTTGTAATATCTAATATCTGCCGATTCTGATATCATCATGCATCTCTAATAGAAACCTGAATCAAAGCACATTCACCCCACTATAAGAGCATTATTGCACATCAGTACTCAACAAACAGTAACAGATTTTAGTACCGAGTGTGTACCACTAGACTGCAATATTCCTAATCACTAGTTTTTCCATTTTGCATAGTTTTTATATGAGATTCGAGATTTTTGTCTCTTTTGTCTGGTCCACAGAGAAATATTATGCCAGCAATGGCCAAATACCTATGCACTTGCATTTAACTCATTTGTGTTCCATGTTGACATTTCAATATATATCCTTTTAATCATATTACAAATATGCATATATATTACTGACTGATGTAAGGGCACATGCTGTCAGGGCACATGCTGTCAGTTTCAGTTATTTGCATTCAAGCTCAGCAGAAAGGCCAAAACACTATAGGCTCTCATAGCCTGGCAACATCAGTGCGTATGGATTCTGTGTTTTTTTATTTTAATATTGGTATTAAATGTTAAAAACCTAATTTAATAAATATATGGTAAAATAAAATCCCGCCATATTGCCTTGCCCTAATTTGAATCTATAAAAAAAGCTGGAGATTCACAATCCACATATTTCACTCCCAGATTGCTGAGCAATTTTAATAACTCTAAAATTGTACATTTCTTATTATTGTCTGGAAATAGTAATCTCAGTAATCAATACTTTATTTTCTTTCTAAACCCCACAGAAATTTGTTCCAAAGGGAAAGAACTAGAGGAAATTAATTTCAGTTCACTTGCTTTGAAAAAGATTAGATTATTTAGGAAGAAGAGGGAAATCATTATAAGCATTTCTAATGATCCATTCATCATGAACTTTTGACACAATATAACAAAAAACTACTGCCAGTATCACATTATGTTAAAACTCTTATTAATGAAGATACAAGATTCTTGTCTGTTCTCTGCCCCAAGTGATTAATGGTAGTCAGTAAACGGACATCTCAAAATACATTTTTAAAATGTAACCTAGCTCAAATTTAACAACTTCAACAATCAAGTGTGTGTCTCCTGCTTTTGTTGCAGTAACTGTCTCTACTGCTAATGGAAGGCTTTCAAGTAGATTTTGGAGCAGTGCTATGAGGATATGATTACAATGATCACCACCCTACCTCGTCCTCAACTCACCCCCAACTCATCCCTCAACTTCCCAACTCATTCCTGGGGGGGTTTAAACCCCTCTAGCCCACACCTGTCATTAGACATGCTCTAGAGAGTCTTATTCTTTTGGCAATTAAAATTCATCAATCTAGTCAACTTACAAACATACAAACTACACAAGTAATGCACAAAAAATAAAACAATTTACTTTCAATATGTATTTAAAAACTGTTTAAAAGAAAGCAAAAATAAGAACTAATATTAAAAGTAAATGTTTATGTGACAAAAGGGGTGAGTTGATGGAATAATAGTGATAAAGAATTAAAAATGTGTAGCTCATTTTGCAATTCAAAAAGGGTGTATAAAATGAGGTGGTAAGCAAGTATATATCTGAATTTAAAAAATATGTATTTTTACTATTTTTACTATTTTTATATTTTATATTTTTATTATTATCACTGTGTTTCAATGTTAAAAACATAAATTAATAAGTACCGTATTTTTCGGACTATAAGGCGCACTTAAAAACTTTTAATTTTCACAAAAATTGACAGTGCGTCTTATAATACGGTGCGCCTTTTGTATGGATTTTACTCGTCAGGTTGTAAGGAGCAGTAAACACACACTCCGTGCAGCGTTATAGAGAGTTTCAGTGCTATACAGAGTCCAGAGCCGTGCAGCTCCGAGGCTGAGCAGCAATAGCATTAGCTAGATGCTAACCGCTAAGCTAGCTAGCTTATTCACTGAGATCAGTATTATCTGAATTTTACTCGTCAGGTTGTAAGGAGCAGTAAACACACACTCCGTGCAGCGTTATACAGAGTTTCAGTGCTATACAGAGTCCAGAGCCGTGCAGCTCCGAGGCTGGAGCAGCAAATAGCATTAGCTAGCTTATTCACTGTTCAGAGATCAGTATTATCTAAATTTTACCCGTCAGGTGTAAGGAGCAGTAAACACACACTCCGTGCAGAGCCGTGCCGCTCCGAGGCTGGAGCAGCAATAGCATTAGCTAGATGCTAACCGCTTAGCTAGCTAGCTTTTTCACTGTTCAGAGATCAGTATTTTCTAAATTTAGCACTTTTAATACTGCTGGAGCAGTATTATTAGAGTTAGATGCTAATCGCTAAGCGTTCACCGTTCAGAGGTGAGTTATCGGCCTGTAAGTCTGTGCTGCTTTGCCTGGCTAGCATTAGGTAGATGCTAAGCGCTAACTCTCTCAGAGGTGAGTTTTATCAGCCAGTAATCTGCTTGTTTACCGTGTTAAAACAAGCTACGGGGGACGAATCGCTAGCTAATATCTCACTGTCTTACCAGAACACGCAGGATTACTCAGTGTAACGCTGTCGTTTAAGTTTGGGTTAACTTTACTAGTTTAGGTGACTAGCTAGCGTGCTAGCGGATAGCTATGCTAACGCTGGTGCAGCAAGCCTTAGTGGACATCTGGAAATCTAAGCTTACTGTAAATAAACTGAAGCACGTTACTCACCCAAATAAACAGTTTTCAGGAGAGGAATCTGTGTAGATTAATATCCAGCACTCGTTTGACTTTGAAATAGCTAGATTTGTATACTGAGACGCTCCACCGGCAAGCGACCACCCCCGGTGGGGGAAGGGAAACATGGCGCCACCCCTGTTCACTTTGATATAGGCACCCTTTCTAGTGTCACTTAACGCGCCTTATAATGCGATGCGCCCTATGTATGGAAAAATAGCAGAAAATAGGCGTTCTTTGATAGTGCGTCTTATAATACGCTGCGCCTTATAGTCCGAAAAAACGGTACTTCTCTACAGGGACAAGAGAAGCTATCTGTGTCTGCATTTGCACATCTCTGTCAGCAATGGTTGCAGTATAAAATGGCTGAATGCATTTATTAGTAGGGGTGTCCACAGACGCTGGAACATATAGTGTACCTATAATAGGTTTTCAGTGTTTTTAAAGCCTGGATTCAAATGTGTTTGGTGCTGGGTTAGAGCAAAATTGCGGACCAGGGTCCCCGAGGATTTGAGAACCGCGGGTCTACATGCTAATGAGGATGAGACATGGCTCAAATTAGTGTTTTAAGCAGTGTAGAAATGCCAGTGGGTGTACACTTGAGCATGCAGAATTGAAAATCTCAGCACTGTCTCATTCCAGCCACCTGAACATTTCACTAGTCACCTCACTAATACTGAAACCAGTGCAGGAGCATGTTAACCATCTACCAAACACGCTTAATATATATTCTTATAGAAACCTCTGTATGTTATGTTCAGTGTGGGTTTGAGTTTCATGTTTATTAGTCACATTGATGACTGATTGTGTTTTTTTCAGATAGTTGTTTCTCACTTGGTCTAAAATAGAATATTGCTAGATTTCTGCATTTGCATGTTCTGAAAGGACAATATAGTCTTAAAGGGCACACCTGTTCAAATTACTCATTTATGATGAGTAAAGTGAATATACCCTCTACAAGAAACTCACTTAAATATAATAAGCAGAATAACTCTGCACATTTATATTCTGCACATTTTTAATATGTATTACTCATTTACATGTTTATTACTTATTTGTGAATCCTAATGTAACTTGTTGGATGTTTGAAAATTGGATGAATTTTTATAACATAATTTTAATATTATGCACAACAGTTTTCTTTTACAATTAACAACAAATTATTCAGTATCTGCTAACTGATTAGTACCATTTAATTGTTATACACTTATTAATCAACATCTACAAATTATTTAGTCTAGTTTATTACACAGTATGTACTAATTATTTAATTATTTAACAAATCCTTTAGTGTCTAATAATTCTTTACAATCATTTTACAAACTTTTCTGTAATTTTGTGCTTACTGATTATTTAGTACAAACTAAAAATTTAATAATAATCATTCAGTATCTACTAATCATCCAGTCATTTTTAACTGCTCAAGAACTACTTACTACTTATTCAGTAATCACTAGGTATGCAACGATGTGGAAATTCTGGGCTAATGCCAATATTCGATATTGCACATGCATACATCTGCCGATGCTGATATACACATGTATAACTTACAGAGAGGACAGACACACGGTATAATTGTAGAAATTAATGTAACATATTTTTGCCTTACATTTTAGCTTTCAAAAATTCAAAGTCTCAAAGTCCACTCCTGATAAATTATTAGTATTTTATTTCTTTTTGGCTTTGTAGCTAACTGGCCTTACATAGACTGGTCACAGATTTAAACCCTCTTTATTAAACAAACAGGGTCAATAAAAATATACCTATTAAAACTGATAAAAAATCATATATACATCAGCAAGTGTCAATTTGAAATATCAGCCAAATCTAGGTATCTAGGTATTTCCAATTATTAAAAAAAGCAATTATCAGCCGATACCGATCTAATTCCAATATCATCAGAATACCTAGTATTTTTTTAATTATTCAGTACACACTGTTTTTAAGTATTCATCAAATAATCAATAAGTGTAAATAAATAAATAATTTAATACTGGTAATTGCACAGTAGTATCTACATTTTTCAGTTAATTTTAATTATTTAGTACAAGCAATTTATTCAGTGTATGAGTTATTCAGTATTTACTAATCCTTCAGATCATACTATAAGGCAAGTATGTAAATTGTTGTTTGAACTTTGCCATGTGTGTTCCTGAAAGAGACTTTTATTCCATCCCAGAGACTTTTATTACATACTGGAGGTTGTTATTAGTTTATAATTAGGGAATTATTTTAGATTAGGCTGCTTGGTTTTGAGTTGATCACATGACTGTGTGATGTCAGTTGTGTCAGTTGTTTTTTGTGTGCTGTTTCTCATGTTTCATGTTCAGTATTCTGAAAAGTGATACTGGTTTTCAGTGACATGCTTTGCAAATAAAGTGTAGTATTGATTCAGAGAGCAGCAGGTGACCCAACTTGACCAAATATTGTCCATCCAGCTTGACTGACCAGTTTCTGCAGCATCCACAATACCAAATAGCAGTTACACTGGATTACTTACACTGTAGGATGTGAGAGAGAGTGGGAATTAATGTTGGAAATTACTAACAAGAACACATTTATTGTTTTTTACTTGATTGTGTTTGTCATTTCTTCACTCTCTCTTATTGGGACACCTGCTCATTGATTGTTTTTTGTTAATGAGATCAAGGTTATTTAGAAGAGTTTGTTCTGCTTTCATTAAATTAGATGTCTACTATTTAGGAAACACTACTAGATTTTCTACTAGATATTGAAGAGCATTGCTGTGTTTGATTGCATAAAGCCAGTGACCAGATTTATTGTTGGGCTGCAACTAATAATTATTCTGGCAATCGACTAATCTGCCGATTATTTTTCCAATTAGTCGTTTAGTCAACGATTATTTCTGCCATGCCCACCCTCTCTGCTTGCTGTGGGTATGGCTCCAGTTATTAGCTTTCACTATTAGTTCAAAACTACATGAACAGCCAAACATGGGATTGGATTTAAATCTCCTTCAAATGTTCAGAACATTGTCCTTTAAATGTGGAAGGTAACTGACATTTAGTGAGTAAATGTGAAATCTTGTGATTAGGCACTTTTGGAGTTTTTGTCACCAGTAATTTGTCTAGTGCTACTAACTGACGAATAGTCGACAACAAACATTTGAAGTCGACACATTCTTATAATTGACATTGGCGATTTTATCGACTAATCGTTGCAGCCCTAATATATTGCTCCACAGATTAATGCCTGGAGGCTTTAACACCCCTCTAGCCCACATCTGGTTCATGTGTATCTCCTCCAGAGAGTTCTGTTCTATTGGCAGTACTTCTCTACAGAGTCTAAACAAGCCTGAGTCAGAAATGGGTGAATGAAATTAAAGTAGCTGAATGCATGAATTAAAGGAGTATCCTCTTTTAGTATACATTTTACAGTCATTTATAAGACGTGACACATTCATCATGTAAGTCTTACACTGTTTACATTGAAGCAAATGTAGTTACGAGGTTTGATTGTGTAATCTCCTGAAAGAGGCTGGTGTGATGCAATATCAACATGTGTTTGTGTGTTTGTTAATGAGCATAATCTGTGGCAGGAGCTGCCAAAAGCGGGCTTACCCGCTGTCACATTTTCTGCAGTTTGGTGTTTTCTGCCAGAAATAACATGATGTGTGATAATATTGCCTTTGCTGAGAGTCATAATATTTTACCCCGTTAAACCAAAACCGCTACGCTTGTCTTGTGTCTGCATGTGAGCTCACAGACGGAGCTCAGTACAGCTGAGGTTTGCATCCATATTTCTGTGCTTAAGCGCTTGTGGTCGTGTTCTTGGTTCTTGTTGTTCAAAGGCGTTTGCCGTTGCACTTCCTCAAAAAAAGGCCTGGCAGCAGCAGTGGCAGCCGTACCGCCAGCAGCAGAAGCAGAAGCAGCAGAAGCGGCAGCAGCAGTGGCAGGCCCTGATCCTGATTGAGGCTTTAAAATCGTAATGCTGGTAACCAGAGTCGCTGGTTCGAGTCCAAGCTGGAACGCTGAGGGATTTGGACCTAGTGCATGGAGAGTTGCCGATTTCATCCTCCTTGCCCTTCCACTTGACACTGCCATTGTGCCCTTGAGAGAGGCACTTAACCCCAGGGTGAAGCCGCAGAACGCAGGGTACTGTAGAGAGCTGTAGCGGACGCCGGCTAATAGGCTTTGAGAAATGGAGATGTTGTTCGTTGTTTGTGTGTGTGTGTTTTTGATACACAGTTTTATAGCAGGGCGTGTGTTGAGGCACGGTGAGCATGTTGCAGTGTGTTTGTGTGTGTTCCTCTTTAGAGGGAATGAGAGAGAGAGGGAGAGAGAGAGGCAGAAGGAGCTGGAATAAGACGTGCCTGACAATTAGGGAGTCCGAAACTGGAGAGAGAGAGAAACCTCAGTCACGGCTGACTTCACCTCATAAATATCCCCTTAAACAGCACCAAATGAATGTAGGGCACAGGTGTGGAAGTGTGTGTGTGTGGTGTTTATCTGCGTGTGTGTGTGTGCCCATTATATGTGTATGTGTGTTACAACTTTATGCATGTTTGTTTGCACTGTAATTTTAATGTATAATGGGGTGTGTGTGTTCATGCTGTGGTGTAACCCACTAATTTGCAATTCAGCCTAGGGCTGGGCAATATGTCGAGTTTTTAAGAATTATTGATACATTAGATAACACAATAACTTTTTTTTATATCAATATAGACTGTGTTGCATTCCAATTAGCTCCAACGCTTCACCTTTCTCTTCCCATATGATACCCAGCCAATTGATCTTCTAGAATTTATAAATCTCATTTTCACCTACAGCTGAAGTTAATAAAAGTGATTGTATAAAATTTGGAACCTGTAGCTTTGTCTAGGCACAATGTTTCTCCCAAATTCCTAATAAAAATATATTGTCATTTAGAGCAGACCTCAAATAATGCAAAGAAAACAAGATCATATTCATAAAGTTGTAATAGTTCAGAAATTATAATTTGATGAAATAACTCTGGTTTTAAATCTCAGTTTTCACGCATCTTGACATGTTCTCCTTCACCAGTCTTACACACTGCTTTTGGATAACTTTATGCCACTCCTTGTGCAAAAAATTCAAGCAGTTCAGCTTGGTTTGATGGCTTGTGATCATTCATCTTCCTCTTGATTATATTCCAAAAGTAAAAGAAACATAACATTTTTAAGTGGTCCATTTTTTTTTGCAGAGCTGTATACTGTATATCGCCATTCAGCTTTAAAATACCAAGTTTTGATCAATATTGTCCAGCCCTAATTCAGTCCATATCTAAAGGCCACACACTGTGTTTGCTGCAGATATGGAGATAATACACATAGAATCTCACTAAATCTTTTATCATTATCACTTTTGTTTTATGGCTCGACTGTGATTTTTGATTTCTTTTTGAATTGCAGAGGCTCCGTCCTCGGGCATGGCCAAGAATGGATACTTCTATCAGGAGATGGGTGAGTGTGTATATGTGTACGTATGAACACCAGTCGGCCACAACATTAAAACCACCTTTTTGTTTCTACATATAAGAGCACTTTGTATTCTGTTATTATAGACTATATTCTATCTGGCCCCCACAAAACCATCAAAGAGCAGGTATTATTTGGGTGCTGGGTCATTCTTAGCACTGCAAAAACACTGAGATGGTGGTGTTGTGTTAGTGTGTCTTGTGCTACTATGAGTGAATCAGACACAGCAGTGCTGCTGGAGTTCTTAAATATCTCAGACTAGTCCACCAACCAGAAACACCCAGCCAAGCGTGTCCTTTAGGCAGGGTCCAGTGATGAAGAACTAAAGGATAAAAAGAAGCTACTGTGTTTGACTTTACATCTACAAGGTGGAACCCCAGCAGCACTGCTGTGTCTGATCCTCTTGTACCAGCACAACACACACTAACACATCACCAGTGTCAGTGTCACTGCAGTGCTAAAAATTACCCACCACGCAAATTATTCAAAATATACTAATTATTTAGTTTGTTTTATTAATTCAGTACCAACTGAATTTTCTAATTTATTTATTCAAACATATTCTGTATTCATTAGAAACTAATTATTTAGTAGGTGCCAAATATTATGTTATTATTAATAATTCAGTATGAACTGAGTTTTTAGTACTTGTTGCTTATTTAGTATCTGCTAAATATTCAACAAGTATTACTTTTTCAATACCCAATAAAAAATACAGTTAGCATTAATTATTCAGTACCTACATTTTCAGTACTTACTAGTTACTCAGTATACACTAATTATTCAGTAAGTTCATTTGAGTACATACTAATTATTTAGTAAGTATTAATTGATCAGTACCTACTAATTATTCAGTCAATATTAATTTCAGTATCTACTAATTATTCAGTCAATATTAATTTCAGTATCTACTAATTATTCAGTGTAATTGTTCTATACCGACAAATTATTGGAGTATCTACTAATTATTATTAAGTATTTATTAATTATTGTGTAAATATTAATTGTAGTATCTACTAATTATTATTAAGTATTTATTCATTATTGTGTAAGTATTCATTGTAGTATCTACTAATTATTTGTTATGTATAAATTGTATATAAATATCAACTACTTATCTAGTATGTTTCAGTATTTCAGTGCCAACTACATTTTAAAGTACGTAATTATTCAGTATTTACTACTTAATCAATGCCTACTAATTATTCATTATCTACTAATTACTACTAATTAGTACCTGCTAATTATTTAGTAATTACTAATTATTCAGAAACTGCTATTGACTGGTTGAATATGTAGCTTGTGGTTTAAGCTTGACTGTGCGTGTGCCCACAAACAGACCTTTAGGGATAAAATACATGAGATTTTAATGGCAGTTAAAAAGGGAGTGATATGTCCTGTGGTTTACTGACTGTTGAAGTACAGAGACTACAAAAGAACAAAGAGATCTGATATAACACACAGTGTATGTAGAAACAAGGAGGTGTTGTTGTTGTTATGGATTTATATGTGTATTTATATCTGTGTGTGAAGAAGAAGAGTAAAGAAGAGTAGACGATAGTAGTTTCTGGTAGTTTCTGGTCATAGATGGAAACTCCTTGCTATATAAATAATGAAAAAGTCCTTTTCCGCTTCTTAAGGGCATTTCCAGCATTACAGTGCGGCATGGAGCTTAAGTTTTTGTTGCGCTTTGTTAAGTGGCGCAAAAGCTGTCCAGCAGCATCTCTCAGGGCTTATCAGTATGCTGCAATATGTATTATGTCTGAGTTCACAAGCACAGAGCATAACAGTGGTTAGCATATTTCTTTGCTTTAGTGTCTGCGGTCTGGTAGAGCTGTTCAAAGGGAGAGTCGGCTCAGGCTCGGCCTGAACAGAGTCAGACTCTTATTTAAATAACCGTGTGGAAAATAACCGTGAATTACCGTGTAAACAGTTAATCCCAGTTTGTGGGGAAAGGAGAAGAAGTATCTTTATACCTTTGCTTTACCCGTTTTTCTCTAAACGTGAATGATTCAGTATATCAACTTTCTTTAAAAATAATGTTTTTATTTCATACATTTAGTTTTAGTTATGTAAGATATTTTCACATATTAATATTCCAATCCATTATTTAAATAATCAGAATCATTTAAACATTGCTTTTTTGACAATGATGTGTAAGTATTATTATGCTATTCTAGTGTTGACATAAAGTCTGCCACAATCATTTCCTGAACAATATATCCTCAAATTAAAAAAAAATACATGGTACAAGGTTTTGTGCTAAAATGACTGGTTAAAATTTGTTAACTAAGGTCTGAACTAGGAACAGGGTTGGAACATTGAGACTGTCAAACTTGATAAGAAACAAAAAATATAAATATATATATATAAAAAACAAATGGATGTTAATTGCATGTCAGTTATACAGTGCAGTCATTAAGACACTAATGATGTTATTAAATAATAGTGATATGGTAAAGATTTTTTAGAGGGCGAAAATGTTACGGAGTTAAAGGTTTTGTGCTAAAATGACTAATGCTTCTTAATGCTAGTAAAATGTTTTTTTTATGTGTAAATTTGTTTAACTAAAGTCTGAACTAGGAACAGGTTTAGAACATTGGGCTTGACAAAATGAATGTGAAAGTAAAGTGTTTTAATAAAAAAACAGCAGAAATTATTATTTAATAACATAGCAGATGCTAATAAAAACAAAATGCAATGATTTGCAAATCTTATAGACACATTTTATATAGTGAAACATAGAATACATATCATATGTTAAAAGTGCTACATTTTATCAATTTGTGAAAAGCCTACTAACAGAAATCAAATGCATGTTGTTACAAGGCACTATGAGTATATGCATTTTCTTGTATTTTAAATATTATATAAAATTCTGTTTAGTTTAGTTAGTTGAGGAATTTTAGGTGGGGCAGCTCATTTAAATACAGGTTCATGTGTCAGGACATCAGTGTCATGCTGTGGTTTAGAGGAAATAGATCAATCAGTGAATGACAGGTTTATAAACCGGTGATAAATGTGTTTTGGCGTTAACCATGGCTGTTACCATGGTAACTCAGTTAGCTGTTACCAGGCACAGGGGTAGATCTTACTGAACTCTTACTTTTTAAACTTCTTGTTTGGTTGCACCAGCCTGGCTGTGTTGTTTGGTAACACTGAGGTAGAGAAACTGGCCAGAGATTACGATCGTCCACACTGTCTGTTAGTGTTCACACACAGAGGCTCTTCAGCTAGTGCTTCTCCTCCTACAAGTAGCAGGTGTTCATGTCAGGAGTTGCAGAGCTCGTACAAAAAGGACTACTCTGTCTTTGTGTGCACTTAGAAATACACTTTTCTTCAAATAAATAGCTGCAAAAAAGTGTTGCACTCAGAAGGAAGTGTCATATTGCAGTGTAATAATGAAGGAACTGACTTTACATGTATCAGAGGAGGCATGTGCTAGTCTTCACCCTATTTACAGATGAGTAGCTGCTGAATAGGTGGGAGACTTGGTCTAGCTAAAATTAGGAGAAAAATGTGAGAGAGAAAAAAATATTGAGCTACAGATAAAGTTGTGTGTTACACATGCACATCCTGGCATGAAGTTGTAGAGGTTCCTAATAGTGTTCTTTGTTTATCTATTCTAAACAGCTTGAATATTCACAATGTTACTGCAGATGTTTGTAGGAGTGGTGGAGTGTCCATAGTACATCCAATAGAATTGCTCACGATTGACCATGGCATAGTACCTGTGTTTGTCAAGGCAAGCTCTTGAGATGGCAGCAGTATGTGGATGAGCAGTGTCCTGCTGAAATAGCATACTGTAGTGTGTATTAAGGAAGGGTAGGGTCGCAATTGGGCAATTGAAGTTGCATTTGGCAATTATACTGTCTGTAATTACACTGATTTAACTGTTATTGCGAATTACTATGGCATTGTACTAATTAGCTATTCATTGTGTAGATCATCATGCTCTGACCAAACATGTGTTTGTTGGTTGTCTCCACCAAGACAAAAGCAGGACTCATCTCTGAAGATGACCTTCTGTCATTCTGAGTCACTCTACAACAGTGATTTAGTAATGTGGAATGGTTCAAGATTGTCTTGAATTATTTTGCACAAAACAGTTTACTTTTATCGGATTAGATTAATTCTTTGGTTCATCAAAAGACATAAACACTCATCTGGCTCCTTCTTTATCTGGCTCTTTCTTCATCTGGCTCCTTCCTCATTTGGCAACTACCTCATTTGGCCATTTCCTTGGGCATGACCATCTGGACCTGTGATTGGTGCTGACAGCGCACATAAAAAAAGGAAAGATTTATAACTTAAATAGCATGCATTATCAGCACTGCAAAAGGCATTAACACAACAATAATTACAAAAGTATATAATTTTTTTTTGTACAGATGGCCTTGCTTATAAAACACTGGTTATTATAGTCTGTTCATACTCACCATGCTCTGCTCTTTAGTATACAACAGAGTATAGATTAATATGTAACTAAGTAAATTAGATATACAAATTTTGGGTTGATTCTGATTATTCAATGTACATACACTATCTGCCAGTACCAATAAATTACCATTTACAAAATAAAATAATTTGGACTTAACCCAACTAAATCAGCCCTGCTTAAAGAACCCTAAAAAAACACGAAAGGAAGATCAAAAGAAGACAGCATAGAAGGATGGAAGACCAATCTAAACCTAACCTCTATCTCAGCTTCAACTTCAGCTTAACTAACTCACAGATCAACCTAAACGTAAGACTAATCTACACCTTACCCTAACCTTAATTTACACTTCAGCCTAAACCTAAACATACCCTACATCTCACTCTGAATCTAAACTTACACATATCTCAGCCTAAACCTAAACTTAATCTAATCATCTGCCCAATTAAATCATTTTTTGAAAGTTAGGAGAACAGATGCATAATGAATGTAGGTGTAGTCACACTGTTTTCTCGATTCTTCTTTGATCACTTGACAGACAAGACAAATTCTGTTCTGAGGACTGTATTAGACTAATGTAATGTTATATACTTTTCTGAACCTGCAGTTCCTTAATTTTATTTATTTATTTTTTTTTTTGGTCATACAAAAATCTTACTTAAATCTACCATTTCTTCCCTTTTTGACTTTTCGAAATAATTTAAATGAGTTGTTTTTTTACTTTTTTTAACAAAATGCCATGCTCACAAATCACTCGGATTAAAATCTGTTTAAATAGAAAGTCAAGAAGGTTTCCGCTGCAGTTGCTACTTTGGAACAAACATGTTTTCACAGGACAACCACAATTAACTCTATTATTATTACAATATGTAATCCATAAATATGTAACCCTGAGTAAACACCCCTCAGGATAAAAATCCACTGTGATTATTATCACTGAACATGTTGCAGCTGGAAAACTTGAATATCTTGCTGAGCATTGCGCAACAATATTTGTGTCCTTTTTTTTTTCGTCTGAGAGGGAAGTGATGGATGTTTGCATATATCCTTTATTTCTGTCTCTGAGGCCGCTTTGCAGTTGCACAGAAATTAAGTGCTTGAGTCTGCTCTCGAGGTCCATTTACACATTCAGATCAAATCTAAGAGCAGTATTTGCATCATCCGTTTGGTTTGTTCTCATCTTTTAATTTAGAAGAAGCTTATTAAGGACAAATTGTGGAGAAACATTTTTTGATATAAATGTGTTAATTTCTGCATGAATACAGTAAATCCACAAGCTTTGAATGTGATCATTGAGAGATACGGTGGTACATGCAGGCAGGGGAAGAGTGGAGGAGTGACAGCGAGAAAGAAAGCAATTGCCGAGTGGGAAGAGAAAGTCCCCGCCGTCCTCGGTCCTCTGTGTCTGGGGACAGGGAAGTGTGGCGCAGAGCGAGGTTCCACACGTGAGGATTAACACCCCTCTACTCCTCTACAGCTTTCCATAGAGAATAATAGAGGGAAAGGATTAGTGAATATATGAATAGATGAATGGACAGATATGAGGCTGATAGCCACAGCCACAACCAGAGCAGAGACCAGTAGAAGCCAGCCATGTGTGAATAAATGAAGACTTTTAGTGACGCTACGTGTTCAGAGACACAGCTTTGGAATATTAAGTGGTGACAGTGCTTTTTATTTGATACAGTCATTTGAGTCACGTAACCTGATGTGCAGTGATCACATGATACAGAGATTTTTTTTCTCTCATGATCAAGATATTTGTTGAGATTTCTTTATCACCATCTTGCTTATATTACAACTTTAGCACACACAGACACATGTTTATGTAACATAAAGATGTCACATAAGCACTCAAATCTCAAAACGTCATAAAAAAAATAAACCAATCCCCAAAATGTGTAAAGATTCAGCATATTATGCAAGACTGCTGTATTATTTATTAATTTGTACAATTTTAAAGTAAAAAACAAACAACTTAAACTTAACCTACACATAAAACTTAATTTAACATACACCTCTATCCAAACCTAATCTTAATCTCAACCTAAACGTAACCTACACCTCAATCTACTCATAAACCTAAATTTAACATATACCTCCATCCAAACCTATTCTTAATCTCAACCTAAATTTAACCTACACCTCAATCTACTCATAAACATACATTTAACATACACCTCTATCCAAACCTATTCTTAGTCTTAGTCTTAATCTGAACCTAATCCTAAACTTAACCTACACCTCAATCTACAACTAAACCATAACTTACCATACACCTCCATCCAAACCTATAGTCGCAACCTAAACTTAACCTACACCTCAATCTACAACTAAACCATAACTTACCATACACCTCCATCCAAACCTATAGTCGCAACCTAAACTTAACCTACACTTGACCCTAAACTTAACATACACCTCCATCCAAACCTAAACTGAACCTACACCTCAACCAAAACCTAAAGGTAACATATATCGAAACCTAAACATTTTTAGACCTATATTTTACCCTAAACATTCTGGAAATTAAAACAACTGATATCCATAACTTACAAAATATCTTTGTAATAGACAAGGATGATATACAGTCAACACATATCACAATACAATACAACAAACACTGTCAAGAAGCGGCGAGAAATAGAAACAACTGCCCACCGAGGGGGAGGTCCTCCAACCACCATGGAGGATGAAGGATGAGGTTAGGCCCTGCGGTTAGGACATGGGTGGAGGCTTGAACCCAAGGCCACAACACAGAGTGGCAAAGGTGCTAACCACCAATCACCATGCCACCCACAGGACTAGAAGACCATAGGAAGAAGCATAATGTAGTTATGTTACAGTTACAAATACAGTTTTGACTGTAAGTGTGGTGCACAGTTTTACTTCACACAAAAATGGGTCATCCTGGTCTTTATCATCAAGTTTAGCATCTAAATATTAAAAATCTACGTCTACATGGGCTTGTTTTGCAGCCAGTGGCACTGGGAATAGAACTTTCGTTGGTGGAGGAAGAATGACCTGTGATAGAAGAAGAAGAATCATTGATGAGGAAGACAAATCTCATATATAAAATATGAAAGCTTAAATTATGATATGATTTGAAAATATGCTTAAATTGGTCTTATAGCAGGACAGTGATCCTAAACACACAACATAATACACAGTGGCTTTCCTCAAGAAATACACAGTGTTTTTGTTTTCTCAGCGCTTCACAGTTTCATGACCTAAACATCAGAGAAAATCTGTTGATAGCCCTTAAAAGAGCAGTTGCTGCAAAACAGCCAGAGAATCTTACAGAAGTTGAAGCCTTTTGGAGAAAAAAATTAATAAGAAACCCCCAAACAAGAGCTGAAAGATCATTAAATGGCTGCAAAAGGCAGTCACATGCTGTGAGACTTGCCAAAGGGGGTGTTATTAAAAACTGACTTTTGCTTCTAGTCCTTTTTTGTGTGTAGTTGCTTTAAACTGTACAAATTCGAAAATCAAAAAGTAATCTTGCCTTATCTGTTTAAAATATTCTTACCATCAGGCCGCCATGCCACCCACAATACATGGGAAGCCTTTTAAGGTAACTGAGGTTTTCTCAGTTCACAATGTGATTAAAAAAGGACAGTTTACAGGAATTATAGAGATATCACCAAGCCACTGTGTGACCCAAAGTCCCATACATTTGCATGCAGCCATGTACTCACTGTATGTACATATATAATCCCAGCTATGTTCACCAATCATTTCAAATACATATCACGTCAGGACACGACCTTCTCAGATATGATCAGTTTAAGAGGGGTAAGTACACTGAATAGGTCAATAAGCACACACTGCTTTTAGTTCAAGAATTGCATGTACAAACAGTTTTACATAAACCGGTTATGAGTGAACACATGAATAATGCATTACATAATACAGTACTTTTTTTTAACAGTCAACAAATAAGATGTTTCTCCATGTCTGAAAATAAACCTGGACACTCAGCCAACACATAAACACACAGTTCAGTGAAGGAGGCAGAAGAAGTTTGCATTAAAACTTGTTTTTTAAATGCACATCTGTATTGTTTAAAATGAATCATTGATTCTACGTTGATACCACGTTGTAATTTACAATTTACAAATGCTCAGTCAGTGTTGAGGACTGTAGAGTTTACTCATGAATCAGTGCATTATTTTTAAAATGATTAAAATCCTCAAAGGTTAATAAAGGATACATCAGAACTAAAATGATGGGATGATAAATGGGCACTTTGAAGACAGGCAGATGCCGAAACTGTGGTATTGTCGTGAGACCATTAAAACCATTTAGTAATTACAGCTGCTGCTTTTAGATTTGTTTCTAAATTTGAATCTATTAAATTAAATTAATTAAATTAAGTCTATCAAATAATTAAATGTGTCTCTTGTGAAAGTCAAAATTGTCATGTTTTTATATTAATATTTGCTTAAATTATTATTTACTGGACCACCTTTAATCTACTTTTATCTCTGTTTATTCTACAGCAGAGATAAATAAAATGTGCTAGATTCATTATTCTTTCAGAATATTAAATATTTGAAACATGAAAAAAAGCTAAAAGAAAATATGAATATACAGATCACATTTGTTAAACTGAATAGGCTCTGATAAAAAAGGTTGCTGCTCTGGAGCAGCTGTTTCCGTTTCTCTGCCAACTCTGCCATCCTCAGAATATTTATTGTAATGCCCACGCTTTGTTTAATGATTACGCTTTGATATTAAATGAATTACTGTCACAGTCTCTACTTTAATGAGGCACATTTGCAATGATTAAAGTTTTCTGATTTTCATTTCCTGTTCAAATCAAAGGTTCTCATAGTCATCAGATTCAAAGGGGCTGTCAAGACTCAATGCTATTTAGCAAATTCATGTGCAGGTCTCTCTTTTGTCCTCCCCTCTGATAATCGGAGCCAGGAAAGAAAGATATGACAGAGTTAAAAGAGAGGAGATGGGTTGGTGGAGCGTACAAAGACTTGATATGAACACGTAAACACACTAGAGATAGTATTTATAGGATGTTAGATTCTGTGATGCATTGAAATGTGTTTTTTTGGGGGCTAAAATGGAAACTGAAGAAAATAAAACATCAAGTATTGAATTGAAGGAACACGAAGAACACAGGTTTTCATCCATTTTGCCACACTTTTCTCAATAAATTAAAAGGCCTAATATATGTTTTTTTTTCCTTTTTGAATAAAAGCAACTACAAAACTACAATTTATGAATGATTTAAACACTTAGGGTCCTATTTTAGTGATGTATAGGCATTCCCTTTAAGAGGTAGGTGCGCTCTGTGTGTGGTGTATTGGTATATTAACAGCCCAGCGCTTTGTGCGTCTCAGCAAGAAACTGACCTGTGCGTTCATGCTTTGAAGGTGCGCCAGCAGTTAATTTACAGGGACAGCAATGCTATTTAATTTTATATTCTGTTTATTGTTAACATAAAAGCTGGATTTGTGTGTCTGTAACTGGTGACTATTGACTGTTGTCAGGATTTAAATTGGTCAGTGGTGCACCTGTGTTTTCTGCCACCAAGCTGTTAAAGGCACAGGCACAAGGTGTAAAAAAAGACTGTTGATTGGGTGTAAACTAGGACTGAACATCAGGATGCACCTTGCACAGGGTGTACCATAGAGCCCTTAAACTTTTAAATATCCAGATATACCAGCCAGTTTGTGAAGAAGTAGTAAACTGATACCATGTGTGATAATTGATATTAAGCTTTTTTTATTTAATTTATGTGAGTAGAACATAAAAATGAACTTAAACCTGCTGAAATCAAAGCTGCCATATGCCTGCTCTCCCTGTGGGTTCTCTCCCTCACTTCCTGCTCTGAGCAGTGCTGGTAGCTGAGGGAGGAGGGTGGAATGTGAGTTGCTGTTGCCGCTAAAAATTCTCCATTCCTCTGTTAGAAAAAATACTGTAACAAAAAAAATTGTTTGGTATCAATTATTAGGATTTTTTCACATTTTTTGCCGTTTCTTGCCAAGTGTTTTGTGCTCAAATGGAAGGGGGCTTGAGACATGTTTCTCCTCTCAAATTGTTGTGATTTTATAACACCACTAATATTTAAAAGTTCACTGATCTTGATAAGTAACATGCACATGCATGATTATGCTGTTATATTATTAGCGACATACAATGCTCCTAAAATTATAATAATATTGTTTATTACAATTAATTTTGTGACAGTGTATCATGAAAAAAAACTGGTTATTAAGACAGGCCTAATAGTATGTTGTCGTTTGTGCAGTAGACATTAGCTGATCCAGTGGTAAGAGACATTACAACATACTGGCTGGTTGGTTAGCTCTAACGCATTCTAAGAGAGAAGCCGGGGGGCCAATTAAAATCTGTCCACGGGCTGCATTTGGCCCGAGGGCCGGAATCCCTGACCTAAAGCTTTATTGTAAGCCATATTTAAGTCCCCTTTTTTGCAACATAATGCTTTCTTCGTTTTTTAATGATGTCTTTTTCAGAGAATAGCAGAGAATAGGGCTTTTCTCCAGGGCTGCACTGACCTTTGTTTGCAGGAATATGTTAATGAGGTACTAACATTAGTCCAGTTCAGGTCATAGTGGTAAACTGGTCTTCATCTTAATGAAATAAGGCCCCAATTGGTCTGTTGGGATGGAAATGTTAAATATTGACTTTGATGAATTTCATAATATTGATCAACAGCTTATGTGTTGATGACCAATTAGTGCAAGAATCTGTAGCTACTGAGTACGTGTGACTCTGTGGGTGGGTTGGGTATATCTGCTCCAATGGCTGTAAATTATTTTTGTATTTTTGCAAATTATTGGTTTGCTCTAAGCTTTGATGTGTGCATATGTGTAGTCAATGTATTCTAAGATTTGTGTGAATTAGACTACAGTGACATGACATGTAAAAGTGGGCCAAATCTAGTTTTGTTACCAAATTTTATTATGTTTATTATGTTTATTAATAGTCCTTGCTTTGATTATCAATGAGCGTCTATTTTCTGCTCTTTTTTCTTCTGTGAGGCGCTCTGGATTATAAGGCGCATTTTAAGAGACACTTTAAGAAACTTCTAATTTAGCAGGGCTGTGGGGGGGTAGGGGGGTTGTATCTAACTATGTTATGTAAGACTAAGCTAAGGCTAAAGCTAAGCTAAAATTTTAATAAAAAACACTTTCGAACGAGCACTGTATGTTAATCTACACAGATTTCTCTCCTGAAAACTGTTTATTTGGGTGAGTAAAGTGCTCAGTAAAATCCTGAGTGCTCTGGTAAGACAGGGCGATATTAGCTAGCGGTTTCTCCCACATAGCTCGTTTTAACACGGGAAACACACAGGCTACAGTCACCTCTGAATGGGGAAATAGCAGTTATTGGCTAATGCTAATGCTACTCCAGCCCCAGTGCTGGAGAACTAAACTGAAACTACTGTATAACGCTGTACTTCAGCAGAGTGGCTTCACTACTCCTTACAACCCGACTGGTAATATTTATACTACATTATGTTCAAAATTGCATTGCTTCACAACACGGTTCGATTTTATCATTGCCAGAATCACAGGAGCTATAAAGAAGTTCAGGCTGACAGTTGTGCCTTTGCCCATGTTTGGCCATTAGAAACAGTAAGCAGTTGTGTGCTATTTAGGATGTCTGTTACTTCATTAAGCCACTAATTAAAACCTTTACTAACTGCCTTCTTCCATTTTTTTGTCTTATCGTGGCCTTTTTTTTTCTTTACCTAGTCACATTGCTACAGAGGTGTATCAAATCATATCATATCATATGCAATAATAAACTTTTCATTTTGTTGCAGTAGTGTATTCTTGATTTTTTTTAATTCAGTGTAATGGTTGACTGTATGAGGTCAGTGTTGTAGGCTGTATGAGCAAGTTATCACTTTCATTTCTGCTGCTTAGAGTTAGGCCTAAGAGGTAAGCTGGCTGAGTATCCACAGTTTTAAATATAATTTGTGGGAAGCTAACTGATACAGTTCCTTTTTCATTGAAGGTTCCTAAAGTTTGAGCGCAGGCTTAGAGTGCAGGCAGTGTTTGCAGTGTATTTGAGCGTATGGGCTGTTTATGTGTATATGTGTGTTCTCAGAGCAGAGGGAGCGAGACGAGCAGGAGGAGGGGAGCGAAGACCGAGAGGAGGGTCAGGACTCTCCCATCCCATCAGGAGATGACATTCATCTCTACGGCAACCTGACACACCAAGGAGGGACAGGTCAGTGTGTGTGTGTTTGTGTGTGTGTATGTGTGTGTGTTCATGTGTCTAGCAGAGCTGGACCCAGAGCTGTTGATTAGCTCCAGAGATGCTCAGGTTAGCAGGTCACTTGTTGCCAAGGCAACATTCTCAGGTGCATCGTGATTAGGTGGTGACACCCCAAAACCCACACATGGTGACAGGTCAACCGCTGTCACTCAGAGCCACCTGAACAACAACCATATGAAAAAAAAACAACAACCGTGTGACAGCGAGCGGCACTGCGGAATGATAAATGAATAAACGCAGGAGAGAGAGAGAGAGAGAGAGACCTTTTATGATCATCACAATATTTTAGCCTTCAGCAGCCAGGGTCAATTCTAAAGGGCAAATATTCAGGCCTGATAAAGAACTGAATTGTGTTGCAGATAGTGAGAGCTGTAGTGGTGGAAGGCCGTTATCGGGGATCTCCTCTTGTTTTCTGTGTTAATTAACGAGCATGTTAAGCTGCTGCTGGGTAACTTGTCACTGAAGCTGCTGCGGCTGAGTTGGCACGTGTGTGAACAAATAAAGGCCAAGAGAAGAAACATGTCCTGACAGTTCCATTAAGCTCACGAGGATAAACGGTTGTTTTTAGTTGCACAACAGAACAAACGCATGCGCTTAAGCTGTGAGATTTATATTCTTATTTCTTTACTATACGAATTACATTCCTAAGAGTCATGAATAAAATTCGCTTTGACAGCTTGAAAGGTCAATCTTAATGTTACTTGTTATATACATGTTTTACAGTGAGGTAAAAAAATCCTTAAAAATAACACATACAAACATACAAAAACATCCACAATGGATTTTTTTTATATTATTATGTAAATGAACATTTGCTTATTATTTAAACAATACTGAGATATGAAAGTATTACACAAAAAATATAAACCTGAACAAATGTATTTTCAGAATTATTTTGGCAGACAGCCTGCCACTGTTAAAGCTGATCTTATTTGCTTTTTACTTTTTAATGATTTTTTAAGTTGTTTTTTTTGTTCTACTTCATTTTTAGTTACCTTTTTTAAAATGGTGCTTCCTTTTAACTCTCTTTCATAGTTTTTTTTGTTTTTTATTCTTTTATTGTTTTAGTCATTGCTTATTATTTTTTTTACTTCTTTTATGTTCTTTACTTCTTACATTTCATTTATTTATCTGTAATTGCATTCTTTACATTTTGTATTACCTTTGATTTTCTTATCTATGATTTAATGATCCCCACTAAATTCTTATTTTCATCTTATTTCTTTTATATTATTTTATTTTAAAATATCTTATGAATCTTATTTAAATATGTTCTACATTGTAAATGTACACCCACAATGTGCTCCGAGTTTAAATAAGGTTGATTGTTTGATTGATTTGTAAAATGCAATGACTGTATAAAAAATGGATGCAGAGATTACATTCCCTTCAGTTCTATAGAAATAAGAGACAAAACAATCCACCAGGTTGTCAATTTGTTAATTTTCTAGAACATATGTCTCAGTCTACCACAAAGCTAATTTTTCCACTGGAGTGGAAGTTTATATGTTTTGTTATGTAATGATTTACATTTCCACTAAATTATAGTTCAAAAACTCAGCTCTGTGGGCTCTTTTTTGCCAATGAGGAGAACCGAAACTGCTGTGATCTGCGCTAATACGCAGACTCTGTCCAGATCAGAAAGTCTTTTGAAGTTTGCTAAAACTGACACTGACCAGGAGAGAGATTTTCCCAGATGTTCCACTCCATGTGGAATTCTTCTTAATTTCTTTAGTTTAAGCTGGTTAGTTAATTTGGTGTCTCTTAATACTGTTACATGAATATTAAATGTCCATATGTTAAAAAGACAAATATTTTCATGGTTTTGTCAGATTTTTTTGCATTACTGTTTATGGCAAAACTTAGTATTTAAAAAAGGCAACTTAAGAGGAGAAGAACTAATGTTTAATGGGGGCATATCTATTACCCTAACATTTTGACAGAAGCATAGACATAGCTAGCCTTTTTATACAGGTGCTCATGCTCCCCTAAATTGAGTTTCAGGACACCTGAAAGTGAAAGTAAAGTCTCTGATAAGCTAAAATAAATGTTCAAACCTTAGAAAGTATGTTATTAAACATAATAAGAAATATTATTAAACATAATAAGAAAAAAACACAAACAAAGAACAAAAAAAATACAAAGAACAATAAATAGAAAATAAAGAACAATCTCTGATATTAGAATCTCCCCACAACAGCAAATTTAGATTATAGTAAAAAAGGGAATAAGGTTATATCTTTATTCTTAATTACTCATCCCCTTAGTAAGTTATTTCAAAATAAGTAAAACATTACAAACAAGCTTTTTTAACAATTTTTTGTGGATTTTAACAAAAACAGCAAACATACAACAGAGAACACCTCAGTTTTTTATCAATTTCTTTGATTTTGCTATTTTTTTTATATGTTTGAGTAAAATGAACATTGTTGTTTTATTCTATAAATTACAGACAACATTTCTTCAAATTCCAAATAAAAATATTGTCATTTAAAGCATTTATTTGCAGAAAATGAAAAATGGCTGAAATAACAAAAAAGATGCAGAGCGTTCAGAGCTCAAATAATGTTCATATTCATTAATTATGTATTAATTATATATAATTAATTCAGTATTTGGTGGAATAACCCTTGTTTTTAATCACAGTTTTCGTGCATCTTGGCATGTTCTCCTCCACCATTCTTGCACACTGCTTTTGGAAAACTTAATGCGTTTACTCCATGTGCAAAAATTCAAGCAGTTCAGCTTGGTTTGATGGCTTGTGAGCATCCATCTTCCTCTTGATTATATTTTAGAGGTTTTAAATTTGGTAAAATTAAAGAAACTCATCATTTTTAAGTGGTCTCTTATTTTTTTCAGAGCTGTATGTGCAGTGAAACAATAAATCAAGTCACAAACAATGCTTATTTATATACTTTAATATTAAGCAAGTACGTTTTCCTGGACTGTAGTGCTTTAAAGTGCTTTAATTTTTTTTTTCTCTGTCAGTTCGTCATAAACATTTAGTGAATGAGCTGGATTAATATCAGTGGACAGGGCCTGTTCCAGTCTGACTGCGGTAACCAGCTCTGTTCAAACAAATATGTTCAGTCCAATTTTAATGTTCACTTTTCTGCTCCAGCGAGTCCCGCGCAGCATTAGATATGCTCATATCAGCGCGCGAGGGGTTTGTTCACACGTTGTCTCATCCGAGCCGACGCTTCGTCAGCCCCAGCACACACCCGTCAGCACTCGTCGGGATTAAACGCACACTCCACTCCTCTGACACTCCGCAGCCCGGCCGAGTGAAGTGTGCGCATGTGTGTAAGAGACCTTAATGGGGGTCAACTTTTACAAACTGAGTTCTGTGATGGCAGGATGACGCTTATCCACCGCCAAAGGTGTGATCACCTGCGGTGGTCTGGATCACCTGCTAGGGGTGTGACGAGACACAAATATCACGAGATGGGACAAGACACGATACTGGGTTCACGAGTACGAGACAAGACGAGATTTAAAAATAAAATTTTATAGAAAACGTCAAAAATTAAAAATGGCTTGAAAACTGGAGTTTTATTTGACAAAAACGCAAACTTAACAGACTGGTTTCTCTCACATTGATTCTATAAGAAGTAGAAATAAGAATAAAAAATAAAAATAAAACTTTTCTAGGTTTTTCTACTTATAGTGCAAACAATAAGTTCAAACCACAACCAGTCATATTAAGACTATGGTTTTTGTTTTTTTCTCCTAAACCTCTTGTAACGTTAATCTAACTATGCATAACCATAACCAGTCATATTAAGACTATGCTTGAAGTGCAAACAGAGACAGACCATTTTTTTTTAAATACAGTACAGAGCTAAGGAAGTACAACTGAGTCACGTGTAGGATTTACTTACAGTATTTATATATGGTTTGTGTCTTGTTGGTCACTCTGTTACCGTTTATTGTTTCCACTGGAGCCAAAATGCAGCCAGATATACAACTTAAAAGTAGCAGAAGCATCTTCTATACAAATGCCCGGATATTCCTCTTCTGCTGAGAGCTGCTCTCACTGCTCAGCCACCACACTTGCTGCTATCGCTACTGGGTTGCCAGATCGCTCTTAAAAAGTCCACACTAAACTGTTTTTTTCCCACAAGACAGGTTTAAGCTTGATGAGAAATATCGTCCGTTTTAATCTCACCCCTGTCACCTGCTGTTCCTGTGACTTTCCTAACTGCTGGCTACTGACCACTGATGTTAATAATCTGCTGCTGGCTGCTAAAGACAGAGCCAGTTGTTTAGTGAGTTTAGATGAATTGAGCATTTGAATGAATTGAGTATTAATTGACTTATTCTCTGTGTATTATGTGTTTTTGCAGATATCGCCATAGACTAGTATCTCTGACACTGTTTTAATCCAGGGAAATCTGTGAATTCTAACCCTTTTTAGCATTTTAAGCCAAAAACGAAGTATGTTAGACTTAAAAAAGTAAAGCATTTAAATTAAAAATGATTAAATTGAATTAGATTAGATCAGCAATGCTAAAATGCAAATTACATGAATTGACACTATTAAAAAAGTTCATGTTTGAGTTTTTTTTAGGTTTCTAGGTTGATGTCAAATATTATATTTGTTCATCTAAATTTACATTTCTCATATTTTGTTTATTGGGAAATCCCAATGTTTACAGTGCATTTAAAGTAGATTCTGTCTGAGATTATAAATATTTAATTATATTACAATTAGATTTACTGTTAATTAGAGTATATTAGATTAAATTAGATTTTAATATGACACATTAATATCACTTGTGATATCAGAAAATTATATTATGTTCTAGTATATTAGATCATATTAGCACAGATTAGTAGTAGAGATTTGAAGAGGTGCATTACATGACAATCTGACGATGATGTGTTTTTTACCTAATTATTATCTGATTTAATTTGATTGTAGTGTTTTGGTTAATCATTATTTAGAGTAAGGTAAAATATGTAAAATTCTATTTAAAGGTGTTTATTCAGGTGTTCATGTAAACAGCAAATTCCAATTAATTAGATCAGATTAAGCTCAAGAAATCTGATATAGAAATGGGATAAAGGGAGCTGAATATTAGACAATTATAAAATTATTGCATTTCTAATTCATGTATAGATTTACTGTGGCTTTGTTGAGTTTTTCAGTCTGTGCGGTCTGCTTACTGGTGCAGTAGAGCTAGGTTAGATGATTCAGGTCTTTTGTGGCAGTAAATAAAAACTGTGAGCTGAAAATATCTGAAAATGTACTCGAGGCTTGCAGCTCTGATAGAGGGAGCAGTGTGTGTACACAATTTTGTAATCACAAAAAAAGCTCCATATTTGCTGGTTAAGTGAGGCCATGTTTTAAAAAGGCAGCAGCATTAAACATTAAAATTTTCCCCTTTATCTGATTACTGACGTCTAAATTCTGTTTTTCTGCTCCAGATAAGTGATGATTATAATAGTTTAAATAATAATTTAACAATGTGATGTTTAGTTATCTTTTTATTTTTTAAATTATGAATTAAATTAAGTATTGAAAATGTAGACCATGATACAGACAGGTAGCTCGCATCTTGTAGTGGAATTAGCTGATTAGATTAGATTACCGTAGATTAGATTAGATTCAATAAAATTGAGTTTTTTGAATAAAATTGAGTGTTTGCTTACTGGTACATGAGACAGCTAGGTTGGATATTCATAATTTCTTCTTCTTTTTTTAGATTCATATTTGGCAGTAAAGTGAGTCTTTAAAGTGAGAAAACTAATTATTGCATAAATCATATGTACCTTCCCTTATTAGATTTTTAAGTGCTGTATTACTGGATCACTGACATTTGCAATCTGATTACCTGCAGTTATCAGATTATTAAATGCATGTAAACACACTCAGGGATTTTGATAGTTAAAACACATTAGATCAACATCGCCTGCTGAATGAACTTGAACTTGTAGAACTATAATAATTTGGATTAATAACTATTTTTTTGTTTATTTTTTTTTTTTGTGCATTTTGCTTTGCTTTTTCATTAACTTAATTCAATATGTCATTCAATATTGCTCCCATTTGGGTTTATATGATTGGGAGTGGACAAAAAATGTTTGGGAATGAAAATGGGGAAAACTTTTAAGCATAGACTAAAAGTGTTGTTCTAAGAAAATTGCTTTACATTCTTGTAATGCTGTCTTATGTGTAGTGCGTTAGTTCTTGCTCTAAAATATAAAAAAAACACATTAGATTATGCAGTGATAGTTTATCTATGTATTACAGTTGTGATTTGTGTGAATTGGTTTTGTTAACAATGATTTAGATCTTTCACACAACTTTAAGTTATAGATTGAGTTGAATTGTCTATCATTATTTAAGATGGGTATCTTGCATTGGATTGGAGTGTGTTTGCTTTAAAGTGAGAAATCTAAATAGAGAAATGTAATTATTGCCTGAATCATGTATGTACACCTAAAATGTTCTCCTTATTTGATTTGCTAAGTTCATGTAAACACACTGACTATTAAATGCATTTAAACTCACTCAGTGATTTGGATGATTAAAATACTTTGTTTATTATGCAATATATACACTTTAGATTTGCAGTTTAGACTGTTTTTGTTAACAATGAATTATATCTTTCAAACAACTATGAGTTGAAGATTGAATTGGATTGGTTGATCATCCTTTGGGTAGCTTGCAGTAAAAAAAATTACCGATTAGATTGGATTGGAGTGTGTTTGCTTACTGGTGCACAAGAGGATAAGGTTAAATAACGATCCATAACTATCTGATTTTCTTTTGTCGCTGTAAATATAAAGTGCGAGCTAAAACATATCTGGAAACATACTTGGGGGGAGGAATGCAGGGAGATACTGAAATGAGCAGTTTCAAATGACAGCGATAAGCCATTAAAAACGGCTCAGGGGTTATGTAACCCTATTAATTTAACGCATAGTCTTACTCTTCATTAAACCCCAAAGTTCTGCTTTTAAAGCGGGGCTTTTATTCGCAAAGTTCCCCTTTTAATCCTAAACCCATTCCAGCAGTTCTCTAATCTGAGAGCAGAGGCAGAGGAGGAGTCGGCGCGGGCCGTGGTAATCCATTCTGAATATCTCTCTGCAGGCAGGACTTCCTGCTCGGAGAGTATGCAGGAGTGGGGGATCTCTGGCTGATAAAGGCTCTCTGCTTTGTATAATCTCTATATGGACGAGCACTAAGTATCCAGCCTTTCTGTGAGAGTTTTAAGCTGAACTCTGGATAAACCTGAGGACAATACAGCACAGGGCGCAAACAAGGGCAAGCAGGGACACGTGAACACGCGCGCACACGTGCGGGCACCCCCGTAGACGCACACATACACGCACGTGCGTGTGCCGAGGCTCTGCCAGCGTATGTGTTTGAATGAGCTCACGCTGTGCTGAGTGATAAACCGGAGTGGAAAAGAGCAGTGGGTTTTTTAGACAGTGACTGTACTTGCCTTTTGGAGATTAGGTATTTGAGGGAGTGTTCTGTGTTCAGGGGGAACACGCTGATCCTCTCGTCTGTCTGTACGCTTTGTACTCTGCGTTTGTTTTTTGTTCAACAAGAAACAAGAGTGTGTGTCCTTCTCCATCACAGTGTTTTAGGAGCTGTCTCAGTGTCTCCACTGTTGCTACTCTCTCGCTCCTTCACACTTCTCTTACACATGCTCTCTTATCTTCCCTCTCCTCTCCCAGATTCTGATGTCCACGGCTGTGTCTTGCTCAACACGTCACGGAGAGTAAGAGACTTTTGTTTACCTCTGCGTACACACACACACACACACTCTTCACACTGACAGCATGATGCTGCTATAATACCACTGACATAAAAAAAACATTCCAGTCCTAAAAAAGCTCAGTTATAGGAGGGAAACAAATTCAGCTGTTAACCAATATTTTAACACAGTTAAATGGGCCCCCCAAAGTAGTGATGAAGCTTGCATGGTTCGTGCAGTAATATAAGGGCTGGATGATTTGGCCAAAAATTTATATCACAATATATTTCTTAATTTTGGTTAGAAATTCTGAAATCAGTATAAACATTATAAAACCACTCACAGACTCAAAAAAGTGCACAACATCAATGTATGTTCCTGCAGACTAAAAAATAATTTTGTCAATTTCTGTATGTAACAACGCACCCTGTAATGAACATTATTATCGCCACCTCTTGTCACATTATCAGCAAGCTGATTGGCTCTATGTTAAAAGGTAGGATCTTATCCATAAACAGGCTGTATGCTAAGCAGTAAGAAAACTCCCAGTCATGCTTAAATCAACTGGCAGTCTCGTTAAAAAACTGCTTATAACTGTTTTTAGAGTATGCAAATTCTCCATCTCGAAGAAAAAGCTTTAATCTCTGCTAGGTCTGAACGATTAATCATGTTTTAATTGATGTCACAATTTAAATGGACGTTCAATAACAGACCACTAATACAGGTAAAGAGTTTCATGGATTAAAAATAATCTCAATTTAAATCACAATATTCTGTGGAAAAATCGCAATTAGTTATTTTGGTCAAATCGTGCAGCCCTGATCCCTGCCCATGTGCTAAGTTTATGGCCCTAGGACATTGGGACAATTTTAGTCCAGAGGCCTCCTTTATTGCAGTACATATTGGTATTAATATAAATAAACTTGCCTTGCCTTATTATTGAATACATTAATATTTTTTATACGTGCTCATTTAGAACAAAACTCATGGTTTGAAAAAAAAAACATGATTATAGTTAGTCTTTCGTGACATACACAGTGTAAAAATCTAAATAATCTGTTTGGCCTGTGCAAATATTTATACTCCTACAGCATTAAAATGCTATTTTTCTCTTTATCAAAATGTAACTAGGTGCTGTCAGCTGAAACAAAGTATTTTTGAATTATTTAAATATTCAATGCAAGTATTAATATCCAGCAAACATATGCTATGTATCAGAACTGCCTAAAAATCTAAAAATGAAAGTACCAACTAATCCATAAATAAATCCTCCCAAGCAGAATAAACGAATAGCGGAAGTGTATTCAGCTTGTGGTTTCTACAGCTGTATTTAGCTTGTGTGTTACTAAGAAATGGCAGTTCAGGGGAACTGTGGAAGTCAAAATGAGAGCTGCTTGTCTGTTAGTAGAGCAGGCAAATCAAAACCCTATACTCCCAATAATCTGCAGGTCAAGAATTTTGGTGCATCATTAAACTGTGTGGCCTTACTGGCACAAATATAGTCATCATGGATAATTCAAAAGAGATAAACGTTATCTGTGACCCTTCCAACTTTTGAAATATGGTACAGATGAGCTTGGAAAGGCAGATGACAAGTGGTGTGCTCTGGTGAGATCAAAATACTAGAACTTTCTGTTCACAATCAGAAAGCGTACGTAAAAGGGGAACGTATTTCATTAAAGAAAACCTTGTCAGCTGTAAAGCTTGGGGGTGGATTTCTCTTGCTTTACTTTGGTATTATCACCAGTGGCATTGGCACTACTCCTGCACGTGTGTAGGAAAGAATTGATTCCACAAAATACCAGGAAATCCTGGATGCAAATGTCAAACCATCTGTTAAAGGCTGAAGCTAAAAAAGGTAGGGCTTTTACTACAGAATAATGATCCAAATCATACCTTAAACTCAGGGGCTACCTGAAGAGACTGGCTTATAAAAGTTCCCTAAACTAAACATACAAGCCAGTCCATGAATATGCCAGAAATAGAAGCCTTATTCAGAGAGAAGAGTGGGGAAGGTTTCCAAATGCAGGAGCCGAAAGATTTTTAGCTGCTACAAAAATGCGAGCTGTGCTTTCTGCCAAAATGGGTGTTACTACTGTTAGTTAGTAGCGCCCTGGAAGGTATCCAATCATTTTCTTTTGCCACATTAATGCATAAGACTGTATGGCTTCATTCAAACAGCAGGTAAAAGGGACCCAAATCATTTTTTTTCTCACCAAATCCAATGTTAATTTTAGACTGTTCACACAATCTTTTTTATTGTACCAATATCCATCATTCGCCTGAACAGTTTGCACTGTGTAACTAATGCTTCAAATGAAGTTTTAGTTTCATCTTGGTCAGAATCACAGGAGCTATCAAGAAGTTCCAGTCTCTGCAGCTGAGCTTATTACTGAAAATGCTTTCAAGCTTTCAAGCCATGACCACTTATTTGGTTTGCTGGACAATATGACCAAAATAAATATCATGATTATACATGATACTAGTATAATTAAAATATCTGATATTAATAGTATGAGCCACCACCTGTGATGTGTATATATTCATGCACTGAGAGAGCTGAGAAAAAAATATCATAATAATGACACTATAAACTATATTTATTTCACTATTTTTCCAAAAAGACAAAATATTATGCTTCTATATGCTATTCAAATATTTTTTTAGTTTTTTTTTGCTGTGCATCTTCTAGTTTAACATATTTTCTTGGCACTTCCTGTAACGAAATATACAGTTAGGTCCAGTTAGGTCCCCTCTATGCTTAATAAAGCATATTTTCTATTTGATAAGAAAATGAATATCATATTTAACAGCTATATGTCCTTGGTTTCTTTAAAGTTAGCTTTTAGGCTTTTTATTTTACTTTGTTGTTGCACCCACTTACCCACTGAGCATTTGAGAAACAAGCCATTAAATATTATTGGAACACAAAAATTGATCAAGCTATTTATTAGGTTACCTCATTATCCCACCAATAAAACCCTTACTCGTTGCTATCGTCCATTTTCCAGATTACTCACGTCCATTTCCCCTTCTGATATCCAGCTGAAATGGCTGTTCAGACTCCCATTGCCACAAATCAGACATATTGCAGTGATTTAATATGCTATTTCCCATTCACACTGCCATACAGATAATATATCTCTGTCACATATGACAAAACATATTGGATTTGGACCACTTTTAGCTGCTGTGTGAAGGTAGCTATGTGTTAATGAGAGTGAAGAAGATACAGACCCTGAGGGAATTTGGAGACTACTCCGTCTTTTGTTATCTAACCCTGATCAAAGGTTTCTATTAACCTTAGTCTTTTTGTATATGCTTGTGCTTATCAGCTGTGTGTGTGTGTGTTATCAGTACGTAAAGCTGATGAACTTCGAGGAGGAGATAAGGGCCCACAGGGACCTGGATGGTTTTCTGGAGAGGGCGAGCATTCTTCTGCATGAAGACGAGGCGTCGCTGGACGACGTGCTGAAGACCATGCTCCGGCACATCTCCCAGGACCCGCACACGGCTGAGCCCGGCTGCAACTTCGAGGAGATCATGAGCTCCCTCTTCACTGATGCTGGCTCACAGGAGGTCAACGGTGAGTGTGCAGGAGCGTGTGTATAGGTCTGTGTGTGTGTGTGTGTGTGTGTGTTTGCGCCTGGAAGTGGAAGAAAGGGTGCAGAAAGAGAGATGTGTGTGTTTGAATTTCAGAATAAAGCAAATAAAAGGTTAGTCCACCAGGGCATTGGCAAAGAGTGCAGGCCTGATTGGCATGCCGAGGACACTAAGCTCATCCTCTGACAGCTATCATTCAGACCGCTCCTTTAAGTGACCGAGAGCAGCTTCCTTCTTCATTTCGCAGCGCTTAAATAATCTCGACTTAACATTTGAAAGGGGAGCAGCACAAAGCGAGACAGAAATAGAGATGTAAGGACAAACAGAAGGAGTCACAGGGCTGCGAGGAAAGAAAAGGCACATTTTGAAAGTGGTGGCAAAATTTAACTCAGCATTTTGACAATGATGAAGTCCACCGTTCTCTCCCGTCGGCTTCCCGCCAACCCCAATCTGGAATGTGTTGGGCAGGGGTCAGAGGTCAGGCATGGTTCTGCACGACCTGGGACAGTGCAGTCAGGTGATAATGGCTCACCAGTGATCGCGCATTTACACATCACCACTCTCTGTAACTGTCATACCCTCCCAGAGGACACCAGCCTACATGCCAGGCCATGAGCCGCAGTTAGTGTTGCACCATCCTGCACTCGCTCTGCTAGTTTCAGCAAGCATCGGGTGGATTCTGAGGAACAGGACGCACCAGAACAACATCTAATCGCTGAAAAACAAGTCCCAGACAGAGCCATTTTGAAAGGCTTAAATTCAGGATTTCTTGACTTTTTCAGGCTTTCCAAAGCTGTGTAGACATGTTTTAAATTTGTTTAAATTAGATTAATTCAAGTCACTTTCATGTGTTGTTCTAGATTAGATATGTATTTAATTGTGGGCATGCAACATGAATGTGGGTTTACATGATACGTAACTGTATCATATGTTGGTCAACATCTCTACACTCTCTAAAGATGTTGCCATGCTGTAAATTCTGAAGAACCGATTCCGAGACATCATCACTAAGAACTAAGGTGTCTAGGCTCAGGAAAAGCTCAGTGTATGCTGTGTAAGCAGCTGGTCTTTCTTTGTTTCATTATTTTATTACTATTTAATGAAGGATTGTCACTATACAGTTTGAAGACCTTTTGAAGAAGCAATTATCAGGGTTGTTTTTTCACAGTGGATTAAATATAGACTATTTTCGGATTTGGGGACGAGCAAATGAGAATGCTTCTCCTCAGTTGAGAAACTTGAGACATGAGCTTAGCCAATTAATGCATTGTGATGTGCTTTAATATCGTTCTTCATACTTCATTACGGAGAAAAAACAGAGCGAGAGAGTGTACTTTTTTTATCCTGAGAAATCGAGGTTTTCCCTCAGCATTCTACATGACCTCCTTCTCTCAGATGTGTGTACCAGAAGAAGTCAGACGGTTTTGACAGCTCTGGGTGTGTGAGTGTGAGTGTTTGAGTGCGAGTGTGTGTGTGTGCGCATGTGTGTTAGCGTGTGTGTCTCCTGATATTTTTCCAGACTCTGCCCATTATTTCCTACTTTGATGGATCTCATTGGGATTGTTCATCATTAATTTGCCTAATCCCTTCTAAATGTTCCTTAAACCATGTGAAATTCATTAAGCATTCATGAGTTTGCATTATGCAAATGAAGCTGCCACAGCGTCTCAGGCTCTGTGTAAGGTCTCGTCATATTCAAATCTTGGTTTTAGTGGTGGACTGCACTTTATTTGAAGGGAACCTGCGTAGGGACTTCATAATGCATTCATAAGTATTGAATAATGTATTTATGAAGCAATAGTTGATTTATATTTTGAATGGCCTATTGAAGTACACACGAAATGACACAAAATGGTGTTGCCATGTTTCCCTTCTAATTCAGCAGAACTCTCCGCTGGGTGGTGGAGGGAGGATTAAACTACGCTAAGTAAACCAAACTGTAATTATAAAAAAAATACATTTAGAAAACAAGTCAACCAAGCACTGGATGCTAATCTACACAGATATTTCCTGAAAACTGTTTATTTGAGTGAGTAAAGCTCTTCTGTTTATTTACAGTAAGCTATAGTAAGATTTCCAGATTTCCACTGCACAAGGCTTGGTGCAGCAACATAAGCATTAGTGGCTAACCACTAGTGCTAGCCTGACAGTTCTACACTGAGGAACACTGAGTGTTCCGGTAAGCCAGGGCGATATTAGCTAGCGATTTGTCCCACGTAGCTTGTTTAACACAGTAAAGGCGCAGGCTATATACTCGCCTCTAAACGGTGAAAGAGCTAGAACTTAGCGCAGTTAGTGGATAATGCTAATGTTGCTCCAGCAGTGCTAGCCGTGGTTAGCAGCAGGCTACAGGCTGATAATACTTACCTCTGAACGGCTAAAGAGTTAGCGCTTAGTACGGTTAGCAGCTAATGCTAATACTGCTCCAGTGTCGGTGCTGGAGAACTAAACTGATACCCCTGTACAACTCTGTACTTCAGCAGAACGGCTTTACTGCTCTTTACAACCTGACTGTAAAAATTCAAACATAAGGCGCACCAAATTTTAAGGCACACTGAGAAATTTGGGAAACATTTAAGGATTTTAAGTGCCCCTTATAGTGCAAAAAATAAGTTTTTTAATGCAGGTCAATGTAAATAAATAGCTGCTGTGTGAAATTGTTTAAATGTATTGTTTTATATATTTATGAAATACTGAGAATTACTAAAAAATTAAAGAGCAAATATATCCAGCAAACCTACCAGATCACTCTGTTATTAAAATGAATATATTAGATATTAGACTAATACCATTCATTATTAGACTGATAACATTTATTAGAATATTTTGTCCCTAGAAATACGAGCAAATTTTCACTGTGCTCTGTGAGCTCTGTTACGTGGGGATTCACCCTTCGTCCGAGCTTCAGCAGTATGAAGATGTTCCAAAAAAGAAAAAAACAGATGACGATGATGATGATTGGTTGATTGACTTGTTTCAGAATCACGGGGATGATCCATTTCCCCTCTCCCCTGTTGCTAGGATACACAGCTCACATGTGAGAGAGAATCTTATTAATGACATGGCTCTGAGAGCATGCAAATTAGCCGAAGTGTGATTGGGCTGCGGAATGTGAACATCATGAATATGATAAGGTTTGATGATCTTCTGTGGTGAAGCGATGAATGGAGGCTAATTGTGAGAGTCTTCATTTCATGTGATGTGTTTGCTCGTGAGAGATGTTGCCACTGCACTCACGTCCACACGAGCACACACACACTCATACTTACACACACACACATGCACACACACACATACGCACACACACACTCATGAGCCTTATCAGCGAGCAGCAGATCAAATTATAGTCAGACGAGAAGGAAGAAGCAGGAATCGTGAGTTCCATCAGATCGTATTCAGACGAAGACACAAGCACAATGACGGATTATGGGGAAAAATCATATTCATATTTCATGTGGGTTAGAACGGAGACAGTTATCAGAGACCCTCAGCATCTGCCTGACAGCCCAATCCCAATTAGTGAGAGAGGGAGAGTGTGTGTGTGTGTGTGTGTGTGTGTACGCGTGTGAACCTGTGTGGGTGGCTGATCTGAATTTCGTTGGTGAGAGGGATGTTTCCCTGCTTACTAAATGCTTCTCTCTGGGATTCACCGCTTGTGTTTCTCTGCCTTGTGTTTAACCTTTAACCCTTTCCTCTCCTCTGTGGCCTCTGAACTCTGAGTGTGTCTGTGTCTCTGATTCTCTCACGCAGACAGGTCGCCAAGTTTCCTTTTCTGTGATAACGGTAAGGGCACGCGGTCGGACGTGACCCCGCTCCGTCGTCACTGCGAAACATTCCACACTCCATCTGTTTTCCCCTCTGTGTTGATGTTTCTATTGGGTTTGTTTGAATGTGGTCAATAGAAACATGCTGTCCATTCTGCTCAGGCTGTATCAGCTTTATATGAACAGTGTAAACCGAACTGAATACTTCTCCAGATGATTTGTCCTTGATTTCTCCTTGATTAATGGTGCCACAGAATGCAGAATGTGTAATATTTTAATTTGTTAATATTCTCCCGACATACCAAAAGTCATGGGATAGCAGTATGTAAATTGAGTCACATCAAGAGACTTTATTGATAGTACAAGAACACAGTGCAAAACGAAATTACGTTTCTCTGGGACAATGGTGCATCATAGAACAACAATACAATTTAGACATAATAAAGTGCAAAGCTAGAACACTACAATATACACAATAAATACAAGAGACAGAACAGTGCATTACAACACAATACAAACCAAAAGTGCATGGTGCGGTCTAAAGCGCTGCCACTATGAGCGGGAGGTCGCAGGTTCGAACCCCGCTCATAGAGCTTTGCCATCAAGCTGCTGGCGATCTGAGGGAGCACAATTGGCCTTGCTCCCTCCGGGTGGGTAGATGGCGCTCTCTCCCCACATCACTCCGAGGGTGATGTCCGCAGCACAGGGCGTCTGTGAGCTGATGTATCAGAACCGAGTTGCTGCGCTTTCCTCCGACCTCGCTGTGATGCCACCCGGCAATGCTGCATCAGCAGCAGCTCAAAAAAAAAGAAGCGGTGGCTGACTTCACATATAGGAAGCATGTATTAATTAGTAGAATATAGAATTTGCAGCAAATGTTTCTGGTTTCTTTCCTTTGAGGGCAGCATGAGAATGTCCACAGTGAACAGCACAGTCCTGTTCCAAGGCTTTTACCATGTTGCTGTATAAACATTAAGTAGGGCCTTTCAGCTGGTCAAACCTTTATTGAAACCAACAGTTAGACTCTCAAACCAGTGGTATTGCTCCGTTCAGTCAGGAGAAAACGAATGCACTGTACATACGAAATTCTCTGCTTCATTTTTTATGCTGAATTTGTACTTAAGAATGAAGACAGAACAGTGTCTGAGATTTCTATGTCATCTCTTTGTACAATACATTCATTATTTGACATAAAAATACAGTATTTCATTCTAGAACACCTTTAATAATTTGATATTATATGTCACAATTTAACAGACTATTCAAACTCCCAGTCCCAGTTTGTGTCCTGTTCTGCTGTCTTGAATATAACTGTCTACAGTCAGGGGTTTCTCATATCTGGTCTCTATTAGATACACTCACAATCTGTATGTATCTTATTTACATATTTCCACATTTATTTTAAACATTTACATTGACACAATGTGCGAGTTTGTTGTACTGTATCTGTGGATGTGCAACTCTCTGTTTATTTGTGTGTGTGTGTGTGTGTGAATAGGTGTGTGTGTGTGTGTGTGTGTGTGTGTGTGTGTGTGTGTGTGTGTGTAAAAAGCATGTAATTCCATCCAGCAGTTCAAAGCTCTGATTATTATACTTGAAGTGTGTGGGGGTGCGGTGGTGAGGGTGGTGGTGGTGGCTGATCTGAAGCATGCAAGTTTATACTAAGTAGTGTCTAGTGGATGGTCTGAATGTCAATGACAGAGCCTCTCTCTGTGAATGTGCATATGTGAGCGATTATGTGTGTGTGTGTGTAAGTGTGTGTTTTGAATCTGCAGTGAGAATGTGCATGTGTGAGCATGATCAGAATGCTCTCTTTGGACTTAATTAGGACCCCACATGAAATGAAATGTGTGTGTGCCCTGTACTAAGCATTATGTCAGCCCCCAGACAGTCCATCTGTCCATCTCTTCATCTGTTCACAGATTTTATTTCTGCATTAAAACACAGTGGACAGCGCAAGCCATAAGGCGTAGAAATGGGTCAATATCAATTTAACGTGTCTCAGATGTTCACAGCATAAGTTCAGTTTCATACAAACACTGTGACAAAGTTTCTTTTCAAGATTAACTCAAGAATGAACATGTTGCAAAAATACAAAGGAATGATAATGTTTACTTTAAAGCACATCAAGTATATTTTATACAGCTTGGACTTCTTGTTTTTTTTTTTTCTGGACCTGTACGACCCACCTCTGTGTGTAACTATAGGTTTAGATAGGATCTCCGATGGATTTGGCGTTTTACAGAGACTCTAAGACTAGGTCCGTGGCTGAACTGCTCTTAGCAGAGCATTACACATGTTGTAAAGTAGCATATGACATTGCACGTGAAATGTTGTACATCTCGCTGCCTTGCAGTACTGTTAGCGAATTAGAGGCGCTATGTTTGCATGTATGAATATTCATGGACAAAAGCCGAAATCCTCCACCGACTAATGCACTGGTATTTAACATTTCTCATATTGTTTCTATGTTTTACTGAGGTAACGCTTAAGCTGTAAAATCCTGTCATGGCAAAATACTAAGTCAATTAAAATAATTGTAGAATATCTAAATGTGTCTTTGATACAAAGCAAAAAAAAGTCCATTCTTTGAAGCGTGCTATGACAAGGTGGAAGCATGCATGCAAAAAGTAAAAGTGAAAAAATAAACAGTGATTAAGCTGGGAAATACGATTAACGTATAGGCTGGAATCTAAACAATACAATACATTTTCAAAACCTTAACATTTCGAGGGCTAAAAGGCCCAGTATTCACATAAAGGCCCAAACACCAAATTACCTGCAAAGGTGTAAAATTCAGACACTACTTCTCAGATAAGAAGTGACCCCAGTATCCCTGATGGTGGCACTCTAGCACAGCATGCTTAGATTTGGCCTATATTTCTCAAACCATGAGTCATTCATTCAGAATTATGTCAGTCAGATTGCTTGGTTTAAAAAGGACCATGCGTTTCTGCAGTATTGGATTTGTGCCAATTTGCATAATAAGCTAAACTTGTTTTCATGAACAAAGCTTGCTTTTTTTGCACATTTCTTGCAAAATTGGTTTGAAAATTTTTGCTGGAGTTTCGAGCCAAAGTGATGATTAGAAACATGTTTGCTTTTGTAAACAATACGTGCACAGTACACTGATTAATAATTTGCGGTGAAGCCTATTAAAAAAACAGTAATCATGAATGATTCATTCATTCTGACAGATTTGCACTTGATGCTTCAAAAATTAGGCGTAGTTTTTTTTAAATTAGTGGACACCCCTACTAATGAATTAAATGCGTTAAGCCACTTTGAGTTGTTCTTGTGCAAATGCACACACACAACTTGTCTAGTCCCTTTAGAGACTAGGCCAATAGAATGGGACTCTCTTGAGCAGATTAACATGAAGCTGTTGGCATCATGACTAATTCCAGGCGTGGGCTAGAGGGGTATAAACTAAGCCCCCTTCTTAAACTCCATCAAATGCAGGATAAACTCTTATTTAATATCCTTGATTTTTGAGTAAACAGGTTTTCCAATACAATTATTCATATAGTTTGTATGCACACTATATGAAATGGGTGTTACAAAGGTTTTCTTAAGTTGTGACATACAAGACCTGTTTTCTTCTAAAAAGAACCATTGTTGTTAAATACATGAAAAATAGAGTGATAAATGACATGTTCTTTAAATTCTTTAAATGTTTTTTTTTAATGGTTCTTTTTGGAATCAGATTTGGTTCTTCTGTGGTAATGTAATATTAATATTAATAATGTATGCTATACAATAATTTGTATAGCATATTATATAGATGAGTGAAGCTCAAAGTGCTTCATAGAGTGATTTAAAAAGGGAGAAACAGTGTGCCCACTAACATAATTATTCATTTAAAAATGTCAGTATAAACAGTCTCAGGAAAGCCATGAAATTAAGAGTTAAATAAGGCACAATAGAAAAGAGTACACGATAAATAATATACAGCTCTTGAAAAAATAAGAGACCATTTCAGTTTCTGAATCAGTTTCTCCGATTTTGCTATTTATACGTAAATGTTTGAGTAAAATGAACATTTCTGTTTTGTTTTAAAACTACAGACAACATTTCTCCCAAATTGCAAATAAAAATATTTTTTTCATTTAGAGGATTTATTTGCAGACAATGAGAAATAGCTGAAATAATAGAAAAGATGCAGAGCTTTCAGACCTCAAATAATGCAAAGAAAACAAGTTCATGTTCATCAAGTTTTAATGGTTCAGAAATCAATATTTGGTAGAATAAGCCTGATTTTTAATCACAATTTTTATGCATCATGGCATGTTCTCCTCCACCAGTCTTACACTCTGCTTTTGGATAAATTAACACCACTCCTGGTGCAAAAATTCAAGCAGTTCAGTTTGGTTTGATGGCTTGTAATCATCCATCTTCTTCTTGATTATATTCCAGAGGTTTTCAATTTGGTCAAATCAAAGAAACTCATCATTATTAAGTGCTCTCTTACTTTTTTCAGAGCTGTATAACTAATTTAAGTAAATTAAAATAAGCAAGGTACAAATACAAAAGGTTGTAGCTATAACATAAATCAATTTAAAATCAGGAACATTAAAATGTGATAAATAATCAAAGCAAGTATAACATCGCTTAAAGAACCATTTGTAGCACATTTATATATAAAAGTGTAGCAGGATTTCTAAAGGCTTCTCAGTGTCTTGATTAACATGGCCAATGTAGGGCAGTCTGATTTATGCATGTTTTTGACAGGACGAACAGTGATCAGTCATCAAGGAACGTGACCAGTATGTCCAGCTCTGCAGTCTCTCCGAGCCTGTAGGACTTGATTAATGAATCCACACATTTTTAGTACCTTCAGTACTGTGAAGTGTTTCCAAGTGAAACCTGGTATTAGAGGGACACTCTCTGACCCGGCTCAGCATTTTCACCCAGCGGATGTCCAATAATCCTGCAGCTTTGTAAACACAACCTGTCATTTATCAGACAAGCTATAGATTTGGACTCATTTGTCAAACAATCACAGCACACAGTTCCAGTTTCAAGCCTGAAGGTCGCTTTTATATTTAAGTTGGCATCTATCTTATTTGAAGTTCACAGAAATCGTAAAAAGAGCTGGCATTTTAAAAAGCTGCCCATTAATTATCTTTTTATATTCTAAAATCTCCTTACTGGCGCACAGGGCTCAGTCCCAGAGGATCTTGCTCCCAGTTATGTTTTTCAATCTTGTGGAATACAATTCCAGCTCTTTTCATCAAACAACACCTGAAAACTGTAACATTAAGTAAAATTACTTATTTTAAACACCTTAATACACCTCACATGGCATATGTATATTTCAAAGTCACATTGTAGGTTACAAGTATTAGCTAACCGTAATTTAGTCATAGATCTATTTGAGTTCATTTTTGGAAATAAATGTAGAACTTTATTATTATAAGAGTTACAGAATTTCATTATCATTTTTCTAAAGGTCATCATTAATAGAAAGTACTCTTTGTGTCAGCAGCATAGTTGTTCAAATTACATGCAAACATTTTTACATTTGGCATTATTAATTCTGAATAAACATATTATTACAAACTAAGAGGAAAGGTAACCTTCATTGAAAAGAGCATTTTGTACATTTTATACAGTTTTTTTGATGTGAGATGGTGTTTTTCTTGCCATGTTTAAAAAACAATAATAAATTAGGAAGGTAGAAAAACAGGACAAATCCAATAAGAGCAAAAAAGCCTTAACAATATCCAGTGTAAGAACACAGAAATAATAGATAAAAAAATACATTTACAAAACTAAATAAAAACACCCAACACAGACTTCCCATTTGTTTCTTTTCTTCCCTTCCCACTTTATTTGGCTTTGTTCAAAAAAATATTAGGCTATTTAAACATGACCAATAATTTCCTGTACATCCTGTCAAAAGTAATGTTTGACATCAGAAACATCGCAACCTTCTTTACTGATTTATTTTAAGGGTCTGAAAGCACTTGCTGTGTGTTTAGAAATTAGTAATATTAGTTTTACTCAAGTAATATCTTCATATTTAGTTCAGATAAAGCTTAAGATGTTCATTCTATCATGGTAAAGTATTATGGTTATTTAAATAATAAAAAATGAAACTAAATATATTTTTCATCAAATGCCAGTTTTCACTAAAATTGTCTGCATTGTGTAGCTCTCTGTGGCAGAGTGGACAATGCATGATGACTGATATTATGAAGTGATTAATCTGGGAAAATATCATTTCTGTGTAGTCTGAATACTCAAATCAGAAATTAAGAAATTTAAATCTTTTTTGTTCTATCAAGTTTTGAGGCGCAGAATACACAGCATTTCTATAATGATCTGTACAGCTTGTTCCTGAAGCATTTGTTGAAAATCTGAAGCATTTGTTGTAAATATTAGTAGAAATATTACAGAAAATGCATTTTTAATTGTTTAGAACTTGGTGTTTGTTCTCCTACATCGACACCCTTATTACTGCATTCCTGCTTTTCCTGATTCCAAGGCACCATGTTTTGTCTTGCATGATCTCCATAGAGTAAGGCAGGTCTGATCCAGGCATGCTAAAACATTCAGTAAACAAGTGCCAGAAGTGGTGATAAAAGCCTTGTCAGCCTTGGAAAATTTGAGAAGAAAGGTTGAGTATAACACTGAAATGTTTAAAAAGGAATGAGTCAATATGAAATCTGCTGTAAAAAACAAAACAAAACAAAACAAAAAACAAGAGATTAAAACTGTTTAGTTTAGAGGCTGAACTTTGACAGTCTAAAACTTAAGCTGTTGTAACATTAGCTACATTTTAAAGAGGATATCATTGTAAGAATTCCAAAGTAGAACAAAAAGTTGAACAAAACCTTTTTAGAAAACATTAGTTTAAAGGTTTTAAATCATTTTCTTAAAATATTTTCTCAGGGCCTTTAAAGTTGAGATTTGCATCTAAATAACTTTTTTTAGAATTAAATGTTGGTTCTGAGCAGATAATGAAAAAATCTTAAAAAAAAAAAAAAAAAAAAACACTTTTTACATGCTGATGAAGGAAATTGCCAGCCATGGAAAATTTGATGCACTCAATGCATGATATAGGAGATGAGAAGAGGACAAGTAGAAATTAGGACATTTCAGAAGAAATAGGTTAATATAGAGTCTACTGTAAAATAAGGGGCCGTGAAAGAAAGCAATTTCAACATTTAGATAGATAGATAGATAGATAGATAGATAGATAGATAGATAGATAGATAGATAGATAGATAGATAGATAGATAGATAGATAGATAGATAGATAGATAGATAGATAGATAGATAGATAGATAGATAGATAGATACTTTATTGATCCCAGAGGGGAAATTCAAAATTTAACCTTGTTACAGTAGACATTAATTATAGTGATTACACTGTTAAAACTTTTACAAACCCTTCAGAGTTTGTTTAGAACCAAACTGAGACCGCGTCCTATCAGGGGTCTCTGTGCAGTAGTTTTGTTCCAAATCTAAGGGTGAATATAGTTGGATCGCACTTAGAAGTGGAACAAATGTGAAACAAAACTGCTGTACAACACCCTGAAGAGAGGACATAGTCTCAGTCTGGGTTCTAAACTAACTCTGAAAGAGTTTGTTGTTTGTGGTGAAAATGTCATCTGACCTTGATTTGACCCAAATATCAACTGCACTCCTAGTTAGAGCTACTAGTGCATCTCAAAACATTAGAATATAATTGGAAAGTTTTTTAGTAATTCAAAATTCTAAATGTAAAACTCATATATTATATAGATGTTTTACAGACAGAGTGATATATTTTAAGAATTTATTTATTTTATTGTTGAGAATTATGGCTTACAGCCAATAAAATTCCAAAAATCAGTGTCTCAGAATATTTTAATATTATAGAGGACCAATTGGTACTTTTGGTAATGTTTCCAGTCCTGCTGGAAAATGAAATCCACATCTCCATAAACATTTTAGGGAAAGCAGAGGAAAGTGTGAAGTGCGTAAAGATTTTCAAATTTTGAACTAAATTACTGAAATAAAGTAACCTTTTAATGATATTATATATTTTTAAGATGCAGATAGTATCCAATTAAGCAGGTATATTATATTCAAGGACACAAGAAACACAAATGTTGGGTCTTAAAACACTAGAAAACACCAAAGACAAGGCTTTTATAACATGAATAATTTTAGTTTTTAATAGCATATCATTTTTAAAATAGTAATTATTTTAGAATTGTTCTTTAAAGTGAATGTTGAGGAAAAAAAAGTTTGAATTTTAAATAGGAAAAAGGAATAAAGATGCTAATATGTTTTTCATTTCTTCAGTATTATTTTTTTTTATTAGTTTTCTTTTGTAACACATTTTTATGAGTGTGCCGCTATATGACTAAAATCACTTATAATTTGGATACTTCTAATCTGATTCAAAATCATAACAAATTTGAGGTGTCTTTTGGTTAGATCTGAAGTGCAACTGTCTAGTAGTTCTGGCTGATACAATCTCAAATCAATATAATGATTCATTAAACATTATACCTTGATTAACAAACAAATAATATAATGACAAGGATATAAAAAATATAATATTGTAATGTCTCAGACTGTAGTATGTTTTTAAGGAGACATAAACATTGTTTCACACATTGAGGAATTAAACAGAATGAAAAGAAAAGAAGATTCTCAGTTAATATGAATACATCACTCTGAATCTGAATTAGAATCTGAATGCTGATTTCTATTCATTTTTGATTAATTGCCCATTTCTACTGGAATTCCCTTACAGTCAGAGTGTGTCTTCTCATCCATTATCATATAGCCTGTGCTTCTCTCTGAATCTCCTCATACGGCTTCCTTTCTTACTTTCTTTCTCCTGCCCTTCTTCTTTCTCCCTCTTTCCCTCTTTTTCTGGATGGTACTGAGTGTGTTGTCATGGTGATACCCATCAGTCCTGGATGTGAGTGTGTGATGTCTTATTGATGAGACAGTGTGACTGTGTGCCAGAGACATCCATCCTGCTCGCTAAACAGTTCACTCACATACACACACGCTCCGGCCTGCACACACTGTTCCTGCCGGCCATGCTGAGCAGCTCACACCTGTCACCTCTGCCAGAGGACACACATACACACACACACACACACATGCTCGCATAGCCCTCTTGCTTAGTATGCTGGGCAGCTCATAGCTCGTAAGACAGAGGACAGGGCACACACTTGCACACTCACATAGATTGATTAATTTGAATTAAACATTTGCCACTGTCCTCGGAAAGGTCTTCATTGTCACTCACTCGCGCCGCGGTGTTGTGCGCTGGTCTCTCCGACGCCTCGCTGCTCTCATCCTGCTTCTTCTTTCATGCCGTGATCTGCGCTGACCTTTTCACCTGAAGTATCGTGATAAATGACTTAATGTTCTTTATTATTGCATGCGGTTTCATTTCTGACGTGTTCGCTGTCCATCAGCCGGCTTTCCTCCATAACGGGAGATCCAGCTGGATTACCCATGATTCATTGTTGCTATGTGAATCTTTTATCATTTTTTTGTCTTATCTGACCCTGCATGTTCCTTAGTCTTCACCCCAGTCACCTGTCTCAAACCCCAATCAAACCCCTCTCCTGATCTAACCCCAGCCCTTTCCCACCACACAGTGCACCTACTGTCCGAGACGCTGCAGTGTGTCACAGCCACGGCCACGGGCATCCAGTACCAGCAGTCATGGCTCTGCATCCTGTAAGTTTACTATACACTTTTACACTGATGAGAGTGTGTTTTATTATTATTGAAAGTTGTAAAAAGTTAAAGTTTTGGAAAAGTTTAAAGGTACATTAAGGTACAAATATAAAAATGAAATCCAATTGCAAATTGAGTTCATTTGCAAATTTGAAATAAACGAGTTAAACAAGAAATATTTATTAGCTCAACACAACTAATATAATAAGTGGATTCTTTTAAAATATATTTAAAACATATAAAATATTCTGGGAAAAATATCACCAATACAAACCCTGTTCAGTCTATTCAGATCCATTATTTATTCAAAATAAGTATAAAACAAGAACAACTCCAATTGTTAAAAATTAAGTTCATTTGCAAATTTGAAATAAACCAGTTAAACAAGAACAATTTGTATATGTAACAAGTGGGTTATTTTAAAAAAACATTTAAAACATTTAAACTACTGTAAAAAAAATGTCACCAATAGTACAAACCTTTTGGATTCTATTGGATTCTAAAATATATATTTTTTAAATAAATCATAAATCAAAATTATTTAATTCAAGTGCATTCTTTTAAAATACATTTTAAAAGCTGTGGAATAAATGTGACCAATAGTACAATCCCTATGGAGTCTATTCAGACCCATTTTTTATTAAAAATAAATTACAAAATCTAAAAGATAAATCAAAACTATTTTAATTGGCCAGATAGAATCAACAGAAAAGCCACAAACTTTGGAGAATTTGAAGAATGGTTCATTCAGCTGGTGAACTAGGTGCCAGGAACCAAAAAGCATGTGGAGTTGAGTAGAGTCAGATAGTGTATAAACAGTTCTGAAAAAAAGAGACCACTTAAAATGATATGTTTCTTTTTTACCAAGTTGAACACCTCTGGAATATAATCAAGAGGAAGTTAGATGATCTCAAGCCATCAAACCAAGCTGAACTGATTGAATTTTTGAGTGGCATAAAGTTATCCAAAAGCAGTGTGTAAGACTGGTGGAGAAGGACATGCCAATATGCATGAAAACTGTGATAAAAAATCAGGGTTATTCCACCAAATATTGATTTCTGAACTTTATTACTTTATAGTATGAACTTGTTTTCTTTGAATTATTTGAGGTCTGAAAGCTCTGCATCTTTTTTGTTATTTCAGTTATTTCTTTTTTTTCTGCAAATAAATGACATACAATTTAAATGACAATATTTGAATTTGTAATTTGGGAGAAATGTTTATGTTTAGTTTATAAACCAAACAACAAAGAGTTCATTTTACTTAAACATATATCTATAAATAGCAAAATCAGAGAAACTGATTCAGAAACTGAAGTGGTCTCTTAATTTTCTACAGAACTATAGATACTATGCATTGGAAAAGCCTAAAAATAGCAAAGGCAGTTAATGTCCCTACAAAGTTAATGTCCCTACAAAGAAAAAGGAATAACCAGTAAAAAGAAAAAATGAGTAAAATTCTGCTATAAAAAGCGGTTTCATGCTGTGCATGTCTTAAATTGGATGTTTTACTAAGTATTTACTATACAAGATACCCAATCTTTTTTAGCAATATAAAATTACAAATAAAAAAATGCTTATTTTAATTCTATTCTCTGTTTTATTCTGTGTGTCTTCCAACAGCTGTAATGTGAAGAACCTGCAGAGGCGGCATGTATGTATCTCTCGGCTGGACCGGCCTCAGAACTGGGGGGAGAACTGCGCTGAAGTTCGATATGTCATCCTCATACTGGCACCTCTAAAGATGGTAATGGAATGCCTCAACACACACACACACACAAAGACACACACACACACACAAAGACACACATGCGCAGACACACACACACATACACAGAGGCTCTTATCCCAAGAAACATCTCACCAGCTATTACTTTCAGGCTCAAACCCACAGTGGAATGGAGCGTATCTCTATACCACTGCATCCCCGGGGATTTTCTCCATCACTGTTGTTCTCTGTTGTCTCTCACTGTAGCTATATTTATACTAGTGCTGGGCGATATAACGATATCGATTTGTTTCGCGATAATTTTTCCCTCGATGACGATGATAAGCCTGTGCAATAGAATTCGATAAACATTCATTTCCATTTCCGTCTAAGTGGCGCGGCAAACAACGAAAACACAACGTGTAATCAATCCAGAAGACGCTGGAGCAAATTAATAAATAGTTAAGAAAATTGTAATAGTTATTCTCATGCATGCAACAAAAAACCCTAAAGAATAGTGGAGTATGGCCCGACACACGCAAACAACCATAGTGTTTGGACTTTGGGAATAAACGGCCGCACTGTTCAGCACGTTTTAAATAAATTTTAAGTAAATTTTAAGCACTAAATGTAATTAATTCAATTTATATTAGGACCTCGGGGCAGGTGCTGCAAAAATGTGTATGTGGGGCGCGGATTAAAGGAAGAGGTTTTTTTGCGGAGCGGTAACAGGACAAAAACACCTTAAGAATGATGTCTAAATGACTTTCCTCTAATCTAATATAATTTAACATGGTTTAAGGATATAAAATAATTTCTAAACAAACGAACTTTTTAATATTGAGCTTATGGCCCAAGTGCAAAAACACAAAATCATTTATCATTTAGATTATCTGCCTGAACGCGAGCCCGAACCCGAGCTTGAACGCCAGCCTGACTCAGGCGCTGCATGAACTCGGGCCGGTCGAGAACACCGCTTTCCTCTCAGATTAGGCGGAAGAAAATGGTCTTTTTTTTAATGTAACAAATCACACTGTGATTTTTGTGATATTTCCCCAATTACAGCTCAGCTGCGCGTTTAAAGCTCAACGCATGAATTAATCGGTGCGCTGTGCGCCGCGCGTGCTCGCGGGGGATTTGACGCGTCTGTCAAGCAAGTTAATGGACCATTTTGGGGGCAGAGATTAAGAAGTACAGCAGGTACATCTCAGATTTGTAGTTTAATGCTCTACTAAATTACTGGCTTTAAAACTGGCTCATGATATGGTCGGTTCTGGCTGGATTTTTTCCTGCCTACAGGCTGCATTTGACGGAAAGCAGCTCCTCAGTCAGACAACAGTGTCAGCATACAAATCGTGTGCGTTTCCTACAGGACAAACCATTTAAAAGTGCAGATAAACTCATTAAAAAATCACACAGTGTCTGTCTGGCTTAAAATACTTTTAATAAGGTACAGCTTTTAAATTAATAAATCAACATTCATTAAAAATCCGTGAGAAGTTCTGTATGCTAAATGACAAGCTAAGCTAATAAGCTAATAACATTTAATAATAACAGAAAAATAGATATGAATTTGGAAAATAACCAACTAAAGTGAGCTCAAAATACAATAATAAATATAATCTAACGAATTTCAAAATATAAATTAGAAATATTGAACTTCAATATTAAATTCAACTTCAACTACAAAAAACGCAAGGACCGATAGAACATAACGAACAGAAAAAAATAAATTTGAAATTGGAAAAAAAGTTCAAAATGCTAAAAGAAATAAAACCTAACGAATTTCAGAATATAAAATCTAAATATTGCACTGCAGCAGTACAAAAGCCTAAGTGCTTAAACAAACAAACCAAAAAACAGCCTATCACAAATCATTTTTTGAGCCCGACCCAGCTGAGGAAAAGGTGGGAAATCTTTTTTTTTCGGCTGGGTCTTGGAAAACTTTGTGGTGAATTAAAGGGGCCGAGTTGCAATTTTTGTTTTACTTTAATCAGTTTTTAATCCGTCTTTTTAAAAACAAATATTCCAATATTGGCTGCCAATCAGTGCCCAATATTCTGAGCTCAAAAAACGCTATTCGGGCCAGCCCTACTAATCTAATATAATTTAACATGGTTTAAGAATATAAAATAATTTCTAAACAAACGAAATATTTAATATTGAGCTTATAGCCCAAGTTTTTTTTTCAGTCATGGAAAATTGGAAAAAATTGGAAAAAAGCCCGAGTTCATGCAGCGCCTGAGTCAGGCTGACGTTCAAGCTCGGGTTCTGGCTCGTGTTCATGATTAATTTGTTTTTTTTAAAAACTAATATTGGAATATTCGCTACCAATTACTGCCAAATATCCGGAGCTCAAAAAATGCTATTCGGGCCAGCCCTAATAATTATGGAGATACAGAAAAAAATATTGTGATAAAACTTCCATCACTCCCTTATTCTCTCACTAATAAAAACAAACCTTTAAGTGTGACACAAAGTGATTTGATTTATATCGTGATACATATCGATATCGACTGATATGGAAAACTATATCGTGATAAGATTTTTTCCCATATCGCCCAGCTCTAATTTATACCTTAAATCAGTGTGTTTGTGTTTAGATCTTCCTGTAATCACTTAGCCTTTCTCTCCACCATATATGCCAGTCTGCACCGCAAATGCCACACATATACACACACACACACACTCTCTCTCTCTCTTACTCATCTCAGTAAAAGCAGGATTGCTTACTTTTACAGATTCATCTCTGTGCACGTTGTCTGTATTAAAGCGAGGCAAAACAAACATTATGTAACTTAAAACCGAAACGTACTTATGCTTAGATGTAATCCAGAGGTATTAAATTGTGCATTCCTGCAGCTCATAAGTGGAGCTGAAAAGCTCGCTCAGCCTAATGTTTAATTACAGGAATTATTAAAGCACTCTACAACAATTGCCTTGGCATATTTGCAGTTGTCCTTAGTTAATTTGCTTATGTAACGTGTAAGCGATGATTCTAATGTAGTAGAAACAGAGGGAAATGACTGTTCTAGCGGTAATGAGGAGAACCTGACACCTCCAGCTTTTTCCTCTCATGCTGAAAGCTTCCCTTCAACAGGGCCTGTCCATCATACGCCACTTTCTCACGCACTGCTGATTCATTTTTCTTTCTCCACTTCCTTCCTCTTCTGTTATTTCCTCTTCTCTTCCCTTTTCCTCTTTTCTTTACTATTTCCTCTCATTTTTCTTATCTTTTCCTCCCTTCTCTCTTCTTCCTCTTCTGTCTCCTCTTCTCCTCTCATTGCACCTTTCTCTTATCTAATTTCTCTTCCTCTCTTTTCTCCTCCACACTCATCTCATTGCCTCTTCTCTTCTCTCTTCTCACTTCCTCTCATCTCATCTTATCTTGTATTCTCTCATTTCGTCTCTTCTATTGTCTTTTTTATCTCCTTTCCTCTTCCATTCTCTCATCATGTCTCCAATCTTCTCCTGTTTTCTTCACGCTATCTCTTCTCCTCTCCACTAATCTCCACATCCTCTTCTCACATATGTTCCCTCTCCTATTTTTCTTTGCTTTTCTCCCCTCATTTTTTTCTTCTCCTCACTCTTCTTTTTTCCTCTCTTCTTCTCTCTGTCTCTTCTTCCTCTCCTATCGTCTCCTCTTGCTCATCTCCTCTTCTCCTCTCATTACATCTTTCTCTTATCTCATTTCTCTTTCTCTCTTTTGTCTTCCACTCTTATCTCATCTCATTTTCTCTTCTCTCTTTTCATCTCATTTCCTTTCATCTCATCTCGTCTTGTATTCTCTCATCATCCTTTTCTCTTCCTTTCTCTCATCCTGTTTCCAATCTTCTCCTGTTTTTTGTTTTGCGCTGTTTCCTCTCCTCTCTATTCATCTCCACATCCTCTCCTCACATATTTTTTTATCTCCACTTTCCTCTCCTCTTTTTCCTATTCTTGTCTCCTCTTCTTCTCCTCTCTTGTTTTTTTTCGCCCTTTGCTTTCTCCTCCCCTCTCGCTCTTCTTCTATCGTCTTGTCTCCTTTTGTATATCTTTTCTTCTACTCTCCTTACATCTTTTGTCTCATCTTCTCTGTCTTCCTCTTTTTACTCATCTCCTCTTCTTTTTCTCTCTTCCCTTTCTTTTTTTCTCCTCCTCATCCATCTCCTCTCCTCTTGTCTCCTCCGTTTTCTTTCTTCTCATCCTCTCGTCTCAAATTGTCTCACACCCCTCCTCTCTTCTTATCTCCTCTTTCCTTGTCTCATCCTCTCTTCCCTTCTTTTATCATGTCTCCAATCCTCTCCTGTTTTTATGGCGCTGTCTATTCTCCTCTCCATTCATCTCCACTTCTTCTCCTCACTGATTTTGTTCTCTCCACTCCTTTTGTTTCCTCTCCTCTTTTTTTCCTCTTTTGTTTTCTTCTCCTCAATACTCTTGTTTCACACTTTCTCTCTCCTCTCCTCTCCTTTTCTGTCCTCCTCCAGAAAAGCACTAAGACAGCTATGGAGCTGGGCCGGACGTTTGCCAGTATGTTCTCAGACATCTCCTTCAGGCAGAAGCTGCTGGAGAGTAAGACTCAGGAGGAGTTTAAGGAGGCGCTGGTCATTCAGAGGTACCACCTGACAGCCACCAAGCGCAAAACTACCACTGTGGAGGAGGAGGAGACTGACCCACACAGCCACAAGCCACTCAAGGTGAGTGGGTGTAGGAGTGTGTGTGTGTGTGTGTGTGTGAGTGTGTGAGTGTGTATGTATATGTACTTGTATGTGTTTGCTTTCATATATAAAAAAATATATGCATGCGTCTAACTTTTGTGGCTGAACTTAACTTTCCTTCCTGCTTTCTGTTGTTTTTTTTATCTCTCTATTTTTTTTTCTCTCTCTCTCTGTTTCACTCTCTCTCTCTCTCTCTCTCTCTCTCTCTCTCTCTCTCTCTCTCTCCCTGTCTCTTGCACACTCTCCCACTTGACTTTTTGAGTGGCACACCAGCAGTGATTGTCATCTGTGGAGCGTGTATCAGCAAATGAGAATTTATCTTGGTTGTTACTCTTGTTTCACACACACACACACACACACACATTTACATTCACACCCCCACACATTAAGACCACCATGGCTGAGGTTTCCCGCTCGTAAAACCTCTCTCTCTGTTTCTCCATAAAGAGGCGAGCAGGGGGCCAAATAGTTTTTGTTTTATCTTTTTTTTTCACTCCATCACACATCTGAAGAATGGTAAACAGGTGGAGGATCATTACTTATGTGTGTGTGTGTGTGTGTGTGTATGTGTGTGTGTTTGTGTGTGTGTGTGTGTGTGTGTGTGTGTGTGTGTGTGCACGCTTAAGTGTAGCGGCAAGTGTGTGTATCAAGGGCGATTCATCACAAACAGCCACAAGAAAGATCCTTCTCCTTGTCTCCCTTTGTCTCTCTCTCTCTCCCTCCCTGCCTTCCCCTCTCTTCTGTTATGATAAATGAGTTCATTATGTATAGGTTGTAATGAAGTCTAAAGCCTGTTTGGCTTTATTTAAGTGTTGCTCTCTGTGTTAATGGAATTCCGCACTGAGGACTGTCCCTCTGCCAAAGAAAGGTCAACACAGGTCACTAATATAACACAGGCAAACTGCTTTCCTGCCAAAAACTGACCTGTAAAAGTCGTTAATGCAGGATTAGATCTGCTCAATTTTTATACATAATATATTGGGTTTTTTGCTGGTTTAGTTTTTTCCCTGCCAGTCACAGACAACTGTACCTACAGCTGTTTCTAAAAGGATGATTGATTTTTAATCTGTGCCAACTGAAGGATGTACACTGTACACTCTTAAAAGTAAAGGTGCTACAGATGTTTCTTTGAGTGATGCCATAGAAAGAAGAACTACGTAAAGGACAGTGGACTTTAAATATGGACCAATATTTTCCAAATTTGTTTTTTGAGAAATGTTCCAAATGAAATCTACGTCATATTCAAAACATCCGTTTTAAAACCACATAATTGTTCACAGCTACTCTATATGTTTGATATTTGTGTACACCCATTCTGATCAATTCATTCAGCTACACTGCCTGGACAAAAAAAAAGTTCCCAACAAAAGAGGTCACACACACTCCTTTTTCTTTGGACCAAGATCTTGCAGCAGCATTGATGATGGTAGAGTCTGACCGCTGCACAAATTCTTCTCCATCCAGCACATCCCAAAGATTCTCAATGAGGTTAAGATCTGGACTCTGTGGTGGAGAATCAATGTGTGAAAATGATGATCTCATGCTCCCTAAATCTCTCTTTCACAATTCCAGCCTTCCAGCCACATGAATCCTGGCATTGTTATCTTGGAATATGGACGTGCTATCAGGGAATAAAAAATCCATTGATGGAATAGCCTGGTCTATATTCAGTATTTTCAGGTAGAGTCAGCTGACCTCATTCTTTCAGCACATACTGTTGCTGAACCTAAACCTGACCAACTGCAGCATCAACCCCACCTCATTTACTTTTTTGGGGGCCAGACAGTGTAATTTAAATTGTTGAAGAAGTTTAACCTCAGGAGACAACTTGGGAAGGCATATGCCTGTATAAGTTGTGAGGTATTATTATGTTGTGAGTAAGGTTGAACCATGATCTGCATGCTCATGGCAACATGATATTTAAAAGTTCAGAAGAGGTCTGATAGTGGGTACATTTATCATTTATCATCCCACAATGTCATGTGTGTACTGGAAATACATCATAGAAAGCATTACTTCTCAAAGTGGACATTGCAGTGGGTGACAATGGTTTGTTTGATTGTGGCCGGCGGCATTTTGTTAGAATTTTCATGCTAATAGACATGCGACTCTGGCAGAAATCACATTTATATTCAATGCAGGATGTCCTTTACCTTCCATGGGACATTGCAAAAGTCATGGGACACAATACTTATGTAGTGTATGCTTTTATAATTATGGGCCCTATTATTCTTCTATCATCATTCAAAGGATCATTTGAAGCACCTTTGTTTTTAGGAATGTATGTCCAAAAGTTTGTGGAAACCTGCTCAAGTAATTTTTAATTTTTAAAGGTTAGGTTCTAAAACATTGATGTGATTGTATTAAAAGGCAACCACAAGAGCTAAATGAGCTCTTGCTCCCATATCTAGTTTGGGGTCCTGTAGTGCTGGGCGATATGGGAAAAATCATATCATATATCACAATATGGATTTTTTTATATCACGATAACGATATATATCATGATATACAACATACACAAGTATGTTTTCAGTTATTCTTTGAAAAATGTGACAAAATAATATCATTGCTTACTTTTTTCCAACTTCATTTCACAGTGACATTAAACCGAACTTTCACAAATGAGAATTACTACCTTTTAGTGCAGCAATATACATGTACAGATGAGGTAGATGCAGTAGCTATTTTTTTAAAAGAACAATGCGTCTCCATTGTTCAGCTCTCATGAGTTTAATAACGTAAAAGCATGTGGCAAGCCGGCGTGTCTCAGCGTGTCGTCGCATGTCCGTCAAATAACATAAAGCAGAGTCATGTCGCAAAACCACATTATAAAGCTTTTTTGCGAAGATTACTTTATTCTCACTTATATAAACCAAGTTTATGCAACTATATATTTGCATGAATAATTGATAAAATGACTGTAGAAACGATAGGAACGATAGAAGGTAAGTAGCACCATAGGCACTTTTCTATCGTGCCCACAATATTTATAGTCATATCGCCCAGCACTAGGGTCCTGCATATTTTGGTGTTTACCATGTTTCCAACACAAGCTGTTCCTGTTGAAGGTTGAAGTTGAAGGTCATGTATTAGAACAGAAAATCTAAAACTAAAATGTACATTTGAACATATCCCATAGGTTTTGGGATCACTCCATCACTCCAGACAGTTCAGTCCTCTGCTCCACAGCCCATTGCTGGGGGGCCATGTCATGTTTACTGCTCCACATCATCCCTTTCATTTAGTTTCTCACAGAAAAAGTAACTAAACTAAAGAGTAGAGGAGATGTCTACAGACTTCTGGACATGTGTATGACTGCTTGTTGCTCAGATTTGAGCTCGGAATGTAGCAGTGCTCTTTTAGCGAGGCTACTCTGCTGATGCCGTTCTCGTGACTTTTTTGATTTGGATGCAGGATTGATCAACACCTACGCAGAGAAGAGAGGTGGGCTAGGTGTTGATCAGCATTGCATTGCGGTGTTTTCTGCTGTTCTGCTAATCCTGTTCTGTTGCTCTAACCTTGTAGTGACATTGTAGTGGGGTTTTCTAACGCTGGGCTGTCTCTCTCTCCAGTCTGCGGTCTCTGCTCACCTTGTGTCTCTCTCTCTGCTGTGCAGGGGGCTCTGTGTGAGTGAGATTCAACTGAGCTTCTGTATGTGAGAGTGTGTGTATGTGTGTGTGTGTATGAGAGTGCGAATGTGTGCCATTTTTCGTTCAAGTGTGTATGTGTGTGAATGTCCTTCTGTGTGTGTGTTTAGTATAAAAAGTGTATATGCATAATAGGTGTGTGTGTGTGTGTGTGTGTGAACATTTGTGTGCATCTGCTGGCTTTAACTCTGTATTTCTCCCTCTTGCAGTGTGAGCTGTTGTGTTAGCATGTGTGCAGCAGCATTGTGTGTCTTTGGCTTGTCATTCTGCAGGAGTCTAGTGTGTGTGTGTGTGTTTGTGATAATTGATGTCAGTGCTTGTGTGTTTTAATCCTGCGCCTCTCCCTCTACAGTATGTGTGTGTGTGTGTAGCTCTCACTCTGTATGTGTGTGTGTGTATGTGAGTGTGTGTGTAAGAGTGTGTGAGAGTGTGTGTTTAATTGTGCTCTCTTCCCCTCTCTCCCTCTGCAGTGTAGAGATTTTTTCAGAGTGGGCAGAGGCATCTATGAGGATCTATGTCGCCGCCTGCCCTTCTATCCATCTGACTTTACTGATGGTAAGAGGATCTAGAAACACACACACATACACACAAACGCAGATGACATATAATAATGTATAATAATGGATAATGTACATGGGAAAAGTGTTTTATAGATGTGTGTGTATGTGTGTGCGTGTGTGTGTGTGTGTTTCAGGCATAGTGGGTAACAATAAAGCACTAGTGAAATACATGACGACGTCCATCTTCCTCTACATCGCTGTTCTGCTTCCCGCCATCGCATTCGGCTCCCTCAATGATGAGAGTACAAGAGGAGAAATAGGTGAAGACACACACACACACACACACACACACACTGACATAATGACTCTTAATGCGTCACAGATTCAGATGTAATAAAATATGATTATAGTTAATAAAGTTAATGTAGCTTATAGAATACTGTTTCTTATCACTGTACTTCATGAATCATTAATAGTTACATTGTAACAGTTCAGTAATTTAGCTTTTTGTTTTTATCCTTGTTTTTTTATGTTTCTAATACTGTAAATCATTCTTTTAATTATTATTTAATAACTATTGTTTGTTTGTATTATATTAAAAAGCAGTGAAGTCAAAAATCAAGAACTTTTTTCTTGTTACATGTTACTGTGTAAAACTATTCACATAAAGTAGTGTACTTCACATAATAAAGTAAATGTAGCTTATACAATACAGATGTAATTAAATATAATTATAGTTAAAAAATTAATGTAGCTCATAGAATACTGTTTCTAATCACTGTACTTAATGGAACATTTAACAGTTCAGTAATTCAGGTTTTGGTTCTAATACTTGTTTTTTTTATTATAATACTGTAAATAATTATTTACATTTTTATTTTAATTGTAATAACTATTGTTTTTTATTATATTATATTAAAAAGCAGTAACTCAGCATACACACTTAAACCTAGGGCCATTTCCCTGTTTTTGCTTTTATCTTATTAATTAGTCCAGAATTCATTTTGTTGAATTTAGTTTAGAGCATTAGACCAAAGCATTAAAATAATTATGTTTTAGGTCTATCATGTAACAAATTTAAAAGTTTAGTTTGATTTAAAGATTTGATATTGTATTTTGTATATTTTCTCATTTCTTTTATTTATTTACTAGGCAAAGGTTATAACATAATTTGAATACTGCAAAACTTGAACTTCAAATCCATCAAATCAACAAAAAAAAAATACATTGATAAATTAAAATGATAAGAAAATGAATGCACAAAATAATGCAAATTTTCTTATATTTAAATTAAAATCGGTTATATATATTTCAGGTTATATAATTAGCACAACGACTTTAAGGACACAGTAGAATGTATTAAACGTTAGCATGTGTTTCTGAAAGGGTACAGTATGTCCTCCTTTTTGCTTTAATGGAAGCACGCACTAGAGCTGGCATAGATGCCTCACTTTTATGAAAAACCTCTGATGAGCAGATCAAATCCACCCGAGAGTCGTGTGAACACGTGCTGCAGTGGAAGGGAGACAGTTTGGAGGTGTTAATATGTTTAGTGTCACAGATTTGCTGAAATTTGAACACTGACATAGAAAAAGAGCAGAGTCACATATGTTGAATTTAACCTTTTGACTTTAGATTTTTGGTTTGTAGCAATAAATGTAATTTAATTTTTAACTACAGTTAACAGCATCTGTGTTTCTGTGTCAGATGTTCAGAAGACGATCATTGGGCAGAGTATAGGTGGAATCATCTATTCTCTGTGTGCCGGTTCCCCTCTGGTCATCCCCCTAACTACTGCACCCATCGCCATCTTCATCAGTGGTAGGTACAAACACACACACACTGCCGCCACACACACTCACACATGTTCGCACTTATCACATTTGTAGGAGAGCTGTTTATTTTGCTCTGTGAGTGACTAATGAAGCCGAGTGTGGAATTAGAGGCGTGTTGGCCGCAGCGCTCCTCAGAAAGGGAGGCTTGATCTCAGAGCAGCAGTCTGACAGGCCAACATGGCTGCCGTTTGTTTGGGTGAGTTTTGATGTTTGCCCTGGCTAAGAACTGACTGAAGCCTAAAGCTAATTCCTGTGGCTGCAATCGCATGCTGTCATCTGGGGGAGGTTTGTCGTGAAAAATCGTTTCGCTGTGCTGAGACGAGATTTTGTTTGGGAAATGTACACTAACAGGGACAGAAACACAAACCGGGATGTGAACCCATCTGTAACAATGGCCTCTTCCAATCAGAGAGCCAGGCTTGTGGGTTTCTCCTGATGAACTTAATGCAAATATCTGAGAGCATTCTCCAGCTGCTTTTGGGAAATATTTGGAATGAGGTTTTTGTGATTAGATTTTTATTTTTTTAAACAACAAACAAGTATATACACACACAAACATAAAAAATGAACACAGCAGTATAAAGCTAGAGTAGAGTATTTTTTCTTGTAGTAGCCATTTTGAGGTTTGTGTGTATTTGCAACTGCAAAGTTCCTAAGAGTTAATGCTGTGTTTTTCCTTCATTGTTTCATACTCATAGTCACATAATCCAGTGCACCTTATGTATGAATTTTACCAGTCACCCCACAGAAGTACAGCGTTATAAAGGAGTTTCAGTGATGTTTTTTCACTGCTGAGGCTGGAGCAGTATTAGCATTAGCCGCTTTACCACAGCGCTAGCTCTTTCGCTGTTCAGTGGTGGGTATATTGGACTGTAGTCTGTTCATTTACTGTGTGAAAAAAGGTACAATGACACAAACCACTAGCTGATTGTACCTCGGGTTACTGAAAAGCTGCTTTTAGCTGCTATCCGCGGCTGGCTAGCAGTCTTAATAGCGGCTGACTTGCGCTGCTAACCGAGGCTGGCTAGCGATGTTAACCGTGGCTGGCTAGCGCTGCTATCCTCAGCTGGCTAGCACTCCTAACCGCGGCTGTCTAGCGCTGCTAACCGCGGCTGTCTAGCGCTGCTAACCACGGCTGTCTAGCGCTGCTAACCACGGCTGTCTAGCGCTGCTAACCACGGCTGTCTAGCGCTGCTAACCACGGCTGTCTAGCGCTGCTAACCGAGGCTGTCTAGCGCTGCTAACCGAGGCTGTCTAGCGCTGCTAACCGAGGCTGGCTAGAGCTGCTAACCGAGGCTGGCTAGAGCTGCAAACCGGAGCTGGCTAGTGTTCCTAACCACGGCTGGATATCGCTGCTATCCACGGCTGGCTAGCACTCCTAACTACAGCTGGTTAGCACTGCTATCCAAGACTGACTAGCGCTGCTAACCGGGGCTGACTAGTGCTGCTAAGCGGAGCTGGCTAGCACTGCTAACTGCAGCTAGCGCTTACCCTTGGACAAAATATGGAAATCTAAACTTACTGTAAATAAATGGAAGAGCTTTACTTACACAAATAAACAGTTTTTAGTGGAGAAATCTGTGCAGATTAACATCCAGTACTCGTTTCACTTTGAAATATTTTTTTTTTTTAAGAATTACAATTTTGTAATCCCCCTGCCCCCCAAGCGGTGAGACCTTTTAAATTAAAAGGGAAACATTGCGACACCATTGTTAACTTTAAGTATGCATTTTACTAATATAAGTGAGCCTTATAATCCAGTGTGCCTTATAGTCTGAATATTCAGAATAGAGACCGACCGATATGGGTTTTTCTAAGGCCGATGCCGATACCGATCATTAGTGGTCAGAGTCAGCCGATGGCCGATGTGACCTGCCGATTTTTAGGGCCGATATGCTATCGTATTATATTTATTTGGCATGCTTAAAATCATACTAGTAAGAGGAGGAACAACAGTTGTAAACTTCACACAATTTATTGAAAATAAGGTTAGCATTTTATAGTGACTTTAATGTTACTATATCACTATATGTTAATAAAAAAATATTAATTTTATTTAGATTGTATTATCCATAACATTTTATTTTATTCATTATATAACATATGTTCTATATACACTATATATTCATGTTTATAGTAGAAATATTATGTTGGCTATTATATAAAATTTACTGTAGGGGCCTACTAATTAACAAATGTATGACTTGTTGCAGTCTGTTAGTCTATTAATTATTCATTTTAATATGTTCAACAGAGTGCAAGAAGACTTCCATAATGTGACAACTTTAGATAGTTACTCCAAAACGTTCTTCAACTCCATGGAGTTGAAAACGAATGGACATGGGAGGACAATGTTATAAAATGTTCACATTAGGGCTGCAGCTATTATTTTACAAAAATGGGTGACGTTTAAATTAAGAATAAAATTATTAATAATGCAAAAACAGACAGGTGCTGTAATTTAAATATAGCTTTATCTGTTTTTTTTTCTTCTTCAAATGAGCTCCTTAGCCAGAGAAACGCGTCTCATCAGCTGTACTGGAGGTTCGGTGCGTGAGCGGAAAATGAGTTGAGAAAGCTGAAGAGCGCGGACTTTATAGGTTCAGGATAAAATGAGCTTTTATCAGAAAAGTCTGGAGGGGGTTCTAAAGTAGAACCCGACAAAACAGAAAATTCTGCTCATCGTTTCATTTAATATCTAACAGCGCAAACCGCTTTAAACGGGTTTTACAGCAGAACAGCAGGAGGCAGCATGATTTAATGTCTGTTTGTAGTGAAGGAAAAAGAGATGTTTTATTTTAACTCCATTATTTTAGAAACTATTTGTTTTATTAATTCGTTTACAATAAAGCTTATTTATATACAGTGTTGGGAGTAACGGCGTTAAAACTAACGGCGTTACTAACGCCGTTACTTTTTTTCAGTAACGAGTAATCTAACTAATTACTATGACTGTAACTATAACGCCGTTACCATTTCCGACACCCCGTTACTGCACGTTACTTTAGCAGCTCTATGAACTTTTTTTTTTTATTTCGCTTTGCCCTGGTTAACCCCTCCTCTGTCCGGTGAACTTGAGCTTCTGGCCGCTGTGCCTGTGGTTTGGCGTGGTGAAGTGAGGCACAATTGTGACGACTAATCAATTCAGTGATTGCCGTGGACAACCAAGTTCCGAATTAAGGACGTTAAGCTCTTTTTAGCTGCTCCGGTTTTTGTGGTGCTGCTGCTTTCTATTTTAGAGCTTAGATTCTCTGCCCGAATCCCACCTGACCTGAGGACCGACCCGAAATCAGGCTCCTATTTTTATTTTATATAAAGCTCTGGTGTGATAATCACAATGTTGCTAAGTAACCTATTATTATTGTTCAATAAAGCGAACGAAATAGCGAAAATTGAAAGTGAAAAACATTTGTGTTAACTGAATCTAATAAAAACGGTAATTACACGGGCAGAATGTGCACGGGCTCCGGCTGGGTCGGATTTTTTGGGCACGATCTAAGCTCTATTCTCTTTTGGTGAAGCTGTTATATTAATACCATTTTAACGGGCATTAAATTGTTGTTTTTGTCCATTATTTTGTTTTATATATACATATTTCTTTTGAGTGTGGCTTGGTTTGTTAAATTTCATCCCCAGACGCGTTTTTCCGCTTTTTTCAGTATTACAAGTTTTAGTAATTTTCTTTGGTTGTGTGGAGAATTTCGTTTTATTTTTTTGAAATTCGTTAGATTATATTTTTGTCAACATTTTGGGTTTATTTTCGTTTGTTATTTTTTGTTATTTTTCTAATAATAATAGTAAATGCATAATTGATTTCCTTTTTTTGACGGGCGAATAATAAAAAGTAACGCGATAGTTACTTTTACTGGTAACTAATTACTTTTATAGTGGAGTAACTCCGTTAGTAACTCAGTTACTTTTTTGGAGAAGTAACGAGTAACTATAACTAATTACTTTTTCAAAGTAACGTGCCCAACACTGTTTATATATAAGGAGAAGTACAGTCCTCTAATAATCCTGACTAACCAGTAATTATTATTTCAGCGCAGCTGATGCTGCGAATATCCTTAAACAGTTTTAGTCCTGCCCTTTTTCATTTCGTCTAAAAATAGTTTAAATACTGAAAATATCAAGTGTTAATTTGATTTTATTTACTTAGATTTTCGTTTCTGAAGAAGAGACGTCAGTTATTTTATACTAGAGCTTATAGATAGGGCTTGCCTTGCATAGTCAGGGCGCATTCCAAATGCACTCCTGCCATCAACGCTAAGCATAGTTTCGTTTGGAGAGAAATGCTACAACACCGATGCAGTTGAAATTCTATTCTTTTTCAGTAAATGAAGCAACATCACAGATTACTAATCATGAGAGAAAATATAGACTTTGGGACACTGGATTGTAAAAATGGATGCCTTACCCGTTGAAAGTCTTGCTCACTCTTGAAACCTTGCGCTGCATTCCAAGTAGCTGCCCGCAGATGTGCCGGATTAAAATCGGCGCGGCCAAATAAGAAAATCGGCCGATGCCGATTGATAAAAAAATAACAAAAATCGGCCGATTAAATCGGCTGGCCGATCGATCGGTCGGCCTCTAATTCAGAATACTCTGAATATTATTGAAAATAATTTCTGTCAGTGAATGAGTTTCTTAATTATTATGTGTGGATCTTTGTGTTTTACAGTAATCAGGGGAATCTGCGATGATTATGAACTGGACTTTGCTGCATTCTATGCCTGTATTGGTCTGTGGAACAGCTTATTCCTTATCATTGGGGGGGTCTTCAACCTGAGCCTGCTCGTCAAGCTCTTCAAGAGGTCAGGCTCTCGAGAACACACATGTACAAAGTACCACATATCACATGTTCTCGCACCCCAGGATGACTGATACATGTCTTTTTTTTGTTGTTTGTGCCTGCAGGTCAATAGAGGAGGTGATAGCTCTGTTCATTTCAATTGCTTTTGTAGCAGATGCTATGAAAGGCACTGTCAAGAGTAAGTCTTCTCTTACTCTTCTTAGAGTTTTATACATACCTGTACAAATGCACTGCCTGGAACATTCTTCCAATGAGTTTTACACATCGCTTTTCAAAATAGTTTTCATTAAATGAGACCTTTTGTATTGGATTGCAACAAATGTTAAGAGGGAATTTAGTTTATCTTGAATTGCCACTCTGGGCTGGGTATGCCAGCTACTGCGCTATGTACATTGGTGAAGCATGCATAAGACCTCTTTCAAGAACTGTGAAACATATTTGTATAAAATCCGGTAATATTAATTAAAGATAAAACGGTTTAAAAATCCTTCTATATATCCTTCTTTGGCGAACAAACAACAATTTAGGCACCCTGATCAGATTATGTGATCCATATTTTGCAAGTGTCTCATGAGGAAAGCGGAGTAATGATTTTTAACACTAGTAACCAGATAACCCTCTCTAGAGTTCTTGACCAGTGTAGTAAATATATTAAACACAGCCGATCAAGCAAACACTGCTAACAACACACTAAGCTCTGCAGTGGGGATCAGATTTTAACAGCTTTTACATTACAGAAGCTCTGTCATCTGATCTGTTGCCAAGTTTGCCTAAAAAAGGATAATGTGGCATCCAACCTTGCCCTAGATTGGTGTCGGCAGTCTGTATCAGGGGCAAGGTTAAGAGACAAAAACATGATAATGCGAAGACAGCAGAAATGCTAAGTGTAGAGAGAGAAAATATTTCCCCCTTTGAGAGCTGTCAGGTGAGGGTGCAGGGAGGACGCGGAGGCGGACGCAAATGCAAACAAAATGGGATTTATTAACGAAAACAGGACTGAGGAAACTTGGGAAAACATGGAGCACTGACAGACGATAAACGTACAAGGATCGACACCGGGGAAATGGAACACGGACCTTAAATAGAGGTGCACACACACAGGAAACAGGAAACACCTGGGACGAAGGGGCGGAGCTACAAATGAACACAGGTGAGTGGAAAAACACTGGAAATGAAACACAGACCTGAGAATAACACAGACCTGAGAAGCAGACAGACAAAAGACCTGACAGAACCCCCCCTTTAACGCGCAACTCCCGGGGCGCGTAAAAACAGATCCCCAGGAGCCGGGCAAGAGGGGGTGGAAAACACAACAGGATACCAAACAAGGCTAAGACTGAGCAAAGACGAGAGGAGACTGGCCAAAGGACGGGACAGGAAACTGAAACACAGACTGGACCCTAGACAACAAAGGGGACTGAACTGGAGATCGAACAGGGGACTGGACAGTGGGCATAAACGGAGACTGGACATTGGGCTGGACAGGGGATACAGACTGGGACTGGAATGGAGACTGGGGAGGTGGGAAAAGCAGAGACCGGACAGGGGACGAGAACTGAGACTGGACAGAGGGCTGTACATCGGGCAGGGATGCAGACAGGGCAGGGGACATGAACAAAGACTGGACAGGGGACGGAGACTGGACGAAAGACTGGACAGGGGGTTGGACGTTAGACTGGGACAGAGACTGGACTGTCGACGAGAGAACCGGGACAAATACACTTACAGGGACAGAAACTAGCACAGTGACGGGGACAGGAACAGAAAAACCTAAGGGGACAGGAACATGAACGAACACAGATACGGGGACCAGGACAGGGAGAGACAGGGGGACCAAAAACATAGGAGGGTGCCCAGGACCAGCAAAAGTCTGTGGGGACAGCCTGGGCACAGTACTGGGGGCAAAGTCAGGAGGCCTTGCTGGCCTAGGGACACGGGGCCTAGGGCCAAACATTGTTCTTGGAGCAGGTACAGGAACAGGAGTGGCGAGCACCGCTGGCACTGGAGCTGAAGCAGTGGGTACCACGTGGGTGGCAGGCACTGCAGCTTGGGTAGGCGCGGCGGGTGCAGCTTGGGCAGGCGCGGCGGGTGCAGCTTGGGCAGGCGCAGCGGGTGCAGCTTGGGCAGGCGCGGCGGGTGCCGCGGGCACAGAGTCAGAGGCGGCCGGAGCCGCGGGCACAGAGTCAGAAGCGGCCGGAGCCGCGGGCACAGAGTCAGAGGCGGCCGGAGCCGCGGGCACAGAGTCAGAGGCGGCCGGAGCCGCGGGAACAGGGTCAGAGGCGGCCGGAGCCGCGGGCAGCGCTGATACAGAGGCGGCCGGAGCCGCGGGCAGCGCTGATACAGCTTGCTTCTGGAGCAGGAGTTGCAGACCTGGAATCCGGCCGGGCTGGAGAGCTGGAAGCAGGTGGGGCTTGAGAGCTCGGTGGAGCTAGCAGGCTAGCTAGCTTAGCCGGAGCTTCAGAGAGCGGCGCTGCCGCCGGCGCTTTCTCGGGGGGCGGCGCGGCCACCGCTGAAGTCTCGGGGAGCGGAGCCAGAGTCAGAGGCGGCCGGAGCCGCGGGCACAGAGTCAGAGGCGGCCGGAGCCGCGGGAACAGGGTCAGAGGCGGCCGGAGCCGCGGGCAGCGCTGATACAGAGGCGGCCGGAGCCGCGGGCAGCGCTGATACAGCTGGCGAAGACGCCGATTCAGCGGGAGCTGAGTGTGCGGCTGCCGCCAAGATCCGGCCTGGAACCGCAGATTCAGCAGTGGGCGAGGCTGTAAAAACCGGACCGGAGCTTGCTTCTGGAGCAGGAGTTGCAGACCTGGAATCCGGCCGGGCTGGAGAGCTGGAAGCAGGTGGGGCTTGAGAGCTCGGTGGAGCTAGCAGGCTAGCTAGCTTAGCCGGAGCTTCAGAGAGCGGCGCTGCCGCCGGCGCTTTCTCGGGGGGTGGCGCGGCCACCGCTGAAGTCTCGGGGAGCGGAGCCTCAGCCGCGAGCTTCTCGGAGCGCGGATGAGCCGCGGGGGTCTCGAAGCGCGGCGTCTCGGCCCCGGGGGTCTCGGAGCGCGGCGTCTCGGCCGCGGGATTCTCGGAGCGCGGATGAGCCACGAGAGTCACAGAGCGTGGCGTCCCATCCGCTGGCTTCACGGAGCGTGGCGTCTTGGTCGCGGGATTCTCGGAGCACGGCATCTCGGCCGCGAGATACTCGGAGCGCGGCGTCTCGGCCGCGGGATTCTCGGAGCGCGTCGTCTCGGCCGCGGGATTCTCGGAGCGCGGATGAGCCACGGGAGTCACAGAGCGTGGCGTCCCATCCGCTGGCTTCACGGAGCGTGGTGTCTCGGTCGCGGGATTCTCGGAGCGCGGATGAGCCATGGGAGTCACAGAGCGTGGCGTCCCATCCGCTGCATCTCGGCCGCGAAAGTCACTGAGCGCGGGTAGAGTACAGCCCCTGGGGGAAACGGTAATGGAGTACGGGCTGGTGCGGGGTAGAGCTCCTCCTCCTCCTCGGAGCTACTGGGCGCACATCCCAGGTAGTCCCACGGGCTGCGCGCCACTTGCCTCGGGCACTCATGGCTACTGCCAAACACGGGATGAGACCCGAGGCTCAACGCACCAACCCTTAGCACCCCCCCAAGAAAATCCTCCCCCGTAAAGTGATCCTCTTTATGCTGGCGGGACCCCTTAGAACGTCTACCCCGAGGCCTGTGGCGTCCTTTAGGCCTCGGGGATTCCAACGCCGGGGTCCCGCATGGTGCATGGCGGATCGCCAACCTGGAGCCGGTCCACTTGTTTGCTGCGTCCATTTTTGGGTCGATCCTTCTATCAGGTGAGGGTGCAGGGAGGACGCGGAGGCGGACGCAAATGCAAACAAAATGGGATTTATTAACGAAAACAGGACTGCGGAAACTTGGGAAAACATGGAGCACTGACAGACGATAAACGTACAAGGATCGACACCGGGGAAATGGAACACGGACCTTAAATAGAGGTGCACACACACAGGAAACACCTGGGACGAAGGGGCGGAGCTACAAATGAACACAGGTGAGTGGAAAAACACTGGAAATGAAACACAGACCTGAGAATAACACAGACCTGAGAAGCAGACAGACAAAAGACCTGACAAGAGCCCTGGAAACTGTGTGATAATTTATGTACATAATGTACATACAGTAACTGGCACGCCACGTCAGAATAAGCAATGGCACAGATGCCTCCAAAGGTGTCAAAAGTATTCACATTCATTACTCAGGTAGAGGTATAGATACTAGAGTTTAAAACACTTCTGTAGAAGTATCAACATAAGCTTTTAACTCAAGTTAAAGTAATGTAAGGGGACAAAATGTCATTAAGGACAACAATTTATGCCATGCTACAGGAGACTATAGTGCATGATGAAAAGCCCAAATGAAAACAAGCTGAAAATAAATTGGAGTAACAAGGCTTTTTTTAATGTAAGGAGTAGAAAGTCCTGGTAATTGTGTGAAAATGTAAAGAAGTAGAAGTAAAAGTTGAAAAAAGTTGAAGTAAAAAGTCGTCTGAAACATAATTACTCCAGTAAAGTAAAGATAACCAACATTTCTACTTAGGAAGGTTACGAAATATTTGTACTTAATTTCTTGACACCTCTGGATGCTACAAGGATTTTGAAGCCGATATTTCAATGTGAAAAATAATACATAATGTTGCTTTAATCAGAAACAGTGTGAACTTGTTTTTTTTACTACAGAATTGCTAAACAAAAAATGTAGAATAATGTTTCCCACAGATTTCTTCCCCTTGACTTGTTTTGAAGTCAAAACTCATTAGCATTCAGACCTTTTATCTGTCTGAACCTCTGAAATATATATATATATATATATATATATATATATATATATATATATATATATATATATATATATATATATATATATATATATATATTTTTTTTTTTTTTTTTCAACAGTGCTTCAGCAGTGGTTTGAGGGGGAAATGATCAAATCATTATTCAGGCAAAATCTGCTCTTTATTCCATGAAATAGAATTTGATGAGCACAAAACTGACGGCTGAAAAACAGACCCAGAGTATTACTGAATAGTGATTAGCTGATTTATTGTTAACACAGACCTTGCATGCACACTTTTGCGTTTAATTGAAATACTTCTTCAAATGAATTCAAATTTCCAGAAATGATGTCCCCAAAGTGACAGGCAGTGTTTTTAATCATGTTTAATCATTTCAGTGCACTCCCTGTTCCATGTGCCTCTCATTAACTGTCACAATACCTCTCTTACAGTCTTCCACAAATATTACCATGCTCCTACACTGGCCAATGGCAGCATAGAGGAGCTGAATCGAATAAGCAGGGACATGAACCTGACGGGGGAACTCCCAGAATCCTTTATTCTCTGCACACGAGCACGGCCGCTGCTCTGCCTGCTCCTCATGCTGGGCACCCTGTGGGTCGGCTACACACTCTACCAGTTTAAGAGGAGGTAAAGGATATACTCTTCTACACACACACACACTGTCAGGCCTGATGGCGGGATATGTTCTGATACACTGCTCTGTGTGTGCAGTCCGTTCCTGCATGCGAAGATGAGGGAGATTCTGTCAGACTGTGCTCTGCCCATCTCTGTGCTGATCTTCTCCTATGTGGGCTCCTATGTCTTCAACGACATCGGCTGTAAGTGAGACTAGAAATGCACTCTCTTTTTCACACACACAAATGTTTTTGGTCTTTAAGCCATGACAGTTATTACATAAATGTAATCATAGATTAACATACATTGCACTGAATTACATTCATGTTATTTGTTTACAAGTTTGGAAATTTGACTTTGTTCTGTTTAAAAGTCACAAAATGAAACATTAAAGTCTAGTTTTTCTAATTTCAGAATCTCATTGAGCACCAACTAATGTGAGATGCCAGTGTTTGTCAATGTTTCTTTCAGTCTGAACTTAAGTAAACTAGTTTCTAAAAAATATTATTGATGACCTATGTAGCACTATCAGCTTTATACAGCTCTGGAAAAAAATAAGAGACCACTTAAAAAAGTTTCTTTGCTTTTACCAAATAGAAAATTTCTAGAATATAATCAAGAGGAAGATGGATGATCACAAGCAATCAAACCAAGCTGAACTGCTTGAATCTTTGCACCAGGAGTGGCATAAAGTTATCCAAAAGCAGTGTGTAAGACTCGTGGAGGAGAACATGCCAAGATGCATAAAAAACTGGGATTAAAAATCAGGGTTATTCCACCAAATATTGATTTCTGAACTATTAAAACTTTAAAATATGAACTTGTTTTCTTTACATCGTTTGAGGTCTGAAGGCTCTGCATCTTTTTTGTTATTTATCCATTTCCTGTAAATAAATGCTCTAAATGTAAAATTTATTTGTTTGGAATTGGAGAGAAATGTTATCTGTAGTTTATAGAATAGAACAGCAATGTTAATTTTACTCAAACATATACCTATAAATAGCAAAATCAGAGAAACTGATTCAGAAACTAAAGTGGTCTCTTAATTTTTTCCAGAGCTGTATATTTAAAAAAAAAAAAAAAAAAACACCAGTTAAAGAGGTAAATTTGCCATCCAAGCTACCTTTGCATTACTTTAATGGACCCATATCTTAGAAAATGGCATGTTCCTTACTTTATTTTTAATATAGGAGTTTTTTTTACACATTATTCTAGTTTCACTGCCCAGTTTAGCTATAAAACGGAGCTACATTAGAAATATTTGAGGTTTAATTGTATAAATGAATGTGAAATCAATATTGGGCCACTGTTGTACTTTCTATGTATGTGTTGTAACTGCTTATTAATGGTTTATAAATTATTTATAACCTAATTAATAACATTAATAAACTCCTTTTTGAACTATTTATAAAGCATTTATAATGGAGCCTCATTTTAAAGTGGTACTGTTACATTCTTTCTTTATTTTATCCTTTAAAAAAAAGGGCAGACCATTTGATTCTCAATTATGTTGCAGCATGTTCAAAATTCGTATTGCTTTATAAGGTGTTCATTACAATGCATTTGTGCTTATTTGATACACATGTTTTTTCATCAACAGCAGCTTTGAATTGCATTTACAGTGTTGTGGATATGTGTATATTTTGCAGTGCCCGTGTTTGATTTTCACAAGGGTCCGGTGTTCCGAGTGGCCCCTTTAGAAAAGCTGACGGGGGCCAGTGTGCTGAGTGCTATGGGCCTGGGCTTTCTGCTCGCTCTTCTCATCTTCATCGATCAGAACATCGTGGTCTCACTCACTAATGCTCCAGAGAACAGGTAGGCTGCCACCGCTGAAGTCACTCCAGCAGAGGCTCTTTCAGTCTGGGTTTTTTTTGTTTGTTTTTTTCAGACTAATGCCTTTATTGTTACACTGTGTGTGATTGTAGTAAAGCACAGTGTAGAAGCTTTCACCGGTAAAGGTTGAGGCGTGACCGCGTGTGTGTTTGGACATGTTTATGAGTGTGGGATTGTGTGCCGGGAGGTCAGTGAAGGGCATTTGGTGCCAAGGATCGGCTGACTGAATAACAATGTGTGAATAACATGCCCTCTACTTTACTAAAACGTAACTTAAAACTTAAAAACTTAACTGAGTTTCCTGTGTGCATGTCTGTCTGTGTGTGTTTTTTTGCATGGTCATGTCCTGTTGTTTGCTAAAGGGTACACCATATCACTGGAAACTGACTGTCTTTATATCTGTGTTTTGTGCTTGTGTGTGTGTGTAAACCATTGTGTATTTTCTGTGCATGTGTGTGTGTTTGTGTGTGTGTCCTGTTGCTGTAGGTTGCTGAAGGGCACGGCGTATCACTGGGACCTGACTCTGTCTGGCCTGATTAATATTTTGATGTCGGTGCTGGGCCTGCCGTGGATGCACGCTGCTTTCCCTCACTCCACTCTGCACGTCCGGCAGCTGGCCATTGTAGAGGAGCGGGTGGAGGGAGGGCACCTCTATGAGACGTGAGCCACCACACACTTACACTTACTTCTCTATACTTCTCTAGCAACTGCAGCATCACTATAGTACTTAAACTTCATTTAGTCTGTTTTTTATATGTTAGGGTTGTATGGTAAATTGTGTTTTATTGTTATCATGATGGGAGTTTTCATAAAAAACACGCCAAAAAGTCGCAATAATATCCTGAGTAACAGCAAACTCAATTTGGATTACATGTGGGCACCAGAAAAAGGAGCTCTTCTCACTTTAGACTTGCTCGTGTGGTGTACCGTAAATAGGCTGGTGGAGCGAGGTAGAGGTCAACAGTGAACACACACAAACCAAACTACTTCCTAACCTGGAGAACATGTGTAACCAAAGCAACATGAAGAAAAACCTTCAAGAATCTTAATCTAATCTAGGACAATCTCATAATTTATCATTTCGTATAAAGAAATTGCGATATGCAATAGCATCCAACTGCACATCGCATTTTCTTGTCCATATAGTACACCCCTTCCTACTTTTGCCCTGCAAAAAAATAGGGCACCCCATGAAGAGATGTCTTTTTTAGTATATTTAAACATTTTGGACATTTCTTTTATTTTAACAATACTTATGTAACATAAAATAACAAAACAAATAAAACAAAATACTTATTAAAATTAAATTAAATTGTTAGAGGATTTTGATTCTTATTTAAACCTCAGACATTTAGTTTGGTTTCTTGTTGATTGTTGAAATCACCATTATTGCCAGATCAGGCCGTCTTAGCAAGCTGTTCCAGCCGCAGTCGGAAGTACATGCCTCAAATTTCAGAAGGTGACGCCACAAATTTAATTCTCATGGAAGGTGCGCAATGCCAAAAAAAAAAAAAAAAAAAAAAAACCTTCAGTGCACGAACGTGCAGCTTGATTTAGGGCGTCACTGTGTCTGTTATGTTATTTAGTATTCTGCTTATCGTTGATGAAGTTGGGTTGCGATGCGGCAGGCCTGCATCCCACGATAGCAATGAACATCTGACTGTTGACTGTTGTCAGGTTTAAACTAGTCAGTGGTGAACCTGTGTTTTCTGCTGCCAAGATACACCAGATACACCAGAAATTTACCTGAACTACCTTTCCAAACCACCACGGCCATCATTGCCGATATACTGTGTTGGAGTTTGAGGCCTGGTTGTGGGTGCCAGAATGATGGGATATTCCATTTATTTATTTTTATATATATATTTTTTTATTGAGGGAATAAGAAAAGAAAATCAGTAAGATAAAGAACATTGGACAAATCCAATGAGAGAAAAAGACTAAACAATATCCAGTATAAGAGCACAGGCTTAATATACAAATAAATAAATGTACAAAACTAAATAAAAAAAGACCCAACACAGAATTTAGTATATATTTTTTTCATTTATTTTCCTTTTTTCATTCTCCTTACTCTCTGTACTGCAGCGTCACACATCAGTGTCAGTGTAATTGAAATACAGCATAGAAGGCATCACCACCGGCAGAGTATGGCTAGAAATGGTGTATGGTGTTACTCGACAAGTGACTGTGGACTCAGAAATCACATCCACATTTAACGCGTTACTCATATTCCACAGTGTAACATTTCATAGATTCTGTGAGACATAGCAAAAGTCTTGGGACAGAGTATTCATTTTTATTAGGTCCCATGAAATTTGGCATGTCAGTGTAGATTACTGCTATGATTTAGCATACAAATATTTATTTTCTTTCTTTTTTTTTACAAATTAATATTTTAATTACAATTGGTTTAAAGCTTAAATTCTAATCCACTGAAGTTTTTCTTGGATTTTAATATATTTATTCATTATACTGGGTCTGCTATTATTTCTTTCATTTATAATTTAGTTTTTGTCATTTATTCCTTTTTAATTGTTTCTTGTGTCCTTTGTGTTCCATTATTTTCATTATTATTAGTGATGAAAAGCACTCTAGTGAAAAGCTGTTCTAGTTGTCCTAGTGCTATAATTATTACCATTAATATTATGATTTTAAATTGCTTTTGTGTGTGTGTGTGTGTGTGTGTGTGTGTAGAATAGTGAGTGTGAAGGAGACACGGGTGACGTCGCTGGTGGCCAATATCCTGATCGGTGTGAGTGTGTTCCTGCTGCCTGTGCCGCTGCAGTGGATCCCCAAACCTGTGCTCTATGGCCTCTTTCTGTACATCGCCCTCACCTCCATCGACGGCAACCAGATGTGTGACCGCATGGCACTGTTACTCAAGGAACAGGTACTGATGTGTGTGTGTAAGACAGGAAAAGAAAGAGAGAGAGACATAGTGAAAGAGAGAGTGAGAGAGAGAGCGATAAAGACGCATCGATTAGTTATAGCTGCATGTTGGACAGTTACGAGTGTGTTTGTGGTGATGGAGCAGCTGTCTCTCGTCCGTGTTGCAACTAACGAGAGGGCAAATCAAAGTCACAGAAGGCATTTTATGAATGTGTTTAAAGCAGCAGTCCTTACGACTTGCACATAAAAAGAAAGCATACGAGCTCCCTCTACTGTCTCTAGTGTGAATCTCATGAAACACATTGGCTGGAGAAGCAGAAGGACTTCAAGAGTGGTGTCAGTTTTCTATCAAATATTAGGAGACACTGCTTGCGTACTGTCTTTCCAGCATCTGGAATTGTTGTACATTGCATATTGTATATGCAGCTCTGGAATAAATAAGAAAACACTTTAGCTTCTAAATCAGATTCTTTGATTTTGCTATTTTTAGATATATTTTTGAGCAAAATTAACATTGTTGTTCTATTCTATAAACTACAGACAACATTTCTCACAAAACTCCAAATAAAAATTCTGTAATTTACAGCATTTATTAGCAGAAAATGAGAAATGGCTGAAACAACAAAAAGATGCAGAGCTTTCAGACCTCAAATAATGCAAAGAAAACAATTCATATTTTAAAGTTTTAAGAGTTCAGAAATTAATATTTGGTGGAAAAAACTCAGTTTTCGTGCATCTTGGCATGTTCTCATCCACCAGTCTTACACACTGCTTTTGGATACTTTTATGCCTTTACTCCTGGTGCAAAATTTTTAGCAGTTCAGCTTGGTTTGGTGGCTTGTGATCATCCATCTTTCTTTCTAATGTTTATATTCCAGAGATATTCAATTTGATGAAATCAAAGAAACTCATCATTTTTAAGTGGTCTCTTTTTTTTTTTTACAGAGCTGTATGTACCAAGATTTATTTTAAGGTTTATTTTAAGATATATTTTTACATAGGTATTTATTATCTGAAATGTTGTTGATCTAAATTATTATACATTTTAGATTGTACATTTTTATTCAGCTAGTTATGTAGCACCCATTGCTGACACAGGTTTAAAAGCACATATAAATATATTTTCTTGTCACTGTAAAGAAGTTCTAGAAGTAGGACTCTCCGGAGTTGGCAAAAATGAATCAGTTGGCATCATGCCTAATGCCAGACTTGGGCTAGAACAGCTAGAGGGGTGTAAATCCATTGCATTGAGCTGTGCAGCAGTGGAACTGTGTTCTCTAGAATGATTCTGCTCCATCCAATATTTATAAAGGACAGTCATGGAGTTAAGCATGAGGTAAGGTGGTGATTATCCAATATCACTAACGCTCTTGTTGTGGTAATAAAAAAATGTTTTGCATTGCAAAACATAGAACAACCTCAATAGGAGATGCGTAGCACATATTATGCATATTGACCTTTTGACCTTGACAGAGGAAACAGATTGTTTGTCAATCACTAAAATTGTGATTTGAACTTTTTGAATTACACAATTCCACAGCAATTACTGTATGTCATCAAAATGTTTCTCAGCTCCTGGGTTTTTATGTCTGCTCATTTCATTTCACCTGCTGTCTCTCCTCCATTTGCTCTATCTCTTTCGCTCTCTCTGTTTTTCTCTCATTCACTATCTCCCTCTCTCTCCCTTAGACATCCTACCCTCCCACTCACTACATCCGGAAGGTGCCGCAGAGGAAAATCCATTACTTTACTTTCCTTCAGATGGTGCAGCTGCTGTTTCTCTGCACGTTTGGGATGTACCCTCTCCCGTACATGAAAATGATCTTTCCTCTGCTAATGTTTATCCTCATACCTATCAGGTTTGTCATGTTTTTTGTCCTAAGAGCATATATCACACATATATGCACACCCTAAAGCACACACGTACAGTAGTAATACATCATAACATATTAACAGAGATGCATTAAATTGAACATTTGTTGCCAAAATAGAAACAAATTCTCTTAAATACCAAAAAACAAATACCGATGAAGTTTTTCACAGCTTTCAATTCATGTTGCTCTTTTTTCACCATTGCACACATTAAATATCCTAAATTTGTTTTTATCCTGATATGTAAAAATGTATTTCTTTAATATTTTTTTTGTTGAACACTGAATACTTAAATAGTCCAGTATACATACTAACAAAGCACATTCACTACGTCAACCTCAGCAGTGCTATTCTAATCATATATTTACCGTACTTTAGGGCACACTATTAATGAACGTCTTTTCTGGTCTATTTTCATACATAAGGCGCACCAAATAGAAAGGCACAGTTTAAACGACAATAGTAAGGAACGAGGGTGTCGTCATGTTTCTCCACAAATTACTCTTCTGTTCATTTGTGTGAGTAAAGCGCTTCCATTTTTTTAAAGTAAGCTTAGAATTCCAGTATTTTAATGCGGTTAGTAGCAGCGCTAGCCGTGGTTAGCAGCGATTAGCGCTGTAAATGCCACCCGACAGTGCTAGGCAGAGGAACCGGTGTGTTCCGGTACATCAGGGTGCTATCAGCAAGCTTGTTTTAACACAGTAAACATGCAGCCTACAGTCCGGTATACTCACCTCTGAATGGAGAAAGAGCTGCTGTTTGTGGCTAATGCTAATACTGCTTCAGTCTTGGTGCTAAAGAAAAACTTCACTGAAACTCCTGTATAACGCTGCACTTCAGAGGAGTCTTTTAATGCTCCTTTCAACCTGACTGGTAGTATTCATACACAAGCCGCACCGGATTATAAGGCCCACTGACGATTTTTGTCAAAATTAAAGGATTTCAAGTGTGCCTTGTAGTGCAAAAAATACAGTATCTCAGGTGTGCAATTTTAGCCATAAATTTACTGCAGCATCGCTTTTCTAACCATGGATTTGCCTTCATATTGCTACTTTATTAGTAGGTGAGTGAAATTTACACAAAGAAATGCTCCCAATCTTTTGGTAGCTAGCTATCCCAACTAGCTTTACTATCGTATCTTACTATCTTAGCTATACTATCGTATTTTTTTTAGCTTGAGAAAAGGCAGTTTATGAAGACAGTCAAGTTTGTAAAGGTAGTGAACTTTTAGCAAGCATGAAAAGTGGTGCTGAATGCTTTATTTTAAAAATAAATAAAAAATTAAACATTGCAAATTAGAAAAATGACTGCAATATGAGTCAAAATAAATTAGCCAGTATTCTGTACAAAATGTATAAAATATTATATTATATGATATAAGTTTTTTCCCTTATTCTGCCTAAAATGCTTTTAAGTTGTTGTTTTTTTTTTTGCAATCTACTTACTGCATATTTACCTACATATGATATCTGCTAGAGTGTTTGGTGTCTTTTATTGGGTGGTGTTACTGACTTCTAAATTTTGGAATTTCTTCAGGAATTGTCTGCTGCCTAGGATCATCGATGCCAAATACCTGGACATCATGGACGCGCAGCACATGTAAACCCGCACGCACATTGCACCTCCAAGAAAAGGACTCTGGGAATTGTATTTCTGAAATGCAAAACTCTGGGAGGAAAAACAGACTGATTCTAGTGTTGAACAGCAGGCGTTCTGGTGAAGCACTGAAACTGAGAAAGAGAGAGAGAGAGACGGAGAGAAAGAGAGATAGTGTGTGTGTGAGAGAGAAAGAGTGAAAGAACAGAGAGATAGATAACTATAGATAATAATGAAAGCAGGACTGTACTGTTGTCTGACTGTTTGACCTTGGACCTTGGTCAGTCATTGCTTCTCTCATGGTTTTCCCCATGCCAAAGCTTCTCTCTCTTTGGTTTATTCTGATGTACCTGTGCATCATTATGTGGACCAATCACTTGATTTATGAAACCACCTCATATACACACAAACACGTACGCACATACGCACACATACGCAGCAGACGCTGACCGCTCGGTTCTTCTTGGTGCGTTTCTGATACCATGTGACAGGTCACTCAGCAAGACAGTGAAGAAGTGGATCTATCTGTAGCAATACCTCTTTGATGTTGACCACACACTCACTCACACATACACACATACATAGACACAAACACACCAGCCGACCCTCTGTGTATCCTCTCCTGTCATCAGTTCTCATACATCAAGTGAACTCAAACTGTGTATCATAGACATTCCAGTGCGTTGTGGTGCGTCTCATTTGCTAACAAGTACTGATCAAGTCAGCACAGACCAAAAGAACACCCGCACCCTGCTTGGATACTGTGTCTCATAGCAATACAGTGTTGTAGAATATGAATATTTTAGATATTTCTAAGAGAGACGTTTCTTTTGAGGTTGATATATTTCTAGTTTGGATACACGGCGACGTATTCAGAATGTAACGTTAGTGCTGTCGCTTCAGGGATAGGGGATGCCGCGGCCAGATTCCATTCAAGTCGGAGAAGAGCTATTACCCACAAACCTTCCTCTCTACAGAACAAAGTCCTACCATAATAAGCTTTGCACATTACAGAACATCGCCAATGTCTCTGATCTGATCAAATGCAGCCAAACAAGCAAACACACACACACACACACACTTAAAGAAACAAGCAAACATTTAAATGCAAACACGTATAGGCATGTACTTTTAAACAGACTAGCATGCTGGCTTTCACACACACACACACACACACACACACACATGCACTTAATTCTGGCCCAGTATTCTTACACAATATATGGTTAAAACAAACAAAGCATGGCTTTTATAAAACAGCAAAACTATTTTTTACAGTTTAAAGCAAAAACAGAGCATTTAAAAATGTCACATCAGGAGGGATCTGAAGGAAATTCTGTCACAAAAAAGCCTGGTTTTGTACGCAAAAATGCTAACAGGCTCTTCACAGATGACTTCTGTCAGTGATCTCTCTTGGTTTGTTATAGCAATATAACCATTTTTAAGTGCAGAACAACATGAAACATAATTATCCTACTTATTATTATCCTCACGACTGTTTCAGCGAGAGATCTCAAAGTAATAGTTACTGCATTTCATTCTGTCATACTCAAAACCCTAAACCGCACAAACAGTCCTCTCAGAACTGATTTATTAATATTGTGAGAAAGAGAATGCATGAATGTGTAAGAGAGAGAGAGAGAGAGAAAGAGAGAGAGAACAAATGAGAGAAGAGAGAGAATGGGAGAGCCACAGAAGACTAGAAATATATATATATATATAGAGCGAGATAATCGTAAAAGGGAGAGATTCAGGGAAGGAATTACAGGAGAAAGAGCTGCAGAAGAGAGAAAGAAAGACAGAGCCATAGAACAGACAAATCCAGGAAGAGAATAACAGAAGAAGCTACAGACAGACAGAGTGAGAGTTCCACACTAGAGCTACAGGCGGAGAGAAAGGGAGAGAGAACCACATAAGAGAGAACTACAGAAGAAAGAAAGAGAAAGCCATAGAACTGAGAGACACAGAGAGGAAATTACCGAAGACAGAGCTACAGACAGAGTGCAAGTAAACAGAACATAGAGCTACAGAAGACAGAGCTACAGAAGACAGAACTACAGACAGAGGAAGAGATACAGAAAAGAGAACTAAAGAGGAAATAAAGAGAAAGGTATAGAACAGAGAGGCACAGGGAGGGAATTACAGAAGATAGAGCCACGGACAGAGTGCAAGTACACAGAACATAGAGCTACAGAAAGAGAGAAATGGAGAAAGAACCATATAATAAAGAACGACAGAAGAAAGAATGAGAATGCCATAGTACAGAGAGACACAGGGAGAATTGCAGGATGCAAAAGGGAGAGAGAGCTAAAGAAGAAATAACTCCAGAGGGAGAATCACAAAATACAGAGCTACAGAAGGGAAAGACAACATTGAGGACAGACAACGAGTGAGCAGGAGCCACACAAGATAGAGCTAGAAAGCTAGATAGAAAGAAAGAACCACAAAATAGATACATCCAGAAAATCCAAGAGAATAACAAGAGAATATAAAGCTACAGACAGAAAAAAGAGAAAGCCATAGAACCGAGACACAGAGAATGATTTACAGAAGATAGCGCTATAGACAGATAAAAAGAAAAAAAGAAACACAACGAAGCAGATAAATGCAGGAATCCAAGACATAAAGAGAAGATAGAGTTAGAGACGGAGAGAAGGAGAGAGAAAGAAAGTGCCACAGTTGACAGAGCTACAGACAAAGACAGACAGAGAGAGACACAAAAGAGAGAACTCCAGACGGAGAAACACAAAATATAGAGTTACAGACGAAAGAAAGAGAAAGCCATAGAAAAGAGACACAGAGAATGTTTTAAAGAAGGTAGAGCTACAAACAGAGAAAGGGAGAGAGACACAAAAGAGAAAACCCCAGAGGCAACATCACAGACAATAGAGCTACATATAAAAGAAAGAGAAAGCCATAGAACAGAGACACAGAGAATGATTTACAGAAGATAGAGCTACAGACAGACATAAAGAAAGAAAGAACGAAAAGACACATCGCAGATAGATCCAGGAAGAGAATCACAAAAGACAGAGCTATAGAAAAATATCACATAAAAGGAATCACATAAGATAGAGCTACAGAAAGAGAGCTACAAGATATGGAGCTATAGACAAAGTGCGCGATAGAGAGAGCTACAGAAAATAGGGCTACTGATATGTACAGATGGAGCTACAAAGAAAGAGGTACAGAGGCTTGAGCTACAGGCAGACAGCTTCACATAATGGAGGCAGAAAGACGATAACAGAAGAGAGCTACTGACAGAGTGAGAGAGCCGCGGAAGAGAGAGTGATAAAAAGAGAGAATCACAGACAGTGAAAGAAAGACAGTGAATTTGTGGAAGTCTCACAATACTGCGGGTTTTAGTGTTTTTCATTCTTTATACACACTGTACAGATCAGAGTATTACTAAGTTCACAATTTCTCCTCTTCGACCCCAGATGTAGTCGATCCACCAAGACCTTTAAAAGCTTTGGGAATTTGGGTTTTTTATAGGTTAGCACTGGAGCTACATGGCAAACATTGTAAAAAAAAAAAAAAGGAAGTCAAACCCAAAACCCACCCAAATCTTTTCTATAAAAATTGGACTGGAACTGCATCCAGGACTTTATAGTTTAAAGTTGCACAGACATGACAACCAACCTGGTTGAGGAAACAGTAGGGCTCACTTAAACGTAACTTCAATGTACATTTTTATTAGACTAATAACGCAGTTATTAGATATGCTTTGCCCTAAACTCTAAATGCTTGAACTTCCTGAAGACCAGGATGGGGTTTGAGTGGGTAAGGCAATGTGTATTTTAAAATAGAGAAAAGATTAAGATGGAAATTGACACAAAACATTCTGTACATTGTGGCTCCAGTGCAAAATTAAAAAAGCAATCTTTAAAAAAACAACATACAGCTCTGGAAAAAATTAAGAGATCACTTCAGTTTCTGAATCAGGTTCTCTGATTTTGCTATTTATAGGTTTATGTTTGAGTAAAATTAAAATTGTTGTTTTATTCTATAAACTACAAACAACATTTCTCCCAAATTCCATTAATTTAGAGCATTTATTTGCAGAAAAAGACATGGCTAAAATAACAAAAAAGATGCAGAGCTTTTAGAGCTCAAATAATGCAAAGAAACATATATAAGAGATATATTTGGTTGAATAACCCTGTTTTTTTAATCACAGTTTTCATGCATCTTGGCATATTCTCCTCCACCAGTCCTACACACTGCTTTTGAATAACTTTATGCCACTCCTGCTGCAACAATTCAAGCAGTTCAGATGGATTTAATGGCTTGTGACCATCCATCTTCCTCTTGATTATATTCCAGAGTTTTTTTTATTTGGTAAAATCAAAGAAACTCATCATTTTTAAGTCGTCTCTTATTTTTTTTTTTTCAGAGCTGGGAATTCAGTGTTTACTGAATTCACTGCTCTTACAAAGCTACTAAACCTCGGAATTAACAAAAAAGCTTAAATCAGGTGTGCTTTGGGAAAAACAAACAAAAAAAAAAAAACATTCAGGGATCCCAGGGGTTCCTCCAGGTCCAGAACTGGTGGAAAGGTAAAAAACACTAAACTTCAGCAGCATTGTGCTTCCTCTACAGAAGTTCTGTTATGGTCTCCCACAGTTATTATCCTGCACTGTGCGTCCAAAAGTTTTTAGACGCTTGATCATGCAATGTTTCCTCTATTCCTCTGGCACGACTATTTACAAGCTCGCTGAACACTGCTATGAGGATTTGGTTAATACAGCCACCACACGAGCAATAGTAAAGTCAGGTATTGATGATGGAGACTTAGTTCTGGATTTTAAACCTCACTCTTAACACCAAACTCCTCATCCAAAAGGTATTGAGTGTGGAGCTTCATCACTACAGGGAATGCAGTTCTACTGCTGCTGTACATCCCATGTAGCATAGGGTATGGTCATCTTACGCTTATGTGCTTTTTTTTAGACAGTGTTTTTCTGCAGAGCCGAGGTGTAAATGGGGTTCTTTACTACAAGCTACTAGATTATACAAGCTTGAACCCCATTGTCATTATTCAGAATGGGATCCTTTTGGACATACAGTGTCAGGGCAGAGCAGGAATGAATATTTATATAGTGTATATGCAGGATTTGTGGCACGGGTGAAAGCAGGGCAGGAAACACGACTAGAATCTGATTTATCTCTTCCTAAGCTTTTCAAAAGTGCGAGAGCACGGGAGAAAGAAAGAGAGTGGTGTCCTAATGGTTTTTATTTCTTTTTTTCTTCTTTTTTTGATGTTTTAGTCAATTAGTTTCTCAAGGCCACACTACTCAGTGTGAGTATCATTCCCAACTCTCTCTTTCCTCTCTCTCTTTATCTCCTCTGAGACTGTGACAGTATCATAGTAGTTCTGGAGCTGTGCCCTCTGGTGTTAAAAAAAAAAAAAAAAGAAAAAACAAGAAAAAAAAAAAAAGCTGAAAAACAAAAACCTCCTCCCTGTACATCATTGGACTTCTCTCAGTATTTGACTGTAATATTGAAGTATTCAGCTTTATTTTGTTATTCTTCTTACCTGGATTGGATATGTTGACAGTTATGTTCTGTGCTGGTTTAATATTGTTTAAAAAAAAACTTCTAATATTGAATGTATAATGTGTAGATTTTTATATAAACACATACAAATTCATTGTCAAAATAATTTTGTCAAGCAGATAAGCTAAATTTGTAAACTGCAATATGTAAAAATAAGATAAATGTTTATCAGAAGGACTGTGTGATTTTGAAAGAGTAATGCTATACACTGAAAACTAGATAATTTCAAGCTGGTTGCCAAATAAAGAGTTATATTGATACTTGTCTGTTTTCCATTATTTGTGCTTCTTTTCTATTATCACAGCGTTTATTTTTATATGGAGCGTATCTGAATTAATAACTTGATTAATATTTGAACACCTTAGTTTTGTTTGATGCTACTGATGTTTGATGTTTCTCATATTTTATTCCATGGTTAGATTGCACATAATTTAATAGACATATTTTAAAAACTGATTTATTTTTATTTCAGAGTAGAATTAAACCTGACACTACTAACTCTGAGCGGCCACACAAAATACAAGCTATAAAAATATATTGAAGCACTTTCAGCTTGCAGTTTCCACCGTGTGAAATGTCATTCAGAAAGGTCATTTAATTAACCCTTTAAACCCTAAAGGCCTGCATGCACGCTAATAACTCAATTCCTTGCCCTAAAAAAAATACTTATATATTACTTTCATAGCAGTTACTGAATTATTTATGATTCATAATCATTTGTAGTAGTAACTGAATCATTTAGTGTACACACAAAATCTCACAAAATATTCTAACACATACTGAATCATAATTAACATTTTTTTAATCATTTTATCGGAAACTGAGTCATTTACAGCACTAACTGGATCATTTATAGCAAGTACTGATTTATATATGGTATGATTATAATCAGTTGTGGTAGAAAGCTAATCATTTATAGCAGTTATTTAATCTCATTTGAGTAGACACAGGATCATTTACTACGGATACTAAATAATTTAATTGATAGTGATTTATTAACAGCTCATACTGAATCAAATACAGTACCAATCAAAAGTTTGGACACACCTTAAATTCAGTGTTTTTTCATTGTTTTAATATAGTCTGCATTGTAGATTAATACTAAAGTCATCCAAACTCTGAAGAAAATATGTAATTAATTAGTACAAAAACAAGTGTTATACCAGAATATGTTTTACATTTTAGATTCTTCAAAGTAGTACCTCTTGCTTAGATGACAGCTTTGAACATCTTGACTGGATTTTCTCAGTCTTCTTTATGAGGTAGTCACCTGGAATTCAGACTTTCAGTTAACAGCTGTGCTGAACCTCAAGAAGTAATTACATGAGCAGCAGTTGTAAAGTTGTGAAGAGGTAGAGTTGGTAAACAGTGAACATCCCTAATTGAGTAATGTTCTAATCCATGTTATGGCAACAACTACTCAACTAGATAAAGAAAAAATGACTTAATGAAATGAATGTCAATCAATGTGAAAAATTTCAAGTACTTTGGAAGTATCCTCAAGTGCCGCTGCAAAGACGATGAATGAAATTGGCCTTCATCAGGACCGCCCTATAGGATAAGTTAATCAGACTTACCAGCCTCAGACATCGCAAGTTAACAGCCTCCCAGATAAGGGCACCTAAATGCTTCACAGAGTATTTTGGTTTGTTTAACACTCATGTTTAGTACATACTTCTTTTTTTTTTTTACCTGATAGGGTGGACAGTTTAAGCTTTACTTCAGCTAAATTAGAAAACCTGAGAAATATTAGGTGAAATTATTATTAGTGGACATGTTTATCTTTAAAACTTGAAGTACTTTTTTCAGCAGTATGACACATTTTCAGTTACTTTATTTTCTATTTTTTTTAGAGCCCACCTGAGGGAAGTATGAACCAGTAGGACCTCTAGTGGTGGAGATGAGCATTATCTGATCTGCTCTTACTGCTCTGCTTTTTGTCTATTGGCTTTTCAGCACGTCCATCAACGTGAAGCAGTAAATCGGCGCATGCGCGTTTTACTATAGCACCTGATATTTATATCACCTTATCTATCAGCTGCTGGGCTTTGACAGCTAGCGATATTAATCAGGGTTTAATATCTGAATAGAACAGGCCTAACCAAACAGAACCAGTGTGTGTGTGTGTGTGTGTGTGTGTGTGTGTGTGTGTTAAGGGCCGGGTGTGATGAGGGTGCAGCAGTGGGCCGGGTTTAGTCTGAAGGCTCCGCTCCTGTTCTCAGTGTTGAGGTGTGGGAACTCGCGCGGGTCCTCCTGCTGCTCTTCAGCTCCACGCTGCTGCTGGAGGAGGAAACACGTGGTGGGGTTCAGCAGTCGCAGCTACAGCGCGGGCTCGGAGGTGGTGATGGCGGAGGAGGCGAAGAAGCTGGCGGCGTACGCTGCTGTGGACAACCACATACAGGTCAGACTGCTTATATAACCTTTAGCTGCGTGTCCGGGTTTAGTTTCATCCGCTTCTTATTTCAGTTTCCCATTCCACCTTAAGGTATGCAGCCATTTCTACGAGTTAAGGTGGAATGGAACATTTCGGATAGCAAATAATAAGGAGAATAAGAGCAAATTAAAGTATAATAGTCAGTCCAGTGTATATATAACTAATAATGACAACATTGAACAGATGTGCACAGATGTTAAGGGGCTTAACGTTACTGGGTAAGTTATAACTTAACGTTATATATTAGCTAGCGTGTTTAGGAACTAACGTTAACGTTGCATTTCTGAGTAACTAGCTAGGTAACTTAATATTACAGCTAAATATCTCTATACTGTCAGACGTGTCCTTAAAAGTGGTCAAATGCTGTGCTCAGTAGTTAATGTTAATATACTAGTTAACTAACTAGCTAACTAAACTACCCACCTCTTCATTAGCTAGCTAGTAGTAAACACTAGTTAATTGAATTTAAAAAGTCCTGCGCTTGTTTTAATCAGCAAATGACCTCAAAACATTCTAATTTGACTAAACTAGCTAAGTAACAGAGACGAGGCTGTTTTAGTGATAAAGTTACGTTACTTGTGAAGCGCTCTGAATGGCTCTAGCTGTAGTCGTGCTGTAGGTTATCTAACCTAACGCTAGGTTATGTAGCGGTTAGCGAGCTTAGCGCGCTATCTAACCCTAGCTTGGTTAGCTTGAAGGCAAGAGAGGAATCTAACGTGACAGCTTATTGGCGTTTATTCGCTCATATAATTTTTGGGTTAACGTTATCTAACTTAACTGTTTCAGGATCACACTTCCTCCTCCTCAAATAGCTCAAAACGGCTTTAAATAGATGCAATAAATAATTAGCGAGGTGATGTAAGAAAGCTAAAACTAAACTAGCGGAGTTAGCTCTCTAGTTAGAGGTGTGTGATAGATAAATAAATAAATAAATAATTATTGACTGTCTCACTGACTGACCTGAATTTATTTTAAACAATACGAGACCAGACTCATTTCTGAATATGAATACCAAAATCACAGTTAAATCAGATCAATTTAGTGAGCTGCTCTTTTATTATTTTCTTACTGTGGGCAAAGTACTGTAAATATTTTAAGGTAAAATTCATTATGTAACGTAGGAATGACAACAGTTTCTGAACTTTATTTTAACATTCTGTTCTAAAAATGATCAGAACTAGTTAAATAGTTAGCTAGAATGTAAAATACTTTAAGAATGCAATTGAAAATACACATTTTGAAATGAGCTGATACTGTCCTGTAGTGATGCTCAGTATGTCTCACTTAGGGGCTTCCTGAGTTAAAGTAAAGGACATAATCTTATAAAGAACTTTATACAGCTTTTAAACGGTCAGTGACTCATCCATCACCATGGGCCCTTTCGGAAATATATTTCCACTTTAAGTATCTTTTCACAAAAGTAGAACACTTGTTTTATAGTAATAAAGTGTTTGTGACATGTTCTATAGTAAGCTATTCTGTAGTATTAGTAATTGTACTTAGTATTAAAATAGTACATTGTTGTTTTATAATGTTTATACTGTATTAATTTCAATTATTTGTATGTATCTATATGTGAGCTAAAAACACATAAATTATTAATTTAATTTTAACTTTTTTTTTTTCTGACAGAATAACCAGATAGTAGGAGTGGGGAGTGGTTCCACTATAGTCTACGCTGTGGACAGATTGGGTAAGTTCTACATTTTACTGTGTGTGTTTTTGTGTAAGCAGTGTGTAATACATAATAGGCTTCTACTTAAATGTGTGTTTGGTAGCTATTTTTTATTATTATTATTATTATTATTAATATTAGGGTATTTTATTTATTTTTTGTTGCAGCTGAGAGAGTGAGGCAAGAGAAGCTGAAAATTATATGCGTTCCTACGTCATTCCAGGTAAGTGCATGTGAGGGTATTCCTCAGATGCTAAATTGATCTGTCATTGTAAACAAGGTTAGCATTGATCTGTCTGATGATATTGATGAAGAGGGGGCTTTTCTGTCTGTTCTCTTTATCAGGCTCGTCAGCTGATTCTGAAGCATGGCCTCTCTCTCTCAGATTTAGACAGACACCCAGAGGTGAGTTAATCATACAACAATGGCCTTGGAACTTTTAGTTTAAGATTAAGGAAATTGTTTTCCTTTTTTCAATCTAGTTCTCTTTTTGTGTTTGGTTTTGTGTGTCTTTTTCATTTCTGCTGAATAAGGATGTGTGTATACTTGTAGTTTGCATTTTTGCATTTTAGTCCTGGTTTGCTTTGCTCTCATACTTACACTTTTACCACTAAACCATAATTAGATGTAAACATATGTGATATATGATGTAAATATACAGATACAGTGCAAATAGACTCTGCATAATACTTGTGTGTTCTTGGGTCCTGTGTGATCCACACAATAACAAGAAGGATTTAATTTGAAGTGCTCTGGCCCTCATACCAGGCAAACATTCAGTAGGTTGTGAGCCAAAGCCGGCAGGTAATATCGCTCACTGGGAGAAGCAGAAGATCAGGCAGGTAGATCACGGGTTGCTTGAAAAAGCGATCAGGAATAAATATATCACTGCTAGTGAACTACAATAGAACAAAAATGGTATTAAGTAAAAAGCATGTTTTAAGTTTTTATGTGCAAATTAGAAAATAATAACTGTGTTTGTGTGTCTGTTAGCTGGATGTAGCGATAGATGGTGCAGATGAGGTGGACGCTTCGCTGACACTTATTAAAGGAGGCGGGTAAGTCTAATGCACAGTTAAAAAGTAATGGAAGCTCACAGTCTTTGTTACCGGTTAGCTTAATGCAAACTGTGTGCTCTAAGCAGCATTTGAGATTCTTTTTTTCTCTGTCTGTCTGTCTCTGTCTCTCTCTCTGTCTCTCTCTCTGTCTCTCTCTCTGTCTCTCTCTCTGTCTCTCTCTCTGTCTCTCTCTCTGTCTCTCTCTATGTCTCTCTCTCTGTTTCTCTCTCTGTTTCTCTCTCTCCCTTGTGCAAGTGTAATTCACTTACTCACCACATTTTTCAAGATGAAAGACACAGAATCACCATCTGATAAATTATAGTGAAATAAACTTGTAGACACTGGCTATAGAATCATATTTCATGATTTTACACTGATCTGACAATGAGTAAACAGCATTAAACAGTACCACCAACGTTACAGAGTGCAGTGGTAACAACAGGCACCCCATAATCTCTATTACAATGCAGCTCATCAAAAATACTTTTCTAGTTATTTTAAGAACTTTTGCTACGTTATTTTTTATTTATCACAGTTGCTGCAAATTATGCTAAGTACATAATTTTACGAATCATAGGCTGATACTTCACACTGTGTTACATGCTGTTCTTTATAAAAATGGCCAGAAGTACAGGCATGCATTCTGTACTAATACAGTGGTGCTTGAGAGTTTGTGAACGCCTTAGATTTTTCTTTATTTTAGCATGAAAATGACTGAAAGCATCATCCTAACAGAAGATAAGACAAATATATTATTATATTTGGTCATTTATTTAAATTAAGGATAATGATCCAAATGTGATGTCATTCTCAGATATAATTCTCCTGAACAACAAGTGGACTCATGAACAATGTGAGTCCGGGCCTTTAGTTGCTTAAAAGTTACCCTGCGGTCCATTAATTTTAAAAACTTCACTGTAATTTCACTTACAAATTAACTGCTAATCCTAGAGGCTTGCGTACTTTTTCCACTCACAAATATATAATATTGTTACATTGTCCTTAATAAATAAATAAATGACTAAGTATACTATTTTTGTCTCATCTTTGTTTAAAGGGGTTCTTTTTATCTACTTTTAGAAAATCTGATTATTTGTAGATCATATTTAAGCAGAAATATGGCTGCTGCTACTACTGTATTTACATAATGCAACATATTTTTGTCCATTATAGCCTCAGATGATGAACTGCATTTGGGTAAAACTATTTAAGTATTGCTTTAAAGGACTATCATCATGTCATGTTTTTTTTTCTCTCTCTCTCTCTCCCTCCTCCCTTACCCCCCACTTCAGAGGATGCTTGACACAGGAGAAGATCGTAGCTGGTTGTGCCAAACACTTTGTCGTCATTGCTGACTACAGGTAAACAAGTGTGTTTCTGTGTGCCAGAAAAAATTACATTTGAATTGTAAATTTGAGTATTGATCAATAAACTGTATCGATCATGCTGTCACTGCAGCTTAGTGTTCTATCCTTTACCTATATCCACACAAATTACTTCTAAGCAATGTGTGACAGTTTTTTTTTTTGTTTTTTTTTTCCCTCTCATGTGGACAGGAAGGACTCGAAGGCACTGGGGCAGCAGTGGAAGAAAGGTGTTCCAGTAGAAGTGATTCCCATGGCCTACGTTCCTGTGTCCAGGACTATTGCCCGCCGCTTTGGGGGGGAAGCTGTGCTGAGAATGGCCGTCAGTAAAGCGGTGAGGGAGCCTGCTGATCAATGCCAATTAATTCCACTGATGGTCCTTCTGAGAACAGGAGCCGGAACAATCCCACTGTGATCCACTGTGTACACAGTCTGGTGCTGATTGATTGTAAGGCAATCAGTCTCAGGTGATGGTTCCAAAAGTGCAGTAGAAAATCCAGGCAGTGTGAATTTGTCTCTCTGCATGTGGCTCTACAGAGGAGAAGTGCTGCACTCACTCTTTGGTGGTGCAGTTTTGTGCCTTTGAGATTTTGAAAACCCCTGTTGTTTATTTACTCTGGTCTAAATTGGTTAAAAAGTTTGAGTGCACGTATTGGAGTCAGGCAATATGACCATAAAACGTCATAGAATATTATTTTAATATTTTAATACTCTTGATGAAAATTTAACAAAGTGTCAGTATTTATTTGTAGCAACAAAGCACAACATGTTGTATATTTTAATAGTAAATAATTATCTGTGTATCTAAGTGATATTTTTTTTTTATAGAAAAAAAAATAAATTGCACTATTAGGTGCTATTAAAATTCATGTTCCTAAAAATTGTCAGTGCATCTTATAATCTGGGGCACCTTATGTATGAATTTTATCAGTCAGGTTGTAAAAAGCAGTAAAGCCACTCACAGAGTTACACAGGAGTTTCAGTTTAGTTCTCCAGCATTGAGGCTGGAGCAGTATTAGCATTAGCTGCTAACCATGCTAAGCTCTAGCTCTTTTGTTGTTCATAGGTGGACATATCGGACTGTAGACTGTGCGTTTACAGTATTTAAACAAGCTATGTGGTACGAACCGTCCGGCTGATATTGCTCTGGCTTAGCGGAACACTCATGGTTCCTCAGTGTACAGTACACCCAACCCTAGTAGCAATCTGGAAATTTAAGATTAATGTAAATAAATGGAAGCGCTTTACTCCCCCAATGTGCACCTTATAATCTGCTGCGTCTTATGTATGAAAATAGACCTGAAAATAGACTTTTATTGATAGTGTGCTCTATAGTCTGAAAAGTATGGTATACATAAGGCAGTTAAACTGAATTACGGTATGTTGTTCGGAATGGTGAAATAAAGTCGTCACACTGCTTATTTTAATTGCAGTTACCCACAGGTGGCAACCCTAATATATGGACATATATGGACATCTTTTCTTGTATTAAATTTTTTTAAACAATATTAATATCTATGAATCGCCTCTACCACATATGTAGCTTCGATGTAGGACACATTGTCGTAGAATAAATCTGTTTGGCTGTGTTTTATGTTAAAATTTGAATAGTTTTAAATATTTGACAATGAATAAGGAGGTAATTTATGTAACATCTTGGTCCAGTTGACAGCCCTATACTTGCAGTAATTAATCAGTGAAGTTGACAACATTGATTATGCAAATTTCATGTATTGTTTGATTTATATATTGTTTGTATGTCTGTCAACCTGACACAATACACTTCACAACAGGAAGTGTTGTGGCATAATTGCTTCACGTTGTGTTGCACCATAGAAGCTGAAATTGCTTGTTGCCTGTAAAGGACATTGATTGATGCGGCAAAGTAGTGTGGACCTGAAAAAGACAATAGTTAGATTTAATTAATTATTGATTTGTTAACAGGTTAAGTAATACTGTTACAGTAATCACATTTCTCTTTTGTACCCCTACCTCTTGTTTTTTAAGTGTAACCCTTCCCTTTAGAACAGAGTTACAAAGGAAGGGGTAAAATTCTCTCTCTAAGAAGTCCCTAAGGACAACCCTTCATGCACCTGATACAGATATAGCTAAAGCAGTGGAGTGCTAAAGTTCCAAATTATATTATTATAATTCAATTCCTCTGTGATGGGTATCTGAAATTAGCCTTTATTAGCTCTTAGTTTATTTTATTTTTCCGTTCCACCATTGCACCGTTTAAGGTGGAACGGGAAAGTTGGCTAACTGGTTAACTAGCTAACTACTAAGATCTACTAGAGCTTTGTGTATACTTGTTTTCAGGACAATTGACAAAACATTAAAACTACTAATTAAACTATGGCAGCAGTAGTTGTAGCAGTTATTGTAATTTTTAACAAGGAAAATACTTTATTTATGATTTTCTTTGGTCACTTGTGCCATCATCTTTGCATTGTTTTTTAGCCTTTTTTTTTTTTTTTTTTTTGAGTGTTCCTCCGAACAGTTTGAAGGGTCATGTAGAAGTGTTGGCATTTCTATGTATTCCTCCTCTGATGTAATATTTTAGAATCAGACTGCATAGAGCTGTTCTGTTACTTTTAGCATGTCCGTATATAAGACAGATGAAAAGATTGCATATTTTAGCTATTGATATGAAATCAGTTAATACTGAGAAGCTTATGGGATTATTAGAAACAGAAGTCGTGAAAGAAAAAGTCTTGAAAAAGAGTGGAAACACCAAATGAACGATAGAATGGGGAAATGTTCGTCCATTTTCTCTAGGGTTGGGAGGTTTGAAACAGATGGTTCCTGCGTGTGCCTCAAGGCTGACAATAACCTTGACTTGTTTCCATGCTCTGCTTCAGGGTCCTGTGGTGACTGATAACAGCAACTTCATCCTGGACTGGAAGTTTGAGCATGCTCAGAACTGGAAAGAGGTCAACACTGCCATCAAAATGATCCCAGGTCAGTTTATCTGAAGCCACTTCAAGCATGCGTGGTTTGAATCGTTATTTTCCTTTATAGACACAGCCAGTGGCTAGTCTTCGTCTGAGGAGTTTAATTCAAGAGAAAAAGTTTAATAATTATCTTTAATATGATGCAAAAATCAGCAAAAACTTTCTTTCTGGTTTAATTTAGCCAATAAATTATTCATGCTTGGAGATATTGTGAAACATTGCAGTGGAGATGCTGTAATGGGAAAAATAATGCAATCCCACACTGGCTTTCGTAAAACAAGATTAATAACAGCTGCCTATTATTAATTAAAAGTTCTGTGCTTATCATGTTCATATCATTTCTCTTTATGAAATGGATAGAAATCCCAAGTTTCCTGGCTGACTGCAGGAAATTAAGCTTTTTATTTAAAATGCACAGGGATAAAGCAGTCTGCACTATAAGACGGTTCTTTCGACTGGGATAAATCCTAGCCCTGGACTACACAGCATTTTAAATGGAAATATTGCATTGAAAAAAAAATATATATATATATAGTCCAGCACTATCTTGAAAACCAACCCTATAAATCCAATCCACTAAGTTACACCCCTTTTTGACACAGTTGTGCAAATATACACGTACACAGCTTGTCTAGTACCTAGGGATTTTCCCATTTCGATGTGATTGGGCCGGTGGAATCGGGTGGGAAAGATGTGGATTTAAAAATAAAAGTTTAAAGAAAACATCAAAAATTAAAAATAACTAGAGTTTTATTTTACAAAATCAGATAACAGAAACTTAACAGACTGGTTTATCTCACACATTGATTTTATAAGAAATAGAAATAAGAAAAAAATAATATATAGTGCAAACAATAAGTGCAAACCACAACCAGTCATATTAAGACTATGGTTTGTTTTTTTTTTCTTCTAAATCTCTTGTAATTTAACTATGCATAACCATAACTAGTCATATTAAGACTATGCTTGAAGTGCAAACAGAGACAGAACTTTTTTTTTAAATGCCACGAGATCTCGTCACACCCCTAATTTTCAGTATAATAGAACTCTCTGAAACACTGACCTGTTGGCACCATGCCTAATATCTGGCATGGGCTAGAAGTATATAAAGCCCTCAGCCCTCAGCAGTGAGCTGTGATCTCCCCATCCAGTACTTTGGGATGAGGTGGGGTGGTGATCATACAGCATTCTGACCTCAATAACCCACTTGTTGTGCTGATTACAATCGAATCATCACAGTACAGTGCTCCAAAATATTAGAAAGCCTACCCCAGCAGTGAATAACAGTTCCTCCAGCAAAGAAATGAATGATCAAGTCTTTTTATTACCATTTATTTTAGAATTTTCTTTCCCATTTCCTTTCTCTTCTCTAGGTGTGGTGGAGACAGGGCTGTTTGTGGGGATGGCTGAGCGAGTTTACTTTGGGATGGAAGATGGAAGTGTGAAGATCCGAGATCCTCCTGTTAACTGAAGGGGAACGAGGAGAACGCCTTTTCCCGCCTGCTGCAAAGACAAGACCAGCCTGACACCGCAGTGCCAGTAGAGTACACACACTCGTGCAGCTCATGCGTGCCATCTACTGGAGATAACTACTACTTCTACTGGGAGAGAGACATGCAACCACAACATTTCCTAATATCTGATGAAGGTTTGAGTGTATGAAAAGCAGATGTGTACGCATTCACCATGTCATACACCTCGTCTTTCCTCTCTATTTTGTTTCTCGTAGTGTTGTTAACCACTCTGTTACTGACCCTGTACTTAGGGTAAATCTAAAGCTGCTAAACAGCTTGGCCTTCTGGCAGCCACAAAATTAAGCCTAGTCTAGGACTAAATCATTTAAAAACATTTATTAGTTGAAACTAGACCTTTAAACCTTTAACCTGGTGAAATGGCTGTTACTGTCTGCCTTCTGTTTGTGTGTTTTTTCTTTACTGTCTCAAATTTTTTGATTCTTGTCATTTCTGCATGTCTCTACACACTTTGAATTTGAAGCCATTTCTAGATGTACTTTGATCTCTGTGCCTCATGCATCTTTCACTTTGTTTCGCTTGGTTGTTGCCTTGTATTTCAACACTTTTTGTTATATTGAACCAAAGCATGACAGTGGTGGGAGATTAGCTAAATTTAGCGCACACACTGCAGTTAAACACTTTTACACATTTAAAGGTGCATGGATTTCTTTTTTATTTTTCTCTGCATTCAGACCTCATTAACGGTATGGACCAGTACCTATAATCAGTAGATTTATTTACATTTAAGTGTCCGTCTCTCAAGTGTCAGATTAATACCTCTGTTTACAATTAGGCCACTGTTTTACATTTCTTTCACATTTCAATAATAACATGTTAAGGTTTATATCAAAACAATCAAATGAGCAGATGCAGTTTTGGCTCTTTGGAGCGTTGAATGAATGTAACCACAGTTTATTTCAGATTGATCAGTGTTTTGAGCTCAGATTTCAGGGAAAAAATGAAGAAAAATGTGATCTTGAAAAAACATAGTACTACTAGTAATGCAGTAGTATTGGGTGTGTATTGGGTCTTATGAATATTTGATGTAAAATGAGAGGGTCAGTATTTTGGATGTTACAGCTAGCTTTGATCAGATAGAGCCACAGATTTGTTAAAAATATATACAGTACAGAGCAGCAGCCTTGTCTGCCTATGTATGGACTGTATATGCCAATTGATTCAATTCAATTTGTACAATTCGTATTTTTCTTTGATGTGCCTATCAATCTCAACAAACTGTTGTCAGGAATTTACAGTAGCACAGGTTTCCAGCAACCTGGCTTAACTCAACCCAAGTGATCAGGCCTTACCTCAGGCACCTTCCGCTCCTTTATGTTCTTAAGAGATGTTTGTCTTGTGTGACTTTCTAATGAAGTCACTGTGACCTATGACAACACCAGCTTTATGTTGACAATGTTTCTGTACCAATACTACTGTGACATTACGGTTTGGATTAGCGAATGGCATTCTTTATTGTTTTAAAGACCAATCTTGCATTAAAAGAGGACCAATCAAATAAACAAGACTTGTGGTACTTTTTCATTTTTTGATATTACTTTATTGGTAAACTATGTAGCTGCCCCTGTTGCCACCAGCAAACCCCAAAACTGGCCTACAAAACTAAAAATGGACTTGAAAGGTCAAAACCAGATCCTCTTTGAGCTTTCAGTATGGCTCAGCTTAACCTACTATCTTTTAAAATGCATCCAAGTCATTCTCTGTCCTGGCACTAAGATGGTAGGACAAATGATTTCAGATGTCAAAACTGAACAGCATTCTCCTCCAAAAAGTACTTAAATTGTTTTAAATTATCTTGCACTTATGATATAAAGGCTGTACTCATGATGTTATTTGACTTTTAGTTAAAGTGTAGTATGCAAGTGCCATGAATCTAGGTATCCATACTGATTTTTTTTTTTTTTTAATACAGCTCTGGGAAAGATTGAGACATTTCAGTTTCTCTGATTTTGCTATTATATATATATAGGTGTATGTTTGAGTAAAATTAACATTATTGTTTTATTCTATAAACTACGGACAAATTCCAAATATTGTCATTTAGAGCATTTATTTGAGTAAGCGTCAGACTGAGCACTTTCTCCATGTTAAGATGTTCCTAACCCTCTATGGCTTAAATTTTATGTTTGTAGGTAAATAACAAATACCACTGCTTTATTAGCATTATTCCTTTAACAAATGTGCTCTAACTGTATATTGCTGCTCTGATGCAACTAATAAATAAACACTTTAATAAGTAAAAAAAAAAAAACATTGATTAGCAATATATGCGTTTCCTCCTCTTTATTTATGCACAATATATAATATTTAAAGAAAATTTAAAAATAAACTATTTACCACTATTCAACAATTCACCAATTGGTGATATTGAAATCCATGTGGCTTTGACTTTTAAAATGAATTAAACTTTTCCCCCTAATTTTATTGAATGGAGACATGTCTTGTAACATTATATAATATATAATTCAGCATCTGCTAAATGCCTTAAATGCAAACAAAATATGATATGAGTATTATATGTATAATATATGTATTATAGTTTCTGTTCATATTATCGTAAATGTGTCATTTTCTTAAAAGGCCGCAAGATGGCAGCAGAAAACGCTGCCCTTAACTTATAATCATGCCCAGACATGCCCAGGACGGTCCTAGCGAATTAAACGTTTTACACTTTGGATTTACTGTATATCTGATATTCATTATACATTTAATTTTGTGTTAAATAAATGCCTCTCTTTTTTAATGACCACATGTGACATATAATGGATAAAAGTGAAAAGTAAAAATGTGAAAAAGTTATGTTTAGTGATTATGATTAGTACTGTTTTAAATCACTATTTGCTGCTTCACGCACTATTTTACGATTTTATTATATTTTTTATATTGTATTTATGTATGTTATGAATGGAAGGAACTATATTTATAACTGTTTTTATCGCATCGTGCGAGTTAAACAGGCTCTTTAATGTAATCCAACCACATTTACAGACCCGTTTCCGTGATTTAAAAGTTCAGAACTCTTCAGGTGTGTGTGAGTGCGCTTTAAACAGTGGCGCTTGTTTTCTACGCACAGTGCTGCTGAACTTTCTCCGGAAAAGGAAGCGTGAAGCTGCTTTTGCCCGCGATTAAGCGGCCACGTCGCGCTTTCCATCTCGCTGTTGTTCAGAGACTCACGAGATCCTCCCGCTGATCAGCTCGTCAGCGGCGGATCCGCCCATTTAAAAAGCTGGGGAACTATTTTGACAGACGGGCTCGTGGAGCAGCGGACCAATCAGGGCGCGCGCTGTGAGGCCGGGGTGTCGTTTCGTTGGTCGTGTCGTTGGTCCTCTCTCTGCTGTAATGTGTTTGGAGGGTTCGGACACGCCACGCTCCTCTACTTGCTCTGATTCTCCCCTCTTTCTGCTTAAACCCCGCCTTTTGGGGTGTGACTGACGGGCCAGCAGCCAATAGCGCTCTCTGTTTGGGGGGCGGAGCTCCGCATCTGACTGACAGTTCCCCCGCCCAATCCCCTTCTGCTTAGTAGACGAGCTGCGCGGAGTGATGTGCGAGCGCTGCTATCAGAGCGCTGTGGACAGGACGCGCTGGACTCGTGTGTTCCTCCGCGGCCAATGCGTGTTTGGATACGGGGCGGGCTGAACGTTACCACGGCAAGACTGAGGGCGCTATAAAGCCAATAACATGGTGCTACAGAGACTCGTGTTTACGCTAAGAAAAGAGATCTGAAAGTCGCAGGGAAGCTTGTTAATTGCGTCCTTTATTAGTATAAATCGTTTCAGAGCTTTTTTTTTTCAGGGAAGCTGTTTTAAAAAACTAGCTTTGCATTTTGTTTTTCGTATGGATGGGATTGCCTATCTAACATACTAGCTAATGTGCCACTTGTCCCAATGGAAAGGGGGCTTCGGTTTGGAATCGCGGGCATATCCCTTGTGCTGTTGTTGATCTTGAGAGGGGTAACCGGGACTTTACAAACCAACTCCCTCTCCGGGAGAAAGCTGGAGGCCCCGGCAGCAGGAGATGGAGCCGTTATGGAGCGGCTGGAGAGCTCAGGGGCTCCGGGAGGAACGGGGGACGTGACAGTGGAGGACGAGAACGGGGCGACTGGAGGAGAGGGAGAGGAAACGTCTGGAGAGAGCGACTCAAACTTCCCTCACAACAGAAGGTAGACAGCGCTGAATTACCTTGTTTCTCCCTGTGAAGTAGAGTTAATTAACAGACCCTGGGGTTTTTGTTTGAAGGTAGTTGACACTGTCAGTCAGTGTGGTTAACACCTAGCGAAACTTCCTGAAGTTAGTTAGGTTAGCGTTAGCTCACCTAGGATAACCAACCGAGCGAGCTGACCTAACGTACAGTTTCTTATTCCATTGGCAGATATTTTTGTTGCTCGTTTTAAGCATTATTTCTTGACACAAACTAGCTAAAATTGTCCTGAATTTGCTTAGCAATTAGCTATGGCGCTTTTGGTAGTTTTAAATAATCTATAACAAGTAAAAGTTACAAGGACGTTCGAAATAAGTTAGTAATTCCTGTAATGTTACTTTAAATGAGGAATAATTAACGTTAATATTTACACTACATTTAAGAGGATTTTACTTGTTAAGCTAGCGTTAGCTATGCTGTCTTGCTAAACCAGCCAGATAATGTAGCATATCCAAGGCAAAAGCTAGCTAGGTCAATTAGTTTACTTAGCTAGCTAACTGTAGCTAACTAACCAGTTACTGGCCAAATTCAGAGTATAGGTTGGCTAAGTAATAGTTATTTAGATTAAAATGATGAAGGTGCTAAGCTAAGTAGTTAGCTAATGTTAACAGACTCGTTTTAGCAGCTTGTTTCATTTCGTCTGTGGTGTTGTTGTTGTCCACAGTGACAGTTAGTTAGCTAGGTTAACTAGCTAACCTTACCAGATTGCCCCTTTCAAAAACCTCAGCTAGGTTAGTTAACAAGCCACTGGTCTAAATCTGTCCAGTATTGAGATACCATGCTGTTGCTCCCGTTAAGTTTAATTAACCTAACATGGGCTAGTTCAGCTAACTAGTTTGCTAAAGAGTTAGGCAATCATTTAGTTATGAGCTGTAGCCAGCTAGTTAAGTTAACTTAGCTAGATTAACTGTAAACATTGAAGAGGCTGGCTGTGAACGCCCCGCATATCCCTTATCTATGGTCAAGTTTTCCAACACCCTCAATGTCATTCGTGTATTAGTCAATGCTGAACAATTTCCCCCTCTTCTTTAATATGAGAGGTTTAAAATCTGTAGATAACTAGTTAGCTACAATGACTCGCTTTACATTTTGTAATACAAATAGCTTTTCCAGTCTAACACAGCGTCACACTTTATATGAAGAGATATTTTTGTATATTTTGTAAACACACGCCAAACCATGTGGAAACACAAACGCCGCAAACGCATGTGAAATACAGGAAATGAATGAATGAAAGAATATGTAAAAAAAGATGCATTTTCAAATACATGGGTTAAAATAAAACAAGTATAGAATAAAGGACGTTCATTCAAAAGTGCGTTTGTTTTCTTGTTTGCTATAGAGAGCATTTACTTTTCCATGTATTTCTTCATAAGGAGGGGAACGTTAGATTGATATGTTATGCAGCCCATAGTGAGGCTAATTTGGCAAATCTGAATAGTTAGTATTTTGTTAGAGTTAGAGCTGGTTTTTTTATGACCGATCTTCACAGGTTGACACGGACAGAGAGAGGCAGTATGGAGGTTTTAACGGAGGGGAGGAAACGCCCCCCCAAGTCAAACTGGCAGAAATGTTTTGGAAGATATCATTTAATATAAAGTAATTGCTGTATTGTAAATTGTATTTGAGCTATAATGCTCTGTTCATGTCAGTTAGGTGTTGTTAGTAGTTAGTAACTTTGTTAGGCAGCTTTAGAGAAAACAGTTTTTCAGTGTTTGTTCACCTGTAGTCAGTCGGCTCTTGACTGAAGCAGCGCGCTGGAGCTGCTGAAACCTCTCCCTATAACTAAAAAACCCAGTCGAGCAACAGTTTGAGTTTGAGCTCCGTGCCCTCAGCGAGCTTCAGCTCTGTGTCTACGTCAAATTAATGATTATTATTTCGTTTATTAACTTACCTAGATAATTGTGTATATTATCTATATATTAGGTAAGTTGTAAGGCATAATTCAGCCTCTTCAGCGTTCAGTCAGATAAAGAGCTGTTAGAAGTGCTGCTTTTTCACCTGGTTTAGAATGGGAACTTTTTTTCCCGTGTTTAATGCTGTGTGATTAAAGCCACATCTGAGGCAAATGTGCAGAGACCCCACCCCAAATCTGAATCCAAAAAAACAGAGGATGGGTACGCATACAGTCCTGTTATTGCAGCAGTGGACTCTCTCTCTCTCTAATGACAGACCTATTGGAGCTTCTGGAGTAAATAAGAGAAGTTGTTGTATCTAGATCTGTTTGTTGTTTTTTTTATTATTCTGAGTCTGAGAGAATGAGTGTCTGAGTGTCAGTCTCTCTGTGTTTTTATTTTTCATGGAGCTTCGCTGAGCTTTCCCCACTTGTGCACCTGTTCCCTAAGTCTGGTTCAGATGTTTTTTTCCCCTTTCAATGTGCTGTTTTTCCCAGCTCAGCTGTTGGTGGACTAGAGACAGGAGAGATTGGAGTAGACTTTGCAGTGTAGATACAACATGCAGCTGAAATAGAATGAATACAACATAAGCCTGTTTCCATTGGAAACCTCTCTCCTGTGGTTATGATCTCTTCTAGTTTGACAGTTCTTTCCCTTCGATTTTATCCTTCGAGCTAAACATTTAGCTTCAGTTTGGCAGGATCTCTGATCACTGAAGCATATTGATCCAGTGCAGACTGCTCAGCCACTGGGTGTGTGTCTTTCAAGAACTCTGAAAAGAACTGTGAAAATGCTGGGCAAGGTCAGGGGAAACTTCTTCAGTTAGCTGGACTGTTCCTATGGAAGGAACATGACATGCCACACCTTGAAGGACTCATGGTGTTTGTGTGGGTGTATGCACCAAAAACAGTTGTCAGTTATTTTTACACAACCGTTTTCCAACCCCTCTAAATGACTTTCCCTCATACATACGGTTGGCGTACTGTATCTTCAGTACTGATTATATGTAAAGGACCTCTCTTCTGATTGGCAGCCCCTTTAAAAAGCAGTTTGAGCTCAAACACTCTGTAACACTAACAGTGTGAATAGGAGTGTATATATACTATATTACTATAAATACTATGAATTTAGCGCTCACTGAATTTCACAAGGTCATGTGAAAAACAAAGATTAGCCTATATAATGTATAATGATTTTTTCTACTTTCATACAATATCTAACATTCAATGAAGGTGACGTTTTTTTTTTTTTATACCTGTCTGGACCAACATGCTTGTTGTCTCACTTACATGGGTTGAATCTCTTCTTACTTGACACTGATTGGTTTATAAAATGCATACAGTTTGGCGAGTTGCCCTGTTTAGCCAAATGCTGTTTCCCTGTCAGGATCATATTCGAACATGTCACACAGCAGAATGAGCAAAAACATGTTACTCTCAGATTTCTATATAAAAATCAAGAAAAATGGCTCAGTTGAGCCACTTTAAGACCACCCCTTTTAGTTGGACCAAATTTTGGTCTTTTGTTTAGGACCATGGTTCACAGCACCTGTTATTTTGGTTAATACCACACTTCTAAAGGTCCAGACTAAACAAGAAAGCTCTGTAAACTCACGTTTGCAAAACAATGAATTTTTATTTAACAAAAACATGAAGACACAAAAACGTATTCATATTAAGAACTAAAAGTCTGGATATCATATGCACTAATAGTAGATATTTTCTTCCATTTGCTGAAATAACCACAGTTAGACATTTGCCATGATTGTGTACCAGTGTCTGATTCTTTCAGCTGTGTGATGTGGGTTTCTTCCATGGACCTTTTCATTACAAACTATCCCACAGCATCCCAATATAGTTAAGTTCTTGGGTTTGACCTGGCCATTCAAAACACTATTTTTTTTTCTTTTGATCTAATACTTTGTTTCTAGTTGATTCACTCAAATGACTTGAGTCATTTTTATGTTACATGGTCCACTTTGGCTTCAGCTTTTACACAATTGGACTAAAAAAAAAAAACAGATTTTTAAATAATGCTTTTCCAAAATCCTCTCCTTCATTTGGTGCACCTGATGCTAAGTTTGAACATTTTAAAAAGGGACAATTGGAGTAGCTTTTAATTGCATTTTTATTGATCCTCAGTGCTTTTATAAAAATTATATATTTATAATATCAAGTCTTTTGGCATTAAATATTTGGCCTTCATTCGGTCTGAATTGGGAAAGTAACTTGGCTACAACAAAATGGGCAGGATGCTTAAATTAAAATAATGATGGGGAGATTTTTTTTGTTTATTAATCACTCAAAGTTACTGGGCATTTGAAGGTTTGATATTTTAAGAATGTCTGTGGCACTGGCCAGTTCGGTCTGGGTTGAAAACGTCTCCTATAGATGCCCCCTCTGGTGGGTTTGAGGAGTACATTAATTCGGAACACACTGACTGACCTGATCTGACATAAAAGGAGAGGCAGAAAGTTTTGAAAATGTCAGTTGCAGCATATATTGACAGCAAGAAAAGGCAGCTCAGACCCTCTGACAATTTTAACATTTTAAAGCATCATACTCGTCTAGACGAGACCTTTTTTCATGAACAAAATAGTCCTACAGTTTTCCTGTGTATTTACTCAATTTAATGTAGCCCGTTATCCTCTTTTCGTTAATGTTCTTATGATTTATGTATTGAATTATTCAGTTTAATCTTCCACTGGGATTTCTCTGTGAAATGTAAAATATTGAACACTGTTCTGATTTGTGTAATACATCATGTCATTGTTGTGATTTTTTTCTTGTTTTTTTTTTTTTTTTTTTACACAAAATAGACTTCCAGTCTTTAGTCTCAGTCCATACATTGTTTAGGGCCGCAACCAACAATTATTTTGATAATCAATTAGTCAATGTTAAATTATATAAAATGGAAATATATTAATTATTATTATTAATTTAATAGAAATTCAATATATTTGAATAAATATTGTTCGGGTATGAAAGGTTTTAGAGAACTAATGTTGTAATTGTATATGGAACGCAATTTACCATTACTACACAATTACAACCATTACTACCATTACTACTACTCTCGGTTTACATGAAGAAATAACCCAAATTTGCATACATTTTATTATTATAATTATTTAATAACACAACAACAGTAAATGTAATGTAAACATACACTTGGCTACGGATTGTCAAACACTTCAATGCAATGTCAAAAATACCTTTTTAAAAAGGCTTTTCATTTGTTATTTAAAATGTTTGGATTTTCTCTTACTGTGAATGTAGCGATGTAACTGCCACTGCATTTAAGGTGGAATGAAAAACTCCCTAAAGTGTAAGATAAAAATTTACATGCCACTCACCGTAGATCAAACAAATTGTTTATTAAAGTAGTTGCCAACTGTTTCAATGATCAGTGTTAATCGATTAATACACTTACAAACTACAGACTACAGTACAAAGTAGGCTTGTCACCATAAATACATTATGAACTTCTTGTACAAAATATAGGCATGATCTTAACCTTTTTTTCTGACCTCAATATTGCACATAGATTTCTTATTCAGGAGAGCAAGTTCAAGTAAATGAACCATTATGTTGACTTTGTTTAGGATATTTAAACCTATTCTCTCTTAAATCATATTTTATAATGCATTGTATTATCATTTATGATAGACATAAAATGGTCTTGATGTCACAAAAAATATTGTTTATTACAATTATTTTGGCACAGTGTATCAAAAAAATGTAAATCGTATCCTAGTACAAAGCTATAGATTAATGGGTAGGACATCTGTACAATATCAACACATTTGAAAATTCTGCAAAGAATAGATATACAGGCAGTGCTGAAGCAGACACGTCTCAGCAGACAGGTGCTAACGGCTCTAGAAACAACATGGCAGTTTGTTCCTGTATTATTTGTGCAAACAACACATCAGTGTTCTATGCTTTGCCCAGTAACTCCTAGCTAAGGAAGAAATGGTTAGAATTTGTCTATGGAACACCACCAGCAAAGTATAATGGAGATGGTTATGTGTTTATTTAAAACAGTTCTGTTTACCCTAGTTAAAAGTAAAAATCTACCCCAGGGTTTTGTTCCAACTGCCTGAGTGGCTCTGCTGTGGCTCAGCCAACAAAACCCCGGGGTGGATTTTTACTTTCTGGACCTGGACTACCCACCCCTTGTAGGTGTAACTAAGTTGACATAGGATCTCCAGTGGATTAGGAGTTTTACAGAGACTGGAGGTTAGCATTACTGATAGTCTTGATGTTTTTATAGTTTTGACTTCAGATTTGCAAGAAAATGCTGTTTTGGTCACTGAAAACAGTGTTTAAATGGCTCTCCAAGGTGGAAAATTTTGAAAACACTGGTGTCACAAATTCTTGCATGTTTCATGGGTAAATCACATTACAGAGATTGCAAAAGGCATAAAACTTAAACATGCACATGCAGATCACACTAATTTCAGTTTTTAACAAATTAATAAATAAATTAGAGATGTCAGCATTAACACATGCAGTTTATTTGGAAACTTAAACATGTAAGTATAATTAATCTTATGAACAAGTTGACAGAGCCTGGTGACGCATTCACAGTTTCATTTAGTGATATAACCCAGCAATGCTTACTGTTGAGTTTAGAATGTAGATTACCTTTTTTATGCTAAAGTTTATGCTCTTTCACTTTCTTCATTATCTGCTGTTGATAACCTGTAATTGTGGCTTGCATAGTACGCTACTTAGTAGTGGGTAGTGTGTAATCGTTTTGAAGTACTATCACTTCCATACTGGGCTAGCATGCTCATGCAAGCATTTTTTGCCTCAGTGTGGGCCGAGGAAGGGAACTCTCAGTTTTTAAAAATATCCTAGTACCTGTGGACATGGCCTATATTTAAACTTGGGTTTCCTTTGAGGGGATTCTCATTTTCAGTGTAGCTGCGTGGGAAAAATAAAAAATACACAAACAAATATATACTTATAGATCTCCACTTATGTGACTATTAAAGACTGTGATGAGCAATTATAATATAATAAAGGTGACAAACATGGGAAAGTATATTATTGCAATAATAATAATAATAATAATAATAATAATAATAATAATATGGGCCTTTTGTATAAAGAAAAACAATAATAACCTTTTTTTTGTGTCACTTTAAAAAAAAAAAGTTTGTATTTGATAAGGCAGCAGAGCGGTCTTGTGTGACCTTAAGCACGTCGGCCACTGTTTCTGTTGGCTTTACACGTGTCACACATGCTCGTGTACACACAGACTCCTGATGCAGTGTAGTGTGTGTCGATCATGACTCTGTAGCACCTTGCTACCTCTACAGGGGTGGGATCATTAGCTGCCTTCACATCTGCTGCCAAGCACACACACACACACACACACACACACAACCATGCTAAACACAATACGCCCAGCACATTCACACCTCTAAAGGTACCCCTGTGACTCCTGCCTCTTTAACGCCTTCAATGAAGCACATCCCGCCACATTAAATTCACATCTTCAGTCGTTTAATGCAGCACTTCCAGTCACTCCTGTGCTTTATTATACACCTATAGGCCTATATCCAGTGTAAATAAACACATTACTCTGCCTTTTTTTTTTTTTTAACCAGCCGAGTCTGTGTCTACAAACACAGCCGCTCGGAGAGACTGGAACCGACCTATTGTGTTCAGTTCCTCGCAACTCCGATGTTAATCAACACCCCCAGGCCCTCCCTGAGACATGGAACAGCTTTACTGGGGGATGGTTTTCTCCAGGGACACTTTTCTGTGATGCACAGCCTGGCGGACTGGCAAGCGGGAGCCTAACCCAGAGAACCCGAGAGACTTCCACATACTCCACTACAAAAGCAAAAATAGAAGCCGAACGCTTTGTGATGAAGAACCTCTCAAAGATTGGTACCCTTATTCAGTTTGCAGGGCCCAGCGGCAGAAAGATCAATCATATGGGGAGCAGTGGAGGAAAAAGAAAAAGCACTAATTTCCCCAGCGTGGGGTTTGTAGTGTTGGGTCAAAGACAAAGTCAACAACTCTGTCATTGAGGTTCTATTAGACATCAAATATCTGCATGTAAACACTGTTTCTATCTGTCTTGACCAAGCAGGGGCCCACAGATCCTGTAGGTCATGGCTGTGGGTTATTTAAAGAAACGGTTCAGTTTTTATGTTTTGTCTCTGGATCGATCAGCCAAAGATGTGTTTTATGTTTAAAGTTTGCTTTGTTAGTTTTGCACTAGAACAACAAGCTGTTGAGCCTAAGGAGTAAGGAAAGTTTATTCCAAACACAGTCTTTTTATTTTTAGTTGTGTTTTAGGTCCTGTTTACTAGGGATGTGCTGTATCGTATCATACATAATGATATCGCCAACATTTTTTTTTTTTTCACTCACCCCTAATTATCACTTCAGTGTACAACTTTTTTTGCTGTTTTTAGCAAAAGAAAAATACACACTGTTCTCATTTCCCATTATTAAATATCTACTAGAGACCGAGTATATCTGTCTAGTATCATTTATTTTACTTAAATCCTGGATATATGGAGATATATTGTATTTTTATGCATCACTTATCACAGGAGTGTGCCACATCATATCGTATGCAATAATATATATTTTTTATTTTTATTTTGCTGCAGTAGTGTATTCTTGAAATAGTTTTTTTTAACTAGAGTTTTGTCAAATTGCCTTCAGTTGTCAAATGCGTCTTTAACTAGTTAACTAGACTGAAATCTGATTGCTGTCTGGTACAGAATGGACAGGTTTGCTTGTTGCCGAGCAATTACTACTGTTGTTTTGGTTGTCAAATCTGTCTCTGTGAGATGAATCTCTTTACACATCTAAAACACGTGGCTCAATTCACCTCCTGAAGTGGTTTCAATTATCAGATTTCTTAAATGCGTCTTGGGTGTGTTTACACTCAAATCTTTGTAGCTTATGTATAATCCTTTATATATATAAATCTACTGGTGTATTTTTTTGGTAAAACATCACTATAAATATTTTGTCTTATAAAAATGTCCTTATATATAATTATGGGTATCATTTTCCACAGCACCTACTCCTAAAAAGGGATGTATACTGTAAATAAATAGTACATATAAAGTGCTTAGAGAAAATACATTGCAAGTCAGCCTATTAATTATTAAATAATGCACTGTATATACAAAATAAAACAAATTGTATGAAGGTAAAAATAACCTGACTGTGACCTGTTTGCACCTGGTCACTTCATGTGATATGACCCTAATAGAATTTTAACTGCAAGCATATAAATTTGGTAGTAAAATGTGTCTCCAGTTAGTCAAATAGAAATCCAAACCCTGTTTGGAAACCAATATGCAAATTCACACATTATGTGGTGACCGCTTGGTAATTTGTTTTGCTTTTTTCCTTTATTTTGCTGAAGGTACTTTAGGCTTAAAATTTTCAAAATAACATTCTACCATTATATCATTTATCTTGATTTAAAGGAAGGCAGCAACATCAGTTCATGCTAACTTAAAAACATTTGTTTTTGACTGATTAACTCAAACCAATCATCTACTGCATAGGGAAGAGTTTTGCCTGTTCTGAAAGAAGTTTTGGTATTAGAATGTATCCTGAATGTGTTTATAGTTCCTGATCAGTTAACTGATGGGATTTTTATCTGTTTTAAATGCACTTTTCGTTGTGTTTACACTTGCATTTTTATTCTGATATAATCCGAATTAGGCCAGACCTAATAACTCTCTCTCTCTCTCATTGATGTTATAAACCACAGGTTGCCACGGAAAATGCAACAGGTATTACTGAGAATGAGATCAGTAAAAAGGATTGTGGTCATGTCTGTATATTTTGACAAATAGATAATGTAATTATCGTGGTGTAATTCTACTGATTCAAAAAAGACTCAAGATCTCAAGAAAAATGTCCAGGTGCAAATGGGATCTATGTTTCTGTTTGTAGAGGACAATCCATTTTTGTAATTTTTCTGTTTTTTGTCTATTTTATTTTTGTTCTTAATATTTTCGTATAGAGAATATTGGACCAGAAATGATTGGACCAATAAGAATGTTCTGAAATTTCTTGAAATAAAGTAATTTTACATTTTACATGCATACCTTTTTACATACACACCCTTTTTCCTGCTTCTAATTTTTGAGTAAAGGTTTTCATATGACTGCAACTATGGGTGGGTGATATGGCCCCAAAATAATATCACAATATTTCATGGTATTTTTGCGATAGCGATACTTTTGGTGATATGACAAAACACTGATAAAAAAAAAAAAATATATATATATATATATATATATATATATATATATATATATATATATATATATAATTCAAGTGTACACTACTGCTACATCATGATACTAATAATACACTTCAAATATCTTCATATATCCAGGATTAAAGTTAAATAAATGATACTGGACATATATAATCTGTCTCTAGTAGATATATCATGGAAAGTGAGAATGAGAGTGTGAATTTATGTTTTGCTAAAAAAAAAAAACTGCAAAAAAAAAATTGTACCCAGATGTGATAATTAGGGGTGGGTGATATGGCACAATATTTCAGGGTATAATATTGTTCACGATGTTCAAAATGTTCTTGATATTATTGTGCATTATGTGATATGGCACACCTCTAAGTGCAACAATATACTTTTGTTTAACACAAAACTTAATGTGTGTTTTTTTTGGTCAGCTGTAGTTTCATTATGTACTCTCACCCCCACAATAATAATAAATTGAGGCCATAAAAAAAGAAAGCCAGTTAAACTTGTGACCCTCTCTGAGAGTGCCAAACCAAACACAGGAAGTCATGTGTTTGCGTGAGTATATACACTACTGCAGTATCAGAGTCTTCTCTCAGAAGAAGAACGTCTCAGAAGACTCGGAGAGGAAGAAACAAGCAGAAGTGAACTCTTAGCAAAGTCAGTTCAGATGCTGTAAACAAACGTGAACGAAGTTGGCCTGGTGATATTGTTCTGTCTGATCATATTAAAAGCTTTTGTTGTTACTTTATTCCATATTGTAGTTATTATTCTCCACAGTGAGTGATCTGTCTGTGAATATGTAGAGCTGACATTTCTGAAAGGTATCCTCCTCCTGCTTTGTTTTTGTTTACATGCTCCACTGAAAGCGTCTGCCTGCCAGGCCTGGTATGATCCAGCCATGTAGCTCTGCTTGGCCTGATTGTGTGTATTTTTGGACTAGCAGAGATTCCGGAGAGACCTTTTGTAGAAGTAACACTTTGCTTGAGGTGCCCTATCTGACACACACACACACACACACACACAAACACACACACACACCTATGTGTGCTCATACATACACACAACTTGCTGTTACAGCTCTCTCTTCTGCCTGCCTGGCACAAACCGTAGCAGACGTCTAGCTCCAACTGCCTACTGCTTAGCAACAGCCAACCAGAAGGCTTGAGCCGGGAAACTTGTGAGCCAATTAGAAGGATGGAGGGAGAAAGTGCTCAGAATTTGAGTTGGGTGCTGAGGGAGAGATGGAGAAAGACAGAGGAGGAGGGAAGGAGGGGATGGAGTTTGTGGATCTTTTTTTTTTTTTTTTGGGGGGGGGGGATGTTGTTGTATTGTTGTTTTTGAGTAACTTGCAAGAGTCTGCCAGTTTCTGGCAAATCTTTAAAAGTGTTGAAGCTTTGAGAACTTTTTGTCATTTATTTGTGTCACTTGTGATTTATTACATATGTGTTGAAAAAAATCTCTCAATAAAGAAATAGAAAATTTTGAACAAAAAAAAACATTTGGGCTTGTGTAGGGCTTAATACTGAACTTCGCCTTGCTTTTAAAGAAAAGATGACAATTTCAAAGATAACCTGAAAATTTTTATCATACCATCAGATATATCAATAAACAGAATATTGTTCAACATATATATTGTCCTGTCATTTCATTTATTCTGCCAAACATTAAAGGTGCTTTTTAAAAAAATGTATTTTTTAATACCCCCTTTACTCTCCATCCCCATATAATATTTGGTGCTCCCCAATGAAAAACTAAAAGTAGTTGATAACTGCTGTGATAAGAACTTTAGAACTTTAAAAAGTTCTAAACTTTACTGTATCCAGATCATAAAAATATATTCAGACCATTTATATTGGTTCATTCATGAATGCTGAAATGTTGACACAGTGTAAAAGCCAGCTGGTGTCTTCATTTGCTGCAGAAGCGAGTAATTGAGCATGAGATTATGAGGCAATTGAATTAGGAAGTAGTTTTTCCCCATGGGTGTCCATATCTCATGTATACAGATTGTATCTAATCAATTGGGGCGAGTTGCACTATGCTAATCAACCCTTCACTCACTGCTTTTTTTGAGGAGTTGGTTTTACACTTAAGCATTCGGAATCATTACTGCTTAGCATTCTTCCACTCAGGGGGTGGGGAGGGGGGGCAGCTGCCGCTTCCTGGGCTGGGGCGGAGGTTGTTGTCAGCTTGTGCTGTTAGTTTGTCCGAAGTTGTTTTTATTTGTTTATCGATCTTTTCAGCTCAGGCTGTTACTCCAGTCATTGCAGAGGACCCACCCTACTGCACTGCAGCAGTCTGAGGAGCAGGAGAAAGGTGGGGAGAAAGGAACGAAAACGAGGGGGGCGAGAGAGAGAGGGAGACAGAGAGAAAGTGTCAAGCCGAGCTGTTGAGTAAGTGAGAGAAAGAGAGAGAGAGAGGTGCATCTGTAAGAGAAAGCCGAGGGCACTAGGACCCAGCGCTGAGCTCAAGCTTGTAGTTTGGTTCCTCACTGCTTAGCAACAACAAATCAGCCACCCAGATCAAGGCCAGGGCTTGACCAATAGGAGGAGTGGAGCGCCATGCCACAGAGTTTTGATTTCACCGCCTGTGAGCTGAGAGAGAGAGAGAGAGAGTCAGAGAAGACATGGGAGGAACACTCAGAGATGGAAGAGAGGGAGGGAGTGAGGGAGGGTTGGATGGCATGTGTACAGAGACCTGTCTACGGGGTTAGATGGGGATATGATAGAACATACCTTCAGAAAAGTTGAATCAAAGTGTGTGTGAGAGAGAGACATAACTTCTTCTAACAGCACATGCTGTAAAGGAGTTACACTTTCTGCCACCATGTGGATGTTTTGGAAAGTGTGTGAAAGTGGGGGAGCTGCCAATTCACAGTATATGAGAATAAAAACAAACAATAATTCCTGAAATATTTAAATATTGAGCACTGCAGAGTCAGTTTAATGATCGTGTGTGTGTGTGCTCGCATGACCGTGTGTGTGTGTGTGTTCCCAGCATATGGCGGCTGCCTTTGGTTTGGGTGTGGCTATACATGACAAACTCCTGGGGAAAGCATTCCAGTGCACACATTTTTGTTGTAATGCAGGCATGTGTTTGATCTACAGTATGGACACAAGTATTGGGACACTTGCTTGTTCAGTCTTTATTCCAAAATGAACAGTAATAAAGAGATTATTCTGCTTTTTTTTTTTTTTTTTTTTTTTGGAGTCACTGTCTCCACTGTCCATGGAAAGCGTTCAATTAGATTTTAAAGAGCATTGTTTTAGCGATTTGATTGATGATCACCACCACCCAACCTCTTTCCTGTTCTTCTATACCACACTTGGCATTAGGTTTAGTGTAAAAGTACTAAGGATGCCCTGAACATTCTGCAACTGAAATTATTTGTCAGAAAATGGCAAAAAAAAGTGATTTTGCTGTTTGGCCAAATAAGCAAAAAGGCTGAATAATTTATACATAATAAAGATCTTTTTATGACCAGCTGGAATGTTAAATTGTTTGAGTTCAGTAAATATTTTTAAATTGTACTTTTGTCATTTTTAAAACTTGACAAACAGTCATTTAGGCATATGGTGTGACCAAACGTTTGATTTTTTATTTTTTTTTTTTATTTTGTCAAAATGTTTTGTTTTGTTGCATCCTTAGCCAGCTAGCTACACAGCTAGCTGTGTGTTTTGCACATTTGTGTCAGCAGTGTGTTGATAGTAGTTAATAGTAGTTAATTGACATTCACAAACATTTGGACACAGTGTGTGTGTATAGAGACAAAAAAAAGTGTTTCTAAATATAAAGCTAATTAGTTTAGAGTCCAGTCTAAGTGTCAGTATCACTAATGACATTGTACAAATTAATATAGTGTTCAGTAACACAGATGCACAGTGATGTTGTATATTGCATATTGCATATTGGTTGATAATTGCTTGAAAATATCAGCTCCACACCCATATTATTATTATTTTTTTTTTAGTTTTATCTCTTACTTTCTTAAGATTTTTTTAATAGATTTAGCTTTGATATTTCGGTATTTTTCTGTATTTGTAACTTGGAAAACTCTTGAACACCAAACCAGGTAGAGGTCGTCTCAATTTCTGTTTTTAAGACATTCATGCGGCAGAAAAGTTCCTGAAGAATTTTGGCTAGCAACACAAGCTCCGAATTCCCAGATCCATGTTTTTCCACAGTATAAATAAATATCTCTCTACACTTGCAGGTGTCTTTGAATGCTGGCCTACTTAAATCTTACCATTTGGCTCTTCACTCTGCACAGTATGTCAGCACCAATGGCACACCTTGTAACCCAGAGAGTGTGTGTGTGTGCATGTACGTGTGTGTGTGAGCATGTGAACGAGCAGTGTTCACTCCAACAGCAAGTCTTCACTGTAAAGCTGATTCTATGGTAACATAGATTTAAATAGCTTTATATTGTCATTCAGTTTCTATGGCTCTATAGTTTACGGAACTGAAGCTTAGGAAGACAAAGATCTGCGTTTAAAGAAAAAATTGTATATTTTTTTTTTAGGATACAGTTATTTGAGGCCTGAATCATAATGTGGGAAGGACATTTTTTTATATTTTAATTACTTATTTTTTGTTAACAATAATGTTTATTTTCTATGGCCACATTTCCACATAATTTACAGGAGTGCAGGTGTTTTCCAGTAGCAAATATTCAATGAAAAATTGGCGGTTGGTGGCTTTACTCAACAGTTTTGATATGACGGTGTCAGCAGACTTTGTTATTGTTGTTATTGTGTTTGAACTGTACTGTATTATGTCTACACTGCTGCAGTTTGTTTTCTTTAGCTTGGAGAACCCTAAACATGTCCTCTGCTGTAAAGCACTTCGTCGTTCTCCTCAGAGCTGGGAAAGTGTTTTGAACTCTGCAGCTTCTCTGCAGGGGTGTGGCTTTACATCCACAACTTCCCCACGTGCTCCTGCTCCCGTATCTCCCCGTACACCCCCTCCCTGTATTTTCATTCTGTGTGTTGCGGTGGTACTTCAGGCTTCACAGTGGGATGACGAGCTGCTTGCTGTTGCATGGTTACAGGGAGCTCTGTCATCCCATTGGCTGAGCCTTTTCCATGTTAGTGCTTTCTGATTGGATGCTCAGAAACACAGCTTGGCTGTGACTGGCTGTGAGCTAGGGAAAACTCCTGCGATTGGCCTAAATACCTCAGATACTGTGTGAGTGTGTTGGTGTGTGTGTATTTTTGCTTTGGTAATGTCTATTTACGTCAGTTTTTGGGGCGAGATCCTCTCCAGTTTCTCTGGGGGCGAGAGACAGTGGGTGAGTGGGAGAAGGAGAGATGTGTGTGTGTGTGTGTGTGTGTGTCTGAGAGAGTACTCGAGGATTTCTTTGTTTTGTGTACTTTTTTCCCCTCATTTCTGCTTACAAAGTGTAAAGACGGCTGCAGTGGCTAAAGCGTACGACAGAAGGCAAAAAGCGCATGGTGCCAGAGTTCCAGCAGACGTTTAAAGAGCTGACTGATGTACATTTCACTGGCGCTAAGCACAAGCGCTCTTTACAGCATGTCAAACACTCTCAACATCTAACTTCTTTAAGTGGTGTGGTGGATAAGGCTCATCATTACTAATTACATTAAGTGCTACGGTTAATTGATCCCAAGCCCAGAATTGATAAATGTGTTACAGGATATGAGCAGACAGTTGGTTATAATATACAGTACATGTCTATGTCTGCTGATTCAGACATTTAGATTTTCAGTTTAATCATAAAATACATTGTAATGGGATTGAACCATGTTTAAGCAGCTTCAGCACATTTTGCTTTTCAGATACGAGTCTTCCTAATGAATTCTAAGACTTATTAGTTAATGGCTACATTCTTGTTACTAGGCTGATTTTAGACGTTTTTCTTACTAATGTGACACTTTATTTAAGTTACATTAGTGATGTTTAGACTACCAACCTTGATATAGATATCCAGAATGATCTCTTTTTTGCTTTACTTACTCATCCAAAAATAATCCACATCCACGAAATAAATCAGAATAGTTTGCAGTCTGAACATAACCAGCAAGTTACACACTATTCTTAGTTATACAAATACAAATAGAATGGAAACATTCCCAAAGGTTACTTCCCCAAAACTAAAAATACAACATATTATATAATAAAATACTATACAATAGAAACACTGATGGACGGGATACATGATCACATTTAAAAAGGAAACTATCTAATGAATGTGTAAAATGTTTTCCAAACCTAGGAATTGGACCATTTGTTTAGTCATAGAGTAGAATATGTGGAATATAATAGTACATTAAAGCTAATAACTTTTTGGGAGAAGCACATATTGTGAGAAGCACATATTGTGAGAACAACGTATGAATTTTACAGCATTTTAGCCAATGCTTTTGTGCTTTTTGCACAATAACTTTTCTTATTAGTGTAGCAAAGCATAGTTACCCAGACTAGGAATTGAACCCCAGTGTCCCACACAATGTGGGTAATGTTTTTTTTCTATTTATCTGAATTGTGGGTACACAAAGTGAAACAGTCCGTTCAGACATTATTATATCACCAATAGGACTACATCTGATCTGATCTGGATTAATGAAGCTCGTAATGTGAACATAGTTTTTTTTTCTCAACATACTAGCTATCCAAATAAACACATTTAGGGACATTTCATGAATTCAGTGTAATAATAAACTATCTATGCTATATTTATACCATGTCACAAATGGATGACAGTTTATCTGCATCACAGTCTAATAAGTAATGCTTCAGTTTTACTCTGATCTAATACAGCTTTTATTGTTTTTTTTCTTGTTGTCTTTTCTTGTGTTTTGGTCTTCTTTCTTGCTTTAAGTTCAGTCTTGTTAGGTGTGTGTTTTGAGCGTGTTCTGGGAATTGAGCTAAAAGCTGAAGTAGACGCTGGAGAGCTCTCTCCCTCTTTTTTCTTTTTTTCTTTTTATTTATTTGGTTTTTTGATCAGCCGATCCCTGCATTTTGTTTTTTTTTTGTTTGGCCTCATGCAGTGACAGCAGATTCTTCTCTCCATTTATCTTTTTTTTAAGTTTAATGGGGGGGGGGGGGAGTTTGTAAAATGTGAAGTTGTGTGAAGTCAGTGCTTAATAGCTGGGGTTAATTCCATTTGAAACGGGTAAAAAAACTGCCTCTGTCCGTTTTCGACCTTCCTTCTATTTCCCTGAGAGGAATGATCTGATGAAGAGCGCTCTTTGATCTTATCCAGGAAATGAGATTCATTCTCTCTCTCTCTCTCTCTCTCTCTCTCTCTCTCTCTCTCTCTCTCTCTCTCTCTCTCTCTCTCAGAGACCCTCTCTCCCCCCCCCCCCTTTTTTTTTCCTCAATCACACAGAGAGGGGTGTGGCCAGTGCAGCTTCCTCATTCATCCTCACAATACCCACTGCTTAGCAACAACCAATCAGTCCAAATATTTTTGGAGGGGGCTCTCAGCCAATCAGAAGTGATGTGTTGTAGCGTTTTGCTCTCCTGAAGCCCATTGGAGGAGAAGGTGGTAAAGCAAACAGTGATAGCCCGGAGCACAGGAGTGATTCCATAGGAACTGAGGTGCCCTTAAACTTGGACTCCCTGAGTGCTGCTGATGATGACTGGTGTGATGTGTTAACTCCTTTAGACTGGACATCAGAAGCTCTCCTCCTTCACCTCTCTGTCAGAACTCCGTGCCCTCTTCACTCCACATCACTCTTTCTGAGTTACAGAGTCTCACTGAATACCTGTCTCTAGTATACTTGGTGTACGACTGCTGCATCTATTTGTGGGGCTGATGTATGTCAACTATTATATAGTTTTTTTCTTAATTTGTCTTGATTGTTAACTTTCCAAACCTTTTAAAATTAGTTCTTTAAATACAGCTATTTCAAATGTACTGAATTATTCTACAGTTACACAGAAGAAGATAGGGGCCCTAAAATAATGAATTATTATTGAATTATTATTATACAAAAGTAAGAGTATTAGAGTAGTTCTAGCTTTTAGTTTAAATTATAGGAGGTATATGAGGTTAATCAAATTCATATAATTAATCAAATTACTGTTTTAAAGCCATTTTTAAAATTGGATAATTAAGATTGCACATCTTTACATATAGAAGCTGCCAGAGGGAATCTCGCTAGATAGACAGAAACCTGTAAAGAACTCTCATGTGGCAGTGATTTTTATTTTTCTTTGATTGAAATACAAGCAGGTTATGCTGTATACGTACTATTTGTAAAATAAGTAAAATAAGAAAATAAATGTATTTATAACTAAAATATAAGTACATTAAATGTAAAGGAAACAAAAATATTGCATATCACTTTAAATAGTGATGTTTTGTTTACAAATAAAAAAACTGAAGTTGTTTTCCAAGAACTAAAAATCAAAATCGTAATCGAGAATCGTTCATACATTTAAAGGATATCAAGATCATTTTGACAATATTGCCCAGACCTAGTTTGGATGTGTTTTGTGTTACTGATTTGTTTGTATTAGTGACTTTTTAGTGACTATTTTAACATGGTTTATTGTTGCTTTCTAAAAAAATAAACAGCAGTAGTAAAACTGTATTACACACTGTTACAGTTAAACTTTAGTGACCAATTAACAGTTTGTGTGTGTCCCAGTCTGTTGGGTGTATGGATACATGATGTGACTTTATGTGCACAATGAGACAAAGGCATGTCAGCATGTGTAGTAAGTGAGGGTGGTAAAGGAACAAATTCAGTGTTTGGAGCATTTTTTCCAAATTTTGTGCGTTTTTATGTATCTGAAATCCGTTTTTATGCCCTAATTATGCAATTATGTTCGTGCTCTTCACATTGTGACAATTGTTTGGCCCTCATACAGTATGAGCATGTGCTGTTTTACCCAATATTTGTTATACATTTGGATGGAATCCATTGGGTTGCCTTTTTTTTTTTAAACCACCCAATGATGTCCAATTCAGCATTTTCTGCCCCATACTGAGAACTGGTCTCTTATCTCTATTTGCAGCATGTTGAGCAACATTTAATGAACAAGACTAATCTGTATTAAGCTCTTGAGCCCTTTTTATTATTTGAATCACAATAATTTAATTATTTTGAATTAAAGAGTATAGTCTAATGCAATTAAGTTGTTTAATATTATTATTTATTAATAATTTATTATTATTATTATTATTATTATTATATATATATATTTTTTTTTTTAGTAGTAGTAGTGGTAGTAGGAGCAGCAGTAGCAGATCTTGAAGTGAGCGTAACATTACTACACAGCACTGTATGGAAGATGGATGGCTCTGTCTGCTTATAGTAGGTCATGGTGGCCAGGTGCTGAAACTGCTGCAGCTCTGTGTATTTATGAAATCTTCATTCTTCTTTGTCTTTACCAGGAGCCTGGTGATCATCAGCACTCTAGATGGACGGATTGCTGCTCTCGACCCTCTGAATCAGGGGAGGAAACAGTGGGACCTGGACGTGGGCTCTGGCTGCCTGGTGTCATCTAGCCTCAGCAAACCTGAGGTATAAAACTTTTCACAGTCTGTGTTTTAAAACACTTACAGCCTCTGGGCACACAGTGTTATATATGAATTTAGTAAACTAATCCCAGCAACCTAAAGTCACTGAACTCCACAAACTTTAAAGCAGAGAGATGGCGGGTGGCTCTCCAGGATTAGCTTTCGCTGTAGCTCGCCAGGTTGCTCAGACTCAAAGGGAGGGCAGAGCCATGTTGGCATTGTGATTGGCCGCTCGACATTGATATTAGAGCAATTCTGGAGAAAAACTGCACACTTTTAGACATTTACATTGCTGGCCCTAAGAAGATTGATTAACTTTATTAGAAAGAAAACATGGATTTAATAATTAGATCATTACAGAGTATATTAGCTGTTTTACATCAAATCACTCTATATATGCCACAAACACAGATACAATACGTTTTCTACATTATATATATTTGTTAATATTTTAAAATTTGTTAAAATTTGCTAAGAAGAGTAAATAAGGGACACATGTGAAATTATGTAGTAATCAAAAAAAGTGATCCCACAATCCCCTGACCTAAGCCCAACTGAGATGGTGATTTGAGGTGATTTGGGATGAGCTGGAGCTTCACAGCGTGAAGGAAAAGCAGCAGCTATTGTTCAGCACCTCCAGGAACTCCTTCAAGATGCTGATAAAACTATTACAGGTGACTATCCCTCATGAACACACTGAAATTAAAATACCAAGAGTGTGCAGATCTTTCCTCAAAGCTAAAATATAGAATCTAAAGTATAGAACATATATATATTTTGGTTGATTTTAATGGCTTTTTTGTTAACAAAATACTTCTACATCTACAAAATCATAAATGAGAGAAAACATATTGAGAAGTGTTGTGTCCACACTTTTAACTGGTACTGTACATCTTATGGAAGTTTGAAATCAAGAAGTTCTTGGTTAAAATTTATTTAAAGTACAGTAATACATGCGGATATGTTTCAGATATTGTGATGCATACAAAACCATATGGGAGCCAGTCTGACAGCAGAGAGAGTGGCTTTGTGTAGTTTTGAATCTACATGCTGGTATTTATTTGTGCGTGGGTTGTGTTTGTGAGGACCTCTAACCCTGCGGAGATGAGCATGGCCCAGAGTCATTTGGGCTCTGAAACACATAATGGTATGTGCACATCTACACATGCACACACTTGGAGCGAGCGCAACACTCCAGTTTGCCAGAGACCTGTAAGCAGCCTGGGGGAAGATGTCTTGGCAGCTTTAAACCTCGATAAATGTGTACACAGTACAGTACGCACACACAAACATGCGCACATGCCACAAAACAGTCCAAACACTGAAAGATCTGCTCCCCAGCTTCTTCAGCTATTTCCTAGTCAGATCAGAGTGGTCCTAATTACTTATTAAATTTGTTTACCCAGATGTAGACATTTTTCTGCATTTAGAAATTAAACTGAGATTATGTTTGACTCTTGAATTTTCCCACCCTAGAGTTTTCCACCAGCTCTCTTGCTCTCTGAAGTTGCACTTGCTCACCCCTCTCCCTCTGTCTGGTTTGGCGGTAACCTCAAATGCCTGGCTGCTGTGCAGCGACCCACGCTATTGGTTGAAAGCTCACTCCCCCACCTCTTTTACCCTGGGGTTGTAGTGAGCGGGGGCCCTGATTGGCTAGGGCTGTCCCTCAGACAGCAGTCTGCTCGGTGATTAGAGCATGCAGCTCTCATCTGATTGGCCCTCGCCATGGTGCAGGCAGGGAGCCCTCACCTATAGCAGGCCACGGCACCAGCACAGGGGCCAGCAGTAAACAGCATTGTCTGCACAACCACACTGTCACAACAGAGCCAGGGGGAGGAATGATGGAAAGAGAGAGACAGAGAGAGAGCAAGAGAGAAAAAAAGAGAGAGAAGATGCGCATAGGAAGCAGAAAAGAGAGAGAGTAAGAGAATGGGAGGGAGGTGTAAAGAGGAATGCCACTGATGGTGTTGTGGTGTGAGTCATGCTGTGTGGATTTAAAGATGAGATAATGCCGTATGTGTGGGATGATGTCATCCGCACAACACGCGCATGCACACACATCCACGTGCGTTCTCTCTCTCACACACACACACACACACACACACACACACACACACACACACACACACACACACACACACACACACACTCTCTTTCTCTCTTACACACACTGTACTTTTATCTTTGGAGTGAACTGTTTTCATCTAGAAGAGCCTCATTCTAAAGTCTCAAGGACCCTCAAACACATGCTGTAATATTCTGTTGGTGGGTAGACAGTAATTGAAGGATTAATGATATTTATTACGTTTGAGTGTCTCTCTTCTCTAAACACATCTGTCTGCTTATCTGCACTGACTCATCTGTGTGTAAACATTTTGAGCAGCAGAGGGAATTCAGAGCCTGCTGTGACAATTATGATGGAAGTTATTAATGCAGAAATACTACTCAGGCAGTTTTTATACCGGGAGATATCGCTTAGACTCTTTCTTGTGCACAGGGATAAAGGCATCAAATTTATAATGCATTTACGTATATACAAATACTTTATTTGGGTATATTTTTTAAGTTTTATTGAAGTAAAGCAAAGCAACATATTGAAAGCAATTCTGGCTTACTTTCATTAACATATTTTCATGTTTCTGCATTTGTAGTACTCTTTAAAATTTCTTGTCATGTTGGTCCATTTAATAATAATAATAATAGTTGTAATAATAATGCTGTCATTAGAAAATTAATATCTGTGTTAATATCTTGTGTTTGGCCATGGTCCTCACTATGGTGGTCGACTGTTGTTGTTATTTTTTACCATTTTTTAAAAGTCAATATGTAGTTTTTGTCACAACTGATTTTTAAAGGGTTTATAAATGGTTTACAATTAGTTTATTAATGGTTACTAATAAGGTTGTAAATGCCTTAAACATCATTAATAATCAGTTATAACACATATGTAGAAAGGGCAACAATGACCTATTTGCCAAATAGTAAACCCACAGCCATCTACATCGTTGCCCTTTCTACGTATGTGTTATAACTGATTATTAATGATTGTTAAGGCATTTACAACCTAATTAGTAACCATTAATGAACTAATTGTAAACCATTTGTAAACTATTTATAAATGTAGTTTTATTTTAAAGTAGTTCCAAAATATATAACAAGAAATTACAGTCTTAAAATAGTTTAGTATACTTAACTGACTACTTTAATTCCAATGGCTCAAACATTACGTTTATTATGTTTTTTGGGGAATATGGGAAAATAAAAATATGGAAAAATATGGGAAAATAAACAATATATACACAATATTACAACAATATTATCTTACCTCTACCATATAATATTACTCCACAGGTTTACATTTTCTCTCTGTGTCTGTATGAGACTCTATCACCTCACATTAATATAACGCTGCTCTTCACTCACACATCACAGTGATGCTCCTGCAGATGTTTGGTCATGCTTCATGTCTTGCATTATTTCTTTTGTGGCTTAGTGATTACGAATCCTAATGTTTTTATGTTGTGTGCATATGGTGTCACAATTATGTCGTATGAGAACACCTTTGCAAGCTTTTTATTTTTTATTTTTTTACAGTATTCGTATTGTATGGTACATAAAACTACAGAAATATTTTAATAGTGTCTCTGCTGTTAATGGTTACCTGTGCATATTGTGTTAAACTGTATTTTATATGCATTTAACCACTGTTTATTATGTTTTTCTGGCAGTAAAGCACTTGAATGTGACATTTTTTTGTAATTTTAAATGCAAGGTAGCATATGATCATGTGACAGACAGCTGCTCAGTCCATATGTTTTTTTTTTTTTTTTTACATGCTTCCAAAGCTAGCTAAAACATCAATTCTTTGCTTCTCGGTTAATTGGGAGTGTATGAGCCATTGTTTCAGTTGTAGCACTGGTCTCAGGATGTAATGTACTTCTGCACACTTGGCAGGTTGCAGGAAGGGCCTGCAGGGCAGTGAGGTAAATGAGGTAATGGTGAGCGTCAGAAATGCAGACTGTTCATTGTTGATGACTCTGTGCTTTCGGACACTGGGCTGATTAGGACACACATACACACAACACACACACACAACAAAGAGAAAGAGAGAAAAAGAGCCTACCAGACTGTATTTGTGTGTGCATGAACTCGTGGAGGTGCAGTGGGTTGATGTAATGGTATTTGTCCGATGCAACATCTGAAGAGATGTCATCTGCAGCAGGGTCACTGAGTGCAGAGGGAGATCCTGTACACTCCTTCTATCTCTTTCTGTCGCACACACTATCTTAATCCCCTTATCTTCACAATCTCTCTCCAGACCACTGCCAGACAGCTAAACCACTGAATTTAGTCTATCTGATAAGATTTAGCATCCAGCACCTAGTAGTGTCTGATTAATCAGTGCTTAATAACATTCTCTTTAGCAGATCTCACAGTTCACAATATTCAGATAAGCATTACGCTATTTGTTCTAGTTTTGGAAATGTTCCCACTATTGTAAAATCATTGTGGTCCTCCGATATCCTTGATACTTTGCTTGTTCTCAAAATGCTTCTTGATATTTTATAGAATTTCAGACATTCCTTTTTGTGATGGCATGGTTTCCTTGGTTTTCCTAATGAATATTTCATGTAACTCATGTTTGTATAAGCAATGCTGCACAGTAGAACGGTGAACCACTGCTACAGCGTCAGCTTAAATCTTCCCTTAGATATTTGCTGAAATATGGGGGAGGGGCAGTTTTCTTGGTCTTCTAGATCTTGCCTTGACTTCCATATTTCCCCTTAATGGAAACTTCTTAATTATACAAATTCGATTAGTGGATGTTGTGAGAGATTTTGTGAGTTTTTACTTTGCGATATAATGTTTGCAACCTTGCCACAGCAGCATTAGCTTAATGGCTAAGCTTGAAAGTTAAAAAACTTTTTATAAAACTATTATTATAATTAGGACTATTGCTTGCTTGCGCAACACTATTCAGAAGACTGAAAATTAACTGATTCACCTCTGCTTTTTTTTTCTTTTATAATAGTTTGTCCTTTGTAATTTGAAGTAGACGTTGCATAATTACTTGACCTCAATCAATAAAAGGGTATATATTTAATCTCTTTTGTTTCTTTATTAAACAAATTACATACTGTATTTTCCACCGAAGTAAACAAAACTGTAATTCTTAAAAAAAAAAAACAATTATATTAGTCAGTTAAGCTCAGGATGTTAATCTACACAGATTTCTTTCCTGAAAACTGTTTATTAATGTAAATAAATCGCTTCTGTTTATTTACAGTAAGCTTAGATTTCCAATATTTTCAACAGTGCGATTAGTAACAGTCCTAGCCACGATTAGCATCGTTTAGCGCTAGTAAATGCCGCCTGACAGCGTTACACTAAGGAACCCTGTTCTGGTAAGCCAGGATGCTATCCGCTAGCGGTTCGTCCCTCAAAGCTTGTTACCGGCTAATGCTAGTACTGCTCCAGCCTTCACTAAAACTCCTTGATATTGCTCTACTTTAGCCGAGTGGCTTTACTGCTCCTTGACTGGTACAATTCATGCAGTTTAACCACTGAACTATGTTGGACTCTGTTTGTAAAACCTGATTGCTCATTAACTCTAAAGATGTGTTAATGACTAACAATCAATACTGATGATCTAAAATCAAAGGGAAGGTTGTGGTGGTAAAAAGGGTAAATCGATTTAAATCAGGAGTGAGTCGAGGGCAATTAAAGCTGTGAAGTCCTGCAGGAGCTCCTGTACAGCTGGAGATCATACACACTGATCACATGCTGGATTAACCCAGTGTAGTAGAGAGATGAGTCATCAACACACACACACACACACACACACTATGTTTAAACCTCTTAACCACCAGACCACGAGTTGGCCACAGCAGGTATTCATCCCTCATTGTGCTTTTGATTGGCAGATGACCTCATCTCCCCATGCTGCAGCCAATCCGAGCCTCCCGGCTGCTTTCTTTCCCACAGCTGAATGGTTTCAGGCCTCTGCTGGTGCGAGTAGGTGTCAAGGTTAGATTAAGTACAACAGGAGGTCTGTGTGATCTCATTTCTCTCTGTAGGGTCATACGAGTGGACGTAGCGCTCGTGTTTGTGTGGGAGAACCCGATCCATAGCAGAGATGTGGGTCAGTTACTGAGGCCAGATTAGTGTAATGGTCTTTAATCACTTTAATCTGTGTTTAAGATGGAAGTTAGAGTGGTCAGTTTAATCTCTAAAGACGTGGTTTCTCTCAGTTGTGTAACTCTTAGATTATGTGCCAAATCTGCCTAAACCAATAAAAGTCACTGTCTCGAAGCTGATTGGTCCAGGTCACCATGTACTGAGACCCATGTTTTTTTTTTTGTTTTTTTTTTTTGTGTTTGTTTTTACCCCTATCAGTTTTCTGCCTATCAGCTTCGTATCAGTGCTGGGGCTCGGGAGCTGTGTCTTAAACACAGTCAAACCAACAGCTGAGCATGACTGTCGGCTCACTGAGCCATCCAATGGAAGGATACACAAACTTACTCAGTCTCTGTCACTTTTCTAAATCGCTCTAATGGTGCGATCCTAACGTCACTGCATATCCCGTAACTTACTTAGTACACTTATTCTTCACCATGTAAACATAATTAAAGACAAAATAATCTGATCTAATTGCTCTTTATTACTCTTCTGCAGTGCTGTTTTTTTTTTTCTTTTTTTTGACTTTGACACATGGACAGATTTAAACTAGAGTTTTGTACAGGTTTGTTTACCTAATATACAGGGGTTGGACAATGAAACTGAAACACTTGTCATTTTAGTGTGGGAGGTTTCATGGCTAAATTTGTCCAGCCTGGTGGCCAGTCTTCATTAATTGCACATTGTACCAGTAAGAGCAGAGTGTGAAGGTTCAATTATCAGGGTAAGAGCACAGTTTTGCTCAAAATATTGCAATGCACACAACATTATAGGTGACATACCAGAGGACAAATTGTTGGTGCACATCTTGCTGGCGCATCTGTGACAAAGACAGCAAGTCTTTGTGATCTATCAAGAGCCACGGTATCCAGGGTAATGTCAGCATACCACCAAGAAGGACAAACCACATCCAACAGGATTAACTGTGGACGCAAGAGGAAGCTGTCTGAAAGGGATGTTCGGGTGCTAACCCGGATTTTATCCAAAAAAAAACATAAAACCACGGCTGCTGAAATCACGGCAGAATTCAATGTGCACCTCAACTCTCCTGTTTCCACCAGAACTGTCTGTCGGGACAATAAATGATGGTGGTCTACAACAGGTGTTTCAGTTTTATTGTCCAACCCCTGTATGTCAAGTGTGTGTTTTATAAACACAAAACTACATGCTAGTTGGTACATTTCTTCTTTAGTTTAGTTAACTATGATTTTTTTAGGCTATTAAACTATTAAATTCAATACAGTTGTGATTATTATTATTATTTTTTTTATTATTATTATTACCATGCTTCTAGTATATCGTGGATATCATCAATATTAAAGAACTTTAAACAGCTGCATGTTTCACTACAAAGAGCATAATTAGTCCTGTGAGAGCTTAAGAGGCCCGGGGTTGTGGGTTTGATCCTCAGAGTTTGGTGTGTTCTCTCTGTGTCTGTGGGTTTCCTCTGGGTACTCCGGTTTTCTCCTTCTTCCTCAAAAAATATGCGGGAAGTGAATTGACTATAAGTAGTGTAACGGTACGCAGAGCTCACATTTCAGTTCACACCACAGTTTGTACAGACAGAATACATCAGGGATAAAACTAAAAATTAATAATAATCTGACCTAGCTAGGTTACTTTTCATGTAATTTGATCTGACAGTTGTGTGACCCTGTGTGACCGTTATATTATATCTAGTACGGTATGTATAGTAGCTGTGTAGACCCCCCTGAGGTAGGCAACACAGCCTGTATTGTGTTAATTAAGCAGTAAAGTGTAAACGCTAGCATGTTCATTGTGTTTCCGCCCCACACATACACACGCGCGCGCATACGCTCCCAGCCAAACACACTGACACAGCAGACACACTGTCCTTGTCCAATCAACTGTGGAAATAAAATGAGATGCTAGAGCCAATGTGTCTGTGAAAATATTCACTTATTTCCTATTTTCTTCCAAATAAAAATTGGGGAGAAAATTAAACCAACTCATTAGGACTCCCTCCATCACTAGTAATGCCCCACCAGGAGACTGAAGACTAGCACATGCCTCCTCTTAGCCAGCTCGCTCAGAGGAAAGCGCAGCGAGTCTGATACATCAGCTCACAGACGCCTTGTGCTGAGCAACATCACCCTTTGGAGTGATGAGGGGAAAGAGCGCCATTTACCCACCCAGAGAGAGAGCATGAACAGGATTCAAACCCATTGTCCTGATAAAATGCTTGTTTATGTTCATTCCAAAGCTGAGAAAAAGTGAAAGATAAAGAAAAAATGATGACTTAAGAATAAATAAGACTTACGAGTCACTCTGTTGATATGTGACTGGAAGAGAAGAAGGAGGAGGGGTGGGGAAAAAAAACTATAGTTGCAATAACAATAGCTCTAAACCACTTTATTTCCCATTATACCCTGCAAATTCTTCAGTTCTCTTTACATTCAGGGTAGTACACGCGCTTATGAAATTACTGTGTTTATCTAATGGTGCATATCATTTCTCCGTGAACATGTGCACCAAACTGTGAGCCCCATGCTGTGATTGTTTGGTATGAATATTGCAGACATTGCTCTCCTGTTGACTATGCGCTAATGGCTCTAGGAGTGAGGTTGTGAGTAAATAAGTGTGTATGGAACCCTGTAAAGCAGTGCTTCTAAACCTTTTAAAGCAGTGTACCACCCATCATCAAACCAAAACATTCAAGTACTACCTACTAGGGCTACTGTGTGGGCCTTACCCATTTTGCAATCTGTAAATTATTGTGATTATTGATTATTGTTTCTTGTAAATGCAGCATGCCTAATGAGACATGTTGGAAAGCTTGAGACAGAGGGAGATAACAGAAGGATGAGACAATGTAGTGGACACTTAAAGCCTGGACTAATTATGTTTGCTATTATTACCAATACAGAAACTACTGTAAGTTGTGGAGTTCCAAAGGTTTCAATTGTAGGGCCTATTAAACTGTGAAGAACTGAAGTGTAAGCTTGCATACAGAGTCTACCAGGTTAAACATTATATTTTCTGGAGTCATACCACACTACCACACAAATGCCTTTTTTTTACCACCAGTGTTACACATACCACAGATTGAAAACCGCTGCTGTAATTGGACCTGGTCAGGTGGTAATTCTGCTTGCACCCAATGTTTTTCAAAGCAGTAGAAAACTGTCAAATTTGTGTGATAAATATGGATAAAAAAAGAGACCACTTAAATTATGATTTTCTTTGATTTTACCATATTGAAAACCTCTGGAATATAATCAAGAGGAACATGGCTAATCACAAGCCATCAAACTAAGCTGAACTGCACCAGGAGTGGCATAAACTTATCCAAAAGCAGTGTGAAAGACTGGTGGAGGAGAAACCAGGGTTATTCCACCAAATATGGATTTCTGAACTCTTTCCATTATTTGAGGTCTGAAAACAGCCATTTCTCATTTTCTGCAAATAAATGCTCTAAATTACAATTTTTATTTGGAATTTGGGAGAAATGTCTGTAGTTTATAGAATAAAACAACAATGTTCATTTTACTCAAACATAAACCTATAAATAGCAAAATCAGAGAAACTGATTCAGAAACTGAAGTGGTCTCTTATTTTTTCCCAGAGCTGATGTCTGCAAACTAAAACTAACTATGTGTTGTGTCTTCTCCAGGTGTTTGGAAATAAGATGTTCATCCCGTCTCTGGATGGAGCGCTGTTTCAGTGGAACAGGGACAGGGAGAGCATGGAGGCTGTTCCCTTTAGTGTGGAGTCTCTTCTGGACTCATCCTACCGGGTCGGGGACGACACCGTACTGGTGGGTGGAAAATCCCTCACCACCTACGGTCTGGGAGCCTACAGCGGCAAGGTACACTCACTGCTGCAGGCAGAATACTGGAGGGCTTTACCCAGCCTAGTGTTGTACAGTCCTGAAGACCTGTCTTATTTCTTTCTCTCTTTCATCCTTCTTTCTCTCTGTCTATCACTAGTTAAAGTATATCTGTTCGGCGGTGGGCTGCAGTCGCTGGGGAGACGAGGAGACGGAGCCAGAGGACATGCTTTTACTGCAGAGAACACAGAAAACTGTCAGAGCTGTGACGCCTCGCAGCGGCTTTGAGAAGTGAGTCTGCCTTCCTGACTTCTGCCTCCGAGTCTAGAATTGGGCGATCATCAATGACTGCAGAGAACCTGGACACCATGGTTCCATTGCTTTCATCCTGTAGAAATGAAGCCAAAATTCTCCACCATGTTGACAAATTTGAAGCCTGATTCTGTGCAATGGGGACCAGAGGAGTTTTTGAGCTTACATTGTTACAGAAGTAGAGCGTGTTTTCCACTGGATACCGAGTTTGTCCAGTATGTGTAATGTTTCAACAGTAACAGTGTAGTTTATATGTTTTATTACGAAATTATTTACATTTCTATCTAATTAAAATACAGAATCTCACCTCTGAGCTGCCGTGGGAGAGTCAGCACACAATGGTGACAATTAAAAGAAGAAAAAAAAATGTTTTAGATGGTATTTGGACTCATTCCCAAATAAAAATTTGAAAGAGTACTGAACAACAGACTACAAATACTACAGGGTCCAGCACATCTTACTAAACTTAGGCAACTAATTAGATCCCATTGGCCATTTTACGAGAAAAAAAAAAAAAAAAAACCTTTGTACTGCAATCAAGAGCACAACACCACACAATGAATCGTAGTCTCATTAAGTAACTATTTGCCTGACAGCTCAGCTTTAACTCCAAGTAATGAATGAAAAGGTCCTACAGACAGTTTAACCCTAAATTAAACTAATTGAATTAGACACTGTAGATGGAAAGATGGTTTAGAGAAGGACAATAAGATGAAAAATGTCATTGTTTTGTCATTGAAACAAATAGGAATACACAGACCTAAACCAGCCAGCAGAGGTGCAATACCTCAGCCGCATTAGCATTAGCAGCTAACTGCTAGCACTATCCGCAGGAAGCGGCTAATGTAGCACAACAACACTACACTGAGGAACCCTGAGTGTTCCAGTTGCCCAGGGCAATATCAGCTAGTGGTTTGTGTGGCCGCTAATACTAAAAAGCGAAAGAGCTAGCGCTGTGGTCAGCGGGTAATGCTAATGGTACTCCAGCAGTGCTAGCTGGGGTTAGCAGCAGGCTACAGGCCGATAATACTCACCTCTGAACAGCGAAAGAGCTAGCACTTAGCATGGATAGCGACTAATGCTAATACTGCTCCAGCCTCAGAGTTGGAGAACTAAACTGGAACTCCTGTATAACTCTGTACTTCAGTGGAGAAGCTTTATGCTCCTTACAACCTTTTGAATTGCAGTGCGGATGCAAAAGTTTTATCACTGAGTAGAAGTGTGAAATATTTTTCACAGATGTCCCCATGAGAGACTAATCCCGTCCGGATAGGGCTTCATAGTGCAATAAATAATAGGTGTACAGTGGGATGGTGTTGTAGCTCATACTACAACAACAACAACACAAGTTAGTCTTCTGGCTTGGGTGTGTATCCTTATATTGGTCATGCCAGAATAACTGTATTTGTTAACGAGCATAGTAAAAATGATACCAAGGTGTAAATAGTACATAGTCAGAGGAAACATAACTGCTTAAGTCTAGCTTGAAACAAAGCTACAAACAAAATATATCGTTGGCTGCTTTTATAGAAAGGGGTGCTTGAGTTCTGAAGAACTTTCATGTCATTTACATATTGTTTATTAGATTAAATTAATTGAACTAATTGTGAATTAAATATAATTTATGCATCATTAACATCTGCACTTGCATGTGTATGGTTCATATCTTTTTTTTTTATTGGAAAAAAGAAAACATTTCCTTTCATTACAATTGTGCACTCTTCCCATCTCTAATATTTGCACTTTGTGTTTTTCCAAATGCCCTGATAATAATTGGTTATATCTGAGTGAGACTGAGTGTGGACAGCTTCTTTTGAACCGTTAAACACGCATGAAGAATTGAGCACCACAGTCTGCCAGATTAATAACGGTAGTCAACACTGTTGTTGCGCATCCTGACGAGATCTTAATCATCATCATCAAATCCTCCAAGCCTATCAGAGGCACCTATTTGCATTCTCATTGTCCTCACTGAGACCTCTGTCTGCATGTTTCAGGTGGAACTTCAGCGTGGGGAACTTTGAGCTGAAGTACGTTTCAGAAGCTCAGTCTCAGCTCGGCTTCTTGGAGGGGGAAACGGGCAATAAGGAGGTGTGGCACGAAATCCAACCTGACGGTCAACGGGTAATCCTGGAAGACGTGGAATCTCAAAACCACGCCAACGCACACATTCAGGGAGACGGCCTGAACCTGGTGATCAAAGTGTCTGTTCCAGACTGGAAGGTCATGGCCTTCAGCAGTGAGCCTGGAGGACAGCTCATCTGGGAGCACCAGGTGAGCTCTTAAGTTTTCAGCTTGACTGAGGGCTGTTAGAGCTTAAGGTTCAGACCTGCAGCTACAAGCCACTAAAATCCTGCTGCCGCGTTTAGTTCTTAAAGAGAGCAGCCAAAATTCCATGATTACTAATCAACGGTTAACGTTTTTAATCTCCCTTTGATTCTCCTCCTCCTCCTCCTCCTTTTCTAGTTCTGCACACCCATTGCCTCAGCCTGGTTGGTTGGAGGGGGGAAGGTGACGCCCATTAGTCTGTTTGATGACACCACCTACACTGCCCACCCAGAGCGCGAGCCTCAAGAGGAGGACGATGACCTCATGGAGGAGGCGCGTGAAGCCACAGAGTCCAGTGTATATTTAGGTAATGAGGCTTAAGTATCTACACAGAAAATAAAATAATAAAAGATTGTAATTGTTTATTTATTTAAGATCTTAAGATATTAAATTCCCGCTCTGTTTGATTTTTTTTGTGTGACCGTTTCTGGTTACAGGCATGTTTCAGGGTCAGCTATATCTGCAGTCCTCAGTTAGAATGTCGGAGAAGTTTCCATCCAAGTCCAAAGCTCTGGATGGCCGAAGTTCAAGCAGAGAAATCATTCCTCCTCCCACTGTCAAATGGAAGCCACTAATCCGTGAGTCCATCACCAAGCTCTACATTTTATCTAATGTATTTTAAGGATAATAAAGCAACAGATTATAAGGCGCATTATTAATGAAATACTATTTTCATACATAAGGTGCATTTTAAGTGACAGTAGTACGGAAAAAGGGCGTCGCCATGTTTCCCTTCTAAAGTGAACAAAACTGTAATTCTTAAAAAAAATAAAAAATAAAAAAAAAATCTAAGACAAACACGTAGCTTGTCTTAACGCGGTATACACACAGACTACAGTTAGCAGCTAATGCTAAAACTGCTCCAGCCTTGGTGCTTTACTGAAACTCCTTTATAACACTGTACTTCAATGGAGTGGCTTTACTGCTCTTCATAACCTGACTGGTAGAATTCGGACGTACCGGATTATAAGGCACACTGACGATTTTTGAAAAACTTAATGGAGTTTAGGTGCACCTGACCTTTACTGTTTATGAAATGCACATATACATTGACATGCCAAAAGTCATGGGACTAGAACTAATATCTTGTCCTTTAAATTTTACCGTGGTCAATGAATGCTAAACAATGCTGTTCGGAACTTCTAGATCTGTGTGTGGCCTTCTCAACTCTCTTCTCACTGCACCCCTTTTCTTTACTGTTTTCAGACTCTCCTTCTCGTACTCCGGTGTTGGTTGGTTCAGAGGAGTTTGATAAATGTTTGAACAATGATAAGTTTTCCTACGACGAGTACAGCAATGGTGCACTGTCTGTACTGCAATATCCTCACGGTACAAACTGTTTTCTGTTCACTTTAAGAATAAGAATAGGAGTTTAGCTTGTAAACTAAATATTGATTTTTAATACTCCTGTTTAACTCCCTTCTGCTGTTGTAATCGCAGATAATGGATACTACTTTCCGTATAATTCTCGCTACCGTGGTCGGCGGGAGGTGACTGCAGTGAGTGTGCTGCATACAGATGAGCCTGGAGGCCCCAGGGTGAGGAGAAAAGACCCAGTGCTTCTGTTACCCTGGTGGAAGGAGATTTTGGGCACTATCATCTTTTGCATTGCAGCTACCACATACATTGTGCGCAAGTTTTTCCACCCTCATGCAGTACACATACGGGTAAGCACGAGAACTAGCATTAGGGCAGCATGTTTCTCTCTAACATAAATATTAAGATATACAGTACTGTGGAAGTTGTAGGTAAAAATGTTTCTTATCTGGATAGTAAGTTGTGTTTTGTGTTTTTTTGGAGAGTGAAAAACTGCTTTATTTTCACTTGTTAATACATTGATGGTAAATCGCAGTTTCAATTGAACTAAGCAATTACAACTTAAAGGGATTGAAAAAAATAAATAAAAATGAAATCAAGTATAATCAGGTTAAGCTAAAATAAAAAACATTAGCAAAAAATAATTTTGAATAAATGGATAAGTGGACAGACTAGACTTTAAAGCATTAAAAAAAGAGATAAATAATTAGAATAATAAAAAATAACAAACACAAAATAATAGACAATTAGCTTAAGCTAATTAAAATAAACTAAACAGAAACTAAAATAACACTAAAATTAAAAAGGAAGTAAACGATAGAAATAACATGAAAAGGTAAAACAGAAAATAAAATGTATAAAAATTCACAAGGTAAAATAAATACTCAACTAAAACTGTTACAGGCTGTCTGAAGGTGGTTAAAAATAAAATGTTTACAATGATTAGGTGACACCAGCAAGCTGAGTTTATTATATAAATTAAATTAATAAAAATAGTGGTTTTACATCATTTTGTTCAATAAATGAATATTTATAATAAATCAGTGCTTGTAATGATGTTAAATCAGTTGAGCTGGTGTCACTAAGTGTGAGATTTCGTTGTTTTCCACCTTTAACTAGGAAACATTCCCTCAATCTTGTGTAAATTTGACTGAATTGATGTTTATTAGTTATTAGATAATATATATTTATTAGTGTCTCACTGTGTGGTCTTTATTTGTACCTCCAGCAGAGGAAAGAGTCTGAGACGCAGTGTCAGACAGACAGCAAGTTTGAGCTGGATGTTCCTGAACCCAGAGAGGTGGTCTCAGACGCTCGTCCCAGTGAATACGTGTCCAGGTAAAAAGTGTAAATTGAAAATCAGCATTTTAGTTTATGATTCTGTCACACGCATGGTGATCATTTCACATACACATTCACATATACATTTAAATACACATTCACATACACATACTCCACAAACAGCTGAATGCACCCTCCACAGTTGGCCTCTGGAGTCAGTGGTGAAGAGCATGTGGTTTTGAGGAGTGGTTAGAATTTAGCTTTCTGAACAGCTGGTCTATCCATTCCCAGAGCTGCAGCTACAGCACCCATCCTTCTGCCTGCTATAGCACCTCATTACTCCACCGCTGACTTGAAACGTGTCTTCCACATGAAAGCAGACACAGAACATCCATGTCATAAATGATTCAGCATCTGTGATATCTGTACTTACTGAATTAAAAATGAATGAGTGAATGAATGAATGAATGCGTATTGCTGTTTTATGCACAGATGATCTGTGTGATCTGACAGTTTTGGAATGCTGAGAGAGAATGTGGATCTACAGGAGGTTGTTAAAACAGAAAGTCATTTATTGATGCTCTCTTTGTTTCCGTGGAACAGGTATCTGACAGACTTTGAGCCAGTGCAGTGTTTAGGACGGGGTGGATTTGGGGTTGTGTTTGAGGCACGGAACAAAGTGGATGACTGCAATTATGCCATCAAGAGGATCCGCCTGCCCAACAGGTAACCCTTAACAGCAACATCTGCATGAATTTTATCTGCATGATATTATATAAGACCATTTGGTACTTGTGGCAAGATTGGGCAGTGTACCAAGTCCTGCTGGAAAATGAAATCCACATCTCCAAAAAAAAGCATGAAGTGCTGTAAGGAAAAATAAACACAATGGACCAACACCAGCAGACGACATGTCTCTCCAAACCATCTCTGATCATCAGTAAATTTTACTTTTCATTTGGAAATCAAGGGAGCAGATTCTGGAGGAAGAGTGGAGAGACACACAGTCAGTGATGGTTTGGAGAGACATGTCATCTGCTGGTGTTGGTATCCTGTGTTTTATCGAGTTCAAAGTCAGTGCAGTGTTTTCCTGGAAAATCTTACAGCATGTTATGCTAACCCTTTTATCGGGAAGCGGATTTCATTTTCCAGCAGGACTTGGCACACTGCCTACACTGCCAAAAGTACCAATCGGTCTTATATAATATTCAAATTTTATGAGATACTGACTTTTTGGGTTTTCGTTAGCTGTAAGCCGTTATCATCAACAATAAAAAAAAAAGAAAGAAATGCTTTAAATAATATACATATATATATATTAGTTTCACATTTTGATCTAAATTACTGCAATAAAGTAACTTTTTAATAAAATTTCATTATTTTGAGATGCACTAGTATTGTAAAATAAGTCGATGGTGTAATCGTAGTGATGGGCGTAGTCTGTATGGATCTGTATGTTTAATCTTTGTGTGTTCGTGTTCATCATATGTGTGAACAGGGAGGTGGCTCGTGAGAAGGTGATGCGGGAAGTGAAGGCCTTAGCTAAGCTAGAACACCCGGGTATTATTCGCTACTTCAATGCCTGGCAGGAGAGCCCACCCCAAGGCTGGCAGGAGGAGATGGACCAGCGCTGGCTTAAAGATGCCAGGTATAAAACATAAAACAACATGCTAACGGCTCAACTGAACCAAAAGCGTATCTACTAGATCTACTCCACCCAGCAAACTTCCATTCAGTCTCCCGTATTAAGAATAAAACACTAATTATTTAAAAGATACAAGAATCCGTAGACAGGTAGATGTATCTGTTTTACGTAAGAGAATGGGGTCTACATTGCCCAATAAAGATTGTAGACCATTTGACTCTTACCCCCTGTTTCTGTGGTAATGTATAGATTTAGGGGCAGCACAGGGAGGCTGATCTGCAGGTGCAGGTTATAGCTAACCGGTTTCTGATCAGGCAGAGTTTCTTACCAGAAAAACGAGTGTGACCTGCTGACGTGAGGTGTCCGAATGGTAGGAGGAAAGAAAGTGATTTCTTTAAACATAGTCTTGTTTTATTCATTCTAAGATCAAGCCAGACAAGCTGAGAGGCAGTCATTGTGTTGCTATTAGTCAACACAAAAACGGTTTCATTCCAGGGGGTACAGGGGATTTCCATCAAAACTAAATTTATATTCTTGCCAACAAAGTGGTGAAGGCACTCAGAACATCAGCCATAAAAACTTATATCTAGTAAGACCCTATTTGACAGACAGCTGTTTAAATGTAGGAAGGGTTTCATTGATATAGAGATCTTGTAAGTTGCTTAAAACCCAGATTAGAACATACTGCAAAATTTCAATCAACAATGAACAAAGGTTTAACATGTATTTTTGGTGGTGCTACTTTTTAAAGATATCATCCACTAGAAGAAAACATGGGTGCAAAAATCCATTGACAAAAACTAGATAAAATCTATTTAAATTGAAACATAAATGCTTAAATTAAGCAAAGAAATCTGCCAAGATACATTTTCTAATAAAGTATTCTTAAAATAAGCAAATGACAAAGCCTCAAAATGAGTGAAGTAAGACTCAAATCAAGCAAACATATTTTATTTTCAATCTTAAATTTCTACACAAGTATGAGAATAACTTGACTGGTGACTTTTAGTGTTTATTTTGAATTCAAATGACTTAAAATAAGGTGAAACTTCTAAGTAAGACTGAATAATATAATTATTCCTAAAACAATCTTACATTAACAATGCTTAGTAAGACTAAAAAGTCTTATCAGAGCAAGAAATAGGATTTATTGCTTTGAAACTAGATCATTTCACTTGCTAAAATTATTTTTTTGCAGTGTTAATGCAGGAAAACAAACCTTTAAAAATGTCTCCCATGAGTGGTATTTTTCTTTGTTATTTTATTTTTATTTTGTCTGTATAGTAGTGGTTGTGTTTAATTTGGTGTTGGCTGCACTGCCCCCGCCGATTTTTAGTGATGCTGCTCTGTACCCCCCATGTCGGTAAGCTTTTAGCGCATCAATACAGAGAAAATGAAAAAAAACACACAAAGTGTATTAATTAATTAATTAATTTTTTTTTTTTTTTTTTTTTTTTGTCCAGGTAAAAAGAGCCTTTATGCTGTTGTGTTATGCAGATTTCACTTTTATAAAAATGTTCTTAAGAATGATTTGTATTTCAAGGCAAAGAATTTCTTGTAGTTTTTTTTGGGACAGCAGGATTTTCCATTCTTTCTCTGTTGTATTGCTGAAGCCTGCATTATTAAACCAGGGCATTGTGCTTTCAAGTGCTATTAAACCTGTAGTGGGGAAGTTCTTGAGCGTTGAGAGTATCCTCTTCTGAAACTCTGAATCAGCTGGTATTTGTAAATCACTTGTCTAATGTCCCTCTAGAGCCATTAAAAGCTTTCACACAGCCCGCCCTTTTTTGTAACATTGAGCACTAAACAGTTCTGTGTCTTTGTTTTTTCCTACAGCACCACAGACTGGCCCCTCAGCTCTCCTGACCATGTGGAGGCGTTCTCCGTTAAGGTGCCCGTCTCCACCCCGTCTCCACTGGACTCCCCTGATGTTTGTGCTCCTGGCAGTGATGAGAGCCTGCTCCTTCAGGATCACGTGTATGTTGAGGGTCTTGCCCCGGACAGCATGATGTCCGATCGGGACAGTCCTGCTGACCCTGTTCTGGAGCTCTCCGAGTCCCCGCACTCTTTTGAACTCTGCCCTCCGCGATCTGTTGCTCATGGTGACTGTACCTCCTCTTCCTTTGACATTGTATTCGAGGACTCGGGCTGCGATCAGCGAGACAACGACACGGACAGCCGGACCACGCCCATTCAGACCGTATGCCCCTCCCACTCTAGCTCCAGATCCCACCCTGCTGTTTCCTCATGCCCCACCTCTTCCTCTCCTCCTCGGCCCACGTCTCTGAAACTGCCACCCTGCCCCTCGACCCCCAGCGCCCGGCCGCCCCTCACCCCTAAAGTCTACCTGTATATCCAGATGCAGCTGTGCAGGAAGGAAAACCTGAAAGACTGGATGGCCCAGCGCTCTCAGCCGGAGCACAGGGAGCACTCGCAGTGTCTCGCCATCTTCCTGCAAATCGCAGAGGCTGTGGATTTCATCCACAGCAAGGGCCTCATGCACAGAGACCTGAAGGTAGGACATTTAACTGGTATTATTGACACCATGTCTAATGGAGTATGTGTTATGGAGGAACTGTGGGTGCGGGGGAGGGTTACTTAAGTTAAGTAAAACTAAGTAAACACTAGTGTGATTTTTAAAAAGACAAACAAAAAAATCAGCAGGTATCAGGAGAGACATTTGTGTAGATTATTTGGGTGAGTTAAGTGTGCTTCCTTTTATTGACAGTAAGCTTAGATTTCCAGATTTTCACTAAGGCTGGGTGCAGCAGCATTAGAATTAGTAGCTAAGCGCTAGCCGCTGTTAGTGCTAGTAAATCCCGTGTCCCCTGACAGCGCTACACACTGAGGAACCTTGAGTGTTTCAGTAAGCCAGGGTTATATCAGATAGCGGTTTGTCCCATGTAACACGGTAAATGCGCAGGCTACAGTGTGATATATTCGCCACTGAACAACAAAAGAGCTAGTGTTGTTAGTGGCTAAGGCTAATGTTGCTCCAGCCTCAGTGCTGGAGAACTCAACTGAAACTGGATTATGAGATGCATTGACGATTTTGGGAGAAATTATAGGATTTTAATTGCGCCTTGGGTACATCAAATTGAATATTTTGAGATTAGAAGTATATATAGAAAGAAAATTACTTTAAAATCATTTTTGTCTTTCAGCCCTCAAATATCTTCTTCACACTGGATGATGTGGTAAAAGTTGGGGACTTTGGGCTTGTCACTGCCATGGACCAGGAGGAAGATGATGATGAAGACCTGAGTACCCTTACGCCAATGCCAATGTACGCCCGCCACACTGGTCAAGTGGGGACCAAACTCTACATGAGCCCAGAACAAGTGAGTTTTAACCAATCCTATTCACTGATACTTGCAACAGGAACTAGTTTTGTGTCCTGTGACTTTTGTCATGTCCCGTAGAAGCTAAAAAAAAATTATGTGGGGCCTCTTGCATTAAATATGGATGCGATCTCTGCCAGAGTTGTTCATCTGTTGGCATGGACAGTTTTAGCCAGAAACTGCTGCTCACAATCTTTACCACCCACTGTGCTGAGCATCGTGTGTGGTAATGCACTGTATGATGTATATTTCTGGTTCACACATTACACTGTGAAACAAGGAATGTTAAACCCCCACACACCTTTGGAAAGAGATGATTTGTCATTTAGTTTAGATTTAAGTTTCTGTTTACATGACTATGATGTTAAATTGTTCTCTTTGTTCTGCAGATGTCAGGTAACTCGTATTCTCATAAAGTGGATATTTACTCTCTGGGGCTGATCCTGTTTGAGCTCCTCTGCCCCTTTCGCACACAGATGGAGAGAGTCAGGGTAAGTATCCACACCCACACTCTTTCAGTGAGTCAGTGAGTCCTGTTCTTTTTACATTCAATCTTTTTTTTCTAATCATATCTCAATGCTTTGTTCCCTCAGACTCTCACTGAAGTCCGAGCCCTGCAGTTTCCTACTGCGTTTTACAAAAACAACGTTCAGGAGGTGAGTGTGTGTTTGAGTGCTGAGGCTCGGATGTTTTTGAGACTGAAGGGGTATGTGAAAGCAGACTAAAAGGGAAAGAGAAACAGAATAAAATTGGAGAAAGCGTGCTGCTGCCCTCTTTTGGTGCATTGTTAACATTGCAACCTGCCCAAGTATTCGCTTATTAGAAATAAGAGCATGCCCTCTGCTGGTTTCATCTGGTTTGACTATATTTAATCAGTCTGCGGCTTTGTAGAAAGTAAAAGCTACAAATTTGGTTTTAATAAATTGTCAAAAACAAAATGCTGTTAACATTCATAAGTTATTTTAGGAAATTTAATGGGTTCTTCAATTTAAATCTGTTTTTTAAAGGATCCTTAAAAGTACTTTAAGGGTCCCCTCCACAGTTTGGTATAACTTTACTCAAAGGGTCCATTATAGACGTCTTATAGATAATAAGATTAAACTCAGTAACTTATAAATGCAGTTGAATGTCAGTGAGTCTCAATAAAAATCTAACCCTAAACCTAAATTACCTTAATTACATTTTATTATTGTATACAATATGATGTGGCACACCCCTGAGTGAGATATAAAAAAAATACAATAATTTTATCATGATACTAATGATACTAATATTGCACTCCAGATATCTCCATATATCCAGGATTAAAGTAAAATAAATGATACTGGACGGATATAATCTGTCTCTAGTAGCTATATAATGGGAAATGAGAACAGTGTGAATTTTTTTATTTTGCTAAAAACAGCAAAAAAAAAATGTACCCTGATGTGATAATTAGGGGTGGGTGATTATGGCACAATATTTTAGAATATAATGTCGTTCACGATATTCAAAAATGTTGGGATATTATTCCGTACAGTATACGATATGGCACACCCCTACTGTGCAGTGGCAATCTAACCTTTTATTACTAATTCTTATTTATTTGACACTGTAATTGATTTAAAGGAGAAATTCATGTGAAATGGATTTGGGGTGTAGTAAAACATGATAACAAGTACAAACTTAAGCTCATTATTTAAGTTTTTAGTGACTTGTTTTAAATGTGAGGTCCCTTCGAATTCTACCAATAAAGGATGGAGCTACTATGAGTTTGTTAATAGTGTAGAAATGGTGATTTCTTTACCTAAGCAACGCTATGCCCCCATCACTAGCATTGTAAGCCTGTTGGGAGTGTTGGCTTAAAGCACTGTATTTCAGAATGCTGGGGGTGAACGAAGGTTTGACAAAAGTTTGTACTTATTATCATGCTTTACTACACCCCAAGTCTATTTCACACCAGATTTCTCCTTAAATTCAGGCATATGGAAAAGAAAATGCATGAAAGTGTGCAGATCCTTTATGCATTATACATTATTCTAGGTCATTTGTATCACAAATCTCGCTGCAGGTGCTCTGCAGTACTCTACTGTCCTGTACTGACCCCGGTTGTGTTTGTTCCTCTCAGGCTCAGATGGTGCGCTGCATGCTCTCCCGCGTACCTGCAGAGCGGCCCGAGGCGTCCGAGATCACGGAGGCTCCACTGTTCCAGGAGCTGGAGATGCCCTGCAGGATCCGACAGCGCTCTAGAACATACAGCTCCTCGTCCACCGGTCGACCATCGCGACAGATTTCCAACTCCAACTCTAACTCCAACTCGTCCAGCTAAAACAGGCATTCACACGAACATGCAGACAGACATCTCATTCAATGCTCTTTCTCAACATACAGCGTGGCATTTGGAGATTTGGAAACTACTACTACTACAGAGGTCTTGTCCACATCTGCTCTCCCGTTCTTGCATTTTAAACGCACACTCTAATCTCACCTTACATTTTTTTTTCTTCTTTTAAACTGTGGCCAGTAGAAAAACTGAAGCATCTCAGATTCTCAGTCATTCCGTCTTTTGTATTTTGCTGACAGACAAACGGATGCCTTTCGCGTGTCTCAGGCACTCACTCCAAACCAAACTCACTCTCCCCGCCCACTTTTACATGCCTGCCCGTGTCACTGCCTGCCTTCACTTTGCCTCACTGCCGAGGAGGCCGCCGCCTCTCCTCCCGTCTTGACTCGCGTCACACACTCAGGAGAGAAGATTTCTGCTGAACTAAACTGCTGGACTCTTTTACTTTAGAACTCTCTATAACTTGACCGGCTCTCCAGCTCCCAGTCTCTGAAGCTCTACGGTGCACGCATTACCATCATTTACCTCAGTTAATCTCTCTCTCATACTGTACACACACACAAACCAGCGAGCTGGTTATTGTGAAAATGGGTTGTTTTTTTCCCCTCTTTTTTTTGTTCCTCTCAGTGCTGATGATGAATGCTTACAAACAAGCTGCCTTGGACCGCTGTTCACTCAGCATGTCTTAAAGAAGAGGCTGTGCGGGACCTGCCTCCTCTGAATCCTTTGAACTCCCAGAATCCTCTCCACTGTAAATAGATAAATTCCACAAGGCTTGATTACGATGATGATGATGATGGTTGGAGAGAGTGGATGAATGAACAGTGAATTAGAGAGCTGGCTGTTTGCTGGCTTTCTGGATCTGGAGCGTACCTGATGATCTTCGCCCAATGAAGCACTTAAGGACTTAAAAAGGAAAGGAATTTAAGTGTGAATTAGACTGGAAGCATTCAGACCTAAAAAGAGCTTAAAGGGCATGATTTTCAAGGTACATCTGGCTGACTGATTGATTGATTCATTCATTTGATTAATTTCAGGCAGAATGTTTCAGAAGTCAACGCGAAAGATTGAGAATTTGAAGCTATGGATGTAAAGCTCATTGTGTATAATAATTCATAATATTTCATGAAGACCAGAAGGAAAAAAACGGGTTTATATACTGTATCTCAACGTGAATTTCTCTTTGGGTCGTATGAAGGAGAGTACGTTTTTAGACCGGAGGCATAGAATGAGATACAGCAAGAGGAATTACCAAATATGTGACATAATACATAATACACACAATACATTTGTATCATATATGAAGTAATAATTCAATCTATGAGGGTTTGTAAGGGGTTTGATTGATTGATCAATGAGTAGGGGGCTGTTTATTTCCCCCTCAAACGTCTTCTGCACAAATGTTCCCTTAAGAACAAACTTTTGAGGCATAATTTTGTTGGAGTATGGAGAGAGAGTGGGCCTTTATTGCTTGACGATAGTGAGTGTATTAGCTCGGTTTGATCAGGAGGAGCTGTTGTTAACAGTTAACAGCACTAGATGTGCCTCTGCCCCGTATAGGAGCAGCAGCAGTGTGCATGTGTGTGCGCGTGCAGGAGAGCTAGAGGGAGAGTGGGGTCAGATTGTGCTCAGCTCTTTGAATGAACCTTAGAATATATATATTAAACACTGCAGGAAGGACATGAGATTATGACCTGCTAACACTTCAGCTTTCCCAATGATCATACAGTCTTTGATTACTTTGTCCCTATGAGCACAACTACAGTGTTTCTTCAATCAATCAAGCATGCCGTCAATGGAGGACAACCAATGAATTTTCCTTTCTTTATATCTAATGATGTTGATGTTCTTCAGTCCACGGTTTAACATATGACCATTGACATGAATTATTTTATTAGGCTCAGTCTTCTGATCTTTAGCGTTCTTCATTATATGTATCGCTGTATTTTGATGAATTTCAGATCATGTTCAGTTCCGTTCCGAACGGTTCCACGTCTTCTACTTGTTCTCTGCGTAAACCCGGTTCTAACAATACCCTGATCTGTCCACTCTGCCAGCTTCCCTCTTGTAACCTATGATCTCCGTCTTTGGGCACAATCCTCTCTCCGACGGTCCATGTAAATATGTACTTGTTTTTATTTATGTCCTTTTCAGAATCAATCCTTTTTTTGGGTTGGTGGTAATTGTATAAGTACAGAATATGAATGCACTTCATGCCATGGAGTGTGTTGGAATATTGTGACTTCTTACAAGTCAGAATTTAATAAACATTCTATGACCTTTGTTAAAATGGTGTCCTGTTTTTTTTTTGTTCTTTTATGCTAAGAAGTTTGCTCTCTATGCTTGTGGTTGTGATTTGCTAAGGAAAGGCAATTTCTTAATAAATTTGACATCAGAAAGGGTGGATTTCTCTCTCTAGGCTAATACACACCAAATATATGTATGGTCTTTCTCCCCCACAAAAGTGCCTATATCAATAATTATAGTATAATACAGTTAGACATATAAGAGGTCAGTAGATATACCTGTTGACAAAAAATAATACACTTGAAAGGAGTTGTTGGAATGAAATTAAACTAATTGAATTGAATGTGTGTATTTTTGGCACTATAAGGCCCACCGGATTATAAAGTGCATTATGCTGCACTAGTAAGTAACAGGGGTGTTGCCATATTTACCATATTTACAAAACTGTAATTCTTGATTTTTAATTTTTTTTATTTGTTATTTTTTTAAGTCGTAACAAGCAATGGATGGTAATCTACACATTCTCATGAAAACGGTTTGTATGGGCAAGTAAAGCAGTTCCTTAAAAGCTTAGATTTTCACTAAGGCTTGGTGCAGCAGCATTAGCATTGTGGCTAACTGCTAGCTGCAGTTAGCGCTAGTAAATGGAACCCTTAGAGCAAGTACACACAGTTACAGTAAAATATACTCTGTCCGCGGAACGGACAGAGTAGCGGTTAGCGGCTAATGCTAAAACTGCATTAGGCGCGGTGCTGAAGAACTAAACTGAACCTCTTGTATAACGCTGCACTTCGGCGGAGTGGCTTTACTGCTCCTTACAACCTGACTGGTAAAATTCATACATAAGTTGCAGTGGATTATGATGAGCACTGATGATTTTGGGGAAAATTAAAGGATTTTAAGGGTGCTGTTATAGTGGGAAAAATACAGTAAATTATTTATTCCAAACACAACCTGGATTTGTTCCTGAGGGGACACGATTCCGTCCAACAGCAGGTCAAGGTTTCTTCACGACTCCCTTGCAAAAATGACTGCAACGATGTCCGGCTGACAGACGGTCTAGATGACAGACAGTTCGCCAAAATGACGAACTCAAAGTCTATGAACTGAGCAAAATGTCTTGGTGTCTGTTGTAGAGGCATGTATAGCAGTCAATGATCTCTCAGATAGTGGCACTATAAAAAAGTAGCGTCTGAATGCCGTTTTATAGAGCAGAGGGGGAAGCACTTTTATGCCCTCTTGTGGAAAGACTCAATGTCTAATTAAAGCACACCTGTATTTATTTACATACCTGTCTGAGACATAACTGCATGTCTGAGCATCAATAACATTAAAATTGAAAGGGTAAATTCATGTTAGCAGGCTAAATGATAATTAAAAAATAGTTTAATAAACAAAATCATGATATAATTATTTCACAATATATTTAAGAATATATATTAAATATATAATAAAATAAAATTAATATGTTAAAAATTAGTAAGGACCGGTGACTGTTTAATATCCAAATGATTGTAGATGATTATAGATAAACATTTCCAATCTTTAGAACATGATAAGAAGAAGGCAGCTTTTGCGTAAGCCCTATCCAGATGAGATTAGTTTCTCAGGGGGTCCTAGGGAAATTTTCTCTATTATGGGGGGGTCCTCTGTGATTTAATTCTTGTCCGGAATTGTCTGGAATGGCCATACAGGCTGAATTATGAACCGTTTTTTTTGCTAAACTCCTCCGTGGATTTCTGGTAAGTTTAGTCCCGTCTGGATCTACATCTCTTGAGTTTCTTCTCCTCCTGTTTAATAAAATAGCTATTTGTTCACTGCTACGCACTGTAATAACATTTGGGCGCCGTTTTCACAGAGATCCTCGTAAACACAAGAGCGAGTGGAAATGGAGGAGCTACTGAACGCGATGTCATGTGACCGAGAAAAGCAAAAAACAAAACAAAACAAAAAACACCTGTTTTTTTTTTTTTAACCGCAGTCCGGATGCAAGAGTTTTATCATTGAGTAGAAGTGTGAAATATTTTTCACAGTCGTCCCTCTGAGAAATGAATGCCCTCCGGTTATGGCTTTTGACTAACTATAGCTCCTGCATCTGTCTAGAACAATTTTGTTTAATTTAATCTTTAATTCTGTTCTTAAAAGGATGGTTTCTCTCACAGTTTCTCACTTTCCCTGCTTAGTCACAAGTCCTGGCAGTTCACAGCTAAATTGCATCAGATGTGTTTGAACAGGAAATCACTGCACAGTGCCGAACACCAGCAGCCCTCCAGGTCCAGAACTAAATAATCTTTCAGTTTAAACGCTGCTAGAACTGTGCTGATCAGCAGTGTTCCTCAGCCCTGATGCTGAAGGACTATTGTCTTGCACTTTTGTGTTTGTTGGAAGAGGATTTGCAGAGCAGTGACTATTAAAAAGCAGAACTGAGAATCACGAATTTGCTGCTACCCACCACTCGTTTCAGCTAAACCTAAACTGAACAGGAAACTGAATGACCGCAGGCGATGATCTAATGTTCTATAGTTTTCTCTGATTTCTAGGATTACTAAATTAGACCCTGGAGTGGGATATCAGAAGTGTTCTTGAAAAACTCTGTTGCCTTTTTTTAATGTAATGCTTAACATAAGCTAATCCTGAACACCACAGGGTGCCGCTCATTTACAAGACTGCATAATAAAAATAAAAAAAAACATTCAGTGGTTCTAATAATGAGCTATGCCCACTTCCATTAATTTTCCAGTGTTGCCAAGAATCATGTGACTCAGGGTAAATTTAAATGCTTCATTTTACTTTAAGTCTAGACCTTTTGATAGCCTTTTAAAGTTTCTTGTTGGGATCAGTGGTGCAGTGACAGAGGAAAACCAAAAGATTACATCTCACTTTTAATTGTCTCACTTTAAGTGTGTCTTATTAAAGGCTATCCAAATTATTAATGCAATTTAATCAGGTGTATTTAATGGACAGCATGACAACAAAATGTTGTTTAACAGGTTCTTTTTATGTTTTAAGCTCTGTACTACAGTAAAAACCTTCTCAGCTCATAACATTATACATTTATATATAATTGTGTAACTTTTTATTTATCATATTTCAGTCTTTAGTTTAATATTTTTCAGATTACTGTTAGGTAGGTAGATACTTATTCTATATTTCAGTATATATGTATTTGTTTATATATTTCAGTTTTCTTTTTTTGTATTTATTCTGTATTTTTTATGGTTTTGACACCGTTTAGTTTTTCTTTTGTATTTTTTTCTTTTATTCTGTTTTGTTCATTTAGTGTAGTATATTTCCGTTTTTTCAGATTCTGTTTGTTTTTCTTTATCTTTATTTTATTATATATATTTATATTAAATTTGGTTTGTTGAAAATATTTTGTTAATTATTTATTCTATTTAAGTTTATGTGTATTTGTTCTGTTGTTTTTTTTTGTTTTTTTTTAATAGTGTTATATTTATCTGGTTTGTTATTAAATAGTTAAAAAGTTTTAATTATTAGATTTTATTTATTTTTTATTTGTTCTGTTTGTTTTTCTCTTTCTCTTTATTATTTTGTGTTATATAAATCTGGTTTGTTATTAAAATGTTTCTTAAATATTATACTTTATTTGTTCTGTTTTTTTCATTTGTTTGATTTTGTTTGTCGGATCTTTTTATTTTGTGTTATATAAATCTGGTTTGTCATTAAATATTTTGTTAATTATTTATTCTATTTTATATTACTTTATGTATATCTTCTGTATTTTTTTATTCTCTTTTATTATTTAGTGTTTTATTTATCTGGCTTGTTATTCTATACTTTTACTATATCTATACTTGTAAATAGTTTTTATTTATTCTGTATTTTTATTTTTTTAGAAAGTGTTTAGTTTTTTTTATTGTTATCTGTTGATTTTTTTTTTCATGACTGGCTCTGAACTTCCGTGTGGATCGGCGCGCTCGTCATATCCGCTGTGTGTCACTGCGGCGATACTGATCTGTAGATGTAAATGGAGGAGAGGGAAGATAACAGCGGGACAGAGAGCTCAGTCCGGCCGCCAGCGACTCCTCACGCCCCGCGCTTCCTCCTCCAGCCGGTCCTTCACTAGCTCTCTCAGCGGCAGCAGCAGCGGCTCAGCGGCCTCGACACTCTCCCAGTCAGCAGCCATTTTCGCGCGGATGGCCGGTCAGGTTTGGAGGGCCGCTGGCCGGAGCCGCGGGCCTCAGCTGCGGACGCTGCTGGTGCTGTCGGCGCTCGGGGGACTGGTGTGTATGGTCGCCGCTGCGGAGGCGAAGGACTGCGACAGGACCTGCGTGAACGGCCGCTGCAACCCGGCCAACGGGAACTGCCTGTGTGATCCGGGCTGGGTAGGGGATCAGTGCCAGCACTGCGGCGGCCGCTTCAGGTAAGAGAACCGAGAGCAGCAGCAGCAGAGAGAGAGCGGCCAGGGTTTACCAACCAGACACACAACAGCCGAGACCTGCCTGCCTCTCAGCGGAGCCTGTCTGAGTATCTTTACTGCGTTAACTAACGCTGGATAACCCAGCTTACTGTCTGCTGTCTGTTTAGAGCTGCAGGTCGGGTCCTTCAGTCTGTCTGTGAGCTGTAAAGCCGATTAGATTGTGTGGAATTGGGCTGAATTGTTTGTTTTTTTGACAGAAAGGGAAATTAGAGCTGCTAAAGTTAGATAAGCTCTTTAGCTAAGGTTAACTAATAGCTAGCTGCCTTGTGTCTGGTGTTGTTTGTTTACAGTGGTGTAGATACAGATATAGGTTAGCTGGCTCGCTAGGTGTGTGCTGTAAACTGCAGGTTTTCATAGTACATCTTAAATTACTAATATATAAATACAGATTATTCTCCTGTACTAAAATTAGCAGAATGTGTTCTCAGTCATTAAGGAAACATTCTACATTCTAGCTTTAAGGTTGAGCACAGAAATCTTTTGACAGCAGTAGGACTGCATTGTTTACTCAACATAATTAACAGTGTCTCTTATATATAAAAAAAATTCAACTACAAATTTTAGTGTGGACTAACTGTTAATTTGTCCTGGACACCGGACACAGAAATGCAATATGAGAGAGTTGAGAGCTGCTCACTCACTCCTTTTACACTGAGCTTGGTCTCCAGAAGTGACAGACATAACAGATTATATATATATATATATATATATATATATATATATATATATATATATATATATATATATATATATATAAGTATCACAACTTTTCACATATAAACATTTTCTGGGCATTTAAATAGTATTTAGATCCTACGTTCAGCCCTTTTTATAGTTTTGATTGGATAGAAAAGGCTAGGAACAGGAGCAGTACCCATAAAAAAACAGACATTGAGAGCATGGCACGAATAATCATTGACCGATTGACGATTCAGAAAATTAATCAGCAAAATAGTTGTCAACAGCAGTTTTACAGCAAATGTGTTCTTTGATTTGTCCAGTACAGAGAATATTTCTGTTTTTATTTCTTTATAAATAGAAAAAAAATCCACTACCCATTCCCCAGTCTTATGCTGCCTTTAGGTTTAGCTGGCTAACTCGGTGTACTGTCAATTGCTATAACTGTTATTTTGTACCAATCGTTAAACTTCACTACATTACACAAAGTGCAGGACACAGAAATGTAATTTTAGAGAGTTGAGAGCTGCTCATTCACTTTATTTACACTCAGCCTGGTCTCCTAAAGTGACGAACATAACAGATTACACAGTTTCTCACTAAATATCACAACATTTTACATATAAACATTTTCTGAGCATTAAAAGAGTATTTAGATCCCATGTTCATTTTTTTTTATATAGTTTTGAAAGGATAGAGAAGGCTAGGAACAGGAGCCATGCCCACAGGAAGCAGAGATTGAGAGCACAAATATTCGTTGACTAATTAATTGACTATTCAACTATTCTGCTGATTACTTTTTTGGATTAAGCATTAGTTGTAGCCCAGTTGCAGACAGCAGTTCTTCAGCCAGTATGTTCTTTGAATTGTCCATTACAGAGCAGATTTCATTTTGTTTTTTTCTTCAAGCCTCTGATTCCGTCTGTTGCCCATTTCCCAGTCTTATGCTGCTTTAAGGTCATGTTGTGTTTTAGCCTCTGATCCCACCTACTGCCCTTTCCCCAGTTATATGCTGCCTTCAGGTAGGAGTTATCTTACTAGGTAGCTGCCTTGTGTCCAGTGTTGTTTGTTTACAGTGGTGTAGATACATAGATAGCTGGCTCACTAGGTGTAGTGTAAGCTGCAGGATGTGTTCTCAGTTATTAAGGAAACATTAATAACAATGTTTAGTTCTCAGTTAAGCACAGGCATCTCTTGACAGCAGTAGGGCTGCATTGTTTACTCAACATAATCAACAGTGTGTCTTATAAAAATTGTCCATTCCAAACTTCAGTGTGAACTAATTGTTAAACTGTACTACATTACACAAAATGCTGAAGACAGAAATGCAATAGGGAAAAGTTGAGCACTGTTCACTTGCTCATTTAATACTTGGCTTGGTCACCAAAAGTGACAAACATAACAGATTACAACTTTTTTCACTAAATATCACATTATTTCACATTTAAATGTCTTCTGGGCATTAAAGGGCATTTAAATTCCACACTTTGTTTTTTATATCATCTTGAAAGCAAAGAAAAGGCTTGAAACAGAAGCCGTGGCCACAGGAAGGAGAACATGGCATGAATAATCTTTAAATAATTGTAAAAGTAATCGACCGAGTGGTCAACAACCAAAATAATCATTAGTTACAGCCTTGTAATTGTCTATTACAGAACATAAATCTGTTATTCTTATACTGCTATAAAGTCATGTTGTGTTTTAGCCTCTGATCGCAACCACCTCCCATTCCCCCCAGTCTTATGCTGCCTTCAGGTCGGAAATATCATATGCATATAAATGCTGCCACCTTAAATTATTTCTATAAAGCAAGCCCTGACTTTGAGTTGAGTTTGTTTTGCTTGCTGTAATTATCAATATTTGAAACTTGGTGTTTGTGTTGTTTCCATCCAAAACCACTTTGATAGAATTGTGTCATATTTATAAGCTCCAAAGTTGTGAGTAATATCCTTCGAGCTGGACTTGAAGGCAGCATAATTTCCACAACTGGGTTGCCAGGCATTGAACACCATAGCAGGCTTAAACAGCTTCCTGCTTAGTTGGAATTGAGCAAGCAAACTGGCTCAGCAGAAACAACACTGAGGTGATATCCAACTTTAAAAGGCTTTATGATCAGAGACAAAGTATAACACAAGTAAATATTGAGAATGTGTTAATAGATGGACACAGCTTGGAACCCAGAAGGACTACAAGATGGATGCTGAGCTGGGTATTTTTTTATCTGGACAGGTAGATAAGCACTGAGCTGCATCTGTCTTTGACTAATGTCCATCAAGCCTGTTAGCTAACAGGTGACAGTTATAAAAAGTTCTGCTGGAGCTGGATTGTAGTGCGTAAGCAATAAAAACTTTGCGAGCACAGATGTCAGCTCAACTTATAGAGCATTATTTGTTGCTAGTTATCTTCATGAACGCTTCTTCCTCTCATTTATTGTGTAGGTTCAGTGACCTCTATTTGGCAACCCCTGTAAACTTTTTATCTGGGCAGAAGGGGGTGGGGCAGACAACTCTCGCCAGTGTTTTGAAATTGGAGTTGCCTTTTTTTTTTTTTTTTTTCGCACACTTGCTGTCAATTTGTACATTTTGTTCAGTAATAAATGCGAGCAGCGTCGTGAAACAGCAAAAGGAGTCCGATCTCCAAACACTGAATAGAGTTTTCTGCCACTACCTGCTCTTCCTAAGATGTGAGGCTCACGTGGGTTGCCAGATCATCACACAATAGCAAGAGACAACGAGTCAGTCTTTCTCGACAGCTGATCAGTGAATGTATAAGTTTCAGTGTCCAAAATGTCCATCACTGCTACACTAGTGGTGGTGGTAAATTACCTGGCTATGGTTAGCGAACCTTACTGAAGCTCAGTGATGACCTGTTCAGCAGAAAAATCGCCAGCTCTCCTATTTCCATGGCTGCAGCACACTGTTTATGTGCTGTTGTCTTTACCTGGCAGCCCTGAGTGTGGAAATGGGACTGAGGGAATGGCGGTGAAAAGATTTGGAGACTAAAACCTGCACAGATTTCTGTGATTTACCACAGAGTTAAAAAAAAAGAAAAGTCAAGAGCTGACAGTGCTTTTTCATATCGGATGTTCCATCCTGATTATGGTATGAGTTACTACAGAAAGTCTAATCCTTAATGGTCCTTTAAGTAAAGGATAAAAATAATCTCTGGTCTTGTTCCAGGACCTAAGCTAGTCATACTACACAGTCTGTACTAAGAAGCTAGCAAGCTAGCTAGCATGCTGGCTTGGTTATCGTATCAGCAGTCAGTGTGAAAATGTCCTAGAACTAGTATCCTGGGAACTGATGCTTTTGTTTTTTGATCTCAATGAAGTCTTGCTCTCATGACTGAGGGCTCTAACCAGACCTTTAAAAGGCTGCTTGTTATTGCTGCAGTGTGACAATAGGCTACTGGCAGCGTTTTTTGGAATAATGCGTTTTAAGTGTGTGTGTGTCGAGCTGCAGGCTGTTAGACTGTGGTCCGTGGCACTGAGGGGTTATTGATGGGGCTGCTTGTGCTCAGAGTGGGGTTGGCTGAGGTGAAGTCAGCTCCATATTGTCTGAAAGTACAGTGAGTGAAGCCAAACGATCATGTGGTGTCAATCATAGAGCCAGCCATGTTTTCAGAGAGACAGAGGAGGTTTTGACCCTCGTTGTTGAGGATGTGATCTGTCGCTACATCATGGGACATTCAAACAAATACGGCCACAAAGTACCACACTGTCCACCACTCTGTCGGCTCTTACGTGTTTGTGCACATCTGTGAATGAGCTCTCCGGAGTTTGATGGCCTTCGAATGTTGGGGACTTTGTGTTCTCTTGGTATTTTAGCTTTAGCTTTGAGGTCTACTATAAATGGATATTCATTTATTACCATTACAGTCATGCAAATGATTTAGTTTTTGGATTTTGTCCAATTCAGTAAACTCTTGGAGACCATGTCCTAGTCCTTAAATTGAGGCTAAGACTAAACAGTTTAGCGAAACTGGCAATACAAGAGGTTCAAGCTCACTTGTATCATGCTGCCTTCATATCAAAGTCATATAAAAAAATAATAAAATATTTAAAAGTATTTGTTATTAAAATTTTGTCTTACTTGTGCAATAGAGCTTTTGAGAAATGTCTATTTGAATACTTAAATTTGGAGTATTTTTAGACCATTTAAAATATATATGGAAATATTTAAAATATTTAGTTTAGTAAAGGAAGCTATGTTAAAGTTGTTGGCGTGCCTCTTTTTAAGGTCTATTTTTAAAATTCTTCAGCTGTTTTTCTGTTAATGAAGTCTGATTTCTTTATATATTTTGTAATTTTGCGGGTCAAATTAAACCCTATACTAATTAAAGACTTAATTTAATGCCTTAGTGTTTCATATTATAAGAACTCCTAACAGTAGAGTAAGTCACAAAGCTATATTTAAGCCCGGTCCTGCAAAATATATGAATACATTTATTATAATAAAAAAACAGTGATATACTGTGAAACGGTCAAAATCTTGGTCATACTAGCAGCACTATTGTGAATTTAATTACTCTATGTTAGCAAAAAAAAAAAAAAAAAAAAGAAGTAAACAAAAAAAGCATTTTTTCTGAGGGTTGTTGTGTTGTTTTGGACCAAAACCACTTTGAACAGGCTAATTGTTTGTGTTGCGGCCTTGAAGGCAGCATTAGCCTTGGTAGCAAGATTCTAGTTCACAAATCTTGTCATGCATGCATGCATGCGTTGTGCACATGGCATTTGTATACACGTGAGATTAAAACCCAAAGCCATCCAATTGTTAAGAAAGACTGTCACGTTCACAGTTTGTGTTTGACACTCTGTCCAGACTCTTGGTCTCTCTGTCTTTAAAAGTGGGTAGCCATTAAGACTTCACCAAAGGACTGGTTAGGGTTAAGGCCAATTTCTATTTATTTGTTAAACCTACGCATTGCAGTGTGTCCATGAGCAATTATTGCAGTAGTAACTTCATTTACATTTATAGCGTTTGGCTGATGTTTTGTTCAGAGATAATTATGTCACACAGATACTGAAATGTAGCATCCACCTATAACAGGTATAGCAGGTAATTAGCGCTCTTGTTCATGCGGTGTGGTGCTTTTACCCAACCAATGTATTGAAAGCCTTTTTGCCACAGATAAGCTGTAACTAACTATCATGTGGAAAACACGAGTTTAAATGAAACTGACCTGCTTTAAATGATACTTAAACTTGACTTTTTGAACAGAAAGTTCTGGTGTTTTTGAGTAGTTTGTTAGTGTAAATAAAGACTCATATAAAAGAATGCTGATGGAGGGTGGAGTATTAAATCCCAGTCTGCTCTAAAGGAGAAAGTATAAATATAGGAAGTATCAGTGACCCAGTCACTGTTTCAACAACCAGTTATCATCTTTCCACTTCTTCTGTTGTGGCTGTTGAAAGGGAATGTTTCAGAACATGTTTATTCAGGTTTATAGAGAGGGAACGTGTACATGCAGGTCCTACATAAACAGTTAGCCCTCAGAAACAACTGAACCCAGGCATGTCTGACATGAAGGCACATGTTTTGATAGTGAGCCACTAGTTGCTTATGCCAAAACTGACATGTTGGTGCAGAAAGTGACTGCTTTAAAGCTTCATTCTTCCTTTTCTGATTAATGAACTGATCATTAAAATTGTTTAAAATGTATTAAACATGTTATGAAATGACTTAACCATATTTTTCGTACTATACACTAAACATCCTTAAATTTCGTCTTATGTATACATTTTTACAGTCAGGTTGTAAGGAGCAGTAAAGCCACTCAGCTGAAGTACAGCGTTATACAGGAGTTTCATTGAAGATTCTCCAGCACCGAGGCTGGAGCAGTTTTAGCATTAGCCGCTAACCGTAGCTTTAGCTCTTTTGCCGTTCAGAGGTGAGGACATCAGACTGTAGTCTGCACCTTTACTTTGTTAAAAAAAGGTATATGTGGGATGAACCACTAGCTGATAGCGTCCTGTCTTACCGGAACACTCAGGGTTCCTCAGTCTAGCGCTGTCTGGCAGTATTTACTAGCGCTAACCACTTTCATTACATTGCTAAGGGTTTGCACTAGGGATGCTCTGAATATTATGAAACTGAAATTAATAATTTATACTATTCATAACAGTGACTAATTTATTTTAAGACAAGGCAGGTTTATTTGGATAACATCTTTCATAAACAGAGGCAATTCAAAGTGCTTTACAGAAAGATTAAAGATTCAATGCAGAATAAGTTTAAAGGAAAGTTAAAAGATTATAATTAAAAGAATAAAAAGTAATGCAAACTATATATCGTCGCTGTCCAATGAAAAACACTTATCTCCAAAACAGTAACTTTACAGGGGAGATAAAAAACCTTGTAAACTTCCAATGGAAGTCAATGTAAAGAGTTTATTTCAGGTAATTTTGAAGAGTTTCTTTTGGTCCGTTAATCAAGAAATTTTGGCACAGTTTAAGGGACAGTTTGTCTGTTTAAATTATGAAGTTAACTAAAAATCACCAAAGAAATGGAGATACTTGTTTTTCATAGGACAGCGACGATATACAAAATATGACTTTCAAAACAGAATTATAATGAATAAAATAGAATATAAGAAATACATTTAAGAACTAATACAGAACAATGTTAAAAGAAAACTTCAATACTTAATAATTAAAAGAATGTACAAGTGATGAAAACTAAGAACTAAAAAAGCAACAAGACAAGGAAAATAAAGTACTAAAAGTAGCAAAGACCAGCAATTTACACAGTGTGGAAAGGTCAGAAAAAAACATATGTTTTCAGCTTCTTAAAAGAGATTACAGTTTGAGCAGAACATTTCACAGCTTCTGGAAATGTGGTCCAACTGATGGCAGCATAATGTCTGAAAGCTTCCTCACAGTGTTAAATTCTGGTTTTAGTCTAACAGGTCGGAATTTCTTTAGCATTTCAAAGATTCTGGTCTAAACCCGTTCAGTGCTTAATAAACGAGGAGCAGTTTTTAGTATTTTAAACTCTCTTCTCCAGTTGCTCGGGAGGCACTGTAATGATCTGAGCACTGGAGTCAGGTGTTCCTGCCTCTTGGTGCTGGTTAGGATTCTGGCAGCAACGTTCTGAGTAAGCTGCAGTTGTCTGATAGATGTTTTGGGGAGGCTGTTACAGTAACCTAGTCTACTGGAAATAAATGTGTGAATGAGTTTTTCTAGATCTCTTTCACCATCATCTTCATCTTCTCTCCCTCTTTTCTCAGCAGTTTAAACACTTGTATCGGTGCTACTTTTAACTTTCTCTTTCTGCAGCTCTTTCACCTCCTAAATCTGGGTGTGACGTCTTGTTGGTTTACTCCTTATTTTTGAAGTGTTTGTTTCTGTGTTTACAACTTTAAGTTAGGATTAGCTGTTGTCTGCTGTGTTTGTATGTCTTAATATTTGAATTTTAACGAAATCAACCAGCACAAACCACTCAGAGACAGTTCCTGTGTTCCCAGTCACCTGATTATAAATTACTAATCATTGACACACATTAGCTGCTTTCCTACTCCAGGGCTGGAGGGTTTTGAGCAGGGTGTATGATCGTTCTGCTGGCTTTGCCACTTGGGCACTATTAAGCACTAAATGCTTACAAACCTGACTGGGCCCCGTGTTCTCAGCATGATTAGCGAAGTGTACCTGGTTCCATAGAACCATTCAGTGGGAGGGGTTAAAGACTGAGGGACCTGTGTATTGGATTCCTGGGCGAGCTGTCTTCGCAGTTTTGCTGCTTGTGGTAGCGGCATAAAAACACAGTTCTCCATTTTGTATTTAATTATCTACTATGCTCTCTGGTCCTGATTAAGCAACTCCACAAATAGAAACAAAATCAGGTTTACACACACCTGCATGTAACAGTACGGCACAACCTCAGTGATCATTTAGCCCCACAGTAGAAAAGCAACTCAGTATCAGTAAATCAGTATTTACTGCAGGTCCTTAATCCACCTGTTATTCCTCATGTCAAATAAACCCAAATCCAACTTTGAAAAAACAGGAAAATATTTTTAATCATGTTTGGATTTTTAAAACCTTACCCATAATCTGATCTGAGCTTAATTATAGTAATGAAATAGAAAATGACTTATTTAATGCATTTGCAGGGGTTGGACAATGAAACTTAAACACCTGGTTTTAGACCACAATAATTTATTGTCTCGATGGACAGTTCTAGTGGAAGAGTTGAGGTGCACATTGAATTCTGACGTGGTTTGGGCAGCAGTGGTTTTATGTTTTTTGGATACAATGTGGATTAGCACCCGAACATCCCTTTCAGACAGCTTCCTCTTGCATCCACAGTTAATCCTGTTAGATGTGGTTGGTCCTTCTTGGTGGTATGCTGACATTACCCTGGATACCGTGGCTCTCGATACAAAATCACAAAGACTTGCTGTCTTGGTCACAGAGGCGCCAGCAAGATGTGAACCAACAATTTGTCCTCTTTTGAACTCTGGTATGTCACCCATGATGTTGTGTGCATTGCAATATTTTGAGCAAAACTGTGCTCTTACCCTGCTAATTGAACCTTCACACTCTGCTTTTACTGGTGCAATAATGTTCAATTAATGAAGATTGGCCACCAGGCTTCTCCAACCCCTTGTTTCATTGTCCAACCCCTGTATATTATGTATATTAATTGGGGCTTTGTAAAATTAACACCTTCATTTTGATTAATCAATCACAGATAAAAGAATGTTGATGAGCATGGTAGTCAAGTCTTGACACTCAAGTTCCTGAGAAGTTCCAAGTTAAATTGAATGACTCAAGTTATTGTGATTCAGAATCTAATTAATGTGGGAAATTAGTAGCAATACCCAACCCTAGTATTTCTTTTTTTTTTCTCCCCTAGTGATAATGTGTATTTTAATGTGAATAAATAATGTGTTACTCAATCATTTTATCTTATTCACCCAATCACAAAGTTTTTTTAATATATATGTATATATTTTTTTAAGTCAAATAATTTCTGTTGCTAAATATTCAGTGCATTCCTGTTGGTTGCCATAGTGTCTGTTAGTATTGAGTTGGTAAACAAACTTAACAAACACACCATTTTGGAATCGTTATAATCGTAATATAAAGTGTAAAACTACTAATCGCTATCAGTTTTCATGAATGCTGGACTTCCTTTCTCTTTATACCAAGTCTCTGTGCGTGAGACTCATTAAGGGCGACGTTTGGCTCGTTTCTGTAATGGTCGTCATTCCCTCATCATCAGTGGTTGGCCATTAATAGAATTATATAAAAGCAGTTATTCTCAATGAAAGTGGGTCATTAAAACAGACAGAGGGAGGAATGTGTATCTGGACCAGATCTGAAGAATAGCCCTGTATGTTATTTTCCTTAAGCGCCCTTGTGTCTGTAATCCATAGCCAACTTAGTCATTCTGTAACTAAATTATCACAAACGCAATCTGCTGTAATAAATAGACAGCGTTTATTACACTGCTGCAGGAATGACAGAACACTGCCTGTCTGTCCCGTCCCATAAACATACCAACACTCACACGCTCACTGTCTCCTTCCTCTTTACACTCTTTAAATAGATGGAACGCACATTCCTTCCCGAGCTCCAGCGCCGCACTGATGCATCACATCCTGTGGAGTTTCGTGGATGCTGTGAGAAAGCTTTATAAAGCAGAGTCTTCCCTCACTCTTTGTGGAGCAGCTCTGTTATTGAAGCTGCTAGCTCCCGGTGCTCTGCTGCTCTGCCTGCCTTTATTTTATTCTCTTTGCCTTTTAAACTGAAGTCTGCAGACAGTTTTGACTGCTTCTGTCAGACACCTGTTCTAACTGTTAAGATGTGCCTCTTATATGCTGTTATCTCGTGGGCGTTTTAAATCATTTAGGTTTTGATAAATGAAGAGATTATTTTAATAGAGATGTTCAAATGAAGATTTTTTTATGTAGTTTAACTGCAGGTTAATGATTCAGGAAAAAAATGCTAAAAAAATGCCCTGGGCAGTGAGGAGATCTTTGCCAAGCCTTTGTCTTGGTGGTTCTTGAGTGGTTCCTGGCCATCTGAATCAGTTTCCTTTCAGCTGAGGGGGGGGATTTACACTTTTTAGAAATCTGGCTGTGATTTTTCTTTTTTTTAATATATATTTTTTAATCCCAATGTAAATTTTACTAGTCAAATAAAAAGCTTCTTCAGGCTTGCTTAGCAACAGTAAGGCAAGTTTTTTTTTGTAAGGCAAGTAAGGCAAGTGTTTACCACCCGAAAGTCTTGACCAGAATTCGCACCAAGGTTTGTGTCTGTTACATTGTATATGTTTGGTCTGGTTAATTTTAAATAGTTTGTTGAATGTTCGTTATGAGTTGCTTTGTCAGGTGTTGTGACCAATTCTTGCTCTCTGTCAGAATCTGACTCCACTTCATGTACACGCTCGCCCCCCAGTAGAATGAGTGTAAAAGATTATCCTAAGATTCCTTTTATAATTAGGGTTAATCTACTGTTACAGTACATAAATTATTCCCAGCCCAAGCATTTATGTCCTTACTGATGCATGATGCACCTGCACACCAAGGGAAGTCTGATTTCAGCACAACACGTATTCTTTTTTTTTTCTATGCTTTGTTTTAAAGTCTGATTCAACTTCCTGTAATTGGTCTGAATGTCTAAACCATCTGTAAAAGTGCTTTCACGCTGCAGACGAAATGGACCGTGGCTCAGTAGATCCACACCCAGATCGCTTCTTTTGGTCAGACCAAACCGAAAAGTCAGAAATCCTTATTTATCCTTGTCTTCTCCCAGTTGGACTAGTGTAATGCCCTGTTCACCTGCCTGAGTCTGAGAGACGTGTCTCAGTAACAGTAACTTGTTCACAATGTTCACAACCCGTCTTTTCACTAGGACAAAACATTGGGACCTTTTTACCCCAGTGCTGCCCTCTCTTCACTGGTTGCTGGTGAATCTGCTGCACCTTATGTATGAATTTCAACAGTCAGTTTGTAAGGAGCAGTAAAGCCACTCCACTGAAGTACATAAAGTATAAATGTTATAAATGAGTTTCCATTAAGATTCTCTTTAGCAGCGAGGCTGGAGCAGTATTAGCGTTAGCGGCTAATTAATGTCCTGAGAGGAGAGTTCTGTGTTCCTGTGGCAGAAACATCACTAGCACTAGCTCTTTCACCATTCAGAGGTGAGTATATTGGACTTTAGCCTGCATGAATACCATGTTAGCTGCTAGCTGATAGTGCCCTGACTTACCGGAACACTCAGGGTTGTTTATTGTAGCACTGTTGAGCGGCATTTACTAGTGCTGCTGCTAACCGCACTAAAACATTGGAAATCTAAGCTTACTGTTCCTTCAATTGTCGCTTATAATGCGCCTTATAATCCGGTGTGCCTTATGTATGAAAATGGAGCAAAAAAATTGATGTTTATTGATGCGCTGTAAAATACGCTAATAATGTAAGATCTCTAAGGTCCTCCAATCAAGAGTTGCTGACTGCTCCTCGAACTACACTAGAGTAAAAAGGTGACCAGGCTTTTGCAGCTAATGCTTCCAGACAGTGAATTGATCTCCCTCCCTACAGACATCCTTTTGCTTTTGGTTATGTCTGTACCTTGATGATTATGTTGATTATGTTGCATACCTTGGTTCTTTTTTTTGTTGTTGTTGTTTTAGATTCTTTTATTTTACTACAGAAAATGCAAAATTCTAAACACAGAAAATAAGGCAGGCATTTCTGGGAATACAGCAAGGCCATGCTAAAACACGCCTTCAGTATTGTTGGATCTCTCATGGAGTGTTTCTAGAACTTTGTAATAATTTTATCTAACAGTGGTTCCAGGAGCACAGCGCTGTTCTGTGTCGTATCATTGTTATGTTGGTGGCGTTTGGCTCCGATTCAAAACACACCACCTACCTTTTACATATTCACTGAAAAACTTTGAACCCACAAACCTTCAGCGCTGTGTTTTACTGTCAGTCTTTAAACGCTATCAGATGAGTGCTGGTGTGGTGAATTACGCAGCAGGTCATCTACAGCTGGACTTTGGCTCCTGATTCAGGCTGTGTTTTGCTCTGTCCTCTGAGGTGTGTTTACAGTTTGATTGTTATTGAGATATTCTTGTGTTAATCTTTTCCGCAGGCTAACTGGACCTTCTGGATATCTGTCAGATGGACCCGGAAACTACAAATACAAGACCAAGTGCACCTGGCTTATAGAGGGACAGTGAGTATTCTCTGTTACTTCCTTCCCTGTTCTGCTGAAGCGTCTGTCTCACGCAGAAACAGGGACATTACTGGGGTGTTTCTGCTGGTTATTTTGGGACTGTGTGTCATGAGCACATGCAGTCTTAAAACAGTGTTTACCAGTATGAATGTTACCACAAGCTTACCATGATAGAATCACTTCTATTGTGTTTTCAAAAATATTTAACTATTAAACTGCAATAACACAACAGTTATCCATTATTGTTATAACCTTTCTGCACTTAATATAGAAAGACATAACATTATCCTTCTGGAACATGGACTTTTCCCTTGCATTTTTAATAATTCCTAGCTATTTGGGATAAGTAGGACCTAACGAGTAGTGCTGGATAAACCCGTATACCAGAGGGGACATTAAAACCAGTATATTGTCTATTTCCACATACCGCCATAACGCTAGAGGTGCTGCAGAGTGCCACATAGAACAGCACTGCCAAAGAAGCAGATACAGCGTGGTAGCTAATGTTAGAAAAGACATAGAAAGCTAATACACTGGAGTAAAAGTAGCTCCTCTCTGTGGAGTGTGAAGATCCTGGGCTGTCCTGCCTGGAGAAACATGAGAACAGCACTTTATCTGAGGAGCTCCTGCTGCTGTTCCTCATTCGGGATCAGAAGAACCCAGTTAGTCCAAATACAAAAACAAGTTAACAATCTAGTTTCAGACGTTTTAAAATTGGAAGAGAGTCTGGATTGGCTGTAGAAACGCTTGACTGGGATTCCTGCCAAATGATTTTCAATCAATTGAGGTTAATGTCATGTGACCATTAACTGAGCTTAATGTCGTCATGTGTCGTCATATACACACATTGTCTTCATATGAGGCCAAAGGGTTGATGTTTAAAAAAAAAAAAGAAGTATCATGGTGCAGAGACGCAGAAATGTAATGTCCCCATATGAGCATTCTATTATAAACTATTTAAATAATTAAGAATAATGTAGTAACATAAAAACACAGTGCAATAAAATCTGAAATTGCCTTCTGAATTTACTTTGGGAGTAAAAAAAAGGATATATCTGCTTTCCTATCTTTTAATCCACAAATAAAATCTGTTTTCAAAGGTACAAAGGTACTTTTCCATCTGTAATAAAGGTAATAAATAAGAAATGGGAAGTGAGAGAATGAACAAAGGCCCCCATTGCTTGGTAATTACACATTTCTGGTGTTATTATGAAGGTGTAACAAACAAAAAGAGATGTAATATTCAAGGTTCACATTTATCTTATTTTGCTGGATTTTCTCTACACATCTCCTCTCACAGATATCGAGAAATTGACACTGTAACTGTTTTTTTTAAATCAGCCACATAGTTTATTGTGATTTAATGATACAGATGCACTTGTGATGCTCAGCCTTTAACATGAGGTACCACAGCAACCACTTTGTGAGTTGAATGTATCAGCAAGTTTTTGTTTAGTTTTAAGGCTCAGCTTGTGCTTACAGCTATAACTGAATGAGTATACAACATACAGTGCATCTTTAACACCAACAAAAAAAAAAAACAAATAAATTATGAAAGATATATGTGCACCTAAATGTGTGTTTGTTTCATTAAAGATGGATGCTGTACACTCATTCTGCCTCAGAAAAAAAAAACTGGTTCAAATAACATTTCAAAGAAACTGAAAGCCATTATTGCCATGATATTATATTACAGAGGTCACCAACTGGCGGACCGCGGTCCGTGTCCGGACCCAGACGTTGTCCGATCCGGACCCAAACCGAAACTAGAGAGAAGGATTTAATTCTGACCGTATTCATTTAAAGCGGCGGAACGTTTATTGTCTTTATGGTTTACGTGCAGCGCAGTAAGCACACAGACCAATCGCATGTGCTGTAAAATCACCAAACGCCCTCATCTGCTGTGCAGATGCGAGCGCGAGGAGCCACGCGGGCATTGAGACAGGCGGTGAGAAGTCGGAGAATAAAGCGAGAAAAGCTAATACAGATGGTGCGCACCAGAAAAATAAATAAAAATACTACCTTAATAAAAACATATTAACAGTAATGTAACCTAGCGGTGTTACTTGGAGGAATTAAAAAGAAACAACCGAGACAACAGTGCAAAATATTCCACTTTACTCCACCTGATCAGAACTCAGCAAGAAAAAAAACCCTCCCTCCCTCGCTCGCAGACGCGCTCTCTTTAATCCCAAAACAACCCTACCTCAAAACTAAGGCAACCCCCACGGGACAAAAAGCATTGGCAACTTCCCACATTAGTTTTACACACTACATAATAAAGTCTGATACAGTAATAATATTAAATAAAATAAAACTGCTGTTTTTTTTAAAAAAGCTGATATTTTGGTCAAGTTCAACAAACATTTCTCCACACATTGTATGATTTGTCATTCATGTAATAATCATGACAGGCAGGCGCAAATCTAATATAAATAAAATTAAATAGAATAAATAAAGCATTTTGAAACAAAGCTAACATACAGATTCACATTAATAGACTCGATAAGTTCATTTATTTAATGATAGGTTCATAATGTAATTTATTTAAATTTTAAAACAATACATATTGTTGAAATATACTAGTATGTGTATTTTGTTTTGTCTTTCAGTATACAGTATATAATACTGTATATAATACAGTATATAATACTGAATCATAACACTAAAAGTTAAAAATAGCGACGGTCCGGACCTTGGCCTGGCAAAATTTTCTCTAACTGGACCATAGTGAATTCTAGTTGAATACCCCTGTTATATTACATGAAGTGCTTCGAGAGGCTAGTCATGAGGAACATCAAGACACAACTGCCCTCTTCACTGGACCCCCTGCAGTTTGCGTATCGTCCCAATCGCTCCACGGACGATGCCATCACCACCACCCTTCATCTCTCCCTCACCCACCTGGAGAAGAAGGACACTTACGTCAGAATGCTGTTTATAGACTTCAGTTCAGCATTCAACACAATCATCCCACAGAACCTCACCAGGAAGCTAAGCTCGCTAGGCCTCAACACCCCCCTCTGCAACTGGATCCTGGACTTTCTGACGGGGAGACCCCAGTCAGTCCGGTTCGGGGGCAGCACCTCCAGCACCATCACATTGAACACGGGGGCCCCCCAGGGCAGTGTCCAGAGTCCTCTGCTGTTCACCCTGCTGACTCATGACTGTGCTGCAAAACACAGTTCTAACAGCTTTATCAAGTTCGCCGATGATACAACCGTGCTGGGTCTCATCACCAAAGGCGACGAGTCAGCATACAGAGAGGAGGTGCAGCGGCTGACAGACTGGTATACAGTCAACAACCTTCACCTGAATGTGGACAAGACAAAGGAAATGGTTGTTGACTTCAGGAGAGCACAACACACCCACTCTCCACTCAACATCGACGGGTCCTCTGTGGAGATTGTTAAGAGCACCAAGTTCCTTGGTGTCCACTTAGCAGATAACCTCACCTGGACCCTGAACACCAGCTCTACAGCCAAGAAAGCCCAGCAGCGTCTCTACTTCCTCCGGAAGCTGAGAAAGGCCCGTCTCCCTCCACCCATCCTCACACTCTTCTATAGAGGGACCATTGAGAGCATCCTGAGCAGCTGCATCACTGCCTGGTTTGGGACCTGCACCGTCTCTGACCGCAAGACCCTCCAGCGTATTGTGAGGACAGCTGAGAGGATCATCGGCGTCTCTCTCCCCTCCATCACGGACATTTACACCACCCGCAGCATCCGCAAAGCAACCAGCATTGTGAATGACCCCACTCATCCCTCACACGAACTGTTCTCCCTCCTGCCTTCGGGAAGAAGGTACCGCAGCATCCGGTCCAGCACGAGCAGATTCTGCAACAGCTTCTACCCCCAAGCCATCAGAGCCCTTAACTGCAGAGACTGAACTGATGGTTTTTCTGTACATGCACACACACTCTTACCCCACTTACCCCAGAAAATGGAAAGCACTAAAAACCCTACTACCTCACTGGACTCTATTGCACACTGTGTAATAGAGTAATTACTACCTCACCTGGTCTTTTTTGCACACTGCATAATTTGCACATTGTCTTGTTATTTATTATTCTTTGTCTGTATTGTGTTGTATTGTCTGTCTGCACTTTTGTACTGTTGCACTATTGTTCTGTCTACACTGTGTTTATGTGCACCATGGTCCTTGGAGGAACGTTGTTTCGTTTCACTGTGTACTCTGTATATAGCTGAAATGTCAATAAAAACCACTTTGACTTTGACTTGACTTTGATATTAATGCCCATGATGAGTCTATGTAAACCAACCATAACTCTAAACAGTTATTTATAGATATAAGTTTTGTGTCGCTAGTCTGGAACAAAGAATCTCCTTATACTATTATTTTTGCTTTTTTATGGGAAATGTACCCCAGGCTATGTCTGATCAGAAGGATGATGTCATACTGAAAGCCCTGAGAGGAGACAATCTGCCCTTGTTCCACTGTGAGGAAATTGGCACTTAGTAGTGCCAGTAGTGATGGCCAGGCAATAACATGCTATAAAATGAGTAGCTAAGACATAAACACAGAAAACAATTGTGAAACAGGCTCTCAAGGACACAGAAGGCTTTGATGAAGGGAAAAGAAAATGTACAGCTTGGGGAGCAGTAAACTGGTTCCAGTATGGTCAGTGTGCTGCTGCCTGAGGCTAAATTCAGAAACACGTCTGTTTTAAAACCCATCACATCCAAGGACATTTGACATTTGATGCTTCTTCCTTGACCTGTTGGATAATTTACCATTGTTCATTTTTTTACACTCTGCTGAAGGATGTGGAGATCATTGTTCGTCTCCATGGGTGGATAAAGCAAAATTGAACGGCCTTTAAAGAAGAGGATAAAAAAAATCATTTTTATCGTCATATTTGTCATGGTGTTATTAGTCTCTTCCTAATCCTCATGCTGGAACTCTAAACCAGTGCTAACTCTTCTACTACAGCTGATGGTAGGTGTTCTGTTTTTCTTATCACTGGATCTCATGCTGGTTTTATTTGTGGAGCTCCCATTGGATCCAAAGCTGGATCTCCACTAGACATGATTTACCTAGTGCTGACACAATATCTTGCACAAGCCTTGATGCCGGATCTCTCACCGGTCCTGATGTTGGATCTCTTACTGGTCCTGATGCTGGAGCTTTCACTAGTCCTGATGCTGGATCTCTCAACTGGTCCTGATGCTGGATCTCTTACTGGTCCTGATGCTGCGTCTCTTACCATTTCTGATCTCTTTCTGGTTCTGATGCTGCGTCTCTCGCCGGTCTTGATGATGCTGGCTCTCTCACCGGTCCTGATGACGTGGGTCTCTCACCAGTCTTGATGATGCTGAGTCTCTCACCGGTCCTGATGATGCTGGGTCTCTTACCGGTCCTGATGATGCTGAGTCTCTCATCGGTCCTGATGATGCTGGGTCTCTTACTGGTTCTGATGATGCTGGGTCTCTCACCGGTCTTGATGATGCTGAGTCTCTCACCGGTCCTGATGATGATGGGTCTCTTACCGGTCCTGATGATGCTGGGTCTCTCACCAGTCTTGATGATGCTGAGTCTCTCACCGGTCCTGATGATGCTGGGTCTCTCGCCGGTCCTGATGATTTTTGGTCTCCTCTCAGTCTTGATGATGCTGGGTCTCTCGCTGGTTCTGATGATGCTGGGTCTCTGGCCGGTCCTGATGATGCTGGGTTTCTCACCGGTCCTGATGATGCTGGCTCTCTCTTACCGGTCCTGATGATGCTGGGTCTCTCGCCAGTCCTGATGATGCTGGGTCTATTACTGGTTCTGATGATGCTGGGTCTCTTACTGGTTCTGATGATGCTTGGTCTCTTACTGGTTCTGATGATGCTGGGTCTCTTACTGGTTCTGATGATGCTTGGTCTCTTACTGGTTCTGATGATGCTGGGTCTCTCGCCGGTCCTGATGATGCTGGGTCTCTCGTCAGTCCTGATGATGCTTGGTCTCTCACCAGTCCTGGTCCTTGCTTTTCAAGAATTTCCCCCCGGGGATCAATAAAGTATCTATCTATCTATCTATCTCTATCTCTATCTATCTATCTATCTATCTATCTATCTATCTATCTATCTATCTATCTATCTATCTATCTATCTCTATCTATCTCTATCTATCTCTATCTATCTCTCTATCTCTCTATCTCTCTATCTCTCTATCTCTCTCTCTCTCTCTCTATCTCTCTATCTCTCTATCTCTCTATCTCTCTATCTATCACTACTGATTCTGATTGTGGATTTTGTGTTGTTCCTATCACTGAACCTCTCATTTGGTTGTTAATCTCTCACTGGCCCTGGGTTTACTGTTTTCTTTCCCTAATGTTAGGCTTTCTGTTTTCTGGTTTTCTGGTTTTGACTCTGTGCTGTCCCTAAACCCTGGTTTGACATTGACACCTTTATAACATACCATACCTGCTGATAAACACTCCACACACCTCAGTAATGAACATGTCTATGGTGGTATGGGCAGGCCGGCAGTGCCAGCTATTCAAAGAGCCATCATGCGTTCATTGAATCATTGGCTAATCATCTGGAACTAGACAGGGAAGATGATTGCTGCATAAGTATAATGAGGCTAGCCACTGCTGCATCCAGCTATTTTTGGCGAGATGATAGATGTTAGATGAGAGGCTGGATTGTTCTCATGCTTGCCACATTTGAATGGTATGAAGTGGATGTTCTTTAAAAAAATATATATATTTGTCCTATTATGAGTTTTTTGTTTAAGTAAATTCATATGAAATGTTTCTACTTAATTTCTAAATCTAATTTCCTTTTTTAAATTAAATTTGTGCGAGTGCATCTAGCACAATGTTTTAATGATTTCTGCGTTTAATTTTGGAAGCCAAGGAACCAAACATGCATTCAGTTTTGAAGAGAAATGAGTCTTACTGTTTAGTTTTTATTGATTTTAATCTTTTTTTCTAGTTAGTTAATTATTCTAACAAGTAATTCATGAATTATTCTTTAAGGATGTTTGTGTGCTCTATTAAAATAATTTAACCATATTTAAAAAATATATATATTCACGTTGCTTATATAATTAAACTGTAATAAAGTGTTCAGCATTACTGTTCATGCTCTCAAACTTAACTATGTTCACAAACTGGCTGTTTTCGAACTGAAAGGTACAAGCTGTAAAGGCTTAGTATAGCAGGTTTTGTATGATCATGAAAATAGGAATTTCCAGGCCAGGATAAGTTTTGAAAAAATAAAAACACACAAAGTCATGAAAATTTGGTCTACAAATCTTTGTGCTTTAGTTTATCGGTGGAGAAAATCTATTTTGAGCTATAGCTCAGAGTTATTTCAGTAATTTAGCCCTACATAATAGAACTCTCATGATCTGACACACATTTTATTATTAAAGATTGTGTGTCAGCATTTTATCTGATTCATTTTAGACCTAATTATAGTTTTAGTTGATATATTTGGGTTTATTGGCCCTGTCTGCACTGATGTTTTAATAATCATATGGTATGAACCCTGTATAATTTGTCTGTATATCTGGCAGCCTCTTTAGTGTGTCAATTTTGCTAATTTGTGACTTGAGTAAACTGTATAGCTGCATTTATGATCATGTGATCAGAATTAGAAAGTGTGATTACATGAAATAAATATAAACATGGTATTTTCTGTGCATTATTTCCTTTTGTCTACAATGTGTACAGAACAAGACACACTGATGGTTTGTGTTCACTCTGTGTGCAGGACTAACTCTATTCTGAGGCTGCGCTTCGAGCATTTCGCCACAGAGTGCAGCTGGGACCACCTGTATGTGTACGATGGAGACTCCATCTACTCTCCTCTACTGGCTGCTTTCAGGTAAATGGAGGATGCTTTTGTAAACTTGTGTAAAACTGTTAATGTTGGATCAGCTTTATGTGGTCAATGTCTCACACCTTTTTGTTCTCACACATCTTCCACATTCCTAATATAGTGAGTCTATAATAATAGTGAGATGTTTTGCTGTGGTGTAAACTAGGACAGTGTGTAGGATGAGCCTTGAGCAAAGATGTTTAAATGGAATTATGAAACAGCTTAAGTTTAAGAAAACAATTTAGGGCCTTAAAACTCTCCAGTCATTTCCATGGCTTCTACAGACCTCTGAATTAGTGAAAGTATGGGTCCGGAGCTCTGTGTGATAGGATGCCAAATCCAGTCGTCATATTTCCTTACTACTAAACTTTCCATAGTCAAAAGGATTGATCATACTATTAAATGATGAACTGTGGGATAAGAAGTTCCAGAATCTTTTAGAAATGTTAAGGGATCTAAGGGTTGCACTACAGTTCAAGATCCTGCATCGATTCTACTGTACACCTAGTAGAGTATATAAGCTTGGTCTTATAAAAGCATCAGAATGCTGGTGATGTTGAAGAGATGAAGGTACTTTGCAACATGATCTGTGATCTTGTTCTAAGTGTTCATAAGCACATATTGGAAACAGCAGAAATCCCATTTCCTTCTTTTCCAGCATCTAAATTCTATATTCTTAGGGATCCTACAAACCTATCTCACCTATGTCATTAGCCTAAAGCTGATTGGATCCATACTAGTATTATGATAGGAAGGCAAATTGTAATTATCAATAAATGTCTATTTTCTGCTCTATTTTTATACGCAAGGCGCACTGGATTATAAGGCGCATTAGCGAAACTAGTAAGAAACAGGGGTGTCGCCACGTTTCCTCTTCTAATTTAGCAGGTCTCGCTGCTGGGTGAAGCCTCTCAGTAAAAACAAAACTGTAATTCTTAAAAAAAAAAAAATAATAAATAACTTTTCTTTCAAAGTCAAACAAGCGCTGGATGTAAATGTACATAGATTTCTCTCTTAAAAACTGCTCATTTTAGTGAGTAAAGTGCTTCAGTTTATTTGCAGTAAGCTTACATTTCCAGGTTTCTACTAAGGCTGGGTTCAGCAGCATTAGCGGTTAGCAGCTAATGCCACAGACAGCGCTAGACTGAGGAACCCTCAGTGTACCAGTAAGCCAGGTCTTTAGATTAATCCGAGAACAGTAGAGCATAGAGATCAGCATGGATTTCCACATCTGAGCAGCTCCATCTAAGCCTCATATCACCAAATGCAGGGGATACTTTGGATGTTTTTGGAAATACTGTATATGTGTTAGCCAGACACAGAACAGAAATTTGGCACATCAGATTTTGTCGTTGTTTGGAAATACCGTCAGAATTTTTAAATCCCAACCCTACACACCACAGTATCTTCAACAGATTGCTGACATGTTTACTGTTTGTCTGCGTCTTTCTGTAAGACACTTAATCTCTCATAGCAGGCAAAATCTAGAGTACCCACAAGGGTGCAGCCTGACAGAAAGCAAAGGGCTAAGGGGCCTTTCCATTAGAATTAGGCTTTAAGTAAAGGCTGCTGTTGAAAAATGAGGCTACTCTGGGTGTGTGCCCTCTGGAGAGTGGTGTTTGTTTGCTTTGCTCTCCTTCATTTCTCCCCTTGTGCGCTGATTTGCAGCTTTCTCTCATCGCCGTCAGCAATGTAACTCACTCGAATGGCTCTAATAGCGCTAACAAAATACTGCTGATTAGAATTGGAAACACAAAACAAACTGCAGGTGCTCTTTTAGTGTCAGCATGAAATGTCAAGCTGTCCAGAGCTTTAGCTCCTGTTCTAGTCTCTTCAGTTCTAGAATCATAGATCATGAGCTCATGAAAGCAAAGAGAAACTGTGATCTAATCGTGACACAATTCTTTAATTAACTGCAATTAATTGCACTTATTCTTCTTAACATGCTAGTTTTTTTTTATAGTGGATATTTGAATGTAATACATTTTAAATGCAATTATATCTATATTAGTGTTGTCATTCAAAATACTAGTATAAGGCTGCACAATATATCGTTTGTGCATTGTCATCATGATGTGCGCCAGCGCAATGTTCACATCACAGGAAATTCAATGTCACTTAAGGCAATTAAATCAAACAAGTCATATTTTTATTGACACAAAAAGTAGATACTAGGGGTGTCACGATTCTCTAGTGATGCAAAGTGATACAAGTGATCTGTAATACACCACATTAGGCACTAATGGTCAAATTTAAATAATTTAATTATATGTAATGCCATCTAGTGGCTTTTTTTGGTAGCAGCAGTGTCCACTATTAAAACAGCAATGTGCCACATAACAAAATAAATAATAAAAAAAAATACAGGAACAGTCATGTTCAAAATAATAGAACAATTAGAGCCTTAACAAACTGAACTCTATCCTACTGTAACAGTTAAACATGAAAAATAAGACTCTTCCCTCAAAATGACTAATAACTTAATCTGAGAGAAAGATGCTCCTTAAGGTACCAAAACTATTAACATATTTGAGGCTAGACAAAACAACTGTTATTTTTATATTTTCAAGTTTTTCTTTAAGAAGATGAGAATGTCCACATTCTCTGGAGAAAGAGCTGCTCTGCATCGGCTACAGTGTGCTGGGCCATTTGTGTAGCGTGCTGCGTGTGCTTGCGTAGCTTAGAGGGAGGGATCGTCAATCCTCTTTTTGACTTCGAGGCTCGAGACCATAATAGAGACATAATTTCGATCGATTTCAATGAAATATTGAAATCGTGACACCCCTAGTAAATACACAGCATTGTCTCTGTGTCTGTGTAAGTGACTGGCTGCTGCTGCCTGAGAAGCGCAAGAGGAAGGGAGAGCGTGAGGGAGGGGGAGCGCAAGGGAGGGGGGTGCAGGAGTAAACATGAGGAGAGATAAAACCGACGTAGGGCGCTGAAATAAAGAATGCATAACAAATTGGATAAACTTTTTTTTTTTTTTTTTTACTTTATTATAAAAATCTCAGCTTGGTTGTAAGTATTTCTGAATAATGATTTAATTTGCATCATAAATCTTTTTTTAATATATTTTCTCTCTTTTATTGCAGTGGGCTGATAGTTCCAGAGCACTACAGCAATGAAACGGTTCCAGAGGTGGTGTCTGAATCGGGTTATGCACTCCTGCACTTTTTCAGTGATGCAGCTTACAACCTTACTGGCTTCAACATCTCATACAGGTGAGCTCTAAATGCACATGGTCTGTTTTTTTTTGTTGTTGCTTCGTTTTTGTTTTTTGCTTCATACAATTTTTATTCACTGATATAGAGAGGAAATGTATTTGGGGAATAATTATATCATGCTTTCAAAAATGGAGAACAATGATTTCCCTTTTCTTCACCAGTCTAAACATTCGTCATCAGGCCTGTCTGTTAATGAAAGATCTGTGCTTCTCTACAAATGGCTTTCCTGCTTGTGACAGCAGTGAGAAAACCAGAATCAGAACTGTTTAATACTTGTCAAAAAGAAACATTTGCTTCTAATTTGGTCCAACATAATTTGAACATAGTTTGAACGCACTTTTAATCAGTAGAGGAAATAAAGGGTCATTGGTCAAGGGTGTGCATCAAAAAATAGCAAACAAATGGCCACTTCAACACACCTAGTCTAGAATAAAGTTTTTTGTTAGCATATTGTCATTATACTTTTTTAAGCACATTGTTGATTCCATTAATGCTTAAAGAACACTGACTGTACTGCATATTTCATTAAATGGTGTACTTACCCTATTTTTCACAATCGTCAGTGTGCCTTATAACATTAATTAGCTGTTTAACTTATAGTATGACTTGACGTTGCTTGCCATGGTAGAAGTTACTGAACTCTTTTTGCTCTGGATTGTGTAGATTCAGCCTCCTCAACTTGACAACCCGAGTGAGCTTCACATGCTTCACTGGGTGTACACTACTCTCTGTGTTTTTTTGAAATGGGACTGTTGTAGCTATTTCACACACTTGCTCTCATTTCCACTTCCATTCCATTCCATTTCTCATTTGCTCTCTGTGTGTCTCTCTGTCTCACTTTCTGTCTCTGTGATTGTCTCTTTCTGTCTCTCTTTTTCACACTTTGTTTGTCTCTCTTGTCTCTTGCTTTTGGCTTCTGTCTTGTCCTGATTTTTCACACTATCTGTCTCTCTGGTTGTCGCTCTCACTTTCACACGTCATTTATGTCTTTCTTTTGGCTTCTGTCTAGCACTGTTTGTTAAACTCTGTGTGTCTGTCTCTCGCTTTTGTCTTCTGTCTCGCTCTCTATCTCTCTGGTTGTCTCTCTCTGGTGTCTCTTTCACACTTTGTCTATGTCTCTCTCTGTCTCTTGCTTTTGACTTCTGTCTCACTCTCTTTTTATCTCTCTTCTGCACTCTGTCTGTCTGGGTCTGTCTGTCTCTCGCTTTTGGCTTCTGTCTCACTCTCTCTGTCTCATGCTGTTTTTTTGCACTCTGTGTGTCTCTCTGTCTCACTTTCTGTTTCTGTGATTGTCTCTTTCTGTCTCTCTTTTTGACACTTTGTCTCTCTTGTCTCTTGCTTTTGGCTTCTGTCTTGTGCTGATTTTTCGCACTCTGTGTCTCTCTGTCTCACTCTCTGTCTCTCTGGTTGTCGTTCTCACGTTCACGCATCGTTTATGTCTTTCTGTCTAGCGCTGTTTTTTACACTCTGTGTTTCTGTCTCTCGCTTTTGTCTTCTGTCACACTCTCTTGTCTCTCTGTTTGTCTCTCTCTAGTGTCTCTTTCACACTTTTTGTCTATGTCTCTCTGTCTCTTGCTTTTGGCTTCTGTCTTACTCTTTGTTTATCTTTCTTCTTTAAAAATATAACAAATATACTAATGTATAATGTTCCTGATTGCTGAATTCTAAATGAGTATCTTTATCTGCGTCCCTAATTTTTTTTACTGTATCTGTAACAAATAAGAATCAGTACACAGAATCTCTATCAGCATCAAGCTCCAGCTCATTTTACACTTTTTACACACATTTAGAAGAATATGTTTTGCATCATTTCTTCAAAACAAAGTCTCCATTCCTAACATGGACATTAATGGATCAGTCTGCTCCTCCTCTCGGTGACTGCAAAGATCAAAGTCACAGCTAAGTGTAGATCATAAGGACACTGATGACTCCTCATCCCGCTGGATGATGGGGTCTTCTCCCCTGTCTCAGAGCAGCCTGTGGGTCTTCTCTTCTAACAGCTCTGTGGCGTAGGGAGCGAGGGAGCGCAGGCAGATGTGTTTTGATGGCTTTGGCCTCCACGTCCATGGGGAGTTCTGGTGCTTACTGGTACGGTTTCTATAGCGACAGCATTCATGTTGGAACCCCCGTTCGTCCTGAAGAAACACAGTGGAGTGTGATATCAAAGGAACATCAAACACAACACCCCTCCCTCTTCTCTCTGTCTCTCTAGGTCTCTCTATCTGTCTCTGTCTCTCTCTTTCTCTCGCGCTACAAACACACATTCATGCTCATCCTTCAGACACTCCTCTCTTATCCACACACAAAACAAGGCTCACTGAAGGACATCAAACAGATGCTTGGCTAGTTGCTGTGCTCCCTTTCTTTCTCTCTCTCACACACACACACACACACACACACACACACACACACACCCATGCCCCTCTACACACACACACACACCCTGAGCTGTGTTCAGCTGTAGAGGAGAGTGAGCTGCCTACTAATGGGGAGGCAGTAGCTCTGCTATCACTAGCGAGTGCAGGTTTTACACAGCGTCTGTGACGTTAGCACTGGCTAAAGCTCATTATTGAAATCTATTAGCAAGACTAAGAAAAAAACATTATGGCCGTTATCGTATACAATATATTCAGTATATTATCACAAAAATACCCTGAAATATGATCTAATATCAGTATCAAATGATATCGTTTTAGAGCAATATCGCCCACCCCTGCTCAGTGTTTTATTTTTCTCTGCTCAAACTGATTGTATTTAACACTCCAGTGATTCCCTAATTAGATAAATCCACATTGGAACAGCTCATATGAACAGCTCTATAAATAACTCTTCTGCTCTTGTTGTGTCTGCTGTCGGCTCGGATGCGTCTGCGTTCACACCTGTTCTTTTGTTCTGTTTGGTTGTGTTTATTAACAAAAATGTATTGATTTTTTTTTGGACAGTAATAAAAAAATGGTTTAAATAGATTATACAAACATGAAGAATAATATGTACATCTGTGGACGAGCACTGAAGACACCTGTGCATCATCATCATCATCATACACGTTTGGATCTTTCATTTATCAGTGGTCACCATTTTTCCTCTTCTCCAGAAGCTTTTCATGTAAATTCTCAACATTGTATTATTTAACACAGACAGACCCAGGATAAATACGTGTCCCGATAACTGCTCAGAAAGTCTCTCTCTTTGTTTCTTTTCTTTGTCTTGCTCTGTGTCTGTCTGTCTATCTCTTATTCTGTCTCATTCTTGCTGTCTCGCTCACTCTTGCTTGCTTGCTTGCGTTGTTTGCTATTTATTGTTTCTGTATGTCCGTCTCTCATTGTATAAATCTCTTTCTCTCTCTTTCTTGTTTTGTCCCTTTATGCCGCTTTCACATCTCTAGTTGTCTCTCTCTGGAGTCACTTTCACACTTTGTCTGTGTCTCTCTGTTTCTCACTTTTGGCTTGTGTCTCACTCTCTGTCTCTCTGGTTGTCTTTCTCTGGTGTCTTTTTGTGCACTCTGTGTCTCTCCGTCTCTCGCTTTTGGCTCCTGTCTCACTCTCTGTCTCTCTGGTTGTCTCACTGGTATCTCTCACACTTTGTTCATTTCTGTCTCTTGCTTTTGGCTTCTGTCTCACTCTCTGTCTCTGTTTGTCTCTCTTTCACACTTTCTGTGTCTCTCCCTGTCACTGGCTTGTGGCATCTGTGTTGCTCTCTGTTTATCTCTCTTTTGTTGCTCATTATCTGTGTATCTCCTTTTTCGTACTTTCTTTTATCTCCCAGTTGCTTCTTTCTGCATCTCTTAGTTAAATCTGTGGGCGTCTCTCTCGCTCTCTGACGTACTGTCAGTCTCTCTGTTTGGATTTCTTTCTCTAATTCTCTCTTTCTCTGTTTTGCTTGCTCAGATTCTCTTGCTCTTGCTATGTTTGTGTTGTCAAAACAATGCAACAGATATTAAACGTATAATATTAAAAAATAATGAAAAATAAAGATACATTTTTTAACCAAATGTATATTTAAACACATTGTTCCTATCCCAGGATATTTCTGATCTGGCTGTTATGTGTCCTGCAGTATAGCATACATTACCATTATGAATAAAATATAATAACTAAGTATTATACTCTGTTATGGTCTATAATGAATGTATAATGTATAATGAAAGTCATGTCCTGTCCAGTGATTAACTCTCTCTCTCTGTCTTTCTCTCTCTCTCTCTCTCTCTCTCTCTCTCTCTCTCTCTCTTTTTCTCTCTCTAACACTCCCCCATCCCTCTCTCCCAGGATAAATATGTGTCCCAATAACTGCTCAGGTCGTGGTGTGTGTCGGCTGGCTAACTCCAGTGAGACGGTGAGGTGTGAGTGTGAAGAGGGCTGGAAGGGAGAGGCGTGTGACGTTCCTTACTGTGCCTCGAATTGCGGTTACCCTGCGCAGGGTCATTGCCAAACCAGCACCAAACGCTGCCGCTGCAAACCCGGCTGGCAAGGTGGGCTATGTATTGTTTATGTACAAACAAAGGGCAAAAAAAAAAAAAAATGAAAAGGCCTCTGTTCCTTTATTGACCTTATTCTTTACTTTCGGTCAACACTCATGTAATCTGACCTGCCTTAAAAAACGGGTGATAAGCTCTGCAAGGTGCCTTACTCCAGTGTTAATACTCAGATCAGACGCTTTCAGTGGAAACTTGGCAGAAAATGCTGTCTGCGCTGAAGCTGGCTGGTATTGATTCATGCTTTTATTTGTGTGTGTGTTCCTCTGATTAGGCTTGCAGTAGCACGCCCTTCTCTGTTAGAGTGTGCAGTGTATTGCGTAGCAGCTTGTCATTTGGCCTACAGAGTTTATAGCTTAATAAAATTCCTCTTGTAAAGTGATTTTCTGAGGTGTGTTGAAATGACTCATACTGGATATTAAGCTGCTCTTGCTGTTCCATCTTCGTCTCTACAAAACAGTTTCCTTTTACTTTGCTGGTTTGTTTTCTCTCACTCTGTATGTCTCTCTTTCTTCCTTTCTTTCTGTCTGCATGTCTGGTGGTGAACATACAGTTAGGTCCAGAAATATTTAGGCAGTGCAAAGCAATCTTCGTGATTTGGGCTTTACATGCCACTATGCTGGATTTAAAATTAAGGATTTCAGGTTTTTATCCAATTTGTCATGCATTCTTTATTCCAGTGCCTCACATTGGCTTTATGTCCCCTCAAACATACAAGTATATTTAATTGACACCACTAATATAAATATTTTTTACATACATTATTTTATTTATGTTTAAATATCCACTATAAAAACTTGCTTATATTGTTGTGAATAATCAGATTTTTTTTTTTTATCAATTAACGCCACTAGTTATTTTCTTTTTCTTTTCTTTTTTTCCATTTTGCCTTTCCTTTTTTATGTTCCTTAAACCAGCACATACTGTAGGTCAACACTTCAGTTCTTTACCCTGATAACTGTGCTCCTATTACTAACATAAGATTGCCAAATAATGCAGAATTATAAACCTAGGCTTTCTTTAAATTCTTTTTTTTGTTGTAATTTGTTAGATGTACACTGACATGCCACATGTCATGGGACAGGAGTCTTCAGTCTCACACATGATAACACCTCACAACTTTTACAGGTGTAGACATTTTCAAGCTTATCCTTAGAATCAATTCATGGTCAATTTTACTGGGATTATACCGCTGTCCCATGACTTTTTGAAACAAATGTGCTGAATGTATTTTTCTTTTTTAATATTAAGACCCACTATATGTAAAAATGTACATATATTTTAAAAATATAGAGGAAAAACATCTTTTAGAAGCAGATGGAGGTATGTGGGGAGATTCCCTCCGCTGGTGAGATCATGGCTGAAGCTGAAGTGTGAGCAGGTGTTGATGTATTGGGGTGAATTCTGAGGAGAGCTCACTCTTTTTTGCTTTGTCACTGCTGGCATGGTGTTGTAGTAGCAGACTGTGCTGACTGAGTCTGCACTGTGTCAGCACACTTCACTTTTATATCACTCACTGCAGTCGATACAGGCTTTCCACAGCCAGATAGCACTGCAGTTTACTCGCTGCCCGTTAGTCCAGTCTAGACTCAGATACAGAAAACTACAGCTTTTGCTTCAGTAAATAGTGTTATAGTTTAACTATGTGTTATAGTTTAATTATGTGCTGCTCTTTCTGTATTCCAGTGACACCATTAACTAGTAACTATTTAGCAGCACCATAGCATCTACTTAGAAGCACTGTAGTCACCACCTCAATCCCATAACAACGGCCTAGCAACATTTTATTAACTACCCAGAAACCACTCAGTTCATCATCTCATACCTATACATTGGCCTGTCGCAATAATTAAATTTAATAGACACACTACTGTTTCTGGCACAAATTATAGTAAAAAAATAAAAAAGTTAAGGTGACAGGCTTAGCTATAGCTTTTATATAGAATTAATCAAATTAAAAAAAGGTGCCCTCACTTGAATAAAGTAATTACTTGGACAATTGAGAAATATTTTGATGTAGTTTTATACAAGTTTTATCAAAAGTTTAAAAAAATGGAACACAACACAGTTTCTGTGCTGTCTGTGCACTCTCAAGCTTGGTTTTAATAATTAAAAATGTAATTAAGTGTAATAGATTTTTTATATTAATTCAGTATATATATATATATATATATATATATATATATATATATATATATATATATATATATATATATATATATATAATATTATATATAGATAGATAGATAGATAGATAGATATAGATGTAACAAGACTTTAGTAGAAGATGGTATTGTGTATTCTATGTAGTGAAAGCTAACATCATTACATTTTAAAGGAGTTTTCCTCTGCATGTTTTATATGAAGTTTAATTTGCTATTCTCAGCATTGTGTTTGTATCATTGCACAAATCAGATTTTGTGTAAGATATCATTACTGCATGAAAACATTGATTCTATAACTCAAACAGTTCTGAAATTGGTGCTTATATGGTAAATGTAGTGTATATCGTCTTGTCCAATAAAAAAACACTTATTTCCAAAACAGCAACTTTACAGGAGAGAGAAAAAACCTTGTAAACTTTTAATGGAAGTCAATGTAAAATGAGTTTATTTCAGGTCATTTTGAAGAGTTTCTATTGGTCCGTTCATCAAGAAATTTTGGCACAGTGTAACGAACAGTTTGTCTGTTCAAATTATGTAGTAAACTAAAAATAGACAAAAATGAAGATCAGTGTTTCTCATTGGACAGCGACGATATAGGATAAGGAGGTATTCCTGTTGGAAAAATGTACAGTTGGTGTTTTTTCTGAATGTTTTCTGTCTTCAGTGATCATTTCCTTCTTGATCATGACCTTGTTTATAGGTTAGAATTCATCACGTCTGGCAGGGCAGCGATAATGATTGAACCATCTGTTTATGAAGTGAGTTAATAAGTGAACTGTGTGTGTGTGTGTGTTGCAGGTCCTGATTGTTCAGTGTCAGTGCCAGCTAATGTGTCTTTTTGGACACACGAGGAGTTCAGTGGGTATGGTCTGGCACGAGCATCTCATAAAGCTGTGGTGCTGGGGGACGTCATGTGGGTGATCGGTGGACACGTGTTCAACTACTCCAATTACCAGATGGTGACAGCGTGAGTTTGCATGGAAAAATAGAGGGGAAAGAAAATACAACCACCTGTACCATGAGGAATGACTCCCTCTCTCTTTCTCTCTCTCTCTTTTTCTCAGGTTTAACCTCACCTCTCAGACCTGGATATCTCTGAACCGTTCCGTCAACTACGTCCCTGCACGCTATGGTCACTCACTGGCTGTGCATGAGGTGTGTGTGTGTGTGTGTGACCTTTTATGTCTTTTCTTTCTTTGTAAGATTCAAAATAACCCAAGAACCCCTCATCACCATTGCAGAGCACTAGAGTGAAATTAAAGCTCCAGTCACACTGGTGATAAAACACCACCTCAGAATTCTTCAGAAAACTTCAGAATTCTTCAAGTAGCATGATGTTTAGCAGTCAACATTCAGTTAGCTCTGATAGCTAATATGGCATTGCCTGAGCTGCCATGTCTCGTCATAATCGACATAATCACCGAAATACGCTGGGTGCAGCAGCATTAGAAATAACATTAGCAGCTAACAGCTAGCGCTAGCCGTGGTTAGCAGCTAATGACGCCCAACAGCTCTACACTGAGGAACCCTGAGTAAAAGTGTGTACTCCTGTTTCCCCATCATGCTTTTGCTTTTCCATCGAAAGAAATATATAATTAAAAAATCGATAATTGAAATAAAAAAAAAAAAAGATTTATTTTAGGGGGGAAAAAAATATTCATAAGGTGCAGTCTTAGACATGCCAGTCTCAAAGCAGTGACCTTTATAATCCAAGCCTGCTCTCAGGCTATTGCTGCCCTGTGTTTGAGGCTGACTGTATTAAAGAAGAAGGAAATGTTTTTAGTACTTAGCTTTTTATATTTATTTATTTATTTTCCCGGCTCTATTGTGCATCTGAAAGGAAGAAAACCTCCTAAACCATCAGCATCTTAGAAATGCATGTCATGTAATCAGTCACACATAAAATCTACAATAAATGTGAAAGGTTTGGACACATCTTAAATTCAGTGGTATTAAAATATTCTTTATTTTAAAATGTAAATGTTTGTTTTATATTTTAGGTTCTTAAAAATATAGTAAATGTAAATATACTTAAATGTCAGCTATTCACATACTGGATTTTTTTTTTTTAGTTAACAGCTGTGCTGAACTTGTCAAGAGTTAATTGCTTAAGTTTCTTGTCCTTTTAATGTGTTTGAGAGCAAAAGGTCAACAGCCATAAAATCTGCAAGTTAACAGGTAACAATTATTTAATTATCAAATTAGTCCTTTTGTGTTCCTTCATAGTCTGGATGACTTCAGTATTAATTTACAGCATTAATATATATATAATATATATATATAAAAATATATAATATATATAATATCATCATTGAATGAGAAGGTGTGTTTAAACCTTTAACCGGTACTGTATGTGTAAGTTAATAAATGGCTCAGATAGTGTACACATTATATAAGTATGCAAATACTGTTTACGTTTTGTGCTGCTTCTGTTGCTGTAGCTGTATAAACCTCTGTTTATTGTGTTTATTGTGATGAGGAACATGTGGAGGTGACCACAGTCATAAAACTCATAGAGGGGCTTTACAGGTGTGAAGATTTGCATCTTTGACAGTGTATAAGCTATGTTTATTTTGTGTTCCTCACAGGATAAGATTTACATGTATGGAGGAAAGATTGACTCCACAGGAAACGTGACCTCGGAGCTGTGGGTGTTCCACACGCGGAATCAGTCGTGGGAGCTGCTGAGCCCTCAGGCTAAAGAGCAGTACGCTGTGGTGGGTCACTCTGCTCACACATTTCAGCTCCAGCCTGACGGATCAGAGCCGGTCATGCTGGTCATCTTCGGACACTGCCCTCTGTATGGATACATCAGCCAAGTGCAGCAGTACAACATCGGTCAGCAATATATACACGCGCACACACACACACACACTTGCTAGATTTTCGCTAGAATAATACAGTTTGTGGGCTCTGAGTGGTCCAGCGGGCTAAGCGCTGCCACCATGATCGTGATCACCAAGATTGCCGTTTCGAATCCTGTTCATGCAGCTTGCCATCAGCTGCTAGAGCCCTGAGAGAGCACAATTGGCTTTGCTCTCTCTGGGTGCGTAGATGGCTCTTTCTCCCCACATCACTCCAAAGGGTGATGTCGCTCAGCACAAGGCTGTGTCTGTGAGCTGATGTATTAGAACAAAGTCTCTCAGCTACTCAGCAATGCTGCATCAGCAGCACTTCGAAAAGAGGCAGTGGCTGACTTCACATGTGTCAGAGGAGGCATGTGCTGGTCTTCATCCTCTTGCTGTTGGAGCATCACTAGTGATAGAGGGAGTCCTAATGAGTGGGTTGGGTAATTGAAAATAAAAATTAAGGAGAAAAATAGGGGAAAAAATTTAAATAAATGTATATAATAAAAAAATAATAATAATACAGTTTGTTTTAGGGGTGTAACAATACATTCTGTTCACGATTTAGTTCTATTCACAACATTGAGTCCCTGATTTGATTTTCTCACAATATTTTTAACAGATGTGCATTAAGAAAATTATACATTTTCTCTGAAGTGTAAACAATAGGGGTGTAACGATGCACTATGCTTATGATTCAAATGAAAAAAAAAACATGATTCTTAGTTCATGATTCAATTTGTTATTGAAACACATTTTTAATACAAACATTTTCAAAGCCAAGTGCACCTTATATAAATGCTCCTTGTATAAAACGCCAGCTACCACAAGCAAAGAGAAACAACCTTTTTTGGAGGCTGCAACCAAAAAGGATGTATGGCTAACTCTGGCTGTTGATTGGCTTAAAAAGTGACTGACATCAAAAAGCAGTTGTTTGATTGATTGTCTTCAGTTTAAAATGATTGACATGGACGTGGAATCGTCTGTTCTCACCATGCACATTTTTAAGTTTTCCATCATGACTCATCATGTCACCATGCATCATTACACCCCTCATTTATTAATACAGTGGTAAAATTTTAAATGACACATTATTTTCTATTCTAGTAATTATTACATATTGATATTAATGTGTTATTTCATTGTATGTCTTCCTCACATGACTAGCATTAATAAACTGTTTCTGTGTAATACAAGATAAGATCCTAATGTGTCTACTATGGAATATTCAATCAAACGATTAGTATTTTATCTCCTCTTTTTCTCCCTCTTTTTCTTGTGTGCAGTAAAGAACACATGGAGCGTTCAGGAGACGAAGGGTGCGCTGGTTCATGGGGGTTATGGTCACAGCAGTGTGTATGACCCTCTCACCCGCTTTGTCTACATTCACGGAGGCTACAAAGCTTTCAACTCCACAAAGTACGGCCTGGCCACGGACCTGTACCGCTACGACGTGGACAGGAGCATGTGGTGAGCTGAGGAGAGACATCAATCACTATTATGAAGATCACTATGATTTAACTATACTGATATTAAATTATAGCAGTAGTTAACATTCAAGTATTCCCAAAAACATGAAGTATGTATGAGCTAATGCACTGTAACGTAGGCATGTACAGATATGTTTGTTAAGACTTTGTATGAAGCTGTTTGTGCTCTTAATCTCTGTATTGTTAAAGACTGCTGGCGTTCCGACAGTTTTCTAACATTATTCTGCGCAGGTCGATCCTGAAAGACAGCGGCTCATTCCGCTACCTCCACACAGCTGTGCTGGTGGGTGGAAGCTTGCTGGTCTTTGGAGGAAACACCCACAATGACACGTCCATGAGTCTCGGCGCCAAGTGCTTCTCTTCGGACTTCATGGCGTATAGTCTGGGTGAGTAATGGCTGTCACTGCTCTTCTGTTACACAACAGTTTAAATATCTATATTAACTTGGAAAGATGTTAGTGAGGTCTAAAGATTGTTATTTTTAGAACTCCTCCCCAACTCCTCCCCAACTCCTCCCCATCTCCTCCCCAACTCCTCCCCACTCCTCCCGACTCCTCCCCAATTCCTCCCCAACACCTCCGCAACTCATCCCAACTTCTCCCCAACTCCTCCAAACTTCTCCTCAATGTATTGTTTGAAACTCATGAACTTACATGAACTCTAACTAAAATATATACTCTAAATATAAATTTAACTTTTTAAGGCAAAATAAGTATTTAATACACTGGTGATTTTGCATGTTTTTCCATCTACAAAGAATGGAGAGGTACAGTGGCTTGAAAAAAAATCCAGCCCCCTTGAACTTTACCATATTCTGTCACTTTTCAACCACAAACATAAATATATTATTATTTGTCATCTCAGAAGGGCTTATTAACCCATAGTAAAAACAAAGAAACGAAGGAGTAAAGCAGGCTCAAAAGCCAAAAAGGAAAGCAATGGAGTGTAGCAAAGCTTGAAGGTTGGAAGTACCATGTCATTTGCTGCTTGTCGCCAAATGACTGCTACTAATCAGGTACTCCTGTAGGAAAAGACTGGTCACTTGTTGCTCTGTTGCTTGCTAGTGTGAACGCAGGGTTACAGTAATATTGAATTACTGGAGTGCATGTACATATAGTTATGAGCTACAGCTACATATGGCTACAGCAGACTCCTATTATTAGCATTTAGATTTCACGAAGTGGTTATGTAATTAGTGCACAGTTGAGCTCTTTAAAGCAAAGCTGGCTAATTGCAGATATATTTTAGGTCATGCACATGCAGTTGGGTGGTCATTATTCTCCCACAGTGTTCTCTGGTCAACAGATTATTTTTTTTATTTGCTGCCCTCGTTCACAGCGTTCTAGCCACCCTGCCATCCTTCAGCAGGGTAGAGCCATATGAGTCTTACATGTGACATAGAGGCCCTGAAGAGCACACCACACTATACCATTAAAAAAAGTCCTTGAGTGAGAGTCCAACCACTACATTCCCCTACCTCTGTACCATCATTACAGTGGAAGCTGCGCTGGATAAGAGCATCTGCCTAATGCTGTAAATAGAATTGAAGAGCTAGACAGTGGGTGGAATTTATTTCTGAGAGAACAGTGATGCTTCTGTTGGTCAGACTCTAAACCACCCAGTCTAAGATTAGAAGTTTGTGCTTCCTGTTGCAGCTGCTTGCTTTTAATTTGAACTTTTGGGCTGAGATATGGCTAAACTGTAAGCTACGAGAGGTTGTGGGTTACTGTGAATTAAGGCATAATGCAACACAGAGAGCTTAAAGTTCTCTTAACAGTATTAAATCCACTGTACCATTAAGTAGTTTATTCATTTTATATAAAAGATCTAAAAAAAATAGGCAAACCTTTTTTTAAATTACATTTTTAATGATAAGTGTCAGGATAAACAAGTTAAGAGGCAGTATTAAACTCTGTTTATTGTAGTTATTTGATGGATGTGTCATTTTTCTTTGCTCTCTTGGTAATGAAAATCTAATAAAGCAGTGTTAAATAGGGCAACCTTTTATAAGTAGTTTTTGATTAACAAATTACTACCACAGTGATCGCTATCAATGATTTCCATTAGTGTCTCTTTTCATTTATCAGTAATTGAGATGCAGCTTGAGTTTAATATTCTACACTGCCTGACCAAATATATATGTATGTATAAATGTATATATATATGTATATGTATATATATATATACATATACATATATATATATATATATATATATATATATATATGTATATGTATATATATATATATATATATACATATACATATATATATATATATATACATATATATATGTATATGTATATATATATATATATATATATATACATATATATATACATACATATATATATATTAGAGGTGTGCCAAAAAATCGATTCACATAAGAATCTTGATTCTCATTTACTACGATTCAGAATCGATTTAAAATGTCCCAAAATCGATTCTGAGGGGCGGGTTTTAGACTGATTTTGGGCTGGGTATTTTTGTTGGACCTGGCAACCCTGGGGATAGCGCTTGTCCTTTCAAACAGAGATCTTCCAGACACACACAGAGCGTAGGTGTTTGAGAATCACCGGTAAGATGGCAGAACAAGCACTATATTACCTTAGATTAACGTGTAGTTTCAATGTTTTATGGCAGAATGCTTCATAACAAGCATAAAAAAGATCGCTAGTAGTTAGTTTCAGTAACTGTTAGCTAGCTAACTAGCTAACTTTCCAGTTCCACCTTAAATAACGCTACAGGTGGCAGCGGGCTGCAGCATTTAAGGCGGAACGGAAAAATACAATAAGCTAATCAGAGCTAATTTCAGCTCCTCATCACAGAGGAATTAAGGAATGGACAATATGAATTAATTTCTCCACCTCCTGCCCCCTTTCTGAAGAAATACAACGACCTTAAATTAACTAGTTAATCAGCAGCTGCTCCTGAACTTTAGCGCTCCACTGCTATCATCACATCAGCCCAGCAGCGTCACCTACACACCACCGCTAGTAGCCTGGTAATAAAGCAGTGTTATTTATTATTTATTTATTGTTCATTAACGTCATTGTGATATCCCAGTGATTCCTCTGTCACTGAGGACCCACATTCCTGCACATTTTATTGTTTTTGTAACACATTACCTGCTCCAGGACCAGTGTATATTATGGAGGGTTTTTTTTCAATAAGATTCATAAGCCAGAAGCAGAAATTTTTATAATTCAAATCGTTTTGAATCAAAAATCGATTTTGAATCGAATCGTGGCCCCCAAAATCGGAATCGAATCGAATCGTGAGATAGTAAACGATTCCCACCCCTAATATATATAATGTATGTAGTTCTAGCCGGAATTAGCAGCAGCCTACAGGCCGATAATACTCCCCTCTAAGCGGCAAAAGAGCTTGAGCTTAGCCTGGTTAGCTGCTAATGCTAATACTCCTCCAGCAGTGCTAGCTGGGGTCAGCAGCAGGCTACAGGCCAATAATAATACTCACCTCTGAACGACGAAAGAGCTAACGCTTAGCGGCTAATGCTAATACTGCTCCAGCCTCTGTGCTGGAGAAAACTAAACTGAAACTACTGTACTTCAGCAGATTATAAATTAAAGGATTTTAAGTGCGCCTTATAGTGTGAAAAATATGGTACATACTAAAGTACTAAAACACTGGACTGTTAAATCTGAACCGTTTGAATAGTCAATCTGTATAGAGAGTGTTTTAAACATCCAGGGAAATATACAGCAGAGACAGTGGGACATTTCCTCTGTCTGGTCTTAAAGTAATGAGCTGTCTCTTATAGCACATTAACAAACCATTAGTCTAACATTCAGAGGTTAATAACAGTGAAATATGATGAAATAAACAGTGTTTAATGTTTTTAAGCAAGATGTTAAACTAATTAAGAATGATCTAGTTCTCCATCAGTTCTCCAACACTCTAATATGAGTGAGAAAATTAACTGTATTGTCATGATTGATACAGCTAAAGTGTAGCTGCTGGGTTACTGGGATCTCTGCTGTGTGATGTATTAGAGTTGAGGATCATGTACAGTACCAGTCAAAACTTTGGACACACCTTAAATTCAGTGATTTCTTTTTTTTTAAATGGTTATTACTGCATTATAGATTTATACTAAAGTCGTCCAAACTATGAAGAAAAACATATGGAATTATTTGCATTGAGTAAACAACAAAGTTTAACAAACCAGAATATAATTTAGATCATTGAAAGTAGCAACTCTTGCTTTGATGGCAATTTTGCACATCTTGGCTGGATTTTCTTGTCAGATTTTTGAGGTAGAGTCACCTGGAATAGCTTTTTGTTAACAGCTGTGCTGAACTTTCATTTCTGTCACTCTTAATGTGTTTGAAAGCATCAGTTGTAAAGTTGCGAAGAGGTAGAGTTACAGGTATACAGTGATTAGCTCTATTTGAGTAATGTTTTAATACATATTACGGCAAGAACTACTCAACTAAATAAAGAAAAAAATCTTATATAAGAAATGACGGTCAGTCAATCAGAGAAATTTCAAAAACTTTGAAAGTATTCTCAATGCAGTCTCAAAAACGATCAAAAACATCACAATGAAACTGGCTCTCATCAGGACCGCCCCAAGAAACGAAGAGCAGGAGTTACCTCAATTGTGCAGGATAACCACAAGCTTACAGGACCTTAAATAAGAGCACCTAAATGCTTTACATAGTATTTTATATATATATATATATATATATATATATATATATATATATATATATATATATATATATATATATTCACGTATATTAACTTAGTTAGGATTAATTAACTTAACTTCTTTAATTCAGACAACATTTACAAGTATTAAAGCGTTTAAGCACATAATTTGAAACGCCTTTACGCTCCTGCACTCAGTCTGTGAGATGATTGTCATGCACACAGTGGGAGATTTTGAAGCAACATGAGGCGTAATTCAGTTATTACTTTATGACTGACAGATTAAAATATTACGAGTTCCCAGGGGATCTGAGAAATGACTGCCTGACTGTTTTTGTTTTGATTTTCACGTAGAGAGCGAGAGTTGTAGAGAAATTCTGTAATTAAGGAGCAATTAACTCAAATGTGTCATGGGCTGTTTCTGTTACAGACTTCTGTAGTGGCTTTGCAAGTTGAATAGCATTAAAACCATGGTGCTCTTTAATGCTTATTTAATTACATGTAGATATATTTTTTTAAACCATTAAGAGTTAGAACTCTGCCCACTTTATAGTATGATGATATAATAATTGCTTTCATTAAATGGCTGTAGTATTGAGCATCTAATAACTGTATATCCTTCATTATATCTGTCATGGGAAGAACATTAGTCACAGTCACTAGTGTCCAGTTTCATGTTGAATAGCGCAACAGACTAATGATCTATCTTTCTTAACTCTGTTTTTTTCTGAGGACATCCAATTCATTATTTTATTATTTTATGCTTTTTATAAACTTTAATTATTATTTAATGTAAAATAAATACTGTATGTATGAATATGCAAATTTTCCAATTGTGGGATTAATATACAATTATTCTCTCATCTATAATAGCAAAACATTTACACTCTTTTAAAAGTAAAGAAACTTGACCTTCACAGTTCTCCACAGTTCCATTTCTACACGTAGCACACTTTAGAACCTCAAGCAATGCTGAAACTGCTTGCTTATCTTCTTAATATAGCCTTTTGCTTATTTACGGGCATCTTCTGACAGTTGCTTTGAGGAGCCCATGTTTGATCAGTTCAGTTTGGTGCAAGTTTTTCATGGTCAAAGAATTTCTAAAGCTTGTAAAATTGATTCAGTAGATGGTGGATAACTACAGTTGGTAGCATGCTTCAGGCATGATTCGCTCAACTAAAGCTGAGCACATTTTAAAATGCCATATTGATTTCATAAATTATTTTTTTAAAAATATCTTATGAAAGACTGAGTGGACGGAGTGGGCATTCAGACCTGATCTACACTCATCAGCAAAAAAGAATGAGTTGCACCTAGAAGGATTTAAACAACAGAAATGAAACTTGACGGACTGTCATGGAGTGATTTAGTCACTTATATCATTATCCGGACAACATTAATAAAACTGCGTAGCTTCTGGAGTGAAAGTGTGCACACGTACAAAAAACAGGAGGTGACAGGTGCTTCAAACCTTGCTTAAATGTGTGCTTATTTTCACACCAAGTATTTCTTGGACAATGCTCATCCTCACAATGCTGCTGTCTCAAGCGCTTGCCTTAAAGATACAGGTGCTATGGCATGGCCAGCTGATTAAATAAGTGTGGGATGTTATTGGACACTGTCAACACTACACCTCTACCACAAAATCTGCAGAAACTGTGGAGAATAATATAAATGAGATAACATTTGATCAAATAATCCATTATATATAGACAGACAGACAAAACTCAGAGTAGACAAATCTATCTATGACCAGTAGGTGGTGGGCGATATGGACCTAAAATAATACATCACTATTTTCAGGTTATGTTTGCTATAATAATATGTTTCGCAATATGATAAAATATTTAATTAAAACAAACATTTCAAAAATACAAAATTGCAACAAAATGAATATTCCATTTTATTTAGCAACATTATTGCATGTGATGTGGTACGGCACACCCCTCATTGAGGCTTTTATCAGATTGTAACAGACGTCATTGATCCAACATGTCACGATACTAATAATGCACTAAATTTATCCCGTACTGAAGTAAAATAGTAGATATTTAATGGAATTTTGGCTACAAACAGCTAAAAAAAAGTTGTACCCTCATGACCAATATGACCATAAAGTTATATTATTAAAATTATATTCCAGGGTATTTTTAAGACACCAATATTTAAAATTTGGGCGATATAATTGTGTACGGTATTGCGCACCCCTAATGACTGTGAAATTACACATAGGTTAATTTTAATAATTAGTAAGCACATTGTAAGTATATTGCACACAGTGATGGTGCACATATTACACGTAGTGATGGTGATTTTTAATGTAGTAATTTGCACATAGTAGAGCAATACAGCAGTGTACAGTTTTATTGCACTACTTTCAAACTGCATGTGATGGATTATTGCAGGGACACCATTAGGAACCTCTACGACTTACGCCGAGCCTATATTACACATGCGTTCCAAGTTTGTTGCACAAAATTTGAGCAGTCTACTTTTGTTTGTGTTGCTCAATAAATATATCCAAGAGTATCCTATATCAGTCTACATTTCCATTCATTCCATTCCATTTATTTTTTTATTTTTTTATCTTTGTTAGGAATAACATTGCAACATTTTGGCTGCAAATATTTTGACAGGTATTACTTTGATGCTGAGTGTATAATATACCCTTGATGCAGTTTTATAAGATTTATAAGTTTCCAGCTTAATAATAGAAAAACAGGCTGCATATTCTTTAGAAGCTTATATTTTAAAAGCACCCACATAGGGTGAAGATGTGTTTACACCAGCTACCCAACTGTTTTTGTAAATTAATCCAACATATAAGCTACCAAATGCAGCATTAGGCCTTCAGTCTCTGGTGTAATCCTGAAAACAATCCACACACCTGCAGAGCTGCAGTCACCAGAACATCCAGCAGAGGACAGTGTAGACCAAGAAATGACACCATGCAGACATTTATGAGGAGCATGCCAGTGTCATTCAGCCAGTAGTGTATGTCAGGCAAAGGACACATTACAGATCTATTGCTCCACAGCTCACTGCTGGGGGGCTTTATACCTGACTAGATCATGCCTGTATCAGGCAAGTTCATGTTTATCTTCTCCAGGGAGTCCAATTCTATTGGACAGAATTGTCTACTTCGATTTGACAAGCAGACTAAACAGATCATGGCTTCTTACTGACATATTGGGTTTTATTGGCATAACATGTGCACGGACTGTAGAAATTGCAGTTTGTACGTATATTAATTTCAAATTAAAACAAATTGAGTATATATATATATATATATATACATACACATATTTATTTACACATATAAACTCATATATAAATACACTTTTTACAACGTTTCTTGTCACAAAGCAGCTTTACAGAAATGTGGTAGCCCATCCTCCTTTGCTAACTTATGTTATTGAATTATTGCTGATTACTGATAAATTGCTTTAAGTGACACTAGTAAGGACGCCTACATTCAAGTGAGCAAGGGTGTTGCCATGTTTCCCTTTTAATGGAGGGAGGGAAAACTGGGGGAAGCGCATAAGTAAATAAAACTGTAGTTTAAAAAAAAAAAATTGGTTCAAAGTCAAACGAACGCTGGATGTTAGTCTACAAATATTTCTCCCCTGAAAACAGTAGGCTAAACTTAGATTTCCAATATATTGTTTCTGTAGCACAAAGGCTGGGTGCATTAGCATTAGCATTTAGCGCCAGCTAGGCGTAAATACTGAGTGTTCCGGTAAGGGTGAAATTAGCTAGTGGTTTGTCCCACGCATCTTGTTTTAACATGGTAAACAAGCAGCCTACTGTCCAATATATTTGCCTCTGAACAGTAAAGGAGCTAGTGCTTAGCACAGTTAGCAGTTAGTGCTAATGCTGCTACACTTAGCCTAAGTGGTGGAGAAATTTCACTGAAAACTCACCCTTATAATTCTGTACTTCAGCAGAGTGGCTTTACTACTTTTTAATACCTGACTGGTATAATTTATACATAAAGATGCACTGGATTATAAGACGCACTGACCACTGTGGTGAAAATTAAAGGATTTTAATTGTGCCTTTTTAGTCTAAAAAATACAGTACTGAGGAGCAAGACCCTGTAGGGCTATATACATTAACATGATGTCATAGTGCCACTGTAGTTTTCTTTTTTCTTTTTTTTCCATCCCATCCTTTTTTTTTTATCAGTATTCAGTACCAGTTTATATTTGTAAAAGGATTAATAACAGATTGCATGGGGCATAAAGTGTTTCAGTGTTCTTTGTATCACTGCATTAAGAATGAAGTATTTTCAATAACAGCCCAACCAACCAATCTGAAAGAAGCCCTAACACAATTGTAAGACTCAAGGAATCATTTATAGATAAGCAGAGAGCAGTAGATATTGGTTTTAGAAAGTAAAGCAGTGGGATTGTCTGTTATTTTTTTATTATAGCCTAGCCTGGCCAGTTTGGGGTTGTAACAGACTGTGCTAAACTAAAGAGGCAGAATTGAAACACCATGCATGTCTTGACCAAGATTTTCTTGTAAAAATCAGCTTCTACATTCAGTGTAGATAAAGCCAAAGAATTCTTTAGGCTTGAAGCTACAGAGATATGTATTTTGAATGTGACTGACTACAGGCAAGACAAAACTGGCTATGAATAGTGTATGATAGCAGGTGTCAGGCATGCTGTGCTGTGAGCATGTCAACCTCTAGCAGCTCACCCCTGTCAGTAATGAAGCTACAGTGATTCACCTGCCAGAAGACAACCAGGCAGCCTGCAGATTCAAAAGTGACAGCAAATGGAGGCTCAACACAATATTGGGAATATTCTCAGTAGTGCTGTGCGATATGACAATAAATATCGCGGGGGCGATAGAAAAGTGTCTATTCTGCTACTTACCTTCTATTGTCCCTATCGTTTCTACAGTAATTTCATCAATTATTCATGCAAATATATAAAGTAGGCTATGATAAAATGAATTGGCATTAGGGTTCAGTTTCTATCATGGTTTTCTATTTTTGGTAAGGATTTTTATGTGGTACATGGCACTCTGTTACATTTTAATTATTTCACTCCTCAGATTATTTGTTTGTTTGGTCAGTGTGTCCGATCAATGATAGGTCACTTATGATTTGAATTATTTAAGAAATTGTGTTTCACAAAGGAACATATTGTAGTTTTGTAATTACAGAATGTAGTTCTGTATATGTTTCTCTGCATACATTATCCTCCTCTAAGCCTGTTCTTCAATGACCAGGAGGACCACCACTGGTGAAAAAAATAGAATATTATATAAGACCAATTGGTACTTTTTCCTGCTGGAAAATGAAATCCGCATCTCCATAAAAGTTGTCAGCAGGGGGAAGCACGACGTGCTGTAAGAATTTGTGGAAAAACACTGCACTGACTTTGGACTTGATAAAACACAGTGGAGCAACACCTGCAGATGACATGTCTCTCCAAACCATCACTGACTATCAGTATATTTTACATTTCATTTGGAAATCAAGGGAGCAGAGTCTGGAGGAAAAATGGAGAGAAACACAGTCCAAACTGCTTGAGGTCTAGTGTGAAGTTTCCATAGAAGGTTTTCACAGAAAATCTTACAGCAGTTCATGCTTCCCTCTGCTGACAGCTTTTATGGAGATGAGGATTTCATTTTCCAGTAGGACTTGGCACACTGCCAAAAGTATCTTTTATAATATCCTAATTTTCGGAGAAACTGATTTTTGTTGGCTGTAAGCCATAATTATCAACAGAGGAATAAACGCTTAAAATAGATCTCTCTGTGTGTAATACATCTATATAATATGAGAATTTCATATTTTGAACTGATAACTGAAATAAACTAAAAAAAAAAAACATTGATGTTCTTTTTTTATATGTACTAGTATAGTTTGTGTTTCTTTATCTCTCATACCTGTGAAAGATGAGCTCCAATGATGTATTTATTTATTTATTTATTTATTTGCTTAATTATTTTTAAGATCAGCAGTCAATGAATGACAAAATTCAGCAAAAATCTGTAATTAAACCTACCTTAAAGTGTCTGCTAGATAATGATCACACTGCGAAAGGTGCTAGATCAGCTTATTTGCACCTGAGAGCGTTCACACTTAGCAGAAGTGGAAACACTTTAAAGGTGAAGGAATGTGAAGGTTTTGACTACCTGTGGCTACCTACCTGTAGTAGGTTTTGGTGTTACTGAGAGGTTATCAAGACTTTATTCTGTATGTCTTCACATGGGTTTTTGTCTTAAGCTGTCAGATTTAGTAGAGTTAGAATTTGTTCTGATGTTTGGAAATAAAGAGGTAATGACTTTCAGACCTTTTTCAGATTTCATTCATGGGGTATTTTTTGATGTACACAAGCACGTACAGTATAATAATACAGGATTTACTAATGAATTGCTGCAGAGCATGCAGTGAAATTGCTGTTGGTTCTAGAACAGCGTCAAGGCCTGCAGTTTTTCACTACTGTTTTTTCCACCCCGAAACAAAGTTATGTTCATGACTTTTGTGTAGTTTTATATGAAAACAATAAAAGTACTAAGCTTATGAATTGTATGGCACCTTTCAGCACTGTTGTCCCTGTTATGATTCTCTTTAAATATCAAGTGAAAGGTTTGCTTTATATAATTTCTGTTCAGTTAGGAATATAATCACTAAGCAAGAGCTTTCTCTGAGACATTAGAAATAATGAGCTGAAACTGAATGTCTGCTCACATAGGTCAGGGTTTGGGTTCGCAATAAATGGTTTAATTACTGCTTTTGAGTTTAATGAAAACAGTAGATTAGGACAGGCAGGGGATGAACTCCGGGTGTTGTAATGGCTTCTGTTCTTTAATTTCCTATTCTTTTCTTTGAAATGTTAAAAAGATAACGCCGCACATGAGTGAACCCTGCGGTTCAGTTCTAGTGCAGCTTGTACGTTGTTTAGATAGAGCGCTTAATAAGGAACCAGCGTTATTGTTACTTAGAGCTGAAAACATGCTGACCCAGCTGCGTCAGGTGCCAGCTCATAATTCACCCAGTCCATTTAGGGTAACCTTCCTGTCTGTGAGAATTAGTATTAGTATTAGAATTAGTACTGTTTGGGATGTGCAGTTCTGCAGTTATCTGGCATGTCTGGAAACTATATTATTATCAGTGAATTTACTTTATTGAAGGTGTGATTAAAGCAGTTACTGGTTCCTATACATTTCACCACAGTGACTAAAAAGATTGTGCATTGTAATTTGTATGTATCAGTGTTAAGAATAAGGTTATATGGCCACAATAAAAATTAAACAAAAAAGTTTTTTTTGTGTTTTTTGGGGTTTTCTGTGAGTGAGAGAAACATTTATTTTCTTTAAAGTGTTTCTCTCTCACACATTTAGTCTCAATTTCAAAAGTGTTGATTTATTGAGCAAACAAATTGAATCTTGTCTTATCATGTTAAAACAAGCTACATGAGATGAACTGCTAGCTAATATCACCCTGCCTTACCAGAGCACTCAGAGTTTCTCAGTATAGCACTGTCGGCCGGCATTTGATGTTATCCGTTTATTACGGTGGCCGAGAAAGCCCAACGCAGTGCAAATTGAAAAGCGCTGCAAAAGCACAAAACACATCCATCAAAATTACAACACAGGCGCAGCAACTAGAAAAACGCGCTGCAAATAGAAAAACGCGCTGCAAATAGAACCACAACACAACGGAAGTGAGTCACAACACAACGGAATTTTCCCGGGGGACCTTAAAAGGTACTGTACCAGCTAAGCTGCGTCTTCAGTAACGTCTCGGACTTCACTGTGTACAAAGGACAATAAGTGGCAAACAAGGCGTTTTGTGAAGCAGAACTTTTAATAATATGCACACAACCGTGGTAATCACAGGTAATAAACATAACTTACTTTTCAGAAGCTTGTTTGCCACTTATTGTCCTTTGTATACAGCTGGTACAGCATCTTTTAAGGTCCCCCGGGAAAATTCCGTTGTGTTGTGACTCACTTCCGTTGTGTTGTGGTTCTATTTGCAGCGCGTTTTTCTATTTGCAGCGCGTTTTTCTTTTTGCAGCGTGTTTTTCTATTTGCTGCGCCTGTGTTGTAATTTTGATGGATGTGTTTTGTGCTTTTGCAGCGCTTTTCAATTTGCACTGCGCTGGGCTTTCTCGGCCACCGTAGTTTATGCTAATGCTGCTGCACCCAGCCTTAGTGGAAATGTAAACTTACTGTAAATAAATGGAAGCACTTTTCTCACCCAAATAAACAGTTTTAGAAGGGAAATCTGTGTACTGTAGATTAACATCCAGCACTTGTTTGCCTTAAAATAATTAATTAATTTATTTATTTATTTATTATTATTATTATTATTATTATTATTATTTTTTTATTTTTTTTTTTTTTTTTTTTACTTATCTTGGCTTTACCCACCACCACCACCCAGAAGTTTTTTTTTTCTTATACTTGGCTTGGCTTTACCCACCACCACCCAGAAGTTTTTTTTTTTTTCTTCTCCCAAACATGGAAAAATACTAGTGCACTAAAATAACAAACTAGTTCCCCAATGGTGGAACAAACTACCTTTAGCTAAACTGTAAGCTCGGATAAGTTGAATTTTAGGAAACCGGTTGCCTTAAAAAAGTTAACTAAAGGGGAAGCTGATTTAACTTTTTTCTCTTTGTTATACTGTAAGACCGGCTAAGTTGAGTTTACTTAACATTTTTAAGGCAGCTGGTTTGCTCAAATTCTTTAAGTAATAGGGGAATGAAAACTTGAGTTAGCGTAAATTAAAGCATCAAGTTCTTACAACTAAAAGGGGAGTTAATTTCTTTCTAAGGTAACCCAGGGGGAATCACTACACACTGATGGTCTGTGTTAGTCAGAATCTGTTGGACACACCCAGTATGCTAATAGATTGTGACAGAGGCCAATGGAAAAGAAGCTGCGAATGGCAACAGACTAAACTCAGTTATTATAAATTGGTTCCACTCAAAGAACTCAGTTTGAATAATACAGTATATGTGCCCACAAATGTTCAGCTAACTCAAAATACTTGAGTTTACACTTTTGTGTAAAACAGACTTGATTTGAGTTTAAACAATGTATGGGTTTACAATGTACCAGAGCAGGAGCGTCCCTCGCTACCTTAAAGAAACTCCTAAAGTCAGAGCTTCCCCTCCTTTCCATCTCGATCACTCTATTCCTCTTTGGCCTCCTTTAGGCCCTCTCACAATGTTTTTGACTTCTGTGTCCTCGATTGCTTATGTACTTCATAATTTGTTAGTCACTTTGAATAGGTGTCCACCTAATAGTTTGGTTTGATTGAGATCTAGTCACAATTAGTTCATTTGGGACTAGAACAAATTCATTCACCTAGTGTGATTACTCTGTTCATCAGCCCATGTCCAAACAAATCCTGATTCAACCACCAGAAGTGGTAGATGCTCTTTTTAAGTTTTGCGTTTCAGTTGTTTTGACACCAACTGATCCAAAAATGTCTAGCCTTCCTTAGAATCTTCTTAAAATAGAAACATATGCAAAAATTGTTAAACAAGTGTTTTAAGTCTGGTCGTAGTAGGTATTAAAAAAATCTCTTAACTCTTTTAAATTTAGATCATAGCTTTTCCTGCATTCTATCGTTGTCCTAATTAGGACATGATTCTCACTGCAGACATTTTGACACATTTTCCATCATCACTCTAACTTCTGTATTCTCTGTTTAAACCAAAATATGCTTGAGGACTAATGCATGTTTGTGTCTAAACAGACAGGATTAAAGTTGAGGAGCAGCTTTGCAGAGTTGCTGCCTTTGATGTGAGATTAGTTATTGAAGAGCATTATCCTTGGATTAAAAAAAAAAATCTCATATGTCCTTTGATTGAGTTGCTGATGATTAGGACATTACAGCTCTGAGAAAAAAAATAAGAGACCACTTAAAAATTGAGTATATTTGATCTTTCAGAAGCCATCAAATCAAGCTGAACTGCTTGAATTTTTGCACCAGGAGTGGCATAAAGTTATCCAAAAGCAGTGTGTAAGACTAAATCCTTAAAACTTTGATTATGAAATTGTTTTCTTTACATTATTTGAGGTCTGAAAGCTCTGCATCTTTTTTAGTTATTTCAGACGTTTCTCATTTTTTGCAAATAAATGCTCTAAATGACAATATTTTTATTTGGAATTTGAGTGAAATGTTGTCCGTAGTTTATAGAATAAAGCAACAATGTTCATGTTACAGAAACCTATATGAATAATTAATGTTTCTCTCTCTCTCTCTCTCTCTCTCTCTCTCTCTCTCTCTCTCTCTTTCTCTGTTCCAGCATGTGATGAGTGGACCGTGCTGCCCAGACCTAATCTTCACCACGATCTAAACCGCTTTGGCCATTCTGCTGTCTACAGCAATGGGTAACTTCTTTAAAATGTTTTAATGCTTAATTCTATTAATCATCGGCTTTAACTTTGGATCACACCTTGGTAAAACATCTCTAATCAGTTAAGAGAAGCTTAAGTAAAGCTCACACTTGTCAGATAAGTTAGAGTTTAATTACTCTGCTACATGCTACCCCAGAGGCAGAGCTGCTTACTGGTATATAGCACCACCACATCCATTTTTGTGACTATGTATAGAAGGTGAGGGTTTGATCCCCTACATTTCCACGCCGCTACATGGATTTCTGTGCGCTGGCGTCTGCCAAGAACATGGCGATAAATATGGAGTCTGCAGCTAAATCCCGCAGTAATCTCCTTCAGCACAGATTAGGCAAATTAAGTCAGAAATCAAAATGAGAAGCCCAAAATAGCTAATTGTCAGCCTTGTTTCAAATTATGAAGTAAACACGGACTAGCTCGCTTACTTACGTGAGGACACCCAGCGACACACGCTCCCATAAAAATCCTGTTTATTTTCTCCTGCTGTTTTTTGAGGGCCTGCTAGGGTTATAGCATAGAGGAAAGTTCATGAGGTTTAAAGGCCAAAAAGAAATCAGCTACGTTCACATTACAAACCACATTGCTCAAATCTGATTTGAAGCTCAGATTGGATTTGTCTATCCCGACGGTTCACATTTACGAATGTAAGTGAGCTGTATCTGTGTGTGATGTGAACAAATCTATCCCTAAAACGCCTTACATGCGCACATTGATACATGTATAAACATCCCTTTCTTCACCAACAAAAAAAAAACATCATATTTGAGAGACGACTCGTAGCTTTATGAAGGGAAATGGATGTGTTTGTTAGCAGCTCATAAATGGAGCATCTTTTGCTGGAGTGGAGAGCAAACAGCTGGTCTGAAGTACTGAAGCTCAGGTCGAGGAGGTGAAAAAAGACCAGGTGGTTTGCTTTTGCTGTTTTTGCAGCTATAGCTGCACAGCTGCACCAAGAGATGTGTGGGTAAGAGAGAAAAGCATGTAGCACACGTGTAAAAGCAAAAAGATATATGAATTCCGATTTGAAAAAAAAAAACGGATTTGGCACGTTCACACAGTCATGAAAAAAATCAGATCTGAGCCACATTGAGCAAAAAAATCAGATTTGAATCCTTTCAGCCTGCTCGTGTGAATGTAGCCATAGTCTGCCTCAATAATTAGTTCTCAACACTTCCAGATTTCTAACATGCTTACAGTTCTAACAGTGTATTGAGACCAATTTTTGGTGTTACATTTGCACAGTAATTGTTGCAGCATCACCGTCACAATATAGACATGCACTAAAGTCACATAATGTAACACAAGTATTATACTATGTTCGATTATTGACTTTAAAACAAATCTTGAATTCTTTTTATATTACAATTCGAGCTGGGCATCAGAAGTTAGTACCAAAAAGGCACCGACTGAAATATCTCGCTACTACCGAGTACTAAATTAATTTGAAGCTTGTTTTCGATACTTTGCCCGAGAAGCATATAAACCTGCCTAACATGGAGATTGTGCACACACGTGGAGAATATGAGAAAAATGTAAAAACGCAACCTGGTTCAGACAGTAGTGGAAAGCACACAGAAACGCAGACAGGAAAACATGTCAAAAGTGTCTAAAGTCTGACTCTGGTCGACACACCGCCACCGTTCTGTGCACAGATTTTAAAGTGATTGACACCACTAATATAAACAAACTTCAATTGGGCTAATCTAATGCTGATTCTTTTATTTACATTTAAATACAAATTACTAAATACTTAAGAAATGCGTGCACGTTAGGGCTGCATGAAATTGGAATTTTTTTTTTTTATCTATGATATATAGATATATATCACGATATTAATCAATGCATGGTCCATGAAGACACCAGCCCGCCCCCACCCGCACGCGCTCTTGCGTCCGGACCGATCAAGAGCTGAGTCAGCGCCGAACGCTTAAAACCCGAGAAAAATAGCAAAACAACAGTAATCAGCCCTTTAATGAGGCATTTAAATGGCTGTTTAAAATGTATATAAGAGCGTTTTCTGGAATTAAAAGCGTGAAATTCAGCTTTAACTGGAAATATCTGCACCGCAAAACTGTGCTGTACTGAGGTGCACAGCTTTCTTGTGGATGGAGGCCATGTGGTTACCTCGTGTTTACTTCTCATATTGCACGTCCTGCAATGTGACTATTGAGCATGCATACATCACGATGACAATGTTTATTTTATTTTACTTCTAATCCTATTCTCTCCCCTATATTCTATTTATAATGCCAATTACCCAACCCACTCATTAGGACTCCTCCTATCACTAGTGATGCCCCAACACCAGGAGGGTGAAGGCTAGCACATGCCTCCTCTTATACATGTGAAGTCAGCCACCGCCTCTTTTTGAGCTGCTGCTGATGCATGATTGCAGAGTAGCATCACAGTGCACTCCGAGGAAAGCACAGCAACTCAGTTCTGATACATCAGCTCACAGACGCAGCCTTTTGATGATCTACATCACCATTTGGAGTGATGTGGGGAAAGAGCGCCATCTACCCACCCAGAGAGAGAGCACAATCAATTCACAATCGTCCATGTCCGCAGTTCAAATAAAGGTCTATTCATCTAAGAATCTAAAATGTCCTGCATCCCTATTTCATAGAGTAAGCTGTACTATACCACACTTTTCAGTAAGGGCTTCATAATGATTAGATTTTTTTGGGTTAGGTTACTCGAGCGCTGGGAAAACCCTTCTATAACCTGTGGCTGTGTGGTTTTGATATGAGTTATGTGTGATCTGAATCATTACTCATAATCTCTCTTGTCATTGTGACTTCTAGTTTGACCTATCTGTCACCTCCCTTTAGGGATCTCATCCAGAACAGCTTTTCTCACTTTACCTGTCAGTCAGTTCCTCTGTGCCAGCTATTGATCTCCCCATCTAACAACAAGCCTTTTAACTCCTTTTTTATGTTCCTCATCCTATCCTCCTCTCTCCATTTCTATCAGTTACTGTCCCTCATCCCCTTTATGTAACTTCTTTACAGTGTCCTTAGTGAATTTCTGAAAGCATATTCTCTCTCTCTCTCGCAGGGTGATGTATGTGTATGGGGGCTTTAACAGTCTGATGCTGAGTGATATGTTGAAGTTCACACCTGCCAGTTGCGCTGCCTTCTCTGAGGAGTCGGCGTGTGTGACGGCTGTGCCGGGTGTACGCTGTATATGGAATTTCACCACCAGTACCTGTCTCTCCTGGTTGGACACCAAATCCCTGGAGCCTGAGACCCTGCTCAGCATGTGCACTCCCAGAGTCTGTAAGTAGTGCTAACACAAGTGCACTCACTCGTGGATGTTTGGTTTTTATATGTGGGCAGAATCTGGTCAGAAAAATAAGCTATGAGTTTGAATGATTTGGTAATATTTTATAACAGTCACACAAGAACTTTGTGTCTCAATATTTATTAACATGGTGAATCTGGAAGTTGTTAGAGCTGAGGCTATATTTTCCATCTCTGGTGACGATTGCACTGTGGAGACCTCAAAATGCATGGTCTAGATTGTTTTTTAGAGTCAAAATTCATACAATTTTTCTATTTAGAAAAGAAGAAAAAAATAAAGGAGTTAGAACTCTGATACAGTAAAGTAAGCCTTCAGTTTAAAAGCAATTTGTGTTGAACACTTTTATTTTGACTTTTTTTTTGATGCAGGCCAACTCCAAACTCCAAAAAAAGTCATTTAGAGCATTTATTTGCAGAAAATGAGAAATGGCTGAAATAAAAAAAAAAAGATGCCGAACTTTCAGACCTCACATGATAAGTTCATATTCATAAAGGGTTTAGAAATTAATATTTGGGGAAATAACCCAGTTTTCATGCATCTTGGCATGTTGTCCTTCACCAGTCTTACACACTGCTTTTGGATAACTTTATGCCACTCCTGGTGCAAAAATTCAAGCAGTTCAGCTTGGTTTGATGGCTTTTAATCATCCATCTTCCTCTTGACTATATTCCAGAGGTTTTCAATTTGATAAAATCAAAGAAACTCATCATTTTTCTTTTTTTCTAGAGCTGTAGATATATATTTTTTCCATATCAGTTTTATCATTATGCTTAGTTCATGTCGTATCCTTTGTGGGAACGTAAAAAGGGTGTAACAGTGCATCAAAATACACAGTATAACATGGCTTTTTTTTTTTTTTTTAGAAAAAACACATTTTTTTTATTTTCATAGCAGAAAACACTAAAGTTAGCAAAAAAATCTAGCATCAGAATATCTAGTCACGAGAATAGCTAGTCGTGAATCCAGTATTTTGATTCTTAATTGCTTCTTAAGTCCATCATTACATCTCTAATAGATGCACCCAAAGTTCTCACGGGCTGCATCTCTGTCTGGTAGTCATCTGCACCACATTCGACCCCAGGCCTTTCAAAGAGTGCTCAACAGTTTCAAAGCAAAGTAGTCATCCACACATAGCACCCATCCCAGAACAATCAGCCTGATGAACAGGTTCTTCCCACAGGCTACAAGACTGCTGAACAATCTGTCAATCTGTAAACCCATCTCTGATACCCTAGTCACACCAGCTCTTGTATTGTATTATATAAGTGCTAATCATTCTTGTTACAGTAAGAACATTCTTTTCACTTACGCATTATATAAAGGTGTTAATTGCTGCACACCTTCCGTGTGTCATTTTCTGCATCATTCTCATTGTCACTTTCTGCCGGTGGTGTTTACACTCTACTGATGTTCACACTGCGGTTTGCACGCTTTGTATGTTTATTTTTACATTGTTCTTTCTTTGTTCGTTTGTCTCAAATAGGACAACGTAACAGCTGTTTTGCATAAAATATTTAAATGCACCTTTTTGTCTTATATACACTTTAATATTAGACTTTAGAAATGGGACGTGTGCTCATGCATTGTTTCTCCAACAAAAGACTACCTGCTTTGTTGGATTAACTGTCTCTTCTGTCCAGGATTTGATTGCATTCACTAACAAGAGTGTTAGTGAGGTCAAGATGCTGAATAGGGGTGTGCCATATCCATATCGTACACAATAATATCGCTATTAATAATAGCACAATAATAACGATATTATACCCTGAAATATGGTGCCATATCACCCACCACTAATTATCACATCAGGGTGCTACTTTTTTTTTGATGTTTAAAAAAAAGAAAAGAAAAATTCACACTGTGCTCATTTCCTGTTATATATCTACTAGAGACAGAGTACATCTGTTCAGTATCATTTTATTTTACCTTAATCCTGCATATATGGAGATATTTTAAATATTGTAATATTATTTTAGGGCCATATCCCCTACCCCTAATATTGAATCACAACTACCCCACCTCACCCCTGCTCCCCACCTCATCCCAAAAGTCCTGAATGCAGCACCATAATTCCAGAGAACACCGTTGCACTGCTCCAGAGCTCAGTGCTGGGAGTTCTAAACTCCCTTGGTCAATACACATGGTGCCAGTAGGTTCATGTTGAATTCCCACAGTTTTTACCTGCTGAAAACTCCGTGAAGGTAGTCTGAGACTGGAAGCCATGCTGTAGTAGAACAGGGGTGATTCTGCTGTATGAGTACACAAACCTGGCCACAGTCAAATCTGGCTACAGTTATTGGTAATACTTCTCTACATGGCCTAGGTAAGCTGTGTGTTTGGACATTTGCACATCTGTGCAATATACTGTTGAAGTACAGCAGTATAAGGGTGGTTTTCAGTCAAGTTTCTCCAGAACTAAGGCTGGGTGCAGCAGCGTTAGCATTAGCCGCTAACTGCAGCACTAGCTCTTTCACCGTTCAGTGGTGAGCATATCGGACTGTAGACTGCGTGTTCAGCATGTTAAAACAAGCTACGTGGGACGAACCGCTGGTTGATAGCGTCCTGGGTTACCGGAACACTCAGGGTTCCTCAGTGTAATGCTATCGAGCAGCATTTACTGTACATCCCGCTAGCGCTGCAGTTAGCAGCTAATATCAGTGCTGCTGCACCCAGCCTTAGTGCTGGAGAAACTTCACTGAAAACTCACCCTTAGAAAAAATATTGGGAATCTAAGCTTACTGTAAATAAATGAAAGCGCTTTACTCACCCAAATAAACAATATTTAGGGGAGAAATCTCTGTAGATTAACATCCAGCCATCGTTTGCCTTTGAAAGATTTTTTATTTATTTTTTTTACACTTAGGCGCTTCCCCCAGCTCACCATTAGAAGAGAAACATGACAACACCCTTGCTCACTCTGATGTAGACATCCTTACTAGTGTTTCTTAATGCGCCGCCTTATAATCCAGTGAGCCTTATATATGAAAATAAACCAGAAAATAGACGTTCATTTATACTGCGTATAAACTTGTAGTCTGAAAAAATATGGTAAATGTTGACACACACTGTACAGGTTAAAAAATAATAAATGACTGGTTTAAGAAAAATATATGGTTTTCACTGAGCTTTAAGATGTAAAATGTCAAGAGAAAATGGTCATAAACTAATGAAAAACCAGCATGTTACTGTTTAAAAAAATAAAGGGACTTTTCTTCTGCATCAAATTTAACAAGAACACTTTATTTAATAGCTTTCAGCTTTGGAAACACACACTGTGCCACATTGATTGTTCTTAATGCGTCTGATCCAGTGTGGCAGATGCAAATGTCATCAGTTTGGTAGAATGACTCATATTTACTGCAGTTCTGCTCCAGACTAATTACCTGAGCCTCACCACAAGCACTTTATAGTGCCTGAATGTTCTGACATGTTGTGCAAATAACAAGTGAACCGTAACTAGACTTATTGCATAACAGTTAATCGTGCTGCACGGAATGGCAGGGTAGTCTTGGTGTAAATGCTATGTTTCACTGATTGTTTGGGGGAAAATATGGTTAAAAAATACTACAAACATTCACAATTTGGTGACCAGCCACCCTCGTGCTAGTTACGTTCAAGTGTGATTAAATGCAGTAAAATATCTGTTCATAATTTGATTTCATGACTGCTTGAATAATCAGATAACGGCAGTAAACAGAATAATCTGAAAATCTGATAAGGAAATCTGATAAAAAGAGAAGAGCTAGATTTTAGCTCTGTAAATTTCTCAGTATACATGTGTTATATTGTTCTACCAGAGTATTCTCAGATTACTCAGTCAGTCCCATGACCTCACACTCAGAGAAACACTGTAAAACTGAAGAAGGATATAAATAATCGTTCTCTTCTAGCTGATGTATGTTAATACTAGTGCTGGGTGGCATGACCAAAAATCTATATCACATTATATTTCACTGTATATTTTATTGTAATTAGGCATGACTGAACTATATGCTAATCATAGAAGCCCCTCACTACTCATTCACACTGAATCTGCTTTACAGAGCTTTAGACTAGCGCTAGTCTGCTGTTTATTTCTGTGTGCTCACTCTCCTATTCCTGCGAGTCTGTAGTGTTTACAGCATGGACATATGAACTACAAAACATTTAAGTTTTTTGATAAATCTGTGATCTGGATCTTTTCCTCATGATTCAGATCTTTTGAAAATTACGTGGTCACCCCTGATTTCCAATCACATGACATACCTAATTAGTATTTATTTACTTATTTATTTGCCTGACTGGGCTTTTATACAGGTTTATGGCTTACTCTACTGTCAATAGTACATATAGAACAATAAGGCTTTAAGGCTTTAAATGAATGGTTTGATGAGGTTTAATAAGGTTTGATAATGGTTTGAATGGATATGAAAATTATATAAATATATAAATATATATACAGGGGTTGGACAATGAAACTGAAACACCTGTCATTTTAGTGTGGGAGGTTTCATGGCTAAATTGGATTAATCTTCATTAATTGCACATTGCACCAGTAAGAGCAGAGTGTGAAGGTTCAATTAGCAGGGTAAGAGCACAGTTTTGCCCAAAAAATATTGCAATGCACACAACATTATGGGTGACATACCAGAGTTCAAAAGAGGACAGATTGTCAGTGCACGTCTTGCTGGCGCATCTGTGACCAAGACAGCAAGTCTTTGTGATGTATCAAAAAAGCCACGGTATCCAGGGTAATGTCAGCATACCTCCAAGAAGGATGGACGACATCCAACAGGATTAACTGTGGACGCAAGAGGAAACTGTCTGAAAGGGATGTTCGGGTGCTAACCCAGATTGTATCCAAAAAACATAAACCCACGGCTGCCCAGAATTCAATGTGCACCTCAACTGTCCTGTTTCCACCAGAACTGTCTGTCGGGACAATAAATTAATGTGGTCTAAAACCCACATTGTCCAACCCCTGTATTATCCATCATATTTTTCTTAGCAGGGAGAAAACTGTACAATGCATTAGATAGTATGTTAGCGTAGTTTAAAGGATGTTTTTTAAGCTTATATCTACATATGTTCTGTAAAAGGAGAAATTTGTCTGTAAATGACCATATTTTAAAATATAATTTATTGTAATTTTTCATTAAACTATGTCATCCAAGCAAGTACAGTTATTATGGCAGGCCCAAAAAACTAATTGTTTCATTTTCTATGCAATAATTATCTGATTACCCAGGTTCATGTGAGTTCAAGTAAACATGTCACAATAATAATAAATTCCAGTGTTCTGCAGTAATTGGATTATAATTGCATGTAAATGCAGTCAGTGTCGTTTAAGGACAGTCTTCAGTTTTATGAGGACTACAACAGACCTGCTATGAATATCTGCAGTAGAATTTATGGTGAATACCTGTGTGTGTGTGTGTGTGTGTGTGTGTGTGTTTCAGATGCAGACAGTGATAAATGTCAGTACCAGTACACAGACTGCTACAGCTGCACAGCGAACACTAACGGCTGCCAGTGGTGCTCCGAGCGCTGCGTGTCCATCCTCCACAACTGCACGGCTTCCTCGGTAAGGCTGCAGGCAGGGCCAGGGAGATTAATACCTGCGAGGCAGTTCTGGGAACGCTGATAGGAACTGAGGGAAATGTGCTTTAATTGGCTGTGTGGGAGATGGATGTTCTGAAGGGTTTGGAGTGTGACTGTAGTTAAGTGTTGTTTATCCTGTTGTTTTGTCTGGCTTTGTTTGTTTCTGTGATTGAATTCCAGCACTGAACACAATGAATGTTGAAATCGTGTGTCTTATTGAATCTTTCTCAGGGGAGGGGGGAGGGGCGACCTGTATACGGACGAATAAGTGAAAGTCATTTAACTCTGACTTCTAATCATTCAGCTTCATCAGATGTGAGAGGGTTGAAGGTTTTGTGGTAAATGACAGTCATTTGCAATTTTAGCACTGAACCTTCAACCTGCTTACATTCAAAACTGGAAGCACGATTGTAAAGAATCGTGCTTCCAGTGGTGTTACATACTGTATTTTTGTATGTTGAACTACAGAAAATATTTTGTGAATCTCTATTAGTTACAGGGAACAGGGTTAAAACACTGAGTAAGACAAGTTTAATCTGAGAGTGTTATAAAAATATAAAGAGGAGATAGATACACTGCCTGGACAATTAAAAAAAATCGCTGCCTGGATTTAAGGAAGTAAATGATGTGGGGTTGATGCTGCAGTTGTTCAGGTTTAGGTTCAGCAACAGTATGTGCTGAAAGAATGAGGTCAGCTGACTACCTGAATATACTGAAAATAGACCAGGTTATTCCATCAATGGATTTTTTTCTTCATATACCAAGATAACAATGCCAGGATTCATGTGGCTGGAAGGCTGGAATTGTGAAAGAGAGATTTAGGGAGCATGAGATCATCATTTTCACACATGGATTGTTCACCACAGAGTCCAGATCTTAACCTCATTGAGAATCTTTGGGATGTGCTGGATGGAGAAGAATTTGAGCAGCGGTTGGTCAGACTCTACCATCATCAATGCTGCTGCAAGATCTTGGTGAAAAATTAATGCAACACTGGATTGAAATAAGTTTTCATTGCAGAACAACATTGCAGACGCTTATAGAAACATTGCAGTCGAAGCTAAAGGTGGTCCAGCGAAGTGGTAGTGTGGTTTTAGTTTTGGTGGCCAGGCAGTGTCTAGAAAAAAATCAAAAACAAAAAAAATTAGGAGATCACATCAGTTTCTCTGATTTTACTATTTACAGGTATATGTTTGAGTAAAGTGATCATTGTTGTTTTATTCTATAAACTACATTTCTCCCAAATTCCAATTAAAAATATTGTCATTTAGAGCATTTATTAGCAGAAATGAGTAATGGCTGAAATAACAAAAAAGATGCAGAGTTCAGAAAACAATATTTGGTGGAAAACCCTGGGTTTTAGTCACAGTTTTCATGCATCTTGGCATGTTTTCTTCCACCAGTCTTACACACTGCTTTTGGATAACTTTATGCCACTCCTGGTGCAAAAATTCAAGCAGTTCATCTCGGTTTGATGGCTTGTGATCATCCATCTTCCTCTTGATTTTATTCCAGAGGTTTTCAGTTTGGTAAAACAAGGAAAAACATCATTAAGTGGTATCTTTTTTTTTTTTTTACAGAGCTGTAACATCTTACTTCTGTTTGAACATGTCTAGTGGTTGTATTTTCATATTGTTGAACAAATGAATGGCGTAATTACTTATACTAGTAGTAGTTTGTCATGTTTTCTGCACTACATATATTAACCTCTATTTTTACATGTTTTCCTGACTGCAGGGCTCAGTAACTGAGTTTGAGGCGTGTCCTAAGGATGTCCACTCGTACGTATGCAGTAAGAAGACCAGCTGTAAGAGCTGTGCTACTGACCAGAACTGCCAGTGGGAGTCCAGAAACCAGGAGTGCATTGCTTTACCTGGTACTGATGCAGTAATGCTTGTGTTTGTTGTGTTTTTGTGTGTGTGTGCTATTCAGGACACACACACACATTTTTCGCTGCTTCAACACGCTTTAAAAAAAATTGTTATACACAATTCAGAGCAGAGAATCTTAAAAAGGTTGGAATTTGAAGACAAACTGTGTGAAAATGAAAATAATGTAAAGGATGTTTTACACAGTATCAGTGAGCCAACAAAAAATAAATGATTTATAGTCCTTGATGATGACTGTATCTACAGAGCCCAGAATGATGAATCTGTGCGTTTGTGTGTGTGTGTGTGTTTAGAGAATATCTGTGGAGAGAGCTGGCACCTGGTGGGGAATTCGTGTCTGAAGCTGATAACAGCAAAGGATTCCTATGACAATGCTAAACTGGCCTGCCGCAGTCACAATGCTGTGCTCGCCTCGCTCACCACTCAGAAGAAGGTTCAGTTCGTCCTCAAAGAGCTGCAGAACAGAGCTGCACAGGTGGGTTAGGCACCACACACACATACACACCTGTACACACACACACACACACACACATACACATACAACCATTTCTTTAAACTTCTTTAAACTTTTTTTTTTAAGGGGGGCTGAGTGATATGTACTTAATGCTGCAACTGTAATGCTGCAATAGGATGCATATTTCTATAGCATATTTTTCACACTATAAGGGAAACCTAAAATCCTCTAATTTTCCCTAAAATTGTCAATGCGCCTTATGTATGAATTTTGCAAGTCAGGTTGTAAAGAGTAGTTTTAGTTTAGTTCTCCAGCACTGAGACTGAAGCAGTATTAGCATTAGCCGTGCTAACCATGCTAAGTGCTAGCTCTTAGCGCTAGCCGTTCCAAGATGAATATTATCGGCCTGTGGCCTGCTGCTAACCCTAGCTTTCACTGCTGGAGCAGCATTAGCATTACCCGCTTACTCTTGGAGTTCAGCGCAGTTCAGCGCTGCCGTTAAATGGAAGCTAAAATTCCGGGTGACTCTACCTCATAGTGCTGACTGAGAAAATCCAGCCAAGATGTGCAAAACTGTCATCTAAGCAACAGGTGCCTACTTTGGAGAATCTAAAATATATACAAAACATATTTTTTTAACATAGTTTGTTTAACACTTTTTTTTTGTTTAATAAATAATTCCGTATGTTTTTTCCTCAAAGTTTGAATGACTTTAGTATTAATCTACAATGCAGAAAATGATAAAATAATGAAAACGCTGAAATTAAGGTGCATCTAGTATGTGTTGACTGGTGCTTCTTGTAGGCTGGATGCAGTATAAGTTTTAATTTTGATGTAAATAATATAAAAGCAAGAAAGACAAAGTGCAGAAAACACCCACAATGGATGCCTGTCTAAAAAGAAAAAAAATTGATGTTATGTACCCTGTAAAGAACCTCCTTTTGTGGCAGATGCTTCAAATATTGTATATTAATCAATCGTAAATGAGTTTATTAAGTCATATCATTATTAAAACATTTTCTCTTATGATGATAATATTTTATACCTTTTTTTTTTTCTTTTAAAGTCTTTGATATTCAGTTCAGTGATTTCGGCCAGTTTATAAATAATACTAACACCGAGTATCGGATCAGTGCAGCTCTAGCTTTTAGCTTATTTAATATTTTAGCCTTGCTTCCATATAGTCACCAAGTAGTCATTGTATTTAGCATTGAAAGCTTACACTAGTTAGGAGTGTGTGTCTAAATACTGAGCAAGTGACTATGAGGGAGCTGTTTTGTATAATTGTATAATTGGAACTGTTATGTAACAGTTTTGAGGTTTTAAAATGAGCTTATTTCACAGCCCTATTTTAATTTTACTTTGTGTGTTTTTAGTCCAAGTCAGTGGTGACTCCGTGGGTGGGCTTGAGGAAGGTGAACGTGTCGTACTGGTGCTGGGAGGACATGTCCCCCTTCACCAACACCACTCTGCAGTGGTTACCAGGGGAACCCAGTGACGCTGGATTTTGTGGATACCTGGCTGAGCCCAGCGCCGGTGGGCTGAAGGCTGCAGCCTGCATCAACTCCTTCAACGGCAGCCTGTGTGAACGATCAGGTAACCCTGAGGAAGAGAACCACCAATAAGCTCATTGCTAAGACCACAGTGGATGGACATGCACAGTCATAGCGGAAAAAAATAATTAACTTTTATTTTTTATGTGTGTCTCTTTCCCTGGCTTTCTCTGTAGCCAATCACAGTGTGAAGCAGTGTCGCACGCCATGTGCCCTGCGCTCCTCCTGCAGCGAGTGTACGAGTGGGGGCTCAGAGTGTATGTGGTGCAGTAACATGCGGCAGTGTGTCGACTCCAATGCCTACGTCGCCTCCTTCCCATTTGGCCAGTGCATGGAGTGGTACACCATGAACAGCTGCCCACGTATGTTTATGTTACAAAATCTATATCTACAACCTACAGTTGTTAAAGTTTATGTGAATTAATGTTGCCTAATAAATACCCTGAAAAAAAATACTGCATGCAACACACTTGATCTCATTAAGGGTGTAACAAAATATCAGTATATAAAAAAAAAAAAAAATATATATATATATATATATATATATATATATATATTGTATGTAAAAACACAGTATCAATTTTTAATTATTAGCTGTACATGTAAAGATAGGTAGCAGAGCAGTGTTAAACTCAGTGTTATTAGATCCCAGTATTCTGATAGCATAAAAAGTTAACTTCTTCTTTACTTAAAATATAAATATTATATGTATTGTGTATATACTGTGCAACCCCTGTGATGCATACATTGTCACGCAAAAAGTTAGCTCTTTTGTTTGAATCCCCTCCTGTCCTAAATACAGCACAACAGCTCATGCCAGTTCCTCCAGACTATAGACCACTGAGTTCGTGTCGTCATTTTGTAGTCGGCGCCATGTTGTTTATGCCCATATTTGGGGTTTCGTGTGTAAGCGGTTTATGTGATTGGGGAATTTGAATGGGCTTTTCAAAAACTGGCCTCTGTCACATTCTGTGGTAAATAAATATGTTCAGAACACGGTCATCAGTTTATACTAATTACAACACCTGGCCCAAAAAATCAACTAACAACTGACTAATCAACTAACTACCTGCCCTCACTGAGGTGGCAACGAACCAGAAACACCAATTTATTTCACTGCATAATAAAGAGGGTAAAACGTGTTACAGCTAGTTCTGGAGTATGACTGACCTGTTTTAGTGATTTTATGCTGTGACACTCTCAGCTGTCCTCAGTAAGGGCAGTTAGTTCATTAGTTGGATCAGCTGTGTTTTTAATACGTTGTATAGTTATGGCCGGAGTTCGCTGGTGTTGCGCCAAAAATAGTCCCCGGCTGACCTCTGCAGCTGGGCTGTGAGGTCACTTCACTCCGCTGTAGCATTTAGCATTTTTCTCATTACGACTCTTAAACGATCTCGCAATTCAGAGGTTTTTAAAAACCCTATTCATTTTTGTCATAGGGAAAAAACACTTAGACATGGAAGCCGTATGAGGGCTACAGAATGACGCACGACTTCAGTGGTCTTTTGATGTAGTATTTTATTTTTGGACCAATCAGAATTATTGGTTAAAAAAAGGAATGTGAGAGGCGCTGCTCCACTCCACTCCCCTCCCCTATAAGAAAAGAAACATAGAGAACATATGCAGGGCTGTAGCCATTACATGATTACCAAGATTCAGTCATAGGTTTCCAGGTCTGTATAAGAGCCCTCAGGAGGGTTGCCAGTTTAAGACAGAACCCTCACTCACTAGGAGAGCTGGTTTGAAGGTCTGAGCAGACTGATGTAAGATCATACAGGAGTGAAGTTATTGGGTTCATGATTAAAAACAGCTACATTACTTGCACTAGGGCTGCGTGATATATCGTTTAAGCTATTTAAATGCTTGATTATTATTGTTTTGCTGTTTTCTCTAAAAGCGCTGACTCAGCTCTCTGGCGGTCTGGATCTCTGTCACGGGTCTTGCATTGATTAATATTGCAATATATATTGCAGAAAAAAACAACAAAAAACAATGCAATGTCAATTTATTCCAATATTGTGAAGCCCTAACTTGCACACTGTTCTGTTTTTTATTGCTTATGATACTGTTCTGTTTTTATTGCTTATGATACTGTTCTGTTTTTTACTTAATTGCCATAATTAGAAGATGATTACTTACAAAATATTTAAAAATTCACCTTCAGTTTTGCATTTTGTGAGTTTAAGTCATATATTCAACTCTGAGAAAAAATATATATATATATATATTGTTAAAATCTCATCTCGTCTCATAAGATCATTACACTCCTACATATATATATATTTTTTTTGTTAAGACCGTGGTTATTATTTTTAATGTATGGTTATAGTGTTGTTTTAAATGTGATCTTGATGTGTGTGTATATATATTGAACCTCTGTCCACAGCGGAGAACTGCTCTGGTTATAGGACGTGTTCACAGTGCCTGGATCAGCCTGGCTGCGGGTGGTGTACCGACCCCAGCAATACGGGAAAGGGTCAGTGTATGGAGGGCTCGTACCGCGGACCAATCCAGACCGTCTTACACGCTCCCTCATCCTCGAGACCCTCTTTCATACCGGCCCCTCAGCCCCTGCTGAATGTTAGCCTGTGCCCACAGGATAACAAGTACAACTGGTCCTTCATCCAGTGCCCAGGTACATTTATTCATACATTCATCTGAAGCTCTGTCTGCTCTTACAGCTTTCATACTATGGCCTATGGTTTATGAGTATACAGATGTAGTTTATTTATTGTAGTAGTATTCTGGGTTTTGGTCTCCTGTCCACATGAACATGGTATTTTAAGGGCCTGAACACAGAGGTGTTTGAATGTGCTTTTTATAGTGGAGTTTTTTAGTATTTTTGTGTGGATGAGCAAAGCACAGCTTTTCATAACACTGACATCACAATAGTATAATAACTTTCACATACTTGGTGCACATGGAATTGTCTGCGCATCAAAAGTAATCAGATACTTATGTCTGCTAGGTCTCATATACATCGTCATGTACATACAAATGCTTCTCAAATTATTTACCGTATTTTTTGCCCTATATGATACACTTTAAATCCTTTAACTTTCCCAAAACTCTTCAGTACACCTTAAAATCATGTATGTCTTATGTATGAATTCTACCAGTAAAGATGTAAGCAGCAGTAAAGTACAGCTTTTCTGAAGTACAGCGATATAAAGAAGTTTCAGTTTATTTTTCCAGCACAGAGACTGGAGCAGTATTAGCATTAAAAAAGAATTTTGTTAAGAATTACAGTTTTGTTTACTTAGCTTAGCTTAGCTTAGCTCTTGCCACCCAGCGGCAAGACCTGCAGAATTAGAAGGGAAACATGGTGATACCCCTGTTCCTTACTGGTGTCACATAATGCGCCTTATAATCCAGTGCTCTTTATGTATAAAAAAATAAACCAGAAAATAGATGTTTATTAAAAGTGCATCTTATATAAAAAGCGTCTAATAGTTTGAAAAATATAAAGTAAAGCCAAACATTCACACAAAGCAATCCAGACTGTTCTCATACAGAGTTCCCCAATGGTGGAACAAACTACCTTCCACTACCAGATCAGGAGAATCTCTCGCTATCTTTAAGAAACTCCTGAAGACAGAGCTCTTCAAAGAGCACTTACTCTCATAACACCTCTAACACACTAACTACTTCTAACCCCATTTCCTTCTTCCCCTCCTTCACTCCTCTATCCTATTATTCCCTTTGTCCTCCTCTTATCCCTATCCAAAGTTGTTTTTACCTTTAAACTTATTTTACATTGTACTTGACTATTGTAAGTCGCTTTGGACAAAAGCGTCTGCCAAATGTAATGTAATGTAATGTAATGTAAAGCAGGAGAACGAACTGCGAAATCGCTAATTCAAATTTAGGAAAAGTATGCAAGAACTGCAAAGTCGTATCTGCGATACTTTTTTTTTTTTTTAATTCCGGTCTCCGTACAGTTCAGAACTATACTTGACCTCTGTTACACTTCTAACCTGCATAGCTGAACTTACTTCACCTTTAGAGACACGTCTCCAAATCGAGCAGCTGGTGAGAGAGGTGATTTCATTCACAGTAATGTAAACCCAGCGTGACACCTCTCCTTCATATGAAATACTTCACTCCTTAATTGATTTTTCTACTCCTCTCTCTCTCTCTCTGTCTCTGTCTCTGCTGCAGCGTGTCAGTGTAATGGCCACAGCGCATGTGTGAACGAGAGCGTCTGCGAGAGATGTGAAGATCTCACCACTGGCAGACACTGCGAGAACTGCATATCTGGTTACTATGGTGACCCCACAAACGGGGGCAGCTGTCAGCGTAAGTGTGAAGGGAGGGGTCAGTGATGTGACTGTGACCCCGCTGTGAGTGTGACTGCAGCGGAGGCTGTTTGCACAGTATGAATTACACTGCGTGTGTCTGTGTGTCTTTTTCAGCCTGTAAGTGTAACGGTCACGCCAGCATGTGCAACTCAAACAACGGCAAGTGCTTCTGCACCACCAAGGGCATCAAAGGAGACCGCTGCAATCTGTGAGTACACTACACACACACACACACACACACATTCTGCATACTGATAAAACAACTGTGCTACATTAATGGAACAACTTCATCAATGGTGATAACATTGCTAACAATGAATAAACGGCCACAAACAGCATCTTGTGCTAAATAATTGCTACTAGCTTCCAATTGGCTGGGCTGGATTCCCAGGCAGACATTAAGCTTAGTCCTGAACTCTACACAGCATTCTGAATAGAGTTAATTTACATAAAGAAAAAAATATACTCCTGAACAAGAGACAGGGCTTAATCCCTGTATAAGAAATCACTCCCATGACTAAGTTATGGTAGCTCCTTTCTTTAAAGAAGTAGATTGGCTAGAATTAGATTAACCTGATTCATCACATAACTTTGTATCTAATTAACTTTTTAGAAGTGGTGTCAAATAAATTGAATATATTTTTTAAAATCTAATTAATTACATCAATATTCTGTGGTATAACTGCGATTAATTGCCTTTGTTTTTTAAACCGCAAGTTTCTGTAGTTGATATTTAAATGTAAATAAAAGAATAATAATTGTAAGAAATGTAAAATGTAATTATATTTAAATTAGTGGTGTCATTTAAAATACTAGTATAAACGTGTATGTTTGAGGGGATATAAAGCCAATATGGGGAGCTAAAATAAAGAATTCATGATGAATTGGATTGAGGAACCCTTTTTTTTATTTTATTGTAAACATCTCAGCTTGGTTGTAAGGATTCCTGAACTAGAAATTAATTTGCTGAGTATCTATAGGCCAGAACATTTGATGGGTAGGCACAAAACTAAATGCATCAAAATGCGCATAAATAAATGACACAAGCACAATGTCAACTCTGATTGGCTTGGAGCAAAAATATATATATATATATCAGAAGATTCTGTGTTCCAGCGTGTATCTCTGTACAGTGTGAAGCTGCTTTAACACAGAACGCTGAAAATTTGCCACAGCGCTTTTAAACATTGTTTTCAATGGGACGTTCAATGTAGAAGTCTGCACGGCTCTAAGCAGTGAACACTGCACATACCACGCTCTGTGTAAACAGCATGGAGCAGCAGAGACCACGTTTGTTCATTGCAGTACATGATCTGGATAATATGTGTATCAGATTAAACAGCGCTTTATCAGCAGTTTAGCTTAATTAAAAAGAAGTATATCTGATAGCTGGGTCGGATCCAGACCAGATCAGATCACTTTCTCAGTGCTCCAGAAAAAAAAACATGTGTTGGACGGGGATGGGGCAGATTACAGCAGAAGTTGAGTTCAAACTTGGTGGGGAAATTATTTTCAATTAAATCACATATTTGACATATTTGAATCACACATTGACTGGCCTAATATATAGCTGAATATGTAATTCTGATTTAAGATCACATGTTTAAAAATTATATTTACTGCTTTAATACTGTCATAATCAACAACAGTTTTATTAGCCTTTAAAAATGCTCTTGTATGTTGTACATTTCTTGCTATGCTTAACTCGACTCACAGCAAAGAGATGTTTGACCTGACCTCAGTAATGAAACAGCAACCGAGCGGACGTATTATACAGAAACACTCAAATTGTAATGACAGCTGAAATAACAGGGCTGCTGCAGGTTCAGTGCAGGTTTACCCTGACAGAAAATGGGGCATTTTTCTGAGAATACCAATTTAAAAACTCTTATTTTGTTTTTATAACATACCTGGATTATTGTTGGGATTGCTTGTGTAGAAGAAATGATATTCACACTTTATCTGTGATGTTAATGTTTGGGGTGTTATTTTGTCTTTATATGGATGAGCTTTGTTGGTAATTGTATTCTGTTACCTAAGATGTTACTTATTTTTTTCTGACACGTGTATACTGTATATATATATTTTCTTTTTCTTTCTCCCTCTCTTTCTTTCTCTCTCTCTCTCTCTCGCTCTCTTTTTTTTCTCAGGTGTGAAGTAGAGAATCGTTACCAGGGCAACCCTCTGAGAGGAACCTGTTATTGTGAGTGTTGCACTAAAAGAGTAATCACACAAACGAGGCTGATGGAGAGCTGTCGGCTCATCACAAAGCACTTGACACTTTTAGTCATTTTAATAAACTGTCCGTCATAGCCTCAAATGCCTTTTGCAGTGAAATGGTCTCAGACCAACTTCAGAGAAAAATAGCGGGTAATTCAGCCTGTAATTTTCTCAGAGGAGGAGGGACAAAAAAAGCACAGATATGACCGTTCTGTGTGGACGTAAAATCACACAAAAGCACCTGTGAAAGAGAAATTACTCCAGGACATCATGTAAATGTAATTACCTCCAAATAGGCATCTAAAAGTCTTCAACTTGACCTGAGCCCAACATGACCCCCATCAGTGAGTAACTGTAAATCTCTTACAGCAATGTTTCTCTCTCTTTCTAACTCACACAGACACACTGCTGATAGACTATCAGTTCACCTTCAGTCTGTCCCAGGAGGATGACCGCTACTACACCGCCATCAACTTTGTAGCCACGCCAGACGAGGTAAGCTTTCTATAAGGTGCACTTAAAATACTCTCGTTTTCCCAAAAATCGTGAGTGTGCCTAATAATTCAGTGCAAGTTATGTGTGAATTTAGCAGTCAGGTTGTAAAGAGCAGTAAAGCCACTCCGCTGAAGTACAGCGTTATACAGGAGTTTCAGTTTAGCTCTGGAGTAACATTAGCATTAGTCGCTAACCGCTATTTCCCCGTTCAGAGGTAAGTATTATTAGCCTGTAGCCTGCTCCTCCTGGCTAGCACTGCTGTAGCAACGTTAGCATTACCCGCTAATCATGCTAGCTCTTTAGCTGTTCAGAGGTGAGTATATTGGACTGTAGCATAACCTTTCACAGTGTTACAACAAGCTAAGTGAAACGAACCCCGAATTACCGGAGCACCCAGGGTTCCTTAGTGTAGTGCTGTCGGGCGGCATTAGCCACTAACGGTTAGCCGCTAATGCTAATGATCCAGCCTTAGTGCTGGAGAAATTTGGAAAACTAAGCTTACTGTAAATAAACAGAAGTGCTTTACTCACCCAAATAAATAGTTTTCAGGAGAGAAATCAGTGTAGATTAACATCCAGCGCTCATTTTACTTCAAAAGAAAGTCTTTTTCTAGTGCAGTTTTGCTTACTTATCTTAGCTTTACTTAACTTAGTTAGCTACCCCCACTCCCACCACCCAGCGGCAAGACCTGCTGAATTAGAAGTTCCTTATAGTCTCTCTTAAAATGAGCCTTTTAATCCGGTGCGCCTTATGGTGTGAAAAAACTGTAGTTTTTTTGATGTCCTGTATTTGTATAGTGATTTTTCCCCATTTTCCATTTTATATGTTTCTAGAGAAAATGTAAAGAAAAATATTACATGAATGAATATGTATTTCCTTAATGAGCTAGCACAGTGGATCTTAAAGTGTGGCATATGTACCACTGGTGATACATGAAACATCCCGTAGTGGTACACCAAATTTGGATACATAAAATATTAATGATTGTAATTTAGTTCTCTCATCTCTCATAACTGAAGTACTACTGATCTAATTATTAACATCTGTTTCACAATAGAACCCTGTGGAACTCAACAAATCCCTTAAGTTTCTCCATTATGATTAATAGATGAAATAATTAACCTAGAGGTCAAGAGGATGCAGTGTGCATTGTAGACTCGTTAGTTCACTGCATTGCCTCCAACTCATTTTATTCACCACATTTTTTTTCCTTAGTGGACTCCTTTATTGCATTGATATGAAACAACAATCAGAACCAACAAAATCCTGAAAGTCTCACACAGTAGCTCGAGTGCTGGTGGCTGGTAGGCTAGGAAAGCCGACATGGGGGGGGGGGGGGGGGACCACTTAAAAATCAAATTGAAAACCTCTAGAGTATATTTAAGAGGAAGATGGATGATCACAAGCCATTAAACCAAGCTGAACTGCTTGAATTTTTGCACCAGGAGTGCAGGCATAAAGTTATCCAAAAGCAGTGTGTAAGACTGGTGGAGGATAACATGCCAAGATACATGAAATTGTGAGTAACAGGGTTACTCCACCAAATATTGATTTCTGAACTCTTAAAACTGTGTGAGTATGAACTTGTTTTCTTTGCATTATTTGAGGTCTGAAATCTCTGAAAGCTTTTTCCAGAGCTATCAGGTATGCTTGCATGGACACTAATGCTGCAAGCTACCTATCGAGCCATCTACTTCTTTTATCCATGTTTCATTTTCCTCCAAACTGTCAACACACACAGTCACTGTGCTGAAGACTCTCTCTTACCAATTCGTTCTGTCTGTCACACACACACAAAATGAGATATCCAACTGGTACTTTTGGTAGTGTTGGCAGTATGCCAAGTCCTGCTGGACAATGAAAGCATGCACTGACTTTTTACTTGATAAAACACAGTGGACCAACACCAGCAAATGACCTGGCTCACCATACCATCACTGATTGTAGAAACGTAACTCTAGACCTCAAGCAGTTTGGACTGTGTGTCTTTCCACTCTTTCTCCAGACTCTGATCCCTTGATTTCCAAATTAAATGCAAAATTAATTGATGATCAGTGATGGTTTGGAGAGCCATGTCATCTGCTGTTCAGAGTTGTTGTAGTGTGTTGGAGCTGTTTTGGAGGCACAACGAGGACCAATGGCATAGTGGAGTGTTTTTTTTCACCACAGATAGTGAGGATTTTCAGGCAGATGTCACTCCTTTACCTACTCATGTAGAAAACTAGCTGACTGTTAAAGTGTCGCGACTTTATTAGAGAATGCCCGTTCATGAGCATCAGGAGTCACCAGTATTTAGAACCTCATGAGTGGGGTTATATTGGTGTAAGTGTAGCTTATTTTTATGACCATAGTTAATGAAAACACATTACTTTTATTGTTCATGTTTAGACTTCTAGTCTCTCAGTAGAGTGTTTGATGTTATAATGTAATGTAATGATGCAGTGTGCAGTTAACTCTTGAGAACCCTTCGTTATCCACCAGCACTCTCTACATCTGATAGCTCACAAAACTAATTACAGCCCTTAAAAGCAGAACATGAATTCAAGAGTAGTTTTTTTTTTCTTTTAATTTTTTATTCCTTTTTCTCTTATCTTTTTTCTATTGTCTATTATATGTTTCTCTCTTCCTTTTCAGCAAAATCGAGACCTGGACATGATCATTAACGCCTCCAAGAACTTTAACCTCAACATCACCTGGGCCACCAGCTTTGCTGGTATGAGATCCTGCATTTATAGAATCTGTAGAATATGTTTTAAATGTAATTTAAATGTAATTATTTTAATTCTTATAGTTCTTTCTTTTTCTCTTTATTCTCGTTCTTAGCCGGTACTCAGTCTGGAGAAGAGATTCCAATTGTGTCCTGCAGCAACATAAAAGAGTTTAAGGACAGTTTCTCCAATGAGAAGTTTGACTTCCGCAGCAACGTCAACATCACCTTCTTCGTTTATGTCAGCAACTTCACCTGGCCAATTAAAATACAGGTACGTTTTGTCAAATTCATATGTAGCTATTCATGAGCTGGGGTTGTGTCTGATCTAGTCACACAAGTGACTACACTGATGCATACTGTAAGTGTGTGTGGGTCTCTGGGTCTTGTGGGCTATCAGCACTGCTAAAAAGACACAGGTATGAGCTGTAATAATGAATTCCACACACATTTTAATACAATACAAGGAGAATCCTCCTTTAGGTATTAATACACCTAGTTTTCTTCTGTAGGTCTACATGTCTTTCTCTCTTTCTTTCTCAATCTCCCTCTCTCTTTCATTCTCTCTCTCATTCTCTCTGTCAGTTGCTCTTTAGAACTATTTTTTTCCTCTATGTTCTGTCTCCCATCCTTTCTTTTGGTCTCAGTCTCTTTTCTCAACCTCCCTGTCTCTCTTCCTCTCCATTTCTCTTTTTTTCTGTCTTTCTCTTGCTTTTCTTTTCCAATTTTATTGCTCTCACTCTCTTTCTTTCTTTCTTTCTTTCTTTCTTTCTTTCTTTCTTTATGACTCACGTTGTTTTTTTTTTCCCTCTCCCTTTGTCAAGATTCATTTAGGTATGAATGCACTGTGTTGTTGGAAGAATTTTAGAAACTCACTACATGTCTGTTTTTTCATCACCCTTTCTCAGTTTCCTTTTGGTTGTTCTGTAGAATGTTGTCTCATCCTTTCTCTCTCATTCTCACACTCTCACTTGCATTCTTTCTGTTTTTGTGTCTCTCTCTTGCTGCCTTTTTCTCATTTAGTTATCATCACTTATCAGTTAAATTCTCTCTCATCATTTATCTTGGTCTCAATCTCTTTTTCAATCCCAATGTGTTTCTCATACTTTCTTTCTCTCCCATTTTCTTGCTCTCACTCATTCTACTATTTCTCTCAATCTCCCTTTCTTTCTGTCTCATTTTCTCTGTCTCTGAGTTGCTTGTAGAACACTGTCTCACCTCCTTTTCCTCTTTTTCTCATGCTCTCGCTCGCGTTGTTTCTGTCTCTTTTTCTGTCTTTCCCGCTTTGCCTTTTTAAAAAATTTTTTGTCTTATTCTCTCTCTCTCATCATTTTTCTGTCTTGAGCTCTTCTTCCCTTTCTCCCTGTCTCTCTCATTTGCTCTTTCTCTTTCTCTCCAATTCTCTTGTTCACTCACTCTATTCCTCTTCCTTTCTTTTAGACTTCCATTCTCTTTTTTTATTCTTTTACTTTGTCAAGATTAAAAGTAGGACTGTAATCAGTACCGTTTTGCCAAAGCATCATAACAATAGAAATACCAGTAAACAGCACACGACAGCCACAATAAAAAAAACACCAATAATTGATATAACAGATACCATAAATAAGAACAATAGTTCAATAATAATGGTTGATAATTAAAATTGAGATTTTGGCAAATTTTCTAAAATATTGCTGTTTTATCTGTAATTCTACCTAAATATAACTGATTCATTGATTGTGCAGATCTCTTTTCTTCTCTCTCTCTCTCTCTTTCTACTTACTTTTTCACTTACTCACTCTTTTGCTGCCTTTTCTGTCTAGCCTTCACTCTTTCACTTACTCGCTCTCACTTTCACCTAATGACTCTCGCGCATTTAACTTTCCAATCATTCGATCACACTCTCTCTACCTGTCAATCACACTTACTTTGTTGCTCATCTTATTACATTTTCTAACTCTCTCTCTCTCTCTCTCTCTCTCTCTCTCTCTCCATCTCACTCTCTCTCTTGTTTTCTCTTTCTGTCTCTTTCCCTCCATCTCTTGTCCAGGATGTGCAGCCAGTAGTGTGGTCTGGAAGTGATTTTAGCTGTGCTTTGGTTACCCTCCCTCCTTCTCTTCCTTCTCTTCCTTTCCCTTCTCCTCTCCTCCCCTTCTTCTCGGAGGCCAGCGCAGCCCCGCCGTAGTGAGACTGGGGCTGGGGCTGGAGCTGGGGCTGGGTAAAGTCAGGATGTGTGTTTGGTCGCCTGCCCACCCACCGAAAGGCCACGTTTTCGTTTCAGCTGGCGGAGTGGAGCTGAGTGGAGCTAACTTTCAGAGCGTTTAAACGTTTCAGCTGCTTTTCCTGGCTGTCCAGCTGTTCGGCTGCTGAAGCCTTGAGGTTCTGGAGGTCTGGAGACTGCTTCTCGTCTGGTCTCAGGAGGAGGAGAGTGTGTGTTGTGCGGATGAGCGAGAGAGCTTGAGAAAGAGGCTGTGAGGAGTCAGTGGGGAGGTGAGCAGAGCTTTGCTGTGCTAAGCTGAGCTGCTGGAGGACAGTGAAGCTGTTGTTGGATTGGTGGTGGTGTTGGTGCGGGGAGGGGATGTGGGCTTGGGGGGTCTAGAGGTGCGAGTGAGGGGGGTATGCTTATGGAAAGCTACTCCACTAAGTGTGTGTGTGTGTGTGTGTGTGTGTGCTCTATATGTGGACCTTAGGAAATAAATCAAAAGCAGTGTTTTTAGCTAAAGGTGTTCAGAAAACACGGAAGGAAGCTGGAGTGTCAAATGGAATGTTAAGTTGAAACACATGGCTCTGTGAGGGCGAGCGAAAGTGACTGTAAGAGAAAAGAAAGGAAAAGAAAGTCAGAGAGAGAAAGAGAGGGGAATAGAGGGGGCGAGAGGATAAAAAGGAGATGGCACAGGCAGTGAGATCTGAACGTGGAAGAAGGGTTTCATCTCCGTCTGCAGCAGCAAGATTCCAGCCTTCTGTTTCCTGCTCTGCTTTTCTTTGCATGTGGTCAAAGGCTCTGTGCCGTCTGTGTAGTTTTTGGCCAGCGGCTTGTGAGCGTGTGCTCATTTTGTGTGTGTGTGTGCACGTGAGAAAAGGAAGGAGGTGGGGGCAACAGAGAGAGAGAGATTAAAAAAAGGAAAGGAAAGAAAGGCTCTTTTTTCTGTTTCTATCTCTCTCTCTCTCTCTCTTAGCCTAGCCAGTCTCTTTCATCTTCTGATACGTTGTCCGCTAATGCCAGGGTTAAAATTCGATATTATATATTATTATATATTATGTTTTACTATACTGTATCGATTCTCAAAAAATCAGCATCATTATACATGCATTTTTAACTAACCCCTTAACAGGTCTTAACCTCTATATCGTCGCTGTCCCATGGAAAACACTTATCTCAATTTTTGTCGATTTTTATTTTATTACATACCGTATTTTTCGGGCTATAAGGCGCACTTAAAATACTTATTTTTTCCCAAAAATCGTCATTGCGCCTTATAATGCAGTGCGCCTTGTGTATGGATTTTGCTTGTGTTTACTGACCTCGATTTTTATGTGGTACACGGCGCTCTGTTGTGCAGAATTCCTCACCCACGCCAGAAAAAGATCCCCCTCTTGGGCTAGCGCGCGGTTACCTTTGACTGCCGTACTGCCTCTCGGCTGTGGTTCAGGGTAGCTAGTTTCCACTGTAGCTCCGTGGCCAGAACAAGGTGCCGGTAAACTTTCCTTTCCACCCTTTCTGGGGTAATAGCACAAACTGTTTCTTTTTAGCGCCCACTTCTAAGTAAAGTTAACCTCTTAACACGCGCTGGCCCACCGGCGGGCCAGAAATATTTAATATTTCATAACTGGCTGTGTTTCTGAATAGTTATGAACAGTTACAGGTTCAATATAGACATCCAATATACCATTTTAAAGCTTAGAATCTCTGCTTTTGAGCTATTTAGCCTATTTAGCGGAATATCCTTTCAGAAAATAAACATTTAGGGCGAAATATGCCTTGGTTATGATTTTAATAATTCATAACTCTCATATTTGCGTTTATCGTTCGTCCATATTTCATCGAATGCGGTCATGTCATACACCATTCGAACCGTCTGGCTCTCCGGATTCCAGAACTGTGCTTTTACTGTAGGATGTATGTTTCATGAATTAGAGCTGCGTCAGAGCGCATTTTTCCAGTAATAAAAGGCTCTCCTTTTGTCCTGGGGTAACCTCCGGTCACTGCCGCCACCCCCCGAACACACACCCGCGCTCAGCCACAGGTCCTACCTTCAAAACGCGTCCAGACTAAAGAGAATCCATCAATCCAGTCTCCTGTAATCCACAGTTATATCCAAACAGCGCTGGAAATCACTTCATCCAGAAATGAAACTTATCCAATCTTTATCTCTGTTTTAAAACCGTTTTATTCACCGAATTCGGCACAACACGCTATTATAGTCAGAAGCCTCGCGGAGTAATGCGGTACTTGCTGTGCTTCAACATAATATTATGGTCTGTCGGAGCGTTGCGGCTACCGTTGTCAGGAGCCTCGCGGAGTAATACGTACTTGCTGTGCTTCAACATAATATTATGGTCTGTCGGAGCGTTGCGGCTACCGTTGTCAGGAGCGTCGCGGAGTAATACGTACTTGCTGTGCTTCAACATAATATTATGGTCTGTCGGAGCGTTGCGGCTACCGTTGTCAGGAGCGTCGCGGAGTAATACCTACTTGCTGTGCTTCAACATAATATTATGGTCTGTCGGAGCGTTGCGGCTACCGTTGTCAGTAGCCTCGCGGAGTAATACGTACTTGCTGTGCTTCAACATAATATTATGGTCTGTCGGAGCGTTGCGGCTACCGTTGTCAGGAACCTCGCGGAGTAATACGTACTTGCTGTGCTTCAACATAATATTATGGAGCGTTGCGGAGTAATACGTACTTGCTGTGCTTGTTGATTTATTGCTCAGAGATGTTGTTATTTTTCACAGATATTGTGAAGGATTTATTGCTCAGAGTTATTGTTACTGATATAAATAAAGTTTCGTTTAGTGCGCCTTATAATCCAGTGCGCCTTGTGTATGGACTAACACTAAAAATAGACCGTTCACTCATCGTGCGCCTTATAATACGGTGCGCCTTATAGTCCGAAAAATACGGTAATTTGAACAGACAAACTGTCCCTTACACTGTGGCAAAATTTCTTGATGAACGGACCAATAGAAACTCTTCAAAATGACCTGAAATAAACTCTTTTTACATTGACTTCAATTGAAAGGTTACAAGATTTTTTTTTTCTCTCCTGTAAAGTTGGTGTTTTGGAGATAAGTGTTTTTCATTGGACAGTGACGATATGGACTTACATTGAAAGAGGAACCCCAAATTCTTTAGTTTGAAAATTAGACCTGAAAACTAGACAACCGTAACAAAACAAAAAGTTAGGACGACATAAAGTGTTTTATATGTGTTCATGAAAATATTGATTTTAAATCAATACAAGTTCAGGAAAGAGACAATTTTATGATTTTTTTTTCCATTAAATTTTGACAGTTGCAGATTTAATTTAAATTTATAAAACATTTTCTATTACAATTACAATGAGGATTTTCCGTAAAAAAAAGTTATTTATCAAACATTAACTTTTTATGTAATGTTATCTTATAGATATCGGCGTGTAATGTCAGACAGAAAATTGACAGAAATCCCTGTCTGTTAAGGGTTAAAAATAAAACCAATGACAAAAACGAAAAAAAATAATGCAAATAATTTGTTTTTAGTGGAATGAAGGTGTGTCAAACTATCAATACATTCCATAACAAAAAAAAGGGTCCTAGTTTATATGAAAAAATTATATGTAACTTTAGATCACCATCACTGAGAGTGGACTGGCAGGGTTGCCTACAGTCTTCTTTATTTATTTATTTATTCATTCATTCATTCATTTAATGACGACATATCAGGTTCTTAAAAGTTATCCCATTTTTTAAGGGGAAGGTTTTTTTTTTTTAACACTTCCCTATGAAACTCGACAAAACAAGGGGTAGTGGTACAAATAATAAATGGGATTGGGCCATTCACACTTCAAATCATAAAAAAAAGAAAACCAGTAAGTATGAGGTACTTACTGTATTTTTTCACTATAATATTATAAGGTGCACTATCTTCTGTCTGTTGTCTATTTTCTGGCCTGTTTTTATGCACAAGGAGCACTGGATTATATGGCGCATTATGCGAAACTAATAAGGAACAGGGTTGTCGCCATGTTTTCCTTCTTATTCAGAAGGTCTCGCTGAATTAAAGCTAAGCTAAGTAAACAAAACAGAGGAACCCTGAGTGTTTTGGTAAGCCAGGGCAATATTAGCTAGCGGTTTGTTCCACATAGCTTGTTTTAACACAGTAAACCTGCAGACTAAAGTCTGATATACTCTCCTCTGAACAGGCAAAAGAGCTAGTGCTTAGCGCGGTTAGCAGCTAATGCTAATGCTGCTCCCGCAGTGCTAGCCGGGGTTAGCAGCATGCTACAGGCTGATAATACTCACCTCTAACTGGCAAAAAGCTAGCGCTAGACTGGTAAAATTCGTACATTAAAGGATAATTAAAGGATTTCAAGTGTGGCTTATAGTGTAAAAAAAAATAAAAAATACTGTACTCCTAAGATAACTCATAAGTTAAAGTTTAAAAGTGGAGTAGTGTAGCCAAGGCTAAACACACATGCTAGTGACATAAACAAGCAGGAAAAGAGTCTATCCAGTCTCAGAGGCAGAACTGTGCTACCATTATTTACACAAGTTATATTTCCCGGTAGCAGAATCTGACTTTTTTTTCTTATTTGGAATGAAGCCAAATATTTGGGAGAGCGGCTGGTGACTCTTTCTCAGGGTTACAGCTACAGCATTGCTTTAGCGTTTCAGACGTATTTTGATCCAGAATGTTGGACTAGATGAGAGAGCGCTAAGCCAAGCTTTTCAGTCCCAATTTTATCCTCCTGCTCTGGCAACTCGGCGACACACTGATTTTATTCGTTCTCATACCCTCTCATTATTTGGCTCACTAAATGGCCCTTTCTTTGAATTTCGCCCCTATTTTTCTCTCTCTTTCTTTTTTTTATGTGCTTTGGCTGGTCGCTTGTCGTTCTTGCATTATTCTAGCTGTGAAAACAATCATCAAAGTGTAGCCTTGTTCTGACTGGCGCGTTTCCCTGCCAAGCTAGCTGGCTTGTCGTGAAGTTTTTACATTGCAGTTTTCACAGTAAACATCTTTTGGGAATGCGAGTGGCATATGCTGCGTTCTTAAACATGATGTGAAACCCTTTTATTTATAAATGCCTGCAAAATGCCTGTGGCCTGGCCGGCTGCTCCGCTTTTCTGAGGCCATGCACACGTTTATCAGGCTAGATTTAAAAGACTAGTTTGCAGTAGGATATAAAATCTTAGTGAAGTGAATTTTGCTCATTGCTTAAAATGTTAAAAATGTTGTCATCCAATTAATATAGTAAAATGTTATTATATATCATATTATATATCATATTATATAATCTTATTATAAGTGCAGGTATGTCCAAGTGATGTATCTTAAACTATGCAATTAAGCAGAGTTGAATAATGAGCTTTCGGTACTTGAAATATTGTGAATAATAGCCCGTAGTGTATTGTTTCTGCTTTTAGTGCATCTCAAAAAAAAAGAAAATCACTAAAAAGTTACTTTATTTCAGTAATTCAGTTCAAAATGTGAACCTCATATATATTATATAGATGTATTACACAGAGTGATCTATTTTAAGCATTTATTTCTTTTATTGATGATGATTATGGCTTACAGCCAATGAAACCCTAAAAATCAGTGTCTCAGAAAATTAGAATATTATATTATTATAAGACCAATTGGTACTTTTGGCAGTGTGGGCAGTGTGCCAAGTCCTGCTGGAAAAAGAAATCTGCATCTCCATATAAGTTGTCAGCAGAGGGAAACAACTTTTATGAAGATGTGGATTTCATTTTCCAGCAGGACTCCGCACAATGCCCACACTGAGAAAAAAACAAATTGGTCTTATATAATATTCAAATTTTCTGAGATACTGATGAGCCGTAATCATCATCAATAAAACAAATAAACGCTTAGAATAGATCATTCTGTGTGTAATACATCTCTATAATATATAAGTTTCACATTTTGAAATGAATTACTGAAATACATTAACTTTTCAATGATATACAAATGATATATTTTTTGATTTGCACTAGTATATAATTCACTGCCATATAAAAGAGTTCTTTACAGGTTTCCGACAGAAACACAAGCTTATGTACTGAGATTCTCTCTGGCAGCTTCTATATGTAAAGATATTTAATCTTCATTATCCCATTTAAAAAATCTCATTAAAACATTAATAGTAATTTGATTCATCAAAGTAATTTGATTAACCTCCCGGTGCTAGTGTGGGATCTCCTGCATTGAATATGGATGTCATTTCTGCTCAGAGTTGCTCGTCTATTGGCATGGATAAATCTAGCCAGACACTCTTGATGGAGGAATGCTAAATTCCAACACAACTTAAAGCATTTTTTACACCAGCACTATTTGTTCCACTGTTTGGAGTAGTTTGCTTGTGGTGAGAATGTGATCCGCTCTTGATCCCACCCAGCTATTATTAAATATGCTCCTTTTATTTGAGCTAAACTGCTGATAAGGCACAGTTTAATATGATATATTAGCCAGATAACGCTAATTACCGCAGCCTGTTTAATACACGCTACGTTTACTATGTGTATGTCTGTGCTGCATGTCCCTTTGAAAACACTGTAAAAGCACAGCGTTTCAGCATTCTGTGTTAAAGCAGCTTTAAACTGCACGTTTATATGTGCTGGCACACAGAATCTTCTCGCTATATTTACCTTACTGCTCCTGCACCTGACAGCTCTGGCCAATCAGAGGAGACAATGTGCTCATGTGGTTTATTGGTGCGCATTTTGGTGCGTTTAGGTTTATGCCTGTGTGAAACCAAACCAAACCGAGGGAGAAAACGCCATGACCTGACCAGTTACCCTTACTCACAAGATAACATCTCACAACTCGTACAGCTGTTTACATTCCCAAGCTGAGGTAGTACTTGAAAGTTTACAGTACATATTAGCATTTTTTACCCTCTTTGTCAACAGACTAATTAGCAATAATTTAAAGGCTTTGCACGTTTTGTTCTTCTCGAGGAATGTTTGTTTCGGAAAGTTAAGCCCCGGTACTTTGTTTTTTTGCTGAGTTGTTTGAGAGTATGCATTACAGGGTGAATTCAAACAATTACCAAGTGAAATGGAGTTAAAATGCATTTGACTCCCAATCCACTTAAGCCACTAGTCATCAGAACAGCGCTGTAAAATGTTTTACTACGAAAAGAAAACAATAAGAACCTGATGAGAATTGCCTCATTAGAATCAGTAACACGTCCACTGTGGGGAGTTTATTCATCTCCGTAGTCAGCATCTTTTCACAAAGACCTCCACGCTGCAGTTCCACCACGTGTTCCCCAGTGTCACTACAGCAGAAGACCAGCCGCTCTGCTGCTTATCAGTGCAGTCATTACCCTCTGAGCGCCCCTTCAGCCCAGGTCAGATACAGGAGAACCCAGTCAGAGGTTGTTGAGTCTGATTAATTAGCTCTTTGTGCAGGATCAGCTCCAGAAGGCCTGTGTGTCTGGTCCTGGCCTGCTGTGTCCTCCCTCTGAAAGTTCAGCTGTGGGGTAAAAGAGGGTGATTTTCTCATGGGTTGTGTTAAAGTGGGTCACGCGGTTAGTGTAGATGTGGTAAATGGCCGGCTGCAGCAGCAAAAATCCACTTTTTGACTTTTGTGTACTGTGTTGAAGGGTTTCTCAATTCTCGGGACTCTGGAAGTAATGACATCAGTATCTGAGACCAGAATGCATGTGTCTGTCTACATTAGTGTGCAATGTGGGGGTCATCTTCTGTGCTCTTTTAAGATTTCATGTCTCTATCTCTGATAGTATCTCTCAAGGTCTATCTGACTGTCTCTCTTATTGTCTCTATTTTTGAAAGATACTAAAAGAGACAGACAGACTTTGAGAGAAACTATGTCTCTGATTGTTTCTCAGTCTGTCTAACTGTCTCTCTTAAATGCTCTGACTCTGTCTTTAATAGTCTCTGATTCTTAAAGTCAATCTTAGATAGAAACTCCTGAAGACAGAGCTCTTTAAAGAGCACTTACTCTCATAAAACCTCTAACAAACTAACTACTTCTAATCTCATTTCCTTCTTCTCCCATTATTTTTCCTTTTTTTTACCTTTTACCTTTAAAGCAGCACTAGGTAGGATTTCCTTGATTTTTGATCTTTTTAAAGAAGTGAAATTACAGCTTGAAACTCACTGCAGTGCTCCATTGAGTTGTAATAGGAGGAATAGCGGTGCTCTCGTGTCTGTGCCGGGCTCCTCTGAGCTCAAACCAGACTCTGTAAGTCTTCCGAGGCGGCAGCAACCAACGCTCGCGAGAACTGCGACCTGCTTTCCGACCTTTAGTTCTAACAGTTCTACAAGGACTACTGGTACATTCTTTACAAGCTAACATACAGACACTCTGGCAGAAGCTGGAAAGAGACCGAATATGTCTGTGAAAGACAGAAAAAGAGAGAGAGAAACTAATCCGCCTGAAACATTTATTACACTCTGCAACTGTAGGGGGAGCCCACGAACACAAAATCTCAATCCTACCTAGTGGAGCTTTAACTTCTATTACTCTATGTACATAATTATTGTAAGACACTTTGGACAAAAGCATCTGCTTAATGTAATGTAATGCTTTCACTCAAAGTCTGACTGTCTCTCTTAAAGTCTCAGTCTTTCTGCATTTGATTGTCTAAGCTGCTGTGTCGCTCTGGCCTTTTCTCTAAATCAGTCAAAGACTCAAATAATCTCTTTTGTCTCTTACTGTCTCTCGCTCTCTCAATGTCTCCCAGTGTATCCCAGTGTCTTACTTATCATCAGTCTAAAGTTTCTGTCTCATGTCATCTCTCAGAGTCTCTGTCTGATTGTCTCAATCGGTGTCTGTCTTATTTTCATTGTCTCAGTCAACGTCTCTTTATCTTAGTTTCTCTCCTTGACATTCTCTCTCTCTCTCTCTCTCTCTCTCTATCTCTATCTCTTTGATTGTCTCTGTCAGTATCTCTCCCTCTGCCAGTCTCTCAATGTCTCTCCTGCTCAGTCTGCCTCTCATTGTCTCTTTCTCTGAGTGTCTCTGCGTTTCTCTCTGTGCCTCTATCTCTGTCTCAATTGCTCTTACTGTACTATTACTGTTATGACTGTCTCATTTCCTCTGACTCATTTCCTCTGTACATTTCTTAATCTTTTTCTCTCTCCTTCTCTCTTTGATTTCTTTGACTCCCTCTCTATTTTTTTCTCTCTCTGTCTCAATGCCTCTCTCTCACTGTTCCAGTCCCTAACTTTTCACTTTATTTGTACTGCCTTCTTTCTTCCTCTTTCTTTCTGTTTTCAGTGTCTCACTTACTGCTCTTTCTTTTTTTTAATCTATTTTTGTCTCTTTTTCTCTCTGTCTATTAAACTGACTCTCTGATTACAGAGTTTTGCTGAATTTGGGCTCAGACTCAAGTTTTATGTCCTATTGATGAAGATGAACTGATTATGCACATTTAATATATTACGGACTATAATGTTTAGTAGGAATTAAATACATTTATTAAAAATACATTTATTTGATATATTAGGATAATTGATTAGGATTATCTAGTTATCTAGTCTAATTGCTTATCTGAAAAGTTATATATAAATATATATAAATGTTTGTTTTATACATGGTGTTTTTAGTTGTTTTTGTCTGTTTTCCCACAAGTTTATTTGATCTTCCTCTATTTCTCTCTCTCTCTCTCCCTCTCACCCCTCGATATCATTGATGTGAATCATAGCTGTGTAAGAATTGATTAGTGCATGGCAGCACGTCTGAACTGATCGGAGAAGAACGAGTGTGTGTGTGTGTGTGTGTGTGTGTGTGTGTGTGTGTGTGTGTGTGAATGGGTGTGTGTTTGGAGTGGTGTGGTATTTCTTCAGCAGGGGGCAGTGTTGGTCCAGTGTTGATGAATGTTGCAGGTTCACTGGAGTAAGTGTGGAGCTGCAGCATGAAGCCTTTTCCCTTCACTTTTGAACATGTGACTGTCTTTGCTTCCCTTTCAGATTGCGTTCTCCCAGCACAGTAACTTCATGGATCTAGTACAGTTCTTTGTCACATTTTTCAGGTGAGAACCCGTCTTTCCCACATTGGTACTTGATGAGAATCCCACTTGAACCCATACCTGCACTGTGTTATTAATGTATACGTGTGAGCATGCCCTTAAAAGGAACTACTGAATCACCCCTCTTTTTTGTAATATATTACATATTTTTTATAATGTATAAAACAGATCAGAGCAAATATAGTAACGACACCACAAATCATTTTTCTTTTTTAACACACACACACACACACTTTGACTCATCCACAGATTGAAAAATGTGGTTTGTTTTAGTACTTAAAGATTCAACATTAGGAAAAGTAGGGCAGTCACTTTAATCAGACTATGGATCTCATACAGTAAACATACCCACATACACATATATACTGTATATACACACACACACAGTGTGCTGTGGTTGGCCATGGTTCCCCATCATTAGTTCTGTCAGCTCAGGCACTATGATGAATTACACTGACTCTGCACTCTCTCAGCCTTGGTTAGGTGTGTGTGTGTGTGTGTGTGTGTGTGTGTGTGTGTGTGTGGTGGTAGTAGTAGTGAATCGGTGTATTCAGCATGCAAGCCTGACTGTGTCTACTTTTATAATTTACAGTCCTTTTGCAAGAATATTATAAATATGAGGACTGTTGTTGAATAATAATAAAAATGTTAAATTATAATTTATTTGTATTCATCAAACTTGTGCATGAATCACTTTTTATGTTCATATCTGTTAGCAATCTGTTTTATATATATAAAAATATAAAATATATAAGTACTAGTGCAACTCAATAAAAAAATCATAAAAATGTTACTTTATTACAGTGTTGCAGTTTAAAATGTGAAACCCATTTACTATATAGATGTATTAAAAACACAGAGTGATCTATCTTAAACATTTATTCCTTTTTATTGTTGATGATTATGGCTTACAGACAATGAAAACCCAAAAATCAGTGTCTCAGAAAATTTGAATATACTATAAGACCCCTTTTTGGCAGTGTGGGCAGTGTGCCAAGTCATGCTGGAAAATGAAATCCGCATCTCCATAAAAGTTAGTGTAGTTATTGAAGTCACTGAGGACCAATTGTACCAATTGATCTTATATAATATTCTAATTCTAATTTTCTGAGACACTGATTTTCTTTTTTTTTATTAGCTGTTAGCCATAATCAACAACAATAAAATAAATAAACACTTAAATAGATCACTCTGTGTGTAATAAATCTATATAATGAGTTTCACATTTTGAACTGAATTACTGAAATAAAGTAAGTTATCAATGATATTAAAATTGTTAAGATGCACTAATAAGTAGGTGGGCAGTCATTCTACCACAGAGCTAAGTTTTTCTTTCTTTCTGACTTGTTGGATGCTGGTTGGTGCAACACTGTAAAGGTTTGAGCAGATCTCAGATAGTAGGATATCTATAACATGCTCTTGTGGTTGGACAATAATTTGATATCAGTGTATATATTACAATGAAATTGATAAAGTTTCAATAATGGTGATCTAAGTTTTTTACCCAAGCCCTGCATTGAGCCAGCAGACACATGCTGCTAATCTGAGCTTCATATGTAAAGGCTAGTGGAATGCACAGACATGATATAAGTAATTTGAAACAGCAGAAGTTCCCCTATCTAACCATCTGTCTGTTATCGACAATCAGTGAGTAATCCAGCTGAGAAAAATAGTTAGTATTGCACCTAGCATTCTTCAGTTTAATTCAACTGTGTCTGAGTGATTTAAACAAAAGCTAGTTCATGATACTCAATACCCAGGTTCAAAACTACGTCTGGTAGTTGTAAGTATGATTGCACAGCGTGTGGACCCTAGAACACTCTGAAACCCAGGGCATCCAAAATGGATTTAAATGCAACTTTAAATGGGTCTCGAGTCTTTTCAAAGTGAATATTGAAATCTCCAACAGTCACAGCCTTATCAGAAGAAAGAGCTGCTCCTCACAGAAAGTCTGCAAATTCACAAATAAAGTCTGTAACAGGTCCAGGAGGACGGTAGACCGTTATCAGCAGGAACTTATGCTGCCTATTGCAGTTGAGTATTGTGTTTATTTTTTGTTTGTAAGGCAGTCATGCATTGTTCTGAATGTGAACAAGCTGTATGTTTAGTTTATAGACAAATCTTATATAATCACAAGTTTATGTCATTTGTAAGATTCTAAATATAGATTAAAACAGTATGAAATGTTTGTTAATGATGATACAGAACTTTCTCATCATGGCCTAGGTGGGCACAGAGTGGTCCAGCGCTGGTCTAAAGTGCTACCACTATGTTTAGGAGCTCGCTGGTTCGAATCCCAGTCATGCAGCTTGCCGTCAGCTGCCGGAGCCCTGAGAAAGCACAATTGGCCTTGCTCTCTCTGGGTGGGTAGATGGCACTCTTTCCCCACATCATTCCAAAGGGTGATTTCTGCAGCACAAGGCGTCTGTGAGCTGATGTGTCAGAACCGAGCTGCTGAGGTTTCCTCAGAGTGCACTGTGATGCTACTTTGCAGTTTGAAAAGAAGCTGACTTTGTCTGTGTCGGAGGAGGCATGTTCTAGTCTTCACCCTCCTCTTAACCCTCCAGCACTGGTCAATTGGTGGGACAATCAGGCTAGCTAAAATGGGGAGAAAAAATGGGGGGAAAATTAAGAAATGGGGAAAAAAATCGCTAAAAATGTAATCATGGCCTACTTTTAAGCTACTAAATGTTATAACTTCCAACGTACTGGTACCTACAAGTTAAAAAATGAAGAAAAAAAAAGAAAACGATTGCTGGTTGTAGTGGTCCATTGGGCTTAGCACTGCCACTATAATCGGGAGATCGCTGGATCGAATCCCGTTCATGCAGCTTGCTATCAGCTGCCGGAGTTATATAAGTTAAACAAGCACTAGATGTTAATCCACACAGATTTCTCTACTGAAAATTGTTTATTTGGGTGAGTAAAGCACTTTTTCTTTCACACGTTTAGCAGCAGGCTACAAGCCGAATAATGCCCAAAGGGCTAGAGCTTAGCGCAGTAAGTGGCTAATGCTAATGCTGCTCCTGTATAATGCTGAACATCAGTGGGGGGGCTTTACTGCTCCTTACAACCTGACTTGTAGAATTCATACATACTGAATTATAAGGATTTTTTTTAAAATAAGGATTTTAAGTGCGCCTTATAGTACTGGAAAAAAAATAATTGTAACAATGCAGTGCAGTCTCCAATGTGCTTTGATTTGTAAATGGGGCCTGAGGCATGTCATCAACTGTTATTAGAAACTCTCAGCTAAAGCAATTTTCCACGCTTTCTTTGACTTGTGATATTTCCTGACTCTTCAAACCTTTTACTAACACTCAGCAACCTTGGGCTCTTCAAAGCCAGTGTCTAAAGATCTGAAAATGAAAGTAATCGATGTCCAAACAGCAGGGGAAAGCTATAAGAAGATAACCAAGCATTCACAGCTTGCAGTTTCTACAGTGCAGACTGTTATTAAGAAATGATGGTTTCGGGAAAACTGTGGACGTAAGCGACTGAAAGCTGTTACTGTAAAAATATTAAACTAACAAATAGGAGAGCAGCCTTTAATATAATAATAAATATAATATTAATATAATTAATAAGTTGGAGAGCATTATTAGGAGTTTGCAAAATGTTCTGGTTTAAATTTAATATTTAACATATTTAACAATGCAATTCAGTAAGCTTGAAAGTAATAGACTGATGGATGTATTAAAATGACACATAATATGATGTACGTTCTAAATCAGGTAAATGTTATTTATGATTAAAGTCTGAGTACTCTCTGTGTAATACCACATATGTAGATATATATGTAGAATAGAGTAGGAGTAAGGATAAGAGAGAGAGAGGGAGAAACTCAAAGAGTGCAAGCTCTCCAAAAAGCCTCTTGCCATCTCTACCCAATTCCATTTCTCCCAGTTCATTCTCTCTCTCTCCCTGGGGTTTCTCTCTCTCTCTCTCTCTCGCCCTCTTTCTCTCTCTCTCTAACACTGAAAGAGTTCTGTATGCCCTTTTATCTGACCAACCTGTTATCATTCAAACACAAGCTGCTCTTACCAACCAATCCAAAGTAACCAAGTGTTAACATTCCCCAACCCGTGAGGCCGTGCTGCTTTAACCCACTGTTCTATTGAGGTGAAGGTTGAGCAGCTTCCCAGAGCTCAGCAGGAGAACCTTACAGTGCACAGATTTTAGATTTATATAGACTACAGTGTGGTCTGTAAGATCAAGAAATCTGAGAAAACTGCCCATATACTGCATTTCAGAATACTATGCAAACTGGATTTAAGTGTTAAAACGATTTATTTGTTTTGTTTTTCAATTAAATTCTTGAATGCTATTGTGTATCAGGTTGCTTTGCATCACTGAAATCAATCTCACACTCCTGTGCTGATTCGTTTTTCAGGACAGCCCAGTTAAAGAAAAACTGCTTAAGGAGTACAAAACCTTTTTATTTTTTTACATTTTGGGGAAAAAATTATTTTCTCATTGGTAGAAATTAAATTGTTCAGTTAAATTAAATGGTTGGTGAATTGAAAATTAAGAAAATAAAAAGGCCTTTTAGGTAAATTAGAGAAAAATATAATTTGCATAATAATTTGGAAAGCGGTGCATGCTGCCTAGAAAAGTAAAAATAAAACCCCACTGGGACACAATAATTTGCTTGATGCAGCATAGACCAAATCACATAATTGAGATTTAAAAGGTATTGCTAATATAAAGACAAAGATGCAGCCATAAAACTAGGAAAACATAAATGAGAAGCAAAAAAGCAATTTGAGGAAAAGAATTATTGATTCTATAGGGCCCTATATGACTTCTGAAAGCCAGCCACAGAAATGATCAGCATTGCCTGTACAAACTTCATTAAAGAGACATGAGACTCTTTATTGAAGAAACATGAGTACCTCATAAAACTCAACTTTTAAAGCAGCACTAGGCTTTTTAAAGAAGTAAAATTACAGCTTGAAACTCACTGCAGTGCTGCATTGAGGTGTAATAGGAGGAATAGCTGTGCTCTCGTGTCTGTGCCGGAGCTCCTCTAAGCTCAAACCAGACTCTGTAAGTTTTCTGAGGCGGCCGCGACCAACGCTCACGAGAACTGCGACCTGCTTTCCGACCTTTAATTCAAACAGTTCTACAAGGACTACTGGTTCATTCTTTACAAACTAACATACAGACACTCTGGCAGAAGCTGGAAAGAGACCGAATATGTCTGTGAAGGCCAGAAAACGAAAAAGAGAAACTAATCCGCCTGAAACATTTATTACACTCTACAACTCTAGGGGGAGCCCACGAGCACAAAATCTCAATCCTACCTAGTGGGGCTTTAAAGTACACTACAGAACATCTAAATACACTAGATTTGATGAACAAGCCTGTTTATTGAAAGTAGTGCTGGACAGTATGACCAAAAATGTATATCACAGTATTGAAAAATATTTCAATATTTATTTATTTTTTATTGTTTTTTTTTGTTTTTTTTTCTCTTGACTCGGCTCTTACATAGGTTTGTGACTTACTGTGCTGTTAGAAGTGAATGTAATAAACACTAAGGCTTTAAATAAAGGCTTTGATTAGTATTGGGTTGCTTTGTCCCACAAAATTACAAAATGTGAATAAATCAAACTGTATTAGCAGAAAAACAGCTGAAAAATGTAAACTTTAATACAGCTTCCTATACTAAACTAAATATTTTAAATAGTTCCATAAACACAATGAATGGACTCAAAATACTATACCGTATTTTTCGGACTATAAGGCGCACCGTATTATAAGGCGCACGATGAGTGAACGATCTATTTTTAGTGTTAGTTCATACACAAGGCGCACTGGATTATAAGGCGCACTAAATGAAACTTTATTTATATCAGTAACAATAACTCTGAGCAATAAATCCTTCACAATATCTGTGAAAAATAACAACATCTCTGAGCAATAAATCAACAAGCACAGCAAGTAACTTACGTATTACTCCGCGACGCTCCTGACAACGGTAGCCGCAACGCTCCGACAGACCATAATATTATGTTGAAGCACAGCAAGTACGTATTACTCCGCGAGGCTCCTGACAACGGTAGCCGCAACGCTCCGACAGACCATAATATTATGTTGAAGCACAGCAAGTACGTATTACTCCGCGAGGCTCCTGACAACGGTAGCCGCAACGCTCCGACAGACCATAATATTATGTTGAAGCACAGCAAGTACGTATTACTCCGCGAGGCTCCTGACAACGGTAGCCGCAACGCTCCGACAGACCATAATATTATGTTGAAGCACAGCAAGTACGTATTACTCCGCGAGGCTTCTGACTATAATAGCGTGTTGTGCCGAATTCGGTGAATAAAACGGTTTTAAAACAGAGATAAAGATTGGATAAGTTTCATTTCTGGATGAAGTGATTTCCAGCGCTGTTTGGATATAATTGTGGATTTCAGGAGACTGGATTGATGGATTCTCTTTAGTCTGGACGCGTTTTGAAGGTAGGACCTGTGGCTGAGCACGGGTGTGTGTTCGGGGGGTGGCGGCAGTGACCGGAGGTTACCCCAGGACAAAAGGAGAGCCTTTTATTACTGGAAACATGCGCTCTGACGCAGCTCTAATTCATGAAACATACATCCTACAGTAAAAGCACAGTTCTGGAATCCGGAGAGCCAGTCGGTTCGAATGGTGTATGACATGACCGCATTCGATGAAATATGGACGAACGATAAACGCAAATATGAGAGTTATGAATTATTAAAATCATAACCAAGGCATATTTCGCCCTAAATGTTTATTTTCTGAAAGGATATTCCGCTAAATAGGCTAAATAGCTCAAAAGCAGAGATTCTAAGCTTTAAAATGGTATATTGGATGTCTATATTGAACCTGTAACTGTTCATAACTATTCAGAAACACAGCCAGTTATGAAATATTAAATATTTCTGGCCCACCGGTGGGCCAGCGCGTGTTAAGAGGTTAACTTTACTTAGAAGTGGGCGCTAAAAAGAAACAGTTTGTGCTATTACCCCAGAACGGGTGGAAAGGAAAGTTTACCGGCACCTTGTTCTGGCCACGGAGCTACAGTGGAAACTAGCTACCTTGAGCCACAGCCGAGAGGCAGTACGGCAGTCAAAGGTAACCGCACGCTAGCCCAAGAGGGGGATCTTTTTCTGGCGTGGGTGAGGAATTCTGCACAACAGAGCGCCGTGTACCACATAAAAATCGAGGTCAGTAAACACAAGCAAAATCCATACACAAGGCGCACTGCATTATAAGGCGCAATGACGATTTTTGGGAAAAAATAAGTATTTTAAGTGCGCCTTATAGCCCGAAAAATACGGTACATGTTTACTCAATGTTTTTCTAAAGCCCTTAGAGGCATTACAGGCTTCAAATTAGCCACAATTTACTTCTTTCAGTTCAGTGTACATTAATTATATCCTTCAAGCTACAGTATTAATATATTTAAAAGGTCTATAATTGCTTTCTCGCATCCAGAGTTTTAGTGAGTTTTATATCGCAATTCCGTTGCTCTCACTTCAGTGTCTCCAGTGTGTTAGCTTGTTATGCTAACTGACTATCGTTAGCTGTATGTTTCTTCGGTCTTGCTGTTCTGCACAGCGCCTCTAGTGTTATGGCGGTATGTGAAAAATACGTACTGGTTTTTAATGTCCCTGCCGGTATAACAGATGAACCAGTATACCACCCAGCACAACTTGAAAGTAACAAATGAGCCCTAATAATGATTAACCTTATATTAAGCATTTCTCTCTTTTGGGAGACATTAACAGTTATTTTTAATATTGTTATTTAATATAGTTATTTTATTTTAAGTGATTTAAAGCATGAAGAAATACAAGTCTGACGAAAGCACATTTTAGTTGGATTTCTTCTAAAAGGGATTGAAATGCTATAGGATTCTTTGGTTTCCCAAATTAGAAAATCTTATCTCAGTTATTTTAGTGCCATGATCGGCAGAACACACAACATGATCAGACACATGTTGGAACGGGATCAATTACTGGTTTAGAGAGATGTTCCAAGGTCTTCTACATACATGCAGTGTAAACTAGTATAACATTATTGAGACGTCATGAAGAAAATGTGGGCCTGGATAAACTGGACCATCGCATAAATGCAAATGCCCATTTTCAGCACAACATTAGAGGTTCTGTTGGCTGGATGAAAACGTGGCACCAGTTCTAGCTGCTGCAGTGAAAACAATCATCCTACCAGAACCACACAGACCTCCACATAACAGTGTTTCTACTGAAGTGAGAATGACCCACTTCCCAAAATAATATGTGGCCAGTGGTGGTTCTGTGCTGGTCCATTTCCATTGATGGATAGAATAGAGGGTGGCTAATGAGTTGTGTGGCAACAGACTGGCTACAGTCAATGATTGTATGTAATGGGTGTTTCTGATCAAAGAGCCAACGGTTGTAGATAAAAGGTAAATGTAGAAAGACATCACAGCCTAAAACGAATACACCAGCACCTAAATTCCTGTTTTTTCAGGTATAAATAGGCGTAGATGAGTGAATGTCATGAGCGCATGAGCAAAGGTTACATATTTCCTAAGGGCTCAATAAAGAGAGAGAGAGAGAGAGAGAGAGAGAGAGAGAGAGAGGAAAGGTTTGTGTGGAAAGATTGAGAGAGGGTGTGTATCAGTGATTCATCCTGGAAGAACATACCCAGTCTCTGGAGTAAAGCTCAGCTTAGATTGGTTTATTGATATCTCAGGCTGGTATTATCCCGTGGCTGATATGTTGGGTTTTTAATGATTTTGATATTGGAGTTTAAGCAGTGGTGAGAGGATGGAAGCTGCCACACAGCTGTCTGAGCTTTCTCTAAGCTAAGTGAAGCACCATTAGCTCACCATTAACTATTATTGTACTATTGTAATGTGTTTCTCCGGGATATTAAATGCATGCATTAGTCACTCGCACATTAATAGTGGTTCACTAAAACAGGTCACTGCCTTCCATTTACGCATTCAGTGTGGGAATATGTTATTGTCTTGAGTAGCCTTATAATATATTCGAGACATAATGGTAGCAAAGCTATAGCTTTGTTTATTTTGTATATTATTTATCATTTGCTTCTAAAACTAAACTGTGGAGACCAATCTTTTGATCCTGTTTACATCTGCTCTCATTATGTGTCCTAAATATCAGGGTTATATTTAAAACAAGGTGTAAACAACCAAAATGCATTTTAAACAGATACCATCCTATCACTCTAACGCATGAACGCACCCAAATCTACATCCAACTGCATATGGAAACTGCAACAAAATTAATTAATTGTTGTGCAGTGAGCACATTTGTCTATTTCCTCTCACACAGCTTTTTGAATCTAAGATGCTTTTGATTGACATCCTTTCCCAAATGTAAATGCACAAAGATACCAAGTGTAAAGTCTTATCAGGATAATCAGTATACCTTAAATCTAATAACTACAAACTTACACATCAAAATAAAAACATTTACAGTGCAATTTTTGTTTTATCCACGATTCATTCATGCATGCTTTACTTTTTGTTCAGAACTTTTACAAAGCTGACAAAATATTAATTAAATCATTAATTTTACAAAAAAAATAAATAAAACAAAATAAACAAGCTGAGCCATGATCTGAACCAAACAATGGCACTAAAACAGAGCACCAACAATGAAAAGGCCAAAGGGGTAAATATTTATATCCCTATGGGCTTCCGTTACTGTTACACACTCTATTTTATTATTTATTACTGATCACATTTTACTTATCACATCTCTCACTCTCTCAAACACACATTGTTTCCTCTTTCCATGGTGAAATTTGCAAAAAAAAGTGATCTATGCAGCTACACTAGCATCTATTTCATCCTTTAAAATTCTCATTTAAACTCAGTAACTCCTTACAATATTAAAATTTTAAAAACTTCAAAACCACCCTGAGTTATTATACAGTACAAAAGTCTTGTCTAAATCTAGTCTGCCACGTCTAAACCACACTACACTATTATTAAAAAACAACTATTAGCATTTTAAAAATGATTCATAATTATTAATTATGATTAATTACATATTTGTTGTTGTTTGACATTTTTTTGTTTGTTTATTTGAGAAAATATGCATATTTAAATGGAAATCAATTAAACAGCTATTTAGTACTTGTTTATTTTGTGCTAAAAATAGACTGCTTTGATACTATTGTTTTAATAATAATTTAAAATGAAAAACTCTTAAGGGACTACTTGAATGTCTTCTTTAGCTAAGTATCGTGTCGGGAATCATACTTATATTTATTATTTACTCTCTTCCATCTCAATCCATCTGTGCTTCTTCAGCTGTGAATGGTTTTTAGACCTATTTCAATGCTTTGTCTTTTGTTTGTAAGGCACTTTCACAGAACACAGAACACAACTGGCAAAAAAGGAACTGCGTAAATAGTTCATTTATAGGGTTAAAGGGGCGTAACATACGGTTTGGCTTTACTTTTTAATTACAGCTGTTAGTTCACTCTTGTATACAGTCTAAGGGCCTGACTCGTTACTAATGAGTAATGTTTGGTGGAATTTTGTGGAAGTTTCATCTGTGTCTGACATCATATCCTGTGTGTTTGCAGTTGTTTCCTGTCTCTTCTTCTGGTGGCGGCAGTGGTGTGGAAGATCAAGCAGAGCTGTTGGGCGTCACGGCGGCGAGAGGTAAGAGATGTAGCAGATTCTGCTGTTGTGATTGGCTGTGTACTTGTACTGTGTACGGCAGTGTATACCTATTTATGACTTAAGGTTTTTCTGGACTTCTTCCTCTTCGTTAAGTTTCAATTATTCTGCCTGCGTTCACCTAAAAGTGAATCCCGCCTCACATGACTCTCCACTCGAGTGCTTTCCAAAAATTGACATCCTGTGCTGAAATAGTGAAGAAGCGGAGCGCTGGAGAGGGTTACGCGAGCGGGAGCTGCACGCAGGCAGAGCGGAATGCATTCAGCGTTATGAAGGGCTCTCTGGGAGGGCTATTTTGGAATTACAGAGACATTTATGAGGGTTAATAATAGTGTTCTTTTAAAGGTTAGTGATGTCTCTGTGCAGCCCCCCAACCTCACTATCTGGCCCAAGGACGTGCTCTTATCCTGCGAATAGTCATACAGGAAACAAGGCTTCCTTTAAAATGCCAAAACACACACACACACACACACATGCACACACAAAGCAGACACACACAAGGTCTGTTCTTCCTTGCCCTACAACTTTTCCTAATGGGGTTCAACAAGGCCGCACATTTAGAACAGAAGGGATTGTAATATAGCCTCTTCTTGTATGTATGCGTGCACACACACACACACCCACCCACACATATACCATTAGTAGAATGAAACTAAACATAGCACAAATGTCTAAAACATTCTAAGACATTCTAAATGTCTTCACAAATGTGACCTGAACTTGGATTAGATTTCACACACATTGGTAAAATAGATACAGAGAATTAAATCAAACAAATGATACAAAAATATTCTACCATATTTTTCACACTGTAAGGTGCACTTTAAATCCTTTAATTTTCCCAAAAATCATCAGTGTGTCTTATTGTCCAGTAAACCTTATGTATTAATTTTACCAGTCAGGTTGTAAGCCACTCCACTGAAGTACAGTGTTATACAGGAGTTTCAGTTTAGTTCTCCAGCACCAAGACTGGAGCAGTATTAGCATTAGCCACTAACCTCACAAAGCACTAGCTCTTTTTCTGTTCAGGGACAAGTATATCACACTGTAGCCTGTTCATTTACCATGTTAAAACAAGCTTTGTGGGACAAACCGCATGCTAATTACACCCTGGCCTACTGGAACACTCAGGGTTCCTCAGGGTAGTTCTGTCAGGCAGCATTTACTAGCAGTAATCACGTCTGGCACTTGTGGTAAGCTACTAATGCTAATGCTGCTGCACCCAGCCTTAGTGGAAATCTGGAAATCTAAGCTTACTGTAAATAAACAGAAGCACTTTACTCACCCAAATAAACAGTTTTAAGGAAATAAATCTGTTTCGATTTACAACCAGCGCTCCTTTGACTTATAATCCAGTGTGCCTTATAGTGCGAAAAATACGGCATGTTTATTTTTTGAGTAAAATTGTATCACCTCTATTACATATCTGTTGGTCTAAAACTATGTTAACTTTTAGGAATGACAGATTATTTGAAGGGAAAACTAGAGTAAGATGTTTTCAGTCAGTGGAATAAAATACAGGAATAGTTTGGGGGCTTTATTCAAAGAACAGAGATCCATCCAAGTCTGATCTTCAGAAAATACATTTGTGGAATTGCACATTTGTAGCACAAAGAAAGATCTTCTAGAAGCTCAGAGGAAGATATATTGTCAGGAAAAGCTCACAAAACCATCCCTAAAGAGTTTGGACTCCACCAATTCACAGGCAGACTCATTGTGTGCAAGTAGAGGGAATACAAAATAATTATTTTTCTTAGTCATGTAATAGTTCACAAAATTACAAAGGAACCCAAGGTATCTTCTAAGCAACTAAAAGCTGTTCTCAGATTGGTTAATGTTTGAGTCTACTATCAGGAGAACACTGAAAAACAGTGATATACTTGGCAGCATTGCAAAAAGAAAGCATCCTCTCTCCAAAAAGGACATTGATGCCTTTCTACAGATGGGGTAATTGGGATGATATTTTGTGGAGACCGAAGTAGAGCTGGTTTGTGTAAATGTTATATTTGTAGAACAAACAACACTTCATTCGCTTCAAAATCATATTTGTGAAATGTGGAGGTAGTGTTGTGTTTTGGGCATGTTTTGCTGCCTTTAGACCAGGGTGGATTGGCATCTATGATGGAAAAATTAATTCTGAATTTTATCAGCAAATTCTAAAGGAAAATGTCTGGAAAATCTGTGTGCTGAATTTTAGAAAAGTGTAGGCCATGCAGCAAGACAATGACCCTTAGCTCACAAGTCATTTTACTGAAGAATGTTTAAAGAGGAATGAAATTAATGTTTTGGAATTGGCCAAATCAGGGTTCTATCTTTAATCCATTAAAATTGTTGTAGAAGGACCTAAACAACCAGTTCATGGGAGAAAAGAGCTGTAGCTGTTTTCTTTGCAGGAATGCACAGGATGAATCAATTGTTGCTGTAAATGATGAGTTGCGGTTATAGCTGCACAAATCTATCATGTTTAGCTCATTTTTTGATCTGAAAGTTGTAAGTCTGAGGTAGAAATATAGAAAAACTGTGATAAAAAGCTTTGTCCTGACTAAAGAATTGAAGAGTAAAGTGAACACAGACGTATAAGCTGTAATTACCTTCAAACTGACCTTTTCTGAAACAGTGTGCACATGTGTGTAAGAGCACGCGAGAGAGAGAAAGAGAGAGAGCTTTCTACTGGTAGTGGTAGAATGCAGCGCGAGAGTGGGAGGTGAAAGAATAATTATATGGATTTTTGCTGTTGGTGTTGTGAAAGGGTTTGAGGTGACAGATGAAACTATTCTCAGGGTTCCCTTGGGGAAGCAGTGTGGCTTGACCCAGAAAAAAAAATGCATTTTTAAGAGAGGAGCTGTTGGTGCAGATAAACCGAGACATTCTTTACTTCTAAACATGTTATTTTCTTTAATCTCACTAATATGTTCTTCATCTCATTAACAACAGCAGTAAATTAGGTCTCGCTCTCTCTGTCTGGCGCAGGCACTCTCGAGATCTCCCCTCTCACCCGGCGTCTCTCGCTCACTATCTCTCTCTCCTGCTCTCTTTATTATTCTCTCTATCTTACTGCTCTTGCAGTTTCTCACTCTGATTTTTTTGTTCGTTTCTAAGTTTACCTTTCTCTCTTTTCTCTCTCTCGTCTTCTCACTCTCACACTTTCTCACAAGTTTTGGATTTGGCATTTTAGACCTTGATAATGATAAATGTTATTAATGATAAATTGCTGTTAATGACTATCACTGTTTTTATTATGTTTGGTAATAGATGCTCAAATTTCTCAAATCATGTTTTCTTTTTCCTGCTTTCTTTCATGTCACAGATTGGATAGATAGGAGTTATGTGACTACACACACAATGGGATGTTTTAAGAGTACACTATGTAAAAACAAAAGGTGGGGAAAGTAGTCAGCATAGGGCTGGGAATGATTTTTACTATTAGATTTTGCTAATCTAATGATGTCATTTCTTAAAAAGAACTCTAAAAATCTGAAATGCATCCAGTAATATGCTTCGGAAAACATATTTGCAGTTTAAACAGTTATAATAAGCAGAATAATTATCACTTTGTGTTTTTTGGTTGCAATTTAAAAAAATGGTATAGAAAATTGTACCGAATTTAGGTTACTGTATCGGTATTGAAAATCCTACAAAGATACCCAGCCCTAAGTCAGCAGAGGCATTAAGTAATGAAGTAGAAATATAAGTAGAAATTTTATTTATCTATACTAGACTAATTATTTTTCAGATGACTTTTCTTTTTACTGCTACTCCTTACATTCTTATCTAGTTATCTGAACTTTCTATTTCTTACATTTAAGAAATAGACTTGTTACTCCTGTTTTATTTCAGCTTGTTTACATTCCTACTCATCATTGTCAAAAAAAGAATATCCAGATAAATCTCTCCATCCAGATAGAGTGAATCTGATTGTGGTTGAATGTAGAGAAGTTTAAACATATATGGTTCTCACACCCTATTGGTTTATGCACGGTTTATCCATCACACCTGCACACATCACGCCTCCCACACTCCAGCAAGAAGATAGAAGACGTATGTAGTTTAGTATGAAGATGATCCCTGGCTCAAAAGACTCAAGAGAACTCGAGGTCTCAAAATGTCCCAACTAAAGTTTATCTTTAATATATTAGAATTGTACTAAAATACATACATTTTTAGTGGGCATATATGCGGCTGAAACAGGCAGCCTAGTGCATCCTAAATTTATCAACATTAACATTTTAATGGAACAATATAATCATTATGGGTTTTAGAAAAATGTATTTTGGGGAGAGCAGTGGTGCACTATAGGCTTCTGTGTCACAGCCTAAGCTTTTCCCTTACATTACTTTTATTTTTGTACCGTGTTTTACATATTATAAGACGCATTATCAGTGAACGTCTATTTCGTGGTCTATTTTCATACATAAGGCGCACTAGATTATAAGGCTCATTTTAGTCAAACCAGTGATGGATGTTAATCTACACAGATTTCTTACACAGATGTATTTCTTACTTACAGTAAGCATAGATTTCCAGTATTTTAGTGCGGCTAGCAGCAGCACTGCATCGGATTTTAAGGCACAGTGTTGATTTTTGGGAAAATTTAGGGCATTTTAAGTGCGCCTCATAGTGCGGAAAGTACGGTACTTTACACTTCTTGAGTAAAAAGCTTAAATTGATACTTTAATTTCTGCAGACATGTTTTTAAACCCTAGTGTCTATCATTTCTACCTGAGTTATGACTTTGAGTACACAATAATTATAAAAAAAAAGGCAAAAAAAAACCAACAATGTAATCAACCTCAGAAAGATCATGGTTAGAGGTTCTGTATGTTCATTTCAATACATTTCCCATTAATTGTCCAGTTCTACTCTATACTGTAGCTCTAAGTAATTTAAGTCCTTTGGTTATCATTATCATTGCAGTGTGCTACTGCTGCTAATGACTGGAATTAGGGGTGAGAGATATGACGATAACAGATCGTGAAGTGTTATAAAGTGTCTACGATAAGCCATCACAGAAAAACCGCTGGATCGTTAAGCCCATTCTATCCACTACAGCAGTTTTCTGCTCAGCCAAAGCACACTATTTGCTAGTGCCCTTTCACGCACCCTAGTGGCCCGCACATAAACCAATCAGCTCACCGGAACACCTTTGCTTACAGCCCCTCCCCTTTTCTCACAAGCACGAAGCCATGGATGAAAACACAGCGGCAGAGTTAGTTCCTAAAAAAAAAGGTTGATTCCAGTAATATGGACCTGGTTTGGATTTTCCCAAGCTGACGTTACACAAACAGTGATATGTAAAATTTGCACAGAGGCCGTTCTAACATCGGATGGAAGCACGACAAATCTGTTTAACCACTTAAAGAGGCGACATCCCAAACAGTACGCTGAAAATCAGGTAACCAACAGATTAACCACACCGCAGCTAGCAGAGGCTAATGCTACAGCCGGACCAAAACAAACAACGCTAACGCGGTCATTCGAGAGAGGCACTCCCTACGAGAAGAGAAGTAAATGATAGAAAGAGGTAACAGAAGCTTTTTTTTAATCACGTTTTACCTGGCAAAGGACATGGTTCGTTTTAAAACAGTAGAAAACAAGCCAGAAATTTTTTCTAAAAAAAAAAAAAAAAAAAGTTTTGTTCTAAATTACATTGTCAGCTAAGCAGTTAAGTCTTAAATCCTGTCAAAACATTGAATGCTAATAGTAATACTTAAAGTACAGGAAGAGTTTTTTTACAGCATTTTTTTATTTAACTGCTTTTATTTAATTGTTATTGTCTTGGTCTTGCCTTGTTCTTTTTGTGGTAGGCTTGCTGTTTAAACACCAAGATTGCACTTTCCCTGTACCAATTTAAACCAGTGTTAATGGATTAAAATCTGTTCAAAACGTGGCTTGGCCAAAATGGTTTGGTTTTTAGTGCTGTATTTAGGAATGGTTAGATTGTTTGCTTGTACTTGGTCAACATGAATAGAATCGTGATAAAATCGTTATCGTGATTATGAAGAAAACAAAACGTGATATGATAATTTTGCCATATCGCCCACCCCTAACTGGAATACATGCTTTTTTTGTTTGTCTTGCAGCTTCAAATATGAATATGTTGCCCTCTGCAGGGTGATATAAAACACGGCAATATGATGCGCGCTGTTTGGGAATGTGTCTGCAACATCAGACTAAAGCGTTTATTGTGATAAGAGTAGTTCTCCCGGGAACGCTCCAACAGATTGCAGCCATTTCTGGCATGAGCTGCATGGCAGCTGACCAATCGCAGAGCTCTCTCCCGAGCGTTGGAGGATCTCTCTGAATCACGCAGATGCGGCCTGCCAAATGTACAGCCGTTTTTGTCACAATGATGCGGCTCGCTTTAACCTCTCTTCTTCAGACTTCAATTGCTCAGCAGTGTGTTCGCCCCATTTCAAGTGCAATTGCACTCTCAATATGGAGTCCTATCAACACAAAAACAAGATCTCCAGCAGTCTGTTTGTGTGTGTGTGTGTGTGTGTGTGTTTGTGTGTGTGAGTGTGTGTAAGCAGATGAGAGGATGGGTGTGTGTATGTCAGGGAGCAGGGGCAGAGTTTTGTTCATTATATAAGATCATCATCATTAAACTCTGCTCATCAGAGATTTATAGTTTGGGATGGGAAGGAAAGCGAGGGAGAAGGCGACTCAAGGTGACCTCAGACAGTGTTCGTTAGGTGTGAGGCCTCATCCTGTGTGTGAACATTTTCACTGGGTCAGCAGAGCTTCTTCCTCTACCCATGCCTACCCCCTCCTGCTGCAGCAGAGTGAGCGTGTGTGTGTGTGGTTCATCAGTGATGCTTTGGATAGGTTTCCTGAGGTCAGCTTTCCTCTTTGGAAGGGCATGCATATACCTACATATCCTCCCACAAACAGACATGCATACATTTTAATATTTAGCTCAGTAATATTTAAAATATATGTATACAGGTTAAAAAAAAAATGTATGTCATCTATTTTCTCATAATGTCATAGCAGTGTCCTCTGTGACGTTAAAAAAAAATCCACTATTCACCCTGTACTTCCTGTTCACACTGATGTTAATCATCTTGTTTAAGCTTGTAATGTATTAGCTATGAAGCGTATTGTAAAGTCTTATACAGCCTCCACACCGGGGGGTTAGTTTTAGCACAGCCTAAAAAAACACACTCTGTCCTAAATAAACATAGCCAAATAAAACACTGAACTTTTTACAAATCCATCAAAAACACACAATAAATTCATGCATTTTGTACTTTTTTTTGTACTTATACTTATGTTTTAATCCAGATACTTTGACAATGTGTACTAAATTGCTAGTATTCAATAGGAAACATTACAACTAGCCCAGTAATGCTACAATTTAAGGGGCATTGTGGAAAATGTATATTTTTATCAATCAATGTCACCAGAACTTCCAAAAATCATGATCATGCGGAAAGAAAGTATGCAATTGGATGTTATTGAGTATTTTACCTTGAAAATGATAAATATGTGAAATTCATTGCAGTGATTTTGTAGTTGTAATTGTATTTCTTTAAAAATGATGAATAGTCAAGAAAATCCTACCTAGTGTCCCTTTAAACCCACCTGTTGGGTAACACCCAAAATGATTCGGCCTGAATTGGTTAAAAACCACTAGACAAAAAAAAAGATTATGATTATAATAATAAACAGTAATGTCTATTATTATATTAAGAACATAATGTGTCATGTTAACAGCAGCAGTTTTGGTGTTACTTGTTGCATCATGAACGTGTGGCAGGGTGTGGGTTTTCCTCTCTCTCTCTCTCTCTCTCTCTCTCTCTCTCTCTACGTTTAAAATATAAGACCCGACAAAACATTGCAAAAATAATTTTACTCTAAGACCAGGAAAAGTCAGAATATCACTAAAGGAAATTTTTGGGGGCTTTTTGAATACATGTTTATGTATGAAGCTGTAAGTGATGATGCCTCACATTCTGTAACACTGTAATGTACTTTGATGAGGAACTGCAGCTTCCTGTTAGCGAGCAGTTTCACCGTTCACCAACACACAGCTCTGATTAACTGCATAACTCTTAACTCCTGAATCAGATTTGCTAAATCAGAGGAATATCTGCCAATCGCCGATAATGTATTTTGGCTGAAAATCGGCCGATACCGATACACTGCCGATCAATCGTCCCATCTCTATTGCTAAGCGGTTGCTAAGTGTTTATTTGGGTAAATAAAGCGCTTCAGTTTATTTACAGTAACTTAGATTTCAAAAGACTTATAGTATTGTAGTATAGACTATAGACTGTAGTATAGACTAGGAAAATTAGGAAATTCCTTTTACCTGCAGAAATATTGTGATTGCACATGTCTTTTGCAATACCCCTCTCTCTTTTTCCCTTTTCTCCTCTCTCTGTCTGTTGCACGGGGTTTGTTTAGTGTGAGGGAGAACGGTGTGTGTTAGAAGGTGTGTATATGCTCTATCCCTCTTTTGGGTGGATCTGTGTGTTTGAGTACGCAGCTTGTTGTTTCTTCATTTGTTCTGACATTTTATTATAGATTGTTTGCCCCCCAGGGCAGCAAGTGCGGGAGGAACTATATGGCTCATCGCCCTGCGGCTGAGACGGCATCTCTCTGCTGCTCCAGTGGTTTTAGGTGTGTCCTACCTGCAGGAGCAGCTTCTTCTAGGGGTGGGAGAAAAAGTTAATAATGAGGAAATGTGCTCCACCTTAACAAACCATGAATGAACAAGCCGTGGTTTCTGAGGAATGAGAGTTTGCTGCAGAGGTGTTTCCGTTGTTGTGGTCGGCACCCACGGTTATCCTCTCCGGTATTACACCCATAATTTCTTGGAACTTAATTGCAACAGAGCCCAGTTGCTTTGGGAAATCACTGTTTATGAAGAAGAGTGGTTTGGAGTGGTTGATGGGGAGTGTCTCAGAAAGTGAGGGTGTTCCTGAGCGAGAATATCTGTCAGTAAGTGAGTTCACTCTGAATCAGCTGTATCTGTAGAGTGGAACAGACCGTCTAAGGTCAGAAAAAGGTCAATCCGAAATTCAAGATCTACAATCAGAGGATCTCTCCTATCTGCTTTTCCTGTGTGCTGCTTCACTGTTTATTCCTTTTCTTCTTTAAAAAGGAATTTTGAGTGTGGGGTTCCTGAATGTTAATGGAATGAGAGATGAGGTGAAGAGTTTCTCTTGTTTCTAACTCAAAAAATCCTCCCTCTACCTTCAGCCCTTCTTCTAAAACCACTTCTCAGAACATAGAAATACACACAACTCGTGTACAATGCTGCACTAAGAAAGACTTGTAAATGCATGATTTTAACATGGAATTTAAAGAACTACAAAGACAAATATTTACCAAAAGTTTGAAAAAGTCTTGTTTAAAGCTGATTTCTGATGAAGTTTTGGGAATCTTTTTTAACTGGGTGGGTGTGATGCGGTCTCCTTTCAGAACGGATGAATCCGATTCCAGGTTATGTTCAGTCAGAGAGAGAGAGAGAGAGATAGAGAACTCAGTCAGAAACTTCACTTCAACTCCACACTTTCTTTTTACTATGAGTGAATGACCTACTGAGGTCTGAGTTTTCTCTTCCTCTGAAGTCTCCATTGCTCCACCAGCCGCTCGTGTTTGGTAAAACTGAGCCGGTTCCTCTTTTAGAGGCTGTACGTGTGACGTAAGTACGTAAAGACACATGACGTGGCCAGAAGAAGAACTCCCGTGAAAAGCGACCCAACCCCCCAGTTTTTAGAATTAATATTTAAGGCTTAGCAGTTATTGTCGTTCCAGCACACTGCTACCATTAAACACAATATTTTATCCCTTCTCCACTCAGAAATGCTCCTGCTTTCAGTTTAGAAACAAAATGATTCGGACTGCCGCTTTAAAGCCAATATAGACTAAAGGACAGGTTCACAGGTACATGCTAGCAAAACACAGCTAACTAGCTAACAACTACAGTGTGGACACACATTAGACGCAAACATGACTGTAAAAAAAAGTAAAACCTACTTTAAAACACTATAGTGAACATGCAAGCCTGTCAGGAACCATAAGTAACAGAATTCAAAAGTGCCAGTAGTTTCCTGATGCGGCACATTTTCATAACTCAGTATTATACACAGTCTCAGAATCCTATTTCTACTAGAAAAAGAAGCTTAACAATGGAGCTATGTTGGGTAGATAATCCAGGAAAATAACTAATTCCACCATAAACTTAACAAATTTGGTAATTAACCTATCTAACATCTCTCAACAGCATCATTTTCTAGGCCACAGGTTACTGCACTGTTTGAAAACCTCACTGATGTTAACTCTATTGATTTTATACTTTATCTGATTTTGTTTGTGCTCAGGCCTTTTCCACTTTTGTCGTTAGCAGTGCAAGCGAATATACAGTTCATGAAATAGAGAACGCTCCTTATTTTCGCAAATTATTACATATGCAAAGCATTAGCTACTGTACATAAATGGACTGGTATTCCATGAATCTTGTTGCTTTATTTGGACCAAACAAATAATTTGTTTAGTCCTGTGGCCTTAACAATGTTATTTTTACATCATGAGAGCGTTTGAATTATAGACATAGACGTGTCACGCAGTAAACATGTCTTTATTAAAAAGAAACTTGTATATAACCAAAAACAGGGGTAGAAAACAGCCAGTTCCAAAACCCCCAAACTGTTACAAAACAGTAAATTTTATTTTATATTCATCCCCAAAATGGCCATACACCCTGTCCACTAGCCAGAGCCTTTCTAGCCCTAGTCAAGTTTCTGTACTTTTCTGTATACAGGTCTTTGGTCTCCTTGCATCAGGACACCAGTACATTCACTGCAGAACCTGCTGAAATGCAGAACCTGTCTCTACGGTTTTCTTCTGATTTGTATGCAGCCGGAGCCTCGCACACTTCTGAGCACTCTTCTGAGCCTTTTGCTCAGTGATCTTCCTCAACTGCATCAACCGCACAGGACGCTGCATTGATTTTAAGGAAGTTACGGAAGTGAAGCTGTCCACCAGCTTACCTCCAGACGTGTGCCTGGCATCAATGGTTTGCCTCTGGACATTTAAAAGACCTTCTGGGAAGTCATGGAAAAAGACTTGTTTAGTGTTCTCTAGGTAAGCTTTGATGCCAGGATGCTTTCAAAGAGCTGTCAGCAGGTGCTTTTCTCTCTCTACTTCTTCCACTGAGGGAGGGATATCTATGCTTTCTGAAGAACTGGTGGCCTGTGTTCTACCTCTCTTCTATAAGACTATAAGATCTTTTTACATACTCGTCAATAAGGACCCGTCATCAGGCCTATTAATGTTTCTTTTTTATGTTTTCTTGGGGATTAGTTGGAACACTTTTGGAACACTGTCTGGTTTGGAGTTTGGTCTCAGCTGCTTCTTTAGGATAAAGCTTTTGATTTAGGACATGACAGCACGACTCATCTTCAATCTTCTGAAGTTCAATCATGTGACCCCTTTGCTGCGTTTTCTCCACTGGCTTCCAGTAGCTTCCCTCAACAGATTGAAAACCTTGACACTTTGACTTACAAAGCCAAAAAAGGACCAGCTCCTTCATACTTCATACTCCACACCAATACCAAGAGCTCTTTTACCTCTTTTCCACCAACAAAGTGCTGAAGCCGGAGCCGGTTCCTGCGAACCTTTTAAGAACCGGCCAATGTTTCCACTGCTTTAAGGAGTAACTCACTACGTATGTGAATGTGGGCGTCAACAGAAGTTGGTGGGGCGATTTTGAAAACAACATGGCAGAACCCAAGCTCCTTTTAAAACTTGAGCTTCTGTCCTCGGTGGACCACTGTTGATTAATTTTCATTCATTTAGCTGCTTCTGCTGCACTTTCCCCAGAGACGCTTCAACGTCCCGCCCTTTGGCCGCTCGCGTCACAGGTTTACTGCTTCCAGACCAGTAAGATTGTGGGGCCAGAACGGAATCGACTTTTCTGGCCCAGAACCTGTGATTTTGCGGTGGATACGCAAAGAACCGTTCGGGAACCTAGCACCGGCACCATGCCGGTGGAAAAGCGCCTTTAGAGCTTCCTGTACAGCTTGGCTCCACCCACCATCCCTTCAGTACCACAGACAGACAGACTTCCAGACTCTTCTGTGTCCTAGAACCAAGGTGATGGAACGAACTTCTACTGGTTTTCGGAACAGCAGAGTCACTCACGTTCAGGGGGCAATTGAAGACAATTTTTTTTTTAAGAGTTCCTAAACAAACAATTTTCTTCAAGATGTCCTAAACATTATCAAAGCTTGATGTTTCTTGTGATTCTGGTCTCTGCAAACTAGCTATGAATTCTCAAAGTAATCAACAAAAATGTTGACAATATTGCCCTAAATGTAAATATAGACCATGAAAATGTTTTAGACATTGTGCTTTAGAACATTTTAGACTGAAAGCTTTTTTTCTAGTCTGAAAGCGACTTGGAGCACTGGTCTCAGGTCGTCCTTAAATTGGTAATCTGGAGCACACTTCATACATACCCTGGTTTGGTGTGATTTAGTGTACTGGATGGGTTAAGTGTTATACTGTCTTTCGATCTCACTGTTCTGATTGGATAAAAAAGTGTTTTGTTGTTTTGTTTTGTTTTTTACAAGTGATGTTAATCACATTGCCAAGTTCTTGCCAATACATAGAAGTTATCTGCTCCGAGTGCCTCATGTAGGGTTGTATAGTTGGTTTATTTTGTTACGTGACCACTTTTCAAATCATTGCACTTTCATAAGACTGGAGTGTGATGACTGTAATAAGTCAGTGACAGCAGGATAAACACTGCACATCTCGCACTGCATTTTAATGGATAAAAAGCTTCTTATGCAAGAACGGTTTCTTGTTTGGAGTAACTCCTGCACAGTGAAATGCCAAGTGCAATGTTCCTTACTTCTTGAGTGTTTGTATTCAAGCAAAATTTAAAAAAAAGAAAGTGATGCATGTAATTGATTTTGCAGTCCATTGATGCTTCAAAACACTGAGAAAGCTACAGAAACATCTGTATGGGATTAGAATATGAGCGCGAGGGAGGTAAAAGCACATGTCCTGTAGTGAAACAGGTGATACAGTATGTAGAATAAACTCCACACAGCTATAAGAAGCAGCATAAGAGTGCTAACTGTTAGAAACTTTACCAGCCTAACTCTGTGAGTACCTCATACACCAGAACACCCCAAGTGGGAGGATTAACTGACGAAGCTCTCTTTCTCTCTCTCTCTCTCTCTCTCTCTCTCTCACACACACTTACTCACTCACTCTAAAAAAAAAAACTGTATTTCAGACAGCTTTGTTCATTTTCTGATGGTATAGTACATGAGTACAGTGTAGTTAGTTATGAGTTAAAAACTAATAAATACTAGAAAACCCATTTTAAAAAAAAATTAATACTAAACAAATTGGAGAAGAAAAAGTAAAAAGTTGAAAAATTCAAAACTATTATAAACTTGTTCAGAACAAGTGTTAAAATAAAGAGTTTTGGGTTTGGTGGCAATTTTTACATTAAATCTTAAGTTTGCCATAAATGTTCAGGTTTGGTTCGTAGGGTAATCCAAAAAAAAGTATTCGTAGGGCAATTAGGGCAAGAGTGTCCTATATCGGGGCCTCTAAACTATCTTGTAGCTGAGCCTTTTCTGTTAGGTTTACAGTTTTTGAGAAAACTGTGTCAAGCTTTCTGCTTACTCTGGTGATATTACTGCAGTAATACGAGCAAGATGTTCTGTCTTTGCCAACAATCTTGTTGCGTCAGCTCAGCAGCACAAGTTTACTGTGCTGAATACACCCAAAGGACTGATTGATGACATCTAGAGGGCACTGGTGATTGTTTTCGGGATTGGACAACACTTGCGGAGAGCTGCTGTGTTCTGTACATTCTCAGGCAGGCGCTGGACAGGGGATGATGCAATGTGTTGCTGAGTTGCTGTTCTGCATTTGCATGCTGTGTAGCTCTTTCTGAAATGCAGACTACATAGCTGGATGGCCTGACTGGCTCTCCTCTCCTGAAGTTTGCTAATGTGTGTGGGCCTCAACAGGCACTTGTTTTTTTCCGTATGTTTGGGAAGAATTGTCTTGGGAGACCTGCTTTCCTTTAACTCTGTGGTTGGGCCGGTATGGAAGCTTTTTTTTACTTTAAGGGGAGGGATATTGTCCTATTTTGCTGAGTCTTCAGTGAGCTACTGTTTTTCAATCCTGCTAGCTTTGTGGAGAGTAGGAGATGCAGGACTAGTTTTTTTTTTTTTTTTTTTTTTTTTTCCTTTTTTAAGTGCAGCAGAAACAAGTGAAAGTGATGTAATCTCTTTGCTAATGAAGCCACCGTATTTTTCACACTATAGGGTGCACTGGATTATAAGCACACTATTAATGAATGTCTATTTTCATACATAAGGCAGACCGGATTATAAGGCATAGTATGTTCCTTACTAGTGTCGCAATGTTTTCCTTTTAATTCAGCAGGTCTCGCCACTGGTCGGTGGGGGGGGGGGGGGGGGGTAACTTAAGTAAAGCTAAGTTAAGTTAACAAAACTGTAATTCTTAAAATAAATACCTTTTACTTTCAAACTCATACGAGCGCTGGATGTTAATCTGCACAGATTTACTGAAAACTGTTTATTTGTGTGAGTAAACAGCTTTTGTTTATTTACAGGAAGCAAAGATAACCAGATTAACACTAAGGCTGGGTGCAGCAGCATAACTTTAAGTGGCTAACTGCTAGCGCTAGTAAATGCCACCTGATAGCGCTACACTGAGGAACCCTGAGTGCTCCAGTAAGTCAGCGATACTAGCCAGCCCTTCGTGCCCTGTAGCTTGTTTTAACATAGTACATTTTTGTTTTAACATGATAAATGTGTAGTCTAACGTCCAAATATACTCACTCTGAACCTGCGAAAGAGCTAGCGCTTAGCACGTGCTCTAGCTTCTACTGCTCTAGCAGGGTAAACAGCAGGCTACAGTCTGATAATACTCACCTCTAAACGACAAAAAGCTAGCGCTTAGCAGCTAATGCTAATACTGCTCCAGCCTCGGTGCTGCAGAACTACACTGAAACTCCTTTATAACTCTGTACTTCAGCTGAGTGGCTTTACTGCTGCTTACAACCTGACAGATAATATTCATACATAAGACACATTGGATTATAGGGCACACTGACGATTTTTGGGAAAATTAAAGGATAACAAGCAAATTTGTGATTTGTTTTCTTTCAACTGGGAGCAGAAGTTTTGATAACTCAACACGGGTGTTGGTGGTTAGAATTGGATGCTTTGTTTAAAGATTATTATGCATAGCAGAGTTGTTGTTGTTGTTATTATTGTACTGTGGCGATTAGTGAATATTCTGGTCAACTAGTCGAATAATCTATGCAATCTTCAGCAAGATTAGACACTTACAGAAGGCTGTGTACCCTCATTGACTTTAGATCAGTTTACCGGCTTTTCTATCCTTAGGTCAGCGTCTCTAGCTTCACAGGTACTGAGATGTTTGCATCTTGACCTGTCTCTGAATACCTTGGCATTACCCCTGTGTAAGAGGACAGAGTTCATGATCAGGATTGACCAGGTGGACTGGGAGGAGGATCAAGGGGCACTTCAGTTGATGTGAACCCAACACTAAAATGTGGTGTTCTCTTAAAACAAGCACTTTGTCTTGCATGTACGCGAAGTTCAGCCCCTAAAGGTAGCCGGTGTTCCCTGTTCAAAAGACCTATTAAAGAGAAAGTGGATGGCCTCTAGTGGATGACTGTACATTGAATGGATTTTGCTGGAAAAAAAGCTAAAGAAATGAGAACACACTGTACTTTTAATGTTCTCTAGTAAACAGAAATTTCAAAAGCAGACTGGAAAAATTAGCTTGAGGATAAATATAAGCCTTAAAAGAATACAGTTTAAATGGTTAATGCAAACCTATATAACTCATGTGAAATAAAACCTGTATAATAAAAATATACCAGATACCTGCACTAAATGCACTGAGCCTAAAGAAACCAATCAAAATTATATTAAAACTTAAATCATTAGATTCTAAGTTGTCGTTATTAGGTATGAATCTGAAAAAAAATACAATTACTATAAACATGAGGTGGTACTGATGGATCTTATGTTTACACATGTGAAAAAAAATAATAACATTGAGCACTGAATTGGACAAGAACTATTAGATCAAATATTTCACATTGGAGAAGTCAAATGTTGCACAGCCTTCCAATAGAAGAAAACGGGGACAGATTATGGGTTTTATATATAGGATGTTTAGATCATGTATAAATTAGACAGGTTGTATTATTATTCTTTTTTTTTTTGGAAGGGGGAGCAGTTTATCTATCTATCTATCTATCTATCTATCTATCTATCTATCTATCTGTCTATCTGCCTGTCTCTCTATCTGCCTGTCTCTCTGCCTGTCTCTCTGCCTGTCTCTCTGTCTGTCTCTCTGTCTGTCTATGAAAAACATAAGAGATCACTTGATTTGTTTGCTATTTATAGGTAAATGTTTGAGTAAATTAAACATTGTTGTTTTATTCTATAAACTACAGACAACATTTCTCCCAAATTCCAAATAAAAATATTTTCATTTAGAGCATTTATTTGCAGAAAATGAAAATGGCTGAAATAACAAAAAAAGATGCAGAGCTTCAGACCTCAGGTAGTGCAAAGAAAACAAGTTCATGATCATAAAGTTTTAAGAGTTCATAAATCAATATTTGGTGGAATAACCCTGGTTTTTAATCACAGTTTTCATGCATCTTGGCATGTTCTCCTCCACCAGTCTTACACACTGCTTTTGGATAACATTATACCACTCCTGACGGAAAAATTGAATACTGAATATGAAGGACTTAATACACTCACCTCAGTCAGAATCACAGATAAAACTATTTTGATGCAGCTGAGTTTTAATCATCAAAGTTTTTTGCTTTTCTCTCTCTTCCTTTTTCTCTCTTCCTTTCTCTCTCTCTCTCTCTCTCTCTCTCTTTTTCCTCGCTGTAAGGCAGTGATATTAATTCCTGTAATCTGTAGTCTTTGGGACTGGGTGTGAATAATTGAGGTGCTGGATTAAGCTTCATTAGAGGGATTATATTGCTGCATTAATCTGAGCCACCGCCAGACCTATCCGTCAGCCTGTGCTATGCCTGTGACCCGTCTCTGTTAACCCACACCGCTGAAATCTCTGGCTGCACAGCGTGTTCTTAGGAGACAGAGTGAGACTCAATTCACTTAGAAGAATTGGGGATTGTGTGTAATATGGCTGAATCTTATCTCTCTGCCTGAAGCTTTTTCCAGTTACATTACCTGAATTCCTCCTCACTACTCCTAGAGCCAGGAGTAATACTTCTGTGTAATAGAACACATTAGAGTTCCTGTACTTCAGCTCGACTGTGCTTCACCCTTAAGGCAAATGTTTCTGAAGAATTAGAATAATCATATTAATGGTGTTTTAAAAGGGTTTTTTGATAATTTCCAAAATTAAAAAGATGAAAAAATAATATAATTGGGTTTAGTTGGAAAATTCAGGCTAAAACAAGGGTTTCACTTAAAAGCGAATTATTTAACCCACTGTTATGTTCATTTGTCAGGAATTGCTAATTATTCTATTAATATTTAGTACAATGGTGTTTCTTACCTCTAGTAGGTAATGGTTCAATTAGAATAATTGTTTTACATAAAAAAAAAATACTTTTCTTTATGTTTCAGTACTTTATCACTTTTAAAAAGACCAACATATAAAACACATAGAAACATAACATATTGCAGTTTTGTTTAAGTTTTTTTTTTGCAGAGGGTGGTTACAAATATGTGAGATAAACATTTTTCCTATTATATGGTAATTTATACTAATTAATACGAGCAGAAGAAGTTTTATATAGAAAAAAAAAACTTTAAACAAATTTTCCTAGGTCTTCAGACTTTAAAACAGGTCAGTTTGTATTGTAACATAACAGGAGAGTTAAATACAATATACTGAATGTAATACTATTCTGTTTTATCTCGTTACTGCTACACAGACAGTCACAGATATTTTTTATTTTAATTTGGGTTTTGTGCCACAGAATATTTACTTGTTTTGGTTCAGTTCCTCGACATTCAGAAAGAACATTTGAGGAGATTAAGATAATACAAAGTCTTTTGTGGTTTTTATATTATTAACTGCTAAAAACAAAGGGATAAGCATCCTTTTTGTCAGATATTTGGAGGACTTGGATTAACATATTGGCAGCATCTTCGTGGGAATGAGGTGTCAGCTTGCAGATCCAGATCTTCCTGTGATTCATGTGCTGTGAAGCACTCTCTGCTGCTGCCGCTGCCGCTGCTGCTGCTGAAACAAAATAGATAGGATAATCCGTACAAGCGCCTGCTTATATTTTAGTCCTGACAGTCTCGTACTATTGGTTCGTTATAGGTCACATGCCTTAGCCAAGGCTTGTCAGAATTCCAGAACTCCCCAATTTACACGGCCAATTACCCAACCCACTCATTAAAACTCTCTGTATCACTAGTGATGCCCAAAAGACGAGCACATGCCTCCTCCAACAGATGTGATGCCTCTTTTTAAACTGCTGCTGATGCAGCATTGCTGAATAGCATCACAGCACACTCGGAGGAAAGCGCAGCACCTCGGTTCCGATACATCAGCTCACAGACACAGCCTGGTGCTGATCGACATCACCCTTTTGGAGTAATGTGGTTAGAAAGCACCATTAACCCACCCAGAGAGAACAAGGCCAATTGTGCTCTCTCGGGGCACCGGTAGCTGATGGCAAGCTACATGATCAGGATTCGAACTAGTTTCCCGATTCAGATTTCTCTGTATGCGTTCCCACCAGTGCTACTCACTTTTTCCATCCCTGTGCACCACAGGCAGGACACTGAGCTCAGTTGAGTCTCCTGGAATCACTCCTGGAGTGGCTGGGTTAAGAACACCTTGACAATGAAGAGAAAATAGAAGGCTGTCGAATCTCCAGTCTGCTGGCGGAGCGATTGAGTGACCAGTATGTCCACTTGCTGGACTCTCCTGTGAAGGAGACGGGAGCAGTAACGGGTGATTGGTTTGCATCCGTCAAACTTATGGACATGTTGCTTCTCATAACTAAAAACCACCTTACTGTTTTTTTTGGTTTGGTTTGCTATGTTACCACTTCCTTACTGTTTTTTTTTTTTGTTTGTTTTCTATGTTACCACTTCCTTACTGTTTTTTGTTTGTTTGTTTGCTATGTTACCACTTCCTTACTGTTTTTTTTGGTTTGGTTTGCTATGTTACCACTTCCTTACTGTTTTTTGTTTGTTTGTTTGCTATGTTACCACTTCCTTACTGTTTTTTTTGGTTTGGTTTGCTATGTTACCACTTCCTTACTGTTTTTTTTTTGTTTGTTTTCTATGTTACCACTTCCTTACTGTTTTTTGTTTGTTTGTTTGCTATGTTACCACTTCCTTACTGTTTTTTTTGGTTTGGTTTGCTATGTTACCACTTCCTTACTGTTTTTTTTTTTTGTTTGTTTGCTATGTTACCACTTCCTTACTGTTTTTTTTTTTTTTGTTTGCTATGTTACCACTTCCTTACTGTTTTTTTTTTTTTGGTTTGTTTGCTATGTTACCACTTCCTTACTGTTTTTTTTAGTTTGGTTTACTATGTTACCACTTCCTTACTGTTTTTTTTTTTTTTGGTTTACTATGTTACCACTTCCTTACTGTTTTTTTTTTGTTTGTTTGCTATGTTACCACTTCCTTACTGTTTTTTTTTTTTGGTTTGTTTGCTATGTTACCACTTCCTTACTGTTTTTTTTTTTTTTGGTTTACTATGTTACCACTTCCTTACTGTTTTTTTTTTTTTGGTTTACTATGTTACCACTTCCTTACTGTTTTTTTTTTGTTTGTTTGCTATGTTACCACTTCCTTACTGTTTTTTTTTTTTGTTTGATTGCTATGTTACCACTTCCTTACTGTTTTTTTTAGTTTGGTTTACTATGTTACCACTTCCTTACTGTTTTTTTTTTGGTTTACTATGTTACCACTTCCTTACTGTTTTTTTTTGTTTGTTTGTTTGCTATGTTACCACTTCCTTACTGTTTTTTTTGGTTTGGTTTGCTGTTACCACTTCCTTACTGTTTTTTTTTTTGGTTTGCTATGTTACCACTTCCTTACTGTTTTTTTTTTGGTTTGGTTTGCTATGTTACCACTTACTTACTTTTTTTTTTTTTTGTTTGCTATGTTACCACTTCCTTACTGTATTTTTTAGTTTGGTTTGCTATGTTACCACTTCCTTACTGTTTTTTTTAGTTTGGTTTGCTATGTTACCACTTCCTTATTTTTTTTTTTTTTGCTGTTACCACTTCCTTACTGTTTCTTTTTTTTTTTGGTTTGCTATGTTACCACTTCCTTACTGTTTTTTTTTTGGTTTGCTATGTTACCACTTCCTTACTGTTTTTTTTTTGGTTTGGTTTGCTATGTTACCACTTCCTTACTGTTTTTTTTTTTTGTTTGCTATGTTACCACTTCCTTACTGTTTTTTTTAGTTTGGTTTGCTATGTTACCACTTCCTTACTGTTTTTTTTAGTTTGGTTTGCTATGTTACCACTTCCTTATTTTTTTTTTTTTTTGCTGTTACCACTTCCTTACTGTTTCTTTTTTTTTTTGGTTTGCTATGTTACCACTTCCTTACTGTTTCTTTTTTTAAGCTGAGAGATACAAGCTGTACAGGGACAGGATAGTAGTGTTAGCGGAGGTAACTTATCAGCAGTGATGTGAGTAACGGCGTTGAAATAAACGGCGCAAGTGTGAGTGTGAGTCACAAGGAACATGCTCTAATCAATTCAGTGATTGGCGTGGTAGTGTTGTGCCGAGGTCTGAGGCCTTTATTCGGTTTCTGCTGCGCATTTCTGTTGCTTTATCTCTTCCTATCATCACCATTTCACTGTTCCATTTAATATTTAATATTATATTAATACCATTTTAACGGTCATTATATTGTTGTGTTTGTCCATTCTTTTGTTTTGTTTATATATACATTTTTCCTTTGAGTGTGGTTTGGTTTGTTTAATTTCATCCCCAGACGCTTATTTGTTTTTTCCGGGGGTTTTTTCAGTATTACAAGTTTTAATAAAGTTGAATTAAAACGAAATTGAAATTCGTTAGATTATATTTTTGTCAACATTTTGGGTTTATTTTCATTTGTTATTTTTCTAATAATAATAGTAAACACATAATTTATTTTCTTTTGTTCCTTTTTTTTACGAGGCTAAAAACAAAAGTAACGCAGTAGTTACTTTTACTGGTAACTAGTTACTTTTATAGTGGAGTAACTCCGTTAGTAACTTAGTTACTTTTTGGTGAAGTAACTATGACTAATTAACTTTTTTAAAGTAACATGCCCAACACTGCTTATCAGTAGCATTTGTTTGTTTATCTAAAGACTGGCTGCTGTTCAGTGTGTACATTTAAAGCCACATCTTATGCCAAATTTATACTTCTGCGTCAAATCTACACTGTATGCATTTAAACTTCTGCGTCAGTATGTCTGTGATGCGCTGCAATTACACCGCCAAAACACTAAATGGCGAAAGGGCTAATATGCCACTGTTTTGAGTTCCTTTAGCGCACTTTGTTAACTTCTTCTCAGGACCACTATAACATCTATTATTGATCAAATATCTTCAACGCAGGAAGGAGATAAGATGTCTGAGAAGATGGTGAATACGGCTGATAAACCGTTTTGATGAATTTTTTGTTCTTGTCCAGCCGCTGAGACATATAGATGAGAAAATGCACTTCAGATACTTTTGGATGTCATCAGGTAGATTTGATGATTTAGTTCATCGTGTGAAGCCATACATCTGACCCCACACTATGCACACTTTGCCTAAAAACACTACTCAGAGACTGACTATCAGCTTTCGAATTTTAGCTTCCGGAGGTAGCTACAAGGTGTCTTCAAGCTCCGCGGCTTCCATAGTGACTAAAGTCTACAAAGCTTTGCAGAAAGCACTGCAGCCAGTGTCTTTCCTGTCCTTCAGTCACTCAATGGAAAGCTATTGCAGCTGATTTTTGGCGATTATGGACTTTCCAAACTGTGTCGGCAGCATAGATAGAAAGCATGTAAACGTCAAGGCACCTCCGCACGCCAGGAGCAACTACTTTAACTAGTCACAAAAGTGATCCACTGTGGTTCTCTGACAAGCTGCATGACCGGGATTCGAAACAGTGTTTTCCTTGGCTCCCCTTTTCAGTAATTCTTATTTAACTTAATTTTGGTAAACACACTATAGACATTTATTTAAAACAAAAATGCTTATTGTATCTTTAGAGCCTCTAAATTGAAACTTGTGCTCTAAATGGTATCGTAGGTTAGTATGTAAGTTACTTTGCTGAATACTCTTTTTTTTTTGTTTGTTTGTTTGTTTGTTTTGTTTTACTCATTCTTGCCTCAAACTTTTCTGCGTTTCTTCTTTGTTTGTTTTTTGTGTGATGTTTCTCATAAATATCCTGTGGTGAAATTGGTACTTATGGCACTGTAGTGAAGACAATCTTAACAAGTACCGTCTATAAACTAGCTGCATGAAGCCTTTTACAGCGGGCAGTTTAATAGTGTAATAATTATGTTTGTGTTAAAATGATTGGACATTTCAGTCAGGGCCTTTTTGGTATTGAATTTCGATACTTAGCCCTGTTTAGACCCCAGACAGGATGACCTAACATCTTGCTTTTCTCAGTCCAATCATGTTCCTATCTCAAAGTCTGGCAACTGGGCAAATTGTCTTTAAGTGCATCAATCGAAGAGGCATGTGTAGCAGTTAATGATCTCTCACCAAGAGGTACACTACCCAAAAATATTGTGTCAATTTTACATCCTCTAATAGGAAGACCCTGTTATGTTAGTTTTTGGATAATTAAACAATTAATCATAATCAGTTTTTATATGTTGATTACACTAAATAAAGCAAGCAAAAGAACTATTTTTCCTAGATCTTCAAACTTGAAAACAGGTCAAGTTGACTCAGAACAAAACAGAAGGGGTAATAAAACCACTGTTATCTGTCTGAGACCTTTGCAGCAATCTGGGTGATCTGTGACATTTCTCCTGCTATTTAATTTTTTTTGTTTGTTTGTTTCCAAACAGTTTGACACTCACTGAATCTGATCCGGCTTCCTCATTGTAAAAGTTCTGGTTATGTCACTGACTCCAGCGTTTAATGGCAGTGAATGGTGAATAAATGTTTGAGGGGTGATCTGTGTAATTATCAGCCACTTTAATGTAGGGTTCTGTCTTAGTCATCTTTTTAAGGTTATACAAGAGCTTTGAGAGAAGGTTGAGTCATATTTAACTACTATTAATGTGAATTTGGCAGAATTTTCATTTGTTGGATGGTCTTTGTCCAAGGCACTTGCTCTTCCGTGGGATCTGTCACTGCATTGTGTTTTGAATGTTATCTAGGTTGGTGGTATTCACACGCTCTGAGTGCCCCCGGCATGCATTAAGTCTCCACCCAAGGATTCCAGGGTTTTATTGAAACCTAATCCTGCTTTTATTCCTCAGGTTATTAGTTTGTCAGCATGTTTTCCTCTTTGATTGCCTGCCACCCCGTCCATTCGCCTTTCAGGTGCTGGGTTATTTGCATGAGCTTTGTTAAGTGAGTGCATCACACATTTACATGAACAAATAATAAAGTGGCTTAGGATCATGGACTAGATTTTTAAATCTAATATTTACAAAGAATGCCTTTCTCACCTACTTTGTTTGGTCCAAAGCAAAAGAGCTGGTGGGCTTTGAACAAAGGTTTGTACCAAAGATTACAAACATAACAAAGATTTCTCTGTCCGGATCAATTGTTGTCGGTAGGAAAGCACTTTTAAATTGGTTCAGACTTCCAGACTTATTTTAGCAAGTGGAGACAGGCTATCGTTAACCATTCAGCAAAAGAAGAAGAAGAAGTAGAAGAAGAAATCAAAGTGGTGGTGTGCCAAAATGGGACTAAAACCACACATAAGTATGGATTGAACAGATTATGCTTATGGATTTAAGGATTCAAGGAAATTTATTGTCATTCGCATCACATGAGGTACATGAGGTGGAGCGAAATTGTGATCTCATGATCCAGTTCACACCCAGAAGCAATTGTAAAAATAGATAAATATAGCTAAAATAAAAATAAGAACACAATAAAATAAAAATGTATTGCGGTTGCTGTATCTACTGTGACGGTAGATTAATGATCTTATTTATAATCTTATTTCTAAACTAAAACATATAAATACAATTAATCAGAGTTCATTCTGTTAAACTCATTCTGCTGCGTGATGCATGTGCACTTTATGGCGAGTCGTAATCTGGCACGGAGGCAGAATTCGACACAAAGCCAAATTGACACAATCTTACAGTGTGATTCAGTGTCAAGTACTGTATGTTTTGCGCTGTAAAGCGCAATGTATTATAAGGCACACGATCAATAAACCTTTATTTTCTGGTCTATTTTCATACACATGGCACACTGGATTATAAGGTGCGTTATGCGACACTAGTAAGGAACAGGGGTGTCGCCATGTTTTTCTTCTAATTCACCTATCACCTATCAAAGGTAACCTAATGAAACAAAAGTGTAATAAAATAAAAATTTATTTTGAAGTCAAACGAGCGCTGGATGTTAATCTACAAAGATTTCTCTCCTGAAAACTGTTTATTTGGGTGAGTAAAGAGCTGTTGTTTATTTACAGTAAGCTTAGATTTCCAGATTTTTACTAATGTCGCCGGACAATGTTAGGTAGCGATATTAGCTAGCGGTTCATCACACGTAGCTGGTTTTAATGCGATAAACACACAGGTTACAGTTCGATATACTTACCTCTGAACAGCAAACGAGCTAGCACTAAGCGCGGTTAGCGGGTAATGCTAATGTTGCTCCAGCAGTGCTAGCCGGGGTTAGCAGTAGGCTACAGGCCGATAATTAATACTCACTTCTGAACGGCAAAAGAGCTAGAGCTTAGCACAGTTAGCGGCTAATGCTAGTACTGCTCTGGTCTCGGTGCTCAGAGAACTAAACTGAAACTGTTTTATAAGGCTGTACTTCAGCGACGTGACTTTACTGCTCCATTCAACCTGACTGGTAAAATTCATACATAAGTCGCACTTTTTGGGAAAATTAAAGGATTTTAAGTGTGCCTTATAGTGCGCAAAATATGGTATATGTATCATCAGTGATGGGAACAGAATAAAACAAACACATAAACATTGGTTTGGACAGATTTATGATTTTGGATAGTAAGGGCTGTTGCCGGGGTGAGGGGGTTCTTGTACACAACATTTGAGCCATGCTGAGTTGGGCTTTTCCTCACAGTTTTGGGAAGTTTAATAGCTTAGATGATGCTCTGCTGCAGTGTGGGCTCATTTGAGGGGCTGGGCTAGCCGTCCAAAACTGAGTCATTTAGGTTTGAATGAATGGTCCGTTCATGTGTGGCAGTCCATCTTCAAGATGAGCTTGTCTGCTGAAACAGGATACGGACACGAATGCCTGAAAGAAGTTTATCTGGTGAAGGTAACCCTGATTCTCTGATAGCATGTGAGCTATCTCACCAGACCACCCTCTGTGCGTGATGCAAGAACGGTCTGTGCTCATTTTGAATAATGATAAGATTTTGCATTGCCCCATAGATATGGAGGTGTTGTGAACTCGATTCTGCACATATGTCTTGACTGTCACTCAGTAGGGGTTTGGTGTATTGGAAAAGAAAGCCCTGATGTCTATAGGGGTGGGCAATATTATATCATATACAATATATCGTGACACAGAAATATCATGAAATTAAAAATCCATATCGAGATAATAGGGCTGTTCTGTCTTAAAATTAGTCTATTATTTACTGTGAAGCTTTAAGTGTATTTATTGTATAATTGTTTTAGTTTGCAGTTTATATGCATGCACTGAATATTCTGCAAAATTATTTGATGCATTATATTATTTTATGCTATATTATTTATTTTGCCACATTATGATTATTCTGTTATACTATTATACTATATTCCTGAAATGAATTAATTATTTTAGTTTTCCTATATCACCAAGAATATCGTTTTCGCAAAAATACCCTGAAATATCGTGATATTATTTTAGAGCCATATCGCCCACCCCTAGATGTCTATGAGGGGAATGTTTTTATATGGTGGAAAAATCTGGGGTGATCATTATTTAAATCAGGGTTGCTTAAAGATTCAGGATAGAGATGCTTTTGGTTACATACCTTGTAGTACTGTATTTTTTTGGCATCTTCGCATGATGTTCTGTTCCTAGCCTTTTCTATCACTTTAAAACGATAGAAACAGCTGAATATGGGATTTTAATATCATCCAAATGTCCAGAACATTGCCCATTAAGTGCGGAATTTTAATGTGGATATTTAGTGAGGAAATATGTAATCTGTTGTGTTTGGGCGCTTTTGGAGACACAGACCAATTAACAATTAGTCGAAAATGAATGTTTGATTATATCAACTAATCGTTTCAGCCCTACATGTACGAGGGAGGCATCATTTTCCTTCATCATCTTGTAGACAATCACAAGTGCTTTGAATTTCATATAGGCAGCAACCAGTAGCCAGTGGAGCTCAATGAGCAGTGAGGTGACATTTGCCTGTTTTGGCTGGTTAAAGACCAGGCAGAGATTACCGCTTGTACCAAGAGTGAGTCGTCTGTTGCATTATATTGTATTGCACAAAGCAGTAGGACCAAGCGACTGAGGCTACATGGTGTGTGATGGATAGCTGGTCATCAACAATAAAACCTAGGTTCCTAGAAATTGATGTTGATGGTTATGGTGTAGTTGTGTTAAAGAGATTTTGTTGCGCTCATAAGATAACACCTCACAACTTATACAGGTGTGGGTCCAAGCAGTCCCTGAGGGGACACTTCAATACTACTATGCTGCGACTCATCAGTGTAGTATTTCTATATTTTAGTTGGAAGTGTTTCTTTTTTCCCTCCGTTTTCATTAAGGGCTAATCACTCAAGGCTGGTTTTCCAGGATTTCCCAAAAACCTTTTAGCATAAAGATGATCCCTAAATGGTTAAGCAAGCATCACACTGAACAATCTCTCTCTCTCTCTCTCACACACACACAACAATCTAAGTTGATCTTAGCAGTAAGATGCTTTTAGGAAACTTGGCTTAGTTCACTACAACTCAGATTGCACTCTCTCTCTCTCGCTTTTGTTTTCTTTTTTCATTTTTAGTTCTTTTTGTATTTCTCTGCTTTTTATTCAACATCCTAAAACATTTCCATAAATATGCTCTTTGATGTTCTGCTTAGGGATGTGTGTGTGTAAGTGTGTGTGTGCTCTGAGAGTTCTGCTATACAGTTGCTCTGTTCCTGGAACTCCATCTATGAAAGCCTCTCTCTGTGTGCGTTCGGATGGGAAGAGCTCGCGGACACACAGCGTCAGTCAGGCAGTCGTACAGGGGGGAATTCTAATTGAGTGGTTGACTGTGAAGAGAGTTCAGGCCGTCTCTTCTTCTGTCACTTTCTGACTGAAACAGCATATTTTTAGTGGTCTGTGCTGTTTAAGGATCCCTCAACAACATCATGCAATTTATTAAACAAATGGATGAACCAAACAGATTTAGAAAAACTGGTTTGCACTAATTAATATTCACATTAATGAATCAATAAACCCGGGGGCAATACTCATTCATGTTCATGTTATTGACACTCACTCCTGTTACTGACACTCAGTTCTGTTTCTCATTTATGTTTTGACTAACAGGGCTAAAAGTAACAGGAATGAGTTTTTAGCATATAATTAGCAAAAAAAGAAAAAGAAATATAGGCAAATGGCAGTTATGCTAATCGCATGAGGACACTGAGCACATTCTAGTGATTTTCCCAAAATTTGTACTCTAAAAATACATGTAGATAACAGGAAAGAGTGTTGAGATTGAGCTCCTCAGTCATACAGTTACAATAAGATCAAATATACAGAAAAACAAATGAGGGAACTTAATTTTGGTCTTCCCATGATCTTTAGGAAAACCAGGTGATGTCACTTCCTGTTGTAGATGTGACTTGTAGAATGTTCCAGATGTTTCAGATCAGGTAATGTTTTACAGTAACAGGACTGAGTGAAATCCAAGAACGCACCTAAAATGTGTATTTTAACTTCAATATTACGTATTTATTATGAAAAAATAGTTTTAATGCATAGATGGGATTTGCAATAAAAATTACTTATCTAAAGGATTTTAATAATTATATTTTATGGTAAAGTTTATTGTTCGAGAATGGGGACAGGTAAAAAAAACAGAAAAAAAAAATATATATATATAATTTTTTTTTTTTCTGTGCACGTTTATTCATGTAATTTCCTGGGGACAGAAATGGCACCGATTTGCCAGAATATGCCTTACCTTGCTTACTTACTAATGCTTATTTCACTGTTTGTGATTCTGTGCTGACTCTCTTCTAGCTTGGCCTGTTTGGAGTGTTAATGTTTGTTTCATGCTTGTGTGTGTGTGGTGTGTGTGTGTTTATGTATGCATGCATGTTTGTAAAGATTGCTGCATTATCTTCTTTCTCCTCTACTTTCTCAGCAACTCCTGCGAGAGATGCAGCAGATGGCCAGTAGGCCGTTTGCCACAATCAACGTTGCCTTGGAGACGGACGAGGAGCCGCCCGATCTGATTGGTGGAAATGTGAAGGTGAGTGTGACCTTCTGGACAGTGGAGTCTTTCTTGGGCCTAAAGTCTGGTTTTAATGCCATTTTAGAACCATTATTGATGTGTGAAAAACAAAAAATAAGTTTCTCAAAATCAGAAATGATCTTGTTCAGAGCAGGAGACATGCTAGACGTCTCAGCATAGAGTTATTGAAGTCTCTAATGGTGTCCTTTGCATTTTTAATTGGGTATAGGTCTAGCAATGTGGCTGACCATGGCAAATAATATATCTTCAAAGCAAGCTCCTTAGATTGCTGCAGTATGCGAATGAGTATTTAACTGTGGGTGGGAATAGTGCACAGGAGTATGCATTTAGTTTGTCTAAGTGCATCCCAGTCGAACTGCAGCTTCCCTCGCTGATGAGCACTCGTGAGTGAAGAAAAAAAAAGAGCAAAAGCAGATGGAGAGCAGAGAAAAAGAGAGAGTGGAGATTTTTGAGAGGTATGGAATTTCTATCCCAGAACACACACAAGTAGCTTCCACTGTGTTAAAAATCGCATTGTTTCTTTTGTCTAAAATAGGCATTAAGACTGTGTTAACGGCTGCATTTTTCATGAGGCTGGACATCACCCGCACATCCTTGTTAAAAAGCTGAGTCAGCCGGCTGCTGTGGCCATTTTGTATTCTCCTAAAGCTGCGGGTTTCACCGCAGGACATCAGTGACTCCAGCAGATGCACAAGATTGTTCTTTGCCGTGTTGAAGCCCCACTTGTACTGTCTCTTAAAAACGACACTGGAAGGGCATGCAACAAACTGAGCATTCACACCGTGTGTGTATAGAAATGCATCACTCTTGGAAATAGCTAGATCCGATCTGTTTTATGTTTTCCATATCAGACGTGTGTGTGTGTGTGTGTGTTTGTGCTCCTAGGTAAAGTGTGTGTATCTTTTTATGCTCTTCATCTTCCCCCTTTTCATTGCAACTCCCCACGTTTTCTCCCAGGATAGCAAAGACAGCCCTGAAGCCAAGATTCAATTTAGATTTACCTCTATTCTATGTTCTCTTTCTCTTTCTTTTTTCTCTCTCTCTCGCTGTCTGTCTCATATATACATTCAAGCCCTTACTTTAAAGATTTCTGAGAAATACAAGTGCAAATACAAAAGAAAGTCTTGCAGAGGAGACAAGAGGGTGTCATTAAATGGAGCGAGTTGTAGGAGAAAAGAAAACAAATGGCGCCGTGATGCTCCCTGCCCCATGTGCTGCAGCGTGCAGCTGAACGCTTTCTTACCGCCGGCTAGCAGATACACCCTGTCCTTGGCCTCCCGTGGGTTTATGCTGAAAAAAACGAAAGAATTTCATCATCACTACCCTCTCAGTCCAGCTGAAAGGACCAGCAGTAACTGTGAGCAGGTGAACAGGGTTACTCTGCTGAAAAGACTGACAACCAGCATGGCCATGATCACCTGATGTATCCACTTGTGGAGCTGAAATAACTGAATGGGTTTATCACTGCACAGTGGATGTCTTCAGCACCAGGCAGTTGGATGGAAAAGGATGGACAGTCTGTTTGTTCCTAATACGTTACAATAGGAATATAGTCCTGAAAAAATATTATTATTTTAAAAGTTTTATTCCCCTTAGTTTATATTTATTTTATTTACATTACTCCTAAAGACAGTGCTTTTCAAAGAGCACTTACTCTCCTAACAACCTCATTTCTTTCTTCCCCTCCTTCACTCCTCTGTCCCATTATTTCCCTTTGACCTCCTTTAGGCCCTATCTAAAGATGTCTTTTTACCTTTAAAAATTTCTATTACTTTTTGTACTTCACTATTGTAAGTCGCTTTGAACAAAAGCTTCTGCCAAATGTAATGTAATATAACATTCAATTGCATAAAAGGTACTCTTCCACATGCTCTGTGCAATTACACGTTCTCACCAGAGAGGTCTCTAAATCCCCAAAACTTGCACACTGTTACTTAATCTATATTGAAAGAGGGAGTGGTAATATAACTAATCCAGTAAAACATCATAAAATCTTCATGTAAAACAGTATAAAAAGATAATGCAAAAATCTTTTTTTTTTCGTAGGTTCATACTGACTGTCCTCCCAGTTTAGTCAGTGTGTACAAAATCCTATGAATCCCAGCTGTCTGACTTGCAGTCAGTTTTGAAAATACAAATTTATTTAGTGCTCCAGTCATTCTAGTGGAGGTGATATTGCTTCATTATGCGCACTCAGCGGAGGTTAAACAGGAGCGTGATTGAAGCTGTTTTTCTGCAGCACACCTGCAGCCTTTTTTTCTCGCCATTTGCTTCTGCAAGCAACATAATCTCCCCACCCAAGCCGGCTTCTCTTAGATCCCAGCCAGCAGTAGAAAACAGCCGCTTTAATCCGCAACCTGTTGCTGTGCCATAGATTTGATCCTGCTAAATTACTTTGAAGATCACGCGAGACCCACAGGCAAACCGTGCCCTGCCCATTTTAGTGTTTCTTCTGCTTCCAACACACCTGACCCACCTGATCAGTCCAGTTACCAGCCCTCTCTGAGGTGAAGTGCTTGTGTTTGAGGAGGACATCTTCTGCACTGCGTTTGTAAAGCTAATATAATATTTGTTATTTTTATGCCAGTCAACAACCTTTTAGTTCTTAGCATTGGTATTGCAATTTGTGCATGCATAAAATTTAGAAATTTACTCTAAAAGACAAACCTAATGTGACAAGCACACTACACTCTAACCAAACTGGGTATCTAATAGGAAAATCCACTTTACCACTGGTTCTTTATGCTGCACTATAAACTTAATGATGGCAGTCTGAGACACTTGGGTCTGGCTCCATCTCTTCATCATTTCTATAGAACTGAAGGTAATGGAACCACAGGGTCCATTCTTTCTGAAGTCATTGTATTATTGTTAAAAAAAAACCCTAAGGATATTCATTATTCAATAAACTCTTCCTTATAACATATCTTGGAGTCTTAATGTACCACCTCGTACGTAAAATTATGAAAATGGTGTTGGCTAAACTGTCTCCAAACCAAACGATCAGCCACAGGCGCCCTGGCTTCAGCAGTCAGAGTCAGAGTTCTGAAAAAATAATGAATATCAGCTTCTGTTGCTGTTTTCTTAAAAACTCTGGGGTGTTTCTAGACTAAACCCTTGCAAAGCTTGACAGCACACTTGTTGCCAGCAGAAGCTTCCTTCTCCCTCTGTAAAGAGCTCATTTCTATTCTTACTCTCTCTCTCTCTCTCTCTCTCTCTCTCCCTCCTCCCCCTTTTTTATTTGTAAGAGTTAATTAAACAGAACCTGTGTTTTGCTGGCTCGGTCTGGTTGCCTCAGATAATCTCCCCAGCCCAAACAGAATGGACGAACACACACACACACACACACACACACACACACACACACACACACACACACACACACACAGTTCCCAGACACAGTTCTTCTCTGAGGTTGTAATTGAATTTTATGAGGTGTTTCTTCTTTTACTGTCACCCCCTGAATTTGAAGTGTGTGTGTGTGTGTGTATGTGCGCTCATGTGCGTGGTGGGAGGACTGAGGAGATAAATGAGGTTTTCCTCTCGCATTTAGAGGGAAAGGGAACAGACTACAATAGGATAAGAGGTGGCTTAAAGGGTGGAAAGTAAACGGAAGAGTGTGTTTGCATGAACAGTGGGTGAGTGTGCACTACTATACGTGTGTGTGTGTGTGTATGTATGTATGTGTGTTTGAGAGAGAGTGAGAGTATTACACTGGTGAGTAAGCCTTGGGGAGTGAGGGCAGAATAAATGATAAAATGGGTCAGTGTTGGAATGTGTTTAGTGTATGTGAGACTGAATTTGTGCCAAAAGCAGAGAGAGTGTGTGTGTGTGTGTGTGTGTGTGTGTGTGTGTGTGTGTGTGTGTGTGTGTGTGTGTGTGTGTGTGTGTGTGTGTGCGCGCTCTTTTAACACTGGCCAGGGATTTTACACACACACAGATAGAGCCTCTAACTAGAGAGACCACAGTGATTAAACTTATATTGACCTGTTTTAAAATGTATTTATTAGCTTTAATGTGTGTGTGTGCGTGTGTGTGTATGTATATATATATATATATATATGTGTGTGTGTGTTTACACTGTTAAAACAGTATGATGCACAGATTATTAATTAATAATCAGTGCTTTGTTCTTGCTGTTTTTGCATATCCGTGTCTGCAGGCGGTGCCAAAGCCCATAGCGCTGGAGCCGTGTTTTGGGAATAAGGCAGCAGTGCTGTCCATCTTCATCAGATTACCCAGAGGCCCCGGAGGCATACCAACTCCCGGACAGTCAGGTGGGGGGTCTACCTTCAGTCTTCAGTCTCCAACTTTTCACAGCAGTTTACTTCTCTACTCCTAAAGTTTTTCCAGCCCAAGTGATCGGCAAACTTGTGCGCTTGTTTTTATAAAAATGTACTGTATTCGTTTAAGAAAGAGACCTGCCTAGGATCATCTGTAGGAAGCTGGGAAAGAAAAGGTAATCAGCACCTATGAAAGCTAAAAAGTTCTTCACAGAGCTCTTTAAACTGACTGTAATCCTCTCAAGATGAAAAAAATGCTTGTTTTATAGGAATCAACAGTGTTCAGTTAGGAAAGAGAACTGTCTAGGCCATCTGCAGGAAGCTGTGGAAAAAACTAAACTAGAAAAAAAAATCTAGAAAAGATAATCAGCATCTATAAAAGCTTAAAAGCTCTTCACAGAGCTCTTTAAACTGAGTGTAATTCTCTCCAGATGGAAAAAGATGCTCATTTTATAGGAATTAACCGTGTTCAGTTAGGAAAGAGAACTGTCTAGATCATCTGCAGGAAGCTGTGGAAGAAACTAGACTAGAAAAACACAGAGCTCCTTAAACTGGACGTAATTCTTTCAATATGCATAAGGAAAGCTACGTCTCTCAACCAATTTTATCCAACAAGAATTCTTTCCTCTCACCAGTAAAAGAGAAAAGCCTGTGTCCTCCAGATCTCTAGAACTCCAACTGATTCAACTGGTGTCAACAAGAACACCAAAAATGGCCAAATAGGCGGCACTGTCTCAGCTTCTTATTAAAGACTGTGGAGAGAGTAGAGATCAAATCTCCAGAAGTTGTGACAAGACAAAAGCATATGTACAATAAAGTGTTGTGGGGTTCTAATCACAACGTGATTGCTCAGTGGACAACCCTCAGCTGCATTTAGTTCACCCTAGCTAGTGCCCTGTCCCACCAATCTCCATCCGTCTCCAGACCCATCTCATCCTCCCACCTGACCTTCAAACTTCAATAGTGTTAAGCAAGGAAATAAAATTGCAATCAGAACCATAAGAGCTAAAAGTAGCATACAACACTGCAATCTAGTGTCCAGGGTTCAAACACAACACGAAATTAACCACAACACAAAATTAACCACTCGGTCATGCAGCTTGCAATCAGCTGCCGGAGCCCCGAGATAGCACAATTGGCCTTGCTCTCTCTGAGTGGGTAGGATGGCGTTTTTCCCCCCTCATCACTCCAAAGGGTGATGTCGATCAGCACAAGGCTGCGTCTGTGAGCTGATGTATTGGAAGTGAGACACTGCGGTTTCCTCCAAGTGCGCTGTGATGCTACTTGGCGATGCTGCATCATCAGCAGTTCAGAAATGGATGGTGGCTGATTTTAAATGTATCGGAGGCATGTGCTAGCCTTCACCTTAGCAGCTGAATGGGTGGGACAATTGGCCTAGATGAATTGGGAGAAAAGCAGGAAAAAATTAACCACTGTCCTGTGATTCCACCTGTCTTTATATATGTAAACTCTTCATTTTTCATTTTTCAAAAATCAATACCGAAGTTCAGAGGCGTCCAGTGGACTAAGGTGCTGTCACTATGATCTGACGAGCGCAGATTCAAATCCTGGGTCAGGCTATATAAAAGTTAGCTTAATTTGTAGGCATATTATGGAGTGGACACTTCAAAACTTATTATTTTAGAACTGCTGTCCTGTTGTCCATTTAGGCACCCCAACAGAAAAACATCAATATTTAGTAGATTCTCCTTCTTAACATGGTAATAATTGATCATGTTTTATCAAGCTGTCTTTATTAATTTCAGCACTATATTTGAAACTATTTAACAAGTTAATGACCTCTAAACAGGTCTCACTGTTTAAGTAACGTACCTTCTCCAGCTTAAATGCAGACTTTTATTGATCCAACTCTTTCTTTTCTCTTTTAGATTTATTCTTTTTAATTAAGAGTTCTGAACAATGAATCAATCACTGGTAAAGTGCTGCTAATCTAATGCCCACTCACCCCTCTGCTTTACAGTAGACATGATTGCTTTTGATTGGATATGTAGATGGAGTAAAGGGCACACTATTTGAGCATTCACAAATTACCATAACAGTCTTTTGCCTGAAGATAAAAAGCCACAGTGTATCACAGCCTGAGAAGTGTCCATCACATGCCAAACTGGAGCTTGAGGAACAAGATACTAAAGATTCAAAAAGTAAAAGAAAAAAAGTTTTTTGTGTAACAATTAATTTTTTTCCATATTACTCAATCTACTCTATATTACTCTATATTTCCATATTACTCAAGCTACCAATGTTCTGAATTCATACAGAAGTGACTATAACACAGAGGAGAATTCTGCTGTAAAATTGGCTCTGGTCGCTCCGAGCAGCAGTGAGCAGTGTTGTATCTTTTCTCCATAACCCTCTTTAACCTCTGTGCTGTGTTTGTTATTTTGGTAGCTCACACCACACTCCCACAGGATTCTGCCTGACACTCTTTTTGGCGAGATGCATTTCTCAGAATTTTGAGCATGTTTGAAAATATCGGTGCATCTGAGTCACATCAATAAACAGCTCACACTATAAAAGTAGCCGTCACACGTTTGTGCTGAGAATGTTCCCGAGCTGAGTGGCGTAGTCTCAGATGATATATTGTATGAGATTGTGTTGGTTAGAATTGTGTAGCATGCATTTGGTTTTAGTCTCGATACAAAATAAATACATTTAGGCCTGGTTACCAAAAAAAAAAAAATACATTAATCTGATGGATCACTAACAGTGAGCTCACACTGATAGGAAACCGTTTTTTTTTTTTCAATTAGAGGATGTGATTTTTAGCAACAATTGGGTAAGAAGTGGCAAGTGGCAAATTTAAGAGTGACTCAAATTCATGCAAATGCATTATGATGCAGAGAGGAGGCATTCTAATCCAACAGACCCAACACATTCTGTGGACCAATCTCAAACATGGGAGTCCAGGGGCTCCATCTTCTGCTTTCTAAACTTTGGTTCCAACTAGGGGTGGGCGATATGGTATTAAACAAATTTCTATTTCTATTATTGGTATATCCTGCAACACTATTTATACATGCATTACTTTTAAATAACCATCACTAAAAGTAAAAGAAGCATGCAAACTGTTGTTTTAGAAAAATATATTTAGCATTTTAACATATAAGGAGATTTCATAACTGCTAATTGATTGTGGTAAAGTTTTGTTTAGCCCCCCTGTGGCACTCTTTGGAAATACTGCTCTTATTTTAAAACTAAATAAATGGGTTATTGTACCATTTTTATGATGAAGTATTGAGATAATTTTCTATTATTGGTATATCGTGCTACACTATTTACACATGCATTACACAGAACCATCACTAAAAGTAAAAGAAGGATGCAAACTGTTTTAGAAAAATAGATTTAGCATATTTAACAGATTTCAATAGATTTCATAACTGCTAATTGATTGTGGTAAAGTTTTGTTTAGCTCAAAAATCTATAAAAGCGTGGTTTCTAAACGTTAGCAGTGTAGGCTCATTAAAACACAGCGATCAGCATTTGTTTGAGAAAACTGCTGACGAATGTTTGTTGCAGACCACTTCAAACAGAGATTAGAGGCTGGATAAAACGGATAGGTTACAGGCTATTAACGACAAAACGCTCTCTGCTGGACCAGATTGAGGTTGTGGCCGTTGTAAAAATATCTTGCAGACCACTGGTTTTAATGATTATATTAAAAAAAATAACTCTCTCTCTCTCTCTCTCTCTCAGGTCTGGCGGTGGCGAGTGCGCTGGTGGACGTGTCTCAGCAGCTGTGCGTGGGCTATAAGGAGAAATCGGGAGGGCTGCGCAGCCGCAAGCAGCAGCCCTTAGCACAGCCAGCTACGTGCATCTGACCCTTACCCCCCTGCAGCCCCAGCCCCTGAGCTCTGACCTCCGCCTGGACTGAGCCACGGACCACCGCAACACACACGGCGGGGGTCACACACTCTCTGGCGGACCAAGGGTCTGGCTTTCCACAAGAACTCTATGATTGACTGGAGGAACTGAGAGAAACTCTCCCGGCCATTGGAATGTACTCAAAACAAAAAAAAGAGAGAGAGAGAGAAGAATGGACACAATGGGAGAGAATTGAAATGCTGAACCCTCTCCTCCGTCCTCTTGACGGACTGACAGACAGACAGACTGCAGATAGAACTTCTCTCCTGCATCCGTTATATGATATTTAACTTATTGCTGTTGTTTTAGTCCCGTTTTACACTCAGGAGGAGGTACCCCTGCACTGCTGCAACATGGTCTCCACACAGCCAGACCACCCATTGCTATAACACACACATTGCTCTCACACACACACACACACACGCACACACACACACACACACACACACACACATGCCAACTCATGTACCCTCATTTGCACATTTCGCATCTGTCTCCCCTAAATCATGGCTCTGATTGCAGTTCTTTTGCAAAGCTCTGTCTTAATCATCTTCCTCTCTTGAGAACAGTAGGTCTTAAACCTGGAATTTGAAAATACTACAGCTCTGGAAAAAAAAAAAATAAGAAACCACTTAAAATTATGAGTTTCTTTGATTTTACCAACTTGAAAACCTCTGGAATATAATCAAGAGAAAGATGGATGATCTCAAGCCATCAAACCAAGCTGAACTGCTTGATTTTTTTGCACCAGGAGTGGCATAAAGTTATCCAAAATCAGTGTGTAAGACTGGTGGAGGAGAACATGCCAAGTCGCTTAATTTTTTTCAGAGGTGTATATGGTAGATGCACTATATGAAAAAAACAACGTATTGGGACACCTGCACATTAATTGTTTTCCCGAAATCAAGTTTTTTTTTTTTTTTTTTCTGCTTTTGTTCCAGTAACAACTCTCACTGCTGTCCAGAGAAGACTACTAGCTACTAGATTTAGCTGATGCAGAGCATTGCTGTATAGATTTATTAGCATTCAGTTAGCAACAAAGGTATTAATTAGTAAGGTTGGGATGTTGGATGATCACAACCTTGCTATTTCAGCCCAAAAGTACTGGGAGAGAGAACACAGTTCTACTTACTGTTCCACAACTCAAAGCAGGGGCAGCTTTAGTTTCTACCCTTCGTTGTTGAGCATTGTGCTAACAACGTCATGTTTATCTGCTCCAGAGTGTCCTATTCTTTTGGCAGTACATCTCTACAGGAAGTAGACAAGCTCTATGTGTGTGCATCAGTCGCTATGGGAGCAACTTTTAAAGTAGTTAAAGGGGTGTCCACAAACATTTGGACATTGTCACATCAATACAATACAAAGCACAGTATAAAAAAATGGACTTTTGTTAGAAACCATCCTTTTAACAAGTGTTGCCTTCTAATTTGTCATTTGGCTTTTTATGATCTTGTCATATATCAAAAATCCTCCACAGCACTTTACGATGAGTGGTCCTGCGCTTCTTTTTTAAAATAAGGATCCATTTTTGATGTTCGTTTCAAACATTTACAAGTAATCTACTTTTAGCCTGATGAGATACACGACACTTTTCACCCGTCACATTCTACCTAAGACCTGAATCAACGGAATCAAGTGTGATTTAGTTGGAATTTGTTAACGTTTTCTCCACAAGAGCTAATGTGTCAGTAGGTGACAGCTTCTGTCTAGAACTGTGAACAGTTCTTCACAGCCTGTAGTGATGGCTGGAGTATTAAAATATTCATTGGTGTCAGTGCTGGTAACAGAAAGAATTCTGGGAACAGACAGCAGTGGGGAAAAATGGTAGATGGTTCGGGGATAAATATGAGGATAATAAGGATATGTGAATTATGGCCAAGTGAATTATGAATTATTGCAGTTAGAGAGATGTCTGATATTGGGTGCCAGATAGTGCTAGTTTCACACTTTACGATTTTAACCAACAGTTTTTTGTTGATCACCGCCAAAAACTCTGCTCGAAGGCAAATTGCGGATTACTGGGCGCTCGCTCAGTTCTGTAGTGTGAACTACTGAAAGACGTTCGCCGAGCCTTCGCTAACTAATCGCAGATGCCTTGCAAATATTTGCTATGCTAGATATCTGACCCAATCGACGACTAGGAGTCAGGAGCAGCAGCTACATAACTACTAATGGAATTGCAGAGAAAGAGAGAACCACGAGTCCGAAAACACATCTCCTGCGTTACCATAGCTGTTTATGGAGATAGTCTGACCACATTCTGCCACTCTGTTATATCAGTAAATGATTTTTAAACTCTAGAGGGAGCAGGCGAGTGAATCCTATATGAATGGGGTGAATGGAGCTAAAAGCTATAACTTTTGTAAGTGAAAAATAATAATTAACTACTTTCTAACTAAGTTAAACAATGTATTTTACTGACAAAGCAAAGGTTTTAGACTGTAAAGTACTAGCATTACTGCTACTGTGAGCTGATTGGTTGGCCAGCTGATCCGATCCTGGAGATACAGGTAAAAAGGCTAATGTTTAAAAGGCTTATAACTGGAGTTCAAAACGATAAAAAATATGTTTGTAGTGCTGAAACATATGATATAGTTCTGTGGTGAGGACATAAGTACATATTTTATTCTGATAAAAATTCTCAGACATTTATAAACTCCTTAAAATGATTTTGTTCAGTTGCTTCTATGAGCTCATTTATTCTGGACTCACTTTAAGTGCGTATTCTCCTCTTTCTCCTATAGAGATTCTCTGGCATGGCATCGCCAGTTTTAGTTTGCATTTAGTTATTGTGTCTTCTTGTGACAAAACATGTTTTTAGACAGAAGCCAGGTGAGTCAGAGATTTCCCACAGTAAAAAATTGTGCAATTCATGACCCTGTGCTGTAAGCTCTTGTGATTACAGCACAACCAGTTGTGTAGTGTGAACAGCACAAAGACTGACGACTCAAAAAGTAGTGTAGTGTGAACCTAGGACACAGGACATTCAGTTTTCGAAGTTCTGTGCGCATTTAACATTCCTCCGTCCACAGGGTCACGTGTATACGTGTGAATACATCATGGAAAGCCAGATGCTGCCAATAACGATCATTACCACTCATTACCGCACTGTCTACTGTGTGCGGTAATGAGTGGTAATGATCGTTATTGGCAGCATCTGGCTAAAATTGATTGTGCAAAAAGATTATCAGGCAACTCTTGCAGAAATCACAAACACATTGAAACACATTGAACTCATGTCAGTGCAGTGTTTTTTAGCTGTAATGGTGTAATGAGTGTAAAATCCAGGACTAAAAACTGAAAATGTTTAGATGTTTCTAAAGACATTAATTAATCGTGATTATTAATGTTATATATGGATGGTAGGACTGGACTTACCCCAGTTTAATGAGGTCATTGTCATGTCAGGGATACATTTAATTCCAATTCATTATTTTACACTATTTCCCTGCACTGCCTTTCATATCGCCTCTCACACAGAGCAGAAGCTTGTTTACTGCTGGTGTATTTCATAAGAAATGTTTTAGCAACATTTTTTAGGCTTGCAGAATTTCTTTCCCCTCTCTCTTGCTCTCTGTTTTGCTCTGAGTGAACACACACATACACACACACACACACACACACACACACACACTTTATCTCCTCTGAGATCTGAGGCCATTTCTCAGACTCATTTTAGTTGCCGTCTCGAGCAGAAACAGAGTGAACCGGGAGAGTGCCGAGGCAAAGGCCTCAGAGATGTTGTGAGCAGCTTTTGTGGGTTTTTCAAAATGTCAGATGCCATTTTAGAGCATGTTGTTTTTCTCTACACACACGCTCAGTGGTCGTCCCCTCGCAATTAAATTTATAGTGTGTGCCCCTGCACTTCTGACTGTGCGATTGTGCTTGCTTGTGTGTGTATTAGATGTTGTGATTATTACGGTTAAGAGAGAATGTTTTAGAACAGGAGGAAAAGGTCAGATTGGAAAACATGACATTTTGGAATCTGATGCAGGCAGGAGGAAATATAAAATCACATTTAGCTCATGCCTGTAAATTAAATTAGTATGTGTGTATGTGTAAGTATTTTATAGTCACTGTCACACAAACTTTATTTTTATACACACTCATTTTATTTTATTTTTTTCTTTAAATTTGTATCCCATTTTCTCCTCAATTTATATGGCCAATTACCCAACACACTCATTAGGATGCCCCAACACCAGAAGGGCCAAGACTAGCACATGCCTCCTCTGATACATGTGAAGTCAGCCACTGCTTCTTTTCCCACTGCTGCTGATGCAGCATTGCTGAGTAGCATCACAGCGCACTCGGAGGAAAGCGCAGCAATAGTTTCACACTAACTTCAATCGAAAGTTCAGAAGATCCTTTCTGTCCTGTAATACTGAAATGTATGAGATATAAGGTTTCTGCGACTTCTTATTTGTTTTTATTTCTAGCAGGACATGTTTTGCGTGGTTTAGGCAAGGGGCGGGGCCTCTGTAGTGTGTGCGGCAGGCACAACATGGCGCTAAAAGAACTTTGTGGTCATATTATCTTCTAGGGACACAGTGAATCATACACATGGGCTCATTCCAACATTATAGATTTAGTACTAGAGGACTGGAAGTCTAATAACGTCTGGGTAATGTCCTGTACAACATATGTAATTTATGTATTCACACATTCAGCTCCTCCAGTTAATGTTTGGAGAAGCTCTGGATTAATATGCATGTGTGAAAGAGTTTACACTCCTAAAGAACCAAAGCTAAAAACAGATTAACACTACAGTAAGCATACAGTACAAAATAAAGATTTTTTTCAAGCAATGCTAAGGAAATGCCAATGAAATCAGAGTGCAAAGAACTTGGCAGTTCTTTAAGAGAAACTTTGCATCAAGTTTTTAAAGTTTTTTTTTTTTTTTTTTTTTATCTTTAAAAGGTTTTTCGGTCTCACTTATCTTTTTAAACACGTATACCGTTGCTGTCCAATGAAAACATGCATCTTTCAAATGGGATGTTTGCAGCAGAAGTGACAAATGTTCCCGCCTAACTTTAAATTGAAATTAGTGTAAAATTGTAAGCAATTTTAGAGTATTTTTATTGGTCTGTTCATACATAATTATATACATACTGTATAGAGCAGTTACATAGTTCAAATGATGGACAAACATAAAAAAAAAAACAGACAAAAATATATGACATGCATGTTTTTCAATGGACAGCAGCTATATTTGTTTGTATTTTTATGGGGTTAAAATGGGATCGTAAGCCCTATCAGGACAGGATTAGTAATTAGATTAGTGATAAAACTCTTGCGTTCAAACTCCAATTGAAGTTTTTTTTTATTTCTCGGTCACATGACATCGCGTTCAGTAGCTCCTCCATTTCCACTCGCTGTTGTGTTTACATGGATCTCTATGGAAATGCGTGCCCATGCCCGTGCGTGGCAGTGGACAAATAGCTATTTTATGAAACGTGAGGTGACGACGGGGTTCAGTAGATAACAGTAGATAAGTCAGCCTGTAATTTTCTCAGAGGACGTCTGAGGAAAACATACACGCGGTAAAATCAAAGAGGATCCCCCATAAAAGAGAAAATTAGAAAAACTAATCCCATCTGAATGGGGCTTAAAATACTCTTTTGTTATTTTTGATACAGTTCATGCACATTCCAGTTTGAAGCATTGTATAGTTTTGGTAATGTTGTAAAGTCAATGCCTGCGTATAAACCCTCACTTTTCTTTTTCATGTAACGTTTTTCCATCTCAGTATATTCTACCCTGCTACTCCATTTAGACCCACAAACACACCGTGCAAAAGTATAGCTTTCCATCCTCCATTTTTTTTTCTTTCGTTCCATATGGGTTTCATTCCCACAGTCACGGTGAGGTTTACAGTATATCATGTTCATAGTGTGCCAAGCTTTATGGGTAGAATTGAGATTGGGTTTATGTGTCTGCCGTTGCCCGCCTGTCAGTTTCCCTGTGATAGGAGCTGTATGAGCCATGATTAAGGTGACACAGAGCATTCACAAACATCACAGTGCATTCCGTCAGAGCTCTCGCCACCGAACGAGACCCACCGCGGCTAAATCACACCGGGGTCCAGAGTGATGTGTGATTACGGCGGGAAATTGCCTTTCAGGTTTATGGATCAAATGTGAAGCTACATTAAAACCGGGAGAAGTAGCACCAACAGCACGGCAGCTACCGACGACAGCCCGAGTGCGAATCCGCCCTTTTCAGCTGCAGCTGCTCAGTAGGAGGCACTACGCCATGAGATATGAAGAGCACTACAGTAACACACACACTCACACATACACACCAACATGGGGTGGAGCACCGTTATCCAAGGAGCTGGTCTCTTAGTGTGGACGCCAATTGAAAACGAATGTTCATTTACGTTTCAAAAGCCTCAAACAGAACTCCTCCTCCCTCATCGTACACCCGCACCCCGTCCCCGGCATCACTTCTCTGTACAGCGATCACTGTAGATACTGAGATCTGTAGTTTGTTAATATGTATAATGTAGCTGCAGATGCGCTCTGTTTTTTTTTTGTACATAATGATGGACAGTAATGTGAATGCCCTTTCTGTTTCTGAATGACTTGCTTGGCAGGTGCAGCGTCCCCAGGCTTTTACAGTGGGAGCTCACCGCAGTTTCTTTTTGTATGTAACATGGGGAATGTCACCACAAACAAACCTTAAATTAAGCACAACTGAGATGTGTGAAAAAAGAAGAAGAAAAAAAATACGGTCTCTCGAGAATTATAACTGAAGTTGTAATTATATGTGTACATAAAGAATGATATAGAACTTTTTGTCTATAATTAAATGTTGAAATTAAACATTCTGTCTCTCTGTCTTTCACTCAAATCTTATAAATGCTAATAAATGCTGAAATGGCGGTTTTAAATGTTGCCAATCTGATACCAGTTTTGGTGTCAGGCTGAAATTCAAAGAAAAGGCTGGATCAGATATGTAAAAAAAAAAAATGCACATCAGGCCAACATCCACATAAAACGCTGGATCAAATCTACCAGTTACCAATATTGAGCTGATATCCAATAAAAATGCTAAAATTCACTGAAAAAAAGCCTAAAACCAGGTAGCAGTTTGGATCCAGTGTCCACAGAAAATTGTGGTTTGGATGTTGGAGATGGCACCAGTTTGATGTTTTGTTACTTGCGTCGACTGATATCTACCATTTTATACATATTATAAGGCACAGTGTCAATAAACGTCTATTTTCTGGTCTATATAAGGCGCACTGGATTATAAGGCACATTATGCGACACTAGTAAAGAATTGGGGTGTTGCCATGTTTTTCTTCTAATTAAGCAGACACACTGCTGGGTGGCAAGACCTGTAAAGCTAAGCTAAGTAAACAAAACTGTAATTCTTAAAAAAGAAACATTTTCTTTTAAAGTCAAACCAGCGCTGGATGTTAATCTACACAGGTTTCTCTCCTGAGACCTGTTTTATTTGGGTGAGTAAAGCACTTCCGTTTAAGTGAACCAGGGCGCTATTAGCTACGATTAACCCCACGTATTTTGTTTTAACACAGTAAATGTTCAGGCTACAGTCCGATAATACTCCCCTCTGAGCAGTAAAAGAGATGGTTAGAGTTTAATGCTAATTCAGCTCCAGCAGTGCTAGCCAGGGTTAGCACCAGGCTACAGCCCGATAATATTCACCTACGCATGGCAACAGAGCTAGCGCGATTAGCGGCTAATGCTATTACTGCTATTACTGTCGAATCTAATGAGCTCTCCCTCCTAAATATTTGATTCACTATCCGTATATGTTACTTTTATTAAAGAGTTATGTCTCCTGAGTCAGAATATATTGATAAAGTGCCAGCGCAGAACTGTATTACCCAGCAACACTAGTTGTAGTACAATTTCTTACTTTTTCTTTTATTATCTACATTATTTAAATGTATTTAAACGTTTTCAAAAGCTTTTAATTAGTTTTAAACGCTACATATTATTAAACTAATTCATAATATTTCATTTACAGCCTCAAAACTGATTATTACATTTTAGAGGGACTTTTATTTTGACAGGAAATCGCTTTGGACTAGAATCACCGCTTGTACCGATTGGATAGTGAGGTCACATGATCCCCCAGCACCAATGAGGCACAATGGTGTGCGTCAGCGAGAAAAATACAGATTTAATGCAGGCAGAAAAGTATTAATTGTCAGTTAAACTGACCTAGTGAAAATAGGGACATTTAATTTGATTTATTTTTTTTCGTGACCAAATATTTAAAAGAAGGACAGGTGCAAACTCTAATTTGAACCAGTTATTTGTTTTAGCAAAATATTCACAGACTGCAACAGTCTAATGCCAGTTATCATTATCAGGCTAGCATCAACAGAACATGGTTAAAGGCTGATATGGCACCAATCTAACCCTAGGTAGCAGAATCACAACAACATCCTCAGAAAATTAGAAAGATAAATTAATCTGATACTAATTATCAGCATCAACATAATATTCACAGAAAATGCTGCACTGGATGTCCGAGAAGGCACCAGTCTGAAACCAGCTAAGCGGTACTGAGCCTCAGTTGATTTTTACAAAAACGGCAGCAGACTGAGACCAGGTAGAGCTATCAGGCCAATTTCTCCATAAAATGTTGGATCAAATGTCTGACATGGCAACAATCTGACACCAGTTAGTAATATCAAGCCAATTTCCACAGAAAATGCTGGATAAGATGTCCAACATGGCACCAAACAAATACCAGTCATTAGCACTGAGCCAATATTCACATGCTGGTTCAGATGTTTGAGATAATACTCTGGCAAAAATCTGATACCAGGTAGTAGTAGAGTCGACATCCACAGTAAACGCTAGATTGAAAGTCTAGATAGCATTATCAGACTGATTCACACAGACAAAAGCTGGATCAGGTTTATAAAATGATAAATGTTTATTTTTAAATTTGCTTATTTAAAGAGAACAAACTAAATCAGTATCAGACACTCAAGATCCGTTCAAAAGGCAGCATATGATCCTTAAAGGGCAGCATCCTTATTTTACCTCAATTCTGAAGCAGTGTGAGATGTATCCTTGAAGGCGAAGGCAATCCCATGATGCATTTCACAGTTCCAGTGCTCAGGTTTAAAAACATGCTGGAAAGGAGTTGGCACTGTGGGGGAGTTTCTGTACAAATGCAAATGTAAAAAGTAATTTTCTTCTGTATTTCCTCGTACTCCTGTCTGCGTTTATAAAACAAGCACATTTTACACAGTTTTAAGTTGTTTTTGCCTGTACTTAATTTAAAGTAAGACCTGACTGGGTGAAGCTACCGTTAGCTTAGCGGGTTAGCTGATTTAGCGGGTAAGCTAAAAACATTAGGATTTCCGAGTACCAAACGCACAACTGGTGTGCTAAGCTAACTGCTGTTTAACTTTTAGCCAAAATAACTGTAGATTAACCTGTAACTGAGTGATTTAATGTGTAAATATTGGAATTATGATTGTGCTCTCTATGAAGCGCTGTTACTAATTCAGATTATTTTGTCTCCAGGGATGAATGTGATTACCGGGCCAGAGAAGAGGCTCTAATAACAGGGAAGATGAACCCTGGTCAGACTGGCTAGAGGCAGTGTTAGCTCCTTTTAGAAAGAGTATGTTTTTCCCTTTGCATTTAATAAAGTTTTCTTTGTTAACATTATTTATTTTGCTTGTTGTCTTTTTTGTCACTATGCTTATTGTAGTATCACATCTGAACTAGTTGGTAAGAGTAAATTGCACACTTTTAATTGCAAATAAATAAACTAAAATGTAAAAAATCGGTTAGCTGACTGTATGAATGTACTGTTTTGTGAAACATAGCTTAGTTTGATGATTTAGCTTTGATGGCTTATACAAACTAATATTTATTATATTATATGGTTACATTACTCATGCATTTCTACAAAGTATCTAAGCAGAAATAAATAAAATTAGTATAAATAACAAAAAAAAAACATACTCTGAGTATGAAGTAATGAAAAGTGTATAAATTAAGGTAAATCATAAATATTTGAGTTTGTTTGTAATATTTGGATGAGTACATCGCTGCAGTTATCTGTCTAAAACATACAACACACTTTCCTATTTAAAACAAGCTATTAAACTATTACTACTACAGCCCTCTCACATGATATTACACTACCTGCTGTTGCCTTCTACCACAACACTTCCCAGTTCATCCCTGAAAAACCTCCACTCCTTCCAGAAGGTCTTATGTGTTGGAACACTGCTGTGAGAATTTGTGTTCAGCCACAAGAGATTTTCAACTGAAAGAGATTTGTAGTCTAGGATTAAATATCTCAGGAGGGTAGAACAGAAAAAACGAATAATTTTCTCATTTCTCATTTCATTCTTTGAAACAAATAATTGCGGGTCTGAACAACATCTTAAAACAATGAATGCTGGATGTATTTCCAATCATTTTCTCTGGCGTATCACCAACTGATGCATCCTCACACAAAAAATAAATGCTTGGGGGGGAAATGGCGGAAGGCATAGAGTAGACGTGCTTTAGTCCAGCTCCCGCTCCACTTTCCAAAAACTCCGTTTTAGGAATCATCTGCTTATTTTTTTTGTACAACTTTTGTAGATTTTTGAATAGACTTTTCTTCTAAACGACTAAATAGCGTGGAAATGACCTCTAAAGCCACCAAAACGAGTAGGAAGGACCACGCGGCTAATACGGATCCGCCTGAGGCAGCACGCAGCGACTTGAACATGGCGACGCTAATTCGTGTTCTCGATGAACACAGGCAATCTCTCTCAGCAGAGTTTAGACTGTCATTCTCCAACCTTGAAGCTAAATTTGAAAAATTACAAGCTATGTCCGTGGAGCACGGAGAGAAAATCGCTTCACTTGAAGGTAATGCTAACCAGGTGGATGAACGGCTAAAATCACTCGAGGCTACGTGTACCGTGCTACAGGATTCAAACACCAGGCTGCAAGCCAAAGTCACGGACCTTGAATCTCGCAGTCGCCGTAACAACATTAGAGTAATTGGGTTACCTGAGTCACTTGAGGGTCCCCATCCTACGGTATTTTTCTCCGAGTTCCTGACCGAAGTCCTGGGACAACAAGTTTTGTCGTCTCCTCCTGAAGTCGACCGGGCACACAGATCGCTCGCCAGTAAACCAAGACCGGACGAAAGACCGAGGCCCGTCATCATCAGACTCCACTACTACCAGCAAAAGGAGAAGATTATCCGGGAAGCGCGTGCAAAAAGGGGCAGCCTGGTGTACCGCGGACACCCCATAGCCATCTACGAGGACTACGCGCCGGAGGTGCTGGATCAGCGGCTCAAATACCGAGAGGTCCTGGCTGGCTTCTACAACCTAGGTTTCAAGCCGGCGCTGCTCTTTCCCGCAAGGCTCGTTATCTCAACCAAGGAGGGTGGTAAGAAGAGATTTTCCTCAGTCGAAGAAGCTAAAATCTACCTGTCCAATGTGCAGACAACGTCTTCTTAACAGTCCGCTGCCGTCACACTGTAATACTATCTTGGTGCGGCTAACCAGCCAGGGACAGTGATTGGCGAGTTACTAACCTAAATCATCCCAGTGACTTGTTTCTGTAGTACGCTTTGCGGCTTGGTGTGCATTTTTTCTGTTCTCTTGGGGCTGTCCAGCCCGCCGCCTTGAGCATTAACGCTGGGAAACCCATTCCCTGCACCAGAGTTTGCTAACACAAGCCAGCCATGCAAACGCGCTTACGGTTACGGATCAGGTTGCCAGCGCGGGAGAAATTACATCTTCCAAAGCCCGCATAAGCACTGTACACGCCTTAATCTCTCTCCAATGCTGGAACTATTTACATGGGAGAAATCCTCGGCGGACGGCTTTTATGCCCATATATGTTCTATGACTGCTAACAATATATACATTTTACTGCTCGTGTTTGAGTATGTGCTATTTGCTTTTTTTTTATTATTATTATTATTTTTCGTTCCTGGGACAATTGCACTGTTTATGTTCATCCGCTGTTTTTACGTTTATTTGGTACCATTTACAAGTCTGGTTATAGCACTGCTGTTAAGTTTAGGCTTCATCTTATTATTAGCCTGTGAGTTAATGGTAAGGCAGAGGGTCCCTAGTTGTTCAATTTTGTTATTGTGGGAGCTGGGACTATAGATGATAGGAATATCGAAAATCAGAGCGAGGGAGCTCAGATATAATGGTACTCAGGGTACAGTAAAAAGGGCAGGGCGTGTGTTTTTTGTTTTTGTTTTTTTGATTACCCCTCTTTGGCTCCGGGAAACATCACTAGTTCGTCATTGTAAATATATACAGTATATATAATCATGGGACATGGTCTACAGCTGGTCTCTTGGAATGTTAAGGGGCTAAATAACGTCACAAAAACTGGCAAAATATTAACCCACCTACAACATTTACATGCTGATATTATGTTTCTACAAGAAACACACCTAAGAACCACAGATATCTCACGTATTAAACGGGCGTGGATGGGTCACTTATTTCATTCAAAATTCTCAGCTAAAGCAAGAGGGGCAGCTATTATTATCCGTAAGAGCATAATGTTTGAGCCTTCTAGCTCTGTCTCAGACCCTGCTGGTCGCTATATCTGCGTCTCAGGCATGCTTCAAAATATGCCAGTTACTTTAGTGTGCCTTTACGCACCGAACTGGGATGATGATGGTTTCTTTACCAAACTTTTTACTAATCTCCCAAATGCTGACACTCACCACCTAATCATAGGAGGTGATTTTAATCTGGTTCAGGATGTATTTTTAGATAGATCGTCATCTAAACCAATCTCCCTTTCCAAATCAGCCAGTGTATTACGGGGGCTTGCTGCCCAGTTCGGCCTCACAGACCCTTGGAGATCCAAATACCCAAAGAGCAGGGCCTTTTCTTTTTTCTCACACGCTCACCATTCTTTCTCAAGAATAGATTTTTTCCTATTAGATAATAGAATTATGCATTTAGTTGGTTCCTGCGATTACCAGGCTATTTCTCTGTCAGACCATGCTCCGGTAACAACTCTTATTAGCTTCCCTCTTAATAAAAGTTCTCCAAAACAGTGGAGATTTACCTCTCATATGCTGGCAGACAGTGATTTTAAAAAAATGATTTCAACCCTGATTAGTTTCTATTTTTCAGTTAATGACACCCCTGACACTGGCAGTGGCTCATTGTGGGAAGCTTTTAAAGCCTTTATGCGTGGGCAAATCATCTCACAAGTCTCCTTTACTAGAAAAATGGACAGGGCTAAGGTGGACAGATTACTGGAAGAACTTAAACAGCTTGATTTAGCCTATGCATCCTCTCCCTCCTCCGCCCTGTATACGAAACGATGCCAACTACATCTAGAATACGAACTCCTAATGACTGATCGCATAGTAAGGCAGTTGAGACAGACTAAACAACGTTTTTTTGAGCAAGGTGACAAAGCTGGTAGACTATTGGCCCAACAAGCCCGTGCCACCTGTGCCTCTAGATTTATACCCAGGATCAAATTGCCCTCTGGCGACCTTACCCTAGACCCCTTTAAAATTAATAAAACATTTTTAGATTATTATTCAGAGCTCTATACTTCAGAACACTCCTCTGACACTCCATCCTATCTGCATATGCCTGAATCATTGACCTACCCCAAGATCAGCACAGATATTGCCAAGGACTTAGGTCAACCTATTTCTCCTTCTGAGGTCCAAAATGCTATTGATTCACTAAAAAATGGTAAATCCCCGGGACCAGACGGCTTTACAGCCGAATTTTACAAAACATTTGCAACCCAGCTGGTTCCGTTCCTGACTAGGGTTTACAATGACGCTTTTAAGTCAGGTAAACTGCCCCAGTCTCTGACCAGTGCCTCTATCTCTCTGCTTTTAAAGAAAGATAAAGATCCCACTTTATGCAGTAGCTACAGACCAATCTCCCTGCTAAATGTGGACTTCAAAATTCTTTCTAAAATACTAGCTCAACGACTCCAAAAAGTTATGCCAATTTTAATAACCACAGACCAAACTGGCTTTATCTCTGGTAGACATTCCTTCTTTAATACCAGAAGGTTGTTTAATATTCTCTACTCACCTCCCTCTAATACACCTGAAATTGTTGTTTCTCTTGATGCTGAAAAAGCATTCGACAGGGTGGAATGGGATCACCTTTTTGCCACTCTAGAGAGATTTGGATTTGATACAGACTTTATCAAATGGGTGCAACTTTTATACACTGAGCCTACAGCATCAGTTCAAACCAACGGGATCAACTCGTCACCATTCCTCCTTAATAGAGGTACCCGCCAGGGATGCCCCCTTTCTCCCCTACTTTTTAACTTAGCTATAGAACCATTGGCGATCTGGCTCCGCAGCCTCTCACAATTCAAAGGTATTATACGTTACGGCCTAGAACATAAACTTTCTCTGTACGCAGACGACCTTCTTTTGTACATCTCAGATCCCTCTACTTCCTTGCCCCCTGTTCTGGAGACCTTGGCACAATTTGGTCGGATTTCAGGATACAAACTGAATCTACAAAAAAGTGAAGTCATACTTGTCAACCCTTTAGCTAAATCTCTGCCACATTCTTTGTTTCCTTTCAAGGTATCTGAGAGATTTAGATACCTAGGAGTTTTTTTCACCAGTTCCATAGGTAGCCTTTTTGCGCACAATTTCTCACCTCTACTAGAAAAATGTAAAGCGGACATGGCAAGATGGGCTACCCTACCCTTGTCAGCAGTAGGCCGGATCAACTTAATCAAAATGGTTACCCTACCTAGGTTTTTATATTTATTCCAACATATTCCGGTTTTCATAAAAAAGTCTTTTTTTACCAATTTTGACAGCCAACTAAATTCCTTTATTTGGAACAACAAACCCCCACGTATAAAAAGGTCTATTTTGCAGCTACCTAAGTCAGAAGGGGGTCTGGCACTTCCCAATTTTCGTCATTACTACTGGGCCAGCAATCTATTTAAAATCTTATACTGGATTAATCCTGGACCTCTTGAATCCCGCCCACCTTGGGTTCATACTGAAACAGCTTCCGCACAATTCTCATTACATGCTGTACTCTGTTCCCAGCTTCCAATCTTTCCATACAAAATATCTCAAAGCCCAGCCGTCACTGCCAGTGTCAGGATTTGGTCACAGTTTAGAAGACAATTCGGCCTTCAGAGAGCCTCGATTCACATGCCTATTTTGAACAATTATTTATTTATACCCGCATGTTCTGACCCTACATTTCGCAAATGGGTGGATAATGGTTTATCCACAATCAAGGATCTCTACACGCAAGATGTCTTTTCTTCCTTCTCTGATTTAGCAGCTAAATACAATTTACCTAGTAACCACCTTTTCCGATTCTTTCAAATCAGGCACTTTGTCCAAACTCTGTTTCCCCATTTTCCAAATCGACCCCCCGAATCTTTTATTGATAAAATCCTCTCGAGAAATCCCACAGACAAACATCTCATATCAGACATTTATGATTTAATCAACTCTCTTTGTGACGATCCGAATTTAAACTCTAAACAATCCTGGGAGAGAGACCTCGGAATCACTATTTCAGAGGACGAATGGACAGCTGCTCTGGGTCAAGTTCACTCCTCATCTATCTGTGCTCGACATGGCCTAATGCAGTGCAAAGTCCTTCATAAAGCCCACTACACCAATGCCAGACTGGCTAAGATTTTCCCAGACAGGAGTGATGTATGTGAGAAATGCGGACAATCTCCTGCAGACCACCTTCATATGTTTTGGTCATGCCCATGCCTTGCAAACTTTTGGAACCAAATTTATAATACTCTTGAAGCAGCCTGGGACTGTAATTTTGATCCAGGTCCTTTGACATCTCTGTTTGGAATAGCTCCTCAGTCACTTATGCAAAAGAAAATGCATGATGTTTTAGCTTTTACTACTTTGCTGGCGAGACGGGCCATTTTGCTCAAATGGAAATGTAGCTCCCCTCCATCCTATAATATGTGGGTTAAGGAACTCCTTGCATGTCTTAAACTTGATAAAATACGACATTCCCTTAAGGGAACCTCAAAGCTCTTTAACAAGATATGGGACCCTGTCATTGAATACATCGGAATTAATGTGACATTGACTGAACATGATAGTGATGTTTCCCAAATTTGAAAATTTGAAAATACTTTTACAAGGGGCTTTCCCTCCCCCTTTTATTTTTTATCTTATTTTATTTATTTATTTATTTATTTATTTATTTATTTATTTTTTTTTTTGCCCTGAGGGTGGGGTTGGGTGGGGGGTGGTTGGTTGAGGGGAAGAGTGAGGGGTAAAATTGGTGCTTCTTCCGGTTTATCACATAATGTGTATGTTTTACCCCATGCTATTACTGTTAAAACCAATAAAAAATATTTGAAAACTAAAAAAATAAATGCTTATTTTCGATACTTTGCATGAAACGAACATAGACGGAACACTAGGACTGGAACTAAAGAAACTTGCTATAGGTATTTTGTGGAATTTCATCACTCAGGAAAACACAGTTTCACTGCTCCACAGCCCAGTGCTGGCAGTGTTTTTACCACCTCTAGCTGACTCTTGACACCGGGTCAGATGAACCTGTGCTCATTTACATCTTCTCCAGAGTGTCCTGTTTTACCAATGCCAACACTTTCACTTTCCTCTGGTGATTATGCAAGCTGTGTTCATACAGTTAAATGACTGTCAGTAACGAGTGCACCTTAAAATAGCAGAATTCACTAATCAGAGGGGGTGCTTAGATAAAGTGTGAAATACAGGCTGGTCCTGGGGGCCCAACACTGCCTAATTAACTTCTAATTACTAGTTAAATAGACAAATTCAGGAAAAACACAAGACAGAGAGGAACCCAGGAGTGAACAAGAAAATGGTGACAGTATAAATTCCTGTTTACCAACTACGCTTCATACCTGCAGACCAGGTGCAGTGCTTCACATCATAATTTCTGGTTCCATCTATTACTACAAGTTGTCCAGGTCCTGAAGCAGCAAAGCAGCCCCAGACTATCACACTACCACCACCATGTTTTACATTTAGTATGAGGATCTTTTTATGAAATTATGCGTTAGTTTTACACCAGATGTAACAGAACACACACCTTCCAAAAAGTTCCACTTTTGTCTCATCAGTCCAAAGAATATTTACTCTAGTCTTGGGGATCATCAATATGTTTTTGGCAAATGTGTGATGGGTCTTTGTGTTCTTTTTGGTCAGCAGTGTTTTTGCCTTGGAGCTTTCCCATGGAAACCATTTTTGAGGCAAGTGAGACCTGTAGTTCTTTAAATGTTGTTCTGGGTTCTTTTGTGACCTCCTGGATGAGTTGTCCTTGCATTTTTGGAGTAATTTTGGTAGGCTGGCCACCAGTGTTCCATGTTTTCTCCATTTGTGAATAACAGCTCTTACTGTGGTTCTCTGGAGTCTCACAGCTTTAAAAATGATTTTATAACCCTTTCCAGACTAATAGATGATCAGTTCACTTTGTTCTTTGTTCTTGAATTTCTTCAGATCAGGGCATAATGTGTTGCTTTTTAAGATCTTTTAGCTGTTTCATGTTGTCAGACAGGTTCTGTTTAAAAGATTTCTTGAGAGGAGACGAGTCACAGGTCATGTGCTTGAAGAGTGCACAGGGAGGAAAACAAAACAAGACACACAAGAGATAAAAGGCTAAAGATGTGACACTCGTTCTTGGTGCATGATTTTTGTCAGTAAGTATACTTGACTGAAATAATTTGTAAATGATTCCCTAGCAAAACCAGCTAACGGGCTGCCATTGGCTGGATTTTACCGCTATTTTCATTACATCCTAGCACTTTCTCCCCAAGCAATGTAGCTAACTAGCGCTATTCTCTCAACATCCACATCCAATACTCCTTTATGAGGGGGACGTTACACAGGAGTCAGCAAAGTAAGCCTCTTTAGCTTTGGAGCTACAATCTTCTCCCTAGCGTATTTCAGACGACAGCTATACATTCTCCGCATTGCCCCTGAGTCCAGCTGTTCACATGTTGTCTTCCACAGTGAGTGCTGGAAGTAAAGGCATGCTTCTTTCCTGCCAGAGATATTTCCTATATGTCCTATTTCAGACAGCACACAGAAGACTTTTCTAAACCACCCTATCCCTTCTGCCCACTAGTGCACGACTGCGTGACCTGTGCAGAGCCACACTTCTACCTCTAGTGTTTGGACATACGTTTGGTCTGTCAAAAACATGCTGGTTATTGAGTGCTGGGCATCCATCATGCTTTTGGGCATTCACCACTATTTGCCTGAGGGATCTAAACATCTGCTGGGACCAGCACAACTCTACTCTGCCCAAACCAACAGCACTATGACCAAGAGAGCCCGACACTGACAAACTGAGGCCAGAGATGAAAGAAGAAGCATCACCACAGACTGGCGGTTTATTACAACACCAAAGCGATGACATTCATTTGTTGGACGCAGGTGGATTTTGGTCTTTGTCTTAAACCCATCCGTGCAGTGACCACAAGCACACACATACACTAGACATACATCAATATCATTTTTTTTTTCCAACTAAGTACAGGCACATGTATGTGATACTTACTTAGGCCTAATCACATTTCTCTTTTGTACCCCTAGTGTAAAACTTCCCCTTAGAGCAGAGTTACAAGGAGAAAGGGTGAAATCTTTCCCATTAGAATTGGGACAACCCTTAAAGCACTTGATACAGATATACAGCAGTGGAGCTCTAAAGTTCAACAACGTAACTGCTGGTTAACCAGTTAACTTAAGGGCATTGTATGTCTTCAGAAAGGGGGCAGGTGGTGCAGTAATTAATTGTAATTATCCTTAATTCCTTTTAACAGGAAAAATCCTTTTCCATTTATGCTTTTCTTTGGTTGCTTCTGCTGCCATCTTGCCAGTGATTCATCTTAGCCCTCTGTTTTGAGCGTGCCTTGGAAAAATCTTTGTTTGAAGGGTCATGAAGCCCTAACACTTCCCTTTCCCCCTTGAGGATAACAAAAATTGGGACAACCTTACCCCTAGACGTGCACACGCAAAACAGAGGGCTGGAGTTAAGTAGTAGAGCCAAGGGGTGAAATGAGATTGGGCCTAAGAATGAAGCAATCAAGAGCAATATATAATAGTGTAGTTATTAGTGTAAAAGTAGTGTAATGCAACATTATATAAACATTTTTTCTTTCTCAAACAAGTATATTTATGCTTAGATAAAAAACAGAGATAGTTTTACTCTATGGATGCATGTTAATTTCCCCAGTGTCGTTATGTGACGTCGGGACTACTATTTTTTTTTGCAACAGGCCCAATACTATTATCTTTATTCTTGCACCCTAGTAAGTGCACACACACCCCTGAGACACCTCTGCCACATTTATTAAGAACTTGAAAAGTTCTTGAGACATTGAGAAAGGCTTCTCTTAATTTCTTCACAGTTTAAAACCTAGTTTAAACATTGTGTCTCTCGCAAGAAGTGCTATAGTGTTTCATCCAGATTCTATTCTAATCCATTGAAATTATTTTGAAATTATGTTGATGTTCCCAAAAAGGTTCACATCCCATTTTGGGCAATTGAACAAGTTTTAAAATCCTGGCATTTTAGAAAGTTGCACACTGCTATGTGTTCCATGAATTCAAACTTTGACATCCTGACCCATTTCAAAGCATAATGTCTTCTCTGGTCTGCATTTGATGGCAAGGCATTCCAGTTCAAATCCTGACTGTGGATAATTCCTCAGGAGACTAAGATTCTACTATCTAAATAACTGGCTGTCATGTGCACCCCTACAGAGAACAGATTGTTGGACCGTTTCCAGGCTTTGAGCCTTGAAGAAAATTGGGACAAAAGCTGGCTGTCTCCTTCACAGACTACACAGTTCATAGGCATATCCCTGGACATCCAGTTTGTGGTGACCTCACTGCCCCTGTTGCGCTCTATTTCCCACCTTAAGCTTGGCATTACAGTTCTGTATGTGGTGTTGTTGAAGCTTCAGGGCTTGCTCATGGCTGTGGTATGAGTTGGCTGCAGCACAAGTTGGCATCATGCTGAGGATGCTCCACATCGGATCCTTTCATTTCATATGTAGCTAGTTGGCCTCTGGCTGGGTGTGCTGCATCAGACATGTCCTTCTTATTTACACAGGGTGCTTGCACCAGCATTTATTAGCCGGTATATCAGCCTGTCAGCATATACTGACAAGTACAGACCCTAAACAACTGTGTATCTGTGCACATGTGGGCACTGAGATTAAGGACATTTTCAGCACAGCCTTAGACACATTGACGGTTCCATCAATCCATCCATCCATCCACCCATTGTCTACTACTTATTCGAAGTCGGGTCGCAGGGGTAGCAGTTCTAGCATGGAGCCTCAAACTTCCCCATCCCGGGCTACATCTTCCAACTCTGATCTGGGAATCCCTAGGCGTTCCCATGCCAAAGTGGAGATATAATCTCTGCACCTGCTCCTAGATCTGCCCTGTGGTCTCCTCCCAGCTGGATGTGCCCAGCTCCTTAGGGAGGCATCCTCATCAGGTGGCTGAACCACCTCAACTGGCTCCTTTCAACGCAGAGAAGCAGCAGTTCTACTACACAGTTCAGACTACATGATTTTAGCCCGAATTTAACCCGACAAATTGCCTTCATTGGTTCTAAATTTCAGTGTTGTGAGCAACAAAGGTCTGTGTAGTGTGACACAGTCAAAGAGCAGTAATTTGACATGAGCGACGCCATTGGAGCATGCTGTGCGATGTGCTCCCTGATACTGACTGTAAGGGAGGTGACAACAGGCCTATGCCTTGTCCTCCTAATGCGTATTCCGTCTAACCGGTACTTTTAGATGAGACTTAGGTGAGACACTAATTTAAACTAATCTGACTCCATTTATAATTATCAACTAGGTAAAGATTAACTGTTAACTATTAATAGTAGCACATCTACTAAGATTAGAGTCTATCTAATAAAACTAGGTCTTGTTAAATAGTTCAGTGATAGGAGATATGGGCATAAAAGCTAGACACCAATACTACATAACATGTGAGAACAGCCTGATACCTGGGTTGAGATATTCAGCGGTCCAGAACTTAGTCTACACTAGCGGTTACAGAACATAACACTCAATCTTATCTATTTCCCTCAGAGGTTAGAGTGTGGCATAGCCAACAAAACTACATAACATGTGAAAACAGCCCGGCACCTAGGTTGAGATGTTCAGCGGTCCAGAACTTAATCTTAATTAATAGTTACAGGACATAACACTCAAACTTCATATTCCCCTCAGCGGTTAAGAGCTTAGTATAGCACCCAGTGAAACTCACTATATAACTATGAAAGTCTAGAAACTTAAAGAATCTCAGACTACAGACCTCTTTGGCTCCTAGGCTTACTAGGAAAAAGACTCAACAAAGTAATTGCTACAGATTAACAGTTAGTGGTTTATTGTGACCTTAATTGACATATGTAACAATGTAACAATATTCCTAAAGTAATCTAAAGACAGATCTAAAGATAACAGTTAAGAATAGTGCACAGTACATTTGAAATACAATGTTGTATGGTATATTTGAAGTGATGGTTACATGCAGAGCATGGGAGGTCTCATACTACCAGACAAACTCAGCGAGTAGGTCTTTGTGCTTTCCTTAAATATCCAACCAGAACATTACACCTCAAATTTACATTGAGATTGGAATTTGGCACTATTTACCGACTATCACCACCATTTGTTCATCATGGCCTTTGATCATCACGGGGCAATCCTAAACCCATCAGGAGCAGGAAGGGGAGTGTCTCTCCAGAATGGAGACATTTCTCCCAAAGTTCAGAGATGTTTTATTAAGGTTATCTTTAACATTTCTTCATTGAGACCATTGTACTTCTCACACTGAGACCATTAAAATGATACCAAACACAAAGACATTCACATTTCATATTAACAAGATACATTTCAGATCCAGCATTTAAAAAGATTCTTCAGCTCAGTAGACATCCTCAAGCAAGATGGTCAGTTGCCCTTTGGCCCCATCTTCAAGCAAGAGGTGTCAACTGCCCTTTTGGCCAGGCTTCATGATTTTCATTTGATTAACAACACAATGCCCGAGGTGAGGAGCGGAGGTGTGCAAGGTGAGGAGCGGAGGTGTGCAAAGACAATTAGGGTACCCCATGGAATAGCCTTACAGATTCCCCCCTTTTGGCCCCTGAGAGCCAATCAAAGATCACGGGGGTCAATTCCAATTCAGTCCATACCCCATCCCAGGTCTACTCCTGCAGTCTTTGTGAAGTTGACAGCTGCAGGGGCTGGGCACGAAGTGTGTGGCTTTGCAGAGTGAACGAAGAGCACATCGGACATAGCAACACTGGATCAGGGTGACAGTGAATGTGACCATACTTGCAAATACACATCCTCTGAACACCCAATCCCACCCAGTGTAAGTGTACTGAGCCGAGTGTGTAGATGAACTGGGCAGGATCTCAGCAGTCTTCTTGGCCAGGTTCGTCTGTACCTATGCTTGGGTGATGTGATAATCCACATTTAGAATGGTCTGTTCAACTAAGTCCATTGTTTCTGTCAGGGCACAAGTGTTTTCCTCATAAAAGGTGTCGTTCCACCAGGGAGAAACATCCAAGTGATCTCTAGGCAGAAGCTGTGATTTGCCTGACAGGTCAGACCACTGTAGGTGAAAAAGTTCATTTCCATGCAGAGATTGGATGCTGATCAGCCTTGAGTTGTTCTGTGAAAAAGTTTTAAGAATGTTACAAGTACAAAGAATGTAACTAGTAGTCTCATGACAGCAAATGCAAGAAGTGAACAAGGTCTCAGTGTTTTCTAAAGTCATATGCCCCACAATGTGGTCCCATTTTATTACTTGATTCTTCACCACAACCTCTATGGAGTTAATTGTAGTGGAATTTCAAAAAAATCTGTTCTGGGTGGATAAATGAGAAAGTTACAAAGAATCCAATACAAACAGTGCACTTAGTGCTAATATACATTGTAAAAGAGGATAACAATTCAGCATAATTAATATCCTTCATATATATAAACCGCCTGTGTAGGTCCAAAGTTTCAATCTAATTATTTAGGACATGCTTAGGGTTCTTTTGCAGACGAAGGTTCCGGATTTCTTGGCTGGGTTGGTCTTCTGTGAAAGAAGTAAGGGTTAAAGAGCATGTCTGTGTACACTATATGTGTGAGATTGTATGTGTGCATCTATATGTGGCTATTTCTAGATCCTGTGTAGTAAGACTTTTTAGGATCCAGTCCATTATGCAAACTGATACACCAAATTCAAAATGCCAATTTTGGAATGTGGTGTGTTTTTTGGACATGTTGTAAGATTTTGGAAATTTGGTGGTTATATTCTGAGTGGGGAGATGGGTGGATCCCTCTCTATAACAATTTCTGTTGTTACAAATTGGTTCCGGAGCTACTCCGGGGAGCCATATCACTGACTGCATTATTGGAAGTGTGATGTGAGGTGTGAATGGCTCCTTGTAATATTTCCATACCCATCTCCCACACTTGACATTACAAGTGAGAAAGGCTCGCCGGCCCAGGTAACTGTTTTCTGGTCCGGACACTCTCCTGGCATCTGGATCCATGGAATGGCAGTGTGAAAACCTGGGTACATACAACAAAGACAACAGAGAGATTTGAGATCAATGTACAGTCTGGTTTGGCCTGGCACATTGCCAAGCACAGAACTTTCAGTCTCTGACTTTGGTTCACAAAAATGGGGCTGGCCGTGTACTTCTTTTGGCTGGTGTGGTAAGATTCTGTCATTAACTGTTGTAATGTCACAAATGTTAATGTCAGTAAGCCACTGCACAAGCTTCTGTGCTGAAACCCCTTTGATTTTTCTTTGTAGCAACATTTGAACTGGCATATGCACCCTGTGCACTGCAACAGACTGGAAACCAACAACAGGCTCCGTTGTGGTCAACATCCAATGAACTGCCAGGACTTGCTGTGTGCATAGATCAAATTCAGTTTCTATCACAGACTTTCTTTGACTGTAGTACACTACTGGTCTAAGCTTTCCCCCATGTTCTTGAGCTAATATACTGCCATGGGTATTCTTGTGTGTGTCAATTTGAATGTGGAATGTTTTGGATGGACTGGGCAGGCCTAAAGCTGGCACAACACATAAAGGCTCTTGTAGTTCAGTGAAGGCATTTTCATGTTCAACAGTCCAGTCTTGGACTTCAGAGGGTTTCAATTTGCCTTTTGACAATGCATATAAAGGTGTTACGACACCTGAAAAATTTGGGATGAACTCGCGAAGAAAATTAGCAGTTCCTAACACCTTTTGGAGCGAGTTAAGTGTGTCTGGTCTTGGCAGTTTAGCAATGCATTTGTGTCTATCCTCTGTCAGTGCACAGTGGTTTTGGGGTAATGTGTCTCCTAAGTATTGAGCCTCATTTTGTCCAATCTGTGCTTTCTCCTCATTTAGTTGAAAACTCACAGCTCCCCAAGTCTGAATGACATTATCCACAAGGTTTAAATGGTCATACAATGGACCTTTTGTCTCAGGTAGGATTTCACCTACATAGCTAGTTACCTCTTCTGTGCTATCACACGGACTGAGAATTTCTGAAGCATCCTTGTGGAATGCTTCTGGACTAATGTGTTGTTCTTGACACTTTCTTTGCCATGTAAATTGAGTTTGGTTTATGGGAAACGCAAGTTTCCCTGGGTCTTTTGGGTAAAGGGACAAGAAACCATTTTTGATATCCAAACCTGAAGACAAGGCATCAGGTAATTGAATTAAAATTGTGGCTGGGTTGGCTACATTTGGCGTTGCTTGAGATAGCCCTTTTGGCACTGGTAAACGTGGTGAATTTGTGACTGGGCCGCATTTTCTGACTATACTCCTAGTTTCTAGCTCTTTGACAGTGCCGTGTTCAGAAGCTTCTGCTTCTGGTTTGATTTTGTACTGTTTCTGTGGGGGAGGTGAATTTCCTTCAATGCTGACCTCAAAGTCAGTTAGGTCACAATCATGCTCATGATTGGTCCTTGTGTCACTTTGTTTTTGGATCAGCTGTTGCACTGGGTCAGTTGTGGAAATGGACATAATGCTAGCACAGGACTTGTTCTTTGAAGTCTTATCTGTGCAAATCTCAATCTCTTTTTCCAAGCAATGAATAATAAAGCCATGCTTTTGCATTATGTCCATGCCCAACACTGTGCCCTCCCTGTTTTCTGGTAAATACCAAAATTGTTCAGTCAACACTATTGAGCCTAAGTCGAGTCGAGTTGGTTTTGTACGGGTGGCTGTCATTAGCTCCTTGCCTATCCCTTTGATTTGGATGGTTTCATTAGCTAATGGAAGTGGTATGTTTGTGCAGGAGCAAACTGCACCGGTATCAATCAAAATGTTCACTAATCGGCCTCCAAGATTAGATTTTATCTTAACGCGATTGTCACTAGGACTGACACTCCCAGCTTCAATGGAGGCCACGCACCCCTATGGTTTACCCATCCGATCTATAGCAGTTAGCACCTCTTTGTAAGGACTGTCCTGCACCTCTGTGTAAGGACTGCCCCTCCTTGTGTTTTTTGCCTTGCTTGACTTTGGACAGTATTTTGAGTTTGGGCAAAATGCTCCCCTAAACTTAGATATTCCCGATTGACTGATTGGCTGAGTTTCATCGCGCAGTTTAAAACAGTGTTTTCTGTCATGCCCATGTCTCTTACAGTAGCTACACACGATAGCATCACTATTCCCTTCAGCTTTCCAATGGGCTGCAGCTATGGGTTGTGTTTTGTAAACTTTTGATCTTTGTTCTATTTTTGTGGCCCATTCAATCAGTGCATTGTATGTGTTGTGTGGTGGGTCTCCACCTAGAGCTAATGCATTCTGAATTTGTGGCCCAGCATTGCTTCGCAGCATCTGCAGTAAAATTTCATGGTCACGGTCACACTCAGGGACTCCACTATATTCTCTAAATGTTACCCACATGCGCTCTGCAAACGTCTCAAATGTTTCCATGTTGGTCTGTTTGTTGTCAATAATTCTGTGCCATTCGGCTTTTGTTGGCCCTCGCAATTCAAGCAAGTTTTCTTTTATTCTGTTATAGATGTCACTGGTAGTTTCTCCTGGGAGACGAATTAGAATGTTTCCTGTTCTAAGATCATGTGACATTTTTGGTTGTAGCTCTTGGGGAATGGTGAGCAAGATTATTTGCCATACGTCGCGGGGTTCTAGGTTGTAAACGGACGCCTGTAGCATTATCCTGTCCCAGTAACTCTGAAATGGGCCTCGACGAGGCATCATGCCAACTACTTCTTTGTGTTTGGAACATTCATCACACGAAAGGGCTCGAGTGATGGTGGTAACGTCATTATTTGTATCCCTCACAGTTTTGACAACGGACACTTTAACGGTAGAATTTCTAGATGTGCCTGTTTTTGAACGGGTGATAATTGGGCTTTGGTACACGTGAGTTTTATTACGCTTTCTCAATTGAGAATTGCATTGGGGTCTATCTTCATCGTCCTCTTCATCTAATGGATATCGCAGACTTGCTTCACACATTTTGTTGTTAGAGATCTGACCGGTTTTAGAGAGCTTTGTAACAACTGCAATATCCTCATCCTCACTATCATCTGTGGTCCTACTCATGCCAGTTGAGCTAACTGCAGCTTCTCTAATGGCTGCTACGGGGAAGCCTGCATTGTTGCAGTAATCTTCCAGTGTGGAAGTGTAGCGCTTGTCTAAGTTCAGTTTTTGTCTCAGTTGTTTGATTTCAGATTCCATTACCTCACTTTGTCTTGCCCAGCTATGTTTTTCATAATCAAATGCGTCAATTTGTGCCCTCAGCTTTTCGATTTCTGTTGAGCGCATTGTCTCTAAGCTTTGGATGTTGTTTAAAACACGCTCACCTTCGGCTATTGTTTTTAAATCATTGCGTCTAAGCAACCATACAATTGCGGCAGGGAGATCACGAAATTTACTTTTATGTTTTAGTTTGACGCCTTCTGTGCAATACCAGTCAAGGATTTCGCTGTTATCCAACCTTAAATTTACACCATGGTCGCGCAAACGAACTAGGGTCTGGTGTAGTTGATCGCCACATGTTTCCATTAATTCCTCATCTACACTCTCATATCCCTGTCTTAAGTGTTTCTTGACTGAAAGTTTTCCCCCCATCGGATTTCTACGGTCTCCGATCTACCAATGGATATACCGATCCGTTCTACTGTATGTGTCTATATGGGGTGCAATTAAACTCTCCCTGAAGCTGAGAAAAGAAAAAGGTTGTACTCACCAGAACAGCTTGAAGAAAAGAACCAGTTCAAACCTCATCGCGGGTTGTGCCGGAATAACGTTGATCACTTGCAGTCCTTGCAATTCTTGTGATATCACGTCGGGGTCACCACTTTGTAAGGGAGGTGACAACAGGCCTATGCCTTGTCCTCCTAATGCGTATTCCGTCTAACCGGTACTTTTAGATGAGACTTAGGTGAGACACTAATTTAAACTAATCTGACTCCATTTATAATTATCAACTAGGTAAAGATTAACTGTTAACTATTAATAGTAGCACATCTACTAAGATTAGAGTCTATCTAATAAAACTAGGTCTTGTTAAATAGTTCAGTGATAGGAGATATGGGCATAAAAGCTAGACACCAATACTACATAACATGTGAGAACAGCCTGATACCTGGGTTGAGATATTCAGCGGTCCAGAACTTAGTCTACACTAGCGGTTACAGAACATAACACTCAATCTTATCTATTTCCCTCAGAGGTTAGAGTGTGGCATAGCCAACAAAACTACATAACATGTGAAAACAGCCCGGCACCTAGGTTGAGATGTTCAGCGGTCCAGAACTTAATCTTAATTAATAGTTACAGGACATAACACTCAAACTTCATATTCCCCTCAGCGGTTAAGAGCTTAGTATAGCACCCAGTGAAACTCACTATATAACTATGAAAGTCTAGAAACTTAAAGAATCTCAGACTACAGACCTCTTTGGCTCCTAGGCTTACTAGGAAAAAGACTCAACAAAGTAATTGCTACAGATTAACAGTTAGTGGTTTATTGTGACCTTAATTGACATATGTAACAATGTAACAATATTCCTAAAGTAATCTAAAGACAGATCTAAAGATAACAGTTAAGAATAGTGCACAGTACATTTGAAATACAATGTTGTATGGTATATTTGAAGTGATGGTTACATGCAGAGCATGGGAGGTCTCATACTACCAGACAAACTCAGCGAGTAGGTCTTTGTGCTTTCCTTAAATATCCAACCAGAACATTACACCTCAAATTTACATTGAGATTGGAATTTGGCACTATTTACCGACTATCACCACCATTTGTTCATCATGGCCTTTGATCATCACGGGGCAATCCTAAACCCATCAGGAGCAGGAAGGGGAGTGTCTCTCCAGAATGGAGACATTTCTCCCAAAGTTCAGAGATGTTTTATTAAGGTTATCTTTAACATTTCTTCATTGAGACCATTGTACTTCTCACACTGAGACCATTAAAATGATACCAAACACAAAGACATTCACATTTCATATTAACAAGATACATTTCAGATCCAGCATTTAAAAAGATTCTTCAGCTCAGTAGACATCCTCAAGCAAGATGGTCAGTTGCCCTTTGGCCCCATCTTCAAGCAAGAGGTGTCAACTGCCCTTTTGGCCAGGCTTCATGATTTTCATTTGATTAACAACACAATGCCCGAGGTGAGGAGCGGAGGTGTGCAAGGTGAGGAGCGGAGGTGTGCAAAGACAATTAGGGTACCCCATGGAATAGCCTTACACTGACCAATAGGAAGACAGAGCGCTCTGTGGCGCACAGATGTAAACATGGAAAAAGAACGTGCTCCTGCAGTTATTCATTATCTAATAATCTACTTCATCCATGAGATATTCTGTTTACAGGCACTGAAAGAAGCCATACCATACCTCAAATTCTCTCTGGAGTACACAAATCCTGTGATGTCCTCTTTGGGTCACCCAGGAAGAGCCCACAGTCGCTTCTTCCTCTTCTTTTGCATTTTTCTGAGCACAAAAGCGCTACCATCACTAAGAGCGCTTCTTTAACCATGATTGTCAGATTCTATGCTTCTTCCCCGTGATGACCTACAAACTCACGCAAGGACCTGGGCGATGATTGGTTGGTGACTATCGTGTAGTGTTGCCAGTTCTCAGTGCTTAATCTCAGTGCTTCATTACATAGTGAACATCGTGAGGGACAGAAATGTCCTGTAGTCTAAGCTTGGCATAAGGGAGACACTTATGAGGGCCACCCTTCTGAGGAAACCCATTTCGTCTGTTTGTATTGGCGACCTCGTTCTTCTGGTCATTACCCTTTGCTCATGACTATAGGTGAGAGATGGAATGAAGATAGACCAGAACATCGAGAGCTTTACTTTTTTGCTGAGCTCCCTTTTTGTCACAACAGTGCAGTAAAGCGAGCGCTCCATCCTTCCCTCACTCATGAACAAGACCTCAAGAGACTCAAACTCTGTCACTTGAGGCATGCACTCATCCTCTACCTGCAGTAGACAGTCCATCTGCTTCCCACTGAGAACCATAGCCTTTGATGTAGAGGTGCTAATCCTCATTCCTTCCACTTTACACGCTGTAAAACCAATCCAATGAGCACATTAAAGCTTGTTCGATGATTTTGCTACATTAGATCAAGTGTGAAAGCTGTTTTCAAGCCCGAAATTTGCCCAAGGAACCGATCTCTGGTCCTTGTGGTCCTCATTGGTCTGTGGTTTGCTTTAAGCAAACTATGATCCTAAAGAAACTCCGGACAGGAAGTTTTCCTTTCTAAACGAAGGGAAAGTTTCTAATAGCTGATAAATAGAGATATGTAGATGCTAACCAGACATAGGAATGAAAGAAGCATACTTTAAGCTGTGGTCACACTACATTTAGCAAAAAGGGTGTGACTAGTGCTGGTCCAGAAACCAGCTCATCCATGCCAGCATTAGCTAACTATCCAGCCATGAACAGTATGTAGCACATTCACTTCCCTTCCCCACATCTATGTTAAAGCAGGGTGTGAATTATACAGTGCTAATTGGGGGTGGGGTGGTTGAGTTCTTCAGTGTGCTTTAGTGAACTGAAGTCTTCTCACTTCTCACTTGCTTGTTTACTGTAAAGGTTGCAGTACATAAATGATGAATCCATTACAGCAGTTAATGCGGTGCATACCCTGACCCAGTCCCGCACAAACATACACAATGCTATTGGTTGCAACCATACACAAGATGAGTAGGACTACTCATATAAAAAAAACTAGTTCATCACTACTACAGCCACCAGAGTAAAGCTTTTAGTTTATTGTTCACACTTTCCCTACAACCTTAAAAAATCTCCCCACCACCTTAAAAAGGTGCATATGTTACACCAAGCCTGCAGTAAATGTTAATTGCTTTATGGGTTTTATACATTTTTACGTATGTTGTCTAGAAATGCTAAACAGTCCACATGAAACTAGATCTGGATTTTAATTGAAATGGTCTGTTCCACCTTAAAAGCTGAAGATATTCAGTTCAAAGTGCTTAAACACGCATTTTTAGACTGAAGCACCATATAAAGGAGAACTGGTGTGAAAAGAACTTGGACTGTAGTGAAACATGATAAAGAGTAAGAACTTCTGTCAAATAGCCAGCATTCCAAAATACAGCGCTTTTAGCCGATGCTCCCAACAGGATTACAATGCCAGCTGAAATCTGATTGGCCCCCTGAAATGCCCCTGACCTGTCACTCATCTGTCCTTTGCCAAGCAATGATTAAAGTGATTGTTGATTTTTTTTCCCTTTTGATTCTTACAATTTTTTGTGTGAAAACCTTTGGTACAAAATTAACTACATAGATTTCAATGAGTTAGCTTTTTATAAATTACATTCAAGTGTTTAAACATGGTGTAACTGGTAAAATAATATTTGGCCTCTCTGTGAATATTGTGGCTCCCTATTTAACATAGAACAATAATTTTATATAATAAAAAAGCCCTGTATTTTCTGCACTATAAGGTACACTTAAAATCAACATTGCACCTTATAATCCGGTGCGCCTTATGTATGAATATTACCAGTTAGGTTATAAGGAACAGTTAAGCCACTCCGATGAAGAACAGCTTTATACAGGAGTTTCAATTCAGTTCTCCAGCACCGACACTGGAGCAGTATTAGCATTAGCCACAAACAGAGCTAAACTGTTCAGAGGTGAGTATATTGGACTGTAGTCTATGCATTTACCATGTTAAAACAAGGGACGAACTGATAGCTAATATTGCCCTGGCGGTCAAAATTTACAAGCGCTAACTGCAGCTAGCGCTAGCATTCTGCCACTAATGCTAATGTGGCTGCACCCAGCCTTAGTAGAAATCTGGAATTCTAAGCTTACTTTGGCTACATTTACACCTATTTATAGATACCTCACTCGCGACCTTCCTCCAGATTTAACAAGGGAAACTGAATTTGGTCAGAATCTCCATAAATGACCCCCGTAACACAGAAAAACCTGGATTTTTTTTAGCAGGGAGATTTGTCACTCACTGTCAGCTTGGTAAGCACCTTTCATCAATTTCATTCATTTCTGACAGAAGCTTGTTTGTCTGCAGCTTTAATTGTACCACAGAAAACCTAAAACCTGGAAGCTTCAAACTGATCTTACTTATCACTGATCTACCAGATCGATAAAGCTGTAATCTCACAATAAAACAATGATTCTTTTGTTGTTGAAGTTGATTTTTGTTGTATAACAAGAAAAATGCTTTATCAGTCTATCACTCAGGCTGGTACGATAGCGCACAGGCCTCTGGGAATTGTCCAGAGTGCTGCAAAGCTCACTCAGGGGACACATGAGGAAAATGTCAACTAGTCTCACACCTGATCCGTCTGCGAGACTTTACACTGACTGAATCCGCTACAGACACAACTCCAGCACTTCACACTGTCGATTCACACATCCGACCTGCCATCCTTACCTGTCTCCAACAGCTGCGGATCGAGAGGATGGCACAACAGCTCTCGGTTCACTTCCGTCAAAATATGACAAATTATCTGAGACCTTCGTAGACCACCACTGTAAGTCTAATGAGAGACGAGGCTGAACTCGCTGGCAGTTAGCTGGGCTCGCTGCCATTCTCTGTACTGTGGGCCTCTTGCAGAAGAGTCAGCTGCAATTAAGATACAATGCGGAAAAAGTGCGATTTGGAGAGGAAAGTGTCAGACAAAATCACATATCTGTGTTCAGCCAGGCATGCCTTCGCCGCAACAGCGTAATTGGACAAGGACCTGGCATCGTTCAAGTCTGCGCTTGGCCAAGGGATGCGTTTGTTTAGTGACGGCAAACCGCAGCCCTCGTCAACAAATTGTAATGTTCTATTGGGGGGATATAATAAATTATTGCAGGATTGAATTTAGAGGGAGTGGTAGAGAGTGGCAAGCTGCGGTTTTGTGTCATTCAGCACAAGATACGACAAAATGACCACATTTTACCCCACCTAAGAGGAAGAGGGAGATTTTTTTTTCCAGACAAAGGGATGAAGTGATGTTCAGACAGGTTTGTGGTGAATGCTCGTGAATGCTTCTGAGCAGTAAAGCAGTGTATTAATGTGTGTGTGTATGTGTGTGGCTGTTGTTCGTTGCTGACCCGTGCTGAAAGGGAACAGGCCTGTTTGGTGACCCGCAGCCTGCAGACAGTCTGGTGGCAACTCAAAGGTTACACAGTGAATAAAAAGTGGGTGAAGTGAGTTTCTGCTTTGTTCCTTCTTTGCCTCCTTGTGTTATCCTCTCAGCGCTGGCTGGTGGACAACAACCTGCAGTAACACTTCCTATAAACGCATTATAATGCATTATATGGCCTAGAAAATACCTTGTAATTACCATAATGTCCTTGTGTAATAAAGCAAAAGTACTAGTATAGCAACGTACATAACAAACTGTAGAATACATGTTTCATGTCTCTTCATAAAGACAGATTTGATAATGCCATTATAAATTAAAATGCATTATGTGGCATACATGATACCTTATAATGACCAACATAACTTTATATAATAACTCTGTAAGTACATAAGTACTAATAGCGACATACAGAACACTTAACACTGTAAAATGCTGTAAACGTTTCTTCTTAAAGACATCATAAAGATATCATTTCTAATGTTAATATGTACAAAAGGTCTTTTGAACAGGCATTAGGAATCCTCTCTTTTTAAAGGAGAACTCCATTGTAAATTGTACTTGAGGTGTAGTGAAACATGGTAACGAGTACGAACTTTTGTCAAACAGCCCACCTCCATTCACCCCAAGCATTCCAAAATACAGAACTCCTAGCCGATGCACCCAACTGGCTTACAATTCTAGCAATGGGGCAAAGAGCTGTCCATTCAAAGAATTGGCTATTTTTACCCTAATTAAAAGCCCAATGTAGCACAGCTGATGCTAGTAATATAAACTAAGCAATTCTGGTCAATTTTAAAAGAAAAACAATAAGTCTTATATGAGCGGACTCTAATCCCTTATTCTTGGCTTTACTGTATGATACTGTTGTAAACAAATCAGTCATAATGTTTTATATCATTACTGAATTTGGATGAAATGATAGCTAACATTAAGCTAGATCTCCTAACATTATTGACCACCTGAATTCAAAACACTTGGACCCATCGCTCTTTGTTTCTTCATGATCAAATTGGCTGTGGGCAGACACTGCTCCTGACTCCCAGTCGCCGACTGAATCAGATATTAAGCATGTTAAATCCCTGCTAAAAAATGGCAATGCACAAAAAACAATAGTCTACGGTGGAAGGCTAGTTTATTAACTAGCTTTTTACCAGCATAGGGTGTTCTTTTCAGTTTGACCAGCTGCATTTTTTAGCAGGGAGATTTGGCGCTCAGTGTCGGCTCGGTGAGCGTCTTTCAGCAGTTCACACTACACGACAAAATGTAATTTCTGACAATAACTTATTTTTCTGTCTGTCTGTCGAAAATAAAGCAACAATTTTCTTTAGTTTAAAAGTAAAAAAAAAATTGTTGTATAACCTGAGAAAAATGCTTTATCAGTCTACCACTCACGCTGGTTTCATAGCGACTGGTAGTTTTAAAAAAACATAATTCCACGGAACTAATGTTCAGATCTGTTTCCCTGTCCTACCTATTCACTTGCACTTATCAGTCAACTTATTGTGAATTAATTTCAAGATGGTGGTGTCAAGGAACAACCTGAAGGTACTGTGTGTATAAACAGTCTCATTTAATAAACTACTTGTGCGCTTTTAAAGTTTGTTAATGGTGTAAAAATATCTATTTTTTTGCATAGGTAATTCTATGCCCCTATCGCTGTATTTCAGAATGCTGGGGGTGAACAGAGGTGAGCTTTTCGACAAAAGTTTATTCTTGTTTTTATGTTTCACTACACCCCAAGTCCATTTTACACTGGAGTTCTCCTTTAAGTCACATACTTGTGTTTTATTATGTTATATTGCTGTTAGTACAAATGAGTCATTATACAAGTTTATGACAATCATTATAAGGTATTATATAAGCCATATAATGCATATACCTCATGCATAAAGCATTATGAATACAGGATTCACAGAAAATGTTACCAAACCTGCTTCATAAATACACTTAACACAAGTAAATAAGTACATCCTCATATGGCAGCTTTATTGTTCAGGAAATTACATGTATTAAACCCACAGACTCCACCCATGTGCCAGCGCCCTGTCCATTTTTTTGAGTGTTTGCGCACCACGAGAAGCTGAATGGTTAGTAGTAGTCTTTGGGCGCGGGGTTGAATAAGCTGTCGCTGGGCTTGGGCTAGCAGTAGTGGGTGGGGTCGCGTCAGTCCTCGGATCCTGTAGGTGGGACAGCAGTGCTGCTCTTCGTTGTGCTCTTTTTGATTGGCTGCAATATAGCAGTGTTATGATCACAAGCAGTGAGTGAAAGAAAATATATTATGGCTTCTGGATATTGTCGAATGCACAGGAGGCTTCACTTGGTTGAGTTGTGCAGTTGTTTAAATTCCGATTATGGGGTCACCATTGCTGTTTGTAGTTCCACATCCACAGGTACAGTCAGCAAATGTGTTTTTAGGTGCTGGAAACTGTGCTGTTTTATCTTCAGTTCAGGAATAACTCCTATAATGGACTTCCTTGGAAACTAGGAAACTCATGACCTCCATTTAACACAACACTGTTTTTTTATTTTTCTCAGCTCGTGTAGTTCACATTTAGAGTCATGTTAAAACATTAGGACCCACCATGGAAAACATTGTCTTTTTAACCTTATTTAAATCATATGGACATCTGAGCTTTATTTAAACAGTACTGAGAGATGAAGCTTATATACAGAATAGAATAAGTTACAAAAAAGCAAAACCACATGCATTATTAGTGTTTTTTCCCCCTTTGGCTAAAAGAAAGTTTTCCTACTCCTCCATGCAGAATTCTTTCAGCTATGTGATGTTTCATCTCCAGTTTTTGGATGGATTGCAGAGTTGTGACAAAATACAAATATTGCGATACATAAAATTGTTTTCATTTGTGATACATTATCGATACATTGCATCAAATGTCTATACTTTTATTGAAACAGAGGCACTCTAAACATGCCCCCCCAATTTGACATGACCCCCAAGTTACTACTGCATTACTTCATGTGGTGGCATTAATGAAATTAATAGGGTAAACCTGCAGTGAAGAGAATCGTAGAGAACTGTCTTGTGATCTATCGAATATTGCAGAATATCTTGATATCATCAATATCGTGGGAAACGTATCATGGTGATATTGTATTAGGAGGATATCGTATTATCAAAAGCACAAGCACTGAGATCTTTCTAAATCTGTTTTCTGACTCATCTGTATCTACAACCTTCTTTCTGAAGACCCCAGAGAGCTTTTGGATCTGCCCATGGTCTCACATCGTCTCTCAATCTCTCAATACTGTTCAAATAAAGCTTAGATGTCCGTATGTTTCAATTTTTTCAAAAAGACAAAGGTTTTCATGAGGTTTTCTGTAACATGACAGTAACATGGAACAAAACAAACAAAAACAAAAAACAAAAGTGATTTTCAGCTCATATTCTACTTCATAGATACGTCAGAGTCCGAAACACACTTGAAAGCAGTGCGTCTGAGGTTAAAGGTAAGAAACTGTAATGTGCAGGTTTCATTGCAGATGAAAACCCAGACTGTAAATAAAGAGAGAACTTCACTAATGACTTTATATATATACATATATATGAATATTTCATCCACATTACAAAAATAAAGAACGTCATCTTATTTAAACATCTCCGTAAAGCCGCTTAGCGTGAAGTGCCTTCCCCAGAAGAGTCCTCGCCATGTCAGCTAGCGCACGAACGCGGCTCTACAGCCAACGAAAAGCCGTAGCTGTGCTTTGTCCCGTACGCACCTGCTAGAGATCTGACCCCTTCAGCCAACACACCTGTACCAAAATCATAACATCAGCTCGAATATTACTTTTGGAAAAATAGGCATTGAAATAAGGATGAGATTTAAAAAAAGAGGGATTATACGAGAAGTTCTAGTGTAGTTATTTCAGGTTTGTTTTACAGTGAGACCATCATAGAAATAGAGTTTTACACATGTACACGTAAGTACTTACATACACACTTTTTTTTCTCATTTTTTTTTGTTTTTTTTTGTTTTTTTTTACCTCCAGTTCGGTCTCAAACAAATTGGTCCACCGTGGCAGTTTTTCAAACTCAGAAAGTGTGCTCAGAAAGTAAATCACTACTTCACATTGAGGGTGGAGCCATAGTTTTATCTGTCTTTCTGTTTGTTTGTTTGTTTGTTAATGTTTTTCTTTGTTTTTTTTAAAAAGTATCAATCTCTCGTGTGCTTTCATTTAATTCATATTAATCCTTCTTCAGTCTTCCCTCCGGCGAGTGGTTTTTCTTTCTTTTTTTTTTTTATATGACAATGATAAAATCCAGAAATGGTTAAGATTCATAAACAGCCACACACACACAAACTGTCCTGTCTCTGGTCAGCTGATCGTCTCACTTCGGATCTAACCCAAGTGAAGGACCAGCAGCAGGAGGGGGAGGAGCCAAGCCAATGCCGCCGGGTCGAGACGTCCAGGGCTGCTGTCGTACAGCTCAGGTGAAGGGAGGGTGGAGTCACTCCATAGTCTGTCTCTGTCGTTCATCTGCGAGAGGAAACGAGGTGGAAAGATGGAGAAAGACAAAGAAAGAAAGGAAGAGAGAGAGAGGGAGAGAGAGAGAAAGAGAGAGTTTGGCCTCGTCTTTTCTCTCTTTTTTCCTGTTTCTGTTTTCTGCCTCCTTTCATTTATCGTCTCGCCCCCTCTTTCACTGTCTGATCTCATGTCTTGCGTCAGTAGACTAACTTGCACACCAGGAACCGACCTACGTGTGCTGCAACCTCTGTCTCTCTCTCGCTCTCTATCACACAAACACACACAGCCTAGCGCTGGAAGCATTACCTGTAGGGGTGTGAAATCGCATCAGTCTAAAGGTAGATATTTAAGTGCACTGAGGCTTAAATAGAACAGTTGGTTTAAATCATTGTGATACGTATTGCTCTCAGTGTTTTGCCACAATAAACTTCTTATGATATCTTATACTCCATTTTTAATAAATGTTAGTTAGTTAGTTAATTAGGTGTTAGACGAGACAAGAAAAAAAAATACAGCACTTTTAAAAAATATCACATCACCCAAAGAAATTAAATAATTTTATATAAATTAGAATATTCAAGATTTAGACATAGACATAATTTCTAATATCAGATTTAGCTCAGAACATACAACTTATATAGAAAATCAATCAAATTAAAAAGATAAAAGGCTGTTTCTAAGTTTAGAAGCAGTGAACCAAAATGACCGATCACCTTCAGGGGGGACATAGTGCACTATAAGCTTCTGTGGTGCGGCCTAAGCTTTTGTTCTTAATTGTATTTCCTACCCTTACATTAGTTTTACTATTTTACACTTTAAGTAATTTTGAAACCAGTACTTGTACACTTTTGCTTAGTAAAAGGTAAACATTTGAAGTTGATATCTTAATTTCTACAGAAGTATTTTAAACCCTAGTATATATACTTCAACTGAATGTGAATACGTTTGACCTTTGTTCCACAGATCATTTAGACAACTCAAATGCATTAATGAAATGTTTTTACATTCCATATAACTAGTTTTGACATGATTTTTAGAACAAATACAAATAAGGAAATTGTTGTTATGTCATGTATGTTACACAGATTTTAACCTTAAAATATTTACAATCATGCCCTTTTTTATCATGATAAAAAAGAGTGAGTGAGCTGCCGAATTAATTTATCAATTTAAAAAAATATCATTTGTATTAATATTCAGAACTGGATCTGAGCTCTTATTGAATAAGGAGAAGACCCAGATACAGATTAAATCTATTTTCTGGGTAAATAGGATTTTAACTGTGAAATTGCACTGAGAAACTGCAGTTCAGTCCAGGACTATTCTAATACTGTGAATAATGTCTACTAAGTCTACACTATTTGTGTAGAGAAACTAGCCTTTAAATCAAAGTTAATCATTCTACAGCATAGTTCTACTGCTTGTGTTAGAGTTTTTACAAGAGGTGCTGAAAGTCAGGTTTCATAGTGAAAAAAATACATTATGGTAAAATTCACCAATGCTACTACTGACAGTAATGTAAATCATACTCTAAAGATTAATTGAGAGATAAAACTGTATTGATTCTGTGGTAAAGTGCAGATCTACTGTGATGTAATGAAATTACTCAGAGCTGCATGTTTTACCTGTGTGGGCATCTGAGGATGGAGGATGTTGTGCTGGGTCTCCACTCCCATGCCTGAGGTGGAGGAGGTTATGGTGCTGGTAGGTTGGTGCCGGTTTGGAGGGATAGTATTTGCGCTGGCTGCTCCTGGCTGGTTGGCGGCTGATCTGGGGTCAGTGTCGTTGCCAAAGGCAAGAATGGCATTTTCTGTTTAGAACAACATGAAGAGAGATACTGTCACCGCCCTGGATGTTTTATAGATGAATGCACACACATGTCATGCTTCACTTAGCCTTCTCTTTCAGCTATGTCTGTTTCTGATGTCTCTGAGCATCAGGTTCATGGTTCAGTCAAAAACAGTCAACTTCAAATACATAGAGAACTATTCTACAAATACAAGTAATACATGTGTTGGATTCATATGTCATACTATTGGTTTATACACACAATACAGACAATATGAGTAGCTCTGTATCTTTAGAGGCATAGCCTCTGTTCCACATTAAACAAGTAGGACCCGCCATGCTATGGGATTTTGAATTTCACTATTAACCATTCAAGCACAGTTCATGGTGCCCTTGTAAAAAAAACTATTAAATATGGGAAAATGTTGCTTGTTTTTGCAAATGGAAGGTATATACATTCACATTATTATTATTTTTTTAACGGAACAGTACAGAGAAAACGAGGTCATTCACATGCAAAAGTTTGTCAACTCTTAAGAATCTTTTATAACAATTTAGGCCAAATCCTATTTCACCCCATGCCTCTAACACTAAGCCCTACTGCAATTTGCACATGTATGCTTAGTGGTAGGGTGTCCCAATTCTTTTTTGGTATAGAGTGGTAGAAAGAAGTGTTAGGGCTACACAGCCTCCTAACAGAGAGTTTTCATATAGACATTATAAACAAACAGCTCTACAATGTTCTACCCATTCTAAGGCAGACTCTAACTCCGACTACAAACAACCTCAGATTCAAACCCTGACTCTGAATGAACTTAGATTCTGACTACAAACAAACTCTAACTCGTTCACCGACTCTAAATGAACCTCAACTCTATCCCCAAACTCAGAGTTGAGTTTGACAAACTCCAAACTTAGAGTTCGTTTAGAGTTGAAGTTCATAACAACTCTGGCCCCAACTCAGAAGTGAGTAATCAGTTTACAGTCATAGTTGTAACGAATTCCGACTCTGAACGACTTTGAACGAACTCCAACTGGGTCCCTGACTCTGAACGAACTCCGACTCGGACCCTGACTCTGAATATACTACAATTTAGATTTAGACTCTGAACAAACTCAGACTCGGACTCTGACTCTGAATGAACTCTGACTCGAATTCTGACTCTGAATGAACTCTGACTCGGGTTCAATTTCTGACTGAAATTAGACTCAGATCTTGACTTTAAACAAACTCTGACTTTGAACTCAACTCTAGATGTTTGGAGTATGTCCAGAGTTGAAGTTCATTACAACTCTGACCCCAACTAATTTAGAGTGAGAGTGAACGAATTTAGAGTGAGTCTAGGTCTAAGTCAGTTTACAGTCAGTCAGAGTTCTAACAAATTCTGACTCTGAACGACTTTGAACAAACTCAGACTCGGTCCCTGACTCGGAACGAAGTCTGACTCGGACCCAGGCTCTGAATAAACTACAATTTGGATTCCGACTCTGGACAAACTAAAACTCGGACCCAGACTCTGAATAAACTACAATTTGGATTCTGACTCTGGACGAACTCAACCTCGGTCCCCCACTCTAAATAAACTCTGACTCGGATTCCAACTGTGAATGAACTCCAACTTGGGTTCCATTTCTGACTGAATTCAGACTCGAACCTTGACTCTGAATGAACTCTGTTTTGGACCACGACTCTGAAAAAACTCCAACTCAGACCATGACTTTGGATGGACTCAGACTCGGATTTCGACACTAAACAACTCTCATAACAAAAGTAAGGGAACAGCTGTATGTAAACTGATCACAAAATATTAGTGAGGTGAGTTGTGAGTGAGGTGAATGAAATTTTGGTATGGCAATTGTGCTCATAGCAAGGTGGCATGATTTTTTTTGTTGTTGAGCTAATATGTGCCATACTCACTTCATAAGAGTGATGGATTCGTAAGGAATTCTCAGGCCTGGCACAGTAACAACAGCACAATAAGGTAAAGCAAGGCACAGAGCTAATATTTCCTCCACTAATAGATGGCCCCTTTCCCACACATTCAGTGACAGCTTGCCAGAACAGCCTCCTCCAACCCTGGCAAACGCTAAAGTTCCATCACAAAACGAGCTCCTGACAACCCACGACTGAAGCTGCAGAGTTTTCACATTGTTAGCATAATGTAAAGCAAAGACGACTCCATCGGGCGAGAGCTGAGGTGTCTGTAGGTATTTACTGAAACCCTGCACAACCCTGCCTGATTTCACTAATGAGCTCCGTTCAGCAATGAAACAACCTGATCAGTAAGATCATGGTGGTGCTGGTTGTGCAAGACAGGGATGAAGAACTCTATGAACTGTGTTTTACAAACAGCCTGGTAATGATTGGTCCCACAGCTGCACCATGTGTTTGGTTAGCAACACAGTGGGAATCCACACACTTATCAGGGAGCTGACAGTTCATTATTTTTTGTCAGATTTTCTAAAAAAAAAAAAGAAAAAAAAAAAAGACATGAAACAGTTGGATATTTACTCAGGCAAGGCGGCAAAGGCAGCAGGAGAACGCTATACATGCATGTTATCTGACATTAGATTGCAAGATGCTAACCATCAGATTCAGTGGATCCTGGAATGACCCAGCAGTAAAGTGAAAAAGACATTACTGGTTTATATTTAAAAATCTTACATAAACGCCCTAATGAATCATTTATGCACAGCACATTTAAAATAAAGATGTTTTTCATTATCTTTAGTAAATACATATTCACAGTTTACATCATTTGGTAATTTGGAAAGATTTACTTGCCTTTTCAATTTTTCACCAGTGGTTTAACTTTGCTTATGTAAGAAAATATTACATATGAAATATTTATGGTACATGATGAAATTTTCATTTGATAAAAAAAAAAACTGTGTGGAGAAAAGTCATCCATTTATAATAAAAACTACTATAATAAATATTAAATTAACACAATAATATGACCAAGCAAAACCTAATGAGAAGAATGCATCAACAGGACATTCCACTCATTGTTTTCCTGCTGGACCCTCCCTGTGAAAATGTTAAGTGCTTGGGTAAAAAAAAATAAAAAATAAAAAAAAAATAAACAAGAAAAATAAAATCTCTCAATATTAACCCAAATCAGTTTATTCACCTGCCTCTTCACAAACAATGCTCTCATTTTACTGCAGCTCCCAGTTGTTTGGGCCAAACACAACAGACGTCTGTACACACAATGCAAAGAGGTTCTATTAAAATACCAGGATGTGAGTGCTGTATGCGTCTGCTAATGGACTGGGAATGAAGCCAGACCAGCATGTCTCTGACAGGTGTGCTGTGAGTTATTAGAACAGACAGCCTCATCCTGGAGAGTCCGGAAACTTTTGCTGCAACTGGAGGTGGAGAAAAGGAGTGAAAGAGCGGTAAAGGAGAAATGAGACAGGTGACATCTAATTTTGCGTTGAATGTTGGTGAAATCATAATAGTCCGTTCATTCGCTTGCTTTTCCACTGATGTTGAATACTTACAGTTACACATACAGTTACACCTCCACCTTGTTTAACTTCATTTTACAACTAATACAAAACACACAAATCTAATATAGGGCATACACTGCTATGCCAAAAGTTATGGAGTAGTAGTTCTGCAACGATTAGTTGATATAATCGACATTGTCGATTATTCAAACTTGTTGACAACAAATTGCATTTTCCACTAAACATTAATTTGTAACAGTAGCACATTACACAAAGTGCTGGGGACAGAAGCGCAGTGGGAGATGGGTAAAAGGCTCACTCAAACAGTTTACACTCAACTTAGTCTGTGTCTCCAAAAATGCCCAAACACAAAAGATTACATATTTAATCACTAAGTATCAGTACTTTCTACATTTAAACATTAGACATTTAAATGCCTTTTAAATCTCATGTTCAGCTGTTTCTATTGTTTTTATTGATGGAGAACATGGCAGAAATAATTGTTGACTAATCGAAAAAATAATTATCAGATTAGTCGACAACCAAAATAATCCATTAGTTGCAGCCCTATGGGGTAGTAAAATGTATACTAATTATAAAGTGTTACGTTAGTTAACGGCTTGGAAATATAAGCAATATGGATCTAATTTTTAATTCTTGATATTTAAATTAATATACAAATATTGATTTCTAATCTCTTAAAACTTTATGAATATGAACATGTTTTCTTTGCATTATTTGAGGTCTGAAAGCTTTGCATCTTTTTTTGTTATTAAAGACATTTCTTATTTTCTGCAAATAAATGCTCGTATGAAAATGAACTCATGAAAATTTATCGACATTTCTTAAAAATTTGATTTATCACCCAGCCCTAATATGTCATATAAATGCAAAATTCCCAGGTGGCCTCCTATGTGTATTCTTGTCATTTATGCAGTACTTAACTAAAAGTAATTTATTTTCTGTTCAAAATAGAAAATACTGTATATTTATTTTGTTTATTTTACTGACTAATTTTGTTGGGAGCCATAAATTATTTCAGTTCTAGTTGCTTATTATTTCTGCTGCTGTTGGAATGTTAATGAAATGAGTTTTAATTATTTTAAAATCATGTGTAATAACTGATATCCAAAAAAACCCAAAATGTGCTTTTTCAGAATTAAACTCCTAACACCTAACTTTAGAAAGGCTACTTACTCAGTGATATATTGCAATGCTTTCTGATCGATTGAGAAACGTCTAAATTGGACAGTGTTCTGAAATGAACCAGAAACTACAGTATAAGGTGAACAGGAATGTTAGCTTGAGGACTTCTCATCACAGCGGCTATATTAGAGTGCATCTGTGACATATTTCAGCGGGCCGTATGAATAATGACTTTCCACATACATTAATTCTAATTTGCCTTAATGGCCTACTCAGTTGAAATTACTTTTGCATGAAAGTCACTTCAATTAAAACGTGGTCATATAAATATATGAATAAAAGATCGCTCGGCATCTGAGCGCAATCTAATCGACGTCGCTTCAGATCTGCAACTCAGAAGGTTTCAGAGTCTTCAATCGAAGCTGAGTGACATTACAGTTTTTGTCTCTGGCGCCTGGTGTTTGCATAACAAATATGTGCCTTTAATTGACAGTGTGAAGCTGTAATGAGTGAATTCTCTGAATCGCTGTGCTGCTTGCAGGAGGCATGAAGTGGTAAGTGATGAGAGAGAGGGAGAAGAGTGTGAATCAATGCTGACACAGTGAATTCCTCCCCAGATATTTCCCACTGCTTCGAGCTGATGCTAATTGAAGTTGCTCACTCATAGCAACGCTTCATTATTATGAGGACACAAATCAATATGGACGCACGCTGCTGCTTCTAAACAGAGAGGCAGACTCAGCCCGGCCATGGCTGGGAGCTCTGGAAGTGTGAGGACAGCAGGAGACGGAGAGAGAGATAGAGGATACGAGAGAGAGTGACAGAGAGAGAGAGAGAGAGAGAGAGAGAGAGAGAGAGAGAGAGACGGATGGAAGCAGAGAGAGGTTATGATTGTGCGTTAGCAAAGCAGAACACAACTTCTTTTTCTCTGTCTTGCTCTAACTTTCTTTTTTAAACACACACACAGATAGACAGACAGATAGGCAGACAGACACACACATTCTTTCATGCATGATCAGAGAGCAGAACCGTTATGAGTACATGTGTGTGTAATGGCAGTCTGCAGCACTGAGCAGTGAGTAGTGACAGTCTGGTAGTTAATGTTTTAGATGTGCTGATTTAGACACCCAGCATTGCTGCATCCCTCTCAGTATCCAGCTCAAACACACACAAACACACACCCACACACACACACACACGTATATATTTTTGGCTTTAAAAACTACATACACATGTTTACAGACATTGTTTGGGATACATAGATGCATAGTATCAAAAAACTTTTAGGGCCCTAATTTAGTCTATAAGCGTATTAAGAATGCCAATGCCAAAACGTGCAAAAGGCATGTGCTAATGTGTGCTCTGACTTTGGCATATTGGTACTTAACACCACAGCACTTCTGTGCATCTCAGCAGAGGACAATGACCTGGGAGAGACAGGAAACAGTATCGCATCCAATGACTTTTTTTTTTATATCATGGAAGCTAACGAATCCTACACTGCTCGATGGAAGATGTATGTGAGACCTGTGAGACCTTCTGTATTAAATGTGGATGAGATTTCTGCATTACTCATGAGCAGGTCTTTTGTAACAACGCAAGCAAACCAATCAATTGCTCAGGGCCCCGAGCTGGCCTGGGGCCCCAGACAACGAATGGTTATAAATTGAATCCAACTACAAACTGTGTGAGAGCCCCTTTAAATTCTGTGATGACTATTGAGAGAAAGTACAACAACATTGTTATTGGAATTTCCCTCAAGGGGGGCCCAGTAGGTAGCCAGCCAGGTTCGTGATTCCTGCAGCAGGCAAAATATGAAAAGAAAAAAAACAAGACATCGGTAAGTGATCATTTACACAGGATAAATAAGAACTACGTGTCATGTACAATTTAGGTCTAATTCAGCAGCAGGTAAGCTAGCAATACAATATATGGTTAATGTGTAAGTTAGCTACAAGCCTGGCAATTAATGCTAATAACTGTAATGAACTAGAAGAGTTAGTGTAACGTGTGTGACTTTGAATAGGCTAATAATATGGCTACACACTGTAATATGCTATTGTAAAAGAATCAGGAAAACGCAGATCTGTTTCAGATTCAGTGTTTATCGTATTAAATGACATTACACCGCAAAAGCCTTAGGCTTAAAATTCTTACTTTCGGTTTTGAACATTCTACGGTGATAATTTATCTACTAAATGGAGAGTAGAAATAACCTACACTAATTTCATGCCTCATATAACCAGATTGGAATATTAATATCTAGTAGTATCCTCGCACACCAGCTTTTCACTGTCTTTAAAGCATAATTCTCAAACAGCAGAACACTGCTATGCTAAGCTGCCATGTTAAGCTACAAGTAATAAGTCCATGTACTAAACATATTGGCTTGGGGTGTTTATAAGCTGGATTCCTTCTAAATATCAAAATAAGATTTTTTTTTTTGCTTGGGGCCCCAAATGCTTCGAAATTGCCCTGCTCACGAGACAGCACCTCACAAGTTACACAGATGTAGCCATTCCCAAGCCATCTCTTGAGGAAACATTTCACATACAATTTACATACTGCCACTCCATGACACATGCACAAACTGCATGGTCCCAGGCACACAAGCAACCCAACTTCTAGGGGAGCTAAGTCATGTTTGGCATCACTGAACGCCTCTCAACCCTCAAAAAAAGAAAAACTCTCAGCTGCCTCCTGCGCTGATCTTTGCTTTTCTCTTCTTAGCTACTCTCCGGCTCTCTCCACTCCATTAGTTTTACTGCAGGGAGCCAAATTACGCTCAATTACTAAGACACCAGAGTGAGCGCTTAGACCCGAACCAACACACAAACACACCCACACACACACACACATACACACATGCACACATACACCACTTTCAAGCCCAGCCCTCAAGCCGGGACACCAGAGAGGGAAAGATATAGTGATCGAATAATTAAAAGAGAATAGCAGAGGAGCCATGGCAGAGGAGCTGCTTTGCTGAATAGAAGGAACTCTCTGGGCCCTCATCAGACTGCCTTTTCAGCCCAGATCTCCCAAAAGAATCACCTCTGCGTTAGCACCATCGTTAGCAGTCAAGCGCCCCAGCTAGGCAGCGTTGTTTCATTCCGCTGAGCCGTGAGTTGAAGCTTCCCGTTGACAGATGCTCTCGTACTGATCCCTATTACTGTCTTGTTATTGGCATTGCCTCGGTGTGTGTCTCTGCAGAAAGACACAGGCAGGTTAAGCCCCAAAGCTTGTATGCACTGATTATGAAGTCTTGGGTAAAGCACACCACAGAACACTGGTTCAAACATTATGGAGGGAAAACTTCAGTAAGTGCAGCTCAATTCCTTCGATAATAGATTTTCAATCATGGGTTTCCCTAAAATTCTGACCAGGAAATATACAGATTCTAGTGTAAATTTTGCTGATAATAAAGTTTGGAACATAATGGAGAATCAGACATATCAGGAATGTGTGGAGATTTCAGGATTTCTAAATGTTTTTAAAAAGGTGTATCCTAAATGCATTTTAAATGCTACTTTTATGAAATGTATTTATTGTTTTTATTTGTATTTATATTATTTTTTTGCCTCCACTCCCGTTCTTTTGACTTTTAGGCATTATACATTTTTTAGCATGCATTCAGTGAAACTGTAATGTAAAATAATGGTAATTTTCCAGCAGTACGGGGTGCCCTGCTGCCAGAATGTACTATTTTTGCAGTCATTTTCTGGCATCACTTTACTGGCATCAAATTACTGTTATTTTACACTTATTTTCTTGCATATTGTCTTGCATCTTTTCTTGCTGTTATAAACTGTTCACAGCTGTCTGGTGTGTTCCTTGGCAACTGTGCAATCACATACAACAGTATGAAAAGCATAAAATAGGATGAAGAAAAAAACAAAAAGGCATTGAATTAATACTTTATAGAAATAAATATATAGCAGGACTAGAAGTGTAGCCATTCTGTGCGCTAAGTGTAGGAGATGAGGATGCATTATGAGGCTATATAATGCTGTGTTCTCAGAATCTGACAATTATGCCTTTAACATACGTATTCAGCCATGTACGACACATGCATGTCAACCTTGGGCTTAATAAAATACATCATCGTGTACAACTTGAGTATTTTCTATGAATAAGTAAAAGATGTTGTTGAAAGCACTGTAATCGTAAACGCTCATGACCACATTTCGTTCTATTTTAGTGATCTACTGTCTAACACACTGGCCAGTGTGTATTTGATATGGTAAGGGCGCAAAAAATGTGCCTTGTGTGGTTCGAAACACTCAAAATGCATGTACTAATCTCTTAATTAATCAAGGGTGTGTTTTGGGCTAAATGAAATAAACCAATCAGTGTACCAGCTGCCATTCTCTTTAAGAGCCAGGTGAGCTCTGACTTTGGCACGTTCGTATCTTAACAGCGCGGTGCTTTTGCCCATCTCAGCAACACCAGCAGCTAAGTTATTTTATTCTTAATTCTGTTTATTGTTGATGTAAAAGCTGCAATATGTGAAGGGAGTCTGATAGGGCCAATAGACCTGGCTAAGTCACTATTGAACTCACACTTACTAAGATCGGTAGTTGCTTTCTCTGGTCCGAATCTGTTAAAGAGTTTGTTTTCACACAGGCTTCAAAATGCATTACAATAAACCACAAAAGCATATTGTCTTCTCTGATTGATCAGAGCAGTCTGGTACAGGCGCAAGAAGTAAATATAGTAAAAGAATTCTTTGTTACACACTGGCATATATATAGCAGCTCTGTGTGAAGCTGCTTTAACACTGAATGTGGCTGCTGTGCTTTCAAACACAGTGTTTTAAATAGGATACACGGCACAGATGTCCTTACAGTAAGCACAGGTGCGATACAGCGTTCAGTGAACAAAACAGCTTAGCATGGAGCAGCAGCAGAGCTGGCATTATTTAGTATCTGTAGTAAATATCTGGATAATAAATCAGGCTAAACTGCAACTGAACAGCAGTTTAGCTCAAACTTAAGGAGGATATTTGATAGTTAAGTCAGATCGCGTTTTCACCACATAACTAAGAACTACAGAGTTCGTTTGGAACCTGACCAATAACTTTTTCTCTTGCATGTTTTGCCACTCGAGTGTGATCACTATTTTCAAGCTGAAACTAAGCGTACCAAGAGTGCAAACCAACTCATTCACTCTCTTACTATTATTCACTATTTCATGTGTAGCAGGCTATAGATTCTTAGTCAAGAGGCAGTTTTAGGACTATTTTAGGACTAATAGCTATTATTGTATTGTTTGGTTCTGAGTGTGTGCGTGTAGATACCATGTAGATATTCTGAATGGCTGTTATTCCACTGTTATAATAATAATCAGAGTAAATATAAAGGCGGGGTGATGTTTCACTTATTTATATCCATTTGTGTGTTTATTATTTTAAAAGGTGTGGGCCTAGTTTTGAACATTCTGCACGTTTAATGTTAAGTTTTATACTGATATCTAGTTTTTTTATTATTAATTATGTAATGTTATGATTTTACCATTTATTAGCGCAGGTGGCGAGATGTAAAATACATTTTGTACATTATACAATCATGTTCATCCTCTTATGAATGACATATTTACAATGTCAATAAGCTTGACTGGACAAATTTGTGAAATTAGCATTTAGAAGAAGAAATACTGCCCAAGAAAATGGAAACAAAGTGATGTTGCAATGCTATATATAAGTATACATTTCTCTGAAATAAACTGAAATAAACCATTTGGATGAAAACTGACTTAGCGTGATAAGTGATGCTAAATGCTGTTTTTTTTTTTCCTTAAACCTGCAGATTGCTGGCTCCTCTGGCTCCTTCACACACTCCCTCCCAACTTTGTGCACAGCAACATCTGGACAGCCAGCCCTGCTGAGTGGAGGATTGGGTGAAGTGTGCGCCTGATGCCATTGCTGCTTAATAAATCTAACGTTTTAATTACTTAACTGAACACTGAAAACATTTTTAGACAAACACTTTTGGTTGCCAAATATTTAGTGAATCTTTAGTAGTGCCTGTATGTTACAGTAAGTGTGTCACAATTTAGGGGCTACATTCTTTGGAAGCTGAATTTAATGACCAATTCGATTACAGTTATTCAACTGTGCACTTCTGGTCTATGCAGCCTTCAGCGGTTACGCCTCGGTAGTCTGTGTCCTCTGAAGTATCCAGTCCCTGAACTGGGACACAGCTATAGTTAGTAGCTAGGTTATAAAATATATAAAATATATAAAATAAAATACTCACTTAAGCAGATGTTGTCATGGAAATGGTCGAGGAAGAGATTGCACTGTTCTCTGTGATTTCCACTGGCAGCACATGAACACCATGGTCCAACATTAGAGGTTGAGTTATCCAGGTAGTTTGGAGTGATGGTGCTTCCTGCAGAGAAAGATAGGAGAAATTAATGACATGTTACATTTAAACATACAGAATAAGTTTTCTTGCCAATTTTTCCCAACTGTAATTTGTCTTGTCTGGCTTGTCAAAGACAGAACAATTACAAAACTACAAATTAAACATATTTATTAAATACTTTTTACATACTTACATTACAATAATATCTAAGCAGACAAACCAACACTTTACAATATCCTTCACTTGCAGTGCTACTCTAATTTACATTTAGCTATCTCGGCAGTGCAATTTTACTCATACATTTAACAAGCGTGCTACTTTTATTACATTATTCACCTTAGTAGTGTCACATGTAAATGAAATGTACCAAGAGAAAAGCAGCCAGTCATTTGATTAGTTATCAATCTAATCTTAAGGCAAAATTATCTAGCTAGCTAGCTAACTACCTAAGCTAACTACTTTAGCTAGCTATCTCAGCTAGATACCTCAGCTAATTACCTCAGCTAACTACATTAGCTAGCTACCTCACCTAACTACCTCAGCTAACTACCTTAGCTAGCTACCTCAGCTAACTACCTCAGCTAAATGCCTATGCTAACTACCTCAGCTAGCTAGTTCAGCTAAATACCTAAGACTAACTACCTCAGCTAAATGCCTAATCTAACTTCCTCAGCTAAATACCTCAGCTAACTACCTCAGCTAGTTAAGTTGTTATCCGAGCCATGTACTGCTCACATCTTTCAGCTTGAACACAATTAATGGTGTAAAACTTCTGTGCTTTTCAGCAGAGGAAGCTTCCTGTGAAGGTAATTTCAGTAATGTTATTTTATGGTTTATTCTGTGTATTATTGATGTAAAAGTTGGGTTTGTGCACTGCTGCGCGTCCATGTGTATGTGTGTAATGAGCAGGGTTGTACAAGTATTGGGCATGCATAGTGCACCTGCATTGCTAAGATGCTAATAATTAATGTCTTACTGTTGGCTGTTGTCAGGTCTCTAATCATTCAGTGGCACATCTATGTTTTCTGTTGCCAAGATAGCAATATGCCAGAAATTTACCCGAACACACCTCACTTCCAAACCACCAAGCCTGGCAATGTAGATATATTCATAACTCCTTCACAATTTAAACAACGCAGGTACAAGGCGTAAAATAGACTGTTGGCGGGGTGTAAAATAGCAATAAGCATCGTAACACACATTGCGCTGGGTGTAAGATAAGGCCCTAAATGCTTAATTTCATTTCATTTAGTAGTATTAGATTATAAAAGTGATCTTAAATCTGGCGTTTGTCTGCATACCACACTGGCAGTATAGCGAGCTACACAGCAGCACTCTGATACACAAAACGGCTGGGTGATGGGGGTGGAGGGGGTTGAGGGGTTAAAGTATGGCCTTGCTGCTGCTATTGAAAATATATAATATATGACTTCATTCAGTATAAATTATATATACTTATTCGGCTGAACACTGATTTTTTTTTAAACACTGTTCACAGTCCATATTTGGAAGTTAAGCCACAAAACCAGCCCCCTGATAAACTGGTTCACACAAACCAATGCATTTACATATATTATCTATTCGGCCTACAGGAGCACAATTATAAATTATTAATTATAAAGTAAGTGTTTTAGTCTGGGCTGCTTTGTGAAAGGGGAAGAGTACAGGAACTCCACTCAGAACAGAGGACATTTACGTTAATCAGTGTTAAACCAGCTGCCATCAGGCACGTTTTTGCATATGAATATGTATCCAGAGTGTGTCCAGAATATTATGTACTTGCATCAAAAAGGGACCTAATCAAGCTCCTTCCACAAATGCATTCTTTTGTAGCAAATTCCCAGAAGTCTAACACACTGATCAGCAGTCAACTAGAACTCCGAACTCACCTGATTCTGTACAAATACTACAAAATCTTATGTACTGATATAATGTGAATTTTGGATATGGATTATTACTTAATGCTCAATAGTTTGCATATCAAGGTATTAAAAAGTTTTTTTGTGCATTAATACAAACAAAGAATAAAACTATTTGTGTTTTTCAGCAATTAATTATGTTTTAAATATGGGGTCACAGTAAATAAAGCTTAATGCATATTTAATAAACAATTGACAATTATTTATAAACTGATTCATACTGAATACATGACATTGGTCATGTGCATGCCCATTCCACTTTCCACTTAAGGCCATTCAATATAAACGGGGCAGTTTCCCAAAAAAAGCCTAGTCTTAGACTGTACAGCATTTTTAAATGGTAATTATCTTTTTTTGGAATCACTTGAGAATTATGTTTCCAATTTAAATTACATTGTAATTTACATACATACAATGTCCCAATTACATATTAACCACTAATACTAACTAGGGTTTGAGTATAAACTATGTAGTATAGATACAAGTGTCAATGTGTCAGTGCTGTGTATCTGCAATTACTCAATATACTCATATTTAGAACATGCTGTTTTTGAGAGTTGTATAATAGTGGACACTGTTATCCCATAGTGCAATGCAAAACAGTTTAAACAGTGGCTGATTAAGAGTCTTAACAATATAAATTTGTTAGCTGAAAAACGAATAGTTGCTCCTTGCTAACAATCATACTATATAGACTGCTGTGAGATTTAGTGCAGCAGAAGTAAGGAGTCCTGATAATGGGCTCTATTTTAGTGATCTACAGGCAGGCCGCCAACCGCGCACTGTGCAGCTTGTTTTAGAGCGTGTCATCAGTGTGTCTTTGGTATCGTAAGGACGGAAAAAATATTTCTTGCATGGCTCAAAATGCTCAAAAGGCATGTACTAATTTGCTTAAATAATTACAGGTGTGTTTTGGGTGTAACATGAAATGAACCAATCAGTGTGTCACTTGCCGAGCCAAGTGCACTTTGACTCTGGCGGATTGGTATTTTAATGGTGCATCGCTTCTGCACTTCTCAGAGCATACCTAGTGTAGTGTACTATATAGTGAATAAAATGTACTGTTGAGATTTTAAACAGCGCTACAAAATGACTAACACCCAATATAGAGCACTATTTATGTAATAGAGAACGATTCTGGATGCTGCTCTGGTGATATTTTTATGAAACACATTTGTGGGCGGAGCTTGACCAGACTGCACCTTTTCTGTCTGATCTCAAAAGTTCTGTAAAACTGTAAGACAACCACTTTATGTTCACAGGTCTATCACTTCAGCTCTGGAGTTGATGTAGGTCGTAGAAAGCTTTACCTTCATACCTGTATGTAGTCTATAAGTAACACAGTAACACAGGGAGCAGGAGAGATAAAGAGAAACCGGATAAAAACAAAAATAAAGCAAAGTGTGTATTTTTGGTTGCATATAGTGATTTGCATGTGTGCATGTTAACTAAAAATTGTAGTTTTTGCCAGCGTTCTAGCAGTTGGAGGTGTGTGTATGGTGTGTGTGTGTATATGTGTGTTCTACAGGGAGGGAGTGAAAGTGACTGTTGTCTCCATTGTTTGGAGAGGGGCAGGGCTGAAAGGAGGGAAAGTGGAAGCACTGCACTCTGGAGCTCTTGTCAGATGGGCTCATTTAAAGACATCAATTTCTTTTGTCCCGGAACACAAAAGTGCAACATCTCCACAGCGCACTTTACAAAATACAGCTGTAATGACACAGAACTAGGCCACAGGGCTTCCTTCTATCTATGTCTCTTTTTCGACCCCCTCCCGACCCTGTGCTTCTTGCTCTATCTCCTTCACTCCGCACATTTCCCCACATTTGCATAACAAAAGCAAAATATTCTAAGGTCAAGGCAGTTTCGAGATAGTCGAGTCGTGAGACTTGAATCAATTAACAGGCTTAAAAGGGGCTCTTGAATGGAAAACTGTATTTTTTACGCCACTCTTGAATAATCAGAGTTCATTAAATTGAAGAGTCGTACTGTGAACCTCAATCTCTTCTGTCCTCCTCTAAAACAGAGCTGTAAACCAAGCCAATTTTAACACTAATTATCAACAGCATAAACTGTACCAACAATATCAACAGCAAACTGCTGTTTAACACTGTTATACAACAGTCTGGAGAGTAGAGTATCAGGCTACACTGCGAGAATAACGGAGAAAACCCAAAAAAGCTAAAGCTAGGTGAACTGGTTAAAAAAAAGACAAGAGAAAGCTCTGGTGAGGGAGTTAATGACACTGGAAAGCTAGGAGCTGTGTTTGGCATGTGGGAGCCAGAGGAATGTGTTAAGAAAGCACAAAAGATAGAAACATTAGATGCACCAAAAAAAGGAGAATCAGAGTAGAGGAGTAGGGAATCAAAAGGAGAAGAAGCCAGCAAAGTGAGCAGATGCTAGGCTAAAGGCTATCCCAGTCAGCTGGCCACAATCTCATCATCAAGCCTTCAATTATAAATTATAAAATAGGTGTTTTAGACTGGGTGCTTTGTGAACGGGGAACAGTACAGGAACAGTACAGCTCCTTTCACAAATGCATTATTTTGAGGCAAATTCCCAGCAGTCTAATACACTGATCAGCAGTCAACTAGAACTCAGAACTCACCTGATCCTGTACAAATACAATCTTATTCACTGATATAATGTGAATTTCGGATTTCGATTATTATTTAATGCTCAATAGTTCAAGGTATCAAAGTATTATTTTTTGTGCATTATTGCAACTAATAATGAAACTATTTGTGACTTTCACAAATAAATGATATTTTTAAACCCAGGTCAAAATAAATAAAGTTTTAAGCATATTTAATAAACTGATTTATACTAAATAAACAAATGGCTAGTTAATCCTCAAAAACACGAGCATAACGTTGGTCATGTGCATGCCCATTGAACTTAAGGCCATTCAATATAAAAGAGGCAGCTCTGTTTTAGAGGAGGTGATGAAAGAGATTGAGGTTCACAGTATGACAGAATGCAATGAACTCTGATTATTCAACAGTGGTGAGAAAACACAGTTTTCCATTAAGAGCTAACTGTACTCTATGCTAACTGGACATTAAGAAGAACCAGAGAGGAGAGCAACACTATCCTATGAAACTAGAAAAAAAAAACGATTTTTTTGTTGTTATAGTGCTAAGTTTTTGCCACGTGACTGAGTGCTGTCTCTATCCTGCAAAACCATTACATTTAGAGCTTGTTTTTGTTGTGAATTCACAATATAGAGGAAAAACAGTGTGTTTCATTCTGAAGCAAGGGTTGTAACAAGGTTGTTCATAAGCTTCTAAAACCACACGTGAGTAGACTCAATAATTATATATTAAAAAAACAGAAAAAGAATTGAACAAACATATTTTTTTGGCAACATTAAGGTTTGATGGGACAAACTTCATAGAATGTCAGCAGAAATTAAATGTAACCTTAAGATACACTGTAGTGAATTTTGTAAATATGTGATCATAGTGTTTGGATAAATTTGATCTAATTGTATAAGTGGGCTTAATGTCAAGGTCCTTTCCAATATGCATGGCAGTTTAACATTTAAACTTTATAACTTTTAGGAGCGAAGCACATATAGGTCAACTAAACTAAAGTATATGTTTTTTATGTATTAATAATGTATCCTGATGGACCCGGCTTTAATGAGCTGTGTTTTTAGACTCCTCACCTATCAGGCCGGTGTACGCGATGAGGCAGGCCCCGTAGTTGTCTTGCTGGCAGCCGCTGGCAGTGAGCTGTGAGGACTGGCAGTCGTGCTGGAACTGGGCCCAGCGAGACCTGAGGGAACCACAACAACACATCCATCATCCAACCAGCCTGCACGTCCCTCCAACACACACCTATAATCACACACTCCTGCTCCATGGACTCTTCCCACTTTTGAATGGAGTTGGGAGTAGTTAGGGTTACACTAGGCTGGATTTCTCGGTGACAGTCTTGCCTGGAAAGAAAAGCTGTGGCAGAAAAACCAGGTACCCCATCTGGAGAAGGAGAGAGTGTGTCAAATTCCAGCCAGTCTGTCTGTTCTACAAAATCAATTAACCATGGAAATGGACCGAGATTGGCTCTATTTGCTTCTTCCTGTGTATACGATGCCCACAATGAATCAATGAAACTGCACTGAAATCAAACATCCCTGCAGAACTTGTAGTCGCTGCACACTCTAAAGTTCTAAAGTTGATTCTGTCTGACCTACAGCTCTGGAAACAAATAGACCACTTAATTTATACATTTCTTTGATTTTACCAAATCTCGAATTTCTTTGATTTTACCACATCTCGAATATAATCAAGAGGCAGATGGATGATCACAAGCCACCAAGCTGAATTACTTGATTTTTCTGCACCAGGAGTTATCCAAAAGCAGTGTGTAAGACTGGTGGAGGAGAACATGCCAAAATGCATAAAAATTGTGATTAAAAACCAAGGTTATTCCACCAAATATTAATTTCTGCACTCTTAAAACTTTATGCATATGATTTTTTTTTTGCATTATTGGAGGTCTGTCTGAAAGCTTTGCACCTTTTTGTTATTTCAGCCATTTCTCATTTTCTGCAAATAAATGCTCTAAATGAGAATATTTTTATTTAGAATTTGGAAGAAATGTTGTCCGTAGTTTATAAAAAAAAAAACAACAATGTTCATTTTACTCAATCATATAGCTATAAATAACAAAATCAGAGAAACTGATGTAGAAACTAAAGTGGTCTCTTATTTTTTTAGAGCTGTATATGGTATTAATACTCTAAAGACAGCTGTAGAGTTTTTGTTTTTATCAAAATGCTCGCTAATTGTTTCTGTTAGTTACAAAGTGCTGGGAAATTTTATGAGTTTTAGCAGTATAGTGCCAGTTGTTTTGGAATTTTACCCTGTTGGGTAGCATTTGTGTAGCTATTATTTCTGGGTTTAACTTTTTCCTGCTTAAAGAATATTTGAATAAAATGGTTTAATGATGTTTATGGAGACAAATAAAACACTTTTTCAGGAGCTGCATTCTAAAGTCCAGGGCTCCAGAAAAACACGGTCCCACCGTCCCATTCTACTTTGGGATGCTTTCGGGAAAATTGGTTAGGAGTTGTTTATGAGGAGACTGTTGTTGTTTGAAATATGACTGGGAACTTTCTTAATGCTTAGCGCAGGGTCTGTTTACAGATAAAGTCACACCTTTAACATAGAGCCAATCACCTTGCTGGTGACACTGCTGGAGGAGAGGGGCATATACTTAAGAAAATCCAAACAACTGATGACATTATGACCGTAGAAAAATACACAAATAAATACAACAGTAATGGTTAAAAAAATACAAACATTTTGGATGGGCGATTTTCAGTTTGGGACAGCTGCCAGAAAGCTTTGGAATGGTTCTGGAACAGTTATGGAAAAAAAAAGTTAGCCTGGAGCCCTGTCCTATAAAGACTCATTTTTAGATTGATTGGTCACACAAACGAATGTCTGCAGGGTGACATCACCCTCTGGCAATTGTGGTGCAACACTTGAAAATGGAGCTCAATGCGTTGTGCCATTTTAAAATGACAGCTAATTTTCTGCAATGTTGTGGTGCTGTTTTTTGTCCCTTAGTGTTGTAGTATGTGTGTAGAGAAAGTGGCTAACCAAGGGCCTGGAAGGATGCATCAGTTGCATCCTTAAAGTTGCTCCAAACTTGAATGCAGAAGCTAAGATATGCAACCTAGGCTTTGGAATGTAGTTGCTAACTTTATCTATTAAAACAGTGGATATACAGGGGTTGGACAATGAAACTTAACACTGTACCGACCACAGTAATGTATTGTCCTGACGGACAGTTCTGGTGGAAACAGGAGAGTTGAGGTGCACATTGAATTCTGCCGTGATTTGGGCAGCCGTGGATACAATACGGGTTAGCACCCAAACATCCCTTTCAGACAGCTTCCTTTTGCATCCACAGTTAATCCTGTTGGATGTGGTTGGTCCCTCTTGGTGGTATGCTGACATTACCTTGGATACCGTGGCTCTTGATACATCACAAAGACTTACTGTCTTGGTCACAGATGTGCCAGCAAGACCTGCACCAACAATTTGTCCGATTTTGAACTCTGGTATCTGACCCATGATGTTGTGTGCATTGCAATATTTTGAGCAAAACTGTGCTCTTACCCTGCTAATTGAAGCTTCACACACTGCTCTTACTGGTGCAATGTGCAATTAATGAAGATTGGACACCAGGCTGCTCCAATTTAGCCATGAAACCTCCCACACTTAAATGACAGGTGTTTCAGTTTCATTGTCAAACCGGAAGCTGCTCTGCTGCAGACAGGAAAGCACTGCAGAGGGTGGTGAAGGCTGCACAGAGGATTGTTGGAGTGAGCTTCCCCAGCACCACAGACATTTACACCTCCAGATGCAGGAAAAGGGCCACCTGCATCAGGAAGGATCCCACCCACCCAGCACACGCACTTTTTGTCCCACTCCCCTCAGGCCGGAGGCTGCGGAGCATTAAGTGCAAAACAACAAGACTCAGAAACAGCTTCATTCCGGAAGCTGTAAGACTCTTAAACTCCACTTAACAACACACTGCACTGACACCAAGGACAAACTACTGTTTACTGTTTACCAACATGGTCACTTTACTTGCACTGAGACACTTTATCTCCATTGCTCTAATTCACATTATCGTGCTGCTATAGCACACTTGCACTCTGGACTTCATGTTGCTGAACCTTTCTACTCTCTATTTATTTATTTTTTTATTCTTTGGGATATTTATCTATCTATTTTGTATATTCTATTTCTTATATTGTATTCTTTTCTTATCTATATATCTATTAATAACAGCTCTTTGGGTGTAAAACTGGATCGTGAGATCACAATTTCGTTCCACCTCATGTACACATGTGATGCGAATGACAATAAAATCTCCTTGAATCCTTGAATCCCTTGAATGTTTGTGTTGATGTGTGTCTATGTATTTATATATCAATCTACACTATATAAACTTAAAATTATTAGGAATTGTTTGGCCGTGAGATCAGGATGTTGGTAAGATCAACACCGCACCTTATTTAAAAAGTATTAAATGGTGCACAATCATCCCAGAGAACACAGTTCCAAATGGATCATAGAATATGTTTTTCTTTCATTGGAAAACCATTGAAAATGCACTATAGTTTAGGACTTAATCTCTAAAAAGACCCATACTGTTACAGATAGCAGTTTGACAAAAAAAAAGATATATTATTAATTATTATAAAATAAAACACAATCCAGGACAGTGGGCCAAGCCCAACTGGTTTAAGATGTTTTAACCCATCATTTTTTACCGTGCCATGTTTGCACTTTTATTGTGCATTGTATTGTGTTATGTGCTAAGTTTATGTTTTGTCCTAAAGTCCCGCATACAATCAAAAAAATGCTGTAGTACCACCACTGAACGACACTACACAACAGGATGCTGGTGAGTGTCTGAGACCAGCCGTGGATTTACCAGTATTCATGCATGTGTGAGGGGACACACACACACACACACACACATACATTCCCAGGTACCAACAATCTCCCAAGGTGCTTAGAATGAACGAGCTATCCAATCAGATGCACCTCAAAGAAGTTGCCCACAGGCCCTCCTGATAGTGTATGCTAATGAGAGTGCTGCAGAATTAAGTGAGCACTACCTGTGTGAAGCCTGATTGGCCAGCAGCGTGAGAGTTAAGAGTGTGATGGTGGATCAATGTAAAAGACAGATGAAAGCCTCCGTGTTTGTGACACTGAGAGAAAGAGAGGGGAGAGAATTTGAAAAAAGAGAAAGCAAGAGAGAGACAGAAGTAGTAAGAGAAAGGTAGAGAGAAACATAGAGAGAGGTAGCGAGAGAGAGAGAGGCGTAGAGAGGGAGAAATGGGGTGCAAAGCTCAAATACAGCCAGTCACTCTAAAGCCCAGTGAGAGGCTGGTGGAGTGACTGCTGCTGTCACCGCTCTCTCTCGCTCTAATTTACCGGCACAGAGTAGAGGACGCAAAGGGGCCACTAAGCCTAAGCACCACATATACCTCAACAGCCCTTACCGTATGCAGCCATCAGCTGACTGTAAAGTGATAAGGGGAGGGATGTTTCCCCAATTCACCTTTCCACTCTCACTGCACCGAGCAGCTCAAATACAGGAGCTTCTCAAAACATCATAACCCTTAACGGGCCACATAAACCAGCTACTGTAGTTATGACCAGCGCTTCAAGTGGAAAAAAAACTGTGCTGGTACTCCTCTTGTTCAAATACTGGTAATACCAATTATTACATTACGAATTTCCTTTTTTTCAGAAAATAAAGGAAGATACAAGCTAATATTTCTGATATTCACTTCGCAAAATAAATGTTTTTACTCACAGATTTTTATCATTACATTACATTGTAATTACATTACATTGTTGCTGTCATGCAAAAACTACAAAACGACAACTTAACAGGAGAAAGAATAAAAATCTTCAAAAACATCTTAACTTTCAATAGAAGTCAATGTAAAAAGATTTATTCCAAGTAATCACTGAGCATCTCTATTGATCCATTCACCATGAAATTATAACATAATAAAAAAAGAACGACTGCCAGATTCACATCACGTCAAACAGTGAAAAATGACAAAAAATGACACACAAGGGTATTTGTATTAGACAGCAATGAAATATAATAATATATAATGCTTTAATAATGTAATATCTCTATGATACAATCGAGATTATTAGGTTTGTGTGTAAACCTTCAATCCCCTTAATTGAAAGCCTCAGGTACGGCTCTTTCACAGCAGTAACAGTACAGCATAATGCACATAAATGCCTTCATACACATAAAAAATAACTATGCAGTCATAATGGCTGCTGAATACATGTGTGATGTTTTCATTACTGTACTAAAACAGAAATTATTTAATAGTTTTAACATGCTACTGTAGTATTTTTTATGTACCAACTTCACACATCACAAATCCCAGCATCACAATGAATGATGGGATCTTCTGTTCCCTCTTACAAGCAGCTCATATCCAACTAATGCACCCTTGGTGTTTGGCTTGAACAAAGAATATTTCAGAAAATTTAGGAACAGGAACAACGGCATCAAACTAGTTCACAAGATGGCAAAAACACACAAGGCAGCAGAGTAAATAACACCCAAACATTTGTTTGTGCGTTTTTGGTGATTGAAAGCATGTTTACATTAATCACTGTACTATATGTTTATGTATAAATTCAGTAACATTCTGGCAGCTTATTACAGGACTGCAACCCATATTACTTTGATAGTTTGTTTGCTTTTTAGCCAGCCACACAGCAGGACACACAGCAGGACAGCAAAAATGTGTGAATTGTGCACCTGTAAAATGTCAAACAGCCATGTCCTGCTTTAGTTTAGGTCTGTATGAGGTATGCCATTGCTTTATGATGATAATAAGATTTATTTTATTTGGGTTAAACAATGTCTGAGTTATTTTAAGATTATCATATTGGCAGCCTGAATTTATAATACATTTTTACAAAGTAGAACAAAATTGTGTGTAAAAGTTCTTTTTTTCATTTTCCACTATTTCAAAACATTTCCAAAAAATGTTAGCTAAAGACTCTTTACAACAACTGGTTTCACAATTATTTTCCATTGTTTTATGGTGAACCCAACCAAAATATATCTCACTTTTTACGTCTCATGTTAGCATTTTCAGGACATTTTCCAGGTTAGCATTTTCAGCATTGTCCCATGTGATCATCGTTAGCAATAGCAGTTCATAACATGGCTTTAACACGGCTTTAACATGCATGTCCAAATGACAGTTGGACAGTACTGTGTGTGCAACTGATTTATTGAGACACAACAGAAATGCTAATAAACTGTATAATACTGCTGCTTTTTCTATAGCAGATATGTAGTGCGGTCATCTCGGATTCTGAGCTCGGGGTTTGTGAAGGGTGAAAACACAAATGAAAGGATCTTAAGTGCATCTTTTAGTGCAAAAAATAGGGTAATACATGTAAAGCATTTTTTTAACACATCTGAACCTCTAAAAACACCAAACGTTTATAAATACCCTGCCCAATGCCCAAGAAATTCTCTGCCGAAGAGCCCAAGAGCGACTCTGCTGAAGTACAGCGTTATACAGGAGTTTCAGTGGAGACTGGAGCAGTATTAGCATTAGCCGCTAACAGCCGGCTAGCTATTTTGCCGTTCAGAAGTGAGTATACCAGACTCTAGGGCACCCTGGCTTAACGGAACACTCAGGGTTTCTTAGTGTAGTGCTAGCGTTTAGCTCTGCTAGAGGCGGCTAGCACTGCTGCTAATCGCACTGAAAATATTGGAATTCTAAGCTTACTGTAAATAAGAGAAAGCGTTTTGCTTAACCAGATAAACTCCCTCAATTTAAGGAGAGAAATCTGTGTTGATTAACATCCAGAGCTCCTTTAACTTTTTTTTTTTTTTTTTTTTTTTTAACAAACTACAGTTTTGTTTACTAGAAACTGGTTAGACCTTATGTATAAAAATAGACCAGAAAATAGACATTCATTGATAGTGCGCTTTATAATACTGTGGCGTGGAAGAGGAAGGAAGACCTGTGAGACTCATGATGAATGCTCATAAGCTCTTTTATTAAACAGGCTTGCAACTCACTTACAATCTTTAACAAGACTAGGAGAGCTAAAACAACCTATCAAATAAACCTACAATCAGTCGCAAACAAAGTCATCAAGGCGAGCGGGCGGCCTCCGTGCCTGCGGCAGCCTGGAGGGGCCGGGCATGGCACCGCCTGCCAGCGGCTCCGAAGAGCCAGAGTTCAGATCAGGCACGGTTGCAAGGCCGGCAGGTTCCGCACCGCAGTCCTCAGCGTCCAACGGTCTCGGCCTATAGGGGGCCAGCCTATCACGGTGCACAATCATAGTGCGTCTGCCCCACCGGATCTTATACACCACCTCCCCCAGCCTGGACAGCACCAAGCACGGACCCACCCAGGCCGACTGGAGCTTCGGGCACAGTCCCTTCTTCCGCTGAGGGTTATATAGCCAAACCCTCGCCCCCACCGCCAACGGGTCCCCAAAGCAGCGCGTGTCGCACGCACGCTTCTGCTTCTGCCCGGCAGCAGACTGGTTGGAGCGCGCTAGACGGTGTGCTAATTCCAGCGAAGACATAAGGTCCGAGACAAAAGTGGGCATGTCCGAAGCGCACCCGCCCCCGTCAGGAGGCGCCCCAAAAGCCAGGGAGACCGGCGTCCTCAGTTCGCGCCCGAACATAAGCAGAGCCGGCGTGAATCCCGTCGTCTCCTGCACAGCGGAGCGACAGGCCAGCAGCACCACCGGCAGGTGCCTGTCCCAGTCACGCTGGTTCTTGTCCGACACCATGGCCAACTGCGCCGCCAGCGTGCGGTTAAATCATTCCACCAGTCCGTCACTCTGCGGATGAAAGGGTGTTGTCCTGGTCTTATGGATACCCAGGATGCGGCAGACCTCCGCCATGACCTCCGACTCGAAATTTCTTCCCTGGTCGCTGTGCAGTTCTTCCGGGAACCCCGAATCTGCAAAAGAACTCCCGCACCAGGATATCCGCAGTAGTGACCGCCCCTTGGTCCGGCACCGCGTAGGCCTCTGGCCACTTCGTGAAATAGTCCATCGCCACCAGAACAAAGCGATTTCCAGAGTCCGTCACCGGAAAGGGGCCCAGCACGTACCCGGCCACCCGCTCCATCGGGCTGTTGCACTGGTAAGGGTGAAGTGGGGCGCGGGGCGCCCTCGAGGGGCCCTTCTTGGCAGCGCACACGTCACAGCAGTGCACGAAGAGTTCCACGTCGATTCTACACCCAGGCCAATAGAAGCGTTGCCTCAGGTGCTTCAGAGTCTTGGTGACACCAAAGTGCCCAGCCCCAGGTGACCCATGAACTCCCCGTAGGACCGATCCCCTAAGCGCCCGCGGTACCACCACGTACCAAAACGCGCCGCCCGTTCGCCGGATCCTCCCAGGTATGGCACAGCACGCCGTCGGACAAACTAAAACTAGCCCAGTTGGAGCGCAACGCCTTAGCAATCGGGCCCAGCGGCACCACCTCCCCCACGACGGTGTGACGTTCGCACTGAGCGCGTGTACTGCCCACGATAATTCGCGATCCGCCCGTTGTGCATCGCGGAGCTGCTCTACGGACACCTGAGCCACCCCGACAGCGCCAGTAACATCCCCGGAGATTGCAGCGCAGCGTGCAGTCTCAGCAGATTTCTCCTCAGCACGAGCACAATGTTTGCAGTCGGCGGCCACACACGGCCGGCGCGACAAAGCATCCGCGTTACTGTGGCCACGGGCCAGGCGGTGCACAACCTCAAAACGAAACTCCTGGAGTCTAGATAACCAGCGCGCGAGTTGGCCCTCGGGCTCGCGGAAACGCATGAGCCACTGTAGCGAGGCGTGGTCAGTGTGCAGCAGAAAGGGCACCCCATACACGTACGCTCGGAAATGTTTAAGGCTTTCGACCACTGCGAGCAGTTCCCGGCGCGTTACGCAATAGTTGCGCTCCGCCTTGTCCAGGCGGAGGCTATAGTATGCTATTACGCGCTCGGAGCCGTCCTGAACCTGTCCGCCACTAGCATTTTGGCGGCCGCCTCCGACGGTTGGAGGCTGAAACGTGTTCTCAGCGCCCGCGTCAGTTCAGGCAGCTCGCAGCGGCATTCGGCGGGGAGCTCGATCAGTACCCTCAGCGCGTCGCCCCGCAGCGCCAGGCAGAGGTTGGCTGCCGTCTCGGCGTCCGTCCAGCCCGCACCGCCCGCCACGATCTCAAGCTGAGCTTCGAAGGCTGTCCAGTCAGCGCTGCCGTCGTAGGGGGTAAGGCGGGGTTGAGCCGTCAAGCCCGCCATCCCGGAGGCTTGCGCCGCCATCATCGCGCCATCCGCTCCGTGAGACAGCGCCGCCGTCCTCGCGCCATCCGCTCTGGGAGTCAGCGCCGCTGTCCTCGCGCCATCCTCTCCCCGGCCACGATCTCCGAACAGCCCGCTGGCGCCGTCAGGTCCGAGTCCACTCCGCTGGAGAGCCTTGCCTCTAGTCCGTTGGTCCGCTGTCTTCCTCCTCAGCCGTTCGATTTCCCCTGCCAGCAGTTCAATATCTTCCAGCAGGGTCACTTCTGACACCAAATGTGGCGTGGAAGAGGAAGGAAGACCCGTGAGACTCATGATGAATGCTCATAAGCTCTTTTATTAAACAAGCTTGCCACTCACTTACAATCTTTAACAAGACTAGGAGAGCTAAACCAACCTATCAAATAAGCTACCCACAGAACCCAGTGACTAAACTCGCTACTCACTTACTGTACGGTGAGTGCCCTAAACAGCACCCATCTGCATGGCCCCTCCCCATACCCTAGGTTACGGGGGAAGTACCAGCTACGTAGGCTGGAGCAACACAGCACAACAAAACACATAAGGCCCCACACACAAAAGAACAGAAACATGCCTACAGGCAGCCACACACACAACCCAGAGCCGCCACAATACTTATAATATTAAAAACATGGTAATGGCATAGGTTGGGTCCCAGTTGTGTATTAATGTGGCATTCAAATTTAATTATCTTAATATCAACAATCAATAGGATAAATCTGATATCAAGACATGATTGGTTACACATTCACTAAACTCTGTAAAATGTTAGGCAGTGTGGCACAGAAAGACAGTATATTTTCAGTGTGTGAATAATTCAGGCAGAAACATAAACTGTGTCCAGGAATAAAGGTCAGATTTTAACACTGAACTCTGGAATGGAATATGGTAATACACTCACTTGCACACGTAGTCCGCCTCGCACACGCGCAGCTGCGCCAGACAGTTGGGTCTGTCGCGCTCTTCGTAGGAGCACGCGGGCACGATGGTCTGGCGTCGGCGCTCTGAGCACGCGGTGTCCGAGCAGGGGCAGAAGAGCAGCTCGTGCGTGAAGTCCGGCGGCACGCGGTCAAAGAACTTGCGCAGGGCCTTGCTGCATCGTATGCGGTTACAGGGCCCCGCGCGCCCAGACGGGGCGATGCACGCAGACACGTACTCAGTGCGCAGCTTCTGACACGTGTCGTCTACATTACAGGCCTTAGCTGCGTCCAGACAGCGGTTCACTGCAGACATGCCCGCCTCAGACTCTGCGCAGAGAGAGAGAGAGAGAAAGAGAAAGAGAGAGAGAAGAGTGTGTGTTTGTGAAAGAGAGAGAGAGAAGGGGGGGGGGAAATAGAGCATTCAGCACTTCACTGACTATGTTTACATGCAAAATTTTCCTCCAATCCTAATGAATCCATTCCGATTCTAGAATCTGACTGAGGTGTTTATATCTGGCATATTCCACAGAATCGGTGCCATTTCTCTACCCAGGAAATTTCATGTATAAATAAGCACACAAAATATCTTTAAAATACATTTTATTATTAAGCATAGTGTCTTGTACATTGACTTAATGGCAAAATTAATCACAAGCTAATACTAACATGTTGTAAAGGCTCAGCATAAGTATGGCGTTTGCATAAAAGTGACATAGCCCTTAAATGGCTCATTCTAACAGGAAATAAACCTGGCAAAAACAGGTCTGGTGAGATCTTTTTATGTGAGCGTGATTGTGTGAAAATAACTTCATAAATATGTTTTGTATAGCCCACCGACCTATTCTAACTTAAGTAGTTAAAGTGTAGTTAAAATATAATCTCATATATGTCCCATTTAATATAAATTCTGCCCCTGTGGCTTTGCTTTCCACTGTTTCATTTCATTGAAATTTTTTGATGCTGTTTTTCCTTTTTTCTTTTACATTGTATGTATGCAGTGAATTGTGGGTAACCAATGACTGTGAAAGATACATCAGTTGCATCCTGAAACGTTTAGCAGTATATAATGAGTTGTTCAGTTTGGAACAGCAGTCAATGACTTAGCAGCTGATAAATAAAACACAGGGTTTTTGCCAGACAAGGATTTTGTGTAGCTTTATATAGAGATTGTCACGTTAAATAACAGAAATCCATGTCCATGATTAAATTTAAGTTTGTTTAAAGATTTTTTTAAGTGTAGTCTTATTCAGTAATGCAATAAAGCAGACATTTATTAACCTGTGATGTTTAGGAGTAGTGAGCACATGGGGTGTAATTACATTCATGTTTTCCTAAAAGAGTGATATTCAGAGCTGACTTATCGCTACAGGATGCTGAAGGAAGGATAAAAGTAGCAGTGACAGGGGAGCTGTCCAGTGCTGAAACCTGCAAGCCTTTCATTATAATAACCTACAAGGTTTCATTAAGCCAGTACATCCAGGATACATAATATATCTTAAATAACCCATGTAAAGACCCTGACAGTTTCGTTTAAACCTTAAAATCTGCCTTCAAAACATCTTTCAAAAGATCAGAATTCAACATTCAAACAAAAAAACATAAAAGCACTATGTGTCTTGTATATATTATTAAAGTAAAACTTCAGAGGCAGTTTATTTATTTCTAGCATCCAGACAGGAGGGTTCTTAGCAGTCTGGCAGGAATCTGCTAGTGTAGGGTGCACTTACTGAAGGAGGGGAGTAAATGCTGGTGGTTTGTATTCCATATGCCCCTCTCCAGCTGTAGCCTACCGTGGAGGGTCAAGCCTTTTTCAGACGGTCTTTTTGTTCAGTACATCCTGCTGTTTGTGGATGTGCCCCATCAGAACAACCCCTCCACTCCAGACATGGTCTAATGAGAGTGTTGTAGTCACCAGGTCCTGTGCAGTTAGAGCGCAGAGGCGAGGAGCCATGCATTTACAAGCTTTTTACAAGCCTTTTTGCTCTTTGAGCTCCAGGTGGAAGTCAGAGTGTATAGCAGCATGAAGCACCAAGTGGAGAGCTCCTTTTTGTGCCTCACTTTTTCCAATTTGGCAGAAATTCCTCACAGGTTATTGCTTTAGCTCTGGCTTAAATAGGTTCAACTGCACCTCAGTGGAAAGAAGTAAATAATTGGTCCCTTGTGAAAAATATTACTTCCACTGCCTGATAATAACAACGTAATTTGCTCGTTTACTTGCTGTTGCAATTTTTAAATCGAAGTGGTTTTCTGAGGCAGGTGTTCTAATGGTTGAAGGATATTAAGCAGTTGTTACTTGGCAAGATACATAGCAAACACTTTAAGCACCTGGACAAATAAGAAATATCGACCAGTAAGTGTTTTTGTTTGCTCCGTAAACCACTAATATTAGAAAAAATACAAATAACATTCAATTTTCTGTACATTTATTATTAAAAAAAATAGTTGTACCCACAATGTAGTGTCAGATTGCAAAAAATAAGGTTACCATGTAACATGTAGGCAAAAATAAGGAATACATCTGTTCTTAAGGAAGGTAAAGTTTACACACTACATTTTAATCACTAGAGACCCAAACTTGAGTGACCTGAGTAGACATTGAAGTGTTCTTTAAGCACAACACTCAAGTAGAAGTACTCAACAGTGTTGGTGCTTAAATATAAACTAGCTTACAGTATACTGACTACTTTCTTGAAAAAAAAATATATAATTGTTGTTTCTGTATTTATTTCTGCATTTTCTGAACTTACCACTGCACTCATCATCACTGTTCATTAAAAGTGGGTTCAGTTATGTACACTTATTAAAGAAAATAGTTGCATCCATAACGTAGTGTCAGATTGCGATGGTATTTAAAAGGAAGGTAAAGGTATACAGCTCTGGAAAAAAATAAGAGACCACTTAAAAATGAAGAGTTTCTTTAATTTTACCGAATTGAAAACCTCTGGATTATAATCAAGAGGAAGATGGATGATCACAACCCATCAAACCAAGCTGAACTGCTTGACTTTTTTCGCGCCAGGAGTGGCATTAAGTTATCCAAAAGCAGTGTGTAAGACTGGTGTCGTGTTCCGTGCACAGTCTGGGAGACTTTGACATGTTTCATTTTTAAACTTAAATGTGATTTATCATTTTACTCCAGTAAACACCGACATCCTGCTGTAATTCACATTTTTTACAGAGTACGCAAACTTATTGATAGTTTTTATCTATTTTAAAATCTCAAAACTAAAACGTTAACTGAAACTTAAACACTTCCATGCTGAACTGTGTTTGGGAAAGCCACTGTTCGGCCCTGCAGTGAAAAAAAGCCAAACTCTGTTCATTAAACTACTTCACCAAATAGCAAGTGCTTTGTCATTTCTGTACTTATTTCTGTATTTGTTCTGTCAAATACATATAAAAAAATATAAATATAAAATATTTATAAAACTAAATATAAATATTCTCAATTTACAAAATTATTTAAAAAAAAATTGCCCAAGATTTTTAGCAAAACAAAAAAGATCCCAATCTGAGTAAAAAGACTCAAGTAATGCAACTTCTGGTTACATACACTTACTTCTAGATATATAATCAGCCTCCAGCACTCACACGTATCACTAATGAAGGCCCTGGTTGGTTCTAAGGTGCTGCGAGTCCTTCATGGCCAGTGTGTGCTGCTAATGAATAGAACATGAGTGGGAATAAAAGTTGAATGAGTCTTGGTCTCTGAATCACGGAGAGCGTCCCAGCAGAGACTGCTGCTGCTGCTGCTTCATTTTTCATATCAGCCTAATGTGGAGCACTGAGACAGCCTGCCAGCATTACACTGCAATAGAGCTCTGCTTATTACCCTCTCTCCTTTTCTGTCTCTCTCTCTCTTTCCCTCTCTCTCTCTCACACTCTCACACACACAAACACACGCACCCACTTCCCCTGTCCCTTTTTCCCTCAGTTATAATAATACTGAATTTGCAGAAATGTAGAATTGTTAAAACATCAAAAAGGAAATACACTGGGTAGTTAAAACCAATATTGTGTGAAAATGTGTGTGTGTGGTCTTTCTTTAGTCACTCAAAGTCAGTGGTGGGAAAGACTGTAAAAAAAATGCTAATCAGAGGACTCCAAGTGCAGTTAGTGCTGAGAAATCTGGGTTCAGTGTTCCAGGCTGAACTGTGTCCGTGTGGAAAAGTGAGACAATTTCTAACCAAACAATAAAAATCTAAATCTGAGTGAAAAAGTGGCAGATCTCAAAGGGGCTATCAAGGGGCCACAATATTCATAGAGCATCCAAGCATTATTTTACCAGTCATGCCATGATGAAACACTTGAATGTTAAAAAAAACTGGCCCTGCTCCCTCCAGGTGGGTAGATGGCGCTCTCTCCCCTCATCACTAAAGGGTGATTTCTGCAGCACAGGGCGTCTGTGAGCTGATGTATCGGAACCGAGTCGCTGCACTTTCCTCAGAGCGCGCTGTGATGCTACTTGGCAATGCTGCATCAGCGGCAGTTTAAAAAGAAGCGGTGGCTGACTTCACATGTATCAGAGGATGTATTTTCACCTTCTTGTTGTGTTAGGGCATCACTAGTGATAGGGGTCCTAATGAGTGAGTTGGGTAATTGGCTGAGCGAAATTGGGTAGAAAATGGGGAAAAAATTAGATATAAAATTTATATATAAAAAATAAAACCTGCAAACTAAAAAAAAAAGTGTATGTTGCAAATTCAAAACAAAACATTATGTAAAATTAATATATTTTAAATATACATGGTTTACTTTATTATTACTTGATTATCGTTACTTTATTATTTGTGCTTTTTATTTTTTTGGGGTATTGTTGTGTATTAAAAAATTTCAGCTGCGGCCAATGCCCCTGTGGCACCACCCTAGAACTCAGTGGAACAAAAGTACCAAAATACACGTACATACATTTTAATATATTTATTATCAACCTCTACTAGCATACACACATTACTAATGAATGCACTATCCAATCAGTGGCATTAACAGTGCAGCGTTCCGTGCTGAACTGTGTCCATGTGGGAAAATTAATTGAAGGATTCTCCTCTCAGTTAAATAATAATAAAATAAATAATACTATTCTTAATTAAATAAATCATATTTTTTTCACCAAGATCATTTTTAACCAAATGACAAAAAACTCAATTGGAGTAAAACAGTAGCAGATCAAGGATTTTTCTGAGAACGTGACCATCAAGGGGCCACAATATTTAAAGTTTTATTTCACTAGTCACACCATGCTCAAACACTTGAATATAATTTAAAAGCACAGATATTCTGCCGAATATTTTTTTGATAATCAAAAGAAAAAAGTGCATGTTGCAAATTCATAACAGAAAAAAAATATATCAAATTTATATTTTAAAATATATATACAGTTATTTGAAAATGATTTGCATTTGGATTTTGTTTTTGTGTTTTTGATTTATTTTTTTGTGGATTTTGAACAGGGGCACTTCAGGGGGCCAATGTTTATGTGGCCCCAACCCTAAAATGCCAATGGAGCAAAAGCACTAAAATGCAACTTTTGGTTTCATATACATACATATTCCTAAGGCAAAGAATGTAATGAGCTGTTTGTGTGTAGAACATTGTAAATGTTTTTTACACCACAGTGTACTTTTCCACCTGTTACCAGTTCAACATCGCTAATGTAGCATTAGCATGCTGGTGACCAGGCTCATCCAATCTATTGTTACCACGACTTTAGTACACATTAGTAAATCATCCCACTTGGCTAGAGTGGTGTTGGGCCTAAGGGCCTCCAACATTGCAACCACTGTGTTAATATGGCCCAGTTAGCCTATATTCTTCATTTTTAAACCCTCCCACTAAACAGTTCTGTGGCTCAAAGTGCAGTTAACTAATCTTGCTAAGAAAAACAGGCTCAGTCTGGTTTGTATACATTCCGTGCTGATAAAAAGCAGCCTCTCTTCTCCTAACAGATACAGCAGTCTCACTGTATTAGAGAGGTGATTAATGTGCGATATTTGTTGCTGATTTTATAAAGAACTGTTTGTGAAGTGTATTTTAAGCTTTCTCTCAGAAACTGCTGCTCTGATCTGTTTTTATTTAGTCTGCACTTCTGGCATATTCTTTTTTTTTCTTAGACATCCAGGATCTCTTCAGTTTGCTTTTCTGTTCACACCTACCTTATTTGTCTGGACCTTCAAACATGTCTTAGTCTGGTATGAACCAAAATAGAAAGTGTTAACTAAACAGTCTGGACCAAAAATGGGTCTGAAGAGAAGTGGCCAGATTTGGTCTTTATACAAATCAACTGAATCAAATCAAGATCTAATTCACATGCAGTGTAAAAACTTTTTTTTTTTAATAGATCAGACCTTCTGGCCAATTCAGGACGCTGGGGCTCTCCCTATTAAACAACAGAAGATGAAAAAGAACTGGTGCTGTGTGGAAATCTGATTACCCTTCATGAGTATAAATATCTTACACAACAAAATACGCATTAGTTCACACATGCAATTCCTATATCTTCTGTAACTGTAGATTAACCTTTAAAAAATCTTAATTTTTCTCTTTTTCACTCCGGTTGTCTCTTTAGCTTTACCTTCAAATTATTTTTCTTCTTTTTGTTTAGTTTTTTTCTCCTTCATGTTCTTTTCTTTTGTTCTGCTGCAATTGTGACTTATTGTTTTCTTTCTCTATTTCTTCTACTTTCCTTTTATCTATTTTTAACACATTTTTTCCTTATACAGCTCTGGAAAAAAATAAGAGACCACTTCAGTTTCTAAATCTGTTTCTCTGATTTTGTTATTTTTAGGTATATGTTTGAGTAAAATGAACACTGTTGTTTTATTCTATAAACTTTGGACAACATTTTGTTCCAAATTCCAAATAAAAATATTGTAATTTAGAGCATTTTTTTGCAAAAAATAGAGAAATGTCTGAAATAACAAAAAAGATGCAGTGCGTTTAGACCTCAAATAATGCAAAAGAAAACAAGTTCATTTTCATAAAGTTTTAAAAGTTCAGAAATCAATATTTGATGGAATAACCCTGGTTTTTAATCACAGTTTTCATGCATCTTGGCATGTTCTCCTCCACCAGTCTTATACACTGCTTTTGGTTAACTTTATGCCACTTCTGCTGCAAATATTCAAGCAGTTCAGCTTGGTTTGATGGCTTCCTTGTTTGGATCCATCTTCCTTTAGATTATAATATTCCAGAGGTTTTCAATTTGGTAAAGTCAAAGAAACGTATCATATTTAAGTGGTCTTTTATTTTTTTCCGTTATCTGTAATGTTGTTGTGGAGTCTTCATAGGAAAAGGCTTTCCCTCTGCCTAAGGTTTCTGAATTCTCCTCTCTTACCCCTACTTTATCTTTTCTTTCTTAACTGCAACTTCTTTCTCTTCTCAACACATTCTTCTTCTTCTTCTTCTGCTGCTGCTTCTTCTTGTACCGCTTCTTTATTCTGATGCTTCTTTCTATCTATCATTCTTGTTGTGTTGTGTACAGAAAGGAGTGTAATCAGAGAGTGCTTTGGCAGCGCTTTGTTCTCATCCATCATTACTGCAGTTTTTCCTGCGTGGGCCACTGATCAATATACTGCTGATATTCCACACACTGCTGCTCATTACTCTGCTAAAGGAACACGTTTTGTCTGTTGAGCTGACAAGCTGCATGATGGCAGCCCCCAAACTGCTGTTGGGACACTAACAGGCCCCATTTTTACAGCCTGGATTGACCACAAACACACATGGAGAAACAGCCGTGTCCAGGAAGAATATTTATATAAAATAAATAATTGCTCAAAACTTTTTCCTGGGCTGGGCAGACAACACCACACTTTGCAAGAGAAAAATAAGTGTGACATTTATGCTTAAGTGGGCCTTCCTGCAGCTCTTTATATCGTGTAGAACAGGAAAAACTTCTTGTTGACAGGTCAGTCTGACATTAATGCGAGGGAGGAAATTCAGCAAACTAGTCAAAGTTGTCTGTGTAATATTTCATTCTCTCTAAACCAGGCTTTCCCTGTCTGTCTATCAGAGTCTGTGCTGTCCAGTGTGCCGGACTCTGTGCACTATATGCTCTATATTTGTCACAGCTTAGCCCATGTCTGTCTTGTGTTTCTCTCTCATTTGGTCCCTTGTACTCCTCCCATCTGTTTACCTGTCATGTGTTTCCCAGCCGTGTGCTTCTGTTGTGTTTTTGGTCCTGTCTCCGCCCTAGCCCCACCCTGTCATTAGTTATTTGTAACCCCGCCCCCTCTTGATCCTCAGGTGTTTCCAGTTTCCTGTTCCCTCCTCGTGTATATAAGCCCCTTTGTTTCAAGCCTTCTTTGTCTAGTCTTTTGTTGGATTGTTTGCTGTTCGTAGTCTTGTCAGGTTTGGTTCTTGTGTCATGCTGTCTGTTAGTTTCCTGTTTTCTAGTTTAAGTCTTCTGGAGTTTTGTATTTAGTGTAACTTTGGTTTATCTTGTTTGTTTGTTAGTTTGTTTTAGTTTGTTAATTTAATAAAATTATATATATATATTTCTGCACTTACGTCCATCCCTCCTCACTTGTGTAACAGTATTTCAACAAATATTCTCAGTATCAGTATACTAACCACTAGTGGTGGGTGAAATGGCCCTAAAATAATATTACTATATTTAATGGTATTTTCGCAAATTGGGTTTGTTTGTAAATCCAGAAGCGGGTGAAAATTTAGGGGTGGCGGTGTGCATTTTTTTGGTCTACTTTTAAAAATTACAGCGGTCGTCAAAAAAAAAAGAAAGTCTGTTGCCTTTGAGAGAGAAATCACAATGTAACCAGAAATCACCAGGCGATGAAAAAAAAATGTTAACAAGAAGAGAAGAGAGTTCAGGAGGGGCAAGAACAGAAAATAGTGAGTAAAAGTCTTTTTTGTTTGGTAATTATGTTACTACTAAAAACGTTCTTGACTGGGATATAAAACTGTTATAAAATAACTAATAAAACACTAATGTTATAATATCATTAATACATTTAAGATAAATAGAAATACTGATAAAAAATCTCTTACTCACAGTTGTTTTGCCATCTGCTTCAAATGTGTGACAGACATTTTGGGCTAGCTTAAGCTTCCGAAGTTTGCGGGTTTTAGACTGACTTTGGGCTGGATATTTTTGTTGGACCTGGCAACCCTGATATCCCCTATTACTAGTGATGCCACAACACCAGGAGGGGGAAGACTGAAACAAGCCTCCATCGACACATGTGAAATCAGCCACCGCCTCTTTTCCAATTGCTGCCGATGTTGCCATCACAGCGCTCTCGGAGGAAAGCGCAGCGACTCGGTTCCGATACATCAGCTCACAGACACAGCCTTTAGCTGATCAACATCACCCTTTGAAGAGATGAGGGGAAAGAGTGCCATCAACCCAGCCAAAGAGAGCAAAGCTTAGGGTATCCCGGCAGCTGATTGCAAGCTGCATGACTGGGATTCGAATCTGAGATCTCCCGATCATTGTGGCAGCGCTTTACACTGCTGGACCACTTCTTGTTAAGCCTTTCTTATGTCTAAATAAGCTGCAATCTCATCCATGCCCTGTAGAAAATATGAAATCAGGCTAAAATCTAAAATGATAAAATGATCTCTGATTACTGATCTCAGTTTAATCAGCAATGCATTATCGAGTTTAACTCATCAGTCGTTGAAACTGCTTAAATACAGTGAAATCACATTTTATGTTACAGCCTTGTGCTAAAGTATTTTTTCTACATTTCTTAAAAAAAGGAAAAACTAAAATATTGCAGTAACATGTAGAATATTCAGACCCTTTCACTCAGAACTCAGTTAAAGCAATACTTTGGCAGCGATTGCAGCCTTCAGCTTTCCTGGCTATGATGGCACAAGGTTTGCACACCTTGATTTGGGGATTTTCTACCATTCTTCTCTGCAGATCCTTTTAAGCTCTGTCCGGTTGGATTGGGGCGATCAGCGGGCAGCCATTTTCAGATCTCTTCAGAGATATTTGATTGGATTCAAGGCAGGGCTTGAGATGGGCCACTCAAGGGCATTGACAGAGTTATCATTTAGCCACTCCTGTGTTGTCTAGGCTGTGTGGTTAAGGTTGTTATTCTGTTGGAAGGTGAACTTTTTGCCCAGTCTGATGTCCTGAGCGCTTTGGGTCAGGTTTTCATTAAGAATATCTCTGTACTTTGCTTTGTTCAGTTTTTCCTCAACCCTGACTATTTTCCCTTTCCTGCAACTGAAAAAGGGGTCCATGCAAAATGTAGGTTTTGCTTACTTAGCAAAAAAAAAAAAAAAAAAAAAACGTTTTCACTTTGTCACTATGGGGTATTGAGTGCAGATTGATGGGTACTAATTGATTTTTTTTTTTTTTTTTAGTACAAGGCCTTAACTTACCAAAAACAGGAAAAAAAAAGTTCCTGAATACTTTCCAAATGCACTGTATGTACGAAGTCTTTTGTCTGCTTTTCCCTCTTCATTTGTTTACAGTTTTTTTGCTGTCTACTGTAGGTTAGGACTACCTCTATCACATTTTGTTTTTAAGATATAAGGCTTTAGACGACTCTGTGCTCAGCCCTTGCTGGTATTTAAACTTACTATTTTAGTGATCTAGTGATATAAGGCAAGAACATGCATTTGGGTAGTGGTACACCTGTAGAGTTGGGTCAATTCTAAATGAGTATAGGTTTTGTGTGTGTGTATCAGAGTGTGTGTCTCATCGGTTGTTTAAATGATGGACATTCAATTTGTTTGTTAAATGCTTGCAGTGTTTGGAAAAAGGCTATCATTAAAACATATGCCCGAGTAGCGCACAGTTAAATCAGCATCATTACTGACAGAAAATGATTCTGTTTCTCAGTCCTATTCTCTGCACGGTCACGCCCACTGTGGTTTGAGTGTGTTTTGCATGTGTCTTTGTTTGTGCATGTGTTTGTGTTTGTTAACTCACATTTTGTATGCGTGTGTGTGTGTGTGTGCAGAACAAGTGAGAGCGGAGATCTCATTACGTTCTGCCCTCCGGGTCCATATAATTCAGCTCATGCCTGAAGCTCCCCACAAACCCAAACTGACAAACTGACAGTTTTATTTGTGTTCTGGTGCCTTGCAATAACGCGTTTCTATTTAAACTTGTTTTTTGAGCTTTTTGAGCCCCGTCAGCAGACAGACGGAGCGATTAGGGAGAGTGATAACTGCCGGCGCTCGAGACAGCGGCTCAACATCTCTCTTTCAGCACAGATGCTCCACTCTTTTTATCTCGGACCTCGGTACAATGTCCTCCCTCCTGGGAAACCTTGGTTAAACTGATCTGCCCTAGATTGGCCTTTTCCAGTTTCAGCTTCACCCTGGAGCCTTATGTTGTTCAAATGTTTTTTTACAGATTCAGTTTACATGCACATTTATAACCGGATTACTACTGTTCTCTTATTATTATGAATGAGAAATTGTGAGAAAGAGCAAGAGAATGAGAGATTGTGAACAAGGGTATGAGTGAGAGATCGTGAGATAGAGCAAGTAAAAAGAGAGTGAGAAATGGTAAGAAAAAGCAAGAAAAGGCGGTATTGTGATAGAGAGAGCAAGAAATAGTTAGAAAGTGCTGTTAGAGAGTGATATATAACCAGAGAGTGCAAAAGGGTGAAACAGAACAAGAGAGAGAGAGCAAGAGAATAGGAGATTGCGAGATAGAGCAAGTGAGTGAGAGAGAGTGAGAAATTATGAGAAAGAGCAAGAAAGTGAGGTATTGTAAGAGAGATCACGAAATAGTAAGAAAGAAGAGTGAGAAATAATTAAAAAAAAGTGCAAGAGAGTGATATATAGCGACAGAGTGCAAAAAAAACTACAGTAATAGATAGTCAGAGAGCGCAAAAGAGTAAAACAGAACCAGAGCAAAGGAGCAGGAGAGTGTGACAGAGTAAGAGAGTGAGAGTGAGACAGAACAAGAGAGCGAGATAGTAAAAAAAAAGCAAAATATTGTGAGAGAGCAAGATAATGAGAGACTGTGAAAAAGGCTATGAGTGAGAGATTGTGTGAGTACAGGCGAAATAGTGAAAATAGTGAGTGCAAAATAATGTGACAGAACCAGAGAGACAATAAGAAAGAAGAAGAGAGTGAGAAAGAGTAAAATGGTGTAAGAGTGAGAGGCTTTGAGAGAGAGCAAGAGAGTGAGAGATAGTAAGGAAGTTCAAGAGAGTGAGACAGATCAGAAAAGTGAGAAATGGTGAGAAAGGGCAAGAGAGTGAGAGATAGTGAGGAAGTTCAAGAGAGTGAGACAGATCAGAAAAGGGAGAAATGGTGAGAAAGAGCAAGAGTAGAAATAGTGAGTGATATATAGTGAGAGAGTGCATAGAATGAGAGAGCAAGACAGTAAGACATAGAGAGTGCAAAAGAGTTAGATAGAACCAGAGAGAGCAAAGTAGCAGGAGAGTGTGAAAGTGTGAAAATAGTAAAAAAAGAGCAAGAGAGTGATATATAGTGAGAGAGTGCAAGACAGTAAGACATAGAGTGCAGAAAAATGAGACAAAACAGAAAAAGCAAAGGAGCAGGAGGTGAAAATAGTGAAAGAGTGAAAATAGTGAAAAAGAGCAAGAGAGTGAGTGAGACAAAACAGAAGAGGAGAAGAGTCTGAAAGAGTGAAAATAATAAAAAAAGAGCAAGAGAGTGAGACAGAACAGGAGAGAGTAAGACAGATCAAGAGAGTGGAAATAGTGAGAAAGGGCAAACGAGTGAGAAATAGTTAGAAATTGCATGAGAGTGATATATACCCGCAAATGACCGGTGCACTATAGAATATTAAAATAGGGCCATCAGTGTTACTCAGCATCATCTTTTGTCTGTGCATATAATTCCTATTGTTTCAGTTTAGTGTTGCTGAAGCATGTGTGTATGTGTGTTGTCTCTTGTATACACTTATTGTTTTATACCAATTGCTTCTTCTCAAAGTTTCTTGCTCTGAGATTTTCTCACTAGGGGCTTGGACCCAGATTTCTGTAAAGCTGCTTTGTGAAAAAAGTGGTATATCCTACAAATAAACTTGAATTGAACTTGCTATTGTGTATTTTCCTTTATTCCAAGCAGTTCAATCTGCCTACCTGCTATTCTTCCCCTTAAAGAGGATATATTATTAAAAAAAACTCTCTTTTTTCAGTGTGTTTCGCACATACAGTACCTCTGGGTACCTGGAGTCCCTACCTACCCACAAACTGTGAAATAACAAAACCCAGCAAGTTTTTTTTTTTGGACTGCCTAGGAGAGAATGAACAGAATTCAACACACTGTTTATGAGCTATATCATCCCCCTATCTGAGTAGCTTCCCTCACTACCTGTGAGACAGCAAGGAGATTAAGATTAAGTTGTACTTTTTTCCCTATTATATCTTTTTTTAAATGGAGTATTTTTTGATTTGACACAATACAGATACAGATACAGGTGCATAGAAAATCATTTACAACTACTTTATTTCAGTAACCATCACTGATTGTGGAAACTTCACACTAGACCTCAAGCAGCTTGGACTGTGATCCCTTGATTTCCAAATTAAATGCAAAATTTACTGATGATCAGTGATGGTTTGGAGAGCAATGTCATCTGCCGGGGTTGATCCACTGTGTTATATCAAGTCCAAAGTCAGCATAGTGGTGTGCAGTGAGGCCCTTCTAACCCTTCAGAAAAGGGGTGTCAATAAGTGCATTTAAATCATTACATAATATTTAATAAGGAAATATATATTTTAGTTATTGTTGACTATAAGCATATCTTTTTTAAATTAACTAAAATAAAAAACAGCAACTAATTTAAGGCATTAGTCTGTGTTTTTCAGTTGCTACAGGTCTCTTATCTGACTGACAGTGGTTCTAACCAATCAAAGCTTTTTAAAATGGCTTCTGCCCCCTTGTGTCTGCATGGACCCTTCTGCTGATTTTGAGAAGGGTGTAGTAATGAGGCTATTAGCAAAGTCACATGACAATCTAACCAATCAGATTAATGATTTTTTACTCTGGGGGCGGGGGCAACGACTGTCTAACCCCTTCTCAGCGCTGTGGTGAAGGTGCTACGCATTGCTTTGTGTAAAACGGCTGCATGCTGGATTAGATCAATAGTTAGTTGAATTGCGACTGTAAATCAGACAGATATTGTGTCACATCATATTAAAAAGCCTTTTTAAAGGCTGCCCTTCAATGTGAAACTAATTCACGATAATAGGCCGCCTGACTGGTGAGTGTGTACTTAATGTTTTGGCTGACCAGGGGCCTCATGTACTAAAGGTTTTTTTTGGCCCATGATGATGACTGGCTTATAAGCCGTTTTCGATTTCCAAAAACATAAGAGGATAAGAAAACAAGCAGAGTGCGTGAGGTGTGGCTTCTTGGTAAGCAACTCATTTAAAGCATTTAAATGAAAGCATTTATTATCCAGCTTAGAATAATACAATTTAAAACATGGGTAATTATACGCTACACATATATAATATTAATAATAATAATAATAATAATTATTATTATTATTATTATTATAACATTATACTCTGCGTAATTGAGGGAGGAGACATGGCAGGTGTGAAGTTTTTGTGCATTTGCGCTTGATTACAAGTTGATTGTGATGTACTAAGAGAAAGTACTTGGAATTCTGCCTATGCACGATTTGATAAATCCGGATTTTTTTGTGCGTACGGAACTTTTTAGTAGGAAGTCCACGCAAGTCTTAGTACATGAAGCCCCTGGCGTCTTGTAGGCATAAAACGGAGTGATATTTGTTGGCCGGCTGTACTTGTAGGAAAATTAAGCATTGATTTTGTAATTTGGAGCTGTATTTTTGGGCTGTTAATGTGCATTAAGCTCATAGACCTAAGTCAAGACAGAGAATATATAGTTCTAATATTCATCTATGTGTAGGTCGGCGGCTGGGGGTTGGTGGGGTGTTGCAGAAGGGGTACCCACTATATTAACTGCACGCCACTGCATTATAAACAACTCCAGTATAGAAATGAGAATGCAGTAGCCATTTAACACGCTTGCTGTCAATTAGTACATATTGTTATTGTAAGTTCCAGACAAAATTTGCTTTTTTTGAGTACTTTTTCAAAGTGGTAGCAAATAAATTGATCTTCAGCTAGAGGACTTAATTGGAATCTGTGTTTAACAGCATATGGAAACACGCGGCGTATCAAGCAACTAATTAAAGAAACATGAATATGACTACAACGCAATTAACCCATAATCCACACAGCATGCATATTTGATTGCAGCCTTTCATGTTTCCAGTGTTTTCATAGCGGGGAGTTGCAAAATACAGTATCAGCTGGCAGGGATGTTCACAGTGATTAACTGATGCATGTGTGTGCGTGTGTGTGTGTGTGTTTGTGTGTGTAGAGTAAATTGCATACCTGCAGCAATAGAAGCCAGACGGACATAATCAGACCCTCGTTCCACAGGCTCGTATGGGTAACTCTCCACAAGGCTTAGTCCTGCACCGCACACACACACACAAACACGAACACAAACACACACACACAAAAATGTAATTACTCAGAGAAATCACAGTTACACACATACACATACGAGAACACATACAATTGAATAATTCAGTGAAGTGGCCCTGGGGAAGCCACGGCCCAGTGTATGTGTATTTGTAATTGTGTGATTTTGTCAGTGTCTGGTTTGAGAGTGTTTTTTCGAGAGGGTGTGTGTGTGTGTGTGCGTTTGTGTGTGTGTTTACCGTGTAGAACAGACTGCTTGAGGCTCCAGTAGATGCTGAGGCAGTTCTTCTCCTTCTTCATGCCGCGTTTACACTGGCAGCGGTGCAGAGGGCTGGCCAGCAGAGCGTTCACAGCATTTTCACAATGGTTACGGGCTCCAGGCCCCAGCTTCACACTGCCGCCACCTGCCACACACTGCCGCAGCGTCCGCAGCCGTGGACTGCACGCCTCGTCACTGGAGCACGAGTCCCCTGCAGTCAGGCAGTCCCACCGGCCCCCCAGAACCAGTCGTGGAAATCCTGCACACACAGAGCAGAAAAAAAAACAACAAAATTAGACCCACACACACACCGGCAAGAACATTATTGTCGCAAAAATACCCTGGAATATTTTTATATTATTTCACAAGGAAGTAAATACACTTTTTCTTGTTCATTATGAAATACAATATGTCTCTCTATGAGTTGTGCATGCATGCTGCATATGAAACTTTTCCTCAGCCTCCATTGTCTGCAGTAGCTAAGAAAAGAAAATCCTTAGAAATACGAGTTGATCAGAGATACGTTAGGGTGTCTACATCAACCAGTGAGTTCAAAGCCTTGCCCACTTCGGCCTGGGGCTGCCCACAGGCAGAGCTAAAGCCGGGCTGCAGCAGAGAAGACACTGTCTCGTTAACTAAGGAGGAGCTTACAGCTTTTGTTTACTCAGTTTACAGCTCTGTTTACAGAGCTACTTAATGTTAGCTATCTTGTGTAATAAATGCAAACAAAATGATTTATGTTTAAATCGTGCATTCGTGTCGGATTTTATTATATAAAGTGGACTCTGTGGCTTTGACGTGGTGAAACTGCCCAAGCACCGAATCACCTGAGGTAAGAGTTTAGTAGCGTTAGTTTAGCTGACAGAAATGATATGAATGCGGAGAGAGCCTCGCTGAGAGTCTGACATTAAGTGAAGTTTAAGGGTTAACTTCACTCAGTGCTGTATCTTTATAACTAAGGCTGTACCTCTGAAAACATTTTGTACTTTAAGTTTTGAGGAAGGCAGTTAGGCATTCTCAGCTGCAGTGCTGTTAGCCAATCAGAGGGGATATATTTGCATGTATGAATATTCATAAGCAAGAGCCAAATCTTGTCTTTCTTCAGAGACCAGTAATTCAGTGATCTAAAGCAGGGCTAAATGGAAACACCAGAGCACTTTTTTTTCACAAAAAACAGCTCACCTGCATTCATTCACACTAGAGACCACAACTAGACATTTTAAAATGAATTTAAAAACAATGCAATGAGTCCTTTATTAGTGCAAGAACTACACCTCCCAAACTCCCCCCATCGTATAAAAAGTATTTAAAGCTTTAAAGCAGATAAAAAACAGGCTCCACCATCATTTCAGATTTGAGAAAAATCCACATATTTCTGTCCATTCTTTAAATGTGAGAAGATGACTCAAGTGTGTGGGTCTGAAAGGATTTAGCGCTGATCAAGAAGCTCTTACTTAAATAAACAACAATGGACTGACCACCTCCAGACTGCAGACCTCTCAACATCAGGGATGTTAGGGATTACTTGGATTGTGAAGGTTTGCTGCTGTCTGATGATTCATTCTCCATTTTTGTGTTTAAAAACTGTAATTCTCTTAAACGCTTTAAAATGACCCAGTTCCACCACGACAAGCATGATCATCAAATATGTTAACTAGGACTGCAAATAATGGTTACTTTGGGTTTTCAGATGATATATAAAGAAAGACGAAGACTGATGTGGGATTTAAATGCCCTTTAAATGCCCAGATGATGTTTAAATGTGGAAAAACCTAATATTTAGATCAGAGAGTAGATATGTAATTTGTTCTGTTTGGGCACTTTTGGAGACACAGATCGAGTTGAGTGTAAATGGTGTTAAATTACCTCTCTCCCACTGTGATTCTGTCCCCAGCACTTTGTGTAGTGCGGTGCTGTTACAAGCTAACGATTAGTCAACACTATAATTTGAGAGTCTACACATTTTTGGAATTGGAATTGTTGATTATATCAGCTAATCACTGCAGTACCAGTCAAAAGTTTTTGAACAGACTTTTCTTTATTTTATTATTTAATTTATTTTCTACACTGTAGATTAAAATTAAATACATCAAATCACTTAAGGGACACATATGGAATTACATAGTGAACAAAAAAGTGTTTGTTCTCCACAATTCCCTGATCTAAACCTGATCAACTGAGATGGTTATTTGGGGTGGTTTGAGATGAGCTGGGGCTTTACAGCGTAAAGGAAAAGCAGTAGCTATTTTTCAGCACCTCCAGGAACTTCTTCAAGATGCTGAGAAAACTATTCCAGGTGACTCTCCCTCATGAAGACACTGAGATTAAAATACTAAGAGTGTGCAGATCTGTCCTCAAAGCTAAACGTGGTGCACAGGAGAAGCTAAAATCATTTCAATCATCGTCATATGCTTGATCCATTTTGGGTCGTGGGGGAGCCGGGGACCTGGCTGCCAGTCCATCGCAGAGAATCTAAAGTATAAAACATATTCTAGTTTGTTTAACAATTTTTTTTTTGTTTACAAAATAATTCCACATGTGTTCCTGTATAGCTTAACTGTCTTCAATATTACATTTCTAAACTTTTGACTGGTACTGTAGGTATGAAGCTCTGGGTCAGGATGTATTGCTCACATGGTACTCTACAATATATAAAATATATAAACACCTAAAAGCATAGATCCAAATAAACAGAAATCAGAATAGTATTTGAAATAGATTCTTCTTAGGAAAGTAACTGATATAGTGGTTAGAAGAACACAAGCTGCTGCCTTTTCTGAATTGTTACAATGTTTTTTTTTTCATTTGTTTACAGTTTATACCTATTTATAGCATTTACATTTGCCATCCTCACAACACATCCCATCGCACTGAATACAAATCACTTATAATTGTTTATTGCCTCCTGTTCAGTTGCACATCATTATGCTGCATATCCATCTTGCACGTTTTGCACTTTTACTTTACCACTTACTTTATCTTATCTCTATATTAAACTGTTAATTTCTGTACTTTATATATAGTTGTATATTTAGTTGTGAGAAAAGTGCATGAGTGTAAAAAAATGAAGCAGATAGTAACGTTTAAATGCAGCGCCTTAAAAAAAGAGTTCATACCCCTTGAACTTTTTCTCATTTCTTCATGTTAAATAAACATAAAGTAACACATCTACAGTATGTACTGTATGTACTTACACCCCATTAACAGTCTATTTTCACACCTTGCATCTACCTGGTTTAAATAGCAAAGGCGCTTACGAATATATCTATTTTTGGCATATTGTTATCTTGGCAACAGAAAACATAGGTGCACCATTCACTGATTATAACCGAGACTACAGTCAACAGTGGTTTATTGCTATCTTGGCAGCACTGCACTGCATGTACCCAAAGTGCGTACACCCTCGCTCTATACGCACACAAAATGACATGCAGAAGCACAAACTCAACTTTTACATCAACAATAAACAGAATAAAAAATAAAATAACATTGCTCTTCCAGTAAATTGCTGAGAAGTGCAGAAGCACTGTGCTGTTAAAATACCCATCTGCCAAAGAGCACATCTGGTTCTTAAAGGGAATGGCAAGTAACACACTGGTTGGTTTATTTCATATTTCACCAAAAAAACACCCATATTAATTTAGAGAATTAGTTTGCGCGTTTCCAGTCGTTATGATAGCAACGAGACACTGTTTACTGTTATCAGTCTAAATAGCATAGGTGGACCGCTAATGCTTATCTTCAACCAATGATGTATAAATGTAAGTGATAGTAGTGGTCTGGTGATTCCATTCAAATTTTACTAAATATTTCAGTACAAAAGAACAAAAATTAATCAAGGATACTTACTATGAGTAAATTAGTAATATACAGATCTGGTAAAAATAAGAGACCACTTCAGTTTTTTGAATCAGTTTCTCTGATTTTGCTATTTATAGGTATGTTTCAGTACAATGAACATTGTTGTTTAATTTTGTGAACTACGGACAACATTTCTCCCAAATTCCAAATAAAAATATTGTCATTTAGAGCATTTTATTTGCTTTTCGAGAGCTGTACAGTAAATATTACACATGTGCAGTACATGATTTTCTAAAATATCTAAAATAAGGCTGAGTAGAGTAAAAGTATTTCATTAACTGCAGTAAAATGTAGCTTTATAGTTCCTAAATCTTTGTCATAAATGTCATAAAAGAAAGAATAGTTGATCTCTCAGTCAGAAGCCTTAACATGACATTACCAAATAACGACCCAGACATGACACTGAAGGTGAAAGGCAACAGTGCAGGAGTTGTAGCATTTTCCTTGGAGCACACTTACAGGCAATTCCACACACACACACACACACACACACACACACACACACACACACACACACACACACACACACACACACACACACAATGAAAGATGCTTGTGCCCAGCTATTAAGGACCCTGGGCACAAAGACAAAAAGGTACATATTAAATTATCCTTATTGGCTAAGATTGCTAGAAGCAAGGTAACTTTTACTTTTGCTTGGTTTGGAAGTTTCAGAACGCCCAGAGCAGTGAACGGGTTCTAAATGCGTGTAAATCTGTGGCTATAATAAATTGTCTTATACAAGCTGTTCTTCTTTCTAAAGCGGCTGCCCTCACACCTGCTGTACAGAAGATATTTTAGAGCGGGAAACAGTGTAGAGTTCAGTTTCTATTTTTTTAAAGGACAATCTGAATTTAGAATGCTGTGCAGTCCAAGACAAGGCTTAATCCCTGTCTGAAAAGCTGACCTTAACTATATCATACTGTATACATAATATGGTAGGGTAAAAAAGGTGAAAATAACAGTGTTTGTCAATTAGGTGACGGAATCAGATTTATAGCTTAGACCATGTACATAAACACAATTGCCGTATTTTTTGCACTATAAAGCACATTTTATGCAACACTAGTAACTACCGGTAGTAACTAGTAGTGGCAACAGGGGTGTCGTTATGTTTTCCTTCTGTACTCAGCAGGTCTCTCTCACTGACCTGTAAAGCCAAGCTAAGTTAAGTAAACAAAACATTTCAGATGAGTCAGACAAGTAAAACAAGTGCTGGGTTTTAATCTTCACAGATTTCTCTTCTGAAAACTGTTTCTTTGGGTGAGTAAAGCACTTCTGTGTATTTACAGTTAGCTTATATTTCCAGATTCCCTCTAAAGCTGGAGCATTAGCATTAGCAGCTAACCGCTAGCACCCGACAGAGCTACACTGAGGAACCTCGCCTCTGAACAGCAAAAGAGCTAGCGCTGTGGTTAGCAGATAATGCTAATGCTTCTCCGGCAGCTGGGGTTAGCAGCAGGCTACAGGCCAATAATACTCATCTCTGAACGGCCAAAGAACTAGCGCTTTGTGCGACTAATTTTCATACAGCTGGAGAACTAAACTGAAACTTCTATATTATGCTGTACTTCATCAGAGGGGCTTTACTGCTACTGCTAATAAAAGGTGCACTGATGATTTTCAGAAAAAATAAAGGATTTTATGTGCGCTTTACAGTGCAAAAATTACATTAATCCAAATTCTAGAATAGAAGAGGTGCAGTAGTAGATGGTATGTTTGTTTAACTGGTTTGCACCACTGAATGCCTATGCGAAAGTCTCACACACGGAGGAGCTCTGTGCTACAGTAAAAAGTGGCACTGCGTAAGGTGTGCAAGATCACACACAGATCTAAACTATACATTTTTTGAGTGACACTGTATTCCCAATAGACTCTAGACTTTGGTGTGTACTGGAGGAACCTCCAGACATGTTAGCTGTGCTGAGGCCCAGTGAAGATGTTTAAGGGAGTCTGAAATCTGGTGAGCCCTGGTGCAGGAGGAAGTGCGATAATTATGCTATTCAGAGCCAGACATGAAGATGCAGTAACTGTGAAAAAAGTCTTTGCTGTATCATATACGCTGATTTCTGTTTATAAATAAAGCTGTTTTTACACTGAATACAGTATGCACAAAATTTACAAATGTTTCTGTATTAAGATACAGAACAAGTAATCATGGGAAAGTGCAGCTTGCTGAAACCATAGCTTCAAGATTATTATTTCCTTCAAGATTTTCTATGAATCTCAGGATCTGTGCATCAATATAAAACCAGTACCAACACTAGGAGCAGGACAAGACCCAAACCGTCCTCAACCTGAACTGGAACTCCTGCAAAGAGTTGCATTTTCAGTTTATTTTGAGATTTTCTTTGAAATTCTCTTTTTAAAATGCTCCACTTTCACTCTTTTACAGGATTTGAATCACTTGTCAAATGTTATTGATTGTCCTGATTCTTTATTAGTCTTGATTGTTAAACAAATTGAACAGTATACACCCATGTTAATTACAGGGATGAGCCTTAACTAGAAATAAAACCTTCTGGCCATTTGGAAGGAATTTGTTGAGGATTTACTTTTTAATATGAATAAAACCAGGAATAGAGCCAAAAATTTTCACAAAACATAAATTGCCTTTAAATGACAGGAATTACCTCAGGTTTCACTTTTCAAACGAAAGAACAAACTCAAAAATCAATTTTAAAATTGCAGGAATCAACACTGGAATTGCACATCAAATCACAGAAATCAACTGACAAATCATTTTTCGATTGCTGAGAGGATTTGAATAGAGGAGCGATCACATTTCAGAATACAGAAAATACTGGAATGGACTGGAATTGAAACATGCAGAAATCCCTTTTCTAAAAAACAGAAATGGCCAAAGGAAATAAAATACAAGAGCCATTCTAGAATTTAGCACCTAAAAGACACATTTAGACATTCAAAAAAATACAAAATGCATGTGGAACTTCAACCTCTTTTCAAAAGTTAGGAATTGACATTTTAACCAAAAGCAATCGCATTTCAAAAGACACAAATCTCCTTTCAAAATACAGAAATTTCACTAACAATCTCTATTTAAAAGACACCACCAGCCTCAGGAAGAACATTTAAAAGACAGATTTCATTTTCAAAAGACAGCATCTTACTTTCAAGAAATGACTAAAGATTTGGTATGTCAAGACAGAAATCAACCCAGGAATCTGAATTTTAAAGTTAGCAATCACCATTAAAGGTCATCAAGACAAGAATCATCTTTAAAAGGCATAAATCATCATAGAAAGAAATTATTCTTATATGAAAGCCTGGAATCATGTTTTAAATGACAAAACTACTTTTTGTCAGAAAACAACTAAAGAATACATTTCAAAACCTAGAGACTGTGGAATTGCTTTTGAATAATCAATTTTTAGTCATTTTCAAAAGATAAGAATCAAGTCAGGAATAATTTACTTTTTTTTTTATAAAAGACAAGAACTGCTGAAGGAAACACTATTCAAAAAAAGAATCACCATTACAAAGACAAGAATCAACTCCACATAGGAATCAATCAAAAAAGACAGAAATTGCTATTAGAAATACAGAAATCACTATTAGAAAGACAAAAAATGGGAGGCATCACATGAATTGGTTCCTGAATAGGTAAATTAGTCTCTTTTAAATGTTTTCTTTTCTTTTTAATTCTGATTTGGGTTGTTTGATAAGCATTTTTATGTGAAAGGTGATTCCTGAGTCATTTTTAAATATTTTGAAAAGACAGACTCTTTTGTTCTCTAAATATATAAATAATTTCACATTTTCTCATACTTTTGATGCGGATCAGATTGGAGCTAGAGCAAGGTGATGCAGGCTGATGCTCTACGGAGATTCAAGAGCCACCATTGTTTCTGACTCCTTATAATACCTTATAATATTCATTTTTGGCTTGGCCTCACTTTGCTTCATTAAATCTTCTCGACCCTATTATGCTTAGAGGTTTCTCTATTAAATAAGAGGGTTATCATTCAGTAATTATATGGAAACCAATCGTAGGTTATACGAGTGAGGAATTTGCAAGCGCCAGCAGATCTTGAGCCTTTAATAGATTTGAATAAAGATTAAAGATTTGAATTACATTTAATTTAATAGTTTGCATCTTTATAATAATATAAATATTTTATATATTTTTTCAAACAAATCATCATAAATCTGCAAAATATGATACACAGTGACCAGAAATACATCCCAAGGTACCTTGTTTGGTCTGGACCTTCTGACCTATCTATGTTCTCCTTGACTAAGTGTGTTTTCACACCAGCACTATTTGGTCTGGTTAAAACGGACTCTGGTCCATTCGTAACTTTAGTGCAGTTCTATAGAGCAGGTGCGAAAACAGTAATGGCACTCGGGTTCGGATCAAAACACATAACTGGATCGAGACCTGCTAGAGAAGGTGGTCTCAGTCCGGTCCCAAATTAACTCTGGAGCGGTTTGCTTTTGGTGAGAAAGTGATCCGAGCTATTAAATATACTCCTTTTATTTGAGCTAAACTGCTGATAAGGCGCAGTTTAATCTGATATATTAGCCAGGTAACACTAATTACCACAGCTATGAACAAACGCTGTCTCTGTTCAATGCTGTTTACATGCACAGTCTGTGCAGCGTTCACTGCTCACAGCCACGCAACTCGGTTTACTACTTGTACATCTTTGCTGCATGGGCCATTTAGAGGACACAATGTGCTCACATTGTTTATTGGTGCATATTTTGGTGCTTTTAAGTTTTTGCCTGTGTGAAACCAAACCAAACAGAGAGAGAAAACATCAACTCATCAACTGATTCGGACCATAGAAGCCAACTACAAGTGTGAAAACGCTTTTAAAGGTGCATAAACACGGTTACGATATCATCACAATATCAGGATTATTATTATTATTATTAGAGCTCAGATACTAAAAAGATTAAGAATTCCTCTTTGTTGGAGGGAGCTATCAAGCACACCTGCTGCCGCTCTATACCAGGATCGCGCTGAGATTCGCCTGTCATGCAGAATTAAAAAGAAATCATCTGAACTTCATATGACCTGCACATGGACCTTGACAGAGAGTTTTCTGCAGCGTCTGCCTCTCTCCTTCTGGATCCATGCTCAGGGTCATCTGAATTTCAAAGGTTTTTTAGAGTTTGTATGATCCTCTACAGAAAAGTCTCAGTAAGAGCTGCTGCATTCAGCATAGCCAACATTCACATCAGGGCCAAACTGATTGTAAAGGCAGATTAAGGCCCATTTAAGATAAATTCTATGAAGAACTGATCATGATTCAAGTCTGTTGGGCCTTTCAAAATCTAGTTTTTGTTAATGTGCACCTGTAATAATATATAATTATATAATATAATATATAATTATATAATATATAATTTATATCTCATTTTGGAGACTGGTGTGAGTGTATGATTTATGGTTTACTTCATTAATTGGTTATTCAATTATTTTACAAATATTCTGGAAAAAAAATATTCTACAAAAATGTAATTAATCACATTTTTCTTCTTATCATCGAATATTGGCAAAATTATAAAATATGATTGTATTTGTATGAATCTTTGAAAAATGATTAATGTTAATTACAACAATATTCTGTGATTATTTATGATTTTTGGGAGGGAGACAAAAATACAAGTAAAAGTATGGTATGCCTGGCAAAGACTCCAGTCTATAGTCTTTTTTTTTTACTTTTAATAAAGAATTATAATATCTTATGGTAGTTTTGATGCATTTAAATTTAAATCTTTTAATGTGCTAAGTAAATCAAATGTAATCTAACTTCTGAACCCAGCAGTAGTGAAAGCGTGCTTACAGTACATTGCAAAATAAAACCACTTACACCTCATCAGGCTCTGCGAAAAGAATAAATTACGGGATGAAATGGTTAAATGATTAATTTGTGCAAAAAAAAGAATGCCCTTAAGTCTCCATTTTAATCACATGCACTAATGTAATAAAGTTGAAGCATTAGTCATGTTTTGTACTTGCTGTTTTTTTCTTATGTTAGTCTTAAAACCTTCCACTCTTTTAGAAGGGAACAGAGAGGAAGTTGAGGGAAAATAAATGTACAGAGTAATACTATTGGCAATCCAACAAAGTTCCACTTCTAGTCTTCACAGCAGAGGCAAGCATACACACAACAAATCCATGATCAAAGGCAAGGCAAAAGAGCAAGGGTCTAAAATAGCGAAAGAAATCCCCAGGAACCAAGCTCAGAACTGAGCTCAGAAACTTCAAAACATCACAAAGAACAAGCAGAAAGAAGGCCCAGTCCACATGTATCTGGATGCTATTTTATATAGAGGTTATTGTCTGCATTTTGTTTTTGGTCACTGAAAATGGACAGAGAAAACAGAGCATGAAAAGCTAACATCACAATACAGCTCTGGGAAAAAATAAGAGACCACTTAAAAATGAGTTTCTATGTTTTTGCTAAATTGAAAACCTCTGGAATATAATCAAGAGGAAGATGGATGATCACAAGCCATAAAACCAAGATAAACTGCTTGAATTTCTGCACCAGGAGTGGCATAAACTTATCCAAAAGCAGTGTAAAAGACTGGTGGAGGAGAACATGCCAAGATGTATAAAAACTGTGATTAAAAACCAGGGTTATTCAACCAAATATTGATTTCTGAACTCTTAAAACTTTATGAATATAATCTTGTTTTCTTTGCATTATTTGAGGTCTGAAAGCTCTGCATCTTTTTTGTTATTTCAGCCATTTCTCATTTTCTGCAAATAAATGCTTTAAATAACAATATTTTTAAAAGTTGAGTTAAATTTCAATTAATTGTACGATTTATAGGATGCACTTTTTGGCTCATACATTAGGTGTTTTTAAATGCACTTCAAAATATTATTTCTGCAAAACATCAGAATTTGCAATCTAATGGATGCATTTACATGAATTTGGGTAAAATCTCCCATTATTACCCATGTTTCCATGACTTGTTCTTCCCTTTCAATCCCATTTATTTTTATCCATGACCAAGGCTAGGCCTGTCACGATAACCACTACAATTACATAGAAGATAATACTATGATAAGTGTACAATATATTGTGAATATATCAATATTATTGATTTTTTTTTGTTGTTATTTACTTCTAAATTAAAAATAGCTAGGCCAGTTGTCCCAACCCATTCAGCTGCTACTCAGCTGTATATCCCCCATCACTAGTGATGCCACAACACCAGGAAGGTGAAGACTAGCACATGCCTTCTCCAATACATGTGAAGTCAGCCACCACCACTTTTCAAACTGCTGCTAATGCAGCATTACAGAGTAGCATCTCAATGCACTTTGAGGAAAGCGTAGCGCCTGGTTCCAATACACTAGCTCACAGACACTATCACCTTAAGAGTGATGAGGGGAAAGAGTCATATCTACCCAGTCAGAGAGAGCTAGGCCATGCTGCATGACCGGGATTAGAATCGGCCCCATTATTTTTTATTTTTTGTCTTTTTTTTATACTTAGACATTCAAATTGAAATAATACATTTGTTAAATATGCTACTAGTAGCCATCCATGTTGATGGGTTCTCTTGACAAGAAAAACATAATGGGTGATATCAATCTCAGCAAACATTTCTGCAGAGAAGTGCATATACTGTACAATAAGCCGATAATGTAATAATCGTGATATGCAGGCCTATATCTTATATAAATAAAATCAAATAGAATAAAAACAGTGCTTTGAAACATACATGCTGACATACATTGTCCATTTATTGTACGATAAGCCGATAATGTAATTATTGTGACAGGCCTACCCAAGACCTAGAGTTTAATATTCCCTAACGACTGTAAATTGCTCTAATCCACAGCCATACTGACCCACACACTCATCTGCTGTTTGTTTGCTGTTGATTTTTTTTCTTCCCTTATTCCTCCCACTTCAGCTGTGCATCCGTTCTGTATTTTCTCAAGGAAATGCAATTTTCTCTTTCAGTTTATGTGGAATTCTGTTCGTGTTCTGTTTACAGATGTGTATGAGCAGATATTCTCTCAAGCTGTTTGACTTCATCAAAACTTTATTCAGTTTATCCACGGCCAAGTTCGCTCGCTGATTCAGAAGACTGAGGAAAAAGTTAAATACTGTAGGTAACAGCAAGCAAGTGCTGTTTTCACAGTGAAACACACTCTCTCTCTCTCTCTCACACACACACACCTACACCTACACACAGACACATACACCACTGCAGCACCTGATAGACAGTGAATGAGTCACAGTGGTGAGTAGTGGGAGTGGAGTGGTGGGCTTGAAGAGCGAGCTAACTAGTGAGGAAATGAGAGAGCGGCTGGAGAACAGAGGAGGTGAGAAAGAAGAGTGTTAAGAGCTCTGTAGGGATCTTGCACTTCATCCGAGATAAACACATAAACGGAGCAGCTGTGTCACCTTTGCAGAAGAAACCCTCCTCACAAAGGGAGGCTAATCCAGCGAGAAAGATGGCGCTGATCGATAGCTTATTCCATAATCAGATTATTGCTTTATGAAGTGATGTGCTGAAGTGGCTCGTGGCTGCAGGGTCGCGAGGCTGAGCGTTTTGGCACAGCGCGTTCGCCGCTTCAAAAGGAGCGTCGCCAAAAGCAATGAAGGGAAATCGTTTAGCTCGTCACCTTGATTGGTCCCAATACCTCTCGCGTCTCATCACTAAAAATAATCACCCCCTACATACATACTGATCTGTCTAAGCTGTTTTGAATGAAGGTGAAAGTAAAGGTCTGCCTGTGGCTCCAGGCTCACATGACTACAATGACTACGTCAATGATGATGATGGGCACTCAGATCATCCTCTAGCCCCAGGGAACCACGTATCTAACAGCTCTTGAGCTCTTCCCCTCAATTAGACCTGAATATAAACCCCATTCCACTCTGGGGTGTGCTAATAATGAGTGTATAAGGATGTGTGTGTGTAAGTGTGTGTGCGTGCATCTGCATAGGCAAGCGTATGTGGATACTCTGGCCCCTGCAGTGTTACAATGCAGAGTCTCAATGTCCCAGTGTGATTGACTAGCTTCCTATCAGCATGCCCTCCAATTTACGCAAACAAAGACAACGTCCCAGCCATTGTGCTGCCAGATTGTGCTAAATCCCCCCTCGTCCCCCAAACCCGAGACAGCATGTAATGACAAATAGTAACACTACTTTTTCAAAGCATCAAACACCAACATGGTCGTTTCTCAGCGGTTTTAAATATATCATAGGATCTGCCAGGTTCTTTGCACCAGCAGCGCAAACGACAGCGTTTACACCGTCTTTGACAGTTAGCACCATAGGTGTAATTTGTGGTGAGGATTCTAGGGATTTTGGAAATGCTTGATTGTGTCCCCACAGTTTTTATTAAGGTTGTTGTTGTTTTATTTGGATCCTCATTAGCTGCTATTGCAATAGCAGCTATTCTTCCTGAGGTCCAACTCACATCTCACACATAAATATAAATCACACGTTATAGTTAAATACACCTAACAAAAAAAGTTCTATACTAATAAATCAATTTTACAACACAATAAGCAATCAAAACAAAAAGAAAGACGAGTACAACATATATTTGTATACTAGGTGTACACAATTTCATAGACAATACATACACAAAATAATAATAGTAGGATTAAGAAACCTTTTAAGAAAATAAATAACTGGTATGACTGATAATTGCTATTTTAAATCTATCCCTTATAGTTCACATTTGGACAGATATTCATATATCTATTATATTATTATTATTATTATTATTATTATATATCGTCCATGTCTTTTAGATAATGTTTTTTAATTAGTTTTTTGAACCTTGTTTTGCTATTAGCGTTCAGTAGTGAATCAGGTAAGCAGTTCCACTCTTTAATGGCTCTGTAAATTACTGTTTTACACATGTAATTGGTTTTAGCTCTTGGTGGTTTAAAGTAATTTTTTGTTGAGTATCTGGTAATATTAGTTTCTCTCTGTGTTATTTTTTGTAATTGATCATAAAGGCCCACTGCATATTTTAGATCAATAGTGTTCTTTATGAGTCCCACAAGGTTAGTTTTAAACCTATCTTCAACCTTCAGCCACTTTAGCTCCTTGTGCATTTTGTTTATGTTTGTTCTGTATGGAGACAATAAAGCCATTCTTGCTGCCTTATTCTGCATTATCTGTAATTTTGTTAAATGTTTTTTGCTGCATTTGACCACACTGCTGCACAGTAATCTAGGTTGGATAAAACTAAGGATTGTATGACTATTTTTAATGTTTTCTTTGTAAAAAAAAATGTGCACATCTTCTTATTACTGATACAGTTCTTCCCATTTTTGTTACAATGTTCTCAATTTGTTTTCCCCATGATAGTTTATTGTCTATTATAACTCCTAATAATTTAACATCTTGAACTTGTTCAATTGTTTCTCCATGTATTTTTAAATTTAACTTTGTTTCTCCAACAGATTTATGCCCAAATATAATGTTTTTTGTTTTTGGTATATTTAGTATTAGTTGATTTTCACTGATCCATCTTGTTACTGATTTTAGTTCTTTATTCAACCTATTATAAAGATCATTAACTGTGGTAGCTGATGCATAAAGAGTAGTATCACCTGCATACATCTGTAGCCTGGCTTCATTCAATACTAAAGGCAAGTCATTTATGTATATCGAAAATAATAATGGCCCAAGACAACTTCCTTGTGGTACTCCCAGATTTACATTTTTACTCTCAGACAAACTTCCATTGTAGTAAACCCTCTGACTCCTATCCGAAAGATAGCTTTTAAACCATATTACAGTTGGATTTATCCCATAACAGGCTAGTTTTTTTAATAGCAAATCGTGATTCAACACATCAAACGCAGCACTTAGATCTAAAAGAACTGCTCCGACTAATTTTCTTCCTTCCAGTTCTTTTAGCCAATCATCGTTCATCTGAATTAATGCAGTGGCTGTTGAATGTCCTCTTCTATAAGCATGCTGAGAGTTAGTTAATAGGTTGTTCTCACATAAGTAATTTTGAACCCTAGATGTCATTACCTTCTCTAATAATTTGCCCAAGACTGGTAGTAAACTTATAGGTCTGCTGTTGGGTCCATTTAATGAACCTTTGCTGTCTTTAGGTAGAGGAATCACTTTTGCATCCTTCCACAGTGATGGGTATATACCCTTCTCTATACTTAAATTAAAAATATAGCAAACTGGTTTAGTTATGTATTTTATTGCCATTTTTAAAATTTTCCCCTCTAAATGATCAATTCCAAAAGTTCTTTCATTTTGTATCGTACTAATGAGTTTTTTCACCTCTTCCTCGCTTACTTTTCCATTTTTAAATTGACAATTTTTCTCCTTCATTATTAACTCCCTTATCCTTCTACATGACTGTTCGCCATTTAATTTGCTCATCTTACTTTGAAGGATTTGTGTCTTTTTAATAAAATAGTCATTAAAATAATTAGCAATTGATTCAGGTTTTGTTATAAATGATCCCTCTACCTCAATAGAAAATGGCGCCAAATTTCCCTTCCTACCCAATATACGATTCACGGTCTTCCACAGTTCCTTTACATTGTGTAAAGGATTGAGTGAAACCCCAATCCTATCTTTATAATATTCTTTTTTCTTTTTCCTATTAAGTTTACACACATAATTTCTCATTTTACAATATTCCTTCCATAAATGAGTACATCCATCTTTAACAGCTTCCTTTTTTGCCTTATTTCTTTGGACTATGATGTTTTTTAATTCTTCATCTATCCATGGGGCCTTTATGTTCTTCACTGTGGACTTTTTTAGTGGTGCATGTTTCTCTACTACTGGCATGAACAATTTCATAAATGTATCAAGTGCTGCATCTGGGTTTTTCTCCTTATAGACTTGAGTCCAGCATATGGCTTCTATGTCTTTGATGAAACCGTCTAATATGAATTGTCTGTATCTACGCTTTTTAATCACTTGTGGTGCTGCTTTTGGAACTTTGGTTTTCCTGGTTATTGCCACTAAGTTGTGATCACTACAGCCAACTGGTACTGATATGGCATCTGAACACTGATTTTTTTGTATTTGTGTAAATATGGTCAAGACATGTAGAGGTTTTTATTCCCATCCTATTTATAACTGTTCTTGTTGGTACATTTACAACTTGTTTTATATCACATGTTTTTAATGTGTTTAACCACCTCTTTTTAACTGGACAAGACATTGACAGCCAGTCAATGTTTATATCACCAAGAAAATATATTTCCCTTCTTCCGTCTGATGCTCTATCTAACATATCTCCCATCGTACTTAAGTACCTACTCCCAGCACTAGGTGGTCTGTAGCAGCATCCAACAAGCACAGGTTGTATATGTGGTAGTTGAATTTCCAACCATAAGGCTTCTACTTCCCTAAAAGACAAATCAGTTCTGAGTTTTACAGCGATATGTGTTCTGATGTAGACTGCAACTCCACCTCCATATTTGTTTCTGTCTTTTCTATAAATATTAAAGCCTTGTATTGCCAATTCCCCATTATCAAAAGTACTGTCTAGGTGTGTTTCTGATACTGCTAAAACATGTAGATCATATCTATCCAATATTTCTGATAATTCATGCACTTTATTTCTTAAACTACATATGTTAAGGTGTGCTATGTTTAGTCCACCTTTTGGTTGTTTATTTTTTAAAAGCATTATATGTTTATTTTCATGCTTGTCTTACATAACATTATGTTACTAGTCTACTTTTATCCATATTTATACCCATTATGTTTATGTTCTTGTGCGTGTACCTCTTGTTCTATGTTCTTTTTTTTCATCGTTTCCTTTTTTAGAGGGGACTGGATGGATTACAAGTCTATCATATCTTAGATATGCCACTTCACCTCTCTCTCTTGCAGCTTTCATGGCTGGAATTAGTTCTTTCCTTTTTGGCCGGACGGCTTCTGTGTAGTCCTCGCTGATGTATGTGTTGCTTCCTTTTAGGTTTTTGGAATTTACTAAAGCAGTTGATTTGTCCTTGTATCTTAGAAATTTTACCACTATAGGACGTGATCTAGACATGTTATTTGCTGTTTTTCCTGTGCGATGAGCTCTTTCAATTTCAATCTTAGTGCTGTCCATGTTTAGCTTTTCTGCCATCAGTTTCTTTACTTTGTCTTCAGTCTAAACTGGCATTCAAGGGGCAGCCTTCCCCAATATTTCTGATTTTCAATCAGTTCAAACCTAACAACACAGTGCAGATAAGGACATTCAGTGAGACTCCAAGATTTGGCATCTTCTGCATGTGATTGGTCATAGTTGTTAACTGTCTCTTTCTCTCTGCGGTTCTTAGATGGCTCGCCACACCAGATTCTGGACAATTCCAAGTGCTGAGGATGGAAGGAGATCCGATCCTCAGGTTAATCCAAGGGAGATGTAGACCATCTAATTTTACCCCTTGTCCCTACCACTTAGCCAAGGGTATAAAACCCTTTAAACAGACATTTTTCAGAGGCACACTTAAAATCAAGACCTATGAAAATCACTGGCAAGATGGCGTCACAAGCGACCAAAGAAATCCACAAATTTTAGTATTTTCCTTGTTAAGAATGACCATAACCACTAGCTATATTAACTATAAAATATAATTAATTATATGCAGAAAACTGCTGTATATCTGCTATATATCTGTTATAGGTGCTTGGAGGGTTGTTCCAATTCTTAGGGGGAGGACTTCACAGGGAAGGGTTACATTTAAAAAACAAGGGCAAGGTGTACAAAATAGAAATGGGATTGCTTCCATCAACCTGACCAAAGTTTCTTTCCAAGTAACCAAGTTAAACTTAAGAAGTAAAAAAGAAGAAGTGAAAAAAAGTAAAACTGGATGGAACCATGGTACAGCTGGTACAGCAGCAAATCTCCTGCGTCTACAGCTTAAAGAAAATGGCACCTTCTTCTTCACTGATAGATAGGGGGTGGTCTCAAGCATCGTTTTGCTTACCAATTTCATCCAGCCAATCATGTTTAGGGCGTATTCACAAATGTATAATGCCATGAGTGTCCAAAAACTCGTTTTTTTGTTATGCTGGTTGCAGCTTAGGTAGATAACAGTTGTGGCCTGTCTGCTCATTTACTGTGACTAATAGCAGTTCATGTTACCATGTTGTAGAGTGACAGAATTAGGCAGCACTAGTCTGGATCACTTTACCTCAAATAGCTCAAATACTTGCTTCCTTAAAAACCCAGTTTCATGCAGACCACTGCACTAGTGCACTCAGTTCAAGCAATAAAGAAAATTAGCTAGTTTTGCCTATGTCTTGTAGTCCTTCTGGGCTCTATGCTGCCTCCATTCTTCAAACACATTGCCAGTATCGATAATCTCTGATCTTGGAGCTTTTTTTTTTTTAGAAGGTTGCAGCGTGCTGCTTCTGCCTGCTATTGTGTATAGGACTGGGGAATGGGTAGTGGGCGGGATCAAAGGATAAAACACAGATAGATTTCTGCTCCACAGCATTCAATTCAAAGAAGGACAAACTGCCTGAAGCTCTGCTGTTAAGGGATGCCTGTGCTTAAACTTGGCTTGTTTCCCCAAATCTGAATGTTCAAAGACACATCAAGAGCATTGTATGAGTTAGTACAGAAGATATAAAACAGAGTGATATTTTAAAATGATTATTAAAGTTATTAAAGTTACTTGACAGAAGTACATTACTTGACAGTACTTAAAGCAGTGATACACATTGATAAATTGTTAAGTAATGTCTCAACTAATTATTAATTGACTGTAGTTAAAACAGATTTTTTTTAATCATAACTCTTAACTAGTGTCAATTAATAAATAATTAATTGAGACATTCTGTTAGAAGTGATTAACTTCCTTATTGTGAAGTTTTATCAAATTATGTTAAAATACAGGTACAGGCAGGTCTCATATTAGATGATGTTAGACATTTTGATGTGTGGCTTGTCAGACAGACAGCAATATAAGCTATTTCTTGTGTCCAGCAGCATTATTATTGGATTAAGATGTTAAGTATATATATTAAGTATAATATAATTAAAGAAGATCAAGCTGCTGCTAGCAAGAGAGAGACTCATTCTCTTTCCGGACATGAAATAACACTTCATCATTAAAAGAACAGTTGAGTACAACTAGGAATGAATGCTAACAAGGAGTGAAAGTTAATGACCGTCAATTAGCTTTACGCAATGCCAATGCACCCAGCTAACTGGTGTCTCGTAGCTTTGATTCCTTGTAAGAATGTTTCCATTAGTGTAACGTCATCGTTAATTTCAGAGTGTCCTTCTAATTTGTCCTTGTGTGGGGCCTTCAGCATCCACCTCCTGCCATCTGGCGGAGGCACAGCCCCACTGGTGTTTTCTGTTGATGGTTTAATAAAGCACTCGCAGAGTGTTTGCTGTTTTCATGCTGTAATGGCCACTCTGGGTTTAAAATACTTAAGGCTAGTGAAGAGCAAATTGCTGTAAATTGAGAATAGTGAGTGATGACAGCTCTGCGCTGTGGCAACAGCCTGAGAACAACTCGTTTTTTAAGTGGCTACATATATACACAAATCTAATGGCTTTCTAGTGGGTGTACTGAATATACCTGCCAATCAAGAAAACTACACCAATAAAAAACAAAACGAGACAAAAGGTGCTCCTTCATACAAAGCAGAAGTAATATGTTCTCTGAATAGCTCCCTGAAAGAGGAATGAGATGAGAAATACAGGCTGTGACTCATTAGAAGAAAGAAAATACTGTAGTTGCAGAATGCAGATTTCTCTCTTTTCTTTCTTCTGCACTCGAAGGAGACCAAACAAAAAGCATAGCCAAGGCCAACAGACAGATCAGTTGCTACCCCTGCCAGATCAGAACCTCTGTTCTGCCTGTGTGAACAGAAGAAATGGATTCTCTATAGTCCAAATTGCTTTGTATTGCCATGTTGCCATACACAACAATGCCCCTATTTTTAAATAACCTAGCGTATTTTACAAGAGTGCTTCAGGAGAAGATGAGCAGATTTGTAATTAACAAATGGGGGTATAATTAACCCATGTGACATTTAGGGTTCTGGTGGGGGGGGGGGATATTTGAAATTATATTCATATATTTTTTATGAGTTGGAGGCAGGATGCAAATAAAAGTTGGTTTTAATTGAAGCCAAAGGAAAAGAAACAAAGCAGCAAATATTTAAGGGTTTATTTTCTCAGAGGGACGTCTGTGAAAACTATTTCACACTTTCACGGCTTTCTCAGTCACATGCCATCACGTTCAGTAGCTCCTCCTTTTCAACTTGCTGTTGTGTTTACATGGATCTCTGTGGAGATCAAAGTGTAATTACGGTGCATGGCAGTGTACAAATAGCTATTTTAATAAGCACAAGGTGACGAAACTCAGAGCTAAAATTACAGGAGGACCAGTATCAGTGAAAAACAGTAGGTAATTCAGCCAGTAAAAACACGTACATGGTTGTTCCAGACGAGAATAAAATCACAGAGGACCCCCCCATAAAAGGGGAAAAAAAAAATCCCCAGTACCCCCTGAGAAACTAATCCCGTCCGGACAGGGCTTAAGACAACAAAACAAAAAAATATCTAGAAAACAAGGACTAGCAAACATACAAACAAAATAAAGATAATAAACTACAACAAACTAGTAACATTGCAAGAATAAAACACAAAACTCTGGGTCAAAAAGAACAACTGAGAAGAAACTGAGAGAAAACATATATACACAGACACAGACAAGGAACACCTGGGGAGGATAACAAGGGGGCTGGGTTACAAATGAGACAGGCGGGGACACTATTTGCAAGGCGGGGCTTGGGCAGAGACAAAAGAAAGAAAAAGAAAACAGAGCCATTTGCTACAGAACACGTGGCTAAGAAACACAAGCAGACTAGGGAAAACAAGCAAGAACAAAAAAAGACAGTAACAGAAAGGACCAAGAAAAAAAGAAATAAAAAAAATGGGCTAAGTTTTATATTAATATTAAATCATTTAAAATTTGTTTCTGGATGATGCTGACATATGGGGTTTTGCGTTTGTGGATTACATGTTGAACTGTGTTTACAGACATTGATTTCTGGAGTTGTTCCTGAGCCCATGCAGTTATTTTTAGTACAGGATCATGCTTGTTTATAATGCTGTTTCCACCTGAGGGCCTGAAGAGTACCAGCATCCAATATTCACTGTCAACCATCAGCATTGTTCTCAGCATTAATTTGCTAACACTGATGACATTAATTAACTATTAATTTGATGAATCTATTAGCTTATACTCAGCATCAATGATACTTAGATCATATCAGGATATCAGGGCACAACAATTGATCAAGATGTCTCTATTAGCAATAAATAACAATAATGATAATGATCTAACATCTGTAACAAGCATTTAATCATGCATTTACCTGTCCTTTGTGCAGCACTGCTACAGCAATTAAAATTTTTAAGCATGTTATATGGATCCTGAATAGCTAGTATTCTCATTTTTGCTGAGATGTTTAATCTTATTACTTTTCACTTTCGTAATCAATGTCATTGCACGTTACTCTGTTAATTATTTAATTATTTATGACCATTAGCAACATCTACTGCACTGCTCCGTTTACAGATAGATCCTTACCTTGTATAGTTAGGTTTTTTTTTTTTTGTTTTATAGCCTTATATATTTTCTATTCTTCTGTGTTTTGATTTGTCTGAGTATGTTTCTTATTGTATTGTGTTGTTGCTGCTGGATGCCTAAATTTCCTTCGGGATAAATAAAGTATCCATCCATCCATCCATCCATCCATCCATCCATCCATCCATCCATCCATCCATCCATCCATCCATCCATCCATCCATCCATCCATCGATAAATCCATCCATCCATCCATCTATTAAACTTGTTAGCTAACATTAGTCAGGTAGTGGGAAATCTTTGTCTGGTAAAAAGCATTTATGTACAGCCGTGCTGTAAGATCCTAAAGCTCCATTCTGATATGAAAAACTCTAGGACATCATAGAATAATCATCGGGACTATGGCAAAAGTAAGAATTATCTACAGCATCTGGCAAAGTGAATTAAAAGCCAACCCAGACTTTGGACAACTTTGCCGCTAAAATAAAAAATACAGCATTGTAGGAGTGTTGCAACTTCTGATGATTTTAAATGCACTTTCCTTGTTTAAAATAATAATCACAAAACACGCAATAAAGCAAGCAACTGCACAATTACATGTGAAAAGGACAGAAAAAGAGAAATACCCAAAGAAGAAACTTCCCAGTGAGACAGGCTGGATTGCAAGGTCTGATAAAGTATCTGGGGGTGAGTCTCAGTCAAGTCTCAAGTGTCTGGGTTACAATGCCAAATAAAGTATCTGAGGGTGAGTCCCAGTCAAGTCTCAAGTGCCTGAGTGCAAGGCCAAATTGAGTCTCTGGGGCTCAAGTGAGTCTCTGAGTCTTAAGTGTCTGATGTTTGAGTGTCAGTCATGTCTCTGAGAGGGTCTGAGCCAACTCTTGAGTTTCTGAGCAAGTTAATATGAGACTAAGAGTCTAAGACTCTTTATCTACATGTATCCACATATTTCTCTCTCTGTAAGCCTCCAGTATTTTTTGCTTTCCATAGAATAGAAAATGTCCTTCAGCTTTGCATTTAGATTAATTTCACCTGCTCTAACTGTTGGGCCATTTGTCCTGTTCTTCTGTGGATTCTTAGAAACAATACAGGAAGGGGAAATTTCACAAATACTTGGATATGTGTGGACACTGCTTATTGGTCAGACTGGTCGGGGACGGAAGCAAACACGCAATGTAAATACAGGAAGAAGGTTCTTTATTCTGGACTTCCCACAAATTCTGGACTGGTTTCCCACAAAGTAACAGCAGAGATGTTTTTTGTTCTTGATCTGTTTTGATCTGTTTTTATTTCAGTGTGAGTACTCTATTCACATCAGCTCAAACTAATCACATATCAGTAACCAAACTAAAAGTGCAGATGGGAAATACTGCTGTTCAATTCTGAGATATACATTATCTCTCAATTTTTTTATCATATGTTTTTTGGGGCAACCCTAAAGAAATGAGACTTGGATATAAATTAGAGTAGTCAGTATACAGCTTGTATGGCAGTAATGATTCACTGTTTAACCCTCTTACTGTCTTTTCTGTCATAAAGTGTCAACATTTTGTATGACCATTATTACCACTATCTAGCACTGTTATGACCCTTTCGGCCATTAACTAATTGAAAAGTTTAATTTCTAATGTTGTCCCACAAAAAGATATAATAAAATATTTGCAGAAATGTGAGAGGTGTGCTCACTTTATGAAAATACTGCATTTGTGGTCTAAGCTGAATGGAGTGGAGTTCTGAAATAAATTATTTTTTTAATTATAACATTAAATACTTCATGTTGAAGTACATTGCTCCCAACTCCGCCCTTTCTTCATCTATACAGTACCATCCAAAAAGTTCGGACACACCTTCTCAGTCAGTGTTCTTATTGTTTTATTATTTTTCCTACATTGTAAATGAATACTGAAGTGCTCCAGACTATGAATGAATACATAAGAAATCATGTGGTAACTTAAGTGTTAAATAAACCAAAATACACTGTAAAGCATTTAGGCAGCTCTTTTCTAGGGTGCTGTGAACTTATGGTTTCTGAGGCTGGTAACTCTGGCTGGGAATCTATCCTGTGCAACAGAGGGAACTCCTAAAGAGGGCCAGTTTCATCATAACATGTTTGATGATCTTTGCAACTGTACATGAGGATGCTTTCAAAATTCCTGAAATGTTTCGGATTGACTGACCTTCATTTCTTAAAGTATTTTTTTCTTTACTTAGTTAAGTAGTTCTTACCATAATATGGATTAGAACATCTATCTACTGCACAGTTGAGCAGTCAGTTTAAACTACAACCACACAGGAAGGAACATCAGACCCACAGTTGGAGTTTGTCAAGGTTCTTTGTTGTCACTACAGTTCCCTTCAGTATCTCCTTAGAGAAAAGCCTTCCATAACTCCAGCCCCACTATTTCTGTACAACGCAGACATATCAGGCATCTGCAATTTGCATATGACGCTGATCTCCTCTGGGATCTCACCAGTAGATTAGCTGACAGCAGGTGTTTACAGTAGTGAAACAGAAGGGGGGTTGAAGTGATAGTCTGTAGGAAAATGAAATATTCCCTTTACTAAATGTAGCTCATCGCAGATATCTTGAAATCTATTAGCTCGTAGAAACACTGCATAAATACAGAAGCAAACCTTGCAAAAAAAAAAAAAGAGCAGATAGGTATTGGCTGTATCAGTGTTAATATTATTAGAAATGCCTAAAAGCTAGAGGTGCATTGCATTATTTTATACACCTCTTCTCTCTATGGATATAATCAGAAAAAAAGCATAGCTCTTTCACATTTAGTGACATAACTGACATGTGAGCTTTAATATTTATTTTTTTCTCTAGTGTTTTTATCTTGGATTCTTTTTTTATATTACTTTTAGAGGCTCGTGTTCCGTTGGTAGAAATTTAAGTGAACTATTTGGAAATTCCTGGATGGATTACTATTAAGTGACCAATGAATTCAATGTTTAGATACACCACAAAATTATCTATTAAAATAGAAGCAAACTGAACAACTACAGTGCAGGCTAGAAAAAGTAAGTGAACCTGTTAATGGCTTCTCTAAGTGTTGGAAGTGTGGGATTCACAGGTGCTTTACACATTCTGACAAAGCCTGGTAACTCACAAACCTATTCTAAGTAGGTTCCACTAAAAGTGGTTCTCCTCTTTAGATTGTTTTATGGACAAAGGTTGTTTACCTAGGACCTGGGAATGCTGTGGGAAGAAATGACAAAGTTTTTACAACCAACCAACACCTTTTGTATTCCCTCTTAAGCAATATTATGTTGCATTTTTACCTTAAAAAAGGTATGACAGCTACTTCAGGCTAATTCAGGCTCCAACAAACATGTCCAGAGATGTGGGGACAGAATGTATCAACTACTAATTAACTGACACTAGTTGAGACATTCATTATTAGTATTAATTCATTATTAATTACAGCATGCTTGAGCAATAAAATGTAGTAATGTTTTTTAATATAATTTTATTTATATTTTTTTCCCCATTTTCTCCCCAATTTAAACAGACAAATACCCAACTCAGAGGAAAGCGCAGAGACTCGGTTCTGATACATCAGCTCACAGACACAGCCTTGTGCTGCGGACATCAACATTTAGAGTGATGTGGGGAGAAAACGCCATTTATCCACCCAGAGAAAGCAAGGCTGATTGTGCTCTCTCAGGGCTCCGGCAGCTGATGGCAAGCTGCAAGAACAGGATTTGAATCTGCAATTTCTTGATCAAAGTGGCAGCGCTTAGCCTGCTGGACCACTCGGAGCCAAAATTTAGTAATTAGTTTAGACATGATTTAACCGTTTTACAATATTTATTACTATCGTAAGTATTGTTATTTTTGACCCTTATTGTAAAGTGTGATCTAAAAAAAAAACAAAGAGCAAAACAACATTGCTGCCTGTTTTAGTTTTGCCCCAAACTGTACATTTTGGATGTTCTACAGTGTTTCTGAACAAATCAGGCTTTTGCTAAAATACAAACAAAATGTTAAAGGTTTAAACACTGCACTCTACATTAAATAATTATATTTATACTGTATACAGATTTTTTCTTTCAATTTTTCATACAATATTTGCCCAATACTTTTAGAACGGTACAGGAAAACGACTGTTGAGAAATGTTTGTGATGCACAAAAATGTGACATTTCCTGCGATACCTCCACTGATGATCCATGTTCTGCTATATTAACATAATTGATAAAGCAATCAATCAGCCATTGACTATTCACATGAAAACATGCTAACAGTGATTGAGCGATCGATTGAAGAGGAGTCTCTGAGGCTTTAGTCAGACCCAGCTGGTGCTGACTTGTTACGGGGTCTGTAGACGGATCTGTAACCAGTCTCCTGACTGAGAGGATCCTGACTTTATGATGCTTCTGGGAAGCGAGGGCTGGATCTGTTTGATGAGGAATGACAGATGGATTGGCAAAGCTGCGGATAATAAGCCTGGGATGGAGCCGCTAATGAGGAGTCTACAGACAGTTAGTAAAGTAGGTTTGGTCTCTTAAGTGCTCAGATCTAAGAGGATAGACCCCGCAGGCCACAGACATCACTGATCTGTGTGTGTGTGTGTGTGTGTGGGTGGGAGTGTGGGGTAAATGGGTAGGTCCTCATTAAGGTTGAAGTCCCATGGTCCACGGTCACCCAGAGAGTGAACTGTAAAATGGGTCGACTATGTAGGTCAAGTTATCTTCCTGTTGGAGAAAAAAAAGTGTGTGTGTGTTTGTATGTGTGTGCGTGTGTTATGTGCATGTGTGTGTGTTCCAAAACTGTGGACACTAAATCTGGCATTCTGACCATTTCACTCTATTAGCGGTACATGTTGTTCAGTCTCATTATTGTTGTTTTTCTGTCCGTGGTTTGTATGTGAGAGTGTGTGTGTGTGTGTGTAGTGAAGGGAGGATGCACCCTCCTCCCCGGTGATGATGTTGGTTTTGTGAGAGTAACTGTACCTGTCACAAAGCTCTAACATGTCCGCTTGGAAGCTTAGGGAACAGCATGCGCGCACGCACACACACACACACACACACACACACACGCACACACACACACACACACACACACACACACACACACACACTCACACAGCTGCTTACGCCGCTGTCCCAGAACTGTTTACCCATCATCCCACTTCTCAGCTGTCGTGCTCACAGGAGCTGCTGTGTGTGAAACACAATGAAAGCAGCAATTAGATCTGTCTGAGAGAAACTACTGGGGATTTGTCAACAGTCTCCAAAGAGATGATAGATCTTTCCTTAATAATGAATTTGTTTATGCCTGTAGTCATTTGTGTGAAGGGATGGAACGATTATCAGGTTTCAATCACATACAGCGATTTCAAAATCTATGGGAGACATACCATATTTCCTTTTTTGGAAATCTCAAGTTGGCTTTTAGTCACACCTGCTACAGGCTTTGTAGTTCAAAACTCTAACTCTTCCGTTTCCATCTACGGACAAACCCCGGTCCGGAACTACAATCCCCAGCATGCACCTGAAAACATCATGTGTTCGGACTCGGCCAATTGCAGCTCTTTCTCACGCTGGTCATCTCCGGAGTTTTAGATTGTGTTCAGGTGTTTGTAATTTACTCCTATATATGTATATATATATATATATATATATATATATAAACCCATCTGTTATTCATTATGTATTTTGAGAAGTATTTTTCCTGTTTACCAGCGATATACTGAGCGTTCTCTTTTTGTCTGTATTTTTCTGTGTATGATCCGTGTTTGCTCTTTGGACTATGTTTCTTTTACCTAGCCCTTCTGCTCAGTTTGTATTTGTGATTTTCTGGTTTGTTGAACGCTACTTTGGCTTAAGGTCTCTCTCTGGTTTTGACCCACACTTGTCATACACTTTGCTCTTTGTTTACGTGCCTCGTTTTGTTTTTACCACGAGCGTCTGACTCACATATAAAGCGTTACACCTTTAAGGTTTTTTTCATTCATTTTTAATTATTTTTAAAATAACGGTATCTAATCAACCAAGTTCTAAAGTAATAAATGGCCATATAAATGGTTTGCATTTAAATATTCATTTCTTTAAATAAACAAACTAAATAATGTCACACAACAACAATTCTGTGATTATTCATAATTAAGATGATGATTCATTTTTTAAAAATGCTGACAGTTAATTTTTTTGGGAGCGAGACTAATAATAATAGTGTAGTTTGGTTTAGGCATGGCAGACCAGATTTAGATTAGAGCTTTTTACTGTATTTTAATATCTTTATTATTTATTATATAGTGAAGTTATATGCTTTACATAATTTGAATATTATAATGTATGTCAGGTCTGACGCTGTCAGCATGGCCACTTGTATTCCTCTTGTATGTCCTATTCATCATGGCTTATGTCGCATTTTTACCTTAAACTTTCCAAGGCTTATCAAGGCCACTTCAGGCTTAGTATGCTGCTTACTGCACAGTGTAACTTTGGAGAAACACCATAAAAACATGTTCAGAGATGGACCTGGACAGTGCTATGTGTACAACTGATTAAATTAGACATATTTATATTGACAGTAGCAGTGATAAAATGTATTAGGTATGTGCCATATTGTATCGTACGCAATAATATCGTCAACAATTTTGAATATCGTTATCACAAAAATACACGGAAATAATGTGATACTATTTTATGGTCATATGGGCCGTAGCGAAATTAAAATTCACACTGTTCTAATTTCCCATTAAATATCTACTAAAGACAGATTATATCAGTCCCGTTTAATTTATTTTACAATCCGAGATATATGGAGTGTATTATTAGTATCATGACATTGGATCATTGACTTCTGATCTTTGACAATCTGGTGAAAAACTCATTTAGGGATATGCCATATCATATCGTATGGAAGAATATTAAATCTAATATAATATAAATAAAATGTATCTAACTATTATTAGTTAGCTTCTTACCCATATACAATTTTTGTTTCAGTGGAATCCACTTTCCAAGCTCAGTCTATGCCTTGTAGGTCTATTTACAGCAGTGGTGAAAAAAAAAAAAAATCATTTTTGAAATGAATTTATTTATTGAAATAAAAGCTTCAAATGAACAGAACAGAACAATCTTAAACTCACAGCATTTTCAGAAAGCTTTTCACACACACAGCTCCCCGCTGCGCCACCAAAATGTCAACACAAGACTGAGCATCTGCAGCAAATTAGCAAAATGAGGTAAATTTCTAGACGCAGCAGGTCTCACTTCTGGCATCAGATGAAACTTTCAGAGAGTCTGTCTTTTCTGAACAGAACACAGAGAAGTGAGTTTCCATCTGTGAGAAATCCCCAGACAGGATTCTGAGTCTGACCACTCACTGACCAATTACAGACACACTGAGCCCGAGTGGGGATTACAGGGGTGACTGCAGACTGGACTCTTCTGTCACCAGGCTGAGAGTGCTGTGTAATTCTTCAAGATGCTCAACAGCTCCTAGGTAATTAATCTGAGCTGGCCTGTCACAGCTTTTCACTTTGATGATCTTAAATTTGAACCATTTTCTCCTCATTGAAGACAATAAATAGCCATAACAAATGTGTTTGAGTATGCATATTTCAAAAGATCAACAGAATGTACTTATTGATTAATCCACAGAATGGTTGTGCTGTAATCGCGAGTCCTTCAGTTGTTGTTCAGCGACACAGGGTCACAAATTACATGATTTTACTGTGGAAAATCGCAGGCTTACCTGGCTGCTTTCCAAAAACATGAGAACACACCAGAACTAAACACACGTGAGAACTTGCAATGCCATGCCAGAGAATCACTATAGAGGAGAATACGCACTTAAAGTGAGTCCTAAATGAAGAACTTCATATGAAGCAACTGAGCAAAAGCAGAGTTTATAAATGCCTGATCATCTTATACTGAAATATGTACTTATGTCCTCAACACAGAACCATATCAAATGTTTTAGTACCACAGACATAATTATTAAGGTTTTAAACTCAGTGCTCTGCATGTATCTTCAGCATCAGATTACCAACCAATCAGCTCACAGTAACCAGGGTTTTTTAATAAACTACTTGTGTACTTTTAAAGTTATTAATCTTGTCTCGCTCTCCAGATTCTAGCAAGGAGGTTTGGAGCTACTTTGAGCCTGGATAACAGTGGAAAAAGCGATTTATTGGGGCAAAATATACCCCATGCTATTCAAAAAAGGTAAGCACTTTTTATCATGTTTTACTACACCCAAAGTCAATTTTACAATGGAGTTCTCCTTTAAAGTTTTTTTTTTTTTTTTACATTTTAGCTCCATTTGCCTCATTCATAGAGGACTCACTCTTAGCGCCCTCTAGAGTTTAACAGTGATATAACAGGGTATCTTAGCAATACAAGTGTTTTTGTCTGGAAAAAGCACCACACATGATTTAAACAGATGCAAGTAAACATAAATACAGTAAGAAGTACCAAGGTAAGTTTTTTGTTAGGTAACCAGGTTGTATCCTGAGCCAAGCTGAAGAACAAAGTGTAGTTTCAGATTTCTCCTGGATGCCCTCAGCCAGCATGTGTACATGTTCAGTTCCATCAGCAGCTCACCTGATTTAACATCAGTAAGATTTAATTTTCCAAAACAGTTGTTGATATGATGAGAACTAAAAATATAACTCTATTAACTCAGATGAGGAGGAGAGATTAGGAGATGTTTTAAGGAAAACAGGGCTGTAATTTCTTTTTTTTTTGTTGTAAAATTGCTGTTTGTATTTATTGTAATGCTGTAATGTGTTTTACTGAGCTAATAAACACTTACTTCACAGATAAGAAGTTTTTTCTTTACTTAAAATTCCCACAGGTGCCTAAAACATTTGCACAGTACTGTATATATTATTGAAACATTGCAGTTTTTATGTATATTTTTGTATGTCATTGCTGCTGAAGTAAACATAGAATAATATTTATATAATAAAACTTATTTTTTTCTTTTCTTCTATTTGTCAAGGGGCTACACATGCAAGAAAACACATTGGCTATTGGAAGTCATGTCTACTTTTCGTGCGATAAGCTGATAACGTAATTATCGTGACAGACCTAAGTCTAAAGGTTCAGCTCGACTGCTAGTAAGGCCGATTTAGGCCTCAGGTCATAAAAACTCTGCATGGTGCTATGATAACGTGCTATCAGTAGGACATATTGCTCATTAATTGACATAAATGAGATTAGAAGAAGAAGCTGCGCTCCCTGGCTCGATTTTGACAAAGCTAATTTAATGGCTTAAACCCCCTTTGATAAGTTTTTATCTTCAAGTATTCTCACAGGGTAGAGAGTGAGTTAATTGTAGCTGATAATATGAATTAAATTGTAGCAGCGGCGCTCAGAGCCTCTAGGCCGGAATCCTCCGCTGTGAGGTAAAAGCAGGAACTGCGTCGGACAGAATGAGCACAGGAAATAAATCCTTCACTGAACTGGACCTTAGAGGAGCAGTGGAGCAGCAGGGAGCTGGATTAGGCTGGAAATTTCCTCCTTTTCTGCTGCTCCCAAGAAATAAACATACAAGTCTCTGAGGAGATGTGCTACATTTTGCAACACAAGGAGTGTGTGTGTGTTTTTGTGTGTTTGTGTGTTTGTGTGGTTTCAACATGAAGGAGGCTTACCGCTAAGGCTACGCTAAACCCTTTCACACTGTGAATAAGGCGTCTCAGTCATGTCAGCTCTGACATTCAGGTATCACGCATAAAAGCTCCAATATGTTCTTTAAGCCTCTCTCTTTCTCCCTCTCTCTCTCTGTATGAATCTCTCACTCACACATACACACAGGCACTTAAACACACATAAATAAACTTAAGTAAATACTTTAGTGCTATGTAAGAGTCATCGCTAACACACAAACAGGTATATATAACCATACACTGTGTTAATGATGATGTTTTTTCTGTGTGTTTTTTTTGTCACTGAACACCACACACACACACACACACACACACATTTGTATTGTTTTAACTGTAAATATTTGACTAAAGATTGTGATCGCACATAATAGCATGTTCAGTCTTTTATGGATTAAAAAAGATAAAAAGAAAACAAGATCAATTCATCTTACCCTGCCTGTTACAACAGTAAGCATTTCCTTTGAACACACACACAAAAAAGATCTGATAAGAGCTTAATGATATAAAAACATGTGTAACTTAGTAGACCACAAGCATGTGTTGTGTGTAAAACAGACATTTAAAGCCTATTACAGTACATATATATGTATACAACATGGGTATATGGGCAAATGTTTTGCAACAAGCAAAGAAGCAAGTGTATTAACCTAGAACTCTAATGCCGGGGGATTTTTTCATGTGATCTTCATTGTGTTACTGCTGTCTAAGTTGCATGGAACTTTGGGTAGCTTCAGGATGCTCATTAATGTAGTTTTGTTAGGACATTCCCTGTTAAGGATTACCTGATTTTCTATTACTTTTTCTGACTTTTTATAGGGTCATCTATGTGATGTATGTTGTACAATTAAAGAAGCCAAAACTTGTCAGAGTGTATACCCACTCATGTTATTGATGGTCTTACTAATTTTAATGTTAGTGTTCTAGGATTAAACAACAGTTCCCACTGGCTATTGTAGATTTTGAAAAGCACTTCTGTAAAGACTTAATGGTACTTAGTTTTTGTCCAGTTGCTAACACACGAAAATAACATGCTTAGCAAAATTATTTTAACACTCTAAACACATTTTCTGCTTTACACACAATTCAAAATGGCACTTGTTATATGCACATGGTTCTCTTCATAGCACACAACAATCTGATATCAAGTCACATGTTTTTATATAAAAACACTGGCATTCAAAATGAAACACCATGAGCTAATTGGCCAACATAGGCGTCACCTGACTAAGCACCTCAAAAGTTAATTGTTACCACTTCAGGAATTAAGCACTATAAAAAGACCACAGGTAAGCACCTTTTTACATTAACAGTGGAAGATGCTGCAGATAGAAGAAGAGGTAGGGTGAGAATGAGGGGGAGGAAGAGTGAGAGAAAGAGAGGTAGAGCTGGTAGAGGAATAGTGAGAGGGGAAGGAAGAGTAAGACGAGCGGAAGTGTGAGAGGGAGGGGTAAATCTGGTAGAGGAAGAGTAAGAGGGGGAGGAAGAGTGAGAGGTAGAGGGGTAGAGCTGGTAGAGGAATAGTGAGAGGGGAAGGAAGAGTGAGAGGTAGAGGGGTAGAGCTGGTAGAGGAAGAGTCTGAGGGGAAGGAAGAGTGAGAGGTAGAGGGGTAGAGCTGGTAGAGGAAGAGTGAGAGGGGAAGGAAGAGTGAGAGGTAGAGGGGTAGAGCTGGTAGAGGAAGAGTGAGAGGGGAAGGAAGAGTGAGAGGTAGAGGGGTAGAGCTGGTAGAGGAAGAGTGAGAGGGGAAGGAAGAGTGAGAGGTAGAGGGGTAGAGCTGGTAGAGGAAGAGTGAGAGGGGAAGGAAGAGTGAGAGGTAGAGCTGGTAGAGGAAGAGTGAGAGGGGAAGGAAGAGTGAGAGGTAGATCTGGTAGAGGAAGAGTGAGAGGGGAAGGAAGAGTGAGAGGTAGAGGGGTAAATCTGGTAGAGGAAGAGTAAGAGGGGGAGGAAGAGTGAGAGGTAGAGGGGTAAATCTGGTAGAGGAAGAGTAAGAGGGGGAGGAAGAGTGAGAGGTAGAGGGGTAAATCTGGTAGAGGAAGAGTGAGAGGGGGAGGAAGAGTGAGAGGTAGAGGGGTAAATCTGGTAGAGGAAGAGTAAGAGGGGGAGGAAGAGTGAGAGGTAGAGGGGTAAATCTGGTAGAGGAAGAGTGAGAGGGGGAGGAAGAGTGAGAGGTAGAGGGGTAGAGCTGGTAGAGGAATAGTGAGAGGGGAAGGAAGAGTGAGAGGTAGAGGGGTAGAGCTGGTAGAGGAAGAGAGAGAGGGCGAGGAAGATTGTGAAGTAGAGATAGAGCTGGTAGAGAAAGAGTGAGGGGGGAAGAGTGAGAGGTAGAGGTAGAGCTGGTAGAGAAAGAGTGAGGGGGGGATGAGGGAGAGGTAGAGCTGGTAGAGAAAGATTGAGAGGGAGGAAGAGTGAGAGGTAGAGGTAGAGCTGGTAGAGAAGTTCATGGCCAAAGAAGAACAACTTTCAAATCAAATCAGCACAACCTTAGCTGATCATGTCATCAACTGCGGACTGACAATACAAAAAGCTGGACAGAGCATCAGGAGATCACCGGTTTAAATCCTGTTCATGTAGCTTGCCAACTGGCCTTGGTCTCTCTGGGTGGGTAGACGGCGCTCTCCCCCCACATCACTCCAATGGGTGATGACTGCAGCACAAGGCTGCGTCTGTGAGCTGATGTATCGGAAACGAGCCGCTGCGCTTTCCTTCGAGCACACTGTGATGCTGCTCGGCAATGCTGCATCAGCAGCAGTCTGAAAAGAGGCGGAGTCTGACTTTAAATGTATCGGAGGAGGCATGTGCTAGTCTTCACCCTCCTGGTGTTGGGGCATCACTAGTGATAAGGGGAGTCCAAATTAGTGAGTTGGGTAATTGGCCGTATAAATTGGGGAGAAAATGGGATAATTTTTTTTTTTAATAAATGAATGATGGATTATCAACATCCCAACATATATCCTTAACTTCCCAACTCCCCCCAAAAGGATTGGATGGAACACCAGTCATTATTCACACAGCTCTACTGCTCCACATCTCAGTGCTGAAAGGCTTTATACCTCTCTTGGCATTAGGCATGGTGCCAATAAGTTCATATTTCTCTTCTCCAGAGAGTCCTATTTTACTAGCAATCCTTCTCAACAAGAAATAGACAAACTGGGAGTGTGTGCAATTTGCGCATTTGCATATCTGTGTCAGCAGTGGGTGCAAAACGAGCTGAAAAAGTACCTGAATACATTTATTAAGAGGGGTGTCCTCCTGCATTGAATGTGAATGTGATTTCTGCCAGAGTATCTTGTCTGTTTGCATGCACGATTCATACCAGACACTGCTGGTCCACTGTGAACGGTGATGCTATTAATGACAAGCTCTCGATAGACACATCACACTGTGGATGAAGGAATGATAAATGCTGGCACAACTTCCATGGAAATGGAATATCTCTCTATTTGGCACCCACTGGCTGGCCTCACTCAATCATCGATATTTAGATGGCCTTGCCATGAGCACATAGGCCAACCTACTGTATGTGTTTAACCTCTTTGACAAGATAAAACCTCACTACTTATATTGCAGAGTGTGTTTCAAAGCCTTCCTTTAAGACTCACAACTTCATGATCAATTTACATACTGCTTACATACATACACATATATCTTATTTTAATTCCATTTGACTGTTATAGCTGCTTAAAAGGTGATGCCAGTTACTAAAAGTAAAAGTTTGTAGTAAGTAAACTTTCTCCAGCAAATATATTAATTTATGTTGGATAATCTTCTCCATAAATAAACACAAAAACTTTGTGTGTTATTTATTTAGTTTAGATATGTTGTCTAAACTTACTAATTTAATGATATATTTAGTGACATCTGAGGTCATACTTGTGCTAAAATATAATTATAAAGGGTTCACTTTATACTTTTTAGCGTCACCGTGCATATATAGCGGTATAATTCTGCACACACAGTCACAGGTTAATGGGAAGGTTCTCACACCTGTCTGAAGCTATAAGAAAGAAGACTGGGGGCAGTGGCTTGGAAAATATTAAAATTAATTTGAGCTCTCCAAGTTGGTGCTGCATCACATTAGCTGCGGTAATCTCTTCGACAGGACTAGGCCTCGGCTCGTCTCACAGCAGCTTGCAGGCTGCTCTCGGACGGCCAATCACGCTGCCAGTTGCTGCACGTTTCGTCAGATGTCTTTCAGAATAAAGAAGAAACCACAGTTCTTCTTTATCTGCTGCTGTGTGTGTATTCTCAACCCAACCAGACGCACGCTATGGGTATTTAACGGCATAATGCAACCACAACTCACTTTTTATGTGTCTCAGTTTTCCACAGAATTATGAAAAATGAAATATACTCATTGACAAAAAATAACACACTCAAGACTCAAGCAAATATCGGGGCATGAACATCGGGGCATGACACAAGCAGGCTTAAAAGTGCTTCCACCGGTGCCATATAAAAATGCTCTCAGAAGCTAGTTTTGGGTAGTGCACCTCTTGGTGAAAGACTGTTGACTACTATACATACCTTCATGAAACAGTTAAAGGGATTTTGGCCAGTTGAGAAACTTTGAGAGGGGGATAGCATCATATAGGGCTGATGGTGAAAAAGATTCCAGAGCTAGAACCTTTTTTACCCACCCGGGAGGTGGGCAAGGGTCGGTTTGCTATTGAACATGTTAACACTTTTTTTTTTCTTTTAACTTGTTGGTCCCTGAGCTCTGACATATAAACAGCCTGTGTACACCCCTGATCATCATTATTTTCAAACAGAATAGAGGGGTATACTTATATCAAAAAGACCTTAAATTATAGATTCTGGTGAATTTTGTGGAAATACATGGACAACTTTCAGGAATGAGATGAGCAAACCCAATATAAGCCTATATTCCAGCACAGCAGCAGAGCTCTTGGGACCCTGGGTCTGGTAGACCTGTTCAATAATCCATTCCTGCTTTTAACTAGTCACATATTTGTCTACCTATTGCTTGTAAAATATTTTAAGACTACATATACTACATATTTACAAAGCAAGGTCAGTAGGTGGCAATTACAGTACTCCAAAATACAGTAATTGTTATAATTGTATTCTGTAGTTCAGAGATGGTTCTGAAGAAACGCTCATCTGTGTAAAAACTTGTTCACCGTCTAAATGCAGACTTTAGCGTAATGCTGTATTCCAAATTCATGTAGTCTTTAAGGCTGGTTTATACTTCATGTGTCATGAAAACCAACGTTTCCCCAGTGTCTAAAATTACCTTAAAAACAGAGATGCCCCCATTCGAAATCTCCACATGTTGGTTGATCTGTGGGGGAGCGGATGCAACTTCAGGGCAAGACTATTTTGGAGGAAGAAGTCGGTACAGTTACCATGCTCCTCCGTGCTGAAGGAACATCCACACATGCTGGCTGTGCTGAAGCTCTGTGAAGATGTGCCTCTTTGGTTGAGTTCACATTTCCACATCTGAATCTAGTTTTCTGCTCAGTGTGGCTCAGATCAGATTTTTTCATGGCTGTGTGAACATGCCAAATCCGATTTTTTCAATCAGATCTGAGAAAACACATATGGACCACATAATCAGATAGGTATCCGATCCATGGACATGAATTTGAACGGTCAAATCGAAATTCATGCATCTTTTTGCTTTTACGCATGCGCTACGTGCTTCTCTCTCATTCCCATGCATCTTTTGATGCAGCTGTGCAGCTATAGCTGCAAAAACAGCAAAAGCAAACCACCTGACCTTTTTTCACCTTCTCGACCTGAGCATGTACTACAAGACCAGCTGTTTACTCTCCACTCCAGCAAGAGATGCTCCACATATGAGCTGCTAACACATCCATTTCCCTTTATAAAGCTAAGTTTTTTGTTGTTGGTGAAGAAGACATATGTACACGTATCAATGTGTGCATCTGAGGCGTTATAAAACCCCCCTGTCCTAGCTTCAAGAGTGGTATGACCCATTCCAAAAGCGGGAAACTCCCCTATATAAGTGCTCATTGGTACAGCTGGCTCTGTTTGAAAGACTCCATTGCTGCTACATGTAAGTCTTTACAATGCTCAGCTTTCAAGTGAAAACTAAATAAATGCTAACTTTTGAACTTTTTTTGAACTGTATTAATTTACAGAGCAGGTTAATATATTTAAGCTTAAATAGAGTATGTGTTTGGTAAGGAAAAAGGGTTCTAACAACATTCAATGAACTAATTCAGGTTTAGCAAACAGGAAGAGCATTTACAGATGTTTAAAGATGTTTCTACCGGCATGTCTGTGCTCAGAATTCCCCTTTACACACACATATCCATGACAATCATCACTCAAAAGAATACAGCGCCACTGCTCAATTGCTCCACAGCTCCATGCTGGTGGTTGTATAACCTTCTAGCCCACACCTGCCTGCCTAGGCACAGTGCCAAATGATTCATGTGTATCTGCTCCAAGGAATCCTATTCTATTAGCAGAACTTGTCCGGGTGGAATAAACAAGCAGTGTGTGTGCATTTGCACATTTGTGTCAGCAATTGGTGTAAATTATAGTAGCTGAATGAATTCATTAGAAGATGTGTCCACAAACAGGACATACAGTGTATGCACTGTATCTAAAAGTAAAGGTCATTTATTTTGGCACATATTTTAATGTAGTTTCACTATATATAGCTTTTTGTAGGCTACACACACACACACACACACACACACACTCTCCAGATGGCTGTATCCGCTCCTCTCACTCTTCTCAGAGGACACCCACAGAGAGAGAAACTGATTCTTTCCATCTTTGGCGGTGAAGTGTAAAATGTGAAGTGTAAAAGGTTTGTGTAGCCGCTGCTGTTTGTGTGTGTGAGGGAGACGGATAGAGAAAAGGAAAATCCTGACTTGCAATGTACCATATCCACCATATCCAAATGAACGGTCTCTTGCTGAGAGCGAAGGAACTGTGTATCTCAGTTTGGAGGAAAGGAATCTGAAGTGTTCCAATGTTTAAAGATGCTGTAAAAGATTTCAACTCAATACATTTTTTGTTAAAAGCGGCAATTGTTAACTCAGACTCACCTCTGGCTCTGTAAGTGCAAAACTAATGCTATGTTATAACAGCATGTAAAAGTAGCCCAAATCCAAATTTCTTAACAAATCTATTATCTTTTGATAGTTTGTGATTTTCTTCTTGATTTTTTTCTTATTGTAAAAGAGAGACAGTATAATAAAGGCTGTATTTTTTATGGTCATCATTTAGTTTCAGTGCACAGTGTAGAAGAACTGCTGCTGCTGCTTCCTCAGCATGTTTGCTCTGTACTTGGCACACATCGTTATTGTGTGGAATGTAACAGCTTTATTGGACATTGCCATACACAGAATTGTCCCTATATGGTTGCGTTTCAACTAGTGTAGTAGGTATTGGAAGTTCCTGGTATTATTGTTTAACATATTACATTTCATATAAATTTGCACCAGGTTAAATAGTCCATTGTGTCACTCAGTCCTGGCTCTGTAAGTGCAAAACTAATGTTAGTTATCACAGCAGGTAAATGCAGCCTGAATCCAATTTTCGTAACAAATCTAATGTTTGTAACTTGCTCGCATTATTTTTTTAATGTGACCTACATCTGACATTTTTCTAAGCAGCTTGTGTAGTTAAACTGGGGTGCATGTGCAAAAGAGCAACGCTTCACATGAAGTTTCAGTTTCATCCATGACAGAAATACAGGAGCTATCAAGGAGCTCCAGCAGCTGGGCTTATCATAAAGAATGTGTACATTATAATTATAAAAATGGAACTTTATTCAGCCACAGACAAAACTTTACATTGTCTTCTTGATGTTGTAACAAGTTTTACTGAAGTTTTGCCCTTTTGTTTGAATTGAGACTTTTTCCCTTCAACTGATTTTCCCTTCAACTGATATCTTTTTTCCCTGCTCCTTGATGTAAAAGTCACATGAATTCCATCCTGGCTGTTCAACCTAAGTCACATTGGTGCAAATAGTATTTTAATACTATTCATTCAAGTGGCCCAAATTGAAATAGAAAATTTGAGCTAACTGCTCAACAGAAGTTCTTAATAAAAGCCAAACCTAGGTATGTGTGTAGGGGTCAAGGCAAAAAGCTAACTGGATAAAAGGTTACTGGTCAAAGAAAGTCTAGTATGTTTTATTCTGAGGCAAAAAAATAAATAATAAAAATAAAGATTAAATCATATCTGTGCAGTTTTCACCCTAACCAAACTTAATATTTATATATTAATAAACAAATTAAAATGAAAATACTTAAAAATGTGACCTATGTGGTAGAGGTCTCCTTTTTTAAATCTGCTCCTGCCCGCTCCCGCGTGTTTTTGTCCTGTTACCCGCGTGCTCCAAACAAAAATATATATATTTTTTTAAATCCCGCAAAACATATTTTGAGGGGTCCGCAGGTGTGCAGACCTCTACTATGTGCTACCAAATTTCTGAAGCCAGTTTGAAATTCTGAAATGTCACAAACATATTATGTTGCTTGTTTTGAAGTTCATGCAAAAATGAGTGGCAACATACAGTAAACACAACCTTTACCCCTTAGGTGAAGACCACAAAATGCAGGCTAAAAGATCTGTGCATGCAGACTTGACTGAATGGAATAGCGAGTATGTGGTTTCTGGTTTTCTTTCTTTTTTTTTTCTTTCAGTAAAAGAGAGACGGTATAAAGGCTGTATTTTCATGCTCATCATTTCGTTTCTGTGCACAGTGTAGGAGAAGTTAACAAAGCTGCTGCAGCTTCCTCAGCATTTTTTCTCTGTACCTGGCACACATCGTTATCGTGTGGAATGTAACAGCTTTATTGGACATTGCCCATACACAGAATTATCCCTGTGAGATTGTGTCTCAAACAGTGTAGTTGGTTTTAGAAAATTCTAGTATTTTTTTTAACATTCAATTACTTAAATATATAGAGCCCCTAAAGGGACATGGTGTTTTTGTTGTTTTACATTTAAAAGTGGTGAGCACCAAATATTAAGTGGTGAGCACCAGATAAAAAAAACCTGCCTTGCTGAGTAGATGTTCCACAGAGAAATATAGTTGTTAGCTATCTAGCTATGTTAGCAAATGTTAATTACTTTATTTCAGTGTGTAGCACTGACACCCTAAACCAAGGGCCCCAAGTCTGTGTATTATTTAGTTTGGCAAGTATTCAGTAAAAGAAGAGATAAAAAAAATCATTTTCATGTAATTGTGCAACACTAGAGCTAAAAACAGGTGTCAAAAATAACAGTTTGTTAACAATGTTATTTTTTGTATCTTGTAACAGAAATCTCATGGTATAATCCCAGTTTCAAAATGCAAAAATGAAAAAATATATATTTTTTTCAAACATTCTGATTGTGATGGGCAGAGATGAAAATGTATCCATTATACACTGTACTACATACAAAAAAACAAATATTCTATTTTTGCCACAAAATAATTAAATTAATAAACTTTACATTGACCTGAGACACTCCTACAGGTCAGATTTTCTACTAGGAAAGTCAGGACAGCCTCACAAACCCCAGGTTCAAAATCCAAGATGGCTGCCCCCACATCAACAGTAGTAAAAGCAATAATATTATTTGGTTTATTATCACTTCTATCTACTAGTATCTCATTAAATCAGTAATACACACAGCAGTGTCTTTTTGGACATTTTTGGTGTTTGGATGTGAAAAATACAGCATAATGTGCTGCTATCAAGTTAATCAAGTTAATTAGCCTTAATTAACTGTGATGTTGATGATTACCTTTGCAATAGTGATATCACAGTGTATAAAATGCAAATGCGACCTAATTCCGGTTTTGGTTGTTCTAAGTGTGTGTCTGGGTGCACAAAGGCAATTACACTGCTCACCAAAACAAAATTATTTTTGTTGAAAATAATTATTACAAAGTATGGTGTTTTGCAAGTAAAAGCCATAGTAATACTGTATAAAAAATTATCTATGGTACTTTGTTAGTATTATGCAGCTTTAATCAGATAATGAAAACATCCTTAGTTCTCAGCTCTAACTGCGCTCATCTACTGCTAGAGCAGTAATTAGATCCATTTGGGAACAGTTTGTTATGCACTTTTATTTCTGTTTTGTATTATTTTATGCAAAAGCCAGAAACACTGCAATATGGCCTTTCCCCTCACTAATGTTAATTTCTATCTTAAGCAACAGCAACACTAACAATAATAAACATCTTCATATTAGCTTAATTATTTATAATTACAAAAAGAACTTTTCTTACCGAAAAAATCAAAGCAGTACAGATAAATATACAAAACATATATTTTCCTAGATTGTGGCTAAATAAAATAAATAGAAAATGTTTAAATCAATGCAGATATTTTACACTACTTTTGTAAAGTGTACCTCTTGGTGAGATCTTTCTAGGCATGCCTTTCAACATTAGAAGATATACTGCACTGTTGAGAGACTTTGAGAGGAAGTGGAAAATATTGGCACATTTTGCTCTGTTTAAAACAGACTGGTTCGTTTGTACGCTTAGTGTGGTTCGATACAGAAGGTGTGAAAACAGTAATTGCACTCGGGTGCAGATCAAAACCAAACCGAGACCAGCTAGTGGAGGTGATCTCAGTCTGGTCCCAAACATACTCTGGAGTTTCTCGATTGTGGTGAAAATGTGATCCAATCTCAATCTGACCCAGCTGTCAAATATACTCCTTTTATTTGAGCTCAGTTTCATCTGATATATTAGCCAGATAACACTAATTATCACAACTATGAACAAACGCTGTCTCTGTTGTCCATGCTAAGTAGTGTCACACTGCACAGATATACGCACTGAAACACAGAATCTTAACACTATATTTACTCTCTTTTACTTCCGTGCCAGATAGCTCTGACCTATCAGAGGAGACAACTTGCTGGCGTGGTTTATTGGTGGGTATTTTGGTGCGTGTATTAAACCAAACCAAACCGAGGGAGAAAACACTCCAGGTAAATGAAATCATCAACTAATTTATACCATAGAAACCAACTGCATGTGTAAAAACGCCCCAAAAGAAGCAAGATGGTATTTTTGACAAATTTTCTGCCATCTATGTCATCCAGTAGTCAGTTACCATTGCATAGCAAGAAACCTGTACTGCTACAAACTTGATCCTGCTATAAATATTTAAATATAAATATTTCTTTAGAGATGAATCCGGTTTTCATTTGGCATCTGATGATAATAGGGTTTGAGTATGAAAACCTCATGGTGAAAGCATCAATGCTGCCTTTGCTGTTAAGCGACACACTTTCCCAACAGCTGGTGTGATGATCTGGGATGCCATTGAATACAACAGTTGGTCACCCTTTGTAGTGATAGAGACACTTACAGTACATACACTCTGAAAAAAAATCAGAAACCACTGATGACCAGTGATTTTACCAAATTGAAAACCTCTGCAATATAATCAAGAGGAAGATGGATGATCACAGACCATCAAACCAAACTGAACTGCTTGATTTTTTTCACCAGGAGTAAAGCAGCATACAGTTATCCAAAAGCAGTGTGTAAGACAGGTGGAGGTGAACATGCCAAGATGCATGAAAACTGTTTAAAAACCAGGGTTATTCCACCAAATATTAATTTCTGAACTCTTAAAATTTTATGAATATGAACTTGTTTTCTTTGCATTATTTAAGGTCTAAAAGCTCTACATCTTTTTTGTAATTTCAGCCATTTCTTATGTTCAGCAAATAAATGCTCTAAATAGCAATATTTTTATTTGGAATTTGGAGGAAATTTTGTCTGTAGTTTATAGAATGCAGAAAAAGAAGTGGTCTCTTGATTTTTTTTAGAGCTGTACAAAACATCCTGTGGCAAGACACTATGTGTTGCCTCCTCCAACTGGTATTTTTTTTGCTGGATAATGCTCACCCCCACACATAGCAATAATTTCCCAGAATTGTCTCCACCAGATTGCAAAACTTTCTTGGCCAGCCTGGTTGCCAGACTTACTGTATTGCCAGCTTTGGCAGCCTATCCGTGGCCATGATCTACACGCCCAGCTGCAAAATCTGTGGGCAAGTGTGCCACAGGATGCTATACAAAACCTTTATACAGAACCTTAGATGTATAGTAATGATGTATAACTATTTCACTAATGTACTTAAGTAGTAAAATGCTGTATCTGTATCTACTGGAGTATTATTTTTCTTCTAATTCCACTTTACTTCAGTACATGTTTTTCATAAGTTTAATACTTTTGCTTATGAAGAAGACCTTACTGCTCCCATCCTGCCTTTTGCTCTGCTGCCTGCCTGCTAGTGATTTTACATTCAAACTTTCTACTACTTTCTGTAACAACTGCATAACACAAAACTTGTATTTTTGCTTTTAGTGCCTAAGTAGTACATTTTGGAATAAACTACAATACAATGCAGCACTTAATTACAAAAAATGTTAAATACTTTAGTACTTCCATTTTAACCATCATTTTTTTGAGAGAGCAATTGTACTTTTACACTGGTCTCTAGTAATTTATACTTTAACTGCTTTTGTGCTCATTTTGTGTGAATTACATTTTACATTATAAGTTAAAAATGTTATTATATTACAGGTTAAAGTTAATAAAAAGTTGAAGGCATTTTTCTTCTGAAATGCTTCATTAAAGCATAATAACAGGAAGTTGCCTCTGCACTTTTTTCTGTAATTTATGGAGGGTATCTGCAGCTATTATCTGCGGATCTGAGATCACATGGTGAAATAAAAATTAAGCACTGTGAGCAGGTCCAGATGTCACTGCCTCAGTCTTATAACTACACTCTTTTTTTATTAGTTCTGTAGTAGTTCCTAAAATATTCCTATTAGCTGCTGGATAATAAGCTTTGAGATTAAAAAATGAAGCTAAGCCTGGGCTTTAATGGGGATCATCCTGGCCTGCAGCTCAGTGTACAATTCACGTACAATTTCAGTCTGAATACAAATTCCCACAAAGGGAAAAAGGAAAAGACAGAGAGGTGCATCCTTTCTAACCGCCATTAGTGGTCTCGCAAGAAACTAGCGAGGCTAGTCATGAGCGTATCAAACAGCTTGATCATTAGCCATGCTTGCTCTTGATACTGTGCATTTGGAGGAGGCCGTTTACACACCATCTTGAATTAACAGCTTAAGTGATTCTGAGAGTGTGTGTGTGTGTGTTTGTGTGTGTGTATCTGAGAGAAAGAGTTTGAAGAAGCTCTGTTTGTTCTTCAGAGAGGTGTTATATTTATAGCTCACCAATACAGGAGCGATTGATAGCAGAGGCGAACGCGGTGTTGTTTGAACCTCGCTGTACCGTATGGTGGGTGCGGAGGTCGTGTGTATGTGTGTGTGTGAACCATGTAGAGATAATTAGCAGCAAAAACACAAGCTGATTGTACAGCCGGGCAGACTGCGCTAATTCTATTAGACAAGTTGTACAGCTAATTACCCTGCATGAGAGACCTGTTCACACCAGCTTGGCCCTTCCCTGCTTGCAATAAAGTAAAAAAGTGTTTTTTGTTGTGAGGTGATTTCAGGTAACTCATACTCTATAGAGCGATATAGTGCTGCTTCATGATTCCTGATGATTAAAGATGAAAAGCTGTAGTCACATTCTTTGTTCTTTACTTCACAAACACAAACACAGCCAGATGCATACACCTACACAGCAAAACTCTTAAAGTGTAGTTTTAACTTGAAATGTTTCAGATTTAAATGCTGTTCACTGTTGGAGTTAATTACCAGAGTTACATTTACATTTTACATTTATGGCATTTATCTGACGCTCTTATCCAGAGCGACTTACAAGCTTATTCCTATTTCAGAGGTGGGCCAATGTAGTGTTAGGAGTCTTGCCCATGGACAGTCATCCAGATTGGGAATTGAACCACAGTCACCCACACGATGTGGTAGCTCACTGCCATGCAGTGGTGTTATCCACTGCGCCACACCAACCCCAGTCACAAAGCTGAACAATTCAGTGTAAACCCAAATAAATGTATACTTCCCAATTCCAATTTTGCACACCCAAATATAGGCAAAAAACACAACTATAGAATCTACTCAATACATCAACTGAGACACACAACAAATAAGTTAAAATCTACTAAACATTTCTTAGTCCATACCACAAAAATAATATATTAAAATGCACACTTGTCATACAGGAAAATCAAAGCCATACAGACAGGTTCAGTAACTTATCAATCATATCCATCACACTAATGAGAAATATTTTCCTCAATTACTGCTAAGTAAAATAAACAAAACATGTTCAATTGAATTGCATAAAAAGAAGGCAAAAAGAGACAGTGAGAGATTGTATGCTACTTTTGAGTAGTGTACCTCTTGGTGAGAAATCCTTGACTTCTATGCATGCCTCTTTAACACTCTTCAATTACCATTTGTGCAATATGTTTAACGTGCAATATTTGCTTACCCTTTTATCTACTATTTAATTTATATTTATTCACATATCACATATTTAATCATATCTCTATGCACTAGATGTATATATTTTCCTTTACTATATATATATATATATATATATATATATATAGTTTTTTAAGTATCTGTATATATTTCCTGTAATTGTTTTTTGTATACATCATTTTATTCTTATTTGTAGTGCTGGACGATATGGCCAAAATTTATATCACGATATATTCCTTAATTTCGGTCGATACGATATAATTTCGATATCGATATAAATACTTTGAAGGCCTCAGAAAAACTGCTAAGAATCCCTGCAATGGAAATCTGTACAGTACTGTGAATTTTTAATGTAAGTCTTTAAAGCCTCCTCTCACAAAAACTGTATAATACTTTAGAAATAAAAAATGGTCAGAATTAATCAATGCTCACTTTTATTTGCATGTAGCAAAATAAAAACATGACATATCTGTCAAACACAAACCTATAACCTATATACATATCACCAATATAAATAACTTTACATTACAACAGAGGCTTCTTATTCTTGTGTATACATATTTACCAGATCAAAACAAAAGTGCTTCAACCAGGTTAACCTTATGGAATACAAAAAGCCTTTATATATATATATATATATATATAACTTAGATGCAACATAAACTACAAAAGTGCTTCAGATACTGTGTGTAGTGAAACTGCTTGAAGTGGTGGAACAGACCGGACCGGAGCGCAGCCGAGCTTCATCGCGGGACATTCTAGGTGCGGAGCCGAGATCCACTCGGTTAAGGTCGGTTTCGCTTCATCGCGGGAGGTTTTAGATGCGGCGGAGATCTACTCGGTTAGGATCGGTTTCACTTCATCGCGGAAGAGTTTAGACGCGGAGCGGCGTGCGGCCAAGATCCGGTCAGTTTCGCCAAGCTTCATCGCGGGACAACTTAGATGCGATGCCTAGCCTAGCCTAGCTGGCTACGTGCCTGTGTGATTACGTCATCACGCACTGACGTAGCCCGGCTACGGAGGGTGATTGCGTTCAGCTCTGCAGTGAACTGATGCCGCTAAAACGCCTGTCTGTGATAGATTCTGTAAATAATACATACCGATATGCCACAGAAATGATATCACAGTTATTGAAACATTTCTTATCGCGATAAATACCGATATCGAATTATTGTCCAGGCCTAATTATTTGTTTATATTTTGAATACATTTTGTATTGTAAATTTCCCTATTGTGGGATTAATAAAGGATTATCTTATCTTATCTTTTACCCTGTTGAAAGTATTTGAGAGGAAGCGCAACACTGAACTAAAACTAAAAGAAGCAGGATGGTCTTTTTGACAGACTGCCTGCAATCAAGACCATCCATCAGCCAGCCACCATTACTCCAGCAAATCCAGTTTCCGTTTGACATCTGACGACAGTTGGGTTTGAGTATGAATGCCTTATGGTGTACGCTTCAGTCCTGCCTTTGCTGTTGATCAACACACTGAACAAATCGCTTTCCCTTATTGTATTCAGTTTAATATATTATATAATGGATGTTTGCCTGGCAAATTATAGCCTTGTTGTAGGCTATAAGAGCAAGTAACCCATTTCTGTACTTTAAAGTTTGACCACATTTTTTAAAATATTTTTTGCAATTTTTATAGTATCTGATTTAGGATTGTAAACTTGAGTTATTTCCCCAAACTGAAATATTAGACCCATTTCATGCTGGTACCTGACAGATTTTATTGACTGCCCAAAGACCCATGAATAGGAGTTAAGAGATGTCAGTGAGGTCAGGCGTAGATGCTGGATGGAAGGTCACAACCGCAGAGTTTCAGTTTCTCGCGTGTGGAGTGTGTGTGCAGGCAGTGACAAAGGAGACTGGTGCGTTACTCAGTGAGGTCTGAAAAGCAAGAGCGCCATGCTGCATCAACAGATGTCAGTTTGAATGGATGTCATAGTTAGTCAGGGGGATATGCTCATGCAGCACACACACACTCGCACATACATACTGAATGAAGGATGTGGACATTTGACCTTGTCTTATCTAATTTGAGGTGGCCTGCTGAGATAGTGATGGGGTTTGCCCTGTGTCATCTCTCTGATGAAATTATACTTGTTCTCGCTCTGGCTCTCTCTGCCTCTCATTCACATGTGCACACATCTTACTCTGCACCTAGAATGTTAACACCCCACACAGCTTTCTCTAAATCCTGCAAGTTTTCAATCAGCTTTAGGTGTTTACTTGCCATTTTTACAGCTTTATTTACAGCATCTTTTCCATAGGTCAGCTTTTACTCGAGACGTAAAAAGAAGCACTAAAGTGTGAAAGGGAAACAGCTGGGTGTTAAAGACTTAAAGTATTAAAAAAGAATCTGTCTCAAGAGCGAAAAACAAAAAAACAAAAATAAACGAGAGAAGCTACATAGCATTTGTGTTAACGTTTCCATTTTCCCTCCAGGAAGAGTTTGACACTTTTGCCGAAATCAGTCTGAATAAGCTGCAATCAGGAAGCCCAGAGCACAAATGCATTTCTTAGCAGTTTAAAAAACTTTTGTTCAGTCCAATTAAGGAGCAGGTTCAATATAGCTGTGAGGAACACCAACAAGAAACTACTGTATTTAAATGCAGAACACACTGACACGTTCACACCTCCACACGCTGGTGCTGAACTAAACGGAACACAGAGGCTAGGTCTATAATGAGCTTATTCTCTAATCACATCATTATACAATTTTTTTTAAAGTGCTGAACACTGAAAAAAAGGTTTCTGCCATAATTTGTTATATAATAATCTGTTATTTACTGACCTCCCTAAAGAAAATCTAGCTTAAAGGGGCACTAAACCCCCTGATTTTTGATGACTCCACCCTCAGCTCAAATTTAAAAAAGGCAAAAAAAAATGGGAGAGGTACATTGGGGGGGCACTGGGTGATGTATGGGTTTAGAGGGCAGGAGTAAGGGCTGATTGCCTGAGCTGCAGCAGCAGCAGTGTGCCTCTGATAGCGGTGAGATGCAGATTCTTGGATGTCAGCAGGGGGCAGTATTATTGATTGATTGATCTGTATATTGTGACATCTTTCTCGCCTATAGCACAGTTGAACCGAGATGGCGCTGCATGGCGGAAATGACTGCAATAAAAGTGTTTTTTAAAGGTTAGAAACTGTTCATCAAAAATTTTAAATCAGGACTGGTATGTTATATTACTTCAAAGGAACAAATTTCAGTCATTATTGGAAAAAATATTAGTGGCTCTTTGGGACCAACTTACTGAAAGCTGGTTTCAGATGGTTCTACCAGGAGACTACCAGGAGATTGGTTCTACCAATCTCAACCAGTCACCAGCTTCTCTCTATTTTAATAAGACCTCTGCTTTAACACACATTAAGTGATGTCAGATGTTGTTTTGTTTCCCTCCCTTTTTCCCTTGATCTCCATACAAACATTGAATGAGAAGGTGTGTCCAAACTTTTGATTGGTACTGTACATCAGAATTTGCAAGGAACCAGATGTTCCACACCTGGGCAGGTAACAGCACCAAAGACTTTACATTTACAACAAAAGGCTGTCAAAAAATCTATAACATTGCTAATATTATTATTGCATGTTCACTAAAAAAAACAAGATTTTTTTATAATTGTACCCTCAAAGGTATACTATTGGTCTTTAGATGGTCAGTTGTGTTCCCTCTGAAGTACAAAATATTTCCTAACAGCAGAAAGTACGCATTTGTATCATTTAACCAGCCAAAAGGTACATTCGTATCCTGTATCACTGTATTAATAAACAACAAATATATTTTCTATTTATAAGCCAGACCATTTTAGATCATCAAGTTCTTGACACATATTCAGTTGATGTTAATGTTTCTAATCTGTACCTCAATATAAAGTACAGCCCCAGCAACAAGCTTTGTACTCTTAAGTAAGAATCTGTGCTTATTTTTTTTTTAGTTTTTGCTTGCCTCTAGAAACAAGGCAAAATTGTTGAAGTGGTTGAAATGCTGGTGAAAACATACCCTAGCTGGTCAACCAGCTCTTGACAAGCAAAGTGTATGTAGCATTTTGATTCCTTCAGCTTTTCAAATGTGTTGCACATTTGGTCATGTGGTGTTTGTTAGCTCTGCTGTGTTCTCTCGAGAGGGATATTTGGTTAGTGGTGTTAAAAGTGTTTATTCTGCTTTATCTAGGAGGCACCATAATTTTTTATACATTTTACAAACATGTTAGTGTGAGTCAGATACATAAAAAAAGCCAGACTGACAGAACAGACTCAGGGCACACAGAGCAGAATACAGCACTGGCTTTAATGAGCGACTGCAACCATGTGAAAGCTTCGTAGTTCAAATTAGCAGCTGAACTTGAGGAACTGTAAAGTTCTGTTCCCAGTATGCCTCTTCACTGAGCACAGCAAAGAGATGCTGTGATCATTAAACTCTTGAATGTGGTCTGATCTGCTCACGATCAGTGAATTACAGAAATATCATTGCGTAGGTTTGCTAAAAATCTTCTGACATCGCTACATCGCTGATTAATTTTTTGTCTCTCGTAGAGGATGAGCTTTGTAGATAAAATCGTAGATAAACTTACCAACTAATTATATTTTAGAAGGATAGAAATGTGACTTTAAAGTTAACTTTAAGTGATACAGCTTATTACCAGCTTAAATCTGTTTGAATAAATTTAATTTGGAGCATTTTCATACCTGCAATTGGTTTCTCTGGTCCAGATAATAATAAAAAATGTAATCAGCATGGATCAGCACCAAAGTGTCCCAACAGCCAAACACTGGACAGAGAAGTGTGGATACCAAACATACAAGTTAATAAATAAGGGGCCAGAATAGTCAGGGACAGGCAACATTCCAGAGTGAGCAGGTTGTAAACAAACAACATTCCAGAGTGAGCAGGAAATGAGGTTATACACAGGATATTCACATCAGGGCAAGAAGGGCAAGGCAAAGAGATGGTCAAAAATACAAAATTACTGTAGGTCGATACCAAAACAGCTAACAATAAACAAAGAGCTATGCAAAAGTGAAGTCGAGGAAGCAAAAAGTGTCGGAAACTAAAGGTCAAAACACAAAAGGAGGAGCATCTTGGAAAATGGAGTCTTTTATGAGAGAACTACAGTCAGTGGCATGCAGACAGACAGTGGCAGGACTGATACAGAGACAGTGTTTGTTCATAGCTATGGTGATTATCTGGCTAATAAATCAGGTTTAACTGCACCTGAACAGCAGCAGTTTAGCTCAAATTAAAATAGTATATTTAATAGTTGGGTTGGATTGAGACCAGATCATGTTCTCACCACAAACAAAACGCTCCAGAGCGTTCGGACTGGACCGGACCTGCCTCCTCTATCAGGAATGGTTGTTTTAGTATTACTGATTTTACACCTGCTGAAATGAACCGCACCAAGGGTGGAAAAGAATCAGAGTCCGTTTTAACTGGATTAAATAGTGCTGGTGTGAAAACACCCGTAGGTACTACATCTTATCAAATCACTCTGAATGACTTTATTTAGGCTACATCTCACCTACTTCATTATGATTTTTTTTTTTTTGAAAAATTGTTTGTTATTTGGAATCATACAGCATAACAAAGGTAGAATGTCTTGGTAATAAACAGGGCCTGTAAAATAAGGCCTTACCTATAATGCTGTGACAAGGCACTGCAGTCTTGTTTTGTCTGGACCCAAAAACTGGTATTGAAGTTACTTCTTTTTCTTTTTTGTGTCAAAAATTGTCTTATAGGGAAAAACACAATGCATATTGTACTGAGAAATCTCTGTATCATTACACAGCCATTCTCATTATCTAGTACTGCACTCTCACGCTCAGTCCCAGCAGTACGGCTGAATTCAGAAGCAGCTCTGTCAGCCCAAGGAACAGGACAGAATGAACACACACACACACATATATACACACACACACACACACACACACACACACACACACACACACACAGGACTTCTGTTCCACTAATGTTGTGTTCCTTCTCCTCCATAGCTGCAAGCTGGACCTGAGCAGCTCGAGCTCCGCTGCTGTCACAATGCCAGTCCGTGGACGAGATGGGCCGTAATGAGGTAGACCAGGCTTCCTCCAAGGACTGGAGCCGGCCTAGCATGAGTCGCTTAAACCCACAACATCATGTCTGAGGATCTTACGGAGGAAATGGCCTCAGACTTCCTGTCAATGAGAAACTTTACCTTCTCAAGCACACACACACACACACACACACACACACACACACACACACACACACACACACACACACACACACACACACACACACACACACACACACACACACACACACACACACACACACACACACACACACACACACACACACACACACACACACACACACACACACACACACACACACACACACAGACGCTGTATATACACTCAGCGAGCACTTTATTAGCACACCAATACTGGGTAGGACCTTGATTCTCCAGGGGACGGATTCCACAAGATGTTGGAAACACCTCTGAGATTCTGGTCCAGCTTCACACAGATGCTTCATTTAATTGCTGCAGACTTTAGAGCTGCAAATGTCCATTTTATCACTTCCCATTTCATTGGATTCAAATCCAGTGAGTGGGAAGAACTTATTAACATTAACAGTTTTCACACCATATTCAAAATGTGGTGAAACCCTGGTGAAAAAAAAAATCGACTTAATTTTACTTAAAACATGTTGAGAAATGTCTAAGTATGCTGTAAATACATTTGCAGATTTATGTACTTACTTAAAATATATTAAAAATACATAAAAAATTATGCTTTCATTAAATGTTTGAAAGTAAACTTTGATCATACTGCTTTAAAAGTACAGTATAGTGTATTTTTTAAATAAATAAATAGATTACTATGAAGTACACTTTTAGTTTAATGTAATACTATAATATAAAATACTTCTACAATACTTATTTACAAATATAATTTTTAGCCGAGTGTGTTAAAAACGACTGTTACAGTAGTTTTTTTTTTAGAAAGTAAATTAAATTACTACGTTGGTAAAATGTTATATATACCTAAAATATATTTAGGTATTACATTGATATAACAGTTAAAATGTATTTCAATGCTCTGTAATTCCAATTAGGAACATATAAATATAAGTAAATCCAATCGAATACAGTGTTAAATAACATTTAAATGTCAAATAAAAAAGTTCATTTGTAACACACAAAAAAATATATATTTTTTGTAGATTAAATATATATTTTTATACTAAACAAAGTATACTAAGTATAAGTGTGCTACTTACAAAAGACAGGAAGAAGAAGCATACTTTTACTTTAATGTAAATATATTTAACATCAATTCTTAGCATATATCTAATATACTTTGTGTATAATAGTGATATATTTGTAATACTCATTAAATGTAGTATAATTTTACTGTAAGCATATTTAAAATATGGGGTTACATACGTGAACATTTGCCTAAATTTCCTTCGGCATAAACAAAGTATCTATCTATCTATCTATCTATCTATCTATCTATCTATCTATCTATCTATCTATCTATCTATCTATCTATCTATCTATCTATCTATCTATCTATCTATCTATCTATCTATCTATCTATCTAACATACAAGTAACATGTTTAAATGTTACTTACATATATATTTAAAATATTTCTGTTAGTACAGTTAAGTACACTTATTTACTATTTTAATTTGTTATACAATTAAAGTATAATAAGTAAAAAAAAGCTCTTTAAATATACTGATTAATAATGTGGCTACAAATACACTTTAGTGCACTACAGCATAATAATGCTTAGTATACATTAATTAATTTTTTTTTTCACTAGGGCAAAGAGATCACATTTTTATTCTCATTGCTTCAGTTAATATCATATTACCTAAAGACTAAAGCTGCTGGCCTGCATCTGCACGGTTTTATACGTTGCTCTGCTGCCGCATGATTGGCTGATTAGAAAATTGCAGGAATTAGTAGGTGCACAGGTGTTTCTAATAGAGCTTGGTGAGTGTATATATACACACACACACTCCAGCAGTGTTGAAATAGTGTTGTTTGCAGACGGAGTCTGTTGGGATTCGGCTGCCTGCTGGTTCTTGTGCGAGAGGCAGTAAACCATCCTTGGCAGTAAAGCCGCTTCAGAGGGCTGGATGTGGTGTTAGGCTCGCATGCCTGGCTGAGAATAAGCACTAATAAGCTCTCAATTGCAATTAACAGTATTTGAGGATGTTAGAGGTGCAATCATGACGCCTCCATCAGCCTGCAAACGTGACGCAAGATGGAGAGAGAGGGTGAGAGCGCTGGAAAGGAGGGGCGCGAGGCAGCCGGAGTGAATTTCAAACTCCAGGAGACCATTTTCTCCCAGCTGGCAACAGAACAAAGACACTGCTGGAGAACCTACAGTATCTGTACAATCCTTCTTTCTCTCTTTCTCTGCCTCTCTCTCTGTTTCTTGTTCTCGCTGTCTACCTCTCTATCTCCCTTTCTCTCTGCCTTTCACACAAAGACACTTTGATGCACAGTGACTTGAGTTTACTTGCCCTCTTCTCATGCATCCATATATATACACAAACACATACACACACATGCATAGGCTATATTCTTCTGAATCTGAGCAACTCATTTTTGTTTACTGGAGTTAGCATAGGTTAAGCAGCATTTATGCAAGCAGAATCTTTTAAAGAACTATTTAAAAAACTCATATGGAGGAAGCCTATAAAATGGTAACATTTAAATGAAAATGAATACTATACCATTAAATAACCCTGTATTCTGAAACCAAGCAATATACGAGGTCCTCTACAAGAGAAAAATGACTAAAAACTAACAAAGAACCCTCTCCATAAAGTTTTAATCACAGTACCTACAATATTTAAAAAGAACATAATATTAAACCTTTTCTTATGAGTCTCATTAGGATATAGAAACACACACCCACACACACACACACGTCTGAGTTCCAGGTAACTGGAGTTAATAACTCCCAGACCATGTAATGGCCAGTAAAAAGGCTCTCTTTGTTCTGGTGGCAGCTGGAGCATAAAAAACAAATAAGAAATAAAAGGCAGTCTCCTTATTATCACTCTATATTAAGTATTAGGAACCAGCTGTCCATAGAGGATACATTCAAGTATAGCGTTTTAGCCTTCACCTCTTTATACCCTTTAATCCTTCAGCTGTTTGTGACCAACTCAGATGATTAAAAACTGTATGAAAGCAGCGAATGAGGGTTTTTTGTGTGGCATTTCATATCTCAAATGTAATCAACCTATAAAACTAATTTAGCATGCATTACTCACTCTAAGAACAATGCAAGACATTACAAGCTAATCTCTTTCCCATCTGAATTCCATTACAGGATTTGTTGTGAGTCATCTGTGTTAACTGTTTGCAGTGTTGTTGTTGTTGTTCCTGATTTAGATTTTTCATCATTTCATATTCGTTAATCTCAAGCACCTGAAAATAGAAAGAAAAATTAATATGTACCGTATTTTTCGGACTATAAGGCGCACCGTATTAGAAGGCGCACGATGAGTGAACGGTCTATTTTTAGTGTTAGTCCATACACAAGGCGCACTGGATTATAAGGCGCACTAAATGAAACTTTATTTATATCAGTAACAATAACTCTGAGCAATAAATCCTTCACAATATCTGTGAAAAATAACAACATCTCTGAGCAATAAATCAACAAGCACAGCAAGTAACTTACGTATTACTCCGCGGCGCTCCTGACAACGGTAGCCGCAACGCTCCGACAGACCATAATATTATGTTGAAGCACAGCAAGTACGTATTACTCCGCGACGCTCCTGACAACGGTAGCCGCAACGCTCCGACAGACCATAATATTATGTTGAAGCACAGCAAGTACGTATTACTCCGCGAGGCTCCTGACAACGGTAGCCGCAAAGCTCCGACAGACCATAATATTATGTTGAAGCACAGCAAGCACGTATTACTCCGCGACGCTCCTGACAACGGTAGCCGCAACGCTCCGACAGACCATAATATTATGTTGAAGCACAGCAAGTACGTATTACTCCGCGAGGCTCCTGACAACGGTAGCCGCAACGCTCCGACAGACCATAATATTATGTTGAAGCACAGCAAGTACGTATTACTCCGCGACGCTCCTGACAACGGTAGCCGCAACGCTCCGACAGACCATAATATTATGTTGAAGCACAGCAAGTACGTATTACTCCGCGACGCTCCTGACAACGGTAGCCGCAACGCTCCGACAGACCATAATACTACTTGAAGCACAGCAAGTACCGCATTACTCCGCGAGGCTTCTGACTATAATAGCGTGTTGTGCCGAATTCGGTGAATAAAACGGTTTTAAAACAGAGATAAAGATTGGATAAGTTTCATTTCTGGATGAAGTGATTTCCAGCGCTGTTTGGATATAACTGTGGATTACAGGAGACTGGATTGATGGATTCTCTTTAGTCTGGACGCGTTTTGAAGGTAGGACCTGTGGCTGAGCGCGGGTGTGTGTTCGGGGGGTGGCGGCAGTGACCGGAGGTTACCCCAGGACAAAAGGAAAGCCTTTTATTACTGGAAACATGCGCTCTGACGCAGCTCTAATTCATGAAACATACATCCTACAGTAAAAGCACAGTTCTGGAATCCGGAGAGCCAGACGGTTCGAATGGTGTATGACATGACCGCATTCGATGAAATATGGACGAACGATAAACGCAAATATGAGAGTTATGAATTATTAAAATCATAACCAAGGCATATTTCGCCCTAAATGTTTATTTTCTGAAAGGATATTCCGCTAAATAGGCTAAATAGCTCAAAAGCAGAGATTCTAAGCTTTAAAATGGTATATTGGATGTCTATATTGAACCTGTAACTGTTCATAAACACACTATGCACTATGCACAAATGCACTATTCAGAAACACAGCCAGTTATGAAATATTAAATATTTCTGGCCCGCCGGTGGGCCAGCGCGTGTTAAGAGGTTAACTTTACTTAGAAGTGGGCGCTAAAAAGAAACAGTTTGTGCTATTACCCCAGAACGGGTGGAAAGGAAAGTTTACCGGCACCTTGTTCTGGCCACGGAGCTACAGTGGAAACTAGCTACCCTGAACCACAGCCGAGAGGCAGTACGGCAGTCAAAGGTAACCGCGCGCTAGCCCAAGAGGGGGATCTTTTTCTGGCGTGGGTGAGGAATTCTGCACAACAGAGCGCCGTGTACCACATAAAAATCGAGGTCAGTAAACACAAGCAAAATCCATACACAAGGCGCACTGCATTATAAGGCGCAATGACGATTTTTGGGAAAAAATAAGTATTTTAAGTGCGCCTTATAGCCCGAAAAATACGGTAGTCAAAACATGCAGTAAAATTATAGTCTTATTAAGCTTCTTATTTATTTTAAAGGCTCCACACAATGCGTTTACTGAGCATTTTAAGTCTTTCTGTGTTTTGTGTAACACTATATGGCACAACGGATTATAAGGCACATTATGAGACACTAGTAAGGAAGAGGGGTGTCGCCATGTTTTCCTTCTAATTTTCTTTTTTTTACAGTAAGTTTTATTTACAGCCGCAATTAGGAGCTAATGCCGCCCGACAGCGCTACATTGAGCGCTCCTGAGTGTTCTGGGAAGCCAGGGCAATATTAGCCAGCGGTTCGTCCCACGTAACTTGGTTTAACACAGTAAACATGCAGGCTACAGTCTGATATACTCGCCTCTGAATGGGCAAAGGAGCTAGCTCTTAGCGCGGTTAGTGGCTAATGCTAATGCTACTCCAGTCTTTGCTGGAAAACAAAACTGAATCTCCTGTGTAACACTGTACTTCAGTGGAGTGGATTTACTGCTTCTTACAACCTGACTGATAAAATTCATACATAAGGCGCACCGGATTATAAGGCACACTGACGTTTAGTTTTTTTTTTTTAAATAAAGGGTTATAAGTGCACCTTATAGTGCAAACACCTCCTTGTTTCTACACTCCTTGTTATAACAACAGGACACGCAGCCCCGGTCTATCCCAGCTGGCTCGCATTGGACTGACATAAAAACCCTGACAAGGACCTTAAAAATGAAGCAACTTGAGCCCCACTGGGTCTTCGATGATGTACATTTGAATTTGTTTGGGGGTGGTGGACTGAATTTGGACCAAATAAAGGTACGTTTGAGTTTGAGACACACTTCCTGTGTCTCTCTTTGCTTACAGACTACAGGGTCATGACAATATCCCTACATTACGTGCAAATGTTTCTTCACTCTCAATGGTTAAACAAGTTTTAGACTCCTTTAAAACCCTACCTTGATCTACACTGCGGTTATATTATCCATCTCTAATACTGTATATTGTAATGTAACTATTGCTATGTTTTACCTAAGCTTTGAAATGTGGTTAGAAAATAATATGAAATGCTATTGCTATTTCTCTCTCTCTCTCTCTCTCTCTCTCTAGCATTTTAACTCAGTAAAGACTTTTTGGCTCGTTTTTTTTATGTAGGGTTAAGAAGAAGAAGTGTTTGGAACAGTGAAAGCACATGTAACAGTCCCCAATGTGCCATCAAAATGCCACGTAGACATGTTGTTTTATGCTGATGTTTACCTGTGGATTTCATGTTCTATGTAATATATCTCGGCAACAGCTTTTAGACAAATTTATCTACAAATCTTTAATCATTAGACACTTGCCCTTTCTCTCCACCTCAGCAACTTGTGTTAAAATGTGGTACAATTACTAATAAAAAGGACTTTGGTGATGCTTTAAACTGTGATTGTATCTCTGCCAGTTGCTTCTTTCATCACAGTAAGGCTGGGATTTCCACCGAGCAACAAAGACGTCTTGCTGTGCTTCTTTTTAACAGACGAGCTGTTTTATGTTTTCACTTTTAATTGATATAAAGCCTTCTTTTGAAAGTTGGCAACGTGATGGACCCGCACCTCCGAAGGCTGTAACAGTGTTTCGGTGAATTTATGAAATCCAGCTTAGTTTATTTCTGAATGAGGGGGGAAAAATGCATGAGCGCATACTAGTCTCTAGGTACTGTGAATGTTGATTGGATCTGCATGAACTCGAGCTGAACGTGTTATCACATACATCTGCAGCTATTTGGTCTGATGAAAAGATACCCACTAAAACTCTCCACTCTTGGGAAAGACGGAAAATGGAAAAAAAAAAAAAAAAACCCTCCAGGAATCAGCTGTGTTTTACATGTGACTGTGGGTTTCTGCCTGGTCTTGGTTGCAGCTATAAAGCCTATGTTTCTGTGTATTCAGAAACTCAGTAGCTCCAATAAGCTTTGCAGAAATCTACAGCAGCTATAAATATTTATCTCCATATGCGCGGATTATTGCAATGCCAGTCTGAATAAAAAAAAAAGAAAAGAAAAATGCTGAGCATTCTAAAAAAAAAAAAAAGGATGAAAAAGATTCACTGTATTGTTTAAGGTTTATTGGAGAACAGGACTGGATATAGAACTAGCTAGAGGCCTTTTCTCCCGCCATTATATCCAAGTTTCACTGCCTTTTTAAAAGAAAATGAAACACGTCATCGTCCAAAACAATAGTTGCACCCAGATGGAACCAACTGAAAGGAATGAAACTTGGTGGGTAGCTGTGCCAGACTGTCATAGAGTGACTCACAACACCTCTGCTCCTCATTAAACACACTTTGACGGCCTAATGTTGTGTTACTATGGTCCTACAACCAGTGGTCCAGTGCACTATTCCAGCAGGACAGTGCTTGTCCACATACTGCTGCTGTCTCAAGAGCTTGCCTTAAAGACACAGATACTATGCATCTGCCATATTGAAAATATGAGGGATGCTTATGGATTTGCTATATGGGCCATTCCACGGAATTGGTGTCATTTGCTTGTTGTCACTATTCCAAATTAAACGTATTATTTGATCTTTTTTTCAACTCTGAATCAAATAACACATGCATTGAATTACTATCATTATCATTATTATTATAATTTTTTTTACTGGACCTATTTTTCTTTTACAAGGTTTCTAATCTGAAAATGGTTACAAAACTCATGTGACATTTAAGAAGCATGTTTAAAAATCGACTAATTTCTTTGATTTTCTCTTAAGAAAGTCTTTATTTTTTTTTAAGAAATGGCCGACTGCATGTTTAAATAATTATATATATATATATATATATATATATATATATATATATATATATATATATATATATATATATATATAACTAAATCGCTCCTGTTAATGGCACTCACTCCTGTTACTGTCACTCATTCCTGTAAAAGTAACAGGAATGAGTTTTTAAGCATAGAATTAGCCAAAACATGAAAAATAGCTAAATGGTGGCTATGCTAATAGCATTAAAACACCAAGCACACGCTAGTGATTTTTGCAAAACTTGTATTTTAAAAAAAAAAAAAAAAAAAAAAAAAAAAAAAGAAGATCTAAGAATTAATTTAGGTAACAGGACCAAGTGTTAAGATTGACCTCCTCAGTCATTATCAGTTACAATAAGATCAAATATACAGAAAAACAAATGACAGAACTTAATTTTTGTTTTCCCATGATCTTCAGGAAAACCAACTGATGTCACTTCCTGTTGTAGATGTGACTTGTAGAATGTTCCAGATTTTTTTAGATGGGGTGATGTGTTATGGGAACAGGACTGAGTAAAACACATTGAAACAACTAAAATGTGTATTTTAACTTAAATATTATGGATTTGTTATTAAAAAATATATATTTTCAAAGCATAGTTGAGATTTGGATTTTACTAATTATATTTCATGATAAGGTTTATATTAATGAGTGGGGACAGGTATTAATGCTATTTTTTCAGTGTTCTAAGGAGTTTTTAATTACATATCTTACTTTTGCTATTAGGTCGATGTACAAGAGACTATGCTTATTCATAAAATTTCTTTTAAAGTTATTTTGTGTGCACATTTATACATGTCATTTTCTGGGGACAGAAATGGCATCCATTCGGTGGAATGGCCCATATACACTCCACCCCACCACAAATTCTGCGTAAACTGTGTGAGAAAGTTGAAACTGCATGCGATGGATTACCGTAGGATGCTATTAGGAACCTCTACAACTCTACAACATGCCTATATATCTGACATGTTGCTTTTAAAAAAATATGACCAAGAGCTGCCCATATCATTTACTGTTCCTGGTAACTTTTATCTTTTTTTCTGAAAAGCATTGAAAAAGCATGGAATCCAACACTTCCTGTCTGGGTGCAACTATTTTTGCAACCATTTCTTTGACAAGGCGTGTATTATCCTTCCTCTTCTCCTTCCTCCTCCACCTCCTCCTCCTCATCATCATCACCACTGTGCTATTCTCATACTGTCCCTCAGCCTGTTCACAATACAAACATAGGTTTTGTGTTGGATAAAGCTCTCTCTCTCTTTCTATGTGTCTCTCTCCCTCCTGCTCGCTCACTCGCTTGCTCATTCTCCGTTCACTGAGGAGTCAGGCACACTTTTCAATTAGCCTACCCAGCAAAGAGAGGGAATTACAGCCTAATCCCCTAATCCCAAAACAAACAGATCTATCGCCACCCCCCACCCCCTCAGGACCCCCTCTCCCACATTCTCTGCCCCGCCTCACCTCAGAATTCTTATTTAAGAGCATTCCCAAAGGCGTTAAACAATTTTTAGACTCCTTTGAAATCCTACCTTGATTCTACACAGAGATTATGTTATCCATCTTTAATATATTGCTACGTAACATGGCTTACCTAAGATTTGAAATGAGGTTAGAAAATATGAAACCCTATTTCTCTGTTTTCCTCTCGTGTTCTTTCCCTCTTGTACTTTCTCTAGAGCTGGAACTTAGCACTTTAACTCTGTTAACTAGTAAACTCAGTAAAAGATGCGTTTATCGGTAGGGTGAGGGAGTGCTCAGAGGAGTAAAAGGACTAAGAGTAGTGGCAATAACAAAATATGAGTACAAATGGGATTCAGATTTTGTGGGGAGTCCTGAGTGGCATTAAAAACCAAGTCTGCCTGCAGTCTAAAATATTTGAATGTTTTATATTTTACAAAATGAGCATCTCTTGCTTAGATGACAGTTTTGCACATCTTGGCTGGGTTTTCTTAGTCAGTTTTGTGAGCCCATGAAATGGCCTTCAGTTAACAGCTGTGCTAAACCTGCCAAGAGTTCATTACTTAAATTTCTTGCCTTTCTAATGTGTTTGAGAGCATCAGTTTTCCAACTGGCTCTCACCAGGACTGCCCCAGGAAAACAAGACAGAGAGTTACATCTGTTGTACAGGAGAAGTTTATCAACAAGAGTTACCAGCCTCAGAAACCGCAATGTAACCGCTCTCCAGCTGTTAAAAGCCACTTAAATGCTTTACAATTTGGAGTATTTTGGTTTGTTTCACACTTTTATGTTTTTAAATGATTCCTTATGTGTTTCTTCATAGTCTGGAGGACTTCAGTATTCATTTACAATGTATAAAAAAAAAACATTGAATGAGAAAGTGTGTCAAAACATTTGACTGGTACTGCATATTACTTTTGTAAAGAGAACATTCCAAAACTGACGACTCTCAGAATAATGATAAAAAGTAATGAAATAAATATTCTAAAATGATTAATTTACACTTCAAAACAATGATGAGAAAGCAAATACGTTTCAAACTATGATTTTAAAATTAGTTTCCTCTTACTCTTATTTTAAGTATAGGATTATTTCACTTATTTTAGGAATTATGATCATAGTCTTAGGCAATTTAAACTAAAAACAAGCACAAAAACCTCACAAGTTCAGGACTTGGGTCCATATTTAAAGCAAAAATTCAGTGATTTATGCTTAATTTAAGTCTTACTTTGCTCGTTTTGAGACTTTGAGATTGCTTATTGTAAGAAATCTTACTAAGAAAGAATTTTTTTTGCTTACTTTAAGTATATATATCTCAATTTGTGTATATTTTGTGTAGTTTTTGCAGAAGGGGTTTTTTGTCTCTTTCTTTCACTACTCTCCGTGCCTCATTCTTTCTCTAGAGCTGAAACTCTTCTGCATGACAAAAGGACCCGTCTTTCTCCTGTCCATCTCTCTCTCTACACCAGCAGAAGCAGCAGCAGAAGCAGCAGCAGAAGCAGCAGCAGAAGCAGAGGCAGTGTTGGTCTGAGATGATTATGTCTCTGCATAGCTTTGGGGGGCAGTTCAGAAGAATAGGCCTGGGATGAAACATGACGTTTATGTGCCACTGTGTCTCAGGTGTCAAAAGACTCAAGAGAAAGTGCTGAACATACTGCCTGTCTCGGTTTGTTGTAGTGTGTGTGTGTATGTGACAGAGAGAGAGAGAGAGAGAGAGAGAGAGAGAGAGAGAGAGAGAGAGAGAGAATTGTGAACTGAAGGACAGTGAAGAACAGCTCTCTCCTGGCTGGATCATGCATCATCAGCAGTGTGAGCGAGAGCCAGACTAAAGCTGTGCGACAGCTCTGTTTCTGAAGGCTCCTGTGTTGAAACATGACATCGACAGGTCTGATACCAGCCCCCCCAAACCCCACCCGCTCCTCCACACACACAGCACCTCCAGCTCTGACTGCTGCACAACTCTCAATATGTCCTAAATTCATGCAGAGCACTCATTTCATATAGCACGACCGGACTGGGAACTAAATTTAGCGGTGGACATTTTTCAAGACCAGCCTACTACAATAACAGCAAATCCAGCCCCCCATCAGTGCCCCCTATATATGGTTCACAAATCAATACAACTATAATCTAGAACAAGGAGAACACAAGTATCTACCTGATTATATTTATAGAGCTCTGGGGAAAAAATAAGAGACCACTTAAGTTTCTGAATCAGTTTCTGTATTACTTCATATTTATGTTTAAGTAAATAAAACATTGTTATTTGATTTTAAAACTTCAGACAACATTTCTCCCAAATTCAAAATAAAAAAAATTGTAATTTAAAGCATTTATTTGCAGAAGATTTTAAACGGCTAAAATGACAAAAGATGCAGAGCTTGCAGACCTCAAATAATGCAAAGAAAACAAGTTCATATTCATAAAGAGTATTCATAGAGTTCAGAAATCAATATTTGGTGGAATAACCCTTGTTTTTAATCACAGTTTTCATGCAACTTGGCATGTTCTCCTCCACCAGTCTTACATACTGATTTTGGATAACTTTATGCCACTCCTGGTGCAAAAATTTAAAGCAGTTCAGCTTGGTTTGAACATTTTCATCTTGATTATATTCCAAAGTGGTCTCTTATATTTTACAGAGCTGTATATATTTTGTCCTTATACAGAAATACAATTAATTTATTTTTTAGGTTTAGCGTATAAGAAATTATCTGAAGAAATTTCTACAGCTAAACAAAACAGTCCAATCAAAACAACCAATATCATGACTGCATGATATGCTTTCAACATGGAGTAACAGCACATAGAAAACATAGACTCATCAACTTTAGCAATGCAAAATATAATTAATTACTATGGTACAGTGATATATATGGAAAATAATAATGCTGCCCAGAATTGCATAACTCACACTTCTACATGTGTACAAACAGCCGCCTCCACAGGCAAGTGTTAAATAATAATCCCAGCAGAGAAGTCACAGTAAAGCACACACTGAGATGTACAGAATGTACACGGATGACACTGTGTTGTTATACAGAAGACGCCAGTAACCACACAGCCATGTGTATGATCAGGAAACCAGTGACCAAGCAGGTCCTCATTAAGAGACGAGTGGGAGAGAGAAAGAGAGAAAGAAAGAGAGAGAGAGAGTGAGAATGGTGTGAAGAGGTAAGAGGCGTGTATCCTTGAGCACAATGCACTCCCTGATCTCTTTATCTGCTCTCCAGGCTCATTGGCTGTCTGACTTACTGCCTGCAGGAGTGGGTGAGAGCGAGAGAGAGAGAGAAAGAGAGAGACAGAGCACTGAACTGTAGTTAATCTCTAGAGAGTTGGAAACACACACTTATGAAAGCTAAAACTTATGACACCCTTGTACAATTACTTCCTGTGCCTCATTCTTTCTTCCTTTTTTGCCTCTATTACGATTCAAACCGTTTTATTCTTTGTCTTTTGGGAACCATTAAAAGCTCTGTGAGAGATGAATGATGTACATGTAGTGCTTTACATATATACAGTATGATATATATATATATATATATATATATAAAGCTCTTCTAACAAATAATCATATATCAACCGTTCTTCACTTTTGGAAGAAATCAGTAACTTGTTTTTTTTAAGCAGTTTTTATAGACGCCCAACCAATGTCTTCAATGTGTTCAGGGCTCATTAAAGTTTATAAAGTCCCATAGCCCCTGGAATCCCCCCAAACTATTAACTATAAGATGTCTAAAATATACGCCAAACATTACTAATAGTGCTAACTCAATACAATTGTTGTAATAATGTTTATAGTGCTTTAAGTTTTGCTGATAACATATCTAAAGAGACACAATAAGACTATTTGTGTTGCACACTGTGCACACATGACATAAATAGGCTGGAGGCAGAGCGAGGTAAAGTGAGAGAGTGAGGTAGAGGTTCACAGTGAACACTACTTCTGAACGAAGTCATGTGCAAAGAAAAAATAAAAAATACAAGAGGCTTTAGTTAATTTGGAATCTGCACCATCAACACGAAACCTCATTCCAAATGTGAAGCATGGTGTAGGGAGCACCATGCTTTAAGGCTGTTTTGCTTTAGATGCTTTGTCGTCATTTAGGGGGAGACTGCATTTTAAGGTGTATTTTTTTTACAGCAGAATGTAAGGGCAACAGGCCATGACCTCAAGCTGAAGAGATGTTTGTGGATGCAACAAGACAATGCCCCAAAGCACCCAAGTAAATAAACTGAAGAATGGTAGAAAATAATGGTCAAGTGTTGACCCTGAACCCTATCATGCTATAGTCTGACTTTAAAAGCATTGTGCAGAAAAAGCATTCCAGAAATATTGCTGAACATGCAGGGATGATTGGTCCAAAATTCTTGTTTGCTGCGATAGAAACACAAAAAGATCATTGGTAGAGGTGAAAATTACTGCTAAAGGGTATTGAATGGGAAGTTTACTCAATGAGCTCATTGAATGTCAACAGTACCAACAGTACAACCGTGTTATTAACTTAATTGGATTGTGTTTGTCTATAATTGTGACTTTATACCGAACATAATAATTTTATTGGTAATCAATGCAGAAATCTGTTATGCTTTTCTGCCCCTCATCTGTCTCCACAAACTAAACGGGCCACACAGTTTTCCACAATCCACCTCCTCTGAACCTGGAACCTTCTGTCATGTTTTCGCTTTTAAACAATCAGAGACAGTTCCCACATTCCCACTCACCCCCATATTCCCATATCACTGTATTTTAATTTTAATTAATTTTTTAATTTATTATTTTTTGCATTACTTGGCTTTTATTTAGGTTTGTAACTTACTCTACAGTATGGAGTACATATAAAACACTAAGGTTTTAAATCAAGACTTTATATTGGGTGTCACAAACAATTTCACAATATGTGAGGAAATTAGACTGTATAGCAGAAAAACAGCTGGAAAATTTAAACAATAGACCTAAGAAAAAGAGATACGCCAACAACTTTAACATGGCTTTCTTTACAAACCAAATTAAATAGTAAACTAAATAGTTCCATAAACACAATAAATGGTCTAAAATACTCAATGTTAAAGTATTCAAAAGAGATATTTCTCAAAAGCCTAATTTCATAATTAAGACACAAGTTTAATATTAATTTACAATATGTTATGCAACACTCTGCCTAACCACCTATGTAATAACGGCAGGGCCCTGGGTCCCAATGATTATTGGTACAGAATAATGTATTTCAAATTTTGTATAAACAAAATAAGTAGACTTAGTATACTCTGTTTTTAGAAATCTCTCAGTTTCACACACTTAGCATATTTTAATAGAGAATATTCAAACAGGAAAATAAATAAATATAAATAAATAAATAACCAGTACTTAATGAAATGAACACTCTATCAACCACAAAAATTAGTTTTAATGTTTAGCTAACTTTTTTTACTCAGATTATTGTATGAATTTTGGCATATCAGGTATCACAGTTTTAAATTATAAATGAAATAAATGAGGTTTTAGACGTATTTGTTGCAGATTATCCAGTATAATAATTAACAATAATTTAACCAAAAATATTATCCAAAAATGTAAATAACAGCTCTGAACAAATAAACAAATAAATACCTAACTTGTGGGCCCACACACGCACACTCACTCACAAGAAACAAAAAAGTTGCATGCCTGAGTCGTGACTTGGGTACGGTGAGGCTCAAAACTTGAAGTCTAGTAGAAGTTTAGGGTGAGAGCGAGACTCATGGAATGGTGGAACAGCCAAGAGGTCATGAAACAGCTCCCTCGTCAGCACTCAAGCTCTATGTAGCTCACTGGGCTCGTCAGAAACACTGTCCGTGTCCTGTATTCACATAATTAAGCTTAGCTAGGCAAGGTTTAACCATATTTTAAGCACAAAAGCAGCTACACACCATATTCAGTGTTACTGAGTTAGCTAACATGGTTGAAAGCAACCAAACATACACCATTTTGACTAGCTTACAAACAATAGAGTGTAAAGAGTTACTAAATTGACAAAGCTTATACACATGTGAACAAATCTCAATTTACCTCATTAAAGATGCCCCAAAAAGTCACACAAGTGGTTTAAACTGGCCGTTAGCCACATTTTGGACTTATATTGAGCCCAAACAGCTCCTGTGCTGCATGGCTGACTGTGCTTAGTGCTCTCTCTCCTTCTCTCTCTCTCCTGCTCACCTGCTGCTCACTACGCAGCTGCTAGCTCCACCCACTTCTCAAGATTCTGTCTGACAGGAAGAATAACCAATAATCTTGCTCCAAAATATATATATATATATTTCAACAGAAGTTTTTTTAACATGAGTAAGCATAAATATTTATTACATGAGTGAGCACAATTAAACTATTATACAAATAAAAATGAACTTGTTTTTAGAATTTCCTTAATTTACATAACTTGAAAATTAAACAGAGCTACAGTTATTATTAAAGGCATTGGAGGTATTACAGGATTAAAATCAGCCACACTTCCCTTCTTTCTCCAATTAACAATAAAAATTGATACAGTGTGTGTTAATATTATCCTTCAAGCTATAGTACTAATATATTTAAAAGCGATATAGTTACTTCCTTGTATCCACTGTTTTGGGGGTTTTATCTCTTGTGATGACTCTGTATTCAGGACTCAGGATTTTGAGCTCGTCTGGGGAAACAGAGGAACATTTCTCCGAGTTGTGGATTAATTGCGCAATTCTATTTTTCTCACCCCAGTGTATTAGCTGTTATGCTAACTGGCTAGCGTTAGCCAACAAGCTGTATGATTCTTCAGTGGTGCTGTTATGCACAATGCTTCACAGTGCCTCTAGTGGTGTGGCGGTATGTAAAAATGCACACCGGTTCTAATATCTTTTCCGGTTTACCATATAAACCAGTATACAAGTCAACATATGTTGCATATCAGGTGTTATCCCCTGTAATTTATTCACCTGTGACCAATCTTTGTTTTGTTTACCAGTTCTCTGCCTTTAGCCTTTCCCCTCTTGGATTTGTTGTTTGGCACTGAGTCCTTTTGCTGAATTTTGACCCTGCTCTGTCTCAAGGTTAACATCTCATAGCTCTATCCATGCCTGTTTTTCAACACTTTTACCTATTGTCTTGTCCTACTTCTTGTACTTCTAATCTGGCTGTTATTATTATTAATCCATTGTTGGTATTTATATCTGCAAGCATCTGATCCATCTCTCACCTCTGAACAATTCCAAATGATTCTCTTACTTTTTCTGTCAGCTATTTCTTTCTTTTTTTTTTTTTTTTGAAAACTGGACTGTAAAGCACTTTGTAAATAACATTCCTTTACTTACTTACTTACTTACACAAAGTGTAAAGTTGTATAAGTGTAAAGTTGTATAACTTTTGAGAATGTCCTTTTTTGGTGGCAAAGGTTAAGGTTGAGGTTAGTTTAAGGTTAGGTTTTGCAGTATGCTTATTATTATTTTAATAAATGTTTTATATATGTGGGCCATGCTTGTGACCTGTTGTCCTGACACTGTAAAAAAAAAAAAAACACGTGTGTGTGTGTGTATGGGGGGTGGGGTTATCCTGCCAAGAGGCTGATTGCGATGCAGTGTGTGAGAGAGCGCTGTGTGCCAAATGTGGAGGGTCAGATTTCATTTCCCTCAGTGTGTCCAGCCGATCGATTCCTTTCAGAGAGAAGCCGAGAGGAGGAGGAGGAGACCGAGGAGGAAAGACAAATGAGAGAAGAAGAGAACTGCAAAGTAGTCTCGTTAAGAACTAAAGTAAAGTGAGATAAAAGATGATGACACCTCATCTTTTTACTCTATTTACTAAATTTAGCAAAAATTCCTGCTCCCATAGGGATGTATTGTATTGCAATTCTACTCTGAGGAAAATACAGTAAATGATTAGACTGCACATATAGCTCTGAAAAAAAGTAAGAGACCATCAATTTCTCTGAATTTGCCAGACAACATTTCTCCACAATTTCAAATAAAAATATTGCCATTTAGAGCATTTATTTGCATAAAATAAGATGACAAAAAAGATGCAGAGCTCAAATAATGCAAAGAAAACAAGTTCATATTCATAACCCTGGTTTTTAATCAGAGTTTCCATGAAGCTTGGCATATTCTCCTCCACCAGTCTTACATACTGCTTTTGGATAACTTTATGGCACTCCTGGTGCAAATTTAATCCATCTTCCTCTTGATTATGTTCCAGAGATTTACAATTTGATAAAATCTAAGTGGTCTCTTTTTTTTCCAGAGCTATATATACCACACAAAGAGAAGTAGAGTGCAATGCATGTGTAACTCAACATGCCAGTTCTAGAGGTTCTAATAGTGTTTTGCAGTAATTCATCCAATGCAGCATGAATATGCATGCAGTTCCTGCTGATTTTGCGGTAGGGGTAGAGCATTCATAGCATGTCCAATAGCATTAAAACGCTCTAAGGGACTAAACGTAACACAAGAGTAAGTACTTACACCATACTACTTCTAAGGCAACAAATACAGAAAGCTTAAGCTAATTTAGAATCTTCACCACCAACACCAAACCTCATTCCAACTGTGAAGCATGGTGGAGGGAGCATGATGGTTTGAGGCTGTTTTGCTCAGAGCTTAAATGCCCCGAGAGCATTGAGGGAACACTGAATTTTAAGGTGTACCTTTTTACAGAAGAACAGCAAGGGCAGCAATCCATGATCTCAAGCTGTAGAGAAGTTTGCGGAAGACAATGCCGCAAAGCACCCATGTAAATAAACTGAGGAATGGTAGAGAAAGAATGTTTCTTGTTTTGTAATGGTAAAGTCTTGAGCCTTTACCCTATCATGCTGAACTTTGACTTGAAAAATGTGCACACAAAGCATTCCAGGAATATTGCTGAACATGCAGGGAAGACGTCCAAAATTTCTCAATGTTACGTATGAAAATGAAAAAAGTGCGTTCAGAAAAGGTAGTGCCACTACAACATCCAATATAACGTTGCACGGTCAACACAGGTCCTGTAATGGAGATCAAAGGTGATCAAACATCGTACGAAACTTTTTGTACGTGAAATGTCCGACGACAAACCGACCGTTGGTTGCACTAACCACAGTGTCTCAACACATGAATTCATTGGTCTTGTCCATTAAAGGCAAAAGTAGGACTAAAAGTGCTGCTATTCTAAGTCACTCCATTACAATCTTTGAGGACTACCCACCAAGTTTCATTCCTGTTATTTGATTTCTTAAGGATGCAACACTTTATTTTTTTTATTTCTTTTGGAAATATGCAGATATTTCCACTCTGCACATTCTAATGCAGTGCTTTCTCATGGTGCAACTTAACTTTACTCTTCTCTGGAGGTTCTAGAACAGACACACATTTACCGACTGACTTCCTGTCTGTGACACATGAAAAATGGCTGCATTTCCTGCACCCTCCGGGATTCTGAACTACAGAACCATAATGGTTTAGTGCCTCTCGCGAGTCAGGGAGGGACACGGGCACGAATAACACATTCAGACAGGCACAGAAACACACGCACACAGACAGTTTGTCAAGTGTATTACAGCATATGGCGCATGAGACGTGGGATTTGGAAGAATTTTGTTTGGCAGACCCGTAACAGGGTCATTATGTGATATTACTTTTGTGTTTTTCATATCAAGCTTTGGAGGCCCACCTGCACGGCATAGTTTTGTGGGGGTTTTTTTCCAGTTCTGAGTGTTGTACATGTACGAAACTGGTTTTAATAATGTAACAAAGTAGTGTAAATTTTATACACTACTTACAGTATGTTGTATATTTTTACAGTAGCAAAATATTGAATGTATTACACAGTAATGTGCACTGACATGCCAAAAGTCATTACACAGGAACTAGTGGTGTCTAATGGAGTACTCACGATCATTAGGACTTTCTCCAACTTTGATCATTCATGTTATCTTGTTTAGCCCCACTCACAAGATTCCAGTAAAAAAGTAGTATAACAGGCTGGTCCAGTGGTCCAGTAAACTAAGGATCGCTGGTTCGAATCCTGGTAAGGCAGTTTTTTTTTCTATAAGCTGCCGGAGCCCTGAGAGAGCACAATTTGCCTTGCTCTCTCTGGATGGGTAGATGACACTCTATCCCCACATCACTCCAAAGGGTGATGTCGATCAGCACAAGGCATCTGTGAGCTGATGTATTGGAACTGAGTCGCTGCGCTTTCCTCCGAGCACTTCACATGTGTTGGAGTGATTATCTTTTCTAGTGGCATAACACATTACATTCATTACTTATTCCTATAAAGTAGTGCAACACATTACATCAATTACAAAGTAACAAAATAGCATAACCCCTTACTATATTGTAAATACTTTATTTAGCAACAAATGCGGTACAGTAATGTACTTATCTAGTAGCAACACAGCTTATGCCATTACAGTAATGTAATTACTGTATCTAGTAAAAAAAGAGTAATGCATTACAGTACTGCAATTACTGTATCTAGCAACAAAAGTGTGTGATGCATTTCAGTAATATTAGTAATATTTACCCAGTCACAAAGGACACAGTAGTTAACAAAGTAAAAAATAGTGTAACAAAGTAATATTGTGTTTATTGTAATAAAGTAATGTAACTAATGTAACGTTTGTAATTATCTTTTGGGTAACAAAGTGTAAAATGTTTAACATTTTAAAATTCTTGTAATTACATTACATTTTCTGAATGTTGCAACATTCATTAAACATGAACTGGAAATATTTGCAGAAACAGTTTTTATTACTGTATGTTAAATATTGTTCTAAAGTATGCAGCACCCCAAAAAATGATGTTCTTACAACTTTTAAATTCATATTGTGAATATCCAATGTGGGTTATTTTGTTACCTTTGTTAGCTCTACATCTGAAAGAGAACATAATGAATTCTGTGTGATTCGTTTGAAATGTAAATTCCATCTTTTTTTTAATCTGTGACTGCCTTTGTATAGAATGTGTGTGTGTGTCTGTGTGTGTTTGCTATTTGCCACAGATACTGTGTAACTTTGTGACTATGAGCAGCACAGCGCAGGCAGCATGATAAACTCAACTGCACTCTGTGGAAGTATCTAATTATGCTAATATGAAACTAATGGATAAAGAGCCCCGTGCTGAAAAAGAGAGCGCCCCAGCCCCACTTAAACAGACAAGACCTGAGTTTCATTAAGACACTACTCAAAGCTTTTCATTACGGTATGATTTTGAGGCTCCGGTTCCTCGAATGAACTATTTATATGAATTTTATATACATAATGGACCATGTCTTCAAGCCCGTCATGAAGAAAGGCTAGAAAATTAGACTTTAGGACCACTGGGCTGCTGTGCCTTCTTGTCCACTGGCTTCATCCTGTTTAAACTGTGGGTTTTTTGGCCTAGCACACTGTAGTTACCACAGGGTTTAGAGAAGATTATAGGAGTGAAATAATGTGTAGCAAAACAAATAATTTGTATTCAGCCACTCGATTGCTGCTGTATCGCCCCAGCCTTAGCAACCCTGGATGCGTGGCCTGTTGGCATTGCGTCTCTAACCCTGCCATGGCCAGCTGTTAGCATCGCAGCTAACCCATTCCAATCTTGCATAGCCCTGGTTGATTGTTGGCATCACAACTGAAACACCCCAACCTCAATGAGCCTGGCTGCTCTGCTGTGCCTGTTAGCATTGCTACTCTAACCCAACGGAAGCCAGCTTTTAGCATCACAGCTAACCTGCAGTAAGAGAATAGGTTTCCACTGGGTAGGACTAACATGGACTCAAAGAACAGAGAACAACACACACAAATAGAGTTTTTTTGCTCAAAATAGCTTTACTCCAATTGAATTTTCATAACAATCAGTTGTTTGCTGTTTAAAATTGTTTTTTTCTACTTTTTACACTAGGAAAGTACACCCACACTTGAGATTGGCTAATCTGCAACATGGCTAATCTACACCAACCTTGTTCATCCCAGCTATGCATTTGTTAGTATCGCATATGTTAGTATGGTGACTAAACTGCACCAATCCTGCTGACTCTAGTTGCTTTGTTCGCATTGCTGCTTTAACCCTGCTGAGGCTGGCTGAGGTTAGCATTGTGGCTAAAACGACCCAACCCTGCTATTAGCAACACAGCTAATCCACCCATGCTTGCTGATGATTCCTGCTGCTGTATTTGTCTGGATGTTTGCATGGTGACTAACCAGCACCAATACTACCTATTATATCCCTGATAGCATCGTGGCTATATCCTGCTTCCAATTGTGCATTGTTTCAACATATTTGTAAACAGCTTGAGGCAAAAAAGTTGTTATTTTCATGATTTAGGTGCATTAATATTTGATGAGGCTGTTCATCAAGCTATCTATCTCCTCAAAGTCTCTCTTCCTCTGTCCGCTCCTAGCATTGTGGCTAAACTATCCAAGTATGCTGAGCCTGCCTGCTGTATCTGTTAGCATCACAGCTCTAACCCTAACAAGGACGGCTGTTCACATTGAAGCTAAACTTCCCCAAACCTGCAGAGACCACCTGCTATGCCTGTTAGCATTGTAGCTAAACTGCTCACAGCTAATCCACCCAAAGAGCTGAGAGTAAAACACGAAAATAGGATTCTTTGCACAGAGTTCCGTTTACTCCAATAATAATTTCCTAACAATCAGTTGTTTGTTTAAAATTAGATTGAACTTAGGAAAAACTTGCATAAAAGCAATAAAGCAGCTTTAATTGGTGTTGTTCCATAATCCCAATGATTTTGAAGCTGTAATTTTATGCATAAAATTGTGGTGTAACTGAGATATTTAGAGAGAGAGGAGAGAGTTACAGGTCACGGGGTGATGACGTGTATGAGGGGGGAGGAGTAGGAGAATAAGAGGATGAAGGACATGCTATGCTAATAAAGAGGAACCTGCTAAAGATACAGTTGGACTCACGCGTGTGTGTTATTTAAAAGACACGACATGGTGTCAGAAGTCCTGTAGTTAGCGTGGAGAGCCGCAGCCCACAGTGAAGTTTGTCAATGTTGCTTTGATACACTCACTGACACAGACACACAATAACAAACCGTGCCGCACATAAATCAGTAGATAGGGGTCATGTTTTAATTTGTTTCACTGGGACCAATAGAAACAATCTTCTATAAACAGGCCGCCGAAAATAATGGATATTCCCTCTCCTTCATTTTCTCTCTTTTGGCTGATAGTATATATTTATATCTATGTTCCATATATGTACAGTAGGTAAGTGTGGCATGGTTTACATTGGCTGGAGCAGAACTCCTTCTATTCCAGGTTTATGGGTAATTGCTGCTGGTGGTTATTGTTGTGTGTAACAGTTAAATGATTTATTACATGGGGGGTACATGTTCACAAATGTGGGTGCATGAGCTTGATAAATAGTTGGTAATTAGTGATCTTTTTAAGTGCCTGTGTTCCCTTTTCATGTTCTTCGTGAGGAGAATAGCTAAACACCAAAAACGATCAATTGTGACAAACTAATTAGCGGGGTGTGTGTGTGTGTGTGAATGTGTGTGTTTAGACACAGCGTTGACTGATTTTGTTGTGAATGGATTTCCATTTAAACATTAATGATCCAGGTCTCCAGAGAGTTGATATCTCCATGAGGCAAATCAATACTTCCCGTACATATCAATTAGTGTTAGGGCTTCCTACCACCAGGCTGCCGTAACACCGAGTCCAGAACACACACTCACTGTCTACATATATGTGATCAGACCATCCATCAACCTATATATCCCCTTTACGTCTCTCCTTCTCTGTATGCTCTCAGCATTGTGGCTAAACCACCCAAACCTTGCCGAATCTGCCTGTTGTGTCTGTTAGCATTACAGCTCTAACCCTACCAAGCCTGATAGTTAACATTGCGGCTAAACTGCCCTAACCCTGCTAAGGCCAGCTGTTAGCAACACAGCTAATCCGCCCCAAGCTTGTCGATCCCAGCATTTGCATTTGTTTGTTTGGCTGTTAGCATGGTGACTAACCTGTGCCAATACTGCAGATCCTGGCTGCTGTCTCTGTTAACATCGTGGCTTTCCTGCTCCAAACTTTCAACCTTTTAAATGGTGTATTGTTAGTTGCTAGACAACTTTTTATAACTTTTTTTTCTTGGTTTATGTACTTATAAAATAATCAGGCTAACCCTAACAAGCCCGGCTGTTAACAATGAGGCAAAACTGCCCTAACCCTGCATAGCCCAGCTGCTGTGCCTGTTAGCATTGCTGTTCTAACCCTAATACAGATGCCTGTTATCACTGCAACTAAACTGGCCTATCCCTACTGAAGCAGGCTGGTAGCATTTTGACTAATCTGCACCAATCTTGCTGAGGCAGGCTGTGAGCAACATGGCTAATCTTCCCCAAGCGTGTTCATCCTGGCTGTGCATTTGTTAGTACCACTGCTCTAACTCTGTTGAGACTGGATGTTAGAATGGTGGCTAACTTGCAACAATCCTGTTGATCCTGGCTGCTGTTTTTAGCATTGCTGCTTTAACCCTGCTCAGGCCGGCTGTTAGCAGCGTGGCTAATCCAACCCAATCTTGCCGCTGTGCTGTGATGTCAGTTCAGTGCACTGTAGCATTAGCTTAAAGCTAGCATTATTCTAAAGACTTAAGACTCTTAAACGGTCTTGTAATTAGGAAGATTCAGTGTCGTTCAGGAGAAAAATGTACACTGAACATATTTATTTACCACAGAATGTGATAGAGCCATGTTTTTAAAAAGCACATTTAATTAGACCATAGACAAAAGCAGCCTAGACACGGAACCCCAAATATGGGCATACGAGGACTACAGAATGACACATGCCTGCAGTGGTCTATGATCCTGGCTGTCATCCCTGTTAGCATTGTGGCTATCCTGCTCCAGATGTTTTGTTTTAACATATTGATAGACAACTTGAGGCAAAAGAGTTTTATTTCCATGATTTATGTGCGTAAATATTGATGAGGCTATCCATCAAGCTATCTATGTAGTTCTCTCTGTCTCTTCTTCTCTGTCCATCTCTTTCCAAATCAAGATTTCACACACTGTCTCTTAGATAATCTATTTTCTCCTCTTCCGCCGGATTTTAGTGCCTTTCTTGGACACCTGCTTCAATCCAATTCTCACTCTGTTAATTTTCCTTTCCGTGTATTTTTTCTCTCCCCTCTCTCTCTCCAGGACTCTCTCATCCTTCGCTCTGTCCTCGTCTCCTGTCTTTCTCACTCTAGACTAACCTGGATCCAATCTGAGTCTTGTTAAAAGTGTGAAGGTTTGTGAAGTCCGTGTCCCTAAGTGTCGACAGCGCCACATCTAAAAGTCTTCCTCTGTGTGTCTGCAGGTACATCTAAAAGTGCAACATCTATACAGCAGGGATCCTCACAGCATCAATTACATCTCTGTCAATTAACAAGTCCTCTAAAGTCTCTTCGAATGAAGTGTGTGTGTGTGTGTGTGTTAAAATCTGTTCACTCCCACAGAGAGGTGAATAACAACTGAGATGTCCTTCATGCACACTGTGAGCAATATATCTGCCCGGCTCACTCTGGCTGTGACAGCAGCTTGCTGGACCCCACTGATGAGGTAGGGGGGACAGCAGAGGTGACTGTCTCCTACTGATGATGTCACGTGATTCAGCACATGTCTTATAATGATGATGCAGCGTGACGGACACTGCTGACGCAGTGAGGCCAGTATTAGTTCGGTCTTCAGTTTAGTTGATGAGTGTGATTGTGTATGTGTGTCGGCTTAGATGTGTTTGATATCACTTGTTATTTTCTGATATCATAATGAAACATCAAACTTGGCTAATATTGATGCTATTTTTATTTTTCTTATTTAAATCAGTGTCAATTGGAAATCTTTATGTACTTTTCGTCTGTACTGTGATACATTTATAAGGGGAATATATAGCGGTAAACAGTGATTATGGTTGAGTATGGATTATGCTGACTATTAGCATCTACTAGACTGACTCTTAGGTTGACTATTAGCATCTGTACAAGTCCAATAACATTTTAAACCACCTCCAAATGTGGTTTGGGTGATTCGATCAGCAAAAATCTGATTTCATGTGGTTTCTGGCTGTTTAGACTAGCAAAAAATATTGATGTGGTGCAGTGAATAACACCACTGCCTGCCAGTAAGCTACCATGTGGGACACATGGTGTTTAATTCCAGGTCTGGGTACCTATGCTGCACTGCACCAATAAGTAAGGCAGCATTAGATAGATAGATAGATAGATAGATAGATAGATAGATAGATAGATAGATAGATAGATAGATAGATAGATAGATAGATAGATAGATAGATAGATAGATAGATAGATAGATAGATAGATAGATAGATAGATAGATAGATAGATAGATAGTGGTTTGCTATTGACACTTGTTTTGAGCTTCTGGTAGCTCCAGGCCTGATTGGCAGCACCTGTGAGCGTGGGTGTGCTACAGTGGTCAGTAGCTGTCTGCTCCAAGAATTAACATGTCATGTTTGACTGATCTAGATAGGGTCTGTGCGATATGGAAACTTCAAGCTGGTATTCATTAAAACTGATTTCTATTTTATTCTATTTTATGTTATTCTATTTTATTTTACCATATATTTTTCTATTTTAACAATTGTTCTTTTGGGTGTAAACTTGACCATGAGATTACAATTTCGTTTCACCTCATGTACCAGATGTGATGTGAATGACACTAAAGCCTCTTTGAAACCTTAATTGAGGCATTATTTGGAGTACCCTCTCCAAATTAAAGGCCAAGGTCCATATAACGGGGGATGTCAAAGACAGGCCGAGAAGTGGGCGTCTCAAGAAGACGACACCCCAAGAACATAATCAAACACTAAACGAGTCAATGGCAGAATAAACAGTTTGGCAATGGAAGAGAAGATTTGGAAAAAGTTCCATGGGCACAACCCACACTCGCATGCTCCTTACAAATGTGCTCTTTTATAAGGAAATTTAACACGCTTTCCAACGGTATAAGATTTGTTGCCAAAAAGCACTGTAACAAAAAATAAATAATCTACCAAACACCAATTCACTCACTTTTTTGTGCTAGATTGCATCCAAATTGATTTCTGAACAGTCTGAATAGCCAGAAACCACATGAAATTAGATTTTTGCAGATTGAATCTAAACCACACTTGGAGGTGGTTTGAAATGTTATTTGGATTTGTACAGATGCTAATAGTCAACCTATGTTCGATCATCATCAGTGTCATGCTTTTGTTACGTTTAAACGCTAATATTAAAGAAATACACTAACTTTACCGGTAACATTTAAAAGGAATCAAATTTCCACATTCACCAATTTTCTCAAATGTATTCTGGAGAAAGGTCCAAACAAAGTCTATTTATGTTAGATTTATGTTTTTTTTTTTTTTCTTTTTTTACATATATAGATTGTCTCCAGATATTTGATAATCTGGTTTTAAAAAATCCTATGCAGAGATAATTTAAATAACAGTGCAAATAGTAATCTCAAAAGATCTGATTTTAGAACCAAATCTGATTTGCCTATAGTCTGAGCATAGCGTATTAGACTTTCGCCTTTGGACCTTATATCTCCTGTGCTCTGTTAACAAGGCTATACAGTAAATTTCACTCTTTTAGTTTCTCTGCTCCTTTTTAAACTCTGTGTATTCTGAACGCTTTGTGAACTTTTTTACTATTCATTAATTACATGCAAATCAAACTGGCAGAGCTGTTCCGCAGTTATATCAGTTGGGGGAAAAGGCCTGGTGGTTTCACATGTTGAATTCCTGGTTGGTTTTTAATTAGTACAAAAGCTAATTTAACATGTACAGCTGTCTGTCCAGCCCCTGAAGTTTTATCCAATTAAAGACCTATTATCTGTTTTGCCAGATACCAATAGTGTTTCAAGAGTGTGTATTTCCTTGGAGTCTCATTTACCAATCGTTCGATTTTTATTGATTTATTTCAGCTTTATTACAGCTCTGACACATCAGCTAACAGACGCCTGTGCTAAGGATGAGAAAAGAGACCGCCATCTACACCAAACACCAACACAGAGAGAGAAAGGCCAACTGTTCACTCTCAGACTCTGGCTGCTGATGGCAAGCAGCATGAGAACAATCAGATCCATCATTAGAGAAGAGCAATTATGCAGTTTAAAAACACATCATAAGTCTGATGTACACTTTTTATTAGGACTTTTCTGCAGAGCAAATTTTATATTTAAGAAAATTCTTATTAAAATAGGGAAGAGGCCCTTTGTTTTCAACAAAAAGTTACAGTAAAGTTAGTGTAGTGATTTAAAACTTGAATTTACATGTAAAAAAAGACATGATGAACAGGTTATAATGCTTCTTACTTTTATCTCAGGTGATTTACATCACCCTAGGAGTGATGAGGGGAAAGAGCGTCATCTACCCACCCAAAGAAAGCAATGTGAATTTTGCTCTGTCAGGGCTCCGGCAGCTGATGACAAGCTGCATGACCGGGATTCGAACCAGCGAGCTCCCGATCATAGTGGCAGCATTTTAGACCCCTGGATCACTTAACACTTAACAGCCCATGATGAAATATTCATGTCACCAACCCTTTAAAAGATGTGTAAAGTTCTTATAGCACTCTGTCCTTCATTTAACTCATGAAGTCCCTTCACTTATACTGAACATCCTGAATACATCACTAGACGTTTTTTCTATGTGTGATCATGTGACCTTCTTTACAAAATGCTGGTGTGCTTTAGATAAATCCAGCTCATTTTTAGTGTGTTTTGTAGCGTCTACAGGTCTGTTCCAAACCATTTTATATATTGCATATAGTATATTACCAGATTTGACCCCATTTCTAGAACATGAACAATAATAAAATACAAGTTATGAAGTTGTTGTTGTGACGTGTCAGGGTGCAGCAGGTTGATGCAGAGATGGATGGAAATGTAAAATATTTATTAAACAAAACAAACAATAAACTAAAAACCTAATACAAAGGTATACAAATACAGAAACACAGGGCTGTATATACACAGGGGAACAAGAAACACCTGGGACAGGCAACGAGGGGGCAGAGCTACAAATCACACAGATAGAAGCACTGAAGACAAGGGTAGAGACAAAACATGAAATATTTACAGAATGATTAAAGTGAGTCTCTTTATCACAATAAGAGAAAAAAAAGTTAAAGGACAGTCAATGCAACTGATTCTTGTATTTTAAAGATAGATTTTATTATTTTAAAACTAGTCCTGGGTTTTTTTAAGGATTAAGTTGTCTTCAATGACATTTTGTATTAATCAATTTATTTTATATAAAAATAAAATTGTTTTTGCTGAAATTGAAGCTATCTCTATCATCTACACGGCCGAGTGAGTTGGCAGCCAGCCAGTATCGGAGCATACGGCTCGCCGTGAGGTATTTCACACACTGATCCTGAAGTGTTGTGCACAAACTGTTTAAATGACTCCACTGTGCAGAAGGAATGCTTTGTGTTGTGCTGCACTGTAAGCAATTCTGTGATATTTCAGCTAAACGTGTTACAGAATCAGAATCAGGCTGTTTTATTTTTGTACCCATATTGGCCTGATATTGATGCATTGTTCTATTGTAATGCTGGGTCAGTGTATTTTTAGAGGCTCGGCTCTATCAGTGTGAAGACTGTTCGAGAGGTGCTGGTCTTGTGGGAGCAAGTGTTAGCGGGATTTCTGCCATTTGTTTGACAGATTGAAGAGAGAGGGAACACAGACCTGCTTTAAAACCACTGATGGAAGTCAAGGACACAAGTTATTTCCTGATAATACTGTGAGATGTGAGAGCGTGTGATTGGGCGCTGCAAGGTGACAGCTGATTGGCCAGCTGTGGCTTGAAAAGTAACAGAAAGGTAATGGCTGAAGGGCTTAGTGCTCAGTGTGCACCTGCTACTGGTGATCTGCAGAGCTATACACGCATGCTTATATGAACACGCTGACCACAGAAGGTGTGTTAGAGTTATGAATATTTTATGCTCAAATCAAAAATAGAAATGGAAATAAATGAACCACAGACTGAGCTTCATTTTCATATTTAATTTGATTGATTTATGTGACCTGGAAATGACTGTCTTCATTTAGATTGGCCAGCCTTGACAATCAGTCTTGGAGTGTCATTGCTTTGGATTTTCTTAAAATGGCACAGGCATACAATGTTTTAGAACTTTTCTTCGATCCTGCAATATGATTGGCTGAGAGGAGTTTTTATGAGTGACATTATCAGCCGGTAATGCACTGTAACCAAAGCTCTGGACGTGTTACTCCCCCACATACAGATAACCTAGCAACAATGCAGCGCTTTCAAACCAAATACAAACCAAAACATGCAATGTCATTGTGCACCACTGAGGGGCGCAGGCAAAGACGCGGTCCCACAAATAAATAAGCCCAGCGATTCGAAAATACTCATTAGTACACACGTTATCAGCCACCAATATCAGGTTAAGAGTAGTTATTATTAAAATAAAAGATTAAGTGTTTATATTTCTCAGTAAATATGGGGAATTTTAAGCTGAATGTAAGGTGGATTCTTGTAATTCCACAGGTCTTGCCACTGGGGGGCGCAGAAGTAAACAAAACTTTAATTATTAAAAAAACATTTTCTGTGGTATAATCGCAATAGTACACTCAAGGTTCGTGCTATAACGTGTAATATTGGCACTGCAATTAATTAAAACATAACTAATTATTAGTTGAGACTAGGGCTTCAACCAATGACTGCATTCACTTTGAATAAGATGCCACAAAATCTTTTGATATAAAATGACCAGAAATTCTGCAACACAGGTGAAAGAAACCAACTCTGGAAAGCAGAAATGGTCAAATGTGGATGAAAACAGGAGTAGTAGCAGGTCTGTCATTTTTCTGATGAGCTGGGAGAGACTAAACTGCAGCGCTGAACACTGTTGGTGAAGTTTGCTTAGGCTTGTGTTCCGCTGCTGCTGGATCAAGCAATTGTGTAACATACTTCAATCTAAAGTCATTCAGCATTGAGCTGCTTGAACTGCTGTAGGCAAGTTTGATGTTATGTAACTTTCACTCCATACAAGTCCAAGTATTGCTAGATATAACTTTTCTTTTTTAACTGCACATTTTCTCTCTGCTGACTATCGTACAGCACTGCGGTTTCTCCCACAAGGATTTCAGTTCTTTATAGTGGATATTTAAATTTAAATAAAAGAATGAATGATATAAATGCAATTTAATGCAATTAAATTAATATTAGTAGTCTCAATTAAAATACTAGTATATACTTGCATGTTTAAGTGGAGATAAAGCCAACATGGGGCGCTGGAATAAAGAATGCATGATAAATGAATAACTTTTCACTTTATTATAAACATCTTAGCTTGGTTTATGGATTTTTGAAAATATGTAACAGCCTGTATTTAATAATGTGTACACTGTCCCTTTAAGAGACTCTTACACTAAATGCGCAGACACCTGTGTAGCTATGCTAAGAACCTAGAAAAGCAGAGTATGTGTTGGGCTGTTTTCACACCTGTAGTTGGTTTCTATGGTCCGGATCAGTTGATGAGTTCATTTACGTGGAGCGTTTTCTCTCTCGGTTTGGTTTGGTTTCACAGAGGCACAAACCTTACCAAACCAAAACCACGCGAGCACATTCTCTCATCTGATTGGTCAGAGCTGTACTGGCACAGAAGCAAGAAAGTAAACATAGTAAGAAGATTCTGTGTTCCAGCATGTATATGTGTGCAGTGTGAAGCTGCTTTAACACAGAACGCTACAAATTTAAAGCAGCACTTTTAAACACACGGTTTTCAATGAGATGTGCAGCACAGATGTCCGCTCGTGGCTGTGAGCAGTGAACGCTGCACATACTGCACTCAGTGTAAAAACAGCATGGAGAAGGGACGGAGCTGGAGGTCTGAACTGTGACTGGCTCCGGAGCATTACAACCAAACCAAAATCATATCATATTTACTATTTACTTAGCTATAAATCAGTTATTTTGTTTCCATGGTCAACAAACAACAGGTATCAGTTCAGGTATCAGTCCACTACACACACACACACTCATACACTCGGTGAGTGATTTTACTGCAATTTTTAAAAGGATCTGGGATCTGAACACTCATGTAGTCAGCCAAACTAGATTATAAGATATTAAACAGAAAGAAAATCTGCACTTATCTAAACAAATCATTTTGGAATGTCAGTAAAAATGAAGTGAATTTACTTAAGCATTAATCAGTAGCACATCTTATATAAACTGTTAGGGGTGTCACGATTCTCTAAATCCTCGATTCGATTTTATTTTCAATTTTAGGGTCACGATTCGATTCTCAATTTTTTTTTTCCTTTTTTTCTTTTACAGCAGAGAGGCCTATTTCAGTTTTAGATTAGTCGATGGTCAGTCATTGGTTTGATTCATCAAATGTACGATATCTTATTTCAAAAGGTGGGTTTGAAATAAGTGATGTAATGTGATACATGTGATCTGTAATACACCACATTAGGCACTAATGGTCAAATTTAAATAATTTAATTAAGATATATATGTAATGCCATCTAGTGGCTTTTTTGGTAGCAGCAGTGTGCACTATTAAAACAGCAATGTGCAACATAAAATAAATAATAAAAAAATACAGGAACAGTCATGTACAAAATAATAGAACAATCAGAGCCTTAACAAACTGAACTCTATCCTACTGTAACAGTTAAACATAAAAAATAAGACTTTAAGACTTTTTCGGTCCCTGAGAATGACAAGTTTTTTTCTATAACAAAGATGTATTATTTACTTTATTTGAGAGAAAGATGCTCCTTAAGGTACCAAAACTATTAACATATTTGGGGCTAGACAAAACAACTGTTATTTTTATATTTTCAAGTTTTTCTTTAAGAAGATGAGAATGTCCACATTCTCTGGAGAAAGGGCCGCGGTGTCGGCTACAGTGTGCTGCGCCATTTGCGTACCACGTGCGTGCTTGCATAGCTTAGAGGGAGGGATCGTCGATCCTCTTTTTGACTTCGAGGCTCGAGACCATGACATAATTTAGATCGATTTCGATTAAATATTGAAATCGTGACACCGCTATAAATTGTGTGGTTCAATTATTTATATAAACGCAAAGCTCAACTTGATTGGTATCAGCATAAAGACACTCCTATAGACATGCGAGGCAAAATAACCTAACTGGGATGCCCCAAGTTCTTATAAACAAATCAATTCACATGATAAACCACTTTTAATCAATTTCATCATCTACAATAAAGACAATAAGTAAGCAAATACTTTGTTTCCATTTAGACACATGCAACAGCGAGTAAAAAAAGCAAGAAAGGAAATGATATGCCTGATTACCTGATCATCCAGCATTACTTTATACTTTAGAAGCTGCAGGAAGGGATTCCTGTCATCTATAGTAGTTTTTTAGACTCACTCAGGAAGTGTGCATACCTGGAGTAAAGCCCTGTAATCAGCTCCAGCTCTAATGTTCATCTTTAGCTTTGAAGTGAAACAAATGGAGGAGAGCAGAACAGCAACCAGCACTCTAGCTACCTTTCAGCAGCAGGTAAATATACTGTTTCTTATATGTCAGAAGTACATCAGACCAGCTCAGAGCTGATGCTGCCTAGGAAACACACACACACACACACACACATATATATATATATATATATATATATATATATATATATATATATATATTAAAGTATTAAAGTATATCTGACAGTACCAGTCAGAGGTTTGGACAGACCTTCTCATTTAATATTTTTATTTTTGCATTATTTTTCCTACATTGTAAATTAATACTGGACTCTGAAAAACAGAGGTACGTTATAAGTACTTGTACTTGAAGTACATTCTTCATAATTCTACCTTTAAAGGTACAATATTACAATATATGGAAGTACAAAGTCATTCCTGTCAGGTTTTAGGAGCAGGGAGAACGCTGAGGCGGACGCAGATGCAAGTATTTATTATATATATATATATATATAAAAAAAGGAAACAATGAAGCAAACATAAACAAACAAATCAAAGTTCAGAAACAAGGAAACACTGAATACATGAAGACACAGAAACAAAAGAACCAAAGGACCTGACTGATGCTAAGACATACAAGAACCAACCACGAGAACAGATTAACAATGACTATAAAAACACACGGACAAGGACAGGAAACAGGAAACACCTGGAGCTAGGGGGCGGAGCTACAAATGAACACAGAGCATGGGGAAACAGGTAAACAAACAGAAACAAGCACAGACGGGAAACACAGAAACAGGGCAAGGACGTGACAATTCCTAACAGCAATAAGTACAGATTTGTACCATTTAACCAGCCAAAAGGTACATTCAGTATTCTGTATCACTGTACTAAAAAACAATATATTTTATATTTTTGCACTTTTTTTTATTTGAAAGCCAGACAATTTTGAATTATCAAGTTCTTAACACATATTCAGTTGATGATAATGATAATTATCTTTATAATCTTTACTGGCATAAAAAAAAAAAAACATGGGTACAAAAAAGCACTTTCACTGAAAGATACTCTTTTGTACCTCAGTATAAGGTACAGCCCCAGCGACAAGCTTTGTACGCCTTATTTTTTTAGTGTGTGAAGTTCTCCAGACTATGAAGGAACAGATAAGGAATCATGTAGTAGCAGCACGTTGCGATGCTTGTTGCTTTCTTACACCCCATCAAAAGGCTATTTTCAGGCTTTGCAAAGCGCTGCTCTGTTAAGATACGAACGCGCCAAAGCCAGAGTGCTCCTGCCTCTTAAAGTGAATGGCAAGTGACACAATAATTGGGTTATTTCACATTACTTTAATTCTTAATGTGTTTTTTCCTTACTTAGTTGAGTATTTCCTGCTATGATATGGAACAGAACATTACTCAAAAAGTTTTTTTTTTTTTTTTACTGTGGATCAGATTGATTCCTATTTCCTTTCTTTCTTTTTTCTATCAAGATTCCATGTTTCTCCCTGTTGTAGCCCAACCTGGCTCTTCACTGCCCTGCTGCTCACTGTGATGCAGTCCTGCTCTGGAACTTTCACTGATGCAATACTGCCACACTCCATAGCTGTACATACGGAAGCTTAAACTGCCTGAACTTTATCACTGAGTATGTGCCCATCACCTTCTTACACTCATAATTCATCAGCTGTTTCTGGTTTCTGTATAGTGGTTTTTGTTCTGTTATTTGCTTGTGCTGTGCGGGTTGACCAGAGGAGGGATGGGTTCCTATTACTGATTCTTGGTTCATTTTAGTGTGAAGGAGTTTTTCCTTGCTACTGTTGTTACTACCACTGTGGTGCTTCTCATAAAAGGCTTGGACCCGTATCTCTGTAAAAAATAATATTGCCTACATTTATTAATATTGTGAACAATATTATACCTGGAAATATGGTGCCATATCACCCACCCCTAATCATCACATCAGGGTCCTACTTTTTTGCTGTTTTAGCAAAAGAAAAAAATCACACTGTTCTCATTTCCCATTAAATATCTAATAGTGACAGATTATATCTGTCCAGTATCATTTATTTTACTTTAATCCTGAATATATGGAGATATTTGGAGTGCATTATTATATAATAATGCATATCCAAATATTATATATTAGTATCATGACATCCTGGATCATTGACTTCTGTTTTTTAATATCTCAGTTAGGGCTGTGCCATATGATATCGTATGCAATAATAATATTTAATTTCATTTTGTTGCAGTAGTGTATTCTTGAAATATTTTTTTTATCCAGTGTTTTGTCATATCGCCAATAGCATCGTTATAGCGAAAATACCATGAATTATTGTGATATTATTTTAGGGGCATATCGCCCACCCCTAATTTATATTCAGTTTAACTGAAATACAAAAACAGATACTGACAATACCAATGTCTTACACTCCTAATAAAACATTATATACCAACAAGAAACAAAAAAAACACTCAAACATAAATAACATGTGTTCCCCAGCTCCAGTATGGCTTTGTTCAGTTTCACCAGCAGCTCATTTGATTTACTTGAATGCAGGATTGATTAGATAATCCAGTTATTCAATAGTAAATGTTAAAGCTCTCTGACTAAACTAGAACTAAACTACGCTAAAAAAAGCTTTGATTTGTTATGATTGGATTGTTTACTGGGTTATTCTCACCTCGCTGGGTCCTTTTCGTGTAGTTACTGTGTAACCCAGTTACAGGGTTACTGATTGTGTCTCAGAAACAATCGAGCCAGTGGGTTAATTATCAGCATTAATTAACAGCACCTGAAGAATCAGTTTGAATAATTAACGGCACCTGAGGAAGCTAATTAGAGCGGAGTCGACTGAACTGTAGCACAGAGGCACGACTGACAGGAATCTGTAAATCACTTCCATATATATATATATATATTTATATATACACACCGTGCTACTTATTGTTAAAGTAACAGCATGAGAGAATGGGCATTTCTACACACAGGGAGTATAATTCAAATTCAAATCACAACCTCAGCCATAAACTCAATCATATTAAGGGTCATATTAAAAAAAGAAAAAACTCAACAAAGTCAGGGAAGGCTTAGCAGTACTTTAGCAACCACCACGGACACCATAGCAACTGCCTAGCAACACCTTAACAACCGTCTGGAACAGCCTAGCAAACACCATGTCAGTCATTTTATATATGATAGCAACTACCTATCAGCACCTTTGCACCCACCTATAATCCCTTAGCACATAAGCACATAAGCAATGACCACAAATATGATAGCAACCACCTAGCAACAGCTCAGCAAAATCTTATCAAGCACCTGGAATTCCATAGCAACAACTTAACACCACCTTAACAACCACTTGGGAAACCATAGCAACACCATAGCACCCCTTTAGCAATGACCTCAGATTCCATAGCAACCATGTTTCCAAAAGTGTTTGGACTTTAGCTTTTAGCCAAAGGATTTTGGACTTTAGCTTTTAGCTAAAAGTTTTTGGACTTTAGCTTTTAGCCAAAAGTTTTTGGACTTTAGCTTTTAGCCAAAAGTTTTTGGACTTTAGCTTTTAGCCAAAGGATTTTGGACTTTAGCTTTTAGCCAAATGATTTTGGACTTTAGCTTTTAGCCAAAGGATTTTGGACTTTAGCTTTTAGCCAAAGGTTTTTGGACTTTAGCGTTTAGCCAAAGGATTTTGGAATTTAGCTTTTAGCCAAAAGTTTTTAAAGGGATTTTGTTGTATTTTCAAAGGATTTTAGACACTGCTGCTAAAGTATTAGCATTCCACCACTTTAGACAAAACTTTTTCGATTTTAGCATTTAGCATTCACACTCTTCAGACAGAAACAGCGTAACAACCATTTAAACTGTTACATTTTTTAGGCTATTTTTCCAAGCCAACTTAAAGTTTCTTAACAAACTTTCCGTTTCTAGTTAATATTGCACTGTCTTGTACAACAAAGGTTACTTCTGATTCTCTTTTTTTAGTGGTTCTGATGAGAGCCAGTTTCATCACACCATTTTTGATAGTCTTTGCAATTGCGCTTAAGAACCCTTTCAAAGTGCTTGAAATGTTTCGAATTGACTGAATTTTTTTTTCTTAAAGTAATTTTGGATAAGAACATGGATTAGAACATTTCTCAAATTGAGCTATTCACTGTATACCAACTCTACCTCTTCACAACTTAACATCTGATTCTCCTTAATACATTAAGAGATTCAAGTAATTTACTCTTGACAAGTTCAGCACAGCTGTTAACTGAAAGCTGAAATTCCAGGTGACTAAGACAATGTAAAGATGTGCAGAACTGTCATCTAAGAAATCTAAGGTGCCCACTGGCGTAGGGGAGGGGCACGCAGGGCACGCACTGCGGGGGGGCCCCGAGCACAGGTGGGCCCCGCCTTAATAAGCAGCATTTGTTGTTTACAGTCATCCTCCTGGGTGATGTGAGGACGCTAAAACGCTAATCGTGTTGGAGTGAGTAAAGACATTAAAGATGAGCAAAAGAAAATACAAAAGTGGTGCTCAGAAAAGACAGAGTCAACATAGAAAAGAAGAATTTAATGCCAAGCTGCCAAAAATTTCGTCTTTTATCAACATACAAGGTGTGAGTGCTAGCAATGAGGCTGAGGGTGCAGAAGCTGACACTGTTAGCACAGAGACACACGAGGCAGCGTCTGCAGCAGCTAGCATTAGCACCTCGCCCGTGCAACCCAATCCTGCCGACGGTGACTTTCCGGCTACCTCTAGCCCTGACTATGAAGCTAATAGTGAAATTGAGAAAAACCAGGAATATCCAACCGACAGAGCCAGCTTTCCGGTTGACATTACTGATTCCAATACGAAAAGGACCATCATTTCTCAAGGTTCGTGTAAACCCAAAGGGCCTTTTCCCAGAGACAAAAATGGAAGATGCTTTTCAAGTCATTTTTACTGCAAAACGTCTAAAATGGGTTGCAAAATCCCTCGAAAATGGCTGTGTTACTCGCCAAAGATGGGCCGTGTTTATTGTGAGCCGTGCTGGCTTTTTTCGGATAGGATGTGCTTATCCCATCATCCCTCCTGGACAGTGGGAATTAATGATTGGCAAGGGCTTTCTGCTAAAATAAAAAAACACGAATCATCTCGTGCACATTTAGCAGCATGTGTAGTATTTGATACGTGGAAGAACGACCTCACTGTGGATGCACAACTGGACTCTGAGTACAAAAGTCAGGTGAGATTTTGGACAGACGTGCTTATGAGAATCACAGACGTGACATTGACTTTGGCTTCATGCAACCTAGCTTTCAGGGGGCACCGTGAAAAAGTAGGTGAACTAAACAGCGGAAACTTCCTTTCAGTAATTGACCTGTTGGCAAGGTACGATCCTGTTTTACGAGAGCTCCTTGATAAAAAGAGCAACGTAAATTATCTGAGCCCTTCGATTCAGAATGAATTGATTGCGCTGTTGTCACAAAGAGTACACGATGAGATAGTGTCTGAAATAAAAGAAGCAGAGTTTTACTCTGTAATTATGGACACTACTCAGGATTTAAGTAAGGTGGATCAGCTCAGTCAGGTATTTAGGTATGTGACTGTTCGAAAGGACGAAGCTGACAACGCAATTGCTGTTGATATTAACGAGAGCTTTTTAGGCTTTCAAAACATTTCAGACCAAACTGCACAGGGACTGGAAACAAAAATCACTGAACTTATTCAGAGCAAGGGACTACTGCTTCACAAGTGTAGAGGACAGGGATACGACGGAGCTAGCACAATGAGTGGCATTTATTCTGGTGTGCAAAAGCGAGTTCTTGACAAAGAGCCCAATGCTGTATACGTACATTGTGCAGCACATAATTTAAATTTAGTGCTAAATGATGCTTGTCAGCACATTACAGAAATTAAAGAGTATTACGACATTTTGCAAAGGCTTTATGTTTTCTTTAGCCAAAGTATTAAACGGTGGGAGCTTCTGGAGAACCACCTTAAATCTAAGCCAACACTTAAACGGCTTTGCCCAACACGGTGGGCGTCCAGGCGAGATGCGCTTTACGCACTTAGATTTCGCTATGCTGATATTTTACAAGCACTGACCAAAATCACTCTGCGGTCCAAAAAATCAGACGAACGTACAGAAGCCATGGGACTCCTGAAAGCAATGGAAGCGTTTGAGTTTGTAATGATGACTGTGATCCAGGAAAAAATTTTGGAGACCATCAATATAGTGTCACAGGTATTGCAGAAGAAAGATGTGGATCTCCTTCAAGCAGCAAGTTTACTGGGGAATGCAACATGTACATTAGCACAGCTTCGGGACCAGTTTGACAATCTCAAATGTACGGCGCAAGGACTTGCATCTTCGTGGGGCATTCGGTGTAACTTCAGGCACAAACGCACACGCCGGATAAAAAGACATTTTGATGAACTTACTGAGGATCAGCGCCTAACAAATCCAGAGGAGATTTTCAAAGTAAACGTGTTCTATATGTGCATTGACACAGTTGTTTCCCAGGTCAGAACGCGATTTCATGGCATGGATTCAGTCACAAGGAAATTTCGGTTTCTGTGTCCAACGGAACTCTTACGTGCCAGCGATGAAGCGCTAAATGAATCTGCACAGACATTAGCTGCTATTTACAATGAGGATCTTTCATCTGAATTCTCATCACAGTTACTTTCGTTTCGAAATGCTCTCGGGTCAGAGATAAAAACTGTAAGTACAGTTAAAGGTCTTTTCGAGCTTTTGCTCCTGAGGCATTCTTCAATTCTGTCTAGTGTGACAGACGTGGCTACTGCTCTTAAGCTGTTTTTAACTATCCCCGTCACTGTGGCTAGTGCAGAAAGGTCCTTTTCAAAACTAAAAATGATCAAAAACTATCTGAGAAGCACAATGTCTCAGGACAGACTTTCCGGACTTGCTATGCTCAGCATCGAAAGCCAGCGCGCTCGTCGGATGGATCTGACAGAAATCGTAAAGGAATTTGCACAGAAAAATGTCAGGAGGAGAGGACGTTTTGGGCATTGTTAAAGGTAAGAACGTTTTATTGCATTGTATCTGTTAGTAGGCTTGAATACAGATCGCTGCAGATTACTGACAAAAAGTGCTATCTTCCGTTACGTAGCATGCCAAGAGAGATTTTTAGCTCACGCACAGGCCTCCTCATTGTCTCCTTGCGGTGGGGCCCCAGAATTTTGCGCTACGCCTCTGAAGGTGCCTTCTTTAAAGAATCAAAAATATAAAAGATATTTTAGTTTGATTAACTCTTCTTTTGTGTAATAAATAATTCCATATGTTTTTCCTCATCGTTTGGATAACTTAAGTGTTAATCTACAATGCAGACAATTTAAAAACAATGAAAAACCACTGAATTTAACGTGATAGATACTACATATGAAGAGTTCTCATTTGCAAAAAAAAAGCAGATAAGGGTATGTTTAAAGGGAAAAGACCTACTATTCATATTTAACTATATAAAATGCTGTTTCATTGTGTATGGGTAGCCCATACAGATTTTTTGGATCCATTGCAAATGCGAATGTTTTTCTAGAACATTACAACAAAATCTCCATCTCCCTCAGAGAAGAATTGAGTGCACATTATAATAATCAGATTATAATGAGTAAAATTGATGCACAAAAAAAATTAATCACCAGCCTCAGATCGATGCATCCTGCTGCATTTTAAACCCCCAGTATTCTGTTTTTTTTTGTGTCAGATTAGCTTACAACAGGTTGATTAGCTGCTCTTTTGTGCGCTGAATGATCCGATCAGGCTCTGATGAAATGTGTGTTCCAGAGCCAGTAAACACCAGGAGCTCGTACACAATTTGCTCATTGGGTTTTCAGCTTGCTCACCGCTGAGCAGCAGCAGCAAGCCACTGGCAGGAGCCCAACACGCTGTGGAGTTAATGGTGAGGGTTTGCCTGAAGTGGGCCGTTCTCTCTGTCAATAGACATCACAGACGTTTGAAAATGCTCTTGCTGTTTTGGCTAATACTCCACTATCAAAACACCTGCTTCTGCCCAAAGCTGTCGACTCACACTTACATCTGAACAGCACTCGCGCTGTGTTTCAGCTCGGCATGCCTGTAATGTAAAGCTTAAGCTGATGTTATTACAGAGTGCTATCTGTACAAAGCGGTGCTGAGGATGGTAATGTGTTAATGTAAAGCGTTAATTTTAGATTAAAGCAAATTAATAATTTTACTAAGTCCAAGCTTTGTTTTTTCCTTTTTCACTGAGGCTGGTGAAGGATTAACAGCAGGCCCGTAGCCAGCATTGTTATGGGGGGATCTTTTTCCCCCAAAAGTGGACTTCATTTGGCTCTCTACTCCAATGCCCCCTAAATACACGAGCACACTTCAAACCTTTTAATTTAGACATATTTTATTCATTATAAGTTTGTTGTGAATCTGTTGTTGCTGTCCTTATTTGTTCATCTGTTGCTCCCCACTGTTAACATAAATTTTATATAAATGTAAGTGTTACTCAAACTTCTGTGATGTGACTTCATTGTCTGTCTCTGTTGCTCACCTCAGTTGTCTGTTGCTTTGTTCCATTGTCTCTGTTGCTGCCCTCCATTGTTTGTCTCTGATGTTGCTGTCCTTTATTGTCTATCTCTCTACTATTGACATAAATAGATAAGAATTACTTCACTATCGGTATTGTCATTAAAACTTAAACATGAATTAATAATAATATAAATTGAAGTGTTCTGTCTTATTCAAATCTTCCTACAACTGTGCTGGGACTTCGTTGCCCCCCCTGTCCCTCCCCCCCCTCCCGTCAGCTCGCAGAACTCGGCGCCTGATTGGCTGACAGAGCTCATTTGCATACCGTCTGGCATACCGTCTGGTCATTAGATATGCGTGGATTCGTGGAGCGACCAATAATCCGCTTTTAATAACGCGTTAAAGTTGATATTGTTTTTTTCTGCCTCAAATTATTTAAAGCACTGTTTGGATATATGTGAGAATTACTGGTTGACTGGATTGCGTTTTGAAGGTAAGAGTGTGTAGGAAGCTCTGGAGGGGGTTGGGTGTGTGTCTCGAGTGTCCTGAGGTAACTTAACGTTAAACACAAAGCGAAACACAAGCAGATTTAAACTCTAAACACAGTTCCGTAATCCGGAGAGGCAGACGGTTCGAATGGTGTATAACATGTCCGCATTCGATCAAATATGGACGTACGAAAAACACAAATATGAAAATAATATTTCATAACTAGGCATATTTCGCCCTAAATGTTTATTTTCTGAAAGGAGATACGGTTAAATAGGCTAGATAACTGAAAAGCTTTAAAATGGCATATTGGGTGTCTATATTGAACCTATAAGTATTCATAAACACAGCCAGATATTAAATATGATATTTTTCTGGCCCGCCGGTGGGCCAGGGCGTGTTAAGAGGTTAACCCCCTTTTTACACCTCTATACTGTATTATATATATGGCCTTAGGAGCAACAGGCATGTTGAGAGTAAAATAAACCCTAGCTTGATCGTCAGCATTGCAAAGTGAGTGACTGAATGTTATTGTCACTTAACCTACATTTCTTAAAAATCGAACGAACCCTTCGATCCCCCCCTGGCTACGGGCCTGAACAGTGTTATTTAGAGATTGAAAATCATGGTGTTTGCTACTGCTGACTTCATAAAATAGATTATTTAATATTTGTGTTAACATATGGATTAAATCTTATAACTAACTCGCACAAATACTTCCTCTTGTTCCCCTTCCTCTGCCTCTCTTTCTCTCTGTCTCTTTCTACCTTTCTCTCTGCCTCTCAATGTCACTTTCTCCTTTTCTCTGTCTCTCTGTCTCTTTCTCCCGTTCTCTCTGTCTCTGTGTCTCTTTCTGCCTCTGTCTCTTTCTCCCTTTTTCTCTCTGTTTCTTACTTTCTTTTTTTCTGTGTCTGTCTTTCTCCCTTTCTTTCTCTGTCTCTTTCTCCCTTTCTCTCTCTGACTCTTTATCCCTTTCATTATCTCTGTCTCCTCCTTATTTTCATTCTCTCTGTCTCTTTCTCACTTTCTCTCTCTCTGTCTCTTCCTCACTTTCTTTCTCTCTGTCTCTTTCTCCTGTTTTCTTGTTTTATCATTTCTTTGTGTCTGTCTCTTTCTCCCTTTCTCTCTGTCTCTATGTCTCTTTCTGCCTCTCTCTCTCTTTCTCCCTTTTCTCTCTGTCTCTTTCTTACTTTCTTTCTGTGTGTCTTTCTCCCTTTCACTCTTTGTCTCTCTCTCCCTTTATCTCTCTCTTTCTCCTTTTCTCTCTGTCTCTTTCTCACTTTCTCCTCTATCTCTGTCTCTTTCTCCCATTTTCTCTCTGTTTCTTTCTCTCATTCTCACTCTCACTCCCTTTCTCTTTTTCTCTCTGTCTCTTTCTCACTTTCTCTCTTGTCTATGTCTGTTTCTACAGTTCTCTCTTTCTCCTTTTCTCTGTCTTGCTTTGTCTCTTCCCCCTTTCTCTCTGTCTATTTCTACATGTCTTTGTGTCTTTCTCCTTTAGCCTGTCTTTTTCTTACTTTCTCTTTGTCTCGTTCTCCCTTTTTTCTTCTGTCTCTGTCTCGCTTATCTCTGTGTCTCTGTTTCTTTCTATCTCTCTTCCTTTCTCTCTTTCTCACGTTCTCCCTTTGTCTCTGTTTCTCTCTTTCTGTCCCTCCTTTACCCTTTGTCTCACTTCCTCTATCACTTTTTCTTTTGTTTCTCTCTCTCACACACACTTGGGTAAAGTGTAAATATAGGATGTTTTCTCTCTACTTTACCTGGTGTAATTCACCCATCTGTTAAAAGTAGAGCTAGTTTTTGCAGTTTGAGCTGTGGTGAGGGTTTGTTCTGTTCAAGCTGATGTTCTGTATAAAATTATAGACAGGCTGCAAACATGCACTAAATCTCTATTTTTTTGTTGCAATAATATCGGATGGGTTCATTTAAGTCCTGAAATTCTATGTGGCAGCCGCTCTGTTTTGCGAATCCATGGGTTGAGAAACACACACGTTTTCAGGCATGCACAGAGTGTTCCCCAGAGCCGCAGGCGAGGCTTGAATAGCAGCACAGTAGGATATGTTCATGTTAGAGCTGAGCAGTAAGTCTACAGACAGAGCGCTGGAGAGATAGAGATAGAGAGAGAGAGAGAGAGAGAGAGGGGGGGAGCTTAGCCTGCTGAAAAGCACAGTGGTATGTGAGTGTTTGTGCTGTTTTCTGTCCTGTGGCGTGGCGAAGGTTTGGCCCGTGCTGAGTCCCCAGAGCACATGCTGTAATTGGGCCAGAGCTCAGAGCAGAACAGCCCAGGACTGAAGCAGTTCAGAGGAATCCTCATTATAAAGAGGACATCTCTCTCTTTCTCTCTTCCTTTCTCTCTCTTTCACTCCTTCTCTCCTTTATCTCTCTCTTTCTTTCTCTTTATCAGTATACACTTAAAAATAAAGGTGCTGCCATAGAAGAACCAATTCTGTTTAAAATAAATAAATAAAAAAAACCCATGAGTGTAAAGAACATTTAAAGTGCAATAGTTCTTATTAGTTCAAATGAAATATGTTGAACATTATCTATGTTAGCATTGCTTTAGGAGTGTTTTAATACACTGAGAAAACCTGTGTAAAAAACCTGTACCCAGAACCAGAACCATTTTATGTGTTGACATTATGTGTTGTCCTGTCAGTCAATATGAAACAATTTATCAGTGCTCTTTTGCTCCACCCTCATCTCAATCTGTTTGACTTAGGCTGTCCATACACTTTGAAAACCCTGAAAATATTTTTTTAAAAGAACCCCGTCAACCAGGCTAATGTATTGGCTCTGTAGTCAGTACTGAACACTGGGAAACTGGTACTTGTCTAAAGTATGTGAAATCAAAAACACAAGGGAAATCGAATGGGGAAAACTGGGTATTCAGGGAAATAAGTGGAATTTATTCTTTTTTTTATTTGTTTTTTCTGTTAAATTTTCAATCTCTTTTACCAAAGTTTACTTATTTTACAATATCCGTCCTACTTACAATCACATGTTTTCCATGAGCTCTTTAGTGAGGTAGTTTGGTTCTTTTTTGGCACGGCTTTGTATTTACTGTGTACTTTTTAATATATAAAATAGGAACACACACTGACCCACACAGTGCCATGTGATACTGTGACATAGAGCTTTCCCATGATGCATTGGGGTGCAGTTGAATTTTTAAATTTGATTAATAATTAAGGAATTATGTATGGAGGATTTTTTCTGAGGTATTGGGGTGTTAGTTTGTGGTGAAATAGATATTTTAGGGTTGTTGTTTTGCGTTTTTTGGTGTTTTTGGTTAATTCTGAGCAGTCACCATGGAGAAGTAAAGCGTGGGGGGACCATGCTTTAAAAGACCCCCGTCTCCTAGGCTCTAATGTATTGGCTCTGTAGTCAGTACTGAACACTGGGAAACTGGTACTTGTCTAAAGTATGTGAAATCAAAAACACAAGGGAAATCTAATGGGAAAAACTGGGTATTCAGGGAAATAAGTTGAATTTATTATTATTATTTTTTTTTCTGTTCACTTTTTAATCTCTTTTACCAAAGTTTACTTATTTTACAATATACATCCTACTTACAATCACATGTTTACATGAGCTCTTTAGTGAGGTAGTTTGGTTCTTTTTTGGCACGGCTTTGTATTTACTGTGTACTTTTTAATATATAAAATAGGAACACACACTGACCCACACAGTGTCATGTGATACTGTGACATAGAGCTTTCCCATGATGCATTGGGGTGCAGTTGAATTTTTAAATTTGATTAATAATTAAGGAATTATGTATGGAGGATTTTTTCTGAGGTATTGGGGTGTTAGTTTGTGGTGAAATAGATATTTTAGGTTTTTTTTTTTTTTTTTGGTGTTTTTGGTTAATTCTGAGCAGTCACCATGGAGAAGTAAAGCGTGGGGGGACCATGCTTTAAAAGACCCCCGTCTCCCAGGCTCTAATGTATTGGCTCTGTAGTCAGTACTGAACACTGGGAAACTGGTACTTGTCTAAAGTATGTGAAATCAAAAACACAAGGGAAATCTAATGGGAAAAACTGGGTATTCAGGGAAATAAGTTGAATTTATTATTATTATTTTTTTTCTGTTCACTTTTTAATCTCTTTTACCAAAGTTTACTTATTTTACAATATACATCCTACTTACAATCACATGTTTTCCATGAGCTCTTTAGTGAGGTAGTTTGGTTCTTTTTTGGCACGGCTTTGTATTTACTGTGTACTTTTTAATATATAAAATAGGAACACACACTGACCCACACAGTGTCATGTGATACTGTGACATAGAGCTTTCCCATGATGCATTGGGGTGCAGTTGAATTTTTAAATTTGATTAATAATTAAGGAATTATGTATGGAGGATTTTTTCTGAGGTATTGGGGTGTTAGTTTGTGGTGAAATAGATATTTTAGGGTTTTTTTTTTTTTTGTTGGTGTTTTTGGTTAATTCTGAGCAGTCACCATGGAGAAGTAAAGCGTGGGGGGACCATGCTTTAAAAGACCCCCGTCTCCCAGGCTCTAATGTATTGGCTCTGTAGTCAGTACTGAACACTGGGAAACTGGTACTTGTCTAAAGTATGTGAAATCAAAAACACAAGGGAAATCTAATGGGAAAAACTGGGTATTCAGGGAAATAAGTGGAATTTATTATTATTTTTTTTTTCTGTTCACTTTTTAATCTCTTTTACCAAAGTTTACTTATTTTACAATATACATCCTACTTACAATCACATGTTTTCCATGAGCTCTTTAGTGAGGTAGTTTGGTTCTTTTTTGGCACGGCTTTGTATTTACTGTGTACTTTTTAATATATAAAATAGGAACACACACTGACCCACACAGTGTCATGTGATACTGTGACATAGAGCTTTCCCATGATGCATTGGGGTGCAGTTGAATTTTTAAATTTGATTAATAATTAAGGAATTATGTATGGAGGATTTTTTCTGAGGTATTGGGGTGTTAGTTTGTGGTGAAATAGATATTTTAGGGTTTTTTTTTTTTTTTGTTGGTGTTTTTGGTTAATTCTGAGCAGTCACCATGGAGAAGTAAAGCGTGGGGGGACCATGCTTTAAAAGACCCCCGTCTCCCAGGCTCTAATGTATTGGCTCTGTAGTCAGTACTGAACACTGGGAAACTGGTACTTGTCTAAAGTATGTGAAATCAAAAACACAAGGGAAATCTAATAGGAAAGACTGGGTATTCAGGGAAATAAGTGGAATTTATTATTATTTTTTTTTCTGTTCACTTTTTAATCTCTTTTACCAAAGTTTACTTATTTTACAATATACATCCTACTTACAATCACATGTTTACATGAGCTCTTTAGTGAGGTAGTTTGGTTCTTTTGTGGCACGGCTTTGTATTTACTGTGTACTTTTTAATATATAAAATAGGAACACACACTGACCCACACAGTGTCATGTGATACTGTGACATAGAGCTGTCCCATGATGCATTGGGGTGCAGTTGAATTTTTAAATTTGATTAATAATTAAGGAATTATGTATGGAGGATTTTTTCTGAGGTATTGGGGTGTTAGTTTGTGGTGAAATAGATATTTTAGGGTTTTTTTTTTTTTTTTTTTTTTTTGGTGTTTTTGGTTAATTCTGAGCAGTCACCATGGAGAAGTAAAGCGTGGGGGGACCATGCTTTAAAAGACCCCCGTCTCCCAGGCTCTAATGTATTGGCTCTGTAGTCAGTACTGAACACTGGGAAACTGGTACTTGTCTAAAGTATGTGAAATCAAAAACACAAGGGAAATCTAATGGGAAAAACTGGGTATTCAGGGAAATAAGTGGAATTTATTATTATTTTTTTTTTTCTGTTCACTTTTTAATCTCTTTTACCAAAGTTTACTTATTTTACAATATACATCCTACTTACAATCACATGTTTTCCATGAGCTCTTTAGTGAGGTAGTTTGGTTCTTTTTTGGCACGGCTTTGTATTTACTGTGTACTTTTTAATATATAAAATAGGAACACACACTGACCCACACAGTGTCATGTGATACTGTGACATAGAGCTTTCCCATGATGCATTGGGGTGCAGTTGAATTTTTAAATTTGATTAATAATTAAGGAATTATGTATGGAGGATTTTTTCTGAGGTATTGGGGTGTTAGTTTGTGGTGAAATAGATATTTTAGGGTTTTTTTTTTTTTTTTTTTGGTGTTTTTGGTTAATTCTGAGCAGTCACCATGGAGAAGTAAAGCGTGGGGGGACCATGCTTTAAAAGACCCCCGTCTCCCAGGCTCTAATGTATTGGCTCTGTAGTCAGTACTGAACACTGGGAAACTGGTACTTGTCTAAAGTATGTGAAATCAAAAACACAAGGGAAATCTAATAGGAAAGACTGGGTATTCAGGGAAATAAGTGGAATTTATTATTATTTTTTTTTTTCTGTTCACTTTTTAATCTCTTTTACCAAAGTTTACTTATTTTACAATATACATCCTACTTACAATCACATGTTTACATGAGCTCTTTAGTGAGGTAGTTTGGTTCTTTTGTGGCACGGCTTTGTATTTACTGTGTACTTTTTAATATATAAAATAGGAACACACACTGACCCACACAGTGTCATGTGATACTGTGACATAGAGCTTTCCCATGATGCATTGGGGTGCAGTTGAATTTTTAAATTTGATTAATAATTAAGGAATTATGTATGGAGGATTTTTTCTGAGGTATTGGGGTGTTAGTTTGTGGTGAAATAGATATTTTAGGGTTTTTTTTTTTTTTTTGGTGTTTTTGGTTAATTCTGAGCAGTCAGCATGGAGAAGTAAAGCGTGGGGGGACCATGCTTTAAAAGACCCCCGTCTCCCAGGCTCTAATGTATTGGCTCTGTAGTCAGTACTGAACACTGGGAAGCTGGTACTTGTCTAAAATATGTGAAATCAAAAACACAAGGGAAATCTAATGGGAATAACTGGGTATTCAGGGAAATAAGTGGAATTTATTATTATAATTTTTTTTTTCTGTTCACTTTTTAATCTCTTTTACCAAAGTTTACTTATTTTACAATATACATCCTACTTACAATCACATGTTTTCCATGAGCTCTTTAGTGAGGTAGTTTGGTTCTTTTTTGGCACGGCTTTGTATTTACTGTGTACTTTTTAATATATAAAATAGGAACACACACTGACCCACACAGTGTCATGTGATACTGTGACATAGAGCTTTCCCATGATGCATTGGGGTGCAGTTGAATTTTTAAATTTGATTAATAATTAAGGAATTATGTATGGAGGATTTTTTCTGAGGTATTGGGGTGTTAGTTTGTGGTGAAATAGATATTTTAGGGTTTTTTTTTTTTTTTTTTTTTGGTGTTTTTGGTTAATTCTGAGCAGTCACCATGGAGAAGTAAAGCGTGGGGGGACCATGCTTTAAAAGACCCCCGTCTCCCAGGCTCTAATGTATTGGCTCTGTAGTCAGTACTGAACACTGGGAAACTGCTACTTGTCTAAAGTATGTGAAATCAAAAACACAAGGGAAATCTAATGGGAAAAACTGGGTATTCAGAGAAATAAGTGGAATTTATTATTATTATTTTTTTTTCTGTTCACTTTTTAATCTCTTTTACCAAAGTTTACTTATTTTACAATATACATCCTACTTACAATCACATGTTTACATGAGCTCTTTAGTGAGGTAGTTTGGTTCTTTTGTGGCACGGCTTTGTATTTACTGTGTACTTTTTAATATATAAAATAGGAACACACACTGACCCACACAGTGTCATGTGATACTGTGACATAGAGCTTTCCCATGATGCATTGGGGTGCAGTTGAATTTTTAAATTTGATTAATAATTAAGGAATTATGTATGGAGGATTTTTTCTGAGGTATTGGGGTGTTAGTTTGTGGTGAAATAGATATTTTAGGGTTTTTTTTTTTTTTTTTTTTTTGGTGTTTTTGGTTAATTCTGAGCAGTCACCATGGAGAAGTAAAGCGTGGGGGGACCATGCTTTAAAAGACCCCCGTCTCCCAGGCTCTAATGTATTGGCTCTGTAGTCAGTACTGAACACTGGGAAACTGGTACTTGTCTAAAGTATGTGAAATCAAAAACACAAGGGAAATCTAATAGGAAAGACTGGGTATTCAGGGAAATAAGTGGAATTTATTATTATTATTATTTTTTCTGTTCACTTTTTAATCTCTTTTACCAAAGTTTACTTATTTTACAATATACATCCTACTTACAATCACATGTTTACATGAGCTCTTTAGTGAGGTAGTTTGGTTCTTTTGTGGCACGGCTTTGTATTTACTGTGTACTTTTTAATATATAAAATAGGAACACACACTGACCCACACAGTGTCATGTGATACTGTGACATAGAGCTGTCCCATGATGCATTGGGGTGCAGTTGAATTTTTAAATTTGATTAATAATTAAGGAATTATGTATGGAGGATTTTTTCTGAGGTATTGGGGTGTTAGTTTGTGGTGAAATAGATATTTTAGGGTTTTTTTTTTTTTTTTTTTTTGGTGTTTTTGGTTAATTCTGAGCAGTCACCATGGAGAAGTAAAGCGTGGGGGGACCATGCTTTAAAAGACCCCCGTCTCCCAGGCTCTAATGTATTGGCTCTGTAGTCAGTACTGAACACTGGGAAACTGGTACTTGTCTAAAGTATGTGAAATCAAAAACACAAGGGAAATCTAATGGGAAAAACTGGGTATTCAGGGAAATAAGTTGAATTTATTATTATTATTTTTTTTTCTGTTCACTTTTTAATCTCTTTTACCAAAGTTTACTTATTTTACAATATACATCCTACTTACAATCACATGTTTTCCATGAGCTCTTTAGTGAGGTAGTTTGGTTCTTTTTTGGCACGGCTTTGTATTTACTGTGTACTTTTTAATATATAAAATAGGAACACACACTGACCCACACAGTGTCATGTGATACTGTGACATAGAGCTTTCCCATGATGCATTGGGGTGCAGTTGAATTTTTAAATTTGATTAATAATTAAGGAATTATGTATGGAGGATTTTTTCTGAGGTATTGGGGTGTTAGTTTGTGGTGAAATAGATATTTTAGGGTTTTTTTTTTTTTTTTGGTGTTTTTGGTTAATTCTGAGCAGTCACCATGGAGAAGTAAAGCGTGGGGGGACCATGCTTTAAAAGACCCCCGTCTCCCAGGCTCTAATGTATTGGCTCTGTAGTCAGTACTGAACACTGGGAAACTGGTACTTGTCTAAAATATGTGAAATCAAAAACACAAGGGAAATCTAATGGGAATAACTGGGTATTCAGGGAAATAAGTGGAATTTATTATTATAATTTTTTTTTTCTGTTCACTTTTTAATCTCTTTTACCAAAGTTTACTTATTTTACAATATACATCCTACTTACAATCACATGTTTTCCATGAGCTCTTTAGTGAGGTAGTTTGGTTCTTTTTTGGCACGGCTTTGTATTTACTGTGTACTTTTTAATATATAAAATAGGAACACACACTGACCCACACAGTGTCATGTGATACTGTGACATAGAGCTTTCCCATGATGCATTGGGGTGCAGTTGAATTTTTAAATTTGACTAATAATTAAGGAATTATGTATGGAGGATTTTTTCTGAGGTATTGGGGTGTTAGTTTGTGGTGAAATAGATATTTTAGGGTTTTTTTTTTTTTTTTTTTGGTGTTTTTGGTTAATTCTGAGCAGTCACCATGGAGAAGTAAAGCGTGGGGGGACCATGCTTTAAAAGACCCCCGTCTCCCAGGCTCTAATGTATTGGCTCTGTAGTCAGTACTGAACACTGGGAAACTGGTACTTGTCTAAAGTATGTGAAATCAAAAACACAAGGGAAATCTAATGGGAAAAACTGGGTATTCAGGGAAATAAGTGGAATTTATTATTATTATTTTTTTTTCTGTTCACTTTTTAATCTCTTTTACCAAAGTTTACTTATTTTACAATATACATCCTACTTACAATCACATGTTTACATGAGCTCTTTAGTGAGGTAGTTTGGTTCTTTTGTGGCACGGCTTTGTATTTACTGTGTACTTTTTAATATATAAAATAGGAACACACACTGACCCACACAGTGTCATGTGATACTGTGACATAGAGCTTTCCCATGATGCATTGGGGTGCAGTTGAATTTTTAAATTTGATTAATAATTAAGGAATTATGTATGGAGGATTTTTTCTGAGGTATTGGGGTGTTAGTTTGTGGTGAAATAGATATTTTAGGGTTTTTTTTTTTTTTTTTTTTTGGTGTTTTTGGTTAATTCTGAGCAGTCACCATGGAGAAGTAAAGCGTGGGGGGACCATGCTTTAAAAGACCCCCGTCTCCCAGGCTCTAATGTATTGGCTCTGTAGTCAGTACTGAACACTGGGAAACTGGTACTTGTCTAAAGTATGTGAAATCAAAAACACAAGGGAAATCTAATAGGAAAGACTGGGTATTCAGGGAAATAAGTGGAATTTATTATTATTATTTTTTTTTCTGTTCACTTTTTAATCTCTTTTACCAAAGTTTACTTATTTTACAATATACATCCTACTTACAATCACATGTTTACATGAGCTCTTTAGTGAGGTAGTTTGGTTCTTTTGTGGCACGGCTTTGTATTTACTGTGTACTTTTTAATATATAAAATAGGAACACACACTGACCCACACAGTGTCATGTGATACTGTGACATAGAGCTGTCCCATGATGCATTGGGGTGCAGTTGAATTTTTAAATTTGATTAATAATTAAGGAATTATGTATGGAGGATTTTTTCTGAGGTATTGGGGTGTTAGTTTGTGGTGAAATAGATATTTTAGGGTTTTTTTTTTTTTTTTTTTTTTGGTGTTTTTGGTTAATTCTGAGCAGTCACCATGGAGAAGTAAAGCGTGGGGGGACCATGCTTTAAAAGACCCCCGTCTCCCAGGCTCTAATGTATTGGCTCTGTAGTCAGTACTGAACACTGGGAAACTGGTACTTGTCTAAAGTATGTGAAATCAAAAACACAAGGGAAATCTAATGGGAAAAACTGGGTATTCAGGGAAATAAGTGGAATTTATTATTATTATTTTTTTTTCTGTTCACTTTTTAATCTCTTTTACCAAAGTTTACTTATTTTACAATATACATCCTACTTACAATCACATGTTTTCCATGAGCTCTTTAGTGAGGTAGTTTGGTTCTTTTTTGGCACGGCTTTGTATTTACTGTGTACTTTTTAATATATAAAATAGGAACACACACTGACCCACACAGTGTCATGTGATACTGTGACATAGAGCTTTCCCATGATGCATTGGGGTGCAGTTGAATTTTTAAATTTGATTAATAATTAAGGAATTATGTATGGAGGATTTTTTCTGAGGTATTGGGGTGTTAGTTTGTGGTGAAATAGATATTTTAGGGTTTTTTTTTTTTTTTTTGGTGTTTTTGGTTAATTCTGAGCAGTCACCATGGAGAAGTAAAGCGTGGGGGGACCATGCTTTAAAAGACCCCCGTCTCCCAGGCTCTAATGTATTGGCTCTGTAGTCAGTACTGAACACTGGGAAACTGGTACTTGTCTAAAGTATGTGAAATCAAAAACACAAGGGAAATCTAATAGGAAAGACTGGGTATTCAGGGAAATAAGTGGAATTTATTATTATTTTTTTTTTTCTGTTCACTTTTTAATCTCTTTTACCAAAGTTTACTTATTTTACAATATACATCCTACTTACAATCACATGTTTACATGAGCTCTTTAGTGAGGTAGTTTGGTTCTTTTGTGGCACGGCTTTGTATTTACTGTGTACTTTTTAATATATAAAATAGGAACACACACTGACCCACACAGTGTCATGTGATACTGTGACATAGAGCTTTCCCATGATGCATTGGGGTGCAGTTGAATTTTTAAATTTGATTAATAATTAAGGAATTATGTATGGAGGATTTTTTCTGAGGTATTGGGGTGTTAGTTTGTGGTGAAATAGATATTTTAGGGTTTTTTTTTTTTTTTTTTTGGTTAATTCTGAGCAGTCACCATGGAGAAGTAAAGCGTGGGGGGACCATGCTTTAAAAGACCCCCGTCTCCCAGGCTCTAATGTATTGGCTCTGTAGTCAGTACTGAACACTGGGAAACTGGTACTTGTCTAAAGTATGTGAAATCAAAAACACAAGGGAAATCTAATAGGAAAGACTGGGTATTCAGGGAAATAAGTGGAATTTATTATTATTATTTTTTTTTTCTGTTCACTTTTTAATCTCTTTTACCAAAGTTTACTTATTTTACAATATACATCCTACTTACAATCACATGTTTACATGAGCTCTTTAGTGAGGTAGTTTGGTTCTTTTGTGGCACGGCTTTGTATTTACTGTGTACTTTTTAATATATAAAATAGGAACACACACTGACCCACACAGTGTCATGTGATACTGTGACATAGAGCTGTCCCATGATGCATTGGGGTGCAGTTGAATTTTTAAATTTGATTAATAATTAAGGAATTATGTATGGAGGATTTTTTCTGAGGTATTGGGGTGTTAGTTTGTGGTGAAATAGATATTTTAGGGTTTTTTTTTTTTTTTTTTGGTGTTTTTGGTTAATTCTGAGCAGTCACCATGGAGAAGTAAAGCGTGGGGGGACCATGCTTTAAAAGACCCCCGTCTCCCAGGCTCTAATGTATTGGCTCTGTAGTCAGTACTGAACACTGGGAAACTGGTACTTGTCTAAAGTATGTGAAATCAAAAACACAAGGGAAATCTAATGGGAAAAACTGGGTATTCAGGGAAATAAGTGGAATTTATTATTATTATTTTTTTTTCTGTTCACTTTTTAATCTCTTTTACCAAAGTTTACTTATTTTACAATATACATCCTACTTACAATCACATGTTTACATGAGCTCTTTAGTGAGGTAGTTTGGTTCTTTTGTGGCACGGCTTTGTATTTACTGTGTACTTTTTAATATATAAAATAGGAACACACACTGACCCACACAGTGTCATGTGATACTGTGACATAGAGCTGTCCCATGATGCATTGGGGTGCAGTTGAATTTTTAAATTTGATTAATAATTAAGGAATTATGTATGGAGGATTTTTTCTGAGGTATTGGGGTGTTAGTTTGTGGTGAAATAGATATTTTAGGGTTTTTTTTTTTTTTTTGGTGTTTTTGGTTAATTCTGAGCAGTCACCATGGAGAAGTAAAGCGTGGGGGGACCATGCTTTAAAAGACCCCCGTCTCCCAGGCTCTAATGTATTGGCTCTGTAGTCAGTACTGAACACTGGGAAACTGGTACTTGTCTAAAGTATGTGAAATCAAAAACACAAGGGAAATCTAATGGGAAAAACTGGGTATTCAGGGAAATAAGTGGAATTTATTATTATTATTTTTTTTTCTGTTCACTTTTTAATCTCTTTTACCAAAGTTTACTTATTTTACAATATACATCCTACTTACAATCACATGTTTTCCATGAGCTCTTTAGTGAGGTAGTTTGGTTCTTTTTTGGCACGGCTTTGTATTTACTGTGTACTTTTTAATATATAAAATAGGAACACACACTGACCCACACAGTGTCATGTGATACTGTGACATAGAGCTTTCCCATGATGCATTGGGGTGCAGTTGAATTTTTAAATTTGATTAATAATTAAGGAATTATGTATGGAGGATTTTTTCTGAGGTATTGGGGTGTTAGTTTGTGGTGAAATAGATATTTTAGGGTTTTTTTTTTTTTTTTGGTGTTTTTGGTTAATTCTGAGCAGTCACCATGGAGAAGTAAAGCGTGGGGGGACCATGCTTTAAAAGACCCCCGTCTCCCAGGCTCTAATGTATTGGCTCTGTAGTCAGTACTGAACACTGGGAGACTGGTACTTGTCTAAAGTATGTGAAATCAAAAACACAAGGGAAATTTAATAGGAAAGACTGGGTATTCAGGGAAATAAGTGGAATTTATTATTATTTTTTTTTTTCTGTTCACTTTTTAATCTCTTTTACCAAAGTTTACTTTTTTTACAATATACATCCTACTTACAATCACATGTTTACATGAGCTCTTTAGTGAGGTAGTTTGGTTCTTTTGTGGCACGGCTTTGTATTTACTGTGTACTTTTTAATATATAAAATAGGAACACACACTGACCCACACAGTGTCATGTGATACTGTGACATAGAGCTTTCCCATGATGCATTGGGGTGCAGTTGAATTTTTAAATTTTATTAATAATTAAGGAATTATGTATGGAGGATTTTTTCTGAGGTATTGGGGTGTTAGTTTGTGGTGAAATAGATATTTTAGGGTTTTTTTTTTTTTTTTTGGTGTTTTTGGTTAATTCTGAGCAGTCACCATGGAGAAGTAAAGCGTGGGGGGACCATGCTTTAAAAGACCCCCGTCTCCCAGGCTCTAATGTATTGGCTCTGTAGTCAGTACTGAACACTGGGAAACTGGTACTTGTCTAAAGTATGTGAAATCAAAAACACAAGGGAAATCTAATGGGAAAAACTGGGTATTCAGGGAAATAAGTGGAATTTATTATTATTTTTTTTTTTTTCTGTTCACTTTTTAATCTCTTTTACCAAAGTTTACTTATTTTACAATATACATCCTACTTACAATCACATGTTTACATGAGCTCTTTAGTGAGGTAGTTTGGTTCTTTTGTGGCACGGCTTTGTATTTACTGTGTACTTTTTAATATATAAAATAGGAACACACACTGACCCACACAGTGTCATGTGATACTGTGACATAGAGCTTTCCCATGATGCATTGGGGTGCAGTTGAATTTTTAAATTTGATTAATAATTAAGGAATTATGTATGGAGGATTTTTTCTGAGGTATTGGGGTGTTAGTTTGTGGTGAAATAGATATTTTAGGGTTTTTTTTTTTTTTTTTTTTTGGTGTTTTTGGTTAATTCTGAGCAGTCACCATGGAGAAGTAAAGCGTGGGGGGACCATGCTTTAAAAGACCCCCGTCTCTCAGGCTCTAATGTATTGGCTCTGTAGTCAGTACTGAACACTGGGAAACTGGTACTTGTCTAAAGTATGTGAAATCAAAAACACAAGGGAAATCTAATGGGAAAAACTGGGTATTCAGGGAAATAAGTGGAATTTATTATTATTATTTTTTTTTCTGTTCACTTTTTAATCTCTTTTACCAAAGTTTACTTATTTTACAATATACATCCTACTTACAATCACATGTTTTCCATGAGCTCTTTAGTGAGGTAGTTTGGTTCTTTTTTGGCACGGCTTTGTATTTACTGTGTACTTTTTAATATATAAAATAGGAACACACACTGACCCACACAGTGTCATGTGATACTGTGACATAGAGCTTTCCCATGATGCATTGGGGTGCAGTTGAATTTTTAAATTTGATTAATAATTAAGGAATTATGTATGGAGGATTTTTTCTGAGGTATTGGGGTGTTAGTTTGTGGTGAAATAGATATTTTAGGGTTTTTTTTTTTTTTTTGGTGTTTTTGGTTAATTCTGAGCAGTCACCATGGAGAAGTAAAGCGTGGGGGGACCATGCTTTAAAAGACCCCCGTCTCCCAGGCTCTAATGTATTGGCTCTGTAGTCAGTACTGAACACTGGGAGACTGGTACTTGTCTAAAGTTTGTGAAATCAAAAACACAAGGGAAATTTAATAGGAAAGACTGGCTATTCAGGGAAATAAGTGGAATTTATTATTATTTTTTTTTTTCTGTTCACTTTTTAATCTCTTTTACCAAAGTTTACTTATTTTACAATATACATCCTACTTACAATCACATGTTTACATGAGCTCTTTAGTGAGGTAGTTTGGTTCTTTTGTGGCACGGCTTTGTATTTACTGTGTACTTTTTAATATATAAAATAGGAACACACACTGACCCACACAGTGTCATGTGATACTGTGACATAGAGCTTTCCCATGATGCATTGGGGTGCAGTTGAATTTTTAAATTTTATTAATAATTAAGGAATTATGTATGGAGGATTTTTTCTGAGGTATTGGGGTGTTAGTTTGTGGTGAAATAGATATTTTAGGGGTTTTTTTTTTTTTTTTTGGTGTTTTTGGTTAATTCTGAGCAGTCACCATGGAGAAGTAAAGCGTGGGGGGACCATGCTTTAAAAGACCCCCGTCTCCCAGGCTCTAATGTATTGGCTCTGTAGTCAGTACTGAACACTGGGAAACTGGTACTTGTCTAAAGTATGTGAAATCAAAAACACAAGGGAAATCTAATGGGAAAAACTGGGTATTCAGGGAAATAAGTGGAATTTATTATTATTTTTTTTTTTTTTCTGTTCACTTTTTAATCTCTTTTACCAAAGTTTACTTATTTTACAATATACATCCTACTTACAATCACATGTTTACATGAGCTCTTTAGTGAGGTAGTTTGGTTCTTTTGTGGCACGGCTTTGTATTTACTGTGTACTTTTTAATATATAAAATAGGAACACACACTGACCCACACAGTGTCATGTGATACTGTGACATAGAGCTTTCCCATGATGCATTGGGGTGCAGTTGAATTTTTAAATTTGATTAATAATTAAGGAATTATGTATGGAGGATTTTTTCTGAGGTATTGGGGTGTTAGTTTGTGGTGAAATAGATATTTTAGGTTTTTTTTTTTTTTTTTTTGGTGTTTTTGGTTAATTCTGAGCAGTCACCATGGAGAAGTAAAGCGTGGGGGGACCATGCTTTAAAAGACCCCCGTCTCCCAGGCTCTAATGTATTGGCTCTGTAGTCAGTACTGAACACTGGGAAACTGGTACTTGTCTAAAGTATGTGAAATCAAAAACACAAGGGAAATCTAATGGGAAAAACTGGGTATTCAGGGAAATAAGTGGAATTTATTATTATTTTTTTTTTTTCTGTTCACTTTTTAATCTCTTTTACCAAAGTTTACTTATTTTACAATATACATCCTACTTACAATCACATGTTTACATGAGCTCTTTAGTGAGGTAGTTTGGTTCTTTTGTGGCACGGCTTTGTATTTACTGTGTACTTTTTAATATATAAATAAGGAACACACACTGACCCACACAGTGTCATGTGATACTGTGACATAGAGCTGTCCCATGATGCATTGGGGTGCAGTTGAATTTTTAAATTTGATTAATAATTAAGGAATTATGTATGGAGGATTTTTTCTGAGGTATTGGGGTGTTAGTTTGTGGTGAAATAGATATTTTAGGGTTTTTTTTTTTTTTTTTTTTTGGTGTTTTTGGTTAATTCTGAGCAGTCACCATGGAGAAGTAAAGCGTGGGGGGACCATGCTTTAAAAGACCCCCGTCTCCCAGGCTCTAATGTATTGGCTCTGTAGTCAGTACTGAACACTGGGAAACTGGTACTTGTCTAAAGTATGTGAAATCAAAAACACAAGGGAAATCTAATGGGAAAAACTGGGTATTCAGGGAAATAAGTGGAATTTATTATTATTATTTTTTTTTCTGTTCACTTTTTAATCTCTTTTACCAAAGTTTACTTATTTTACAATATACATCCTACTTACAATCACATGTTTACATGAGCTCTTTAGTGAGGTAGTTTGGTTCTTTTGTGGCACGGCTTTGTATTTACTGTGTACTTTTTAATATATAAAATAGGAACACACACTGACCCACACAGTGTCATGTGATACTGTGACATAGAGCTGTCCCATGATGCATTGGGGTGCAGTTGAATTTTTAAATTTGATTAATAATTAAGGAATTATGTATGGAGGATTTTTTCTGAGGTATTGGGGTGTTAGTTTGTGGTGAAATAGATATTTTAGGTTTTTTTTTTTTTTTTTTTTTTTGGTGTTTTTGGTTAATTCTGAGCAGTCACCATGGAGAAGTAAAGCGTGGGGGGACCATGCTTTAAAAGACCCCCGTCTCCCAGGCTCTAATGTATTGGCTCTGTAGTCAGTACTGAACACTGGGAAACTGGTACTTGTCTAAAGTATGTGAAATCAAAAACACAAGGGAAATCTAATAGGAAAGACTGGGTATTCAGGGAAATAAGTGGAATTTATTATTATTTTTTTTTTTTCTGTTCACTTTTTAATCTCTTTTACCAAAGTTTACTTATTTTACAATATACATCCTACTTACAATCACATGTTTACATGAGCTCTTTAGTGAGGTAGTTTGGTTCTTTTGTGGCACGGCTTTGTATTTACTGTGTACTTTTTAATATATAAATAAGGAACACACACTGACCCACACAGTGTCATGTGATACTGTGACATAGAGCTGTCCCATGATGCATTGGGGTGCAGTTGAATTTTTAAATTTGATTAATAATTAAGGAATTATGTATGGAGGATTTTTTCTGAGGTATTGGGGTGTTAGTTTGTGGTGAAATAGATATTTTAGGGTTTTTTTTTTTTTTTTTGGTGTTTTTGGTTAATTCTGAGCAGTCACCATGGAGAAGTAAAGCGTGGGGGGACCATGCTTTAAAAGACCCCCGTCTCCCAGGCTCTAATGTATTGGCTCTGTAGTCAGTACTGAACACTGGGAAACTGGTACTTGTCTAAAGTATGTGAAATCAAAAACACAAGGGAAATCTAATAGGAAAGACTGGGTATTCAGGGAAATAAGTGGAATTTATTATTATTTTTTTTTTTCTGTTCACTTTTTAATCTCTTTTACCAAAGTTTACTTATTTTACAATATACATCCTACTTACAATCACATGTTTACATGAGCTCTTTAGTGAGGTAGTTTGGTTCTTTTGTGGCACGGCTTTGTATTTACTGTGTACTTTTTAATATATAAAATAGGAACACACACTGACCCACACAGTGTCATGTGATACTGTGACATAGAGCTTTCCCATGATGCATTGGGGTGCAGTTGAATTGTTAAATTTGATTAATAATTAAGGAATTATGTATGGAGGATTTTTTCTGAGGTATTGGGGTGTTAGTTTGTGGTGAAATAGATATTTTAGGGTTTTTTTTTTTTTTTGGTGTTTTTGGTTAATTCTGAGCAGTCACCATGGAGAAGTAAAGCGTGGGGGGACCATGCTTTAAAAGACCCCCGTCTCCCAGGCTCTAATGTATTGGCTCTGTAGTCAGTACTGAACACTGGGAAACTGGTACTTGTCTAAAGTATGTGAAATCAAAAACACAAGGGAAATCTAATAGGAAAGACTGGGTATTCAGGGAAATAAGTGGAATTTATTATTATTATTTTTTTTCTGTTCACTTTTTAATCTCTTTTACCAAAGTTTACTTTTTTTACAATATACATCCTACTTACAATCACATGTTTTCCATGAGCTCTTTAGTGAGGTAGTTTGGTTCTTTTTTGGCACGGCTTTGTATTTACTGTGTACTTTTTAATATATAAAATAGGAACACACACTGACCCACACAGTGTCATGTGATACTGTGACATAGAGCTTTCCCATGATGCATTGGGGTGCAGTTGAATTTTTAAATTTGATTAATAATTAAGGAATTATGTATGGAGGATTTTTTCTGAGGTATTGGGGTGTTAGTTTGTGGTGAAATAGATATTTTAGGGTTTTTTTTTTTTTTTTGGTGTTTTTGGTTAATTCTGAGCAGTCACCATGGAGAAGTAAAGCGTGGGGGGACCATGCTTTAAAAGACCCCCGTCTCTCAGGCTCTAATGTATTGGCTCTGTAGTCAGAACTGAACACTGGGAAACTGGTACTTGTCTAAAGTATGTGAAATCAAAAACACAAGGGAAATCTAATGGGAAAAACTGGGTATTCAGGGAAATAAGTGGAATTTATTATTATTATTTTTTTTTCTGTTCACTTTTTAATCTCTTTTACCAAAGTTTACTTATTTTACAATATACATCCTACTTACAATCACATGTTTTCCATGAGCTCTTTAGTGAGGTAGTTTGGTTCTTTTTTGGCACGGCTTTGTATTTACTGTGTACTTTTTAATATATAAAATAGGAACACACACTGACCCACACAGTGTCATGTGATACTGTGACATAGAGCTTTCCCATGATGCATTGGGGTGCAGTTGAATTTTTAAATTTGATTAATAATTAAGGAATTATGTATGGAGGATTTTTTCTGAGGTATTGGGGTGTTAGTTTGTGGTGAAATAGATATTTTAGGGTTTTTTTTTTTTTTTTTGGTGTTTTTGGTTAATTCTGAGCAGTCACCATGGAGAAGTAAAGCGTGGGGGGACCATGCTTTAAAAGACCCCCGTCTCCCAGGCTCTAATGTATTGGCTCTGTAGTCAGTACTGAACACTGGGAAACTGGTACTTGTCTAAAGTATGTGAAATCAAAAACACAAGGGAAATCTAATGGGAAAAACTGGGTATTCAGGGAAATAAGTTGAATTTATTATTATTATTTTTTTTCTGTTCACTTTTTAATCTCTTTTACCAAAGTTTACTTATTTTACAATATACATCCTACTTACAATCACATGTTTTCCATGAGCTCTTTAGTGAGGTAGTTTGGTTCTTTTTTGGCACGGCTTTGTATTTACTGTGTACTTTTTAATATATAAAATAGGAACACACACTGACCCACACAGTGTCATGTGATACTGTGACATAGAGCTTTCCCATGATGCATTGGGGTGCAGTTGAATTTTTAAATTTGATTAATAATTAAGGAATTATGTATGGAGGATTTTTTCTGAGGTATTGGGGTGTTAGTTTGTGGTGAAATAGATATTTTAGGGTTTTTTTTTTTTTGTTGGTGTTTTTGGTTAATTCTGAGCAGTCACCATGGAGAAGTAAAGCGTGGGGGGACCATGCTTTAAAAGACCCCCGTCTCCCAGGCTCTAATGTATTGGCTCTGTAGTCAGTACTGAACACTGGGAAACTGGTACTTGTCTAAAGTATGTGAAATCAAAAACACAAGGGAAATCTAATGGGAAAAACTGGGTATTCAGGGAAATAAGTGGAATTTATTATTATTTTTTTTTTCTGTTCACTTTTTAATCTCTTTTACCAAAGTTTACTTATTTTACAATATACATCCTACTTACAATCACATGTTTTCCATGAGCTCTTTAGTGAGGTAGTTTGGTTCTTTTTTGGCACGGCTTTGTATTTACTGTGTACTTTTTAATATATAAAATAGGAACACACACTGACCCACACAGTGTCATGTGATACTGTGACATAGAGCTTTCCCATGATGCATTGGGGTGCAGTTGAATTTTTAAATTTGATTAATAATTAAGGAATTATGTATGGAGGATTTTTTCTGAGGTATTGGGGTGTTAGTTTGTGGTGAAATAGATATTTTAGGGTTTTTTTTTTTTTTTGTTGGTGTTTTTGGTTAATTCTGAGCAGTCACCATGGAGAAGTAAAGCGTGGGGGGACCATGCTTTAAAAGACCCCCGTCTCCCAGGCTCTAATGTATTGGCTCTGTAGTCAGTACTGAACACTGGGAAACTGGTACTTGTCTAAAGTATGTGAAATCAAAAACACAAGGGAAATCTAATGGGAAAAACTGGGTATTCAGGGAAATAAGTGGAATTTATTATTATTATTTTTTTTTCTGTTCACTTTTTAATCTCTTTTACCAAAGTTTACTTATTTTACAATATACATCCTACTTACAATCACATGTTTACATGAGCTCTTTAGTGAGGTAGTTTGGTTCTTTTGTGGCACGGCTTTGTATTTACTGTGTACTTTTTAATATATAAAATAGGAACACACACTGACCCACACAGTGTCATGTGATACTGTGACATAGAGCTTTCCCATGATGCATTGGGGTGCAGTTGAATTTTTAAATTTGATTAATAATTAAGGAATTATGTATGGAGGATTTTTTCTGAGGTATTGGGGTGTTAGTTTGTGGTGAAATAGATATTTTAGGGTTTTTTTTTTTTTTTTTTTGGTGTTTTTGGTTAATTCTGAGCAGTCACCATGGAGAAGTAAAGCGTGGGGGGACCATGCTTTAAAAGACCCCCGTCTCCCAGGCTCTAATGTATTGGCTCTGTAGTCAGTACTGAACACTGGGAAACTGGTACTTGTCTAAAGTATGTGAAATCAAAAACACAAGGGAAATCTAATGGGAAAAACTGGGTATTCAGGGAAATAAGTGGAATTTATTATTATTATTTTTTTTTCTGTTCACTTTTTAATCTCTTTTACCAAAGTTTACTTATTTTACAATATACATCCTACTTACAATCACATGTTTACATGAGCTCTTTAGTGAGGTAGTTTGGTTCTTTTGTGGCACGGCTTTGTATTTACTGTGTACTTTTTAATATATAAATAAGGAACACACACTGACCCACACAGTGTCATGTGATACTGTGACATAGAGCTGTCCCATGATGCATTGGGGTGCAGTTGAATTTTTAAATTTGATTAATAATTAAGGAATTATGTATGGAGGATTTTTTCTGAGGTATTGGGGTGTTAGTTTGTGGTGAAATAGATATTTTAGGGTTTTTTTTTTTTTTTTTGGTGTTTTTGGTTAATTCTGAGCAGTCACCATGGAGAAGTAAAGCGTGGGGGGACCATGCTTTAAAAGACCCCCGTCTCCCAGGCTCTAATGTGTTGGCTCTGTAGTCAGTACTGAACACTGGGAAACTGGTACTTGTCTAAAGTATGTGAAATCAAAAACACAAGGGAAATCTAATGGGAAAAACTGGGTATTCAGGGAAATAAGTGGAATTTATTATTATTATTTTTTTTTCTGTTCACTTTTTAATCTCTTTTACCAAAGTTTACTTATTTTACAATATACATCCTACTTACAATCACATGTTTACATGAGCTCTTTAGTGAGGTAGTTTGGTTCTTTTGTGGCACGGCTTTGTATTTACTGTGTACTTTTTAATATATAAAATAGGAACACACACTGACCCACACAGTGTCATGTGATACTGTGACATAGAGCTGTCCCATGATGCATTGGGGTGCAGTTGAATTTTTAAATTTGATTAATAATTAAGGAATTATGTATGGAGGATTTTTTCTGAGGTATTGGGGTGTTAGTTTGTGGTGAAATAGATATTTTAGGGTTTTTTTTTTTTTTTTTTTGGTGTTTTTGGTTAATTCTGAGCAGTCACCATGGAGAAGTAAAGCGTGGGGGGACCATGCTTTAAAAGACCCCCGTCTCCCAGGCTCTAATGTATTGGCTCTGTAGTCAGTACTGAACACTGGGAAACTGGTACTTGTCTAAAGTATGTGAAATCAAAAACACAAGGGAAATCTAATAGGAAAGACTGGGTATTCAGGGAAATAAGTGGAATTTATTATTATTTTTTTTTTTTCTGTTCACTTTTTAATCTCTTTTACCAAAGTTTACTTATTTTACAATATACATCCTACTTACAATCACATGTTTACATGAGCTCTTTAGTGAGGTAGTTTGGTTCTTTTGTGGCACGGCTTTGTATTTACTGTGTACTTTTTAATATATAAAATAGGAACACACACTGACCCACACAGTGTCATGTGATACTGTGACATAGAGCTTTCCCATGATGCATTGGGGTGCAGTTGAATTGTTAAATTTGATTAATAATTAAGGAATTATGTATGGAGGATTTTTTCTGAGGTATTGGGGTGTTAGTTTGTGGTGAAATAGATATTTTAGGGTTTTTTTTTTTTTTTTTTTTTTGGTGTTTTTGGTTAATTCTGAGCAGTCACCATGGAGAAGTAAAGCGTGGGGGGACCATGCTTTAAAAGACCCCCGTCTCCCAGGCTCTAATGTATTGGCTCTGTAGTCAGTACTGAACACTGGGAAACTGGTACTTGTCTAAAGTATGTGAAATCAAAAACACAAGGGAAATCTAATGGGAAAAACTGGGTATTCAGGGAAATAAGTGGAATTTATTATTATTATTTTTTTTTCTGTTCACTTTTTAATCTCTTTTACCAAAGTTTACTTATTTTACAATATACATCCTACTTACAATCACATGTTTTCCATGAGCTCTTTAGTGAGGTAGTTTGGTTCTTTTTTGGCACGGCTTTGTATTTACTGTGTACTTTTTAATATATAAAATAGGAACACACACTGACCCACACAGTGTCATGTGATACTGTGACATAGAGCTTTCCCATGATGCATTGGGGTGCAGTTGAATTTTTAAATTTGATTAATAATTAAGGAATTATGTATGGAGGATTTTTTCTGAGGTATTGGGGTGTTAGTTTGTGGTGAAATAGATATTTTAGGGTTTTTTTTTTTTTTTGGTGTTTTTGGTTAATTCTGAGCAGTCACCATGGAGAAGTAAAGCGTGGGGGGACCATGCTTTAAAAGACCCCCGTCTCCCAGGCTCTAATGTATTGGCTCTGTAGTCAGTACTGAACACTGGGAAACTGGTACTTGTCTAAAGTATGTGAAATCAAAAACACAAGGGAAATCTAATAGGAAAGACTGGGTATTCAGGGAAATAAGTGGAATTTATTATTATTTTTTTTTTTCTGTTCACTTTTTAATCTCTTTTACCAAAGTTTACTTATTTTACAATATACATCCTACTTACAATCACATGTTTACATGAGCTCTTTAGTGAGGTAGTTTGGTTCTTTTGTGGCACGGCTTTGTATTTACTGTGTACTTTTTAATATATAAAATAGGAACACACACTGACCCACACAGTGTCATGTGATACTGTGACATAGAGCTTTCCCATGATGCATTGGGGTGCAGTTGAATTTTTAAATTTGATTAATAATTAAGGAATTATGTATGGAGGATTTTTTCTGAGGTATTGGGGTGTTAGTTTGTGGTGAAATAGATATTTTAGGGTTTTTTTTTTTTTTTTGGTGTTTTTGGTTAATTCTGAGCAGTCACCATGGAGAAGTAAAGCGTGGGGGGACCATGCTTTAAAAGACCCCCGTCTCCCAGGCTCTAATGTATTGGCTCTGTAGTCAGTACTGAACACTGGGAAACTGGTACTTGTCTAAAGTATGTGAAATCAAAAACACAAGGGAAATCTAATAGGAAAGACTGGGTATTCAGGGAAATAAGTGGAATTTATTATTATTTTTTTTTTCTGTTCACTTTTTAATCTCTTTTACCAAAGTTTACTTATTTTACAATATACATCCTACTTACAATCACATGTTTACATGAGCTCTTTAGTGAGGTAGTTTGGTTCTTTTGTGGCACGGCTTTGTATTTACTGTGTACTTTTTAATATATAAAATAGGAACACACACTGACCCACACAGTGTCATGTGATACTGTGACATAGAGCTTTCCCATGATGCATTGGGGTGCAGTTGAATTGTTAAATTTGATTAATAATTAAGGAATTATGTATGGAGGATTTTTTCTGAGGTATTGGGGTGTTAGTTTGTGGTGAAATAGATATTTTAGGGTTTTTTTTTTTTTTTTTTTGGTGTTTTTGGTTAATTCTGAGCAGTCACCATGGAGAAGTAAAGCGTGGGGGGACCATGCTTTAAAAGACCCCCGTCTCCCAGGCTCTAATGTATTGGCTCTGTAGTCAGTACTGAACACTGGGAAACTGGTACTTGTCTAAAGTATGTGAAATCAAAAACACAAGGGAAATCTAATGGGAAAAACTGGGTATTCAGGGAAATAAGTGGAATTTATTATTATTATTTTTTTTCTGTTCACTTTTTAATCTCTTTTACCAAAGTTTACTTATTTTACAATATACATCCTACTTACAATCACATGTTTACATGAGCTCTTTAGTGAGGTAGTTTGGTTCTTTTGTGGCACGGCTTTGTATTTACTGTGTACTTTTTAATATATAAAATAGGAACACACACTGACCCACACAGTGTCATGTGATACTGTGACATAGAGCTGTCCCATGATGCATTGGGGTGCAGTTGAATTTTTAAATTTGATTAATAATTAAGGAATTATGTATGGAGGATTTTTTCTGAGGTATTGGGGTGTTAGTTTGTGGTGAAATAGATATTTTAGGGTTTTTTTTTTTTTTTGGTGTTTTTGGTTAATTCTGAGCAGTCACCATGGAGAAGTAAAGCGTGGGGGGACCATGCTTTAAAAGACCCCCGTCTCCCAGGCTCTAATGTATTGGCTCTGTAGTCAGTACTGAACACTGGGAAACTGGTACTTGTCTAAAGTATGTGAAATCAAAAACACAAGGGAAATCTAATGGGAAAAACTGGGTATTCAGGGAAATAAGTGGAATTTATTATTATTATTTTTTTTCTGTTCACTTTTTAATCTCTTTTACCAAAGTTTACTTATTTTACAATATACATCCTACTTACAATCACATGTTTACATGAGCTCTTTAGTGAGGTAGTTTGGTTCTTTTGTGGCACGGCTTTGTATTTACTGTGTACTTTTTAATATATAAAATAGGAACACACACTGACCCACACAGTGTCATGTGATACTGTGACATAGAGCTTTCCCATGATGCATTGGGGTGCAGTTGAATTTTTAAATTTGATTAATAATTAAGGAATTATGTATGGAGGATTTTTTCTGAGGTATTGGGGTGTTAGTTTGTGGTGAAATAGATATTTTAGGGTTTTTTTTTTTTTTTTTGGTGTTTTTGGTTAATTCTGAGCAGTCACCATGGAGAAGTAAAGCGTGGGGGGACCATGCTTTAAAAGACCCCCGTCTCCCAGGCTCTAATGTATTGGCTCTGTAGTCAGTACTGAACACTGGGAGACTGGTACTTGTCTAAAGTATGTGAAATCAAAAACACAAGGGAAATTTAATAGGAAAGACTGGGTATTCAGGGAAATAAGTGGAATTTATTATTATTATTTTTTTTCTGTTCACTTTTTAATCTCTTTTACCAAAGTTTACTTTTTTTACAATATACATCCTACTTACAATCACATGTTTACATGAGCTCTTTAGTGAGGTAGTTTGGTTCTTTTGTGGCACGGCTTTGTATTTACTGTGTACTTTTTAATATATAAAATAGGAACACACACTGACCCACACAGTGTCATGTGATACTGTGACATAGAGCTTTCCCATGATGCATTGGGGTGCAGTTGAATTTTTAAATTTGATTAATAATTAAGGAATTATGTATGGAGGATTTTTTCTGAGGTATTGGGGTGTTAGTTTGTGGTGAAATAGATATTTTAGGGTTTTTTTTTTTTTTTTGGTGTTTTTGGTTAATTCTGAGCAGTCACCATGGAGAAGTAAAGCGTGGGGGGACCATGCTTTAAAAGACCCCTGTCTCCCAGGCTCTAATGTATTGGCTCTGTAGTCAGTACTGAACACTGGGAAACTGGTACTTGTCTAAAGTATGTGAAATCAAAAACACAAGGGAAATCTAATGGGAAAAACTGGGTATTCAGGGAAATAAGTGGAATTTATTATTATTTTTTTTTTTTTTCTGTTCACTTTTTAATCTCTTTTACCAAAGTTTACTTATTTTACAATATAGATCCTACTTACAATCACATGTTTACATGAGCTCTTTAGTGAGGTAGTTTGGTTCTTTTGTGGCACGGCTTTGTATTTACTGTGTACTTTTTAATATATAAAATAGGAACACACACTGACCCACACAGTGTCATGTGATACTGTGACATAGAGCTTTCCCATGATGCATTGGGGTGCAGTTGAATTTTTAAATTTGATTAATAATTAAGGAATTATGTATGGAGGATTTTTTCTGAGGTATTGGGGTGTTAGTTTGTGGTGAAATAGATATTTTAGGGTTTTTTTTTTTTTTTTTGGTGTTTTTGGTTAATTCTGAGCAGTCACCATGGAGAAGTAAAGCGTGGGGGGACCATGCTTTAAAAGACCCCCGTCTCCCAGGCTCTAATGTATTGGCTCTGTAGTCAGTACTGAACACTGGGAAACTGGTACTTGTCTAAAGTATGTGAAATCAAAAACACAAGGGAAATCTAATGGGAAAAACTGGGTATTCAGGGAAATAAGTGGAATTTATTATTATTTTTTTTTTTCTGTTCACTTTTTAATCTCTTTTACCAAAGTTTACTTATTTTACAATATACATCCTACTTACAATCACATGTTTACATGAGCTCTTTAGTGAGGTAGTTTGGTTCTTTTGTGGCACGGCTTTGTATTTACTGTGTACTTTTTAATATATAAATAAGGAACACACACTGACCCACACAGTGTCATGTGATACTGTGACATAGAGCTGTCCCATGATGCATTGGGGTGCAGTTGAATTTTTAAATTTGATTAATAATTAAGGAATTATGTATGGAGGATTTTTTCTGAGGTATTGGGGTGTTAGTTTGTGGTGAAATAGATATTTTAGGGTTTTTTTTTTTTTTTTTTGGTGTTTTTGGTTAATTCTGAGCAGTCACCATGGAGAAGTAAAGCGTGGGGGGACCATGCTTTAAAAGACCCCCGTCTCCCAGGCTCTAATGTATTGGCTCTGTAGTCAGTACTGAACACTGGGAAACTGGTACTTGTCTAAAGTATGTGAAATCAAAAACACAAGGGAAATCTAATGGGAAAAACTGGGTATTCAGGGAAATAAGTGGAATTTATTATTATTATTTTTTTTTCTGTTCACTTTTTAATCTCTTTTACCAAAGTTTACTTATTTTACAATATACATCCTACTTACAATCACATGTTTACATGAGCTCTTTAGTGAGGTAGTTTGGTTCTTTTGTGGCACGGCTTTGTATTTACTGTGTACTTTTTAATATATAAAATAGGAACACACACTGACCCACACAGTGTCATGTGATACTGTGACATAGAGCTGTCCCATGATGCATTGGGGTGCAGTTGAATTTTTAAATTTGATTAATAATTAAGGAATTATGTATGGAGGATTTTTTCTGAGGTATTGGGGTGTTAGTTTGTGGTGAAATAGATATTTTAGGGTTTTTTTTTTTTTTTTTTTGGTGTTTTTGGTTAATTCTGAGCAGTCACCATGGAGAAGTAAAGCGTGGGGGGACCATGCTTTAAAAGACCCCCGTCTCCCAGGCTCTAATGTATTGGCTCTGTAGTCAGTACTGAACACTGGGAAACTGGTACTTGTCTAAAGTATGTGAAATCAAAAACACAAGGGAAATCTAATAGGAAAGACTGGGTATTCAGGGAAATAAGTGGAATTTATTATTATTTTTTTTTTCTGTTCACTTTTTAATCTCTTTTACCAAAGTTTACTTATTTTACAATATACATCCTACTTACAATCACATGTTTACATGAGCTCTTTAGTGAGGTAGTTTGGTTCTTTTGTGGCACGGCTTTGTATTTACTGTGTACTTTTTAATATATAAAATAGGAACACACACTGACCCACACAGTGTCATGTGATACTGTGACATAGAGCTTTCCCATGATGCATTGGGGTGCAGTTGAATTGTTAAATTTGATTAATAATTAAGGAATTATGTATGGAGGATTTTTTCTGAGGTATTGGGGTGTTAGTTTGTGGTGAAATAGATATTTTAGGGTTTTTTTTTTTTTTTTTTTGGTGTTTTTGGTTAATTCTGAGCAGTCACCATGGAGAAGTAAAGCGTGGGGGGACCATGCTTTAAAAGACCCCCGTCTCCCAGGCTCTAATGTATTGGCTCTGTAGTCAGTACTGAACACTGGGAAACTGGTACTTGTCTAAAGTATGTGAAATCAAAAACACAAGGGAAATCTAATGGGAAAAACTGGGTATTCAGGGAAATAAGTGGAATTTATTATTATTATTTTTTTTCTGTTCACTTTTTAATCTCTTTTACCAAAGTTTACTTATTTTACAATATACATCCTACTTACAATCACATGTTTACATGAGCTCTTTAGTGAGGTAGTTTGGTTCTTTTGTGGCACGGCTTTGTATTTACTGTGTACTTTTTAATATATAAAATAGGAACACACACTGACCCACACAGTGTCATGTGATACTGTGACATAGAGCTTTCCCATGATGCATTGGGGTGCAGTTGAATTTTTAAATTTGATTAATAATTAAGGAATTATGTATGGAGGATTTTTTCTGAGGTATTGGGGTGTTAGTTTGTGGTGAAATAGATATTTTAGGGTTTTTTTTTTTTTTTTTGGTGTTTTTGGTTAATTCTGAGCAGTCACCATGGAGAAGTAAAGCGTGGGGGGACCATGCTTTAAAAGACCCCCGTCTCCCAGGCTCTAATGTATTGGCTCTGTAGTCAGTACTGAACACTGGGAGACTGGTACTTGTCTAAAGTATGTGAAATCAAAAACACAAGGGAAATTTAATAGGAAAGACTGGGTATTCAGGGAAATAAGTGGAATTTATTATTATTTTTTTTTTTCTGTTCACTTTTTAATCTCTTTTACCAAAGTTTACTTTTTTTACAATATACATCCTACTTACAATCACATGTTTACATGAGCTCTTTAGTGAGGTAGTTTGGTTCTTTTGTGGCACGGCTTTGTATTTACTGTGTACTTTTTAATATATAAAATAGGAACACACACTGACCCACACAGTGTCATGTGATACTGTGACATAGAGCTTTCCCATGATGCATTGGGGTGCAGTTGAATTTTTAAATTTGATTAATAATTAAGGAATTATGTATGGAGGATTTTTTCTGAGGTATTGGGGTGTTAGTTTGTGGTGAAATAGATATTTTAGGGTTTTTTTTTTTTTTTTTGGTGTTTTTGGTTAATTCTGAGCAGTCACCATGGAGAAGTAAAGCGTGGGGGGACCATGCTTTAAAAGACCCCTGTCTCCCAGGCTCTAATGTATTGGCTCTGTAGTCAGTACTGAACACTGGGAAACTGGTACTTGTCTAAAGTATGTGAAATCAAAAACACAAGGGAAATCTAATGGGAAAAACTGGGTATTCAGGGAAATAAGTGGAATTTATTATTATTTTTTTTTTTTTTCTGTTCACTTTTTAATCTCTTTTACCAAAGTTTACTTATTTTACAATATAGATCCTACTTACAATCACATGTTTACATGAGCTCTTTAGTGAGGTAGTTTGGTTCTTTTGTGGCACGGCTTTGTATTTACTGTGTACTTTTTAATATATAAAATAGGAACACACACTGACCCACACAGTGTCATGTGATACTGTGACATAGAGCTTTCCCATGATGCATTGGGGTGCAGTTGAATTTTTAAATTTGATTAATAATTAAGGAATTATGTATGGAGGATTTTTTCTGAGGTATTGGGGTGTTAGTTTGTGGTGAAATAGATATTTTAGGGTTTTTTTTTTTTTTTTTTGGTGTTTTTGGTTAATTCTGAGCAGTCACCATGGAGAAGTAAAGCGTGGGGGGACCATGCTTTAAAAGACCCCCGTCTCCCAGGCTCTAATGTATTGGCTCTGTAGTCAGTACTGAACACTGGGAAACTGGTACTTGTCTAAAGTATGTGAAATCAAAAACACAAGGGAAATCTAATGGGAAAAACTGGGTATTCAGGGAAATAAGTGGAATTTATTATTATTTTTTTTTTTCTGTTCACTTTTTAATCTCTTTTACCAAAGTTTACTTATTTTACAATATACATCCTACTTACAATCACATGTTTACATGAGCTCTTTAGTGAGGTAGTTTGGTTCTTTTGTGGCACGGCTTTGTATTTACTGTGTACTTTTTAATATATAAATAAGGAACACACACTGACCCACACAGTGTCATGTGATACTGTGACATAGAGCTGTCCCATGATGCATTGGGGTGCAGTTGAATTTTTAAATTTGATTAATAATTAAGGAATTATGTATGGAGGATTTTTTCTGAGGTATTGGGGTGTTAGTTTGTGGTGAAATAGATATTTTAGGGTTTTTTTTTTTTTTTTTTGGTGTTTTTGGTTAATTCTGAGCAGTCACCATGGAGAAGTAAAGCGTGGGGGGACCATGCTTTAAAAGACCCCCGTCTCCCAGGCTCTAATGTATTGGCTCTGTAGTCAGTACTGAACACTGGGAAACTGGTACTTGTCTAAAGTATGTGAAATCAAAAACACAAGGGAAATCTAATGGGAAAAACTGGGTATTCAGGGAAATAAGTGGAATTTATTATTATTATTTTTTTTTCTGTTCACTTTTTAATCTCTTTTACCAAAGTTTACTTATTTTACAATATACATCCTACTTACAATCACATGTTTACATGAGCTCTTTAGTGAGGTAGTTTGGTTCTTTTGTGGCACGGCTTTGTATTTACTGTGTACTTTTTAATATATAAAATAGGAACACACACTGACCCACACAGTGTCATGTGATACTGTGACATAGAGCTGTCCCATGATGCATTGGGGTGCAGTTGAATTTTTAAATTTGATTAATAATTAAGGAATTATGTATGGAGGATTTTTTCTGAGGTATTGGGGTGTTAGTTTGTGGTGAAATAGATATTTTAGGGTTTTTTTTTTTTTTTTTTTGGTGTTTTTGGTTAATTCTGAGCAGTCACCATGGAGAAGTAAAGCGTGGGGGGACCATGCTTTAAAAGACCCCCGTCTCCCAGGCTCTAATGTATTGGCTCTGTAGTCAGTACTGAACACTGGGAAACTGGTACTTGTCTAAAGTATGTGAAATCAAAAACACAAGGGAAATCTAATAGGAAAGACTGGGTATTCAGGGAAATAAGTGGAATTTATTATTATTTTTTTTTTCTGTTCACTTTTTAATCTCTTTTACCAAAGTTTACTTATTTTACAATATACATCCTACTTACAATCACATGTTTACATGAGCTCTTTAGTGAGGTAGTTTGGTTCTTTTGTGGCACGGCTTTGTATTTACTGTGTACTTTTTAATATATAAAATAGGAACACACACTGACCCACACAGTGTCATGTGATACTGTGACATAGAGCTTTCCCATGATGCATTGGGGTGCAGTTGAATTGTTAAATTTGATTAATAATTAAGGAATTATGTATGGAGGATTTTTTCTGAGGTATTGGGGTGTTAGTTTGTGGTGAAATAGATATTTTAGGGTTTTTTTTTTTTTTTTTTTTGGTGTTTTTGGTTAATTCTGAGCAGTCACCATGGAGAAGTAAAGCGTGGGGGGACCATGCTTTAAAAGACCCCCGTCTCCCAGGCTCTAATGTATTGGCTCTGTAGTCAGTACTGAACACTGGGAAACTGGTACTTGTCTAAAGTATGTGAAATCAAAAACACAAGGGAAATCTAATGGGAAAAACTGGGTATTCAGGGAAATAAGTGGAATTTATTATTATTTTTTTTTCTGTTCACTTTTTAATCTCTTTTACCAAAGTTTACTTATTTTACAATATACATCCTACTTACAATCACATGTTTACATGAGCTCTTTAGTGAGGTAGTTTGGTTCTTTTGTGGCACGGCTTTGTATTTACTGTGTACTTTTTAATATATAAATAAGGAACACACACTGACCCACACAGTGTCATGTGATACTGTGACATAGAGCTGTCCCATGATGCATTGGGGTGCAGTTGAATTTTTAAATTTGATTAATAATTAAGGAATTATGTATGGAGGATTTTTTCTGAGGTATTGGGGTGTTAGTTTGTGGTGAAATAGATATTTTAGGGTTTTTTTTTTTTTTTTTGGTGTTTTTGGTTAATTCTGAGCAGTCACCATGGAGAAGTAAAGCGTGGGGGGACCATGCTTTAAAAGACCCCCGTCTCCCAGGCTCTAATGTATTGGCTCTGTAGTCAGTACTGAACACTGGGAAACTGGTACTTGTCTAAAGTATGTGAAATCAAAAACACAAGGGAAATCTAATGGGAAAAACTGGGTATTCAGGGAAATAAGTGGAATTTATTATTATTATTTTTTTTTCTGTTCACTTTTTAATCTCTTTTACCAAAGTTTACTTATTTTACAATATACATCCTACTTACAATCACATGTTTACATGAGCTCTTTAGTGAGGTAGTTTGGTTCTTTTGTGGCACGGCTTTGTATTTACTGTGTACTTTTTAATATATAAAATAGGAACACACACTGACCCACACAGTGTCATGTGATACTGTGACATAGAGCTTTCCCATGATGCATTGGGGTGCAGTTGAATTTTTAAATTTGATTAATAATTAAGGAATTATGTATGGAGGATTTTTTCTGAGGTATTGGGGTGTTAGTTTGTGGTGAAATAGATATTTTAGGGTTTTTTTTTTTTTTTTTGGTGTTTTTGGTTAATTCTGAGCAGTCACCATGGAGAAGTAAAGCGTGGGGGGACCATGCTTTAAAAGACCCCTGTCTCCCAGGCTCTAATGTATTGGCTCTGTAGTCAGTACTGAACACTGGGAAACTGGTACTTGTCTAAAGTATGTGAAATCAAAAACACAAGGGAAATCTAATGGGAAAAACTGGGTATTCAGGGAAATAAGTGGAATTTATTATTATTTTTTTTTTTTTTCTGTTCACTTTTTAATCTCTTTTACCAAAGTTTACTTATTTTACAATATAGATCCTACTTACAATCACATGTTTACATGAGCTCTTTAGTGAGGTAGTTTGGTTCTTTTGTGGCACGGCTTTGTATTTACTGTGTACTTTTTAATATATAAAATAGGAACACACACTGACCCACACAGTGTCATGTGATACTGTGACATAGAGCTTTCCCATGATGCATTGGGGTGCAGTTGAATTTTTAAATTTGATTAATAATTAAGGAATTATGTATGGAGGATTTTTTCTGAGGTATTGGGGTGTTAGTTTGTGGTGAAATAGATATTTTAGGGTTTTTTTTTTTTTTTTTTGGTGTTTTTGGTTAATTCTGAGCAGTCACCATGGAGAAGTAAAGCGTGGGGGGACCATGCTTTAAAAGACCCCCGTCTCCCAGGCTCTAATGTATTGGCTCTGTAGTCAGTACTGAACACTGGGAAACTGGTACTTGTCTAAAGTATGTGAAATCAAAAACACAAGGGAAATCTAATGGGAAAAACTGGGTATTCAGGGAAATAAGTGGAATTTATTATTATTTTTTTTTTTCTGTTCACTTTTTAATCTCTTTTACCAAAGTTTACTTATTTTACAATATACATCCTACTTACAATCACATGTTTACATGAGCTCTTTAGTGAGGTAGTTTGGTTCTTTTGTGGCACGGCTTTGTATTTACTGTGTACTTTTTAATATATAAATAAGGAACACACACTGACCCACACAGTGTCATGTGATACTGTGACATAGAGCTGTCCCATGATGCATTGGGGTGCAGTTGAATTTTTAAATTTGATTAATAATTAAGGAATTATGTATGGAGGATTTTTTCTGAGGTATTGGGGTGTTAGTTTGTGGTGAAATAGATATTTTAGGGTTTTTTTTTTTTTTTTTGGTGTTTTTGGTTAATTCTGAGCAGTCACCATGGAGAAGTAAAGCGTGGGGGGACCATGCTTTAAAAGACCCCCGTCTCCCAGGCTCTAATGTATTGGCTCTGTAGTCAGTACTGAACACTGGGAAACTGGTACTTGTCTAAAGTATGTGAAATCAAAAACACAAGGGAAATCTAATGGGAAAAACTGGGTATTCAGGGAAATAAGTGGAATTTATTATTATTTTTTTTTTTTCTGTTCACTTTTTAATCTCTTTTACCAAAGTTTACTTATTTTACAATATACATCCTACTTACAATCACATGTTTACATGAGCTCTTTAGTGAGGTAGTTTGGTTCTTTTGTGGCACGGCTTTGTATTTACTGTGTACTTTTTAATATATAAAATAGGAACACACACTGACCCACACAGTGTCATGTGATACTGTGACATAGAGCTGTCCCATGATGCATTGGGGTGCAGTTGAATTTTTAAATTTGATTAATAATTAAGGAATTATGTATGGAGGATTTTTTCTGAGGTATTGGGGTGTTAGTTTGTGGTGAAATAGATATTTTAGGGTTTTTTTTTTTTTTTTTTGGTGTTTTTGGTTAATTCTGAGCAGTCACCATGGAGAAGTAAAGCGTGGGGGGACCATGCTTTAAAAGACCCCCGTCTCCCAGGCTCTAATGTATTGGCTCTGTAGTCAGTACTGAACACTGGGAAACTGGTACTTGTCTAAAGTATGTGAAATCAAAAACACAAGGGAAATCTAATAGGAAAGACTGGGTATTCAGGGAAATAAGTGGAATTTATTATTATTTTTTTTTTCTGTTCACTTTTTAATCTCTTTTACCAAAGTTTACTTATTTTACAATATACATCCTACTTACAATCACATGTTTACATGAGCTCTTTAGTGAGGTAGTTTGGTTCTTTTGTGGCACGGCTTTGTATTTACTGTGTACTTTTTAATATATAAAATAGGAACACACACTGACCCACACAGTGTCATGTGATACTGTGACATAGAGCTTTCCCATGATGCATTGGGGTGCAGTTGAATTGTTAAATTTGATTAATAATTAAGGAATTATGTATGGAGGATTTTTTCTGAGGTATTGGGGTGTTAGTTTGTGGTGAAATAGATATTTTAGGGTTTTTTTTTTTTTTTTTTTGGTGTTTTTGGTTAATTCTGAGCAGTCACCATGGAGAAGTAAAGCGTGGGGGGACCATGCTTTAAAAGACCCCCGTCTCCCAGGCTCTAATGTATTGGCTCTGTAGTCAGTACTGAACACTGGGAAACTGGTACTTGTCTAAAGTATGTGAAATCAAAAACACAAGGGAAATCTAATGGGAAAAACTGGGTATTCAGGGAAATAAGTGGAATTTATTATTATTTTTTTTTTCTGTTCACTTTTTAATCTCTTTTACCAAAGTTTACTTATTTTACAATATACATCCTACTTACAATCACATGTTTACATGAGCTCTTTAGTGAGGTAGTTTGGTTCTTTTGTGGCACGGCTTTGTATTTACTGTGTACTTTTTAATATATAAATAAGGAACACACACTGACCCACACAGTGTCATGTGATACTGTGACATAGAGCTGTCCCATGATGCATTGGGGTGCAGTTGAATTTTTAAATTTGATTAATAATTAAGGAATTATGTATGGAGGATTTTTTCTGAGGTATTGGGGTGTTAGTTTGTGGTGAAATAGATATTTTAGGGTTTTTTTTTTTTTTTTTTTGGTGTTTTTGGTTAATTCTGAGCAGTCACCATGGAGAAGTAAAGCGTGGGGGGACCATGCTTTAAAAGACCCCCGTCTCCCAGGCTCTAATGTATTGGCTCTGTAGTCAGTACTGAACACTGGGAAACTGGTACTTGTCTAAAGTATGTGAAATCAAAAACACAAGGGAAATCTAATGGGAAAAACTGGGTATTCAGGGAAATAAGTGGAATTTATTATTATTATTTTTTTTTCTGTTCACTTTTTAATCTCTTTTACCAAAGTTTACTTATTTTACAATATACATCCTACTTACAATCACATGTTTACATGAGCTCTTTAGTGAGGTAGTTTGGTTCTTTTGTGGCACGGCTTTGTATTTACTGTGTACTTTTTAATATATAAAATAGGAACACACACTGACCCACACAGTGTCATGTGATACTGTGACATAGAGCTGTCCCATGATGCATTGGGGTGCAGTTGAATTTTTAAATTTGATTAATAATTAAGGAATTATGTATGGAGGATTTTTTCTGAGGTATTGGGGTGTTAGTTTGTGGTGAAATAGATATTTTAGGGTTTTTTTTTTTTTTTTTGGTGTTTTTGGTTAATTCTGAGCAGTCACCATGGAGAAGTAAAGCGTGGGGGGACCATGCTTTAAAAGACCCCCGTCTCCCAGGCTCCAATGTATTGGCTCTGTAGTCAGTACTGAACACTGGGAAACTGGTACTTGTCTAAAGTATGTGAAATCAAAAACACAAGGGAAATCTAATGGGAAAAACTGGGTATTCAGGGAAATAAGTGGAATTTATTATTATTATTTTTTTTTCTGTTCACTTTTTAATCTCTTTTACCAAAGTTTACTTATTTTACAATATACATCCTACTTACAATCACATGTTTACATGAGCTCTTTAGTGAGGTAGTTTGGTTCTTTTGTGGCACGGCTTTGTATTTACTGTGTACTTTTTAATATATAAAATAGGAACACACACTGACCCACACAGTGTCATGTGATACTGTGACATAGAGCTGTCCCATGATGCATTGGGGTGCAGTTGAATTTTTAAATTTGATTAATAATTAAGGAATTATGTATGGAGGATTTTTTCTGAGGTATTGGGGTGTTAGTTTGTGGTGAAATAGATATTTTAGGGTTTTTTTTTTTTTTTTTTGGTGTTTTTGGTTAATTCTGAGCAGTCACCATGGAGAAGTAAAGCGTGGGGGGACCATGCTTTAAAAGACCCCCGTCTCCCAGGCTCTAATGTATTGGCTCTGTAGTCAGTACTGAACACTGGGAAACTGGTACTTGTCTAAAGTATGTGAAATCAAAAACACAAGGGAAATCTAATGGGAAAAACTGGGTATTCAGGGAAATAAGTGGAATTTATTATTATTATTTTTTTTTCTGTTCACTTTTTAATCTCTTTTACCAAAGTTTACTTATTTTACAATATACATCCTACTTACAATCACATGTGTTCCATGAGCTCTTTAGTGAGGTAGTTTGGTTCTTTTGTGGCACGGCTTTGTATTTACTGTGTACTTTTTAATATATAAAATAGGAACACACACTGACCCACACAGTGTCATGTGATACTGTGACATAGAGCTTTCCCATGATGCATTGGGGTGCAGTTGAATTTTTAAATTTGATTAATAATTAAGGAATTATGTATGGAGGATTTTTTCTGAGGTATTGGGGTGTTAGTTTGTGGTGAAATAGATATTTTAGGGTTTTTTTTTTTTTTTTTTTTTTTGGTGTTTTTGGTTAATTCTGAGCAGTCACCATGGAGAAGTAAAGCGTGGGGGGACCATGCTTTAAAAGACCCCCGTCTCCCAGGCTCTAATGTATTGGCTCTGTAGTCAGTACTGAACACTGGGAAACTGGTACTTGTCTAAAGTATGTGAAAACAAAAACACAAGGGAAATCTAATGGGAAAAACTGGGAATTCAGGGAAATAAGTGGAATTTATTATTTTTTTTTTTTCTGTTCACTTTTTAATCTCTTTTACCAAAGTTTACTTATTTTACAATATACATCCTACTTACAATCACATGTTTACATGAGCTCTTTAGTGAGGTAGTTTGGTTCTTTTGTGGCACGGCTTTGTATTTACTGTGTACTTTTTAATATATAAAATAGGAACACACACTGACCCACACAGTGTCATGTGATACTGTGACATAGAGCTTTCCCATGATGCATTGGGGTGCAGTTGAATTTTTAAATTTGATTAATAATTAAGGAATTATGTATGGAGGATTTTTTCTGAGGTATTGGGGTGTTAGTTTGTGGTGAAATAGATATTTTAGGGTTTTTTTTTTTTTTTTGGTGTTTTTGGTTAATTCTGAGCAGTCACCATGGAGAAGTAAAGCGTGGGGGGACCATGCTTTAAAAGACCCCCGTCTCCCAGGCTCTAATGTATTGGCTCTGTAGTCAGTACTGAACACTGGGAAACTGGTACTTGTCTAAAGTATGTGAAATCAAAAACACAAGGGAAATCTAATGGGAAAAACTGGGTATTCAGGGAAATAAGTGGAATTTATTATTATTATTTTTTTTTCTGTTCACTTTTTAATCTCTTTTACCAAAGTTTACTTATTTTACAATATACATCCTACTTACAATCACATGTTTACATGAGCTCTTTAGTGAGGTAGTTTGGTTCTTTTGTGGCACGGCTTTGTATTTACTGTGTACTTTTTAATATATAAATAAGGAACACACACTGACCCACACAGTGTCATGTGATACTGTGACATAGAGCTGTCCCATGATGCATTGGGGTGCAGTTGAATTTTTAAATTTGATTAATAATTAAGGAATTATGTATGGAGGATTTTTTCTGAGGTATTGGGGTGTTAGTTTGTGGTGAAATAGATATTTTAGGTTTTTTTTTTTTTTTGGTGTTTTTGGTTAATTCTGAGCAGTCACCATGGAGAAGTAAAGCGTGGGGGGACCATGCTTTAAAAGACCCCCGTCTCCCAGGCTCTAATGTATTGGCTCTGTAGTCAGTACTGAACACTGGGAAACTGGTACTTGTCTAAAGTATGTGAAATCAAAAACACAAGGGAAATCTAATAGGAAAGACTGGGTATTCAGGGAAATAAGTGGAATTTATTATTATTATTTTTTTTTCTGTTCACTTTTTAATCTCTTTTACCAAAGTTTACTTATTTTACAATATACATCCTACTTACAATCACATGTGTTCCATGAGCTCTTTAGTGAGGTAGTTTGGTTCTTTTGTGGCACGGCTTTGTATTTACTGTGTACTTTTTAATATATAAAATAGGAACACACACTGACCCACACAGTGTCATGTGATACTGTGACATAGAGCTTTCCCATGATGCATTGGGGAGCAGTTGAATTTTTAAATTTGATTAATAATTAAGGAATTATGTATGGAGGATTTTTTCTGAGGTATTGGGGTGTTAGTTTGTGGTGAAATAGATATTTTAGGGTTTTTTTTTTTTTTTTTTGGTGTTTTTGGTTAATTCTGAGCAGTCACCATGGAGAAGTAAAGCGTGGGGGGACCATGCTTTAAAAGACCCCCGTCTCCCAGGCTCTAATGTATTGGCTCTGTAGTCAGTACTGAACACTGGGAAACTGGTACTTGTCTAAAGTATGTGAAAACAAAAACACGAGGGAAATCTAATGGGAAAAACTGGGAATTCAGGGAAATAAGTGGAATTTATTATTTTTTTTTTTTCTGTTCACTTTTTAATCTCTTTTACCAAAGTTTACTTATTTTACAATATACATCCTACTTACAATCACATGTTTACATGAGCTCTTTAGTGAGGTAGTTTGGTTCTTTTGTGGCACGGCTTTGTATTTACTGTGTACTTTTTAATATATAAAATAGGAACACACACTGACCCACACAGTGTCATGTGATACTGTGACATAGAGCTTTCCCATGATGCATTGGGGTGCAGTTGAATTTTTAAATTTGATTAATAATTAAGGAATTATGTATGGAGGATTTTTTCTGAGGTATTGGGGTGTTAGTTTGTGGTGAAATAGATATTTTAGGGTTTTTTTTTTTTTTTTGGTGTTTTTGGTTAATTCTGAGCAGTCACCATGGAGAAGTAAAGCGTGGGGGGACCATGCTTTAAAAGACCCCCGTCTCCCAGGCTCTAATGTATTGGCTCTGTAGTCAGTACTGAACACTGGGAAACTGGTACTTGTCTAAAGTATGTGAAATCAAAAACACAAGGGAAATCTAATGGGAAAGACTGGGTATTCAGGGAAATAAGTGGAATTTATTATTATTTTTTTTTCTGTTCACTTTTTAATCTCTTTTACCAAAGTTTACTTATTTTACAATATACATCCTACTTACAATCACATGTGTTCCATGAGCTCTTTAGTGAGGTAGTTTGGTTCTTTTTTGGCACGGCTTTGTATTTACTGTGTACTTTTTAATATATAAAATAGGAACACACACTGACCCACACAGTGTCATGTGATACTGTGACATAGAGCTTTCCCATGATGCATTGGGGTGCAGTTGAATTTTTAAATTTGATTAATAATTAAGGAATTATGTATGGAGGATTTTTTCTGAGGTATTGGGGTGTTAGTTTGTGGTGAAATAGATATTTTAGGGTTGTTGTTTTGCGTTTTTTGGTGTTTTTGGTTAATTCTGAGCAGTCACCATGGAGAAGTAAAGCGTGGGGGGGACCATGCTTTAAAAGACCCCCGTCTCCCAGGCTCTAATGTATTGGCTCTGTAGTCAGTACTGAACACTGGGAAACTGGTACTTGTCTAAAGTATGTGAAATCAAAAACACAAGGGAAATCTAATGGGAAAGACTGGGTATTCAGGGAAATAAGTGGAATTTATTATTATTTTTTTTTTCTGTCCACTTTTTAATCTCTTTTACCAAAGTTTACTTATTTTACAATATACATCCTACTTACAATCACATGTTTACATGTGCTCTTTAGTGAGGTAGTTTGGTTCTTTTGTGGCACGGCTTTGTATTTACTGTGTACTTTTTAATATATAAAATAGGAACACACACTGACCCACACAGTGTCATGTGATACTGTGACATAGAGCTTTCCCATGATGCATTGGGGTGCAGTTGAATTTTTAAATTTGATTAATAATTAAGGAATTATGTATGGAGGATTTTTTCTGAGGTATTGGGGTGTTAGTTTGTGGTGAAATAGATATTTTAGGGTTGTTGTTTTGCGTTTTTTGGTGTTTTTGGTTAATTCTGAGCAGTCACCATGGAGAAGTAAAGCGTGGGGGGACCATGCTTTAAAAGACCCCCGTCTCCCAGGCTCTAATGTATTGGCTCTGTAGTCAGTACTGAACACTGGGAAACTGGTACTTGTCTAAAGTATGTGAAAACAAAAACACAAGGGAAATCTAATGGGAAAAACTGGGAATTCAGGGAAATAAGTGGAATTTATTATTATTTTTTTTTCTGTTCACTTTTTAATCTCTTTTACCAAAGTTTACTTATTTTACAATATACATCCTACTTACAATCACATGTGTTCCATGAGCTCTTTAGTGAGGTAGTTTGGTTCTTTTTTGGCACGGCTTTGTATTTACTGTGTACTTTTTAATATATAAAATAGGAACACACACTGACCCACACAGTGTCATGTGATACTGTGACATAGAGCTTTCCCATGATGCATTGGGGTGCAGTTGAATTTTTAAATTTGATTAATAATTAAGGAATTATGTATGGAGGATTTTTTCTGAGGTATTGGGGTGTTAGTTTGTGGTGAAATAGATATTTTAGGGTTGTTGTTTTGCGTTTTTTGGTGTTTTTGGTTAATTCTGAGCAGTCACCATGGAGAAGTAAAGCGTGGGGGGACCATGCTTTAAAAGACCCCCGTCTCCCAGGCTCTAATGTATTGGCTCTGTAGTCAGTACTGAACACTGGGAAACTGGTACTTGTCTAAAGTATGTGAAAACAAAAACACAAGGGAAATCTAATGGGAAAAACTGGGTATTCAGGGAAATAAGTGGAATTTATTATTATTTTTTTTTTTCTGTTCACTTTTTAATCTCTTTTACCAAAGTTTACTTATTTTACAATATACATCCTACTTACAATCACATGTTTACATGAGCTCTTTAGTGAGGTACTTTGGTTCTTTTGTGGCACGGCTTTGTATTTACTGTGTACTTTTTAATATATAAAATAGGAACACACACTGACCCACACAGTGTCATGTGATACTGTGACATAGAGCTTTCCCATGATGCATTGGGGTGCAGTTGAATTTTTAAATTTGATTAATAATTAAGGAATTATGTATGGAGGATTTTTTCTGAGGTATTGGGGTGTTAGTTTGTGGTGAAATAGATATTTTAGGGTTTTTTTTTTTTTTTTTGGTGTTTTTGGTTAATTCTGAGCAGTCACCATGGAGAAGTAAAGCGTGGGGGGACCATGCTTTAAAATACCCCCGTCTCCCAGGCTCTAATGTATTGGCTCTGTAGTCAGTACTGAACACTGGGAAACTGGTACTTGTCTAAAGTATGTGAAATCAAAAACACAAGGGAAATCTAATGGGAAAAACTGGGTATTCAGGGAAATAAGTGGAATTTATTATTTTTTTTTTTCTGTTCACTTTTTAATCTCTTTTACCAAAGTTTACTTATTTTACAATATACATCCTACTTACAATCACATGTGTTCCATGAGCTCCTTAGTGAGGTAGTTTGGTTCTTTTTTGGCACGGCTTTGTATTTACTGTGTACTTTTTAATATATAAAATAGGAACACACACTGACCCACACAGTGTCATGTGATACTGTGACATAGAGCTTTCCCATGATGCATTGGGGTGCAGTTGAATTTTTAAATTTGATTAATAATTAAGGAATTATGTATGGAGGATTTTTTCTGAGGTATTGGGGTGTTAGTTTGTGGTGAAATAGATATTTTAGGGTTGTTGTTTTGCGTTTTTTGGTGTTTTTGGTTAATTCTGAGCAGTCACCATGGAGAAGTAAAGCGTGGGGGGACCATGCTTTGAAAGACCCCCGTCTCCCAGGCTCTAATGTATTGGCTCTGTAGTCAGTACTGAACACTGGGAAACTGGTACTTGTCTAAAGTATGTGAAAACAAAAACACAAGGGAAATCTAATGGGAAAAACTGGGTATTCAGGGAAATAAGTGGAATTTATTATTATTTTTTTTTTCTGTTCACTTTTTAATCTCTTTTACCAAAGTTTACTTATTTTACAATATACATCCTACTTACAATCACATGTTTACATGAGCTCTTTAGTGAGGTACTTTGGTTCTTTTGTGGCACGGCTTTGTATTTACTGTGTACTTTTTAATATATAAAATAGGAACACACACTGACCCACACAGTGTCATGTGATACTGTGACATAGAGCTTTCCCATGATGCATTGGGGTGCAGTTGAATTTTTAAATTTGATTAATAATTAAGGAATTATGTATGGAGGATTTTTTCTGAGGTATTGGGGTGTTAGTTTGTGGTGAAATAGATATTTTAGGGTTTTTTTTTTTTTTTTGGTGTTTTTGGTTAATTCTGAGCAGTCACCATGGAGAAGTAAAGCGTGGGGGGACCATGCTTTAAAATACCCCCGTCTCCCAGGCTCTAATGTATTGGCTCTGTAGTCAGTACTGAACACTGGGAAACTGGTACTTGTCTAAAATATGTGAAATCAAAAACACAAGGGAAATCTAATGGGAAAAACTGGGTATTCAGGGAAATAAGTGGAATTTATTATTATTTTTTTTTTCTGTTCACTTTTTAATCTCTTTTACCAAAGTTTACTTATTTTACAATATACATCCTACTTACAATCACATGTGTTCCATGAGCTCTTTAGTGAGGTAGTTTGGTTCTTTTTTGGCACGGCTTTGTATTTACTGTGTACTTTTTAATATATAAAATAGGAACACACACTGACCCACACAGTGTCATGTGATACTGTGACATAGAGCTTTCCCATGATGCATTGGGGTGCAGTTGAATTTTTAAATTTGATTAATAATTAAGGAATTATGTATGGAGGATTTTTTCTGAGGTATTGGGGTGTTAGTTTGTGGTGAAATAGATATTTTAGGGTTGTTGTTTTGCGTTTTTTGGTGTTTTTGGTTAATTCTGAGCAGTCACCATGGAGAAGTAAAGCGTGGGGGGACCATGCTTTAAAAGACCCCCGTCTCCCAGGCTCTAATGTATTGGCTCTGTAGTCAGTACTGAACACTGGGAAACTGGTACTTGTCTAAAGTATGTGAAAACAAAAACACAAGGGAAATCTAATGGGAAAAACTGGGTATTCAGGGAAATAAGTGGAATTTATTATTATTTTTTTTTTTCTGTTCACTTTTTAATCTCTTTTACCAAAGTTTACTTATTTTACAATATACATCCTACTTACAATCACATGTTTACATGAGCTCTTTAGTGAGGTACTTTGGTTCTTTTGTGGCACGGCTTTGTATTTACTGTGTACTTTTTAATATATAAAATAGGAACACACACTGACCCACACAGTGTCATGTGATACTGTGACATAGAGCTTTCCCATGATGCATTGGGGTGCAGTTGAATTTTTAAATTTGATTAATAATTAAGGAATTATGTATGGAGGATTTTTTCTGAGGTATTGGGGTGTTAGTTTGTGGTGAAATAGATATTTTAGGGTTTTTTTTTTTTTTTTTGGTGTTTTTGGTTAATTCTGAGCAGTCACCATGGAGAAGTAAAGCGTGGGGGGACCATGCTTTAAAATACCCCCGTCTCCCAGGCTCTAATGTATTGGCTCTGTAGTCAGTACTGAACACTGGGAAACTGGTACTTGTCTAAAGTATGTGAAATCAAAAACACAAGGGAAATCTAATGGGAAAAACTGGGTATTCAGGGAAATAAGTGGAATTTATTATTTTTTTTTTTCTGTTCACTTTTTAATCTCTTTTACCAAAGTTTACTTATTTTACAATATACATCCTACTTACAATCACATGTGTTCCATGAGCTCCTTAGTGAGGTAGTTTGGTTCTTTTTTGGCACGGCTTTGTATTTACTGTGTACTTTTTAATATATAAAATAGGAACACACACTGACCCACACAGTGTCATGTGATACTGTGACATAGAGCTTTCCCATGATGCATTGGGGTGCAGTTGAATTTTTAAATTTGATTAATAATTAAGGAATTATGTATGGAGGATTTTTTCTGAGGTATTGGGGTGTTAGTTTGTGGTGAAATAGATATTTTAGGGTTGTTGTTTTGCGTTTTTTGGTGTTTTTGGTTAATTCTGAGCAGTCACCATGGAGAAGTAAAGCGTGGGGGGACCATGCTTTGAAAGACCCCCGTCTCCCAGGCTCTAATGTATTGGCTCTGTAGTCAGTACTGAACACTGGGAAACTGGTACTTGTCTAAAGTATGTGAAAACAAAAACACAAGGGAAATCTAATGGGAAAAACTGGGTATTCAGGGAAATAAGTGGAATTTATTATTATTTTTTTTTTCTGTTCACTTTTTAATCTCTTTTACCAAAGTTTACTTATTTTACAATATACATCCTACTTACAATCACATGTTTACATGAGCTCTTTAGTGAGGTACTTTGGTTCTTTTGTGGCACGGCTTTGTATTTACTGTGTACTTTTTAATATATAAAATAGGAACACACACTGACCCACACAGTGTCATGTGATACTGTGACATAGAGCTTTCCCATGATGCATTGGGGTGCAGTTGAATTTTTAAATTTGATTAATAATTAAGGAATTATGTATGGAGGATTTTTTCTGAGGTATTGGGGTGTTAGTTTGTGGTGAAATAGATATTTTAGGGTTTTTTTTTTTTTTTTGGTGTTTTTGGTTAATTCTGAGCAGTCACCATGGAGAAGTAAAGCGTGGGGGGACCATGCTTTAAAATACCCCCGTCTCCCAGGCTCTAATGTATTGGCTCTGTAGTCAGTACTGAACACTGGGAAACTGGTACTTGTCTAAAATATGTGAAATCAAAAACACAAGGGAAATCTAATGGGAAAAACTGGGTATTCAGGGAAATAAGTGGAATTTATTATTATTTTTTTTTTCTGTTCACTTTTTAATCTCTTTTACCAAAGTTTACTTATTTTACAATATACATCCTACTTACAATCACATGTGTTCCATGAGCTCTTTAGTGAGGTAGTTTGGTTCTTTTTTGGCACGGCTTTGTATTTACTGTGTACTTTTTAATATATAAAATAGGAACACACACTGACCCACACAGTGTCATGTGATACTGTGACATAGAGCTTTCCCATGATGCATTGGGGTGCAGTTGAATTTTTAAATTTGATTAATAATTAAGGAATTATGTATGGAGGATTTTTTCTGAGGTATTGGGGTGTTAGTTTGTGGTGAAATAGATATTTTAGGGTTGTTGTTTTGCGTTTTTTGGTGTTTTTGGTTAATTCTGAGCAGTCACCATGGAGAAGTAAAGCGTGGGGGGGACCATGCTTTAAAAGACCCCCGTCTCCCAGGCTCTAATGTATTGGCTCTGTAGTCAGTACTGAACACTGGGAAACTGGTACTTGTCTAAAGTATGTGAAATCAAAAACACAAGGGAAATCTAATGGGAAAGACTGGGTATTCAGGGAAATAAGTGGAATTTATTATTATTTTTTTTTTCTGTCCACTTTTTAATCTCTTTTACCAAAGTTTACTTATTTTACAATATACATCCTACTTACAATCACATGTTTACATGTGCTCTTTAGTGAGGTAGTTTGGTTCTTTTGTGGCACGGCTTTGTATTTACTGTGTACTTTTTAATATATAAAATAGGAACACACACTGACCCACACAGTGTCATGTGATACTGTGACATAGAGCTTTCCCATGATGCATTGGGGTGCAGTTGAATTTTTAAATTTGATTAATAATTAAGGAATTATGTATGGAGGATTTTTTCTGAGGTATTGGGGTGTTAGTTTGTGGTGAAATAGATATTTTAGGGTTGTTGTTTTGCGTTTTTTGGTGTTTTTGGTTAATTCTGAGCAGTCACCATGGAGAAGTAAAGCGTGGGGGGACCATGCTTTAAAAGACCCCCGTCTCCCAGGCTCTAATGTATTGGCTCTGTAGTCAGTACTGAACACTGGGGAAACTGGTACTTGTCTAAAGTATGTGAAAACAAAAACACAAGGGAAATCTAATGGGAAAAACTGGGTATTCAGGGAAATAAGTGGAATTTATTATTATTTTTTTTTTCTGTTCACTTTTTAATCTCTTTTACCAAAGTTTACTTATTTTACAATATACATCCTACTTACAATCACATGTTTACATGAGCTCTTTAGTGAGGTAGTTTGGTTCTTTTGTGGCACGGCTTTGTATTTACTGTGTACTTTTTAATATATAAAATAGGAACACACACTGACCCACACAGTGTCATGTGATACTGTGACATAGAGCTTTCCCATGATGCATTGGGGTGCAGTTGAATTTTTAAATTTGATTAATAATTAAGGAATTATGTATGGAGGATTTTTTCTGAGGTATTGGGGTGTTAGTTTGTGGTGAAATAGATATTTTAGGGTTTTTTTTTTTTTTTTTTGGTGTTTTTGGTTAATTCTGAGCAGTCACCATGGAGAAGTAAAGCGTGGGGGGACCATGCTTTAAAAGACCCCCGTCTCCCAGGCTCTAATGTATTGGCTCTGTAGTCAGTACTGAACACTGGGAAACTGGTACTTGTCTAAAGTATGTGAAATCAAAAACACAAGGGAAATCTAATGGGAAAAACTGGGTATTCAGGGAAATAAGTGGAATTTATTATTATTATTTTTTTTTCTGTTCACTTTTTAATCTCTTTTACCAAAGTTTACTTATTTTACAATATACATCCTACTTACAATCACATGTTTACATGAGCTCTTTAGTGAGGTAGTTTGGTTCTTTTGTGGCACGGCTTTGTATTTACTGTGTACTTTTTAATATATAAAATAGGAACACACACTGACCCACACAGTGTCATGTGATACTGTGACATAGAGCTTTCCCATGATGCATTGGGGTGCAGTTGAATTTTTAAATTTGATTAATAATTAAGGAATTATGTATGGAGGATTTTTTCTGAGGTATTGGGGTGTTAGTTTGTGGTGAAATAGATATTTTAGGGTTTTTTTTTTTTTTTTTGGTGTTTTTGGTTAATTCTGAGCAGTCACCATGGAGAAGTAAAGCGTGGGGGGACCATGCTTTAAAAGACCCCCGTCTCCCAGGCTCTAATGTATTGGCTCTGTAGTCAGTACTGAACACTGGGAAACTGGTACTTGTCTAAAGTATGTGAAATCAAAAACACAAGGGAAATCTAATGGGAAAGACTGGGTATTCAGGGAAATAAGTGGAATTTATTATTATTTTTTTTTTCTGTTCACTTTTTAATCTCTTTTACCAAAGTTTACTTATTTTACAATATACATCCTACTTACAATCACATGTGTTCCATGAGCTCTTTAGTGAGGTAGTTTGGTTCTTTTTTGGCACGGCTTTGTATTTACTGTGTACTTTTTAATATATAAAATAGGAACACACACTGACCCACACAGTGTCATGTGATACTGTGACATAGAGCTTTCCCATGATGCATTGGGGTGCAGTTGAATTTTTAAATTTGATTAATAATTAAGGAATTATGTATGGAGGATTTTTTCTGAGGTATTGGGGTGTTAGTTTGTGGTGAAATAGATATTTTAGGGTTGTTGTTTTGCGTTTTTTGGTGTTTTTGGTTAATTCTGAGCAGTCACCATGGAGAAGTAAAGCGTGGGGGGGACCATGCTTTAAAAGACCCCCGTCTCCCAGGCTCTAATGTATTGGCTCTGTAGTCAGTACTGAACACTGGGAAACTGGTACTTGTCTAAAGTATGTGAAATCAAAAACACAAGGGAAATCTAATGGGAAAGACTGGGTATTCAGGGAAATAAGTGGAATTTATTATTATTTTTTTTTTCTGTCCACTTTTTAATCTCTTTTACCAAAGTTTACTTATTTTACAATATACATCCTACTTACAATCACATGTTTACATGTGCTCTTTAGTGAGGTAGTTTGGTTCTTTTGTGGCACGGCTTTGTATTTACTGTGTACTTTTTAATATATAAAATAGGAACACACACTGACCCACACAGTGTCATGTGATACTGTGACATAGAGCTTTCCCATGATGCATTGGGGTGCAGTTGAATTTTTAAATTTGATTAATAATTAAGGAATTATGTATGGAGGATTTTTTCTGAGGTATTGGGGTGTTAGTTTGTGGTGAAATAGATATTTTAGGGTTGTTGTTTTGCGTTTTTTGGTGTTTTTGGTTAATTCTGAGCAGTCACCATGGAGAAGTAAAGCGTGGGGGGACCATGCTTTAAAAGACCCCCGTCTCCCAGGCTCTAATGTATTGGCTCTGTAGTCAGTACTGAACACTGGGGAAACTGGTACTTGTCTAAAGTATGTGAAAACAAAAACACAAGGGAAATCTAATGGGAAAAACTGGGTATTCAGGGAAATAAGTGGAATTTATTATTTTTTTTTTTTTCTGTTCACTTTTTAATCTCTTTTACCAAAGTTTACTTATTTTACAATATACATCCTACTTACAATCACATGTTTACATGAGCTCTTTAGTGAGGTAGTTTGGTTCTTTTGTGGCACGGCTTTGTATTTACTGTGTACTTTTTAATATATAAAATAGGAACACACACTGACCCACACAGTGTCATGTGATACTGTGACATAGAGCTTTCCCATGATGCATTGGGGTGCAGTTGAATTTTTAAATTTGATTAATAATTAAGGAATTATGTATGGAGGATTTTTTCTGAGGTATTGGGGTGTTAGTTTGTGGTGAAATAGATATTTTAGGGTTTTTTTTTTTTTTTTTTTGGTGTTTTTGGTTAATTCTGAGCAGTCACCATGGAGAAGTAAAGCGTGGGGGGACCATGCTTTAAAAGACCCCCGTCTCCCAGGCTCTAATGTATTGGCTCTGTAGTCAGTACTGAACACTGGGAAACTGGTACTTGTCTAAAGTATGTGAAATCAAAAACACAAGGGAAATCTAATGGGAAAAACTGGGTATTCAGGGAAATAAGTGGAATTTATTATTATTATTTTTTTTTCTGTTCACTTTTTAATCTCTTTTACCAAAGTTTACTTATTTTACAATATACATCCTACTTACAATCACATGTTTACATGAGCTCTTTAGTGAGGTAGTTTGGTTCTTTTGTGGCACGGCTTTGTATTTACTGTGTACTTTTTAATATATAAAATAGGAACACACACTGACCCACACAGTGTCATGTGATACTGTGACATAGAGCTTTCCCATGATGCATTGGGGTGCAGTTGAATTTTTAAATTTGATTAATAATTAAGGAATTATGTATGGAGGATTTTTTCTGAGGTATTGGGGTGTTAGTTTGTGGTGAAATAGATATTTTAGGGTTTTTTTTTTTTTTTTTTGGTGTTTTTGGTTAATTCTGAGCAGTCACCATGGAGAAGTAAAGCGTGGGGGGACCATGCTTTAAAAGACCCCCGTCTCCCAGGCTCTAATGTATTGGCTCTGTAGTCAGTACTGAACACTGGGAAACTGGTACTTGTCTAAAGTATGTGAAATCAAAAACACAAGGGAAATCTAATGGGAAAGACTGGGTATTCAGGGAAATAAGTGGAATTTATTATTATTTTTTTTTTTCTGTCCACTTTTTAATCTCTTTTACCAAAGTTTACTTATTTTACAATATACATCCTACTTACAATCACATGTTTACATGTGCTCTTTAGTGAGGTAGTTTGGTTCTTTTGTGGCACGGCTTTGTATTTACTGTGTACTTTTTAATATATAAAATAGGAACACACTGACCCACACAGTGTCATGTGATACTGTGACATAGAGCTTTCCCATGATGCATTGGGGTGCAGTTGAATTTTTAAATTTGATTAATAATTAAGGAATTATGTATGGAGGATTTTTTCTGAGGTATTGGGGTGTTAGTTTGTGGTGAAATAGATATTTTAGGGTTGTTGTTTTGCGTTTTTTGGTGTTTTTGGTTAATTCTGAGCAGTCACCATGGAGAAGTAAAGCGTGGGGGGACCATGCTTTAAAAGACCCCCGTCTCCCAGGCTCTAATGTATTGGCTCTGTAGTCAGTACTGAACACTGGGGAAACTGGTACTTGTCTAAAGTATGTGAAAACAAAAACACAAGGGAAATCTAATGGGAAAAACTGGGTATTCAGGGAAATAAGTGGAATTTATTATTATTTTTTTTTCTGTTCACTTTTTAATCTCTTTTACCAAAGTTTACTTATTTTACAATATACATCCTACTTACAATCACATGTTTACATGAGCTCTTTAGTGAGGTAGTTTGGTTCTTTTGTGGCACGGCTTTGTATTTACTGTGTACTTTTTAATATATAAAATAGGAACACACACTGACCCACACAGTGTCATGTGATACTGTGACATAGAGCTTTCCCATGATGCATTGGGGTGCAGTTGAATTTTTAAATTTGATTAATAATTAAGGAATTATGTATGGAGGATTTTTTTCTGAGGTATTGGGGTGTTAGTTTGTGGTGAAATAGATATTTTAGGGTTGTTGTTTTGCGTTTTTTGGTGTTTTTGGTTAATTCTGAGCAGTCACCATGGAGAAGTAAAGCGTGGGGGGACCATGCTTTAAAAGACCCCCCGTCTCCCAGGCTCTAATGTATTGGCTCTGTAGTCAGTACTGAACACTGGGAAACTGGTACTTGTCTAAAGTATGTGAAAACAAAAACACAAGGGAAATCTAATGGGAAAAACTGGGAATTCAGGGAAATAAGTGGAATTTATTATTTTTTTTTTTTCTGTTCACTTTTTAATCTCTTTTACCAAAGTTTACTTATTTTACAATATACATCCTACTTACAATCACATGTTTACATGAGCTCTTTAGTGAGGTAGTTTGGTTCTTTTGTGGCACGGCTTTGTATTTACTGTGTACTTTTTAATATATAAAATAGGAACACACACTGACCCACACAGTGTCATGTGATACTGTGACATAGAGCTTTCCCATGATGCATTGGGGTGCAGTTGAATTTTTAAATTTGATTAATAATTAAGGAATTATGTATGGAGGATTTTTTCTGAGGTATTGGGGTGTTAGTTTGTGGTGAAATAGATATTTTAGGGTTTTTTTTTTTTTTTTTTGGTGTTTTTGGTTAATTCTGAGCAGTCACCATGGAGAAGTAAAGCGTGGGGGGACCATGCTTTAAAAGACCCCCGTCTCCCAGGCTCTAATGTATTGGCTCTGTAGTCAGTACTGAACACTGGGAAACTGGTACTTGTCTAAAGTATGTGAAATCAAAAACACAAGGGAAATCTAATGGGAAAGACTGGGTATTCAGGGAAATAAGTGGAATTTATTATTATTTTTTTTTTCTGTTCACTTTTTAATCTCTTTTACCAAAGTTTACTTATTTTACAATATACATCCTACTTACAATCACATGTGTTCCATGAGCTCTTTAGTGAGGTAGTTTGGTTCTTTTTTGGCACGGCTTTGTATTTACTGTGTACTTTTTAATATATAAAATAGGAACACACACTGACCCACACAGTGTCATGTGATACTGTGACATAGAGCTTTCCCATGATGCATTGGGGTGCAGTTGAATTTTTAAATTTGATTAATAATTAAGGAATTATGTATGGAGGATTTTTTCTGAGGTATTGGGGTGTTAGTTTGTGGTGAAATAGATATTTTAGGGTTGTTGTTTTGCGTTTTTTGGTGTTTTTGGTTAATTCTGAGCAGTCACCATGGAGAAGTAAAGCGTGGGGGGACCATGCTTTAAAAGACCCCCGTCTCCCAGGCTCTAATGTATTGGCTCTGTAGTCAGTACTGAACACTGGGGAAACTGGTACTTGTCTAAAGTATGTGAAAACAAAAACACAAGGGAAATCTAATGGGAAAAACTGGGTATTCAGGGAAATAAGTGGAATTTATTATTATTTTTTTTTTCTGTTCACTTTTTAATCTCTTTTACCAAAGTTTACTTATTTTACAATATACATCCTACTTACAATCACATGTTTACATGAGCTCTTTAGTGAGGTAGTTTGGTTCTTTTGTGGCACGGCTTTGTATTTACTGTGTACTTTTTAATATATAAAATAGGAACACACACTGACCCACACAGTGTCATGTGATACTGTGACATAGAGCTTTCCCATGATGCATTGGGGTGCAGTTGAATTTTTAAATTTGATTAATAATTAAGGAATTATGTATGGAGGATTTTTTCTGAGGTATTGGGGTGTTAGTTTGTGGTGAAATAGATATTTTAGGGTTTTTTTTTTTTTTTTTTGGTGTTTTTGGTTAATTCTGAGCAGTCACCATGGAGAAGTAAAGCGTGGGGGGACCATGCTTTAAAAGACCCCCGTCTCCCAGGCTCTAATGTATTGGCTCTGTAGTCAGTACTGAACACTGGGAAACTGGTACTTGTCTAAAGTATGTGAAATCAAAAACACAAGGGAAATCTAATGGGAAAAACTGGGTATTCAGGGAAATAAGTGGAATTTATTATTATTATTTTTTTTTCTGTTCACTTTTTAATCTCTTTTACCAAAGTTTACTTATTTTACAATATACATCCTACTTACAATCACATGTGTTCCATGAGCTCTTTAGTGAGGTAGTTTGGTTCTTTTGTGGCACGGCTTTGTATTTACTGTGTACTTTTTAATATATAAAATAGGAACACACACTGACCCACACAGTGTCATGTGATACTGTGACATAGAGCTTTCCCATGATGCATTGGGGTGCAGTTGAATTTTTAAATTTGATTAATAATTAAGGAATTATGTATGGAGGATTTTTTCTGAGGTATTGGGGTGTTAGTTTGTGGTGAAATAGATATTTTAGGGTTTTTTTTTTTTTTTTTTTTTGGTGTTTTTGGTTAATTCTGAGCAGTCACCATGGAGAAGTAAAGCGTGGGGGGACCATGCTTTAAAAGACCCCCCGTCTCCCAGGCTCTAATGTATTGGCTCTGTAGTCAGTACTGAACACTGCGAAACTGGTACTTGTCTAAAGTATGTGAAAACAAAAACACAAGGGAAATCTAATGGGAAAAACTGGGAATTCAGGGAAATAAGTGGAATTTATTATTTTTTTTTTTCTGTTCACTTTTTAATCTCTTTTACCAAAGTTTACTTATTTTACAATATACATCCTACTTACAATCACATGTTTACATGAGCTCTTTAGTGAGGTAGTTTGGTTCTTTTGTGGCACGGCTTTGTATTTACTGTGTACTTTTTAATATATAAAATAGGAACACACACTGACCCACACAGTGTCATGTGATACTGTGACATAGAGCTTTCCCATGATGCATTGGGGTGCAGTTGAATTTTTAAATTTGATTAATAATTAAGGAATTATGTATGGAGGATTTTTTCTGAGGTATTGGGGTGTTAGTTTGTGGTGAAATAGATATTTTAGGGTTTTTTTTTTTTTTTTTGGTGTTTTTGGTTAATTCTGAGCAGTCACCATGGAGAAGTAAAGCGTGGGGGGACCATGCTTTAAAAGACCCCCGTCTCCCAGGCTCTAATGTATTGGCTCTGTAGTCAGTACTGAACACTGGGAAACTGGTACTTGTCTAAAGTATGTGAAATCAAAAACACAAGGGAAATCTAATGGGAAAAACTGGGTATTCAGGGAAATAAGTGGAATTTATTATTATTTTTTTTTTCTGTCCACTTTTTAATCTCTTTTACCAAAGTTTACTTATTTTACAATATACATCCTACTTACAATCACATGTTTACATGTGCTCTTTAGTGAGGTAGTTTGGTTCTTTTGTGGCACGGCTTTGTATTTACTGTGTACTTTTTAATATATAAAATAGGAACACACACTGACCCACACAGTGTCATGTGATACTGTGACATAGAGCTTTCCCATGATGCATTGGGGTGCAGTTGAATTTTTAAATTTGATTAATAATTAAGGAATTATGTATGGAGGATTTTTTCTGAGGTATTGGGGTGTTAGTTTGTGGTGAAATAGATATTTTAGGGTTGTTGTTTTGCGTTTTTTGGTGTTTTTGGTTAATTCTGAGCAGTCACCATGGAGAAGTAAAGCGTGGGGGGACCATGCTTTAAAAGACCCCCGTCTCCCAGGCTCTAATGTATTGGCTCTGTAGTCAGTACTGAACACTGGGAAACTGGTACTTGTCTAAAGTATGTGAAATCAAAAACACAAGGGAAATCTAATGGGAAAGACTGGGTATTCAGGGAAATAAGTGGAATTTATTATTATTTTTTTTTTCTGTTCACTTTTTAATCTCTTTTACCAAAGTTTACTTATTTTACAATATACATCCTACTTACAATCACATGTGTTCCATGAGCTCTTTAGTGAGGTAGTTTGGTTCTTTTTTGGCACGGCTTTGTATTTACTGTGTACTTTTTAATATATAAAATAGGAACACACACTGACCCACACAGTGTCATGTGATACTGTGACATAGAGCTTTCCCATGATGCATTGGGGTGCAGTTGAATTTTTAAATTTGATTAATAATTAAGGAATTATGTATGGAGGATTTTTTCTGAGGTATTGGGGTGTTAGTTTGTGGTGAAATAGATATTTTAGGGTTGTTGTTTTGCGTTTTTTGGTGTTTTTGGTTAATTCTGAGCAGTCACCATGGAGAAGTAAAGCGTGGGGGGACCATGCTTTAAAAGACCCCCGTCTCCCAGGCTCTAATGTATTGGCTCTGTAGTCAGTACTGAACACTGGGAAACTGGTACTTGTCTAAAGTATGTGAAATCAAAAACACAAGGGAAATCTAATGGGAAAGACTGGGTATTCAGGGAAATAAGTGGAATTTATTATTATTTTTTTTTTCTGTCCACTTTTTAATCTCTTTTACCAAAGTTTACTTATTTTACAATATACATCCTACTTACAATCACATGTTTACATGTGCTCTTTAGTGAGGTAGTTTGGTTCTTTTGTGGCACGGCTTTGTATTTACTGTGTACTTTTTAATATATAAAATAGGAACACACACTGACCCACACAGTGTCATGTGATACTGTGACATAGAGCTTTCCCATGATGCATTGGGGTGCAGTTGAATTTTTAAATTTGATTAATAATTAAGGAATTATGTATGGAGGATTTTTTCTGAGGTATTGGGGTGTTAGTTTGTGGTGAAATAGATATTTTAGGGTTGTTGTTTTGCGTTTTTTGGTGTTTTTGGTTAATTCTGAGCAGTCACCATGGAGAAGTAAAGCGTGGGGGGACCATGCTTTAAAAGACCCCCGTCTCCCAGGCTCTAATGTATTGGCTCTGTAGTCAGTACTGAACACTGGGGGAACTGGTACTTGTCTAAAGTATGTGAAAACAAAAACACAAGGGAAATCTAATGGGAAAAACTGGGTATTCAGGGAAATAAGTGGAATTTATTATTATTTTTTTTTTCTGTTCACTTTTTAATCTCTTTTACCAAAGTTTACTTATTTTACAATATACATCCTACTTACAATCACATGTTTACATGAGCTCTTTAGTGAGGTAGTTTGGTTCTTTTGTGGCACGGCTTTGTATTTACTGTGTACTTTTTAATATATAAAATAGGAACACACACTGACCCACACAGTGTCATGTGATACTGTGACATAGAGCTTTCCCATGATGCATTGGGGTGCAGTTGAATTTTTAAATTTGATTAATAATTAAGGAATTATGTATGGAGGATTTTTTCTGAGGTATTGGGGTGTTAGTTTGTGGTGAAATAGATATTTTAGGGTTGTTGTTTTGCGTTTTTTGGTGTTTTTGGTTAATTCTGAGCAGTCACCATGGAGAAGTAAAGCGTGGGGGGACCATGCTTTAAAAGACTCCCGTCTCCCAGGCTCTAATGTATTGGCTCTGTAGTCAGTACTGAACACTGGGAAACTGGTACTTGTCTAAAGTATGTGAAATCAAAAACACAAGGGAAATCTAATGGGAAAAACTGGGTATTCAGGGAAATAAGTGGAATTTATTATTTTTTTTTTTTTTTCTGTTCACTTTTTAATCTCTTTTACCAAAGTTTACTTATTTTACAATATACATCCTACTTACAATCACATGTTTACATGAGCTCTTTAGTGAGGTACTTTGGTTCTTTTGTGGCACGGCTTTGTATTTACTGTGTACTTTTTAATATATAAAATAGGAAAACACACTGACCCACACAGTGTCATGTGATACTGTGACATAGAGCTTTCCCATGATGCATTGGGGTGCAGTTGAATTTTTAAATTTGATTAATAATTAAGGAATTATGTATGGAGGATTTTTTCTGAGGTATTGGGGTGTTAGTTTGTGGTGAAATAGATATTTTAGGGTTTTTTTTTTTTTTTTGGTGTTTTTGGTTAATTCTGAGCAGTCACCATGGAGAAGTAAAGCGTGGGGGGACCATGCTTTAAAAGACCCCCGTCTCCCAGGCTCTAATGTATTGGCTCTGTAGTCAGTACTGAACACTGGGAAACTGGTACTTGTCTAAAGTATGTGAAATCAAAAACACAAGGGAAATCTAATGGGAAAAACTGGGTATTCAGGGAAATAAGTGGAATTTATTATTTTTTTTTTCTGTTCACTTTTTAATCTCTTTTACCAAAGTTTACTTATTTTACAATATACATCCTACTTACAATCACATGTTTACATGAGCTCTTTAGTGAGGTAGTTTGGTTCTTTTGTGGCACGGCTTTGTATTTACTGTGTACTTTTTAATATATAAAATAGGAACACACACTGACCCACACAGTGTCATGTGATACTGTGACATAGAGCTTTCCCATGATGCATTGGGGTGCAGTTGAATTTTTAAATTTGATTAATAATTAAGGAATTATGTATGGAGGATTTTTTCTGAGGTATTGGGGTGTTAGTTTGTGGTGAAATAGATATTTTAGGGTTGTTGTTTTGCGTTTTTTGGTGTTTTTGGTTAATTCTGAGCAGTCACCATGGAGAAGTAAAGCGTGGGGGGACCATGCTTTGAAAGACCCCCGTCTCCCAGGCTCTAATGTATTGGCTCTGTAGTCAGTACTGAACACTGGGAAACTGGTACTTGTCTAAAGTATGTGAAAACAAAAACACAAGGGAAATCTAATGGGAAAAACTGGGTATTCAGGGAAATAAGTGGAATTTATTATTATTTTTTTTTTCTGTTCACTTTTTAATCTCTTTTACCAAAGTTTACTTATTTTACAATATACATCCTACTTACAATCACATGTTTACATGAGCTCTTTAGTGAGGTAGTTTGGTTCTTTTGTGGCACGGCTTTGTATTTACTGTGTACTTTTTAATATATAAAATAGGAACACACACTGACCCACACAGTGTCATGTGATACTGTGACATAGAGCTTTCCCATGATGCATTGGGGTGCAGTTGAATTTTTAAATTTGATTAATAATTAAGGAATTATGTATGGAGGATTTTTTCTGAGGTATTGGGGTGTTAGTTTGTGGTGAAATAGATATTTTAGGGTTGTTGTTTTGCGTTTTTTGGTGTTTTTGGTTAATTCTGAGCAGTCACCATGGAGAAGTAAAGCGTGGGGGGACCATGCTTTAAAAGACCCCCGTCTCCCAGGCTCTAATGTATTGGCTCTGTAGTCAGTACTGAACACTGGGAAACTGGTACTTGTCTAAAGTATGTGAAAACAAAAACACAAGGGAAATCTAATGGGAAAAACTGGGAATTCAGGGAAATAAGTGGAATTTATTATTATTTTTTTTTCTGTTCACTTTTTAATCTCTTTTACCAAAGTTTACTTATTTTACAATATACATCCTACTTACAATCACATGTGTTCCATGAGCTCTTTAGTGAGGTAGTTTGGTTCTTTTTTGGCACGGCTTTGTATTTACTGTGTACTTTTTAATATATAAAATAGGAACACACACTGACCCACACAGTGTCATGTGATACTGTGACATAGAGCTTTCCCATGATGCATTGGGGTGCAGTTGAATTTTTAAATTTGATTAATAATTAAGGAATTATGTATGGAGGATTTTTTCTGAGGTATTGGGGTGTTAGTTTGTGGTGAAATAGATATTTTAGGGTTGTTGTTTTGCGTTTTTTGGTGTTTTTGGTTAATTCTGAGCAGTCACCATGGAGAAGTAAAGCGTGGGGGGACCATGCTTTAAAAGACCCCCGTCTCCCAGGCTCTAATGTATTGGCTCTGTAGTCAGTACTGAACACTGGGAAACTGGTACTTGTCTAAAGTATGTGAAAACAAAAACACAAGGGAAATCTAATGGGAAAAACTGGGTATTCAGGGAAATAAGTGGAATTTATTATTATTTTTTTTTTCTGTTCACTTTTTAATCTCTTTTACCAAAGTTTACTTATTTTACAATATACATCCTACTTACAATCACATGTTTACATGAGCTCTTTAGTGAGGTACTTTGGTTCTTTTGTGGCACGGCTTTGTATTTACTGTGTACTTTTTAATATATAAAATAGGAACACACACTGACCCACACAGTGTCATGTGATACTGTGACATAGAGCTTTCCCATGATGCATTGGGGTGCAGTTGAATTTTTAAATTTGATTAATAATTAAGGAATTATGTATGGAGGATTTTTTCTGAGGTATTGGGGTGTTAGTTTGTGGTGAAATAGATATTTTAGGGTTTTTTTTTTTTTTTTTGGTGTTTTTGGTTAATTCTGAGCAGTCACCATGGAGAAGTAAAGCGTGGGGGGACCATGCTTTAAAATACCCCCGTCTCCCAGGCTCTAATGTATTGGCTCTGTAGTCAGTACTGAACACTGGGAAACTGGTACTTGTCTAAAGTATGTGAAATCAAAAACACAAGGGAAATCTAATGGGAAAAACTGGGTATTCAGGGAAATAAGTGGAATTTATTATTTTTTTTTTTCTGTTCACTTTTTAATCTCTTTTACCAAAGTTTACTTATTTTACAATATACATCCTACTTACAATCACATGTGTTCCATGAGCTCCTTAGTGAGGTAGTTTGGTTCTTTTTTGGCACGGCTTTGTATTTACTGTGTACTTTTTAATATATAAAATAGGAACACACACTGACCCACACAGTGTCATGTGATACTGTGACATAGAGCTTTCCCATGATGCATTGGGGTGCAGTTGAATTTTTAAATTTGATTAATAATTAAGGAATTATGTATGGAGGATTTTTTCTGAGGTATTGGGGTGTTAGTTTGTGGTGAAATAGATATTTTAGGGTTGTTGTTTTGCGTTTTTTGGTGTTTTTGGTTAATTCTGAGCAGTCACCATGGAGAAGTAAAGCGTGGGGGGACCATGCTTTGAAAGACCCCCGTCTCCCAGGCTCTAATGTATTGGCTCTGTAGTCAGTACTGAACACTGGGAAACTGGTACTTGTCTAAAGTATGTGAAAACAAAAACACAAGGGAAATCTAATGGGAAAAACTGGGTATTCAGGGAAATAAGTGGAATTTATTATTATTTTTTTTTTCTGTTCACTTTTTAATCTCTTTTACCAAAGTTTACTTATTTTACAATATACATCCTACTTACAATCACATGTTTACATGAGCTCTTTAGTGAGGTACTTTGGTTCTTTTGTGGCACGGCTTTGTATTTACTGTGTACTTTTTAATATATAAAATAGGAACACACACTGACCCACACAGTGTCATGTGATACTGTGACATAGAGCTTTCCCATGATGCATTGGGGTGCAGTTGAATTTTTAAATTTGATTAATAATTAAGGAATTATGTATGGAGGATTTTTTCTGAGGTATTGGGGTGTTAGTTTGTGGTGAAATAGATATTTTAGGGTTTTTTTTTTTTTTTTGGTGTTTTTGGTTAATTCTGAGCAGTCACCATGGAGAAGTAAAGCGTGGGGGGACCATGCTTTAAAATACCCCCGTCTCCCAGGCTCTAATGTATTGGCTCTGTAGTCAGTACTGAACACTGGGAAACTGGTACTTGTCTAAAATATGTGAAATCAAAAACACAAGGGAAATCTAATGGGAAAAACTGGGTATTCAGGGAAATAAGTGGAATTTATTATTATTTTTTTTTTCTGTTCACTTTTTAATCTCTTTTACCAAAGTTTACTTATTTTACAATATACATCCTACTTACAATCACATGTTTACATGAGCTCTTTAGTGAGGTAGTTTGGTTCTTTTGTGGCACGGCTTTGTATTTACTGTGTACTTTTTAATATATAAAATAGGAACACACACTGACCCACACAGTGTCATGTGATACTGTGACATAGAGCTTTCCCATGATGCATTGGGGTGCAGTTGAATTTTTAAATTTGATTAATAATTAAGGAATTATGTATGGAGGATTTTTTCTGAGGTATTGGGGTGTTAGTTTGTGGTGAAATAGATATTTTAGGGTTGTTGTTTTGCGTTTTTTGGTGTTTTTGGTTAATTCTGAGCAGTCACCATGGAGAAGTAAAGCGTGGGGGGACCATGCTTTAAAAGACCCCCGTCTCCCAGGCTCTAATGTATTGGCTCTGTAGTCAGTACTGAACACTGGGAAACTGGTACTTGTCTAAAGTATGTGAAAACAAAAACACAAGGGAAATCTAATGGGAAAAACTGGGTATTCAGGGAAATAAGTGGAATTTATTATTATTTTTTTTTTTCTGTTCACTTTTTAATCTCTTTTACCAAAGTTTACTTATTTTACAATATACATCCTACTTACAATCACATGTTTACATGAGCTCTTTAGTGAGGTACTTTGGTTCTTTTGTGGCACGGCTTTGTATTTACTGTGTACTTTTTAATATATAAAATAGGAACACACACTGACCCACACAGTGTCATGTGATACTGTGACATAGAGCTTTCCCATGATGCATTGGGGTGCAGTTGAATTGTTAAATTTGATTAATAATTAAGGAATTATGTATGGAGGATTTTTTCTGAGGTATTGGGGTGTTAGTTTGTGGTGAAATAGATATTTTAGGGTTGTTGTTTTGCGTTTTTTGGTGTTTTTGGTTAATTCTGAGCAGTCACCATGGAGAAGTAAAGCGTGGGGGGACCATGCTTTGAAAGACCCCCGTCTCCCAGGCTCTAATGTATTGGCTCTGTAGTCAGTACTGAACACTGGGAAACTGGTACTTGTCTAAAGTATGTGAAAACAAAAACACAAGGGAAATCTAATGGGAAAAACTGGGGATTCAGGGAAATAAGTGGAATTTATTATTATTTTTTTTTTCTGTTCACTTTTTAATCTCTTTTACCAAAGTTTACTTATTTTACAATATACATCCTACTTACAATCACATGTTTACATGAGCTCTTTAGTGAGGTAGTTTGGTTCTTTTGTGGCACGGCTTTGTATTTACTGTGTACTTTTTAATATATAAAATAGGAACACACACTGACCCACACAGTGTCATGTGATACTGTGACATAGAGCTTTCCCATGATGCATTGGGGTGCAGTTGAATTTTTAAATTTGATTAATAATTAAGGAATTATGTATGGAGGATTTTTTCTGAGGTATTGGGGTGTTAGTTTGTGGTGAAATAGATATTTTAGGGTTGTTGTTTTGCGTTTTTTGGTGTTTTTGGTTAATTCTGAGCAGTCACCATGGAGAAGTAAAGCGTGGGGGGACCATGCTTTAAAAGACCCCCGTCTCCCAGACTCTAATGTATTGGCTCTGTAGTCAGTACTGAACACTGGGAAACTGGTACTTGTCTAAAGTATGTGAAAACAAAAACACAAGGGAAATCTAATGGGAAAAACTGGGAATTCAGGGAAATAAGTGGAATTTATTATTATTTTTTTTCTGTTCACTTTTTAATCTCTTTTACCAAAGTTTACTTATTTTACAATATACATCCTACTTACAATCACATGTTTACATGAGCTCTTTAGTGAGGTAGTTTGGTTCTTTTGTGGCACGGCTTTGTATTTACTGTGTACTTTTTAATATATAAAATAGGAACACACACTGACCCACACAGTGTCATGTGATACTGTGACATAGAGCTTTCCCATGATGCATTGGGGTGCAGTTGAATTTTTAAATTTGATTAATAATTAAGGAATTATGTATGGAGGATTTTTTCTGAGGTATTGGGGTGTTAGTTTGTGGTGAAATAGATATTTTAGGGTTGTTGTTTTGCGTTTTTTGGTGTTTTTGGTTAATTCTGAGCAGTCACCATGGAGAAGTAAAGCGTGGGGGGACCATGCTTTAAAACACCCCCGTCTCCCAGGCTCTAATGTATTGGCTCTGTAGTCAGTACTGAACACTGGGAAACTGGTACTTGTCTAAAGTATGTGAAAACAAAAACACAAGGGAAATCTAATGGGAAAAACTGGGTATTCAGGGAAATAAGTGGAATTTATTATTATTTTTTTTTTTCTGTTCACTTTTTAATCTCTTTTACCAAAGTTTACTTATTTTACAATATACATCCTACTTACAATCACATGTTTACATGAGCTCTTTAGTGAGGTACTTTGGTTCTTTTGTGGCACGGCTTTGTATTTACTGTGTACTTTTTAATATATAAAATAGGAACACACACTGACCCACACAGTGTCATGTGATACTGTGACATAGAGCTTTCCCATGATGCATTGGGGTGCAGTTGAATTTTTAAATTTGATTAATAATTAAGGAATTATGTATGGAGGATTTTTTCTGAGGTATTGGGGTGTTAGTTTGTGGTGAAATAGATATTTTAGGGTTGTTGTTTTGCGTTTTTTGGTGTTTTTGGTTAATTCTGAGCAGTCACCATGGAGAAGTAAAGCGTGGGGGGACCATGCTTTAAAAGACCCCCGTCTCCCAGACTCTAATGTATTGGCTCTGTAGTCAGTACTGAACACTGGGAAACTGGTACTTGTCTAAAGTATGTGAAAACAAAAACACAAGGGAAATCTAATGGGAAAAACTGGGAATTCAGGGAAATAAGTGGAATTTATTATTATTTTTTTTTCTGTTCACTTTTTAATCTCTTTTACCAAAGTTTACTTATTTTACAATATACATCCTACTTACAATCACATGTGTTCCATGAGCTCTTTAGTGAGGTAGTTTGGTTCTTTTTTGGCACGGCTTTGTATTTACTGTGTACTTTTTAATATATAAAATAGGAACACACACTGACCCACACAGTGTCATGTGATACTGTGACATAGAGCTTTCCCATGATGCATTGGGGTGCAGTTGAATTTTTAAATTTGATTAATAATTAAGGAATTATGTATGGAGGATTTTTTCTGAGGTATTGGGGTGTTAGTTTGTGGTGAAATAGATATTTTAGGGTTTTTTTTTTTTTTTTGGTGTTTTTGGTTAATTCTGAGCAGTCACCATGGAGAAGTAAAGCGTGCGGGGACCATGCTTTAAAAGACCCCCGTCTCCCAGGCTCTAATGTATTGGCTCTGTAGTCAGTACTGAACACTGGGAAACTGGTACTTGTCTAAAGTATGTGAAATCAAAAACACAAGGGAAATCTAATGGGAAAAACTGGGTATTCAGGGAAATAAGTGGAATTTATTATTTTTTTTTTCTGTTCACTTTTTAATCTCTTTTACCAAAGTTTACTTATTTTACAATATACATCCTACTTACAATCACATGTGTTCCATGAGCTCTTTAGTGAGGTAGTTTGGTTCTTTTTTGGCACGGCTTTGTATTTACTGTGTACTTTTTAATATATAAAATAGGAACACACACTGACCCACACAGTGTCATGTGATACTGTGACATAGAGCTTTCCCATGATGCATTGGGGTGCAGTTGAATTTTTAAATTTGATTAATAATTAAGGAATTATGTATGGAGGATTTTTTCTGAGGTATTGGGGTGTTAGTTTGTGGTGAAATAGATATTTTAGGGTTGTTGTTTTGCGTTTTTTGGTGTTTTTGGTTAATTCTGAGCAGTCACCATGGAGAAGTAAAGCGTGCGGGGACCATGCTTTAAAAGACCCCCGTCTCCCAGGCTCTAATGTATTGGCTCTGTAGTCAGTACTGAACACTGGGAAACTGGTACTTGTCTAAAGTATGTGAAATCAAAAACACAAGGGAAATCTAATGGGAAAAACTGGGTATTCAGGGAAATAAGTGGAATTTATTATTTTTTTTTTTCTGTTCACTTTTTAATCTCTTTTACCAAAGTTTACTTATTTTACAATATACATCCTATTTACAATCACATGTGTTCCATGAGCTCTTTAGTGAGGTAGTTTGGTTCTTTTTTGGCACGGCTTTGTATTTACTGTGTACTTTTTAATATATAAAATAGGAACACACACTGACCCACACAGTGTCATGTGATACTGTGACATAGAGCTTTCCCATGATGCATTGGGGTGCAGTTGAATTTTTAAATTTGATTAATAATTAAGGAATTATGTATGGAGGATTTTTTCTGAGGTATTGGGGTGTTAGTTTGTGGTGAAATAGATATTTTAGGGTTGTTGTTTTGCGTTTTTTGGTGTTTTTGGTTAATTCTGAGCAGTCACCATGGAGAAGTAAAGCGTGGGGGGACCATGCTTTGAAAGACCCCCGTCTCCCAGGCTCTAATGTATTGGCTCTGTAGTCAGTACTGAACACTGGGAAACTGGTACTTGTCTAAAGTATGTGAAAACAAAAACACAAGGGAAATCTAATGGGAAAAACTGGGGATTCAGGGAAATAAGTGGAATTTATTATTATTTTTTTTTTCTGTTCACTTTTTAATCTCTTTTACCAAAGTTTACTTATTTTACAATATACATCCTACTTACAATCACATGTTTACATGAGCTCTTTAGTGAGGTAGTTTGGTTCTTTTGTGGCACGGCTTTGTATTTACTGTGTACTTTTTAATATATAAAATAGGAACACACACTGACCCACACAGTGTCATGTGATACTGTGACATAGAGCTTTCCCATGATGCATTGGGGTGCAGTTTAATTTTTAAATTTGATTAATAATTAAGGAATTATGTATGGAGGATTTTTTCTGAGGTATTGGGGTGTTAGTTTGTGGTGAAATAGATATTTTAGGGTTGTTGTTTTGCGTTTTTTGGTGTTTTTGGTTAATTCTGAGCAGTCACCATGGAGAAGTAAAGCGTGGGGGGACCATGCTTTAAAAGACCCCCGTCTCCCAGACTCTAATGTATTGGCTCTGTAGTCAGTACTGAACACTGGGAAACTGGTACTTGTCTAAAGTATGTGAAAACAAAAACACAAGGGAAATCTAATGGGAAAAACTGGGAATTCAGGGAAATAAGTGGAATTTATTATTATTTTTTTTTCTGTTCACTTTTTAATCTCTTTTACCAAAGTTTACTTATTTTACAATATACATCCTACTTACAATCACATGTTTACATGAGCTCTTTAGTGAGGTAGTTTGGTTCTTTTGTGGCACGGCTTTGTATTTACTGTGTACTTTTTAATATATAAAATAGGAACACACACTGACCCACACAGTGTCATGTGATACTGTGACATAGAGCTTTCCCATGATGCATTGGGGTGCAGTTGAATTTTTAAATTTGATTAATAATTAAGGAATTATGTATGGAGGATTTTTTCTGAGGTATTGGGGTGTTAGTTTGTGGTGAAATAGATATTTTAGGGTTTTTTTTTTTTTTTTTTTTTGGTGTTTTTGGTTAATTCTGAGCAGTCACCATGGAGAAGTAAAGCGTGCGGGGACCATGCTTTAAAAGACCCCCGTCTCCCAGGCTCTAATGTATTGGCTCTGTAGTCAGTACTGAACACTGGGAAACTGGTACTTGTCTAAAGTATGTGAAATCAAAAACACAAGGGAAATCTAATGGGAAAAACTGGGTATTCAGGGAAATAAGTGGAATTTATTATTTTTTTTTTCTGTTCACTTTTTAATCTCTTTTACCAAAGTTTACTTATTTTACAATATACATCCTACTTACAATCACATGTGTTCCATGAGCTCTTTAGTGAGGTAGTTTGGTTCTTTTTTGGCACGGCTTTGTATTTACTGTGTACTTTTTAATATATAAAATAGGAACACACACTGACCCACACAGTGTCATGTGATACTGTGACATAGAGCGTTCCCATGATGCATTGGGGTGCAGTTGAATTTTTAAATTTGATTAATAATTAAGGAATTATGTATGGAGGATTTTTTCTGAGGTATTGGGGTGTTAGTTTGTGGTGAAATAGATATTTTAGGGTTGTTGTTTTGCGTTTTTTGGTGTTTTTGGTTAATTCTGAGCAGTCACCATGGAGAAGTAAAGCGTGCGGGGACCATGCTTTAAAAGACCCCCGTCTCCCAGGCTCTAATGTATTGGCTCTGTAGTCAGTACTGAACACTGGGAAACTGGTACTTGTCTAAAGTATGTGAAATCAAAAACACAAGGGAAATCTAATGGGAAAAACTGGGTATTCAGGGAAATAAGTGGAATTTATTATTTTTTTTTTTCTGTTCACTTTTTAATCTCTTTTACCAAAGTTTACTTATTTTACAATATACATCCTATTTACAATCACATGTGTTCCATGAGCTCTTTAGTGAGGTAGTTTGGTTCTTTTTTGGCACGGCTTTGTATTTACTGTGTACTTTTTAATATATAAAATAGGAACACACACTGACCCACACAGTGTCATGTGATACTGTGACATAGAGCTTTCCCATGATGCATTGGGGTGCAGTTGAATTTTTAAATTTGATTAATAATTAAGGAATTATGTATGGAGGATTTTTTCTGAGGTATTGGGGTGTTAGTTTGTGGTGAAATAGATATTTTAGGGTTGTTGTTTTGCGTTTTTTGGTGTTTTTGGTTAATTCTGAGCAGTCACCATGGAGAAGTAAAGCGTGGGGGGACCATGCTTTGAAAGACCCCCGTCTCCCAGGCTCTAATGTATTGGCTCTGTAGTCAGTACTGAACACTGGGAAACTGGTACTTGTCTAAAGTATGTGAAAACAAAAACACAAGGGAAATCTAATGGGAAAAACTGGGGATTCAGGGAAATAAGTGGAATTTATTATTATTTTTTTTTTCTGTTCACTTTTTAATCTCTTTTACCAAAGTTTACTTATTTTACAATATACATCCTACTTACAATCACATGTTTACATGAGCTCTTTAGTGAGGTAGTTTGGTTCTTTTGTGGCACGGCTTTGTATTTACTGTGTACTTTTTAATATATAAAATAGGAACACACACTGACCCACACAGTGTCATGTGATACTGTGACATAGAGCTTTCCCATGATGCATTGGGGTGCAGTTTAATTTTTAAATTTGATTAATAATTAAGGAATTATGTATGGAGGATTTTTTCTGAGGTATTGGGGTGTTAGTTTGTGGTGAAATAGATATTTTAGGGTTGTTGTTTTGCGTTTTTTGGTGTTTTTGGTTAATTCTGAGCAGTCACCATGGAGAAGTAAAGCGTGGGGGGACCATGCTTTAAAAGACCCCCGTCTCCCAGACTCTAATGTATTGGCTCTGTAGTCAGTACTGAACACTGGGAAACTGGTACTTGTCTAAAGCATGTGAAAACAAAAACACAAGGGAAATCTAATGGGAAAAACTGGGAATTCAGGGAAATAAGTGGAATTTATTATTATTTTTTTTTCTGTTCACTTTTTAATCTCTTTTACCAAAGTTTACTTATTTTACAATATACATCCTACTTACAATCACATGTTTACATGAGCTCTTTAGTGAGGTAGTTTGGTTCTTTTGTGGCACGGCTTTGTATTTACTGTGTACTTTTTAATATATAAAATAGGAACACACACTGACCCACACAGTGTCATGTGATACTGTGACATAGAGCTTTCCCATGATGCATTGGGGTGCAGTTGAATTTTTAAATTTGATTAATAATTAAGGAATTATGTATGGAGGATTTTTTCTGAGGTATTGGGGTGTTAGTTTGTGGTGAAATAGATATTTTAGGGTTTTTTTTTTTTTTTTTTTTTGGTGTTTTTGGTTAATTCTGAGCAGTCACCATGGAGAAGTAAAGCGTGCGGGGACCATGCTTTAAAAGACCCCCGTCTCCCAGGCTCTAATGTATTGGCTCTGTAGTCAGTACTGAACACTGGGAAACTGGTACTTGTCTAAAGTATGTGAAATCAAAAACACAAGGGAAATCTAATGGGAAAAACTGGGTATTCAGGGAAATAAGTGGAATTTATTATTTTTTTTTTCTGTTCACTTTTTAATCTCTTTTACCAAAGTTTACTTATTTTACAATATACATCCTACTTACAATCACATGTGTTCCATGAGCTCTTTAGTGAGGTAGTTTGGTTCTTTTTTGGCACGGCTTTGTATTTACTGTGTACTTTTTAATATATAAAATAGGAACACACACTGACCCACACAGTGTCATGTGATACTGTGACATAGAGCGTTCCCATGATGCATTGGGGTGCAGTTGAATTTTTAAATTTGATTAATAATTAAGGAATTATGTATGGAGGATTTTTTCTGAGGTATTGGGGTGTTAGTTTGTGGTGAAATAGATATTTTAGGGTTGTTGTTTTGCGTTTTTTGGTGTTTTTGGTTAATTCTGAGCAGTCACCATGGAGAAGTAAAGCGTGCGGGGACCATGCTTTAAAAGACCCCCGTCTCCCAGGCTCTAATGTATTGGCTCTGTAGTCAGTACTGAACACTGGGAAACTGGTACTTGTCTAAAGTATGTGAAATCAAAAACACAAGGGAAATCTAATGGGAAAAACTGGGTATTCAGGGAAATAAGTGGAATTTATTATTATTTTTTTTTCTGTTCACTTTTTAATCTCTTTTACCAAAGTTTACTTATTTTACAATATACATCCTACTTACAATCACATGTTTACATGAGCTCTTTAGTGAGGTAGTTTGGTTCTTTTGTGGCACGGCTTTGTATTTACTGTGTACTTTTTAATATATAAAATAGGAACACACACTGACCCACACAGTGTCATGTGATACTGTGACATAGAGCTTTCCCATGATGCATTGGGGTGCAGTTGAATTTTTAAATTTGATTAATAATTAAGGAATTATGTATGGAGGATTTTTTCTGAGGTATTGGGGTGTTAGTTTGTGGTGAAATAGATATTTTAGGGTTGTTGTTTTGCGTTTTTTGGTGTTTTTGGTTAATTCTGAGCAGTCACCATGGAGAAGTAAAGCGTGGGGGGACCATGCTTTAAAACACCCCCGTCTCCCAGGCTCTAATGTATTGGCTCTGTAGTCAGTACTGAACACTGGGAAACTGGTACTTGTCTAAAGTATGTGAAAACAAAAACACAAGGGAAATCTAATGGGAAAAACTGGGAATTCAGGGAAATAAGTGGAATTTATTATTATTTTTTTTTCTGTTCACTTTTTAATCTCTTTTACCAAAGTTTACTTATTTTACAATATACATCCTACTTACAATCACATGTGTTCCATGAGCTCTTTAGTGAGGTAGTTTGGTTCTTTTTTGGCACGGCTTTGTATTTACTGTGTACTTTTTAATATATAAAATAGGAACACACACTGACCCACACAGTGTCATGTGATACTGTGACATAGAGCTTTCCCATGATGCATTGGGGTGCAGTTGAATTTTTAAATTTGATTAATAATTAAGGAATTATGTATGGAGGATTTTTTCTGAGGTATTGGGGTGTTAGTTTGTGGTGAAATAGATATTTTAGGGTTTTTTTTTTTTTTTTGGTGTTTTTGGTTAATTCTGAGCAGTCACCATGGAGAAGTAAAGCGTGCGGGGACCATGCTTTAAAAGACCCCCGTCTCCCAGGCTCTAATGTATTGGCTCTGTAGTCAGTACTGAACACTGGGAAACTGGTACTTGTCTAAAGTATGTGAAATCAAAAACACAAGGGAAATCTAATGGGAAAAACTGGGTATTCAGGGAAATAAGTGGAATTTATTATTTTTTTTTTTTCTGTTCACTTTTTAATCTCTTTTACCAAAGTTTACTTATTTTACAATATACATCCTACTTACAATCACATGTTTACATGAGCTCTTTAGTGAGGTAGTTTGGTTCTTTTGTGGCACGGCTTTGTATTTACTGTGTACTTTTTAATATATAAAATAGGAACACACACTGACCCACACAGTGTCATGTGATACTGTGACATAGAGCTTTCCCATGATGCATTGGGGTGCAGTTGAATTTTTAAATTTGATTAATAATTAAGGAATTATGTATGGAGGATTTTTTCTGAGGTATTGGGGTGTTAGTTTGTGGTGAAATAGATATTTTAGGGTTGTTGTTTTGCGTTTTTTGGTGTTTTTGGTTAATTCTGAGCAGTCACCATGGAGAAGTAAAGCGTGGGGGGACCATGCTTTAAAACACCCCCGTCTCCCAGGCTCTAATGTATTGGCTCTGTAGTCAGTACTGAACACTGGGAAACTGGTACTTGTCTAAAGTATGTGAAATCAAAAACACAAGGGAAATCTAATGGGAAAAACTGGGTATTCAGGGAAATAAGTGGAATTTATTATTATTATTTTTTTTTCTGTTCACTTTTTAATCTCTTTTACCAAAGTTTACTTATTTTACAATATACATCCTACTTACAATCACATGTGTTCCATGAGCTCTTTAGTGAGGTAGTTTGGTTCTTTTTTGGCACGGCTTTGTATTTACTGTGTACTTTTTAATATATAAAATAGGAACACACACTGACCCACACAGTGTCATGTGATACTGTGACATAGAGCTTTCCCATGATGCATTGGGGTGCAGTTGAATTTTTAAATTTGATTAATAATTAAGGAATTATGTATGGAGGATTTTTTCTGAGGTATTGGGGTGTTAGTTTGTGGTGAAATAGATATTTTAGGGTTTTTTTTTTTTTTTTTGGTGTTTTTGGTTAATTCTGAGCAGTCACCATGGAGAAGTAAAGCGTGCGGGGACCATGCTTTAAAAGACCCCCGTCTCCCAGGCTCTAATGTATTGGCTCTGTAGTCAGTACTGAACACTGGGAAACTGGTACTTGTCTAAAGTATGTGAAATCAAAAACACAAGGGAAATCTAATGGGAAAAACTGGGTATTCAGGGAAATAAGTGGAATTTATTATTTTTTTTTTTCTGTTCACTTTTTAATCTCTTTTACCAAAGTTTACTTATTTTACAATATACATCCTACTTACAATCACATGTTTACATGAGCTCTTTAGTGAGGTAGTTTGGTTCTTTTGTGGCACGGCTTTGTATTTACTGTGTACTTTTTAATATATAAAATAGGAACACACACTGACCCACACAGTGTCATGTGATACTGTGACATAGAGCTTTCCCATGATGCATTGGGGTGCAGTTTAATTTTTAAATTTGATTAATAATTAAGGAATTATGTATGGAGGATTTTTTCTGAGGTATTGGGGTGTTAGTTTGTGGTGAAATAGATATTTTAGGGTTGTTGTTTTGCGTTTTTTGGTGTTTTTGGTTAATTCTGAGCAGTCACCATGGAGAAGTAAAGCGTGGGGGGACCATGCTTTAAAAGACCCCCGTCTCCCAGGCTCTAATGTATTGGCTCTGTAGTCAGTACTGAACACTGGGAAACTGGTACTTGTCTAAAGTATGTGAAATCAAAAACACAAGGGAAATCTAATGGGAAAAACTGGGTATTCAGGGAAATAAGTGGAATTTATTATTATTTTTTTTCTGTTCACTTTTTAATCTCTTTTACCAAAGTTTACTTATTTTACAATATACATCCTACTTACAATCACATGTGTTCCATGAGCTCTTTAGTGAGGTAGTTTGGTTCTTTTTTGGCACGGCTTTGTATTTACTGTGTACTTTTTAATATATAAAATAGGAACACACACTGACCCACACAGTGTCATGTGATACTGTGACATAGAGCTTTCCCATGATGCATTGGGGTGCAGTTGAATTTTTAAATTTGATTAATAATTAAGGAATTATGTATGGAGGATTTTTTCTGAGGTATTGGGGTGTTAGTTTGTGGTGAAATAGATATTTTAGGGTTTTTTTTTTTTTTTTTTTTGGTGTTTTTGGTTAATTCTGAGCAGTCACCATGGAGAAGTAAAGCGTGGGGGGACCATGCTTTAAAAGACCCCCGTCTCCCAGGCTCTAATGTATTGGCTCTGTAGTCAGTACTGAACACTGGGAAACTGGTACTTGTCTAAAGTATGTGAAATCAAAAACACAAGGGAAATCTAATAGGAAAGACTGGGTATTCAGGGAAATAAGTGGAATTTATTATTATTTTTTTTTTTCTGTTCACTTTTTAATCTCTTTTACCAAAGTTTACTTATTTTACAATATACATCCTACTTACAATCACATGTGTTCCATGAGCTCTTTAGTGAGGTAGTTTGGTTCTTTTTTGGCACGGCTTTGTATTTACTGTGTACTTTTTAATATATAAAATAGGAACACACACTGACCCACACAGTGTCATGTGATACTGTGACATAGAGCTTTCCCATGATGCATTGGGGTGCAGTTGAATTTTTAAATTTGATTAATAATTAAGGAATTATGTATGGAGGATTTTTTCTGAGGTATTGGGGTGTTAGTTTGTGGTGAAATAGATATTTTAGGGTTGTTGTTTTGCGTTTTTTGGTGTTTTTGGTTAATTCTGAGCAGTCACCATGGAGAAGTAAAGCGTGCGGGGACCATGCTTTAAAAGACCCCCGTCTCCCAGGCTCTAATGTATTGGCTCTGTAGTCAGTACTGAACACTGGGAAACTGGTACTTGTCTAAAGTATGTGAAATCAAAAACACAAGGGAAATCTAATGGGAAAAACTGGGTATTCAGGGAAATAAGTGGAATTTATTATTATTTTTTTTCTGTTCACTTTTTAATCTCTTTTACCAAAGTTTACTTATTTTACAATATACATCCTACTTACAATCACATGTTTACATGAGCTCTTTAGTGAGGTAGTTTGGTTCTTTTGTGGCACGGCTTTGTATTTACTGTGTACTTTTTAATATATAAAATAGGAACACACACTGACCCACACAGTGTCATGTGATACTGTGACATAGAGCTTTCCCATGATGCATTGGGGTGCAGTTGAATTTTTAAATTTGATTAATAATTAAGGAATTATGTATGGAGGATTTTTTCTGAGGTATTGGGGTGTTAGTTTGTGGTGAAATAGATATTTTAGGGTTGTTGTTTTGCGTTTTTTGGTGTTTTTGGTTAATTCTGAGCAGTCACCATGGAGAAGTAAAGCGTGGGGGGACCATGCTTTAAAAGACCCCCGTCTCCCAGGCTCTAATGTATTGGCTCTGTAGTCAGTACTGAACACTGGGAAACTGGTACTTGTCTAAAGTATGTGAAATCAAAAACACAAGGGAAATCTAATGGGAAAGACTGGGTATTCAGGGAAATAAGTGGAATTTATTATTATTTTTTTTTTCTGTTCACTTTTTAATCTCTTTTACCAAAGTTTACTTATTTTACAATATACATCCTACTTACAATCACATGTGTTCCATGAGCTCTTTAGTGAGGTAGTTTGGTTCTTTTTTGGCACGGCTTTGTATTTACTGTGTACTTTTTAATATATAAAATAGGAACACACACTGACCCACACAGTGTCATGTGATACTGTGACATAGAGCTTTCCCATGATGCATTGGGGTGCAGTTGAATTTTTAAATTTGATTAATAATTAAGGAATTATGTATGGAGGATTTTTTCTGAGGTATTGGGGTGTTAGTTTGTGGTGAAATAGATATTTTAGGGTTGTTGTTTTGCGTTTTTTGGTGTTTTTGGTTAATTCTGAGCAGTCACCATGGAGAAGTAAAGCGTGGGGGGACCATGCTTCGAAAGACCCCCGTCTCCCAGGCTCTAATGTATTGGCTCTGTAGTCAGTACTGAACACTGGGAAACTGGTACTTGTCTAAAGTATGTGAAAACAAAAACACAAGGGAAATCTAATGGGAAAAACTGGGTATTCAGGGAAATAAGTGGAATTTATTATTATTTTTTTTTCTGTTCACTTTTTAATCTCTTTTACCAAAGTTTACTTATTTTACAATATACATCCTACTTACAATCACATGTGTTCCATGAGCTCTTTAGTGAGGTAGTTTGGTTCTTTTTTGGCACGGCTTTGTATTTACTGTGTACTTTTTAATATATAAAATAGGAACACACACTGACCCACACAGTGTCATGTGATACTGTGACATAGAGCTTTCCCATGATGCATTGGGGTGCAGTTGAATTTTTAAAATTGATTAATAATTAAGGAATTATGTATGGAGGATTTTTTCTGAGGTATTGGGGTGTTAGTTTGTGGTGAAATAGATATTTTAGGGTTTTTTTTTTTTTTTTTTTTTGGTGTTTTTGGTTAATTCTGAGCAGTCACCATGGAGAAGTAAAGCGTGCGGGGACCATGCTTTAAAAGACCCCCGTCTCCCAGGCTCTAATGTATTGGCTCTGTAGTCAGTACTGAACACTGGGAAACTGGTACTTGTCTAAAGTATGTGAAATCAAAAACACAAGGGAAATCTAATGGGAAAAACTGGGTATTCAGGGAAATAAGTGGAATTTATTATTATTTTTTTTCTGTTCACTTTTTAATCTCTTTTACCAAAGTTTACTTATTTTACAATATACATCCTACTTACAATCACATGTTTACATGAGCTCTTTAGTGAGGTAGTTTGGTTCTTTTGTGGCACGGCTTTGTATTTACTGTGTACTTTTTAATATATAAAATAGGAACACACACTGACCCACACAGTGTCATGTGATACTGTGACATAGAGCTTTCCCATGATGCATTGGGGTGCAGTTGAATTTTTAAATTTGATTAATAATTAAGGAATTATGTATGGAGGATTTTTTCTGAGGTATTGGGGTGTTAGTTTGTGGTGAAATAGATATTTTAGGGTTGTTGTTTTGCGTTTTTTGGTGTTTTTGGTTAATTCTGAGCAGTCACCATGGAGAAGTAAAGCGTGGGGGGACCATGCTTCAAAAGACTCCCGTCTCCCAGGCTCTAATGTATTGGCTCTGTAGTCAGTACTGAACACTGCGAAACTGGTACTTGTCTAAAGTATGTGAAAACAAAAACACAAGGGAAATCTAATGGGAAAAACTGGGAATTCAGGGAAATAAGTGGAATTTATTATTATTTTTTTTTCTGTTCACTTTTTAATCTCTTTTACCAAAGTTTACTTATTTTACAATATACATCCTACTTACAATCACATGTTTACATGAGCTCTTTAGTGAGGTAGTTTGGTTCTTTTGTGGCACGGCTTTGTATTTACTGTGTACTTTTTAATATATAAAATAGGAACACACACTGACCCACACAGTGTCATGTGATACTGTGACATAGAGCTTTCCCATGATGCATTGGGGTGCAGTTGAATTTTTAAATTTGATTAATAATTAAGGAATTATGTATGGAGGATTTTTTCTGAGGTATTGGGGTGTTAGTTTGTGGTGAAATAGATATTTTAGGGTTTTTTTTTTTTTTTTTGGTGTTTTTGGTTAATTCTGAGCAGTCACCATGGAGAAGTAAAGCGTGGGGGGACCATGCTTTAAAAGACCCCCGTCTCCCAGGCTCTAATGTATTGGCTCTGTAGTCAGTACTGAACACTGGGAGACTGGTACTTGTCTAAAGTATGTGAAATCAAAAACACAAGGGAAATCTAATGGGAAAAACTGGGTATTCAGGGAAATAAGTGGAATTTATTATTTTTTTTTTTCTGTTCACTTTTTAATCTCTTTTACCAAAGTTTACTTATTTTACAATATACATCCTACTTACAATCACATGTGTTCCATGAGCTCTTTAGTGAGGTAGTTTGGTTCTTTTTTGGCACGGCTTTGTATTTACTGTGTACTTTTTAATATATAAAATAGGAACACACACTGACCCACACAGTGTCATGTGATACTGTGACATAGAGCTTTCCCATGATGCATTGGGGTGCAGTTGAATTTTTAAAATTGATTAATAATTAAGGAATTATGTATGGAGGATTTTTTCTGAAGTATTGGGGTGTTAGTTTGTGGTGAAATAGATATTTTAGGGTTGTTGTTTTGCGTTTTTTGGTGTTTTTGGTTAATTCTGAGCAGTCACCATGGAGAAGTAAAGCGTGGGGGGACCATGCTTTAAAAGACCCCCGTCTCCCAGGCTCTAATGTATTGGCTCTGTAGTCAGTACTGAACACTGGGAAACTGGTACTTGTCTAAAGTATGTGAAAACAAAAACACAAGGGAAATCTAATGGGAAAAACTGGGAATTCAGGGAAATAAGTGGAATTTATTATTATTTTTTTTTCTGTTCACTTTTTAATCTCTTTTACCAAAGTTTACTTATTTTACAATATACATCCTACTTACAATCACATGTTTACATGAGCTCTTTAGTGAGGTAGTTTGGTTCTTTTGTGGCACGGCTTTGTATTTACTGTGTACTTTTTAATATATAAAATAGGAACACACACTGACCCACACAGTGTCATGTGATACTGTGATATAGAGCTTTCCCATGATGCATTGGGGTGCAGTTGAATTTTTAAATTTGATTAATAATTAAGGAATTATGTATGGAGGATTTTTTCTGAGGTATTGGGGTGTTAGTTTGTGGTGAAATAGATATTTTAGGGTTTTTTTTTTTTTTTTTTGGTGTTTTTGGTTAATTCTGAGCAGTCACCATGGAGAAGTAAAGCGTGGGGGGACCATGCTTTAAAAGACCCCCGTCTCCCAGGCTCTAATGTATTGGCTCTGTAGTCAGTACTGAACACTGGGAAACTGGTACTTGTCTAAAGTATGTGAAATCAAAAACACAAGGGAAATCTAATGGGAAAAACTGGGTATTCAGGGAAATAAGTGGAATTTATTATTATTTTTTTTTTCTGTTCACTTTTTAATCTCTTTTACCAAAGTTTACTTATTTTACAATATACATCCTACTTACAATCACATGTGTTCCATGAGCTCTTTAGTGAGGTAGTTTGGTTCTTTTTTGGCACGGCTTTGTATTTACTGTGTACTTTTTAATATATAAAATAGGAACACACACTGACCCACACAGTGTCATGTGATACTGTGACATAGAGCTTTCCCATGATGCATTGGGGTGCAGTTGAATTTTTAAATTTGATTAATAATTAAGGAATTATGTATGGAGGATTTTTTCTGAGGTATTGGGGTGTTAGTTTGTGGTGAAATAAATATTTTAGGGTTTTTTTTTTTTTTTTTTGGTGTTTTTGGTTAATTCTGAGCAGTCACCATGGAGAAGTAAAGCGTGCGGGGACCATGCTTTAAAAGACCCCCGTCTCCCAGGCTCTAATGTATTGGCTCTGTAGTCAGTACTGAACACTGGGAAACTGGTACTTGTCTAAAGTATGTGAAATCAAAAACACAAGGGAAATCTAATGGGAAAAACTGGGTAATCAGGGAAATAAGTGGAATTTATTATTTTTTTTTTTCTGTTCACTTTTTAATCTCTTTTACCAAAGTTTACTTATTTTACAATATACATCCTACTTACAATCACATGTGTTCCATGAGCTCTTTAGTGAGGTAGTTTGGTTCTTTTTTGGCACGGCTTTGTATTTACTGTGTACTTTTTAATATATAAAATAGGAACACACACTGACCCACACAGTGTCATGTGATACTGTGACATAGAGCTTTCCCATGATGCATTGGGGTGCAGTTGAATTTTTAAATTTGATTAATAATTAAGGAATTATGTATGGAGGATTTTTTCTGAGGTATTGGGGTGTTAGTTTGTGGTGAAATAGATATTTTAGGGTTGTTGTTTTGCGTTTTTTGGTGTTTTTGGTTAATTCTGAGCAGTCACCATGGAGAAGTAAAGCGTGGGGGGACCATGCTTTAAAAGACCCCCGTCTCCCAGGCTCTAATGTATTGGCTCTGTAGTCAGTACTGAACACTGGGAAACTGGTACTTGTCTAAAGTATGTGAAATCAAAAACACAAGGGAAATCTAATGGGAAAAACTGGGTATTCAGGGAAATAAGTGGAATTTATTATTTTTTTTTTTCTGTTCACTTTTTAATCTCTTTTACCAAAGTTTACTTATTTTACAATATACATCCTATTTACAATCACATGTGTTCCATGAGCTCTTTAGTGAGGTAGTTTGGTTCTTTTTTGGCACGGCTTTGTATTTACTGTGTACTTTTTAATATATAAAATAGGAACACACACTGACCCACACAGTGTCATGTGATACTGTGACATAGAGCTTTCCCATGATGCATTGGGGTGCAGTTGAATTTTTAAATTTGATTAATAATTAAGGAATTATGTATGGAGGATTTTTTCTGAGGTATTGGGGTGTTAGTTTGTGGTGAAATAGATATTTTAGGGTTGTTGTTTTGCGTTTTTTGGTGTTTTTGGTTAATTCTGAGCAGTCACCATGGAGAAGTAAAGCGTGGGGGGACCATGCTTTAAAAGACCCCCGTCTCCCAGGCTCTAATGTATTGGCTCTGTAGTCAGTACTGAACACTGGGAAACTGGTACTTGTCTAAAGTATGTGAAATCAAAAACACAAGGGAAATCTAATGGGAAAAACTGGGTATTCAGGGAAATAAGTGGAATTTATTATTATTATTTTTTTTTCTGTTCACTTTTTAATCTCTTTTACCAAAGTTTACTTATTTTACAATATACATCCTACTTACAATCACATGTGTTCCATGAGCTCTTTAGTGAGGTAGTTTGGTTCTTTTTTGGCACGGCTTTGTATTTACTGTGTACTTTTTAATATATAAAATAGGAACACACACTGACCCACACAGTGTCATGTGATACTGTGACATAGAGCTTTCCCATGATGCATTGGGGTGCAGTTGAATTTTTAAATTTGATTAATAATTAAGGAATTATGTATGGAGGATTTTTTCTGAGGTATTGGGGTGTTAGTTTGTGGTGAAATAGATATTTTAGGGTTGTTGTTTTGCGTTTTTTGGTGTTTTTGGTTAATTCTGAGCAGTCACCATGGAGAAGTAAAGCGTGGGGGGACCATGCTTTAAAAGACCCCCGTCTCCCAGGCTCTAATGTATTGGCTCTGTAGTCAGTACTGAACACTGGGAAACTGGTACTTGTCTAAAGTATGTGAAATCAAAAACACAAGGGAAATCTAATGGGAAAAACTGGGTATTCAGGGAAATAAGTGGAATTTATTATTATTTTTTTTTCTGTTCACTTTTTAATCTCTTTTACCAAAGTTTACTTATTTTACAATTTACATCCTATTTACAATCACATGTGTTCCATGAGCTCTTTAGTGAGGTAGTTTGGTTCTTTTTTGGCACGGCTTTGTATTTACTGTGTACTTTTTAATATATAAAATAGGAACACACACTGACCCACACAGTGTCATGTGATACTGTGACATAGAGCTTTCCCATGATGCATTGGGGTGCAGTTGAATTTTTAAATTTGATTAATAATTAAGGAATTATGTATGGAGGATTTTTTCTGAGGTATTGGGGTGTTAGTTTGTGGTGAAATAGATATTTTAGGGTTGTTGTTTTGCGTTTTTTGGTGTTTTTGGTTAATTCTGAGCAGTCACCATGGAGAAGTAAAGCGTGGGGGGACCATGCTTTAAAAGACCCCCGTCTCCCAGGCTCTAATGTATTGGCTCTGTAGTCAGTACTGAACACTGGGAAACTGGTACTTGTTTAAAGTATGTGAAATCAAAAACACAAGGGAAATCTAATGGGAAAAACTGGGTATTCAGGGAAATAATTGGAATTTATTATTTTTTTTTTCTGTTCACTTTTTAATCTCTTTTACCAAAGTTTACTTATTTTACAATATACATCCTACTTACAATCACATGTGTTCCATGAGCTCTTTAGTGAGGTAGTTTGGTTCTTTTTTGGCACGGCTTTGTATTTACTGTGTACTTTTTAATATATAAAATAGGAACACACACTGACCCACACAGTGTCATGTGATACTGTGACATAGAGCTTTCCCATGATGCATTGGGGTGCAGTTGAATTTTTAAATTTGATTAATAATTAAGGAATTATGTATGGAGGATTTTTTCTGAGGTATTGGGGTGTTAGTTTGTGGTGAAATAGATATTTTAGGGTTGTTGTTTTGCGTTTTTTGGTGTTTTTGGTTAATTCTGAGCAGTCACCATGGAGAAGTAAAGCGTGGGGGGACCATGCTTTAAAAGACCCCCGTCTCCCAGGCTCTAATGTATTGGCTCTGTAGTCAGTACTGAACACTGGGGAACTGGTACTTGTCTAAAGTATGTGAAATCAAAAACACAAGGGAAATCTAATGGGAAAAACTGGGTATTCAGGGAAATAAGTGGAATTTATTATTTTTTTTTTTCTGTTCACTTTTTAATCTCTTTTACCAAAGTTTACTTATTTTACAATATACATCCTACTTACAATCACATGTGTTCCATGAGCTCTTTAGTGAGGTAGTTTGGTTCTTTTTTGGCACGGCTTTGTATTTACTGTGTACTTTTTAATATATAAAATAGGAACACACACTGACCCACACAGTGTCATGTGATACTGTGACATAGAGCTTTCCCATGATGCATTGGGGTGCAGTTGAATTTTTAAAATTGATTAATAATTAAGGAATTATGTATGGAGGATTTTTTCTGAGGTATTGGGGTGTTAGTTTGTGGTGAAATAGATATTTTAGGGTTGTTGTTTTGCGTTTTTTGGTGTTTTTGGTTAATTCTGAGCAGTCACCATGGAGAAGTAAAGCGTGGGGGGACCATGCTTTAAAAGACCCCCGTCTCCCAGGCTCTAATGTATTGGCTCTGTAGTCAGTACTGAACACTGGGAAACTGGTACTTGTCTAAAGTATGTGAAAACAAAAACACAAGGGAAATCAAATGGGAAAAACTGGGAATTCAGGGAAATAAGTGGAATTTATTGTTATTTTTTTTTCTGTTCACTTTTTAATCTCTTTTACCAAAGTTTACTTATTTTACAATATACATCCTACTTACAATCACATGTTTACATGAGCTCTTTAGTGAGGTAGTTTGGTTCTTTTGTGGCACGGCTTTGTATTTACTGTGTACTTTTTAATATATAAAATAGGAACACACACTGACCCACACAGTGTCATGTGATACTGTGACATAGAGCTTTCCCATGATGCATTGGGGTGCAGTTGAATTTTTAAATTTGATTAATAATTAAGGAATTATGTATGGAGGATTTTTTCTGAGGTATTGGGGTGTTAGTTTGTGGTGAAATAGATATTTTAGGGTTTTTTTTTTTTTTTTTTTGGTGTTTTTGGTTAATTCTGAGCAGTCACCATGGAGAAGTAAAGCGTGGGGGGACCATGCTTTAAAAGACCCCCGTCTCCCAGGCTCTAATGTATTGGCTCTGTAGTCAGTACTGAACACTGGGAAACTGGTACTTGTCTAAAGTATGTGAAATCAAAAACACAAGGGAAATCTAATGGGAAAAACTGGGTATTCAGGGAAATAAGTGGAATTTATTATTATTTTTTTTTTTTTCTGTTCACTTTTTAATCTCTTTTACCAAAGTTTACTTATTTTACAATATACATCCTACTTACAATCACATGTGTTCCATGAGCTCTTTAGTGAGGTAGTTTGGTTCTTTTTTGGCACGGCTTTGTATTTACTGTGTACTTTTTAATATATAAAATAGGAACACACACTGACCCACACAGTGTCATGTGATACTGTGACATAGAGCTTTCCCATGATGCATTGGGGTGCAGTTGAATTTTTAAATTTGATTAATAATTAAGGAATTATGTATGGAGGATTTTTTCTGAGGTATTGGGGTGTTAGTTTGTGGTGAAATAAATATTTTAGGGTTTTTTTTTTTTTTTTTGGTGTTTTTGGTTAATTCTGAGCAGTCACCATGGAGAAGTAAAGCGTGCGGGGACCATGCTTTAAAAGACCCCCGTCTCCCAGGCTCTAATGTATTGGCTCTGTAGTCAGTACTGAACACTGGGAAACTGGTACTTGTCTAAAGTATGTGAAATCAAAAACACAAGGGAAATCTAATGGGAAAAACTGGGTAATCAGGGAAATAAGTGGAATTTATTATTTTTTTTTTTCTGTTCACTTTTTAATCTCTTTTACCAAAGTTTACTTATTTTACAATATACATCCTACTTACAATCACATGTGTTCCATGAGCTCTTTAGTGAGGTAGTTTGGTTCTTTTTTGGCACGGCTTTGTATTTACTGTGTACTTTTTAATATATAAAATAGGAACACACACTGACCCACACAGTGTCATGTGATACTGTGACATAGAGCTTTCCCATGATGCATTGGGGTGCAGTTGAATTTTTAAATTTGATTAATAATTAAGGAATTATGTATGGAGGATTTTTTCTGAGGTATTGGGGTGTTAGTTTGTGGTGAAATAGATATTTTAGGGTTGTTGTTTTGCGTTTTTTGGTGTTTTTGGTTAATTCTGAGCAGTCACCATGGAGAAGTAAAGCGTGGGGGGACCATGCTTTAAAAGACCCCCGTCTCCCAGGCTCTAATGTATTGGCTCTGTAGTCAGTACTGAACACTGGGAAACTGGTACTTGTCTAAAGTATGTGAAATCAAAAACACAAGGGAAATCTAATGGGAAAAACTGGGTATTCAGGGAAATAAGTGGAATTTATTATTTTTTTTTTTCTGTTCACTTTTTAATCTCTTTTACCAAAGTTTACTTATTTTACAATATACATCCTATTTACAATCACATGTGTTCCATGAGCTCTTTAGTGAGGTAGTTTGGTTCTTTTTTGGCACGGCTTTGTATTTACTGTGTACTTTTTAATATATAAAATAGGAACACACACTGACCCACACAGTGTCATGTGATACTGTGACATAGAGCTTTCCCATGATGCATTGGGGTGCAGTTGAATTTTTAAATTTGATTAATAATTAAGGAATTATGTATGGAGGATTTTTTCTGAGGTATTGGGGTGTTAGTTTGTGGTGAAATAGATATTTTAGGGTTTTTTTTTTTTTTTTTTGGTGTTTTTGGTTAATTCTGAGCAGTCACCATGGAGAAGTAAAGCGTGGGGGGACCATGCTTTAAAAGACCCCCGTCTCCCAGGCTCTAATGTATTGGCTCTGTAGTCAGTACTGAACACTGGGAAACTGGTACTTGTCTAAAGTATGTGAAATCAAAAACACAAGGGAAATCTAATGGGAAAAACTGGGTATTCAGGGAAATAAGTGGAATTTATTATTTTTTTTTTTTCTTTTCACTTTTTAATCTCTTTTACCAAAGTTTACTTATTTTACAATATACATCCTACTTACAATCACATGTGTTCCATGAGCTCTTTAGTGAGGTAGTTTGGTTCTTTTTTGGCACGGCTTTGTATTTACTGTGTACTTTTTAATATATAAAATAGGAACACACACTGACCCACACAGTGTCATGTGATACTGTGACATAGAGCTTTCCCATGATGCATTGGGGTGCAGTTGAATTTTTAAATTTGATTAATAATTAAGGAATTATGTATGGAGGATTTTTTCTGAGGTATTGGGGTGTTAGTTTGTGGTGAAATAGATATTTTAGGGTTGTTGTTTTGCGTTTTTTGGTGTTTTTGGTTAATTCTGAGCAGTCACCATGGAGAAGTAAAGCGTGGGGGGACCATGCTTTAAAAGACCCCCGTCTCCCAGGCTCTAATGTATTGGCTCTGTAGTCAGTACTGAACACTGGGAGACTGGTACTTGTCTAAAGTATGTGAAATCAAAAACACAAGGGAAATCTAATGGGAAAAACTGGGTATTCAGGGAAATAAGTGGAATTTATTATTATTTTTTTTCTGTTCACTTTTTAATCTCTTTTACCAAAGTTTACTTATTTTACAATATACATCCTATTTACAATCACATGTGTTCCATGAGCTCTTTAGTGAGGTAGTTTGGTTCTTTTTTGGCACGGCTTTGTATTTACTGTGTACTTTTTAATATATAAAATAGGAACACACACTGACCCACACAGTGTCATGTGATACTGTGACATAGAGCTTTCCCATGATGCATTGGGGTGCAGTTGAATTTTTAAATTTGATTAATAATTAAGGAATTATGTATGGAGGATTTTTTCTGAGGTATTGGGGTGTTAGTTTGTGGTGAAATAGATATTTTAGGGTTGTTGTTTTGCGTTTTTTGGTGTTTTTGGTTAATTCTGAGCAGTCACCATGGAGAAGTAAAGCGTGGGGGGACCATGCTTTAAAAGACCCCCGTCTCCCAGGCTCTAATGTATTGGCTCTGTAGTCAGTACTGAACACTGGGAAACTGGTACTTGTCTAAAGTATGTGAAATCAAAAACACAAGGGAAATCTAATGGGAAAAACTGGGTATTCAGGGAAATAAGTGGAATTTATTATTATTTTTTTTTTCTGTTCACTTTTTAATCTCTTTTACCAAAGTTTACTTATTTTACAATATACATCCTACTTACAATCACATGTGTTCCATGAGCTCTTTAGTGAGGTAGTTTGGTTCTTTTTTGGCACGGCTTTGTATTTACTGTGTACTTTTTAATATATAAAATAGGAACACACACTGACCCACACAGTGTCATGTGATACTGTGACATAGAGCTTTCCCATGATGCATTGGGGTGCAGTTGAATTTTTAAATTTGATTAATAATTAAGGAATTATGTATGGAGGATTTTTTCTGAGGTATTGGGGTGTTAGTTTGTGGTGAAATAGATATTTTAGGGTTGTTGTTTTGCGTTTTTTGGTGTTTTTGGTTAATTCTGAGCAGTCACCATGGAGAAGTAAAGCGTGGGGGGACCATGCTTTAAAAGACCCCCGTCTCCCAGGCTCTAATGTATTGGCTCTGTAGTCAGTACTGAACACTGGGAAACTGGTACTTGTCTAAAGTATGTGAAATCAAAAACACAAGGGAAATCTAATGGGAAAAACTGGGTATTCAGGGAAATAAGTGGAATTTATTATTTTTTTTTTTCTGTTCACTTTTTAATCTCTTTTACCAAAGTTTACTTATTTTACAATATACATCCTATTTACAATCACATGTGTTCCATGAGCTCTTTAGTGAGGTAGTTTGGTTCTTTTTTGGCACGGCTTTGTATTTACTGTGTACTTTTTAATATATAAAATAGGAACACACACTGACCCACACAGTGTCATGTGATACTGTGACATAGAGCTTTCCCATGATGCATTGGGGTGCAGTTGAATTTTTAAATTTGATTAATAATTAAGGAATTATGTATGGAGGATTTTTTCTGAGGTATTGGGGTGTTAGTTTGTGGTGAAATAGATATTTTAGGGTTTTTTTTTTTTTTTTTTGGTGTTTTTGGTTAATTCTGAGCAGTCACCATGGAGAAGTAAAGCGTGGGGGGACCATGCTTTAAAAGACCCCCGTCTCCCAGGCTCTAATGTATTGGCTCTGTAGTCAGTACTGAACACTGGGAAACTGGTACTTGTCTAAAGTATGTGAAATCAAAAACACAAGGGAAATCTAATGGGAAAAACTGGGTATTCAGGGAAATAAGTGGAATTTATTATTTTTTTTTTTTCTTTTCACTTTTTAATCTCTTTTACCAAAGTTTACTTATTTTACAATATACATCCTACTTACAATCACATGTGTTCCATGAGCTCTTTAGTGAGGTAGTTTGGTTCTTTTTTGGCACGGCTTTGTATTTACTGTGTACTTTTTAATATATAAAATAGGAACACACACTGACCCACACAGTGTCATGTGATACTGTGACATAGAGCTTTCCCATGATGCATTGGGGTGCAGTTGAATTTTTAAATTTGATTAATAATTAAGGAATTATGTATGGAGGATTTTTTCTGAGGTATTGGGGTGTTAGTTTGTGGTGAAATAGATATTTTAGGGTTGTTGTTTTGCGTTTTTTGGTGTTTTTGGTTAATTCTGAGCAGTCACCATGGAGAAGTAAAGCGTGGGGGGACCATGCTTTAAAAGACCCCCGTCTCCCAGGCTCTAATGTATTGGCTCTGTAGTCAGTACTGAACACTGGGAGACTGGTACTTGTCTAAAGTATGTGAAATCAAAAACACAAGGGAAATCTAATGGGAAAAACTGGGTATTCAGGGAAATAAGTGGAATTTATTATTATTTTTTTTCTGTTCACTTTTTAATCTCTTTTACCAAAGTTTACTTATTTTACAATATACATCCTATTTACAATCACATGTGTTCCATGAGCTCTTTAGTGAGGTAGTTTGGTTCTTTTTTGGCACGGCTTTGTATTTACTGTGTACTTTTTAATATATAAAATAGGAACACACACTGACCCACACAGTGTCATGTGATACTGTGACATAGAGCTTTCCCATGATGCATTGGGGTGCAGTTGAATTTTTAAATTTGATTAATAATTAAGGAATTATGTATGGAGGATTTTTTCTGAGGTATTGGGGTGTTAGTTTGTGGTGAAATAGATATTTTAGGGTTGTTGTTTTGCGTTTTTTGGTGTTTTTGGTTAATTCTGAGCAGTCACCATGGAGAAGTAAAGCGTGGGGGGACCATGCTTTAAAAGACCCCCGTCTCCCAGGCTCTAATGTATTGGCTCTGTAGTCAGTACTGAACACTGGGAAACTGGTACTTGTCTAAAGTATGTGAAATCAAAAACACAAGGGAAATCTAATGGGAAAAACTGGGTATTCAGGGAAATAAGTGGAATTTATTATTATTTTTTTTTTCTGTTCACTTTTTAATCTCTTTTACCAAAGTTTACTTATTTTACAATATACATCCTACTTACAATCACATGTGTTCCATGAGCTCTTTAGTGAGGTAGTTTGGTTCTTTTTTGGCACGGCTTTGTATTTACTGTGTACTTTTTAATATATAAAATAGGAACACACACTGACCCACACAGTGTCATGTGATACTGTGACATAGAGCTTTCCCATGATGCATTGGGGTGCAGTTGAATTTTTAAATTTGATTAATAATTAAGGAATTATGTATGGAGGATTTTTTCTGAGGTATTGGGGTGTTAGTTTGTGGTGAAATAGATATTTTAGGGTTGTTGTTTTGCGTTTTTTGGTGTTTTTGGTTAATTCTGAGCAGTCACCATGGAGAAGTAAAGCGTGGGGGGACCATGCTTTAAAAGACCCCCGTCTCCCAGGCTCTAATGTATTGGCTCTGTAGTCAGTACTGAACACTGGGAAACTGGTACTTGTCTAAAGTATGTGAAATCAAAAACACAAGGGAAATCTAATGGGAAAAACTGGGTATTCAGGGAAATAAGTGGAATTTATTATTATTATTTTTTTTTCTGTTCACTTTTTAATCTCTTTTACCAAAGTTTACTTATTTTACAATATACATCCTACTTACAATCACATGTGTTCCATGAGCTCTTTAGTGAGGTAGTTTGGTTCTTTTTTGGCACGGCTTTGTATTTACTGTGTACTTTTTAATATATAAAATAGGAACACACACTGACCCACACAGTGTCATGTGATACTGTGACATAGAGCTTTCCCATGATGCATTGGGGTGCAGTTGAATTTTTAAATTTGATTAATAATTAAGGAATTATGTATGGAGGATTTTTTCTGAGGTATTGGGGTGTTAGTTTGTGGTGAAATAGATATTTTAGGGTTTTTTTTTTTTTTTTGGTGTTTTTGGTTAATTCTGAGCAGTCACCATGGAGAAGTAAAGCGTGGGGGGACCATGCTTTAAAAGACCCCCGTCTCCCAGGCTCTAATGTATTGGCTCTGTAGTCAGTACTGAACACTGGGAAACTGGTACTTGTCTAAAGTATGTGAAATCAAAAACACAAGGGAAATCTAATGGGAAAAACTGGGTATTCAGGGAAATAAGTGGAATTTATTATTTTTTTTTTTTCTGTTCACTTTTTAATCTCTTTTACCAAAGTTTACTTATTTTACAATATACATCCTACTTACAATCACATGTGTTCCATGAGCTCTTTAGTGAGGTAGTTTGGTTCTTTTGTGGCACGGCTTTGTATTTACTGTGTACTTTTTAATATATAAAATAGGAACACACACTGACCCACACAGTGTCATGTGATACTGTGACATAGAGCTTTCCCATGATGCATTGGGGTGCAGTTGAATTTTTAAATTTGATTAATAATTAAGGAATTATGTATGGAGGATTTTTTCTGAGGTATTGGGGTGTTAGTTTGTGGTGAAATAGATATTTTAGGGTTTTTTTTTTTTTTTTTTGGTGTTTTTGGTTAATTCTGAGCAGTCACCATGGAGAAGTAAAGCGTGGGGGGACCATGCTTTAAAAGACCCCCGTCTCCCAGGCTCTAATGTATTGGCTCTGTAGTCAGTACTGAACACTGGGAAACAGGTACTTGTCTAAAGTATGTGAAATCAAAAACACAAGGGAAATCTAATGGGAAAAACTGGGTATTCAGGGAAATAAGTGGAATTTATTATTATTTTTTTTTTCTGTTCACTTTTTAATCTCTTTTACCAAAGTTTACTTATTTTACAATATACATCCTACTTACAATCACATGTGTTCCATGAGCTCTTTAGTGAGGTAGTTTGGTTCTTTTTTGGCACGGCTTTGTATTTACTGTGTACTTTTTAATATATAAAATAGGAACACACACTGACCCACACAGTGTCATGTGATACTGTGACATAGAGCTTTCCCATGATGCATTGGGGTGCAGTTGAATTTTTAAATTTGATTAATAATTAAGGAATTATGTATGGAGGATTTTTTCTGAGGTATTGGGGTGTTAGTTTGTGGTGAAATAGATATTTTAGGGTTTTTTTTTTTTTTTTTTGGTGTTTTTGGTTAATTCTGAGCAGTCACCATGGAGAAGTAAAGCGTGGGGGGACCATGCTTTAAAAGACCCCCGTCTCCCAGGCTCTAATGTATTGACTCTGTAGTCAGTACTGAACACTGGGAAACTGGTACTTGTCTAAAGTATGTGAAATCAAAAACACAAGGGAAATCTAATGGGAAAAACTGGGTATTCAGGGAAATAAGTGGAATTTATTATTTTTTTTTTTCTGTTCACTTTTTAATCTCTTTTACCAAAGTTTACTTATTTTACAATATACATCCTACTTACAATCACATGTGTTCCATGAGCTCTTTAGTGAGGTAGTTTGGTTCTTTTTTGGCACGGCTTTGTATTTACTGTGTACTTTTTAATATATAAAATAGGAACACACACTGACCCACACAGTGTCATGTGATACTGTGACATAGAGCTTTCCCATGATGCATTGGGGTGCAGTTGAATTTTTAAATTTGATTAATAATTAAGGAATTATGTATGGAGGATTTTTTCTGAGGTATTGGGGTGTTAGTTTGTGGTGAAATAGATATTTTAGGGTTTTTTTTTTTTTTTTTTGGTGTTTTTGGTTAATTCTGAGCAGTCACCATGGAGAAGTAAAGCGTGCGGGGACCATGCTTTAAAAGACCCCCGTCTCCCAGGCTCTAATGTATTGGCTCTGTAGTCAGTACTGAACACTGGGAAACTGGTACTTGTCTAAAGTATGTGAAATCAAAAACACAAGGGAAATCTAATGGGAAAAACTGGGTAATCAGGGAAATAAGTGGAATTTATTATTTTTTTTTTTCTGTTCACTTTTTAATCTCTTTTACCAAAGTTTACTTATTTTACAATATACATCCTACTTACAATCACATGTGTTCCATGAGCTCTTTAGTGAGGTAGTTTGGTTCTTTTTTGGCACGGCTTTGTATTTACTGTGTACTTTTTAATATATAAAATAGGAACACACACTGACCCACACAGTGTCATGTGATACTGTGACATAGAGCTTTCCCATGATGCATTGGGGTGCAGTTGAATTTTTAAATTTGATTAATAATTAAGGAATTATGTATGGAGGATTTTTTCTGAGGTATTGGGGTGTTAGTTTGTGGTGAAATAGATATTTTAGGGTTGTTGTTTTGCGTTTTTTGGTGTTTTTGGTTAATTCTGAGCAGTCACCATGGAGAAGTAAAGCGTGGGGGGACCATGCTTTAAAAGACCCCCGTCTCCCAGGCTCTAATGTATTGGCTCTGTAGTCAGTACTGAACACTGGGAAACTGGTACTTGTCTAAAGTATGTGAAATCAAAAACACAAGGGAAATCTAATGGGAAAAACTGGGTATTCAGGGAAATAAGTGGAATTTATTATTATTATTTTTTTTTCTGTTCACTTTTTAATCTCTTTTACCAAAGTTTACTTATTTTACAATATACATCCTACTTACAATCACATGTGTTCCATGAGCTCTTTAGTGAGGTAGTTTGGTTCTTTTTTGGCACGGCTTTGTATTTACTGTGTACTTTTTAATATATAAAATAGGAACACACACTGACCCACACAGTGTCATGTGATACTGTGACATAGAGCTTTCCCATGATGCATTGGGGTGCAGTTGAATTTTTAAATTTGATTAATAATTAAGGAATTATGTATGGAGGATTTTTTCTGAGGTATTGGGGTGTTAGTTTGTGGTGAAATAGATATTTTAGGGTTTTTTTTTTTTTTTTTTTTTTTGGTGTTTTTGGTTAATTCTGAGCAGTCACCATGGAGAAGTAAAGCGTGGGGGGACCATGCTTTAAAAGACCCCCGTCTCCCAGGCTCTAATGTATTGGCTCTGTAGTCAGTACTGAACACTGGGAAACTGGTACTTGTCTAAAGTATGTGAAATCAAAAACACAAGGGAAATCTAATGGGAAAAACTGGGTATTCAGGGAAATAAGTGGAATTTATTATTTTTTTTTTTTCTGTTCACTTTTTAATCTCTTTTACCAAAGTTTACTTATTTTACAATATACATCCTACTTACAATCACATGTGTTCCATGAGCTCTTTAGTGAGGTAGTTTGGTTCTTTTTTGGCACGGCTTTGTATTTACTGTGTACTTTTTAATATATAAAATAGGAACACACACTGACCCACACAGTGTCATGTGATACTGTGACATAGAGCTTTCCCATGATGCATTGGGGTGCAGTTGAATTTTTAAATTTGATTAATAATTAAGGAATTATGTATGGAGGATTTTTTCTGAGGTATTGGGGTGTTAGTTTGTGGTGAAATAGATATTTTAGGGTTTTTTTTTTTTTTTTTTTGGTGTTTTTGGTTAATTCTGAGCAGTCACCATGGAGAAGTAAAGCGTGCGGGGACCATGCTTTAAAAGACCCCCGTCTCCCAGGCTCTAATGTATTGGCTCTGTAGTCAGTACTGAACACTGGGAAACTGGTACTTGTCTAAAGTATGTGAAATCAAAAACACAAGGGAAATCTAATGGGAAAAACTGGGTAATCAGGGAAATAAGTGGAATTTATTATTTTTTTTTTTCTGTTCACTTTTTAATCTCTTTTACCAAAGTTTACTTATTTTACAATATACATCCTACTTACAATCACATGTGTTCCATGAGCTCTTTAGTGAGGTAGTTTGGTTCTTTTTTGGCACGGCTTTGTATTTACTGTGTACTTTTTAATATATAAAATAGGAACACACACTGACCCACACAGTGTCATGTGATACTGTGACATAGAGCTTTCCCATGATGCATTGGGGTGCAGTTGAATTTTTAAATTTGATTAATAATTAAGGAATTATGTATGGAGGATTTTTTCTGAGGTATTGGGGTGTTAGTTTGTGGTGAAATAGATATTTTAGGGTTGTTGTTTTGCGTTTTTTGGTGTTTTTGGTTAATTCTGAGCAGTCACCATGGAGAAGTAAAGCGTGGGGGGACCATGCTTTAAAAGACCCCCGTCTCCCAGGCTCTAATGTATTGGCTCTGTAGTCAGTACTGAACACTGGGAAACTGGTACTTGTCTAAAGTATGTGAAATCAAAAACACAAGGGAAATCTAATGGGAAAAACTGGGTATTCAGGGAAATAAGTGGAATTTATTATTATTATTTTTTTTTCTGTTCACTTTTTAATCTCTTTTACCAAAGTTTACTTATTTTACAATATACATCCTACTTACAATCACATGTGTTCCATGAGCTCTTTAGTGAGGTAGTTTGGTTCTTTTTTGGCACGGCTTTGTATTTACTGTGTACTTTTTAATATATAAAATAGGAACACACACTGACCCACACAGTGTCATGTGATACTGTGACATAGAGCTTTCCCATGATGCATTGGGGTGCAGTTGAATTTTTAAATTTGATTAATAATTAAGGAATTATGTATGGAGGATTTTTTCTGAGGTATTGGGGTGTTAGTTTGTGGTGAAATAGATATTTTAGGGTTGTTGTTTTGCGTTTTTTGGTGTTTTTGGTTAATTCTGAGCAGTCACCATGGAGAAGTAAAGCGTGGGGGGGGGGACCATGCTTTAAAAGACCCCCGTCTCCCAGGCTTTAATGTATTGGCTCTGTAGTCAGTACTGAACACTGGGAAACTGGTACTTGTCTAAAGTATGTGAAATCAAAAACACAAGGGAAATCTAATGGGAAAAACTGGGTATTCAGGGAAATAAGTGGAATTTATTATTATTATTTTTTTTTCTGTTCACTTTTTAATCTCTTTTACCAAAGTTTACTTATTTTACAATATACATCCTACTTACAATCACATGTGTTCCATGAGCTCTTTAGTGAGGTAGTTTGGTTCTTTTTTGGCACGGCTTTGTATTTACTGTGTACTTTTTAATATATAAAATAGGAACACACACTGACCCACACAGTGTCATGTGATACTGTGACATAGAGCTTTCCCATGATGCATTGGGGTGCAGTTGAATTTTTAAATTTGATTAATAATTAAGGAATTATGTATGGAGGATTTTTTCTGAGGTATTGGGGTGTTAGTTTGTGGTGAAATAGATATTTTAGGGTTGTTGTTTTGCGTTTTTTGGTGTTTTTGGTTAATTCTGAGCAGTCACCATGGAGAAGTAAAGCGTGGGGGGGGGGACCATGCTTTAAAAGACCCCCGTCTCCCAGGCTTTAATGTATTGGCTCTGTAGTCAGTACTGAACACTGGGAAACTGGTACTTGTCTAAAGTATGTGAAATCAAAAACACAAGGGAAATCTAATGGGAAAAACTGGGTATTCAGGGAAATAAGTGGAATTTATTATTTTTTTTTTCTGTTCACTTTTTAATCTCTTTTACCAAAGTTTACTTATTTTACAATATACATCCTATTTACAATCACATGTGTTCCATGAGCTCTTTAGTGAGGTAGTTTGGTTCTTTTTTGGCACGGCTTTGTATTTACTGTGTACTTTTTAATATATAAAATAGGAACACACACTGACCCACACAGTGTCATGTGATACTGTGACATAGAGCTTTCCCATGATGCATTGGGGTGCAGTTGAATTTTTAAATTTGATTAATAATTAAGGAATTATGTATGGAGGATTTTTTCTGAGGTATTGGGGTGTTAGTTTGTGGTGAAATAGATATTTTAGGTTTTTTTTTTTTTTTTTTTTTTTGGTGTTTTTGGTTAATTCTGAGCAGTCACCATGGAGAAGTAAAGCGTGGGGGGACCATGCTTTAAAAGACCCCCGTCTCCCAGGCTCTAATGTATTGGCTCTGTAGTCAGTACTGAACACTGGGAAACTGGTACTTGTCTAAAGTATGTGAAATCAAAAACACAAGGGAAATCTAATGGGAAAAACTGGGTATTCAGGGAAATAAGTGGAATTTATTATTATTATTTTTTTTTCTGTTCACTTTTTAATCTCTTTTACCAAAGTTTACTTATTTTACAATATACATCCTACTTACAATCACATGTGTTCCATGAGCTCTTTAGTGAGGTAGTTTGGTTCTTTTTTGGCACGGCTTTGTATTTACTGTGTACTTTTTAATATATAAAATAGGAACACACACTGACCCACACAGTGTCATGTGATACTGTGACATAGAGCTTTCCCATGATGCATTGGGGTGCAGTTGAATTTTTAAATTTGATTAATAATTAAGGAATTATGTATGGAGGATTTTTTCTGAGGTATTGGGGTGTTAGTTTGTGGTGAAATAGATATTTTAGGGTTTTTTTTTTTTTTTTTTGGTGTTTTTGGTTAATTCTGAGCAGTCACCATGGAGAAGTAAAGCGTGCGGGGACCATGCTTTAAAAGACCCCCGTCTCCCAGGCTCTAATGTATTGGCTCTGTAGTCAGTACTGAACACTGGGAAACTGGTACTTGTCTAAAGTATGTGAAATCAAAAACACAAGGGAAATCTAATGGGAAAAACTGGGTATTCAGGGAAATAAGTGGAATTTATTATTTTTTTTTTCTGTTCACTTTTTAATCTCTTTTACCAAAGTTTACTTATTTTACAATATACATCCTATTTACAATCACATGTGTTCCATGAGCTCTTTAGTGAGGTAGTTTGGTTCTTTTTTGGCACGGCTTTGTATTTACTGTGTACTTTTTAATATATAAAATAGGAACACACACTGACCCACACAGTGTCATGTGATACTGTGACATAGAGCTTTCCCATGATGCATTGGGGTGCAGTTGAATTTTTAAATTTGATTAATAATTAAGGAATTATGTATGGAGGATTTTTTCTGAGGTATTGGGGTGTTAGTTTGTGGTGAAATAGATATTTTAGGTTTTTTTTTTTTTTTTTTTTTTTGGTGTTTTTGGTTAATTCTGAGCAGTCACCATGGAGAAGTAAAGCGTGGGGGGACCATGCTTTAAAAGACCCCCGTCTCCCAGGCTCTAATGTATTGGCTCTGTAGTCAGTACTGAACACTGGGAAACTGGTACTTGTCTAAAGTATGTGAAATCAAAAACACAAGGGAAATCTAATGGGAAAAACTGGGTATTCAGGGAAATAAGTGGAATTTATTATTATTTTTTTTTCTGTTCACTTTTTAATCTCTTTTACCAAAGTTTACTTATTTTACAATATACATCCTACTTACAATCACATGTGTTCCATGAGCTCTTTAGTGAGGTAGTTTGGTTCTTTTTTGGCACGGCTTTGTATTTACTGTGTACTTTTTAATATATAAAATAGGAACACACACTGACCCACACAGTGTCATGTGATACTGTGACATAGAGCTTTCCCATGATGCATTGGGGTGCAGTTGAATTTTTAAATTTGATTAATAATTAAGGAATTATGTATGGAGGATTTTTTCTGAGGTATTGGGGTGTTAGTTTGTGGTGAAATAGATATTTTAGGGTTTTTTTTTTTTTTTTTTTGGTGTTTTTGGTTAATTCTGAGCAGTCACCATGGAGAAGTAAAGCGTGCGGGGACCATGCTTTAAAAGACCCCCGTCTCCCAGGCTCTAATGTATTGGCTCTGTAGTCAGTACTGAACATTGGGAAACTGGTACTTGTCTAAAGTATGTGAAATCAAAAACACAAGGGAAATCTAATGGGAAAAACTGGGTAATCAGGGAAATAAGTGGAATTTATTATTTTTTTTTTCTGTTCACTTTTTAATCTCTTTTACCAAAGTTTACTTATTTTACAATATACATCCTACTTACAATCACATGTGTTCCATGAGCTCTTTAGTGAGGTAGTTTGGTTCTTTTTTGGCACGGCTTTGTATTTACTGTGTACTTTTTAATATATAAAATAGGAACACACACTGACCCACACAGTGTCATGTGATACTGTGACATAGAGCTTTCCCATGATGCATTGGGGTGCAGTTGAATTTTTAAATTTGATTAATAATTAAGGAATTATGTATGGAGGATTTTTTCTGAGGTATTGGGGTGTTAGTTTGTGGTGAAATAGATATTTTAGGGTTGTTGTTTTGCGTTTTTTGGTGTTTTTGGTTAATTCTGAGCAGTCACCATGGAGAAGTAAAGCGTGGGGGGACCATGCTTTAAAAGACCCCCGTCTCCCAGGCTCTAATGTATTGGCTCTGTAGTCAGTACTGAACACTGGGAAACTGGTACTTGTCTAAAGTATGTGAAATCAAAAACACAAGGGAAATCTAATGGGAAAAACTGGGTATTCAGGGAAATAAGTGGAATTTATTATTATTATTTTTTTTTCTGTTCACTTTTTAATCTCTTTTACCAAAGTTTACTTATTTTACAATATACATCCTACTTACAATCACATGTGTTCCATGAGCTCTTTAGTGAGGTAGTTTGGTTCTTTTTTGGCACGGCTTTGTATTTACTGTGTACTTTTTAATATATAAAATAGGAACACACACTGACCCACACAGTGTCATGTGATACTGTGACATAGAGCTTTCCCATGATGCATTGGGGTGCAGTTGAATTTTTAAATTTGATTAATAATTAAGGAATTATGTATGGAGGATTTTTTCTGAGGTATTGGGGTGTTAGTTTGTGGTGAAATAGATATTTTAGGGTTGTTGTTTTGCGTTTTTTGGTGTTTTTGGTTAATTCTGAGCAGTCACCATGGAGAAGTAAAGCGTGGGGGGACCATGCTTTAAAAGACCCCCGTCTCCCAGGCTCTAATGTATTGGCTCTGTAGTCAGTACTGAACACTGGGAAACTGGTACTTGTCTAAAGTATGTGAAATCAAAAACACAAGGGAAATCTAATGGGAAAAACTGGGTATTCAGGGAAATAAGTGGAATTTATTATTATTTTTTTTTTTTCTGTTCACTTTTTAATCTCTTTTACCAAAGTTTACTTATTTTACAATATACATCCTACTTACAATCACATGTGTTCCATGAGCTCTTTAGTGAGGTAGTTTGGTTCTTTTTTGGCACGGCTTTGTATTTACTGTGTACTTTTTAATATATAAAATAGGAACACACACTGACCCACACAGTGTCATGTGATACTGTGACATAGAGCTTTCCCATGATGCATTGGGGTGCAGTTGAATTTTTAAATTTGATTAATAATTAAGGAATTATGTATGGAGGATTTTTTCTGAGGTATTGGGGTGTTAGTTTGTGGTGAAATAGATATTTTAGGGTTGTTGTTTTGCGTTTTTTGGTGTTTTTGGTTAATTCTGAGCAGTCACCATGGAGAAGTAAAGCGTGGGGGGACCATGCTTTAAAAGACCCCCGTCTCCCAGGCTCTAATGTATTGGCTCTGTAGTCAGTACTGAACACTGGGAAACTGGTACTTGTCTAAAGTATGTGAAATCAAAAACACAAGGGAAATCTAATGGGAAAAACTGGGTATTCAGGGAAATAAGTGGAATTTATTATTATTATTTTTTTTCTGTTCACTTTTTAATCTCTTTTACCAAAGTTTACTTATTTTACAATATACATCCTACTTACAATCACATGTGTTCCATGAGCTCTTTAGTGAGGTAGTTTGGTTCTTTTTTGGCACGGCTTTGTATTTACTGTGTACTTTTTAATATATAAAATAGGAACACACACTGACCCACACAGTGTCATGTGATACTGTGACATAGAGCTTTCCCATGATGCATTGGGGTGCAGTTGAATTTTTAAATTTGATTAATAATTAAGGAATTATGTATGGAGGATTTTTTCTGAGGTATTGGGGTGTTAGTTTGTGGTGAAATAGATATTTTAGGGTTTTTTTTTTTTTTTTTTGGTGTTTTTGGTTAATTCTGAGCAGTCACCATGGAGAAGTAAAGCGTGCGGGGACCATGCTTTAAAAGACCCCCGTCTCCCAGGCTCTAATGTATTGGCTCTGTAGTCAGTACTGAACACTGGGAAACTGGTACTTGTCTAAAGTATGTGAAATCAAAAACACAAGGGAAATCTAATGGGAAAAACTGGGTATTCAGGGAAATAAGTGGAATTTATTATTTTTTTTTTCTGTTCACTTTTTAATCTCTTTTACCAAAGTTTACTTATTTTACAATATACATCCTATTTACAATCACATGTGTTCCATGAGCTCTTTAGTGAGGTAGTTTGGTTCTTTTTTGGCACGGCTTTGTATTTACTGTGTACTTTTTAATATATAAAATAGGAACACACACTGACCCACACAGTGTCATGTGATACTGTGACATAGAGCTTTCCCATGATGCATTGGGGTGCAGTTGAATTTTTAAATTTGATTAATAATTAAGGAATTATGTATGGAGGATTTTTTCTGAGGTATTGGGGTGTTAGTTTGTGGTGAAATAGATATTTTAGGGTTGTTGTTTTGCGTTTTTTGGTGTTTTTGGTTAATTCTGAGCAGTCACCATGGAGAAGTAAAGCGTGGGGGGACCATGCTTTAAAAGACCCCCGTCTCCCAGGCTCTAATGTATTGGCTCTGTAGTCAGTACTGAACACTGGGAAACTGGTACTTGTCTAAAGTATGTGAAATCAAAAACACAAGGGAAATCTAATGGGAAAAACTGGGTATTCAGGGAAATAAGTGGAATTTATTATTATTTTTTTTTTTCTGTTCACTTTTTAATCTCTTTTACCAAAGTTTACTTATTTTACAATATACATCCTACTTACAATCACATGTGTTCCATGAGCTCTTTAGTGAGGTAGTTTGGTTCTTTTTTGGCACGGCTTTGTATTTACTGTGTACTTTTTAATATATAAAATAGGAACACACACTGACCCACACAGTGTCATGTGATACTGTGACATAGAGCTTTCCCATGATGCATTGGGGTGCAGTTGAATTTTTAAATTTGATTAATAATTAAGGAATTATGTATGGAGGATTTTTTCTGAGGTATTGGGGTGTTAGTTTGTGGTGAAATAGATATTTTAGGGTTTTTTTTTTTTTTTTTTTTTTGGTGTTTTTGGTTAATTCTGAGCAGTCACCATGGAGAAGTAAAGCGTGGGGGGACCATGCTTTAAAAGACCCCCGTCTCCCAGGCTCTAATGTATTGGCTCTGTAGTCAGTACTGAACACTGGGAAACTGGTACTTGTCTAAAGTATGTGAAATCAAAAACACAAGGGAAATCTAATGGGAAAAACTGGGTATTCAGGGAAATAAGTGGAATTTATTATTTTTTTTTTTTCTGTTCACTTTTTAATCTCTTTTACCAAAGTTTACTTATTTTACAATATACATCCTACTTACAATCACATGTGTTCCATGAGCTCTTTAGTGAGGTAGTTTGGTTCTTTTTTGGCACGGCTTTGTATTTACTGTGTACTTTTTAATATATAAAATAGGAACACACACTGACCCACACAGTGTCATGTGATACTGTGACATAGAGCTTTCCCATGATGCATTGGGGTGCAGTTGAATTTTTAAATTTGATTAATAATTAAGGAATTATGTATGGAGGATTTTTTCTGAGGTATTGTGGTGTTAGTTTGTGGTGAAATAGATATTTTAGGGTTTTTTTTTTTTTTTTTTGGTGTTTTTGGTTAATTCTGAGCAGTCACCATGGAGAAGTAAAGCGTGCGGGGACCATGCTTTAAAAGACCCCCGTCTCCCAGGCTCTAATGTATTGGCTCTGTAGTCAGTACTGAACACTGGGAAACTGGTACTTGTCTAAAGTATGTGAAATCAAAAACACAAGGGAAATCTAATGGGAAAAACTGGGTATTCAGGGAAATAAGTGGAATTTATTATTTTTTTTTTCTGTTCACTTTTTAATCTCTTTTACCAAAGTTTACTTATTTTACAATATACATCCTATTTACAATCACATGTGTTCCATGAGCTCTTTAGTGAGGTAGTTTGGTTCTTTTTTGGCACGGCTTTGTATTTACTGTGTACTTTTTAATATATAAAATAGGAACACACACTGACCCACACAGTGTCATGTGATACTGTGACATAGAGCTTTCCCATGATGCATTGGGGTGCAGTTGAATTTTTAAATTTGATTAATAATTAAGGAATTATGTATGGAGGATTTTTTCTGAGGTATTGGGGTGTTAGTTTGTGGTGAAATAGATATTTTAGGGTTGTTGTTTTGCGTTTTTTGGTGTTTTTGGTTAATTCTGAGCAGTCACCATGGAGAAGTAAAGCGTGGGGGGACCATGCTTTAAAAGACCCCCGTCTCCCAGGCTCTAATGTATTGGCTCTGTAGTCAGTACTGAACACTGGGAAACTGGTACTTGTCTAAAGTATGTGAAATCAAAAACACAAGGGAAATCTAATGGGAAAAACTGGGTATTCAGGGAAATAAGTGGAATTTATTATTATTATTTTTTTTTCTGTTCACTTTTTAATCTCTTTTACCAAAGTTTACTTATTTTACAATATACATCCTACTTACAATCACATGTGTTCCATGAGCTCTTTAGTGAGGTAGTTTGGTTCTTTTTTGGCACGGCTTTGTATTTACTGTGTACTTTTTAATATATAAAATAGGAACACACACTGACCCACACAGTGTCATGTGATACTGTGACATAGAGCTTTCCCATGATGCATTGGGGTGCAGTTGAATTTTTAAATTTGATTAATAATTAAGGAATTATGTATGGAGGATTTTTTCTGAGGTATTGGGGTGTTAGTTTGTGGTGAAATAGATATTTTAGGGTTTTTTTTTTTTTTTTTTTTGGTTAATTCTGAGCAGTCACCATGGAGAAGTAAAGCGTGCGGGGACCATGCTTTAAAAGACCCCCGTCTCCCAGGCTCTAATGTATTGGCTCTGTAGTCAGTACTGAACACTGGGAAACTGGTACTTGTCTAAAGTATGTGAAATCAAAAACACAAGGGAAATCTAATGGGAAAAACTGGGTATTCAGGGAAATAAGTGGAATTTATTATTTTTTTTTTTCTGTTCACTTTTTAATCTCTTTTACCAAAGTTTACTTATTTTACAATATACATCCTATTTACAATCACATGTGTTCCATGAGCTCTTTAGTGAGGTAGTTTGGTTCTTTTTTGGCACGGCTTTGTATTTACTGTGTACTTTTTAATATATAAAATAGGAACACACACTGACCCACACAGTGTCATGTGATACTGTGACATAGAGCTTTCCCATGATGCATTGGGGTGCAGTTGAATTTTTAAATTTGATTAATAATTAAGGAATTATGTATGGAGGATTTTTTCTGAGGTATTGGGGTGTTAGTTTGTGGTGAAATAGATATTTTAGGGCTGTTGTTTTGCGTTTTTTGGTGTTTTTGGTTAATTCTGAGCAGTCACCATGGAGAAGTAAAGCGTGGGGGGACCATGCTTTAAAAGACCCCCGTCTCCCAGGCTCTAATGTATTGGCTCTGTAGTCAGTACTGAACACTGGGAAACTGGTACTTGTCTAAAGTATGTGAAATCAAAAACACAAGGGAAATCTAATGGAAAAAACTGGGTATTCAGGGAAATAAGTGGAATTTATTATTATTATTTTTTTTTCTGTTCACTTTTTAATCTCTTTTACCAAAGTTTACTTATTTTACAATATACATCCTACTTACAATCACATGTGTTCCATGAGCTCTTTAGTGAGGTAGTTTGGTTCTTTTTTGGCACGGCTTTGTATTTACTGTGTACTTTTTAATATATAAAATAGGAACACACACTGACCCACACAGTGTCATGTGATACTGTGACATAGAGCTTTCCCATGATGCATTGGGGTGCAGTTGAATTTTTAAATTTGATTAATAATTAAGGAATTATGTATGGAGGATTTTTTCTGAGGTATTGGGGTGTTAGTTTGTGGTGAAATAGATATTTTAGGGTTGTTGTTTTGCGTTTTTTGGTGTTTTTGGTTAATTCTGAGCAGTCACCATGGAGAAGTAAAGCGTGCGGGGACCATGCTTTAAAAGACCCCCGTCTCCCAGGCTCTAATGTATTGGCTCTGTAGTCAGTACTGAACACTGGGAAACTGGTACTTGTCTAAAGTATGTGAAATCAAAAACACAAGGGAAATCTAATGGGAAAAACTGGGTATTCAGGGAAATAAGTGGAATTTATTATTATTTTTTTTTTCTGTTCACTTTTTAATCTCTTTTACCAAAGTTTACTTATTTTACAATATACATCCTATTTACAATCACATGTGTTCCATGAGCTCTTTAGTGAGGTAGTTTGGTTCTTTTTTGGCACGGCTTTGTATTTACTGTGTACTTTTTAATATATAAAATAGGAACACACACTGACCCACACAGTGTCATGTGATACTGTGACATAGAGCTTTCCCATGATGCATTGGGGTGCAGTTGAATTTTTAAATTTGATTAATAATTAAGGAATTATGTATGGAGGATTTTTTCTGAGGTATTGGGGTGTTAGTTTGTGGTGAAATAGATATTTTAGGGTTTTTTTTTTTTTTTTTTGGTGTTTTTGGTTAATTCTGAGCAGTCACCATGGAGAAGTAAAGCGTGCGGGGACCATGCTTTAAAAGACCCCCGTCTCCCAGGCTCTAATGTATTGGCTCTGTAGTCAGTACTGAACACTGGGAAACTGGTACTTGTCTAAAGTATGTGAAATCAAAAACACAAGGGAAATCTAATGGGAAAAACTGGGTATTCAGGGAAATAAGTGGAATTTATTATTTTTTTTTTTTCTGTTCACTTTTTAATCTCTTTTACCAAAGTTTACTTATTTTACAATATACATCCTACTTACAATCACATGTGTTCCATGAGCTCTTTAGTGAGGTAGTTTGGTTCTTTTTTGGCACGGCTTTGTATTTACTGTGTACTTTTTAATATATAAAATAGGAACACACACTGACCCACACAGTGTCATGTGATACTGTGACATAGAGCTTTCCCATGATGCATTGGGGTGCAGTTGAATTTTTAAATTTGATTAATAATTAAGGAATTATGTATGTAGGATTTTTTCTGAGGTATTGGGGTGTTAGTTTGTGGTGAAATAGATATTTTAGGGTTGTTGTTTTGCGTTTTTTGGTGTTTTTGGTTAATTCTGAGCAGTCACCATGGAGAAGTAAAGCGTGGGGGGACCATGCTTTAAAAGACCCCCGTCTCCCAGGCTCTAATGTATTGGCTCTGTAGTCAGTACTGAACACTGGGAAACTGGTACTTGTCTAAAGTATGTGAAATCAAAAACACAAGGGAAATCTAATGGGAAAAACTGGGTATTCAGGGAAATAAGTGGAATTTATTATTATTATTTTTTTTTCTGTTCACTTTTTAATCTCTTTTACCAAAGTTTACTTATTTTACAATATACATCCTACTTACAATCACATGTGTTCCATGAGCTCTTTAGTGAGGTAGTTTGGTTCTTTTTTGGCACGGCTTTGTATTTACTGTGTACTTTTTAATATATAAAATAGGAACACACACTGACCCACACAGTGTCATGTGATACTGTGACATAGAGCTTTCCCATGATGCATTGGGGTGCAGTTGAATTTTTAAATTTGATTAATAATTAAGGAATTATGTATGGAGGATTTTTTCTGAGGTATTGGGGTGTTAGTTTGTGGTGAAATAGATATTTTAGGGTTTTTTTTTTTTTTTTTTTTTGGTGTTTTTGGTTAATTCTGAGCAGTCACCATGGAGAAGTAAAGCGTGCGGGGACCATGCTTTAAAAGACCCCCGTCTCCCAGGCTCTAATGTATTGGCTCTGTAGTCAGTACTGAACACTGGGAAACTGGTACTTGTCTAAAGTATGTGAAATCAAAAACACAAGGGAAATCTAATGGGAAAAACTGGGTATTCAGGGAAATAAGTGGAATTTATTATTTTTTTTTTTCTGTTCACTTTTTAATCTCTTTTACCAAAGTTTACTTATTTTACAATATACATCCTATTTACAATCACATGTGTTCCATGAGCTCTTTAGTGAGGTAGTTTGGTTCTTTATTGGCACGGCTTTGTATTTACTGTGTACTTTTTAATATATAAAATAGGAACACACACTGACCCACACAGTGTCATGTGATACTGTGACATAGAGCTTTCCCATGATGCATTGGGGTGCAGTTGAATTTTTAAATTTGATTAATAATTAAGGAATTATGTATGGAGGATTTTTTCTGAGGTATTGGGGTGTTAGTTTGTGGTGAAATAGATATTTTAGGGTTGTTGTTTTGCGTTTTTTGGTGTTTTTGGTTAATTCTGAGCAGTCACCATGGAGAAGTAAAGCGTGGGGGGACCATGCTTTAAAAGACCCCCGTCTCCCAGGCTCTAATGTATTGGCTCTGTAGTCAGTACTGAACACTGGGAAACTGGTACTTGTCTAAAGTATGTGAAATCAAAAACACAAGGGAAATCTAATGGGAAAAACTGGGTATTCAGGGAAATAAGTGGAATTTATTATTATTATTTTTTTTTCTGTTCACTTTTTAATCTCTTTTACCAAAGTTTACTTATTTTACAATATACATCCTACTTACAATCACATGTGTTCCATGAGCTCTTTAGTGAGGTAGTTTGGTTCTTTTTTGGCACGGCTTTGTATTTACTGTGTACTTTTTAATATATAAAATAGGAACACACACTGACCCACACAGTGTCATGTGATACTGTGACATAGAGCTTTCCCATGATGCATTGGGGTGCAGTTGAATTTTTAAATTTGATTAATAATTAAGGAATTATGTATGGAGGATTTTTTCTGAGGTATTGGGGTGTTAGTTTGTGGTGAAATAGATATTTTAGGGTTTTTTTTTTTTTTTTTTTTGGTTAATTCTGAGCAGTCACCATGGAGAAGTAAAGCGTGCGGGGACCATGCTTTAAAAGACCCCCGTCTCCCAGGCTCTAATGTATTGGCTCTGTAGTCAGTACTGAACACTGGGAAACTGGTACTTGTCTAAAGTATGTGAAATCAAAAACACAAGGGAAATCTAATGGGAAAAACTGGGTATTCAGGGAAATAAGTGGAATTTATTATTTTTTTTTTTCTGTTCACTTTTTAATCTCTTTTACCAAAGTTTACTTATTTTACAATATACATCCTATTTACAATCACATGTGTTCCATGAGCTCTTTAGTGAGGTAGTTTGGTTCTTTTTTGGCACGGCTTTGTATTTACTGTGTACTTTTTAATATATAAAATAGGAACACACACTGACCCACACAGTGTCATGTGATACTGTGACATAGAGCTTTCCCATGATGCATTGGGGTGCAGTTGAATTTTTAAATTTGATTAATAATTAAGGAATTATGTATGGAGGATTTTTTCTGAGGTATTGGGGTGTTAGTTTGTGGTGAAATAGATATTTTAGGGCTGTTGTTTTGCGTTTTTTGGTGTTTTTGGTTAATTCTGAGCAGTCACCATGGAGAAGTAAAGCGTGGGGGGACCATGCTTTAAAAGACCCCCGTCTCCCAGGCTCTAATGTATTGGCTCTGTAGTCAGTACTGAACACTGGGAAACTGGTACTTGTCTAAAGTATGTGAAATCAAAAACACAAGGGAAATCTAATGGAAAAAACTGGGTATTCAGGGAAATAAGTGGAATTTATTATTATTATTTTTTTTTCTGTTCACTTTTTAATCTCTTTTACCAAAGTTTACTTATTTTACAATATACATCCTACTTACAATCACATGTGTTCCATGAGCTCTTTAGTGAGGTAGTTTGGTTCTTTTTTGGCACGGCTTTGTATTTACTGTGTACTTTTTAATATATAAAATAGGAACACACACTGACCCACACAGTGTCATGTGATACTGTGACATAGAGCTTTCCCATGATGCATTGGGGTGCAGTTGAATTTTTAAATTTGATTAATAATTAAGGAATTATGTATGGAGGATTTTTTCTGAGGTATTGGGGTGTTAGTTTGTGGTGAAATAGATATTTTAGGGTTGTTGTTTTGCGTTTTTTGGTGTTTTTGGTTAATTCTGAGCAGTCACCATGGAGAAGTAAAGCGTGCGGGGACCATGCTTTAAAAGACCCCCGTCTCCCAGGCTCTAATGTATTGGCTCTGTAGTCAGTACTGAACACTGGGAAACTGGTACTTGTCTAAAGTATGTGAAATCAAAAACACAAGGGAAATCTAATGGGAAAAACTGGGTATTCAGGGAAATAAGTGGAATTTATTATTATTTTTTTTTTCTGTTCACTTTTTAATCTCTTTTACCAAAGTTTACTTATTTTACAATATACATCCTATTTACAATCACATGTGTTCCATGAGCTCTTTAGTGAGGTAGTTTGGTTCTTTTTTGGCACGGCTTTGTATTTACTGTGTACTTTTTAATATATAAAATAGGAACACACACTGACCCACACAGTGTCATGTGATACTGTGACATAGAGCTTTCCCATGATGCATTGGGGTGCAGTTGAATTTTTAAATTTGATTAATAATTAAGGAATTATGTATGGAGGATTTTTTCTGAGGTATTGGGGTGTTAGTTTGTGGTGAAATAGATATTTTAGGGTTGTTCTTTTGCGTTTTTTGGTGTTTTTGGTTAATTCTGAGCAGTCACCATGGAGAAGTAAAGCGTGGGGGGACCATGCTTTAAAAGACCCCCGTCTCCCAGGCTCTAATGTATTGGCTCTGTAGTCAGTACTGAACACTGGGAAACTGGTACTTGTCTAAAGTATGTGAAATCAAAAACACAAGGGAAATCTAATGGGAAAAACTGGGTATTCAGGGAAATAAGTGGAATTTATTATTATTATTTTTTTTTCTGTTCACTTTTTAATCTCTTTTACCAAAGTTTACTTATTTTACAATATACATCCTACTTACAATCACATGTGTTCCATGAGCTCTTTAGTGAGGTAGTTTGGTTCTTTTTTGGCACGGCTTTGTATTTACTGTGTACTTTTTAATATATAAAATAGGAACACACACTGACCCACACAGTGTCATGTGATACTGTGACATAGAGCTTTCCCATGATGCATTGGGGTGCAGTTGAATTTTTAAATTTGATTAATAATTAAGGAATTATGTATGTAGGATTTTTTCTGAGGTATTGGGGTGTTAGTTTGTGGTGAAATAGATATTTTAGGGTTGTTGTTTTGCGTTTTTTGGTGTTTTTGGTTAATTCTGAGCAGTCACCATGGAGAAGTAAAGCGTGGGGGGACCATGCTTTAAAAGACCCCCGTCTCCCAGGCTCTAATGTATTGGCTCTGTAGTCAGTACTGAACACTGGGAAACTGGTACTTGTCTAAAGTATGTGAAATCAAAAACACAAGGGAAATCTAATGGGAAAAACTGGGTATTCAGGGAAATAAGTGGAATTTATTATTATTATTTTTTTTTCTGTTCACTTTTTAATCTCTTTTACCAAAGTTTACTTATTTTACAATATACATCCTACTTACAATCACATGTGTTCCATGAGCTCTTTAGTGAGGTAGTTTGGTTCTTTTTTGGCACGGCTTTGTATTTACTGTGTACTTTTTAATATATAAAATAGGAACACACACTGACCCACACAGTGTCATGTGATACTGTGACATAGAGCTTTCCCATGATGCATTGGGGTGCAGTTGAATTTTTAAATTTGATTAATAATTAAGGAATTATGTATGGAGGATTTTTTCTGAGGTATTGGGGTGTTAGTTTGTGGTGAAATAGATATTTTAGGGTTTTTTTTTTTTTTTTTTTTTGGTGTTTTTGGTTAATTCTGAGCAGTCACCATGGAGAAGTAAAGCGTGCGGGGACCATGCTTTAAAAGACCCCCGTCTCCCAGGCTCTAATGTATTGGCTCTGTAGTCAGTACTGAACACTGGGAAACTGGTACTTGTCTAAAGTATGTGAAATCAAAAACACAAGGGAAATCTAATGGGAAAAACTGGGTATTCAGGGAAATAAGTGGAATTTATTATTTTTTTTTTCTGTTCACTTTTTAATCTCTTTTACCAAAGTTTACTTATTTTACAATATACATCCTATTTACAATCACATGTGTTCCATGAGCTCTTTAGTGAGGTAGTTTGGTTCTTTTTTGGCACGGCTTTGTATTTACTGTGTACTTTTTAATATATAAAATAGGAACACACACTGACCCACACAGTGTCATGTGATACTGTGACATAGAGCTTTCCCATGATGCATTGGGGTGCAGTTGAATTTTTAAATTTGATTAATAATTAAGGAATTATGTATGGAGGATTTTTTCTGAGGTATTGGGGTGTTAGTTTGTGGTGAAATAGATATTTTAGGGTTGTTGTTTTGCGTTTTTTGGTGTTTTTGGTTAATTCTGAGCAGTCACCATGGAGAAGTAAAGCGTGGGGGGACCATGCTTTAAAAGACCCCCGTCTCCCAGGCTCTAATGTATTGGCTCTGTAGTCAGTACTGAACACTGGGAAACTGGTACTTGTCTAAAGTATGTGAAATCAAAAACACAAGGGAAATCTAATGGGAAAAACTGGGTATTCAGGGAAATAAGTGGAATTTATTATTATTATTTTTTTTTCTGTTCACTTTTTAATCTCTTTTACCAAAGTTTACTTATTTTACAATATACATCCTACTTACAATCACATGTGTTCCATGAGCTCTTTAGTGAGGTAGTTTGGTTCTTTTTTGGCACGGCTTTGTATTTACTGTGTACTTTTTAATATATAAAATAGGAACACACACTGACCCACACAGTGTCATGTGATACTGTGACATAGAGCTTTCCCATGATGCATTGGGGTGCAGTTGAATTTTTAAATTTGATTAATAATTAAGGAATTATGTATGGAGGATTTTTTCTGAGGTATTGGGGTGTTAGTTTGTGGTGAAATAGATATTTTAGGGTTTTTTTTTTTTTTTTTGGTGTTTTTGGTTAATTCTGAGCAGTCACCATGGAGAAGTAAAGCGTGCGGGGACCATGCTTTAAAAGACCCCCGTCTCCCAGGCTCTAATGTATTGGCTCTGTAGTCAGTACTGAACACTGGGAAACTGGTACTTGTCTAAAGTATGTGAAATCAAAAACACAAGGGAAATCTAATGGGAAAAACTGGGTATTCAGGGAAATAAGTGGAATTTATTATTTTTTTTTTTTTCTGTTCACTTTTTAATCTCTTTTACCAAAGTTTACTTATTTTACAATATACATCCTACTTACAATCACATGTGTTCCATGAGCTCTTTAGTGAGGTAGTTTGGTTCTTTTTTGGCACGGCTTTGTATTTACTGTGTACTTTTTAATATATAAAATAGGAACACACACTGACCCACACAGTGTCATGTGATACTGTGACATAGAGCTTTCCCATGATGCATTGGGGTGCAGTTGAATTTTTAAATTTGATTAATAATTAAGGAATTATGTATGGAGGATTTTTTCTGAGGTATTGGGGTGTTAGTTTGTGGTGAAATAGATATTTTAGGGTTGTTGTTTTGCGTTTTTTGGTGTTTTTGGTTAATTCTGAGCAGTCACCATGGAGAAGTAAAGCGTGGGGGGACCATGCTTTAAAAGACCCCCGTCTCCCAGGCTCTAATGTATTGGCTCTGTAGTCAGTACTGAACACTGGGAAACTGGTACTTGTCTAAAGTATGTGAAATCAAAAACACAAGGGAAATCTAATGGGAAAAACTGGGTATTCAGGGAAATAAGTGGAATTTATTATTTTTTTTTTTTCTGTTCACTTTTTAATCTCTTTTACCAAAGTTTACTTATTTTACAATATACATCCTATTTACAATCACATGTGTTCCATGAGCTCTTTAGTGAGGTAGTTTGGTTCTTTTTTGGCACGGCTTTGTATTTACTGTGTACTTTTTAATATATAAAATAGGAACACACACTGACCCACACAGTGTCATGTGATACTGTGACATAGAGCTTTCCCATGATGCATTGGGGTGCAGTTGAATTTTTAAATTTGATTAATAATTAAGGAATTATGTATGGAGGATTTTTTCTGAGGTATTGGGGTGTTAGTTTGTGGTGAAATAGATATTTTAGGGTTGTTGTTTTGCGTTTTTTGGTGTTTTTGGTTAATTCTGAGCAGTCACCATGGAGAAGTAAAGCGTGGGGGGACCATGCTTTAAAAGACCCCCGTCTCCCAGGCTCTAATGTATTGGCTCTGTAGTCAGTACTGAACACTGGGAAACTGGTACTTGTCTAAAGTATGTGAAATCAAAAACACAAGGGAAATCTAATGGGAAAAACTGGGTATTCAGGGAAATAAGTGGAATTTATTATTATTTTTTTTTTTTCTGTTCACTTTTTAATCTCTTTTACCAAAGTTTACTTATTTTACAATATACATCCTACTTACAATCACATGTGTTCCATGAGCTCTTTAGTGAGGTAGTTTGGTTCTTTTGTGGCACGGCTTTGTATTTACTGTGTACTTTTTAATATATAAAATAGGAACACACACTGACCCACACAGTGTCATGTGATACTGTGACATAGAGCTTTCCCATGATGCATTGGGGTGCAGTTGAATTTTTAAATTTGATTAATAATTAAGGAATTATGTATGGAGGATTTTTTCTGAGGTATTGGGGTGTTAGTTTGTGGTGAAATAGATATTTTAGGGTTTTTTTTTTTTTTTTGGTGTTTTTGGTTAATTCTGAGCAGTCACCATGGAGAAGTAAAGCGTGCGGGGACCATGCTTTAAAAGACCCCCGTCTCCCAGGCTCTAATGTATTGACTCTGTAGTCAGTACTGAACACTGGGAAACTGGTACTTGTCTAAAGTATGTGAAATCAAAAACACAAGGGAAATCTAATGGGAAAAACTGGGTATTCAGGGAAATAAGTGGAATTTATTATTTTTTTTTTTTCTGTTCACTTTTTAATCTCTTTTACCAAAGTTTACTTATTTTACAATATACATCCTACTTACAATCACATGTGTTCCATGAGCTCTTTAGTGAGGTAGTTTGGTTCTTTTTTGGCACGGCTTTGTATTTACTGTGTACTTTTTAATATATAAAATAGGAACACACACTGACCCACACAGTGTCATGTGATACTGTGACATAGAGCTTTCCCATGATGCATTGGGGTGCAGTTGAATTTTTAAATTTGATTAATAATTAAGGAATTATGTATGGAGGATTTTTTCTGAGGTATTGGGGTGTTAGTTTGTGGTGAAATAGATATTTTAGGGTTGTTGTTTTGCGTTTTTTGGTGTTTTTGGTTAATTCTGAGCAGTCACCATGGAGAAGTAAAGCGTGGGGGGACCATGCTTTAAAAGACCCCCGTCTCCCAGGCTCTAATGTATTGGCTCTGTAGTCAGTACTGAACACTGGGAAACTGGTACTTGTCTAAAGTATGTGAAATCAAAAACACAAGGGAAATCTAATGGGAAAAACTGGGTATTCAGGGAAATAAGTGGAATTTATTATTATTTTTTTTTCTGTTCACTTTTTAATCTCTTTTACCAAAGTTTACTTATTTTACAATATACATCCTATTTACAATCACATGTGTTCCATGAGCTCTTTAGTGAGGTAGTTTGGTTCTTTTTTGGCACGGCTTTGTATTTACTGTGTACTTTTTAATATATAAAATAGGAACACACACTGACCCACACAGTGTCATGTGATACTGTGACATAGAGCTTTCCCATGATGCATTGGGGTGCAGTTGAATTTTTAAATTTGATTAATAATTAAGGAATTATGTATGGAGGATTTTTTCTGAGGTATTGGGGTGTTAGTTTGTGGTGAAATAGATATTTTAGGGTTGTTGTTTTGCGTTTTTTGGTGTTTTTGGTTAATTCTGAGCAGTCACCATGGAGAAGTAAAGCGTGGGGGGACCATGCTTTAAAAGACCCCCGTCTCCCAGGCTCTAATGTATTGGCTCTGTAGTCAGTACTGAACACTGGGAAACTGGTACTTGTCTAAAGTATGTGAAATCAAAAACACAAGGGAAATCTAATGGGAAAAACTGGGTATTCAGGGAAATAAGTGGAATTTATTATTATTTTTTTTTTTTTCTGTTCACTTTTTAATCTCTTTTACCAAAGTTTACTTATTTTACAATATACATCCTACTTACAATCACATGTGTTCCATGAGCTCTTTAGTGAGGTAGTTTGGTTCTTTTGTGGCACGGCTTTGTATTTACTGTGTACTTTTTAATATATAAAATAGGAACACACACTGACCCACACAGTGTCATGTGATACTGTGACATAGAGCTTTCCCATGATGCATTGGGGTGCAGTTGAATTTTTAAATTTGATTAATAATTAAGGAATTATGTATGGAGGATTTTTTCTGAGGTATTGGGGTGTTAGTTTGTGGTGAAATAGATATTTTAGGTTTTTTTTATTTTTTTTTTTGGTGTTTTTGGTTAATTCTGAGCAGTCACCATGGAGAAGTAAAGCGTGCGGGGACCATGCTTTAAAAGACCCCCGTCTCCCAGGCTCTAATGTATTGACTCTGTAGTCAGTACTGAACACTGGGAAACTGGTACTCGTCTAAAGTATGTGAAATCAAAAACACAAGGGAAATCTAATGGGAAAAACTGGGTATTCAGGGAAATAAGTGGAATTTATTATTTTTTTTTTTCTGTTCACTTTTTAATCTCTTTTACCAAAGTTTACTTATTTTACAATATACATCCTACTTACAATCACATGTGTTCCATGAGCTCTTTAGTGAGGTAGTTTGGTTCTTTTTTGGCACGGCTTTGTATTTACTGTGTACTTTTTAATATATAAAATAGGAACACACACTGACCCACACAGTGTCATGTGATACTGTGACATAGAGCTTTCCCATGATGCATTGGGGTGCAGTTGAATTTTTAAATTTGATTAATAATTAAGGAATTATGTATGGAGGATTTTTTCTGAGGTATTGGGGTGTTAGTTTGTGGTGAAATAGATATTTTAGGGTTGTTGTTTTGCGTTTTTTGGTGTTTTTGGTTAATTCTGAGCAGTCACCATGGAGAAGTAAAGCGTGGGGGGACCATGCTTTAAAAGACCCCCGTCTCCCAGGCTCTAATGTATTGGCTCTGTAGTCAGTACTGAACACTGGGAAACTGGTACTTGTCTAAAGTATGTGAAATCAAAAACACAAGGGAAATCTAATGGGAAAAACTGGGTATTCAGGGAAATAAGTGGAATTTATTATTTTTTTTTTTTCTGTTCACTTTTTAATCTCTTTTACCAAAGTTTACTTATTTTACAATATACATCCTATTTACAATCACATGTGTTCCATGAGCTCTTTAGTGAGGTAGTTTGGTTCTTTTTTGGCACGGCTTTGTATTTACTGTGTACTTTTTAATATATAAAATAGGAACACACACTGACCCACACAGTGTCATGTGATACTGTGACATAGAGCTTTCCCATGATGCATTGGGGTGCAGTTGAATTTTTAAATTTGATTAATAATTAAGGAATTATGTATGGAGGATTTTTTCTGAGGTATTGGGGTGTTAGTTTGTGGTGAAATAGATATTTTAGGGTTGTTGTTTTGCGTTTTTTGGTGTTTTTGGTTAATTCTGAGCAGTCACCATGGAGAAGTAAAGCGTGGGGGGACCATGCTTTAAAAGACCCCCGTCTCCCAGGCTCTAATGTATTGGCTCTGTAGTCAGTACTGAACACTGGGAAACTGGTACTTGTCTAAAGTATGTGAAATCAAAAACACAATCTAATGGAAATCTAATGGGAAAAACTGGGTATTCAGGGAAATAAGTGGAATTTATTATTTTTTTTTTTTCTGTTCACTTTTTAATCTCTTTTACCAAAGTTTACTTATTTTACAATATACATCCTATTTACAATCACATGTGTTCCATGAGCTCTTTAGTGAGGTAGTTTGGTTCTTTTTTGGCACGGCTTTGTATTTACTGTGTACTTTTTAATATATAAAATAGGAACACACACTGACCCACACAGTGTCATGTGATACTGTGACATAGAGCTTTCCCATGATGCATTGGGGTGCAGTTGAATTTTTAAATTTGATTAATAATTAAGGAATTATGTATGGAGGATTTTTTCTGAGGTATTGGGGTGTTAGTTTGTGGTGAAATAGATATTTTAGGGTTGTTGTTTTGCGTTTTTTGGTGTTTTTGGTTAATTCTGAGCAGTCACCATGGAGAAGTAAAGCGTGGGGGGACCATGCTTTAAAAGACCCCCGTCTCCCAGGCTCTAATGTATTGGCTCTGTAGTCAGTACTGAACACTGGGAAACTGGTACTTGTCTAAAGTATGTGAAATCAAAAACACAAGGGAAATCTAATGGGAAAAACTGGGTATTCAGGGAAATAAGTGGAATTTATTATTATTTTTTTTTTTTTCTGTTCACTTTTTAATCTCTTTTACCAAAGTTTACTTATTTTACAATATACATCCTACTTACAATCACATGTGTTCCATGAGCTCTTTAGTGAGGTAGTTTGGTTCTTTTGTGGCACGGCTTTGTATTTACTGTGTACTTTTTAATATATAAAATAGGAACACACACTGACCCACACAGTGTCATGTGATACTGTGACATAGAGCTTTCCCATGATGCATTGGGGTGCAGTTGAATTTTTAAATTTGATTAATAATTAAGGAATTATGTATGGAGGATTTTTTCTGAGGTATTGGGGTGTTAGTTTGTGGTGAAATAGATATTTTAGGTTTTTTTTTTTTTTTTTTTTTGGTGTTTTTGGTTAATTCTGAGCAGTCACCATGGAGAAGTAAAGCGTGCGGGGACCATGCTTTAAAAGACCCCCGTCTCCCAGGCTCTAATGTATTGACTCTGTAGTCAGTACTGAACACTGGGAAACTGGTACTCGTCTAAAGTATGTGAAATCAAAAACACAAGGGAAATCTAATGGGAAAAACTGGGTATTCAGGGAAATAAGTGGAATTTATTATTTTTTTTTTTCTGTTCACTTTTTAATCTCTTTTACCAAAGTTTACTTATTTTACAATATACATCCTACTTACAATCACATGTGTTCCATGAGCTCTTTAGTGAGGTAGTTTGGTTCTTTTTTGGCACGGCTTTGTATTTACTGTGTACTTTTTAATATATAAAATAGGAACACACACTGACCCACACAGTGTCATGTGATACTGTGACATAGAGCTTTCCCATGATGCATTGGGGTGCAGTTGAATTTTTAAATTTGATTAATAATTAAGGAATTATGTATGGAGGATTTTTTCTGAGGTATTGGGGTGTTAGTTTGTGGTGAAATAGATATTTTAGGGTTGTTGTTTTGCGTTTTTTGGTGTTTTTGGTTAATTCTGAGCAGTCACCATGGAGAAGTAAAGCGTGGGGGGACCATGCTTTAAAAGACCCCCGTCTCCCAGGCTCTAATGTATTGGCTCTGTAGTCAGTACTGAACACTGGGAAACTGGTACTTGTCTAAAGTATGTGAAATCAAAAACACAAGGGAAATCTAATGGGAAAAACTGGGTATTCAGGGAAATAAGTGGAATTTATTATTTTTTTTTTTCTGTTCACTTTTTAATCTCTTTTACCAAAGTTTACTTATTTTACAATATACATCCTATTTACAATCACATGTGTTCCATGAGCTCTTTAGTGAGGTAGTTTGGTTCTTTTTTGGCACGGCTTTGTATTTACTGTGTACTTTTTAATATATAAAATAGGAACACACACTGACCCACACAGTGTCATGTGATACTGTGACATAGAGCTTTCCCATGATGCATTGGGGTGCAGTTGAATTTTTAAATTTGATTAATAATTAAGGAATTATGTATGGAGGATTTTTTCTGAGGTATTGGGGTGTTAGTTTGTGGTGAAATAGATATTTTAGGGTTGTTGTTTTGCGTTTTTTGGTGTTTTTGGTTAATTCTGAGCAGTCACCATGGAGAAGTAAAGCGTGGGGGGACCATGCTTTAAAACACCCCCGTCTCCCAGGCTCTAATGTATTGGCTCTGTAGTCAGTACTGAACACTGGGAAACTGGTACTTGTCTAAAGTATGTGAAATCAAAAACACAAGAGAAATCTAATGGGAAAAACTGGGTATTCAGGGAAATAAGTGGAATTTATTATTATTTTTTTTTTTTCTGTTCACTTTTTAATCTCTTTTACCAAAGTTTACTTATTTTACAATATACATCCTACTTACAATCACATGTGTTCCATGAGCTCTTTAGTGAGGTAGTTTGGTTCTTTTGTGGCACGGCTTTGTATTTACTGTGTACTTTTTAATATATAAAATAGGAACACACACTGACCCACACAGTGTCATGTGATACTGTGACATAGAGCTTTCCCATGATGCATTGGGGTGCAGTTGAATTTTTAAATTTGATTAATAATTAAGGAATTATGTATGGAGGATTTTTTCTGAGGTATTGGGGTGTTAGTTTGTGGTGAAATAGATATTTTAGGTTTTTTTTTTTTTTTTTTTTGGTGTTTTTGGTTAATTCTGAGCAGTCACCATGGAGAAGTAAAGCGTGCGGGGACCATGCTTTAAAAGACCCCCGTCTCCCAGGCTCTAATGTATTGACTCTGTAGTCAGTACTGAACACTGGGAAACTGGTACTTGTCTAAAGTATGTGAAATCAAAAACACAAGGGAAATCTAATGGGAAAAACTGGGTATTCAGGGAAATAAGTGGAATTTATTATTATTTTTTTTTCTGTTCACTTTTTAATCTCTTTTACCAAAGTTTACTTATTTTACAATATACATCCTACTTACAATCACATGTGTTCCATGAGCTCTTTAGTGAGGTAGTTTGGTTCTTTTTTGGCACGGCTTTGTATTTACTGTGTACTTTTTAATATATAAAATAGGAACACACACTGACCCACACAGTGTCATGTGATACTGTGACATAGAGCTTTCCCATGATGCATTGGGGTGCAGTTGAATTTTTAAATTTGATTAATAATTAAGGAATTATGTATGGAGGATTTTTTCTGAGGTATTGGGGTGTTAGTTTGTGGTGAAATAGATATTTTAGGGTTGTTGTTTTGCGTTTTTTGGTGTTTTTGGTTAATTCTGAGCAGTCACCATGGAGAAGTAAAGCGTGGGGGGACCATGCTTTAAAAGACCCCCGTCTCCCAGGCTCTAATGTATTGGCTCTGTAGTCAGTACTGAACACTGGGAAACTGGTACTTGTCTAAAGTATGTGAAATCAAAAACACAAGGGAAATCTAATGGGAAAAACTGGGTATTCAGGGAAATAAGTGGAATTTATTATTTTTTTTTTTTCTGTTCACTTTTTAATCTCTTTTACCAAAGTTTACTTATTTTACAATATACATCCTATTTACAATCACATGTGTTCCATGAGCTCTTTAGTGAGGTAGTTTGGTTCTTTTTTGGCACGGCTTTGTATTTACTGTGTACTTTTTAATATATAAAATAGGAACACACACTGACCCACACAGTGTCATGTGATACTGTGACATAGAGCTTTCCCATGATGCATTGGGGTGCAGTTGAATTTTTAAATTTGATTAATAATTAAGGAATTATGTATGGAGGATTTTTTCTGAGGTATTGGGGTGTTAGTTTGTGGTGAAATAGATATTTTAGGGTTGTTGTTTTGCGTTTTTTGGTGTTTTTGGTTAATTCTGAGCAGTCACCATGGAGAAGTAAAGCGTGGGGGGACCATGCTTTAAAAGACCCCCGTCTCCCAGGCTCTAATGTATTGGCTCTGTAGTCAGTACTGAACACTGGGAAACTGGTACTTGTCTAAAGTATGTGAAATCAAAAACACAAGGGAAATCTAATGGGAAAAACTGGGTATTCAGGGAAATAAGTGGAATTTATTATTATTTTTTTTTTTCTGTTCACTTTTTAATCTCTTTTACCAAAGTTTACTTATTTTACAATATATATCCTACTTACAATCACATGTGTTCCATGAGCTCTTTAGTGAGGTAGTTTGGTTCTTTTGTGGCACGGCTTTGTATTTACTGTGTACTTTTTAATATATAAAATAGGAACACACACTGACCCACACAGTGTCATGTGATACTGTGACATAGAGCTTTCCCATGATGCATTGGGGTGCAGTTGAATTTTTAAATTTGATTAATAATTAAGGAATTATGTATGGAGGATTTTTTCTGAGGTATTGGGGTGTTAGTTTGTGGTGAAATAGATATTTTAGGTTTTTTTTTTTTTTTTTTTTTTGGTGTTTTTGGTTAATTCTGAGCAGTCACCATGGAGAAGTAAAGCGTGCGGGGACCATGCTTTAAAAGACCCCCGTCTCCCAGGCTCTAATGTATTGACTCTGTAGTCAGTACTGAACACTGGGAAACTGGTACTTGTCTAAAGTATGTGAAATCAAAAACACAAGGGAAATCTAATGGGAAAAACTGGGTATTCAGGGAAATAAGTGGAATTTATTATTATTTTTTTTTCTGTTCACTTTTTAATCTCTTTTACCAAAGTTTACTTATTTTACAATATACATCCTACTTACAATCACATGTGTTCCATGAGCTCTTTAGTGAGGTAGTTTGGTTCTTTTTTGGCACGGTTTTGTATTTACTGTGTACTTTTTAATATATAAAATAGGAACACACACTGACCCACACAGTGTCATGTGATACTGTGACATAGAGCTTTCCCATGATGCATTGGGGTGCAGTTGAATTTTTAAATTTGATTAATAATTAAGGAATTATGTATGGAGGATTTTTTCTGAGGTATTGGGGTGTTAGTTTGTGGTGAAATAGATATTTTAGGGTTGTTGTTTTGCGTTTTTTGGTGTTTTTGGTTAATTCTGAGCAGTCACCATGGAGAAGTAAAGCGTGGGGGGACCATGCTTTAAAAGACCCCCGTCTCCCAGGCTCTAATGTATTGGCTCTGTAGTCAGTACTGAACACTGGGAAACTGGTACTTGTCTAAAGTATGTGAAATCAAAAACACAAGGGAAATCTAATGGGAAAAACTGGGTATTCAGGGAAATAAGTGGAATTTATTATTTTTTTTTTTCTGTTCACTTTTTAATCTCTTTTACCAAAGTTTACTTATTTTACAATATACATCCTATTTACAATCACATGTGTTCCATGAGCTCTTTAGTGAGGTAGTTTGGTTCTTTTTTGGCACGGCTTTGTATTTACTGTGTACTTTTTAATATATAAAATAGGAACACACACTGACCCACACAGTGTCATGTGATACTGTGACATAGAGCTTTCCCATGATGCATTGGGGTGCAGTTGAATTTTTAAATTTGATTAATAATTAAGGAATTATGTATGGAGGATTTTTTCTGAGGTATTGGGGTGTTAGTTTGTGGTGAAATAGATATTTTAGGGTTGTTGTTTTGCGTTTTTTGGTGTTTTTGGTTAATTCTGAGCAGTCACCATGGAGAAGTAAAGCGTGGGGGGACCATGCTTTAAAAGACCCCCGTCTCCCAGGCTCGAATGTATTGGCTCTGTAGTCAGTACTGAACACTGGGAAACTGGTACTTGTCTAAAGTATGTGAAATCAAAAACACAAGGGAAATCTAATGGGAAAAACTGGGTATTCAGGGAAATAAGTGGAATTTATTATTTTTTTTTTCTGTTCACTTTTTAATCTCTTTTACCAAAGTTTACTTATTTTACAATATACATCCTACTTACAATCACATGTGTTCCATGAGCTCTTTAGTGAGGTAGTTTGGTTCTTTTTTGGCACGGCTTTGTATTTACTGTGTACTTTTTAATATATAAAATAGGAACACACACTGACCCACACAGTGTCATGTGATACTGTGACATAGAGCTTTCCCATGATGCATTGGGGTGCAGTTGAATTTTTAAATTTGATTAATAATTAAGGAATTATGTATGGAGGATTTTTTCTGAGGTATTGGGGTGTTAGTTTGTGGTGAAATAGATATTTTAGGGTTGTTGTTTTGCGTTTTTTGGTGTTTTTGGTTAATTCTGAGCAGTCACCATGGAGAAGTAAAGCGTGGGGGGACCATGCTTTAAAAGACCCCCGTCTCCCAGGCTCTAATGTATTGGCTCTGTAGTCAGTACTGAACACTGGGAAACTGGTACTTGTCTAAAGTATGTGAAAACAAAAACACAAGGGAAATCTAATGGGAAAAACTGGGTATTCAGGGAAATAAGTGGAATTTATTATTATAATTTTTTTTTCTGTTCACTTTTTAATCTCTTTTACCAAAGTTTACTTATTTTACAATATACATCCTACTTACAATCACATGTTTTCCATGAGCTCTTTAGTGAGGTAGTTTGGTTCTTTTGTGGCACGGCTTTGTATTTACTGTGTACTTTTTAATATATAAAATAGGAACACACACTGACCCACACAGTGTCATGTGATACTGTGACATAGAGCTTTCCCATGATGCATTGGGGTGCAGTTGAATTTTTAAATTTGATTAATAATTAAGGAATTATGTATGGAGGATTTTTTCTGAGGTATTGGGGTGTTAGTTTGTGGTGAAATAGATATTTTAGGGTTGTTGTTTTGCGTTTTTTGGTGTTTTTGGTTAATTCTGAGCAGTCACCATGGAGAAGTAAAGCGTGGGGGGACCATGCTTTAAAAGACCCCCGTCTCCCAGGCTCTAATGTATTGGCTCTGTAGTCAGTACTGAACACTGGGAAACTGGTACTTGTCTAAAGTATGTGAAAACAAAAACACAAGGGAAATCTAATGGGAAAAACTGCGTATTCAGGGAAATAAGTGGAATTTATTTTTTTTTTTTTTTTCTGTTCACTTTTTAATCTCTTTTACCAAAGTTTACTTATTTTACAATATACATCCTACTTACAATCACATGTGTTCCATGAGCTCTTTAGTGAGGTAGTTTGGTTCTTTTTTGGCACGGCTTTGTATTTACTGTGTACTTTTTAATATATAAAATAGGAACACACACTGACCCACACAGTGTCATGTGATACTGTGACATAGAGCTTTCCCATGATGCATTGGGGTGCAGTTGAATTTTTAAATTTGATTAATAATTAAGGAATTATGTATGGAGGATTTTTTCTGAGGTATTGGGGTGTTAGTTTGTGGTGAAATAGATATTTTAGGGTTGTTGTTTTGCGTTTTTTGGTGTTTTTGGTTAATTCTGAGCAGTCACCATGGAGAAGTAAAGCGTGGGGGGACCATGCTTTAAAAGACCCCCGTCTCCCAGGCTCTAATGTATTGGCTCTGTAGTCAGTACTGAACACTGGGAAACTGGTACTTGTCTAAAGTATGTGAAAACAAAAACACAAGGGAAATCTAATGGGAAAAACTGGGAATTCAGGGAAATAAGAGGAATTTATTATTATTTTTTTTTCTGTTCACTTTTTAATCTCTTTTACCAAAGTTTACTTATTTTACAGTATACATCCTACTTACAATCACATGTTTACATGAGCTCTTTAGTGAGGTAGTTTGGTTCTTTTGTGGCACGGCTTTGTATTTACTGTGTACTTTTTAATATATAAAATAGGAACACACACTGACCCACAAAGTGTCATGTGATACTGTGACATATAGCTTTCCCATGATGCATTGGGGTGCAGTTGAATTTTTAAATTTGATTAATAATTAAGGAATTATGTATGGAGGATTTTTTTCTGAGGTATTGGGGTGTTAGTTTGTGGTGAAATAGATATTTTAGGGTTTTTTTTTTTTTTTTTTGGTGTTTTTGGTTAATTCTGAGCAGTCACCATGGAGAAGTAAAGCGTGGGGGGACCATGCTTTAAAACACCCCCGTCTCCCAGGCTCTAATGTATTAGCTCTGTAGTCAGTACTGAACACTGGGAAACTGGTACTTGTCTAAAGTATGTGAAAACAAAAACACAAGGGAAATCTAATGGGAAAAACTGGGTATTCAGGGAAATAAGTGGAATTTATTATTATTTTTTTTTTCTGTTCACTTTTTAATCTCTTTTACCAAAGTTTACTTATTTTACAATATACATCCTACTTACAATCACATGTTTACATGAGCTCTTTAGTGAGGTAGTTTGGTTCTTTTGTGGCACGGCTTTGTATTTACTGTGTACTTTTTAATATATAAAATAGGAACACACACTGACCCACACAGTGTCATGTGATACTGTGACATAGAGCTTTCCCATGATGCATTGGGGTGCAGTTGAATTTTTAAATTTGATTAATAATTAAGGAATTATGTATGGAGGATTTTTTCTGAGGTATTGGGGTGTTAGTTTGTGGTGAAATAGATATTTTAGGGTTGTTGTTTTGCGTTTTTTGGTGTTTTTGGTTAATTCTGAGCAGTCACCATGGAGAAGTAAAGCGTGGGGGGACCATGCTTTAAAAGACCCCCGTCTCCCAGGCTCTAATGTATTGGCTCTGTAGTCAGTACTGAACACTGGGAAACTGGTACTTGTCTAAAGTATGTGAAAACAAAAACACAAGGGAAATCTAATGGGAAAAACTGGGTATTCAGGGAAATAAGTGGAATTTTTTATTATTTTTTTTTTTCTGTTCACTTTTTAATCTCTTTTACCAAAGTTTACTTATTTTACAATATACATCCTACTTACAATCACATGTTTACATGAGCTCTTTAGTGAGGTAGTTTGGTTCTTTTGTGGCACGGCTTTGTATTTACTGTGTACTTTTTAATATATAAAATAGGAACACACACTGACCCACACAGTGTCATGTGATACTGTGACATAGAGCTTTCCCATGATGCATTGGGGTGCAGTTGAATTTTTAAATTTGATTAATAATTAAGGAATTATGTATGGAGGATTTTTTCTGAGGTATTGGGGTGTTAGTTTGTGGTGAAATAGATATTTTAGGGTTGTTGTTTTGCGTTTTTTGGTGTTTTTGGTTAATTCTGAGCAGTCACCATGGAGAAGTAAAGCGTGGGGGGGACCATGCTTTAAAAGACCCCCGTCTCCCAGGCTCTAATGTATTGGCTCTGTAGTCAGTACTGAACACTGGGAAACTGGTACTTGTCTAAAGTATGTGAAATCAAAAACACAAGGGAAATCTAATGGGAATAACTGGGTATTCAGGGAAATAAGTGGAATTTATTATTATAATTTTTTTTTCTGTTCACTTTTTAATCTCTTTTACCAAAGTTTACTTATTTTACAATATACATCCTACTTACAATCACATGTTTTCCATGAGCTCTTTAGTGAGGTAGTTTGGTTCTTTTGTGGCACGGCTTTGTATTTACTGTGTACTTTTTAATATATAAAATAGGAACACACACTGACCCACACAGTGTCATGTGATACTGTGACATAGAGCTTACCCATGATGCATTGGGGTGCAGTTGAATTTTTAAATTTGATTAATAATTAAGGAATTATGTATGGAGGATTTTTTCTGAGGTATTGGGGTGTTAGTTTGTGCTGAAATAGATGTTTTAGGGTTGTTGTTTTGCGTTTTTTGGTGTTTTTGGGTAATTCTGAGCAGTCACCATGAAGAAGTAAAGCGTGGGGGGACCATGCATTAACAGCCTGAAGTCTCAAACTTTCTAAAGATTCATCCAAAGACTCACATCACAGATTTTTTAATTCACAGAGTAGTCACAGGCTAATATTTTACAAAGACTGGGGATCACTGAATATGATTTTAAAGTGGTACCTGTGTTTAAAATACTGTACATATTAAGAACCAATAAGACCTATTAACTGCAAAATGTGTTCTTTTTTAAATCGTTTGTACTTGAACAGTCATGTAAAATGTATTCTTGCCTCTGCCTGTAGCTCTTCTCCTATTGGTTGTTGACATTGTTCATGTCACTAATTGCGTGAGTCTCAAGACTTGCGATAATATTAAACGCGGTTGATTTCATCGGAGCGAGAGGACGCGAACCCGACTGACTAAAACCTTCAATTCTAACCAACATACACTGAACGATCTAGATGACAAAACCGTGACTCGATTGCAGCTCAACTCTAGCCAGACTGGAAATTTTTCTGCGACTGTGAAATCGTTTGAAAATCGTTAGGTGTAAGGCCGGCATTAAGCAACATGAAGCAAGCTGGCAGGCTTTGCATTGCTTTTGGCAAAGACAAGCAAGATATGCACCAAAAAAAAATAAAAATAAAACATAACTACAAGACTGTAATAGAGCAAGAGATCATTTGGAAGTGCTTTTCCAAAATGGAGACAATTATTAGACGTGAAGTAAATGTGTCTCTATTGAATGTACCCTACACCCAACTCTAACCCTAAAAAGTGTGACTGATAAACTAATAAGAGCTTATTACACAGAAAACATCCAACTAATCTCACATTAGCAAATCATAATAAGACGAATACTAAGAATTTGTAGGTTCATAATTTTACTGTCAAAATCCCATATTGGGGTGAAATGCTAACCTCATCAAGCTTTTAAGACACTGAAGATGATGCTGATCTTCATAACACATATTTGTTGAAATGTACAATTGCATGAAAAAGGAGGTATCTGAGAAACTCAGAAAAAGTGTTTTTGATGCTCATCAGGCTGGAAACAGTTACAAAACCATCTCTAAACAATTTGGACTCCAATGCTAATGGAAGAAGGTTTTGTGGTCGGATGATACCAAAATAGAACTTCTGGTTTAAATGAAAAGCGTCATGTTTAGGGGGAAAGAAAAGCCTTCCAGCATGAGAACCTTCTCCCATCTGTAAAACTTGGTGGTGGTAGTATCATGGTTTGGGTCTGTTTTGCCTGCATCTGGGCCAGGAAGGCTTGCCATTATTGATGAAATCATGAATTCTGAATTAGAATATTAGAGATTCTAAAGGAAAATGTCAGGACATCTGTTCAGGGACTGAATCTTAAGAGAAGGTGGGTCATGCAACAAGACAATGACTTTAAGCACATGAATTGTTCTACTAAAGAATGGATAATGGAGAATAACGAGGTTTGTTCAAGTCAATGTCATGATCGTAATCCAATCGAAATGTTGCGGAAGGACCAGAAGTGAGCAGTTAATGTGAGGAAACCCAACAACATTACAAAGCTGGAGCTGTTCTGTACAGAAGAATGGGCTAAAATTTCTGATACTAAAAGCAAAAAATCACATACTTTTGACACTCATAAATGGGTAATTTTGTATCGAGTTTAATATTTGTGTCTCATTTGTTTGACTGGGTTCTTTTTATCTACTTTTTGGGATGTGTTTGAGAATATGTTGCTGTTTTAGATCACATTTATGCAAAAACATTGAAAATTCTAAAGGGTTCACAAACTTTCAAGCACCCTTTTATGTTTTTTTTTTCATGAATGTAAGAAAGGGAGAGAAAGAGATTGAGAGTGTGTGTGTGAGGGAGAGAAGGTTGGAGTAGGAGTTGGAGTGTGTTGTGATGGCTGTTGTGTGCGTACTGGTGGTGTTGTTGAGGCGCTTTGAGAATAGAAATGTAATTGGGATAAAATGAGACCGCCGGGAGATTGGATAATCGTCCTGAAGTACTAATACTGTTCCCCGCCAGATCATTTTCATTTACACACCAACGACTGAGGAAATTTAATCACATTTCAATCTCATTAATCCTGTGATCTCCGACAAACGTGTATAACGCCGCTGAAGTCAGTTTTGCTAAGTATGTCAAACATTTGAGGCAACAACTGTATCTGCCTATCGATTTTATCTTAATCTTACCTAGTTTTTCCTGTATTTCTTTTTTTTTTTGTACGCAATTTTTCTTCTCTATTTCTGTCTAAAGGAGTCAGTTTCTGCCCATGCACAAATTTAAATATCAAAAGCACCAGTCCAAACAAGGCGTGCCATGCTCCCGAATGCTATCTCTCTCTCTCTCTCTCTCTCTCTCTCTCTCTCTCTCTTTCTCTCTCTTTCCCTGCCTCACTCTGTCCTCTCTTATACATCAATCTCCTCCTGATTTATGGCTGAATCAGAAAGTGTGATGGAGTGTGGTGGTGTGGTGGACATGTGATATCAGGCGGATAATTCTGTTATAGTACTGTTATACATTTTTTTCCCACTATAAAATAAGCATGGCTGAATACATATAGATATCCAATCTTCGTATTCATTTACCAAACCAGGAATTCAAATACGACACGTCTGTTTTAAAATGTTAGGGTTGAATTTGTGTGAATGTGCAACCACTGTGAATGCAGGCATTCAAGCAGCTGGCAAATACATAGAATGTAATTCAGTCAGGCTGAATGGAATGAGCAGGTTTAGATCACCTGCTTGCAGCAAGTAATGAAGATATGTTAAACCTATTTGGACAGAGAGGCAATTGCGAGTGTATATTGAAATAGGTAAACAAGTAAACATAAACAAACAATAAAGTAAAGAAACAGAGAGACTGAGTACAAAAAGACTTGAAAAAAACAAAGGAACACGTAACCTGACTGACGAAAGATGTACAACCACCGACAAATGACACTGAAACAAAGGGGACTGTATATACAGTACACATGGATGGGTAACTAGGGGGCGGAGCTACAAATAAACACAGGTGTGCACGGAGGAAAGGGGTGGGAAAATACAGAACAGGACGAGACCATGACAATCAGATCAGACAGTGATAAATTGTAGATGTAAATTTAAAAAGTCAGCTTTAATTTGAAGACTTTAACAAAATTCATTATTAACATTATTAACAGAAATGGGCTCAAGAAGAATTGGAACACTCCCACCACCATGTTTAAAAGATGATGTGGTTTGATTCAGATAATGAACACGTTATTTCCTTCTCTTTTATCATCTGTTCTATAATTCACTTTGGATTCACCAGCCCATATAATCTGGTTCTTGCAATGGACATGCTTTTCTTTTTCTTTAGTCTAAGAGTGGAATCTTATCCAGGGTGCTGTTAACTTACGGATTCTGAGGCTGATATCTCTGATAAGTTTATCCTGTACAACAGAGGTAACTCTTGCTCTTCCTTTCCTACGACGGTAGTAATGAGTGCCAGTTTCATCATACTGTTTTTAATGGTCTTTACAATTTTAATGGTCTTTCAGATTGACCGACCTTCAAGTATTTTTTTTACTTAGTTAAGTAATTATTGCCTTAATATAATATGGATTAGAACATTACTCAAAAAGAGATATTCACTATATACCGACCCTACCGCTTCACAACTTTACATCTGATGCTCTCAAACACATTAAGAGGGCAAAAATTCAAGTAATTGAGTCTTGACAAGTTTAGCACAGCTGTTAACTGATAAAGCTCTTCCTCATAAAGCTGAGTGAAAAGAATAAAAAATATAAAACATTCTGCTTTGTTTAAAAACGTTTTTTTGTGTACTAAATAGTTCTGGATGTTTTATGTTTTCTTCATAGTTTGGATGATTTAAGTATTAATCAACAAGAAAATTAGTAGAAAATTATTTAACACAAAAAGTGACTTAGTGTTCCATTAAGACTATTAAGAATCTATATGAGGTCAAAGTCACATTTCTCACCAGTGTAGTAACATCTCCTACAGGAAACTGATTTAAAATATTGAATATTATAAATATAAATATTCCACAACTTCTCTGAAGAAGATTGGAGGGTTAAAAATTGAATAAAAGACATCACACATGGGGACGCTGAGTGGTCCAGCGGTCTAAAGCACTGCCACTGTGATCGGTGGATTGCTGTTTCGAATGCCGGTTATCAGCTGCTAGAGCCCTGAGAGATTACAACTGGCCTAGTGGGTAGATGCCACTTTTTGCCCTGATCACTCATAGGCTGATGTTTATCGGAACCGAGTTGCTGCGCTTTCCTCCAAACTTAAGTGTACTAAGTTCGAAAAGAGGTGGTAGCATGTGCTAATCCTCCTGCTCTTGGAGGTAGGCAGTCCGTCACAAACCCTGGAGATATCAGCCAATAGCATTGGCTGAGGGACGTGAACCTGACCGCCCCTCCCCCCCCCCCCCCCCAACTGTCAAAACCACCCCTTTCAAAACTCAAGCACAAAAAACACCCGAGAGGAGAAAAATGAAGTTCGAGAGCGATATTTTGTTCAGTGCACACACAATTCCCTTTTTTTTGGGTCGTGAGGTTCACATTTACACTCGCGAGAAGTTAATTTAGGGTATTTTATGTGACGCCATACAAATGACCACAAAATTGCCTCAACATCTTTGTGGTCCTTCCAGAACTTGCAGAATTCCTGCATCCCTGCACACAGTAATTCTCACACTGCCGCTGACAGTGATCTCCAGCTCAGCGGGGTGATCTACCGTTGCCTAACCTGTGTTCTCTGATCCTGACTGTGGGGGCTCTGATAGAAAGTGGGACAGATCTGCTCCCTCTGAGCCACAAACAGACTGTTTTCCCCAAAGCTCCCTGCTCGGTTCGGATGCTCTTCTGCAATTTTAGAAGCCTCCGAAGGACAGTCTAGTCTGGAACTTCTTGGAGCACACACCCACCCACTAGACACCTCATCCATCACCGGCTTTCGGGTCCCTGCGCTGTTTCCTGAGGCAGCCAGGATCCTCCACACCTCCGCGCTCATTTCCATCAAGATCCCCGGTGAGCCCCACCCTCCTGGAACTGGCTCACATCACGCCGCTGATGGCCTGCGGCCCGAGTTCCACTGAAACTTTAATAGTCCTTTAATCTTTTAAACAGGTTCTGTGATGGACTGACCCGCGATGAAGGAGGGTGCGCTCGCCTGCCGATCGCAGGGTACACTGGCGAGTGTGTGTGTATATGAAACTGTGTGTGTGTGTGTGTCAGGCTGGATGTGAAATGTGACGCTGAGCCAAGTGGGCTTTTGCCTGGCGCAGCAAAAACGAGCTGAAGCGACACCATCTTTATTTGAGCTGTCAGACCAGGGGCCATGCCGACCGTGGGACCAATACAGAGAAAATATTACAAACCACTTCAACCATACCGCTGCCACCAAGAAAATATTATCCCTCTGTAATACTCGCATCACACCACTGTTCCCCTGCTGAACGACCTGTCCAGAGGCTACTCAGCTGCTCCTGCTCTCCAGATCACTCGCTTTTCTTCTATCGCCTGATAAAATCAGTGCTGAATGATCATTTCTCTCTGGATGTCCTCTGTGTGCGTTATGTGGCCTTGCTTCCAGCTGGCATGAGGTCAATGTAATGATTTCACTTCAATGACTTTAATTCAATCCTCCTGGACCTAAGGAGTACCTGGACTTGCACTTGGAAAATCATTTTCTATGTTCAGTTAAAAAAAGAGGAATTGGACTGATTTTTAAATTTTGGACAATTTTGCTTAAAATGTTAACATTTTAAAGGTGCTTTAGGTTTTTGAGTGATGCCATTAAAAAGGAATCATAGTTGGCTATGCAAATAACCTTGTCTGTAACAGGAATGCATGAGTGTGAAGATTTTTTTTAACAGTCGAAAAACTGTTAAGAGTGCGTTGAGACTCAGATCCATCTACTTTGACAGAAAGGGGATATTTGCTGATACACAGAATGATCAGTAAAAAACACAGATTAAGAATTTGGGAAAGAAATTACAGTGTCTACAACTAATTTTATTGTAGAAAAAAATTATATTTGTATGTGAATGTGAAATAATATTAGAATAATTAATGTAAATGTAATGAGAGATAACTTTTTAAAAAGTTTTAAATGTTTAAAATTTAAAAGTTTATTACTAAAAAAAGCCAAGGTTGTCAATCAATTAATCACTAAGGAAACCCTGCCTTCTTTTGACATAGAAAAATAATTCTTTAACAGAAAACTGATTTTTGGGGTAAGTGAACAAAATCTGCCAATATTAAAACAGGAAAAATGAACTGTTGGAATCAGACATGGAAGATGGACCATTCTGTTATTGAAACCAATGGAAATAATGAAGCTTCACATTACAGACACTGTCTTAGAAATGTTGGTAACACTTCACAATAAGGGTACATCTTAACTAATTGTTAATACACACTGTTTAAGAAATTATTAATCATTCTAATTGTTTCAACTAATGTCTGAGTTATTATTTACAACATTCTTCAGCATTAACATTAAGTAATATTTAATTAAGTATGTCTTACCTCTTGCCAATTAATTAGATGAGACATTATGTCATGCTGGCCAGACACTTGTAAACACCAAACACACAGTTTATTAACAAAGGGGCTAGGAGGAGTAATAGGGGACAGGCAGGGTCAGTAACAGTAAGGCAGCAAATGTAAACAACATGCCTGAGAGTAGTCAGGCAAAACAGGGTCAAACACGGTAAATCCAGTAGAGAGAGGTCTAAGGCAAAAGATTAGCCAAAAATACATGGTTTTTAATACATATGGTTGGCAATGGAACAAACAATAAAGAGGACAAGGAAAAAATGGAGAGTCAGAAACAAAAACAAAGTTGGAAACAAAAGGCAATAAACAAAGGAAAGCGCTGTAGAAGATCTAGATAGCTAGATTCGATACTCGGCATGGAACAGAGGAAACTGGGGGGTATTTATACTAGACAGGCCAGGTGAATACCATCAGTAACTGGGGGAGAAGGAACACCGTAGCCTCATGTGATCTCACTATGTCTGGTGTGAGCGCATGCTGGGAATTTGAGTCTTTGAGTAGGCAGAGTAAGCAGACTGAGACATTTAACAATGTTTGATACTGTCAATATTAATTACTGTTATCTGTGACCTTTATTTTAAAGTGTTACCAGACAGTTTTAATCTGAATGGTGCTCATGTGGTGCTTCCATCTAAAAAAGCAGCACGGTTAACACAAGTTTAACAGGGTATGCCATGGTTAATTCCCAATGGAGGGCCCTGTGCTTGGACCCTTTCGTCGTAATCAAGCAGAAGCACAACTTATCTACGGATCATTGGTTTGGAGACTCGGATAATCTGATTAAAGAAGGTGATTCAGGTGAGCTTTGTTTGGAATGAAAACCAGCAGCCCCTCAGGCTTCCCAGCGGGTCGGACACCGCTGGCATGCAGTCTAACTCGGAGCTACGAGAGACACAGAGAGAGAGAGAGAGAAAAATATCTTTCTTTCGCTTAAACAGGCTAAAGACACTCCATTGCCTGTGGAGGCATTTTATATATATATTTTTTTTGTAAACAGCGAGAAGACTTCTCAAACAAGAGTGTATTATCAAAATACATAGAGGCACTCCAGGATGTGAATATATAAAATATTTCTGGAGGTGAAATTCTGATGCTAATATTACGTAGTGACACAGAGTAAACACTTTTTTTATTGCTTTTAAAGCTCAGGGTGTCGTCTTCAAGGGTAGAAATTCTCTTACATTGAGAGAGAAAGATAGAGAGAGAGAGGGAGAGAGAAAGAAAAACGTGAGTAAAAGGGTTGAGGAAAGTCCTTTGATAGACAGAGAGTTATAGCACATTCCTCTCTCTCTCTCTCTCTCTCTCTCTCTCTCTCTCTCCCCCAAGACGCTGGTTTAGAAAGTGTTTGTGGCCGTGTCCTGACTTACCCTGACTGATTTCAGGGCCGTATCTGGCGCACAGATCTGCACCTTGCAGCGATGCTGCTGAAGGCTGTGATGAGGATAGCTTAGCGCCGTGTCCCGGGTCAGGCCACCGAGCAGGACCACTGTCTGATTACTCAAGTAGCTCCTCAGACACGGTGTGACGTGGGGAGTGGAGGAAGATTAGATTAGCGTGGGAGGAAGATAAAAGTTCAGATGTTGCAAAGTGCCAAGGCTCACTAAGAAAAGCATACCATTGCTGGCGTGAAAACTAAAACCTTCAAAAAACTCATAAAAAAACAGAACAGAAAAAAAATAAAAAGTTATTTGTTAAGACGACAGGCCAGCTAAGCATGCAGATGTACACTCCTGTAAAACCAGGCACCCCACAGTAGAATATTAGTTAGCTAACTAGCTAATCAGGCTACTCTAAAGAGCTATGGCTGGACTAACGTTACCCCTCCCCCACTCGTTTTGACATTAAACCAGTTCAGGGTTAATCCAGTCATAGCCAGAGAACCGGGTATAGCTAGTTTGTTTGTCTATCTGCTATGTTTGTCTGGTTAGATTGACTGACTGGGTAATATTAATATGATTAGCCTTAGCTAGCTAGCACAGTAACATACATCTTATATTTTAATCGCGATATCTATATATTTTGTGAAGTACGGGATCTTTGAGGAAATTAGAGAAGGTTTGACAACTGGATATATAATTGTGTTATTTAATCACTTAAATGATTTATTCAATAAAGCTCATCACCAACATCTCAGAAAAATATACAATTGTACAAAAATAAGCCTTCCTCAATAAATGTAATAATTTCAAAGAAAAAAATCTTAGGCACTGCTGTCTTTATATTTTTAAAACTATAACCACCAGAATATATAATGTATTACAATTTCTCTTCTGATCGCAACACAGTTACTGATCCAATAACAGCTTTATGATTATGATTAATATTAATACCTACAGAATGTATAAAGTGATCTTAATCAGGCTCATATGAAACTGACGGATAAAATATCAGATCAAGACTCAGCTCCACTGAAACAGCCTGGACTAGATTTTCATTCAGGAAAAGCTCTGTACGCTTCACATTTTATTCATAAATAACTGATTAGAAAGCTGTAATGATCTCTTTCTGCTGGCTAGTTTTCTAGATTTCAAACAGCATCAGCCATTCATAATTCTAATCAGCATAACTGGCTGAGTCCTGTCCAAAGCGCAGAGAGAGAGAGTGATGCGCTTTTTAAATGATGTTTACAGTAATTGCATATTATTGTCTAACTAAAGTGCTGAAATGAAATTCCCTGTGTTCTTCTCTGTTGATGCAGATGTGTTTGGGAATGTAGTGAGTAGTACAGAAGTATATCTCATTAAAATCATGTGTTACACTGTTTGTAATTAGTAAATAATACAACAATAACTACTCCAAAACTGTAAATACATTTTATATGGTGTGAGATGCAGCAGAATGTGGAAAAGTAACTGATGAACAGAAGCTCTTCTGACTCAGAAACAGTTTATTATGGTTACACACTGCAGTTACAATAATGCACACCAATCTACTGAACTTGTGCTCAACCGATGCACACCATTTCAGATATACTATTTCAGGGCAGAGCCCTGAGAACTAATTCACTGTTCTTTTGACCTGCACTAGTTTATTTGTTGTTTTCTTTTCTTCCCTCATTACTCTCACATACAGGGGTTTGACAATGAATCTGAAACACCTGGTTTTAGACCACAATAATTTATTGTCCCGACAGAAAGTTCTGGTGGAAACAGGAGAGTTGAGGTGCACATTGAATTCTGCCGTGATTTGAGCAGCCGTGGTTTTATGTTTTTTGGATACAATCCGGGTTAGCAACCGAACATCCCTTTCAGACAGCTTCCTCTTACAGCGTCCACAGTTAATCCTGTTGGATGTGGTTCGTCCTTATTGGTGGTATGCTGACATTACTGTGGATACTGTGGCTCTTGATACAAAATCACAAAGACTTGTTGTCTTGATCACAGATGCTCCAGCAAGACGTGCACCAACAATTTGTCCTCTTTTGAACTCTGGTAGGTTACCCATAACTTTGTGTGCATTGCAATATTTTGAGCAAAACTGGGCTCTTACTCTACTAATTGAACATACACACTCTGCAATTAATGAAGATTGGTCACCAGGCTGCTCCAATTTAGCCATGAAAACTTCCACACTAAAATGACAGGTGTTTCAGTTTCATTGTCCGACCAGTCTCCCATTTGCCCAAGTCACCAGACTACAAGTTGGCTTCCACATCCATACGGACCTACTTGTTGTTTTACTGTCTCTTTGTTCCTCTTATTTACTCCCATTCATTTTTGCACACCCCCAAGATATATTGTTTCTGTGTTCTGACAGCCACCAAAATGTAAAACCCCAGAGCAGATAACTGCATTTCTCCCAAATTCCAAATAAAAATATTTTCATTTAGAGCATTTATTTGCAGAAAATGAGAAATGGCTGAATTAACCAAAAAGATGCAGAGTTTTCAGACCTCAAATAATGCAAAGAAAGCAAGTTTATATTCATAAAGTTTGAAGAGTTCAGAAATCGATATTAAATGGAATAACCCTGGTTTTTAATCACAGTTTTCATGCATCTTGGCATGTTCTCCTCCACCAGTCTTACACACTGCTTTTGGATAACTTTATGCCTGCACTCTTGGTGCAAAAATGCAAGCAGTTCAGCCTTGTCTGATGGCTTGTGATCATCCATCTTCCTCTTGATTAAATTCCAGAGGTTTTTAATTTGGTAAAATCACAGAACCAGTCTAGAAACTCGTCATTTTTAAATGGTTTCTTAATATAGAGGTATATATGTATATGTCTTTAGTTTTACTTTACACTGATATGAATTAGCAGAGATAGAAACTGATAGAGCAGAGATAGATAATGAAAGCAGTGAAATCTGCTGCATATCTTTGAAATGTGAACAAATGCTGGGTTCGTGTGCTAATCGGAAAATCCTACTTCCCACATAAAAACTAAATGCTACTTCTCCGCTTCTCTTCTTATTAACTTTAGGTACTTTAAGCAGACTGGAAGTGCTAGATCCTAAGGAAGAACTGGAAACATTAAGAGATAGACAATCTGTAATATATCATGGTGCCAATCCATTTAATGCCCTAAAAACTAATAGCAGTACTTTAAAGTATATTCTAACAGAGACTGGAAGCCAATGTAATGATGCCAGAACTGGTTTAATTTGTTCTCTCTGTTGAGTTGCCGTTAAAAACCTGACTGCAGCGCTCTGGACCAGTTACAACAATGTGTCACGTGGGTAGACACACACAGATACTTTAAACACAGTTTATTAATGAAGTGGTTAAGCTTGCAAGAGTTATGAGGGACAGGCGAAATCAATAACAATAGAGCAGTGAGAATAAACAACATACCAGAGAGAGTAGCAAGCCAAGGTCATACATGGCAACAAAAGGGGAAAGCAAAAAAGGAATCGAAAATACAGACATAGATTACCAACAAACAAACAATAAACTGGGCAAGGCAAAATCATAATAGTCAGTAAAAACAGAAAAGGGATGGTAACAAAAGGCAGAAATACAAAATAAACGCGTTGTAGAAGAGCTAGAAAACTAGATTCAAAACTCAGCAACCAGGACAGAAAACAAAGGGGTTTATATACAAAGGAGGTCGGGTGGGAGGAATCAGAAACTCGGAGAGTGGGAACACCATAGTGTCATGTGATCAGAGGAGTCAGGAAAGTCCAGTGTGAGTGCATGCTGGAAAGTGGAGTTCAATATTTTCTTCCATCCCTGTAATTGAGTATTACATTTCAGTACTTATTCTTCCTAAATAACATTTATGGGATTTCTCACAATTCCTTTTGCAACATGTTTTGCTTTTACAACTCCCTGCAAGTTCCTCTTCACCAAAAATTGATTTTAGAATCCATAAAAAATGCATGATCAAGTAGAAACTTTATCTCAAAACCATCATAAAACAATGTTTCACATATCAGACATAGTTTTTTTTCCCGGACGTCTGGTTCTTTTAACACAACTGTGAACAAATTAGACTCTGAGGTTTCTTTAAAACTGAACATTTCACATCAAACATCAAACCAAAGCTGAGGAATTCCCATAAGTACACCAGCAAAGTACACTCAAGCACTTTCCACCCCTGGACTGGAAAAACAGAGCGGGGATTTTCTAAAAATATACATACACTATATGCAGTAAACACCCCTGCTCAAAAAACACACCAAAAAACAAGGCCTTTCTTACTTACTGCCAGTCTGAGCATCCTGCTGTTTCCCAAAGTGTGTGTGTGTCCCAGTGTGTGTGTTCCATCTGGCCTCGGGACAGAGACTTGCGTTTATGTAGCAAAACATAATTCGAAGAATTACGTCGTTGGAACATTTACTCTAAATCCCTTATTCCCGGTGGTGGGCATGCATAATTATGTCTTTAGGATTTATGTATGAAAATTAAAACCTTTCAAGTGAAATGTACTGACAGTAAGTCCTAGCGCTGGACGTGATGTTTATGTTCTGTGGAATTAAATATAAACAACATTTTTGAACAGTTTTTTTTTTAAAGAGTGGTTTAGTGGACCACTCTGTAAAAAATGGCCTTATAAAGTTATAGTAAAATACTGGCTTTTTTAAAAAAAGTTATTCTTTTTATCTAATACTGTGCATAAGGTCCTGCTAAATAGGGCTGTGCCCTAGCAATTCATTTCTGCAAAATTTGGCATTAATCCAATACCAAGTAAATACAGAGATAGTAATGCCAATACTGATACCAATACCAATACTTTTTACTACTAATATCTATTTTTGTGTAGGGGATGGCAATATATCATCATTTATAAAGTGAATGCATCATCAATATGCAAATATTAATGAAAACATACATTTTCATGATCATTAAATTATTTTGTTTTTCCTTTAAGTTTTCCTTTAATCAATCATGTTTATGATAATAATAAAACACAGGACAATGTTTTCAGGCTTTTTAACAAACTCAAAATATCTTATTTTGCTTATGTTTCTTTGACGGACACTTTCATATTTCATATTTGAGGCACAGCTATATTTTTTTGTAGAAAGCATATCTATTTTTTGTGCAGTGAAACAAATAATTTTGTTTTATTTTAGTTGGCTGAATATATTCCCAATGTGCCTGTCTGAATAGTCTATTAATCAGTCTGCTAATTTACAGGGATGATCAATTACACTAAAAAAAAATCATTAGCCTATCTAAGCCTGGGGGGCCACGAAGGGGAGGGAAGCAGTGAGAGAAGAGCAGTGTTGTACGGCCAGTCTCTAAATGCCTGGAGTTGTACCGAAGAGAAACTGAAACTTAAGAATTGATCTCATCACACAAGTATCAATCAATACCCAACTGATTAGTATCAATACTATCAACATTTTAAATTGATCTGCCCACCAAAACTGCTAATCTAACAACGTTCTACATTAGTGTTCACCAGCACTGATTGGTCCAGTTAAAATGGACTCTGTTCCGTTTGTACTCTTGATGAAGGTCATCGGGGCAGGTGTGAAAACAGTAATTACAGTTGGAAGCAGATCAAAACTACCACATTGAGACCTACAAGAGATGTGGTCTTGGCTCGGTTCCAGACAAACTCTGAGGTGTTTTGTTTGTGGTGAAATTGTGATCCGCCCTCAATCCAACCCAGAGACTGTAAAAAAGATGGACGCCGTGTCGTCGTTCCCATTCATATAATGAAAATGAAGCCAAAATCTTCCTGATCCATGTTGGCGATCCTGAAACTCGAGTCTGCGTAGTAGAGACCAGAGGAGGGAGAAAGACTGTGGAGAGACAGCCTACTCATTTACATAGACCCGCCCCTGAGGGCTGTCTCCACAGAGCTCACACAGTCTATGGTCCCACCCATACAGTCACTGGTCCCACCCCGGCTAGGTGTAACCCAGCCCTTTTACAATAACCACACCTTTTTAAATAGAGCTCAATAACGTCTTAAAAAACAAATTCTGTGCGGATATAAACATTTTACAATATAAGCAGAGGTTACACTAGCTGTTACATTTAAATAATGGAGGTAGAATTACAGTATATTGGAAAAAAAATGTGATTGAAAGTTGTCTGTTTTGCCATTGAAACCTATGGGGATGGGTGGAATTACACAGCTTTCTGAAACCGAACAGCAGGGGGCGCCCAACCTGTGGTGGCTTCACTTTTGAGAGACGGTGCTCTGTCCAGCTATACACAGTCTATGATCCAACCCAACTATCAAATATTCTTTTTCTCATATTTGAGCTAAACTGCTGAGCTAAAGGTGCAGTTTAACCTGATTAACTACCCAGGTTATTACCACAGCTATTTTCACACTGAATGTTTCTGCGTATTTGCAGCGTTCATCGTTCATCTCCATGCGACTGTGAGGAAATGTTCTGCATTCAGTGTTAAAGCAGTTTTAAACTGCACATATATACGCACTGCTTTGGAACACAGAAACTTTTTGCTTAATTTTTTTACGTATGTGCTTCTGCACCAGACAGCTTTGACCAGTCAGAAGAGACAGTCTGCTCACGTAGTTTGTTGTGGTGCATTTTGGTGCATTTGTAGTGTGAAAACAAACCAAACTGAGGGGTCAGTTAACACTAACTTCCACTCATCAATTGATTTGGACCAGAGAAATGAAATGCAGGTGTGGAAATGCCATAAGATAGCGTAGCCTATTGAAGATAAAAATCCATTTTTCCTTTCTGGACCTGGACTACACACCTGTGTGTGTTTACATAGGTTTACATAGGATCTCCGGTGGATTTTGTTTTTACAAAGGTAAGGTAAGTGGCTGAACTGCACTTAGCAAAGCATTCCACATTTGTTGTAAAGTAACATATGAAATTGCAAAGACTGTTATTATTGGAAAAAGTTTCTAACTCTGTTTTTTTAAAATGTTTCTATCTAATGTCCGTCTCGCTGGTGTCGCAGTGCTGTTAGCCAATCAGAAGTGATATGTCTGCATGTATGAATATTTACAAGCAAGAGCCAAAACCCTTTAGTTTCTCCATAGCTAGCTCACATACCAGACCACAACTAGACATTTTAAAATAAATGAAAAATGATAGAATGAGACCTTTAATTGGGTGGTTAACCAGGATTTATCAGTTGATTCCTCAACATGTAATGTTTTACATCACTGCAAGAATAAACAGATAACCGCAGCAATCTGATTATGATCAGATATTTGAATGTTCAGTAGAGGAGAATTCACTCACGGCAAGGTCAAACGGACACACCTTGAAATTGGTAGCAAGGGTCACGTGTTTGCGTGTGTTTAGGGCACACACACATATTGAAAAATGATGCAGCTCCATTAGGGGTCATGTTCAGATTCCCTCGAGAGCTCCAGGACCACTCCAGGCAATGGACTCAGCCTCCTGAGTGGGGTCGTTTCGGGTGAACGCTGCAGATGAAGAGATGAAGGGTAACATACCGGCTTATAGTCTTCGTCTCTTCTGTCCGAGGTATTTGTGAATTACGGTAAATAATCTGAGGAGACAGTTAAAGTGTGTCCTGCGACCGAACTCCTCTGCATTAATGATGAGGTTTGCTCAAGAATGTGTTTAATTATTGAATGTTTTCCATCCTAAAACAAATAGCCAGTTCCTTTGCTTCTGAATGATGGTGTGTTTTCATCAAGGACAAGCACCTCCAGATGGAATATCCTATTACTTTCTCTCTCTCTCTCTCTCTCTTATTCACCATCTCGACTTGTGTTATATGAATTGGATTTTGGAGTGTGTAAGTGTGGCGTGTGTGTGTGTGTGTGAGTGTGTGTGTGTGTATATAGCCCTGTTTTTACTGTTGTCCCCAAGGTGTATCTACCTGAATGAACACAACAATACACCGGAGAGGTGAAATTAAAAAAGCACTTCTGTCCACCTGCCATTACTCAACCTGTGGCTATTTAAGTTACTTATTTGTCCCCTCGCTTTGTGAACATCTTTGCCCTTCTATGCTTGAGAGCGTGCGAACATGAAATCGGTGAAGACTTTAGTGTATAATCCATTTAACCCATTTAACAGATGTTTAATGGTAGATGGAACGTTTAATGTCACCCTCTCCCTCTCACTCTCTTTCTCTCCTGCCCTGTGAATCCACAAACGCCATCCATCCTCTCCAGAGGTCCTCTAGTGTCTTACAGACCTTAGGAGGAGTCAAAGTAGGCTTCTTTGGAGTGATAATTATAAATAATAATGGTTTGGAGAAAACCAGTCAATGGATGGTCCGTATGAATATTTCAATTTTATTGATAATTTTTCCATTTTCTCCCCAATTTTCATGGCCAATTACCAAACCCACTCATTAGGACTCCCCCTATCACTAGTAATGCCCCAACACACCAGGAGGGTGAAGACTAACACATGCTTCCTCCAATACATGTGAAGTCAGCCACCACTTCTTTTGCAGCATTCCCCAGAAGCATCACAGCGCGCTTGGAGAAAAGTGCAGCGACTCAATTCTGATACATCAGGGGTGAATCCCATTTCTCCCCTTGGCCCTACCCCTTACCCCTACCCCTCTGTTTTGCGCATGCACGTCAAGGGGTAGGGGTGTCCCGATTCCTGTTAGGATGAAGTGGTAGGGGTAAGGGGTAGGGCTAGTTAGCCCTTCAAACGGAGATTTTCCAGACCCACACTTCGTACCGAGGGGTATGAGAATGACTGGCAAGATGGCGGAACAAGCGACCAAAGAAAGTATTTTCCATGTTAAAAATTACGATAAGCACTGTATTACCTTAGTTTATTGTGTAGTTTTGATGTTTTATGGCTGAATTCTTCGTAACAAGCATGAAAAGTTCGCTAGTAGTTCGTTTCGGTAGCTAGCTAGCTAGCTAACTTTCCTGTTCCACCGTAAATGGTGCAACAGACGGCAGGCGCTACCGCATTTAAGGCGGAACGAAAAAAATAAATCAAATAAAAAATAATCAGAGCTAATTTCAGCTCCCCATCACAGAGGAATTAAGGAATGGACAATATTAATTAATTTCTGCACCTCCTGCCCCCTTTCTGTACACATACAATGCCCTAAAGTTAACTAGTTAACCAGCAGCTAGGCTACTGAACTTTAGCGCTCCACTGCTATCATCACATCAGCCCAGCAGGGTCACCTACACACCACCGCTAGTAGCCTGGTCATAAATCAGTGCTATTTATTTATGTATTTATTGTTCATTGACAAACGTCATTGTGATATACCAGTGATTCCTCTGTCACTGAGGACCCATATTCTTGCACATTATATTGTTTTTGTAACACATTACCTGCTCCAGGACCAGTGTTGGGAACCAGTGTGATATACAATTTCTAGTATATTATGGAGGCTATTTTCAATAAGATTCACCTTTCACCGGGTGCTTGAAGGGTTGTCCCAATTCCTAGGGGTAGGATTTTACCCCTTCCCCTTGTAACTCCGTTCCAAGGGGAAGGATTACACTCGAAAAGAAGGGGTAGGGGTAAGGGGTAGGGCCAAGGGGAGAAATGGGATTCACCCCAGCTCACAGACTGGATAGGAGTGATGAGGGGAGAGAGCGCCATCTACCCACCCGGAGGGAGCAGGGCCAATTGTGCTCCCTCTGAGCGCCGGCAGCTTGATGGGAAAGCTGCATGAGCGGGGGTTCGAACTTGCGACCTCCCGCTCATAGTTATAATCCCTTTTTAACCAAAACTAAAACTCTGGTTCGGGAACGGGTTCTATTCAGGCTTATAAGAACTTTTATTGGTCCTTTCAGGGAATCAACCAATGTTTGTACCAGTTTAAGTGGAACCGAGGTTACGTCACAGAATACATCATCAACAGAGGGAGTTGGTTTGCACTGAGGAAGCTACTAATCTTTTTTTCCAGCTAGGAACAAACTTTTTGTTTTGGGTTCCCGAACCTATATAGATTTTTTTGTTGGTGGAAAAGCACTGAATGGTTAAAAATATAAGAGATATTTACCTCTACATCTTATTATGTGACCTCCCTTGTGTATTTAGACCTGGCACCGGAAGAAAATATGTTTTAATATTTTTTTTGCATCAAAAGAAACAAACTTTATTTCATTTTGTATATTTTCATTTTCTATATTGTTGTAAAAAATGGAAAACACAATAAAAATTAGGTACACAAACCTGTAAATGAGCCAGTTTCACGTTAGTGGAACCCAATAAAAAATGGTAAAAAAAAAAATAGGTGCACAAACCCAGAACTGAGCCAGTTTCACATTAGTGAAACCCAATAAAAAGATAATTTAAAAGAAATTATGTGCACAAACCCGGAACTGAGACAGTTCCATGTTGGTAGAAAAGGGCTAAATTAGGAATCCCCAAGTGCTTATTCTCTTGTGTCATTTTTAAGAAATGTCTTGGCATATATCTTGGATATATTGTCAATATATGCAATAAACAATAGATAGATCGAATAGAAACAGACATTTAAAGCCATCATCATATAGAAATATTGTTAAATACCCTTGTAGACACTATTACACTAATGCACTTTCAATTATAGTGAATTTACAGACATTCAAATAGGAATATATAAATACTTAAATATCCAGTATGATTCACTCTCTCTGTAAGTGCCACAGCAAGAGGAAGAGATGAGAATGGGTGCACAGGGGGTGTGCTTATGAAATTTTCATATTTACCCTAATAGTGCATACAGAATTCTCAGTATGACTGTGTGCACTGAACTGTTTCTTTCTCCTAGTGGGAGGTAATTCAATGTACGTACATCAATCAAAAACTCATTAATTGCATAAAGGTGAGTTATTCAAGGTTAAAGATAATACTAAAGCTAATACTGTATAAACTCTTACTCGTGTGTGCATTTTCTGTCCTATGCTTACAGTTTCATTAATTAAAGTACAGGGTGAACTCACTGTCCGTAGAGTCTCCTCATCACTCTACAAAAAGCATGTGGAAATCTAAAAGATTAAAAAGAGGGAGCTACAGTTAGAGTGGATGATATGAGCTGAGCAGTGGAAGATAGTAGAGCTTTAAGTGACACTGATCCACTGGTGGATTGCAGTATTATTTGGAAGGAAAATACATGTTACCAGAAACAATACATTGTTGGATTAAAAACAAAATTAGAAAGATATGGGCAACTTTTAGTCGTATATACTGAGCTACACATACACAAGATGACCTGGCATGGAGTTGTAGAGGTTCCTAATGGTGCCCCGTTTTTTTCGGACTATAAGACACACTTAAAATTCTTTAATTTTCACAAAAATCTTCAGTGACCCTTATAATCCAGTGTGACTTATGTATGAACAGTCAGGTTTAAAGAGCAGTAAAAGCACTCTTCTTTTAAGGGTGAGTTTTCAGTGAAGTTTCTCCAGCACTAACGCTGGGTGCACCAGCATTAGCATTAGCCGCAAACTTCAGCACTAACCCTTTTGCTGTTCAGAAGTGAGTATATTGCACTGTAGACTGCAAGTTTACCATGTTTAAACAAGCTATGTGGGACGAACCGCTGGCTCATAGCACACTGGGTTACTGGAGCAGTCATTCTAGCGCTGCATTTAGCGGCTAATGCTAATGGCCCAGCCATTGGAAATCTAAGCTTACTGTAAATAAACAGAAGCACTTAACTCACCCAAATAAACAGTTTTCAGTAGAGAAATCTTTGTAGATTAACATCCAGTGCTGGACACAGAGGTATTCTTTGTAGCATGAGATGGTTCATTGTCATGCGTGAAGATAATTTTGCTCCGGAAGGCAAGGGGTGGCCGAATAGTAGATTTATGCACCACAGCAAGCCTTTGAAGGATCCAACACCTTGAGGTTCTTGGGAGTCCAGAGGCACCAGCAGCTTCAAATATCTGTTTGCTGGTTTGTAATTGCATTTTAGCAGCTGCTCTCTTAATCTGATAATTTGCCAGGTTTGTGCAGATAAAGGCAAAAACCTTCCTCATTTTGCCTTTATCTGCACAAACCTGTCTGTGCTCTGAATCAGCCACAAATCTCTTCACAGTACGATGATCACGATTAAGTTTTCGTGAAATATCTTTTTTTTAGAATTTTATTTTAGATTTCTCCCCAATTTCTCTCAGCCAATTACCCAACTTACTCATTAGGATTCCCCCCTATCACTAGTAACTCGCCCTAGTAATGCCCAATTGTGCTCCCTCTGAGTGCCGGCAGCTGATGGCAAAGCTGCATGAGCAAGGATTTTAACTTGCGACCTCCCGGAAATAGTGGCAGCGCTTTAGACCACTGGACCACTCGGCTCCCCATTTCGTAAAATATGTAATGTTTTCATACCTTGTCCAAGGCATTGCAGTATTTGACGCTTTTTGGCAGCAGAGAGAATCTTTTTCTTTCTCATATTGCTTGAAACCTGTGGCCTGCTTAATAATGTGGAACATCCTTCTTAAATAGATTTCCTTTAATTGTGCTCACCTGGCAAACTAATTATCACAGGTGTCTGAGATTGATTTCAGTGATCCAAAGAGCCCTGAGACACAATACCATCCATGAGTTTAATTGAGAAATTAAATTAAATCCAATTTGCATAATAATTTGGAATGCGGCGTAATCCTGTGCGTATTATGTATGAAAATAGACGTGCATTGATAGTGTGCTTTATAATCCAGTGCGCCTTATAGTCAGAGAAATATGGTATCTTGAATATTCCCAACAAATTTGTGAATATCTAGTATTCTGAGTCACTTCATTACAGTCTGGCGCAACTACCCACCAAGTTTCATTCCAGACGATTGATTCCTTCTAGGTTCAACTATTTTTAGATTAAGAGTTTACATTACTAGATACTATATTTTCCATTATTCTGTCTATTTTAAGCCACAACTGTCTAATTAGCTACAATCTATAATACTACAAATAATTCTTGGAGCAAATATCAATCTATATTTATACCTAGACACAGACAATAATTTCACACAGCAAAAAGGTTAACGAGCCACACACACACACACATACACACCTTAAAACACACACACAAACTGAACAAAGAACATTTTGACAAGCCTGAGCAAACAGAAACCACCTACACATCCTCTCACTGGTTCTGGATGGTGCTAAATTATTGGAAGATCTTTTGAGAGGAAACATCATCATAAATGTATAGTTTTATGGTTCAATATTTTGCCTGGAGGATTCAAGTTAGAGCATTTTCCAGCTCTGCAGAATATTAGCCTGAGGTCATTTCCAAAAAGTTCTGTTCTGGGTTCTTCAGTCCGTTTCAGAAGTTCACAAGTTCACAGGATGTGACAATTAGTATGGCAACGGAAATAAACAATGAAGAGGGCAAGGCAAAAATCGAGAGTCAGAAAAAAAAACAAGTCTGTAACAAAGGCAAAAAAGGAATAAACAAAGGAAACACGTTGTAGGAGAGCTAGATTTAAGAAGAGTTAGATTTAATACTCGGCAGGGAACAGAGCAAACTGGGGGGTATTTATACTAGACGGGCCAGGTGCAAACAATCAGTAACTGGAGGGTGTGGGAACGCCGTAGCGTCACATGCTCAGCAGAGTGAGGGAAGTTCAGTGTAAGTGCATGCTGGGAAGTGGAGTCTTTGTTGAGTAGTTCGTCCTTACCTCCTAGGCCCTCAGGGAAGCAGTAGATGGCATAAACTCATAGAGCCATCACAGCTCACTTAAAAAGAGTGCCCCTTTCTGGCAGTGCTCAGAATACAGCTTGTGCACTTGTTGAGTTATGATATTTATTACGCAACTACTTGCGAAACTGAGTGTGCATAGCCTAAAGCATCTGCATTTGAGTCCTTGAAATCATGAAGTGTGTGGTAGTTGTAGTACAGGGGTCGGCAATTAAATTTGGCCGTAGGCCAGATATTTATAAGCCACAAAAAAATATATATTTTTGGAAAATGAAGTGTAATGGGATGGAGTGCTACAGACTAGCAGCTCTCCAGCTCAGAGGGTTGTTGAACCCAATTGCAGAACAGTTGATCTCAAAGCAGGAAAACCCAAGAAGAAAGAAAAAAATAAATAAATAAACTCATCAATCATCAGGGTCACGGTCCAATACACTATCGCTGCCCCGGCTAGTGAATTGGGACACAACCAAGAAAAAAATGCCCTTATTAGGAGATAGGGAGCCCAAGAACGGGCTTAAAAGCGAGAACGGGTGAAAGCTAAAGGCATGTTGAGCTCGACAGAGAGCTCACCAGAAAAGCATTTTATTTTTGTTTATTTTTATTAACGTTCATTATAGTTCGAACAACTTCAAGGGCCAACCCCTTCTGCTCCTGGAGACATTTTGCAGTCAAATGGCCATTTCCCTCAATGGAGAAGATGAACCTTAGTTACAGTACATGCTAAGCAATGAAAAGCCCAGAAATCTGTCCTAGGAGACCGGACGAAATTCTAAATTCGTCTCAGCAGTTGACAGCCAATTACATTCACCTCACATGAACTGAATGAGGTGTTAGTTTAGCTAACCCGCTCTCCAGTCACCAAATCCCACATGCCCATCTCTCTAAAGCCCCGGCAGAGAAAGCGCGCTCGGCCTGGGAAACGTGGCGTCGGGACTGATTTGTTGTCAAAGGATCAATCCCTGAGATGTGTTAAAAGAGTCGACAAGGAGAACAATAAAGAGGAGATAAAGCGAACAAATGGTAAATAAGTGGGTTGGGGGGGTAGAAGAGCGCAGCCTGCGGCTCTATTGTGTTTGGCTTTGATGATGCTGACAGATGCAATAAAACACTCATATGAAGGAGCCAGATCAAAGCGGGCTCGTGCAGGCTTTAGCAGACTCAATAAAGTAATATCACGCTCTTATTCCTGAGTGGAGGCTAGATATAGATATGTAGTCCACTCCTGTTCACCGGGCTGCCTGGCTGGTGGAGAGAGATCCAGGCAGGATAACCTATAAGCTTGGTGGAGAGATAACGCAGCAGAGGGGCGGAATGACATATTTGTGGGCTTCTGATAAATTTGGAGTCGGTCGATTCGCTTCCGTTTTAGCCTCTCTCTCAAAGTGTGGTCTCTAACTGCAGGCTAAAGTAGGCCAGGGTTCAGCCTCCACCCGCTGTTCCGCTGAATTCATCCTGTGCTTTGGCCCTGTTCTCACTCGCTGAGCTTCCACAGACAATGCAAACCACCCTGTAGCTAACGTGGCTAACAGGCAGATGGTGACTGCCACGGTGCTGCAGATGCTGCCTTGAGGTCCACCTCAGAAGCTGGAATTTAGGACTTGGGGTTTATAGCTATGATATGATTTCTGTGCAGGAACACAATGAAAAAATTGCCCTTTTTTATTTACTTCAATCTTTCTGCTTCCAACAGAGATCAAATATATTTACAACAAACTATCACATATAACGTAAGAGTATCCTTAAGCAATATTATTAGCATTGAGCAGACATATCAATAGCCTGTACAAATCTGATTTTGTTCATGTGTAGATGAGATTAAACTGGTACAAAATAGACTGAATCAGCAACTAATCAGTTTTGTTTTTTATTGACACACCCCAAACACATAGAGTTAGGGCTTATTGAGTTTCCCACTGATAAATAAATACAATAAGTTTGTGGAGGCATTCATGTGAACTCATCTCGTAAGTGCAATATTAGTTGAGCACGCTGCAATTGCAAACAAATAGAAATACAGTCATATGAAAACGTTTGGGGACCCCTATTAATCTTAATCATTTTTAGTTCTAAATATTTGGATTTTTGCCACAGCCATTTCAGTTTGATATATCTAATAACTGATGGACACAGTAATATTTTAGGATTGAAATGAGGTTTATTGTACTAACAGAAAATGTGCAATATGCATTAAACTAAAATTTGACCGGTGCAAAAGGTCACCCTTATCATTGTATTGATTTGAATACTCCTACTTTTTACTGACTGGTCAACAAAATTGGTTTGTTGACCTCATTGAGCTTTGAACTCCATAGCCAGGTGTATCCAATCATGAGAAAAGGTATTTAAGGTGGCCAACTGCAAGTTGTTCTCCTATTTGAATCTCCTCTGAAGAGTGGCATCATGGGCTCATCAAAACAACTCTCAAATGATCTTAAAACAAAGATTGTTCAACATAGTTGTTCAGGGGAAGGATAGAAAAAGTTGTCTCAGAGATTTAACCTGTCAGTTTCCACTGGGAGGAACATAGTAAGGAAATGGAAGACCACAGGGACAGTTTTTGTTAAGCCCAGAAGTGGCAGGCCAAGAAAAATATCAGAAAGGCAGAGAAGAAGGATGGTGAGAACAGTCAGGGACAATCCACAGACCACCTCCAAAGAGCTGCAGCATCATCTTGCTGCAGATGGTGTCACTGTGCATCGATCAACAATACAGCGCACTTTGCACAAGGAGAAGCTGTATGGGAGAGTGATGTGAAAGAAGCCATTTCTGCAAGCACGCCACAAATAGAGTCAAAAGCAGCAAAAAGCAAAAACTAAAGCATACCTCAGGCGGCTCTGTTTGTATACTCAGGATGGATGTGAATGGAGCCTGGGAATTTACAACTATTGAGGCAGATGGGTCACTACAACGAAACACCATGTTGGGTTAAAATTCCATCAGTTAAGAACACAAGGCTGAGGCTGCAGTAAGCAAAAGCTCACCAAAACTAGACAGCTGAACAGTGGAAACATATAGCCTAGTCTGATAAATTTCAATTTCTAATGAAGAACAAAGATGGTAGGATTGGCTGGTAGCCCCAAACTCCCAAAATCCATTAACCCAGCCTGCTTCGATTTTGCGTAAAGGTAGAAGGGATGCATTCCTGGCATATTTATTGGCCTGTTAACACCAATATATAATCTCTTAATCTATAATGTCACAACAAAAGAGTTAAATCGATCTGGTTTTAATAATCAAATGAATCAGTGGTTTTCCTTGATCATGGTGCAACAGAACACCTTTGTTAGAAGAGCAGACTGGCAGCATGAAGGTGTACCTGAAACAACCTGCAGGAATTGTGTAACATGTTCACACCATATATTTTTTTTTAACATGGTATGCTTTATTACATAATGCAACTCTGCTGAAGGGAGACAGTGTGCCGCAGTGAGAAGTAAGCTAATGCTGCATCCGCTTTAGTGAGGTGTTTCAGTACCACTGGTGCAGAAAATAAAGATGATATGTATGAAACTCATAAAATACAGGAGAGCGTGGTTTGAAATGTATCGTATGGAGGAAAAGAAAGTCAAGAGAAAGGTGCTTAAAATGGGTCAAAGCTCAGCTAAGCATTTTTTTCAAGTGGTTTTCCGTTTCTGATTTACAGTTTGAGCATGATGTTATTCAGAGTACTGCATATATGTTAAAGGTAACTCATAAATTGATCGAGATGTGTCATCAGATATTAAGGATTAATTAAAAAGGATTAATTTAAGCAGTGGCATCTCTTTACAGCAGTGCAAAAGCCAATCTTGCCGAGCTGGTGGGTTCAGACAGAAGGTGCTATCTTCTGAACTGTGTATCAAATCCTGATGTAAAAACCCTGAAATAAAAGCTGAAATGTTGATCTATTGTCTCGTATAATTTTTTTTTTAATGTTAAAATCAAATGGTTTCTGTCCACATCAGAAACGGGAATGGGATTGACCTTACTTTTGACCTGAAACACTTTTTGAGGGCACTGATGTTAAGGTGCTTGATACATGGACCAATATAAATACAGGACTACAAGATAACCATAAAGCCTTTATAACTATAGAAACAGTATACAGTGTTTGAGGTGATATGAGGTGAGCATAAAAGCAAACACTGACTTAATATCAAAGTAAATATATTTTACACAACTAAACATTTCCCAGCCAGACACTCAGCACAGCAATAACTGTAGAAGAGAGCTTTAAAAGAAATGTTCTTATATAAATATGATTCAGTCGAGTCTTTTTGGTCAGACTGATCTGACCACCTGTGAGACACTTTGGTCAAAGTGAGAAAATCAGAGGGTTGTCTATCAAAGCTGGGTTTCAGAAACAGCAGGAAATCTCACACTGATTTCAGACCGGATTTAACTGCTATGTATAGAAGCTAGACTGAGATTAAGAGCTGATCTTAATTACAATCATTTTCCACTGGTTAAGATGCTGGTTCTGAGTGCATATTGTGCGTCTCTAAAAGTTTATATGACTTTTATTCATTTTTTTCTCCACTACTAGTTGAAGTGAATATGTCACAATATCTTTCAGCTGGCTGAAAATCATAATGTTAAAGGTTTGTTTGCCATGATTATATATTTCCTATAATGTAGTTATTATGTAGTTATCATAATCATGTAAAAATGGTTATTGTTTAAATTTCTATATACATTTAATGAACGGAAATGTGTTAAATAAAAAGAAACCATGTATTTTACTAAAAAACAGCAACGAAAGCTAAAAAAAAAATATTAGTTTTTCTTTAGTAAATGGGTTTTAGGCAATAAAGCCACTAGCAGCTACTGTTTGGTGACTGGTTGATAAGACAACGCTGAAATTACAGTCAGAGATCGTTTAAAAGGTTTGTAACTAGAGTTTAAAGTTTTATAATATTGTTTTATAATAGTGTTGAGGAAATTAGTAAATGAAAAATAAAACAGCTTGTTTATTAAAGGAAAAGACCTCCAGATGAACGTGAACTAGTTCATTTTCGGAACTGTGAACTTAGTTAAAAAACAAACAAAAAATGATGAATGTAAACTAGTTTATTTTAATTAGTATGAACTGAACTTTGAACTCGTTCATTTTAATTAGTATGAACTGAACTTTGAACTCGTTCATTTTAATTAGTATGAACTGAACTTTGAACTCGTTCATTTTAATTAGTATGAACTGAACTTTGAACTTGTTGATTTGAATTAGTATGAACTGAACTTTGAACTTGTTTATTTTAATCAGTAAGAACTGAACTTTGAACTTGTTTTTCTATTGATATGAACTGAACTTTAAACTAGTTTATTTTAATTAGTATGAACTGAACTTTGAACTAGTTAATTTTGATAAGTATAAACTGAACTTTGAACTAGTTAATTTTAATTAGTATGAACTGAACTTTGAACTAGTTAATTTTGATAAGTATAAACTGAACTTTGAACTAGTTAATTTTAATTAGTATGAACTGAACTTTGAACTAGTTAATTTTAATTAGTATAAACTGAACTTTGAACTCGTTCCTTTTTCATTTATGAAAAATGTGAATCGGCTCAACACTGGAGGTGTTGATGTTTGATAAGATTGGTACCCTGCATGCCCTCGGTGCAGTAGCGATGTTTAGTGAGCGTGTTAGCTGTAACAGCAGCAGTGTTGGATGAGGCCAGTAGTAGCACTTCACTGTGCACTTATTGCCTTTGATTTAGCAAAGCAGCAAATGGAAAATGAAACTGTAACCACGGTAACAGATCCACACCGGCATGGATCAGCGCAGCACGACCTCAGTAACTGTTTAACCCTGCAGTAGTAAAGTGACTAAATGTTACAACAATTAATTGGCATCTACAACCAGTATGTGGAGGTGGAGGACAGGACAGCAGCTTACCGAGATTAGCGACAACAGACACAACCTGTTTTTTTCTGTTTGTTTTTTTTATGTAAAAAAAAGGGAATCGGACATCAGTAGCAATCTGTCAAAGCGAATACACAAGTAAACACATAAATAAATATCCCAGACAGACAGTAGCCATCTGTTTACACTGGCAGAGCTTTAGTGGAGCCGTCTCACTGTTGCCTTAATGAAGCTGTATAATGACAGTGTTTGCACTCATAAAAGTCTTTATTGAGCTCCGTCATTGCTGGTTCCACGTGTGTGTGTGTGTGTGTATATGTGGTGCATCTCTCTCTTTTTTTTAAAAACACCTTAATTGCCTGCACTTGTGTACTGAGCTACAGTTACTGATTACAAATTTTGTTTGTTAAAGGTACACACACACTGTTTATCCAGGACAGAATGCTGTAAACAGCATCAAATTAAACTGAATTCAAAAAATCTGGATGAGGCCAGTAATCCTCCCGGCTGCATGTGGTTCAAAAGGTGTTTGATTTTTTTTCAAAGGCCACGTATATATCAAATTGAGCCAGATCAAATGCCTACACAGACACATATGCACAAACGCATATACACACACACACGCACGCGCTCACAACACAGAGGAGTGTGTATCCACGTTAATTAGAAGGAAGGCTTTGATCAAACGGCTTTAGTTTTCATTCTGCATGCTGGAGGAGTGTATGCATGTGTGTATGTCTGTGTGTTTTCTTTGTGCATGTGTGGGAGGAGTTACTTAGGATGAGCAAACAGCTGCGCTAGTAATAACCAGCAAACACTAAGATGGTTTTATGCGTCCGACTTAATTATTTATACCCAATTCAGGCCCACATAGCTCCTGTGTTTGCCCAGGATAAACATTTAAGCATTGCTAATGTGGACGGGATTTGCGATTTAATGTCCTCGGGGGGGAAAGAGCAGCGTTTGAGTGCATTCCCTCAGGCGCCGCGTTTCTCAGCCCGGTGAGGGAATGTTCGGCTCGGTGGCAAAAGACTTTCACATTCAGAATCAGGGCTAAACGCTGCTGCAGCCCAATCATACACACAGAGCTGCTGGTTTATTAGATTTTCTTAAATATGTTTTAAAAGGGACATATTATACAAAACTAAATACCGTAATTTTCTTAATATAAGGTGCACCGGATTATAAGGCGACACTAGTATGAAAAAAGGGGTGTCACAATGTTTTCTTTTTAATTCTAACTAATAACTAAGTTAAGGAAAGCTAAGCTAAGTAAACAAAACTGTAATTCTAAAATTCTAAAGTTAAACAAGCACTGTTAATCTACATAGACTTCTCTACTTAAAAACTGTTTGGGTAAGTAAATCGCTTCTCTTTATTTACAGTAACATTAGATTCCCAGATTTCCACTAATGCTGGAAACAGCAGCATTAGCATTAGCTACTAGTTAGCTTTAGTAAACTGTAAGCTGCCCGTCAGCGCTACACTGTGGAAACCTGAGTGTTCCGGTAACACAGGGTGATGTTAGCTAGCAGTCCCACGTAGCTTGTTTTAAAATGGTAAATGCGCAGATTACAGTCAGATATACTCACCTCTGAACAGCGAAAGAGCCAGTTAGCAGCTAATGCTAGGTTTTTCGCAGTTCAGAGGTGCTCTTTCACTGTTTGCTGTCCAGATGTGAGTATTGCCTGTCGCATGCTGCTCTAGCAGTGTTACGGTGAGGGTGAGGGCCAGTAATACTCACCTCTGAACAGCAACAGTGCTAGCACTTATGCTAAAGCTAATGCTAAAACTGCTCCAGCCCCGGTGCTGGAGAACTAAACTGAAACTCCTGTATAACACTGTACTTCAGTGGAGTGGCTTTACAGCTCCTTACAACCTGACTGATAAAATTCATACACAAAGCGTACAGGATTCTAAGGAACACTAAAATATTTTAAGTGTGTTTATAGTGTAAAAAATATGGTATTTGCATGCTTTTGTATTTCCAGTTGGGTCTTGACTGCCCCTATAAACAAGTCCAAAAAAAATAAAAAATGGCACAAACTACCATTAATATGTGTTAAACGCGCAGCATAAACATAAGGTGGGGCCAGCAAGAGCTTATTTGCATAAAAGTGACAGAAATGGCTCATTTTGAAGGGAACTGGAACTTTTCATGTGAAAGTGATTTTGTGCAAAGAGCTTTTTTGTATAACCCATAGACCTAATTTTATTCTAATTTGAGTAAAAATAGAGTATATATGTTCTCTTTAAAAAAAAAAAAAAGGCCCCTAAAATATTTGTTTCTAAACCACAGATCTGTTTACGGTTCGGCTCTATTAGTGATGAATCCTATTGTCCTTATATCACAATATTTTTTTTAAGATCATTCGATTCAATATTATAATTCTGTTATTGATATACAGTGCCCTCCATAATTATTGGCACCCCTGGTTAAGATGTGTTCTTTAGCTTCTCATAAATTGAGTTTTGTTCAAAATAATATAGGACCACGATGGAGAAAAAGAGTAAAATACAACCTTTAACTCAAGTGAATTTATTCAGTAGGAAAAAAATCCCACATTAAGAAATAATTATTTAACATCAAATCATGTGTGCCACAATTATTAGCACCCCTGATGTTAATACTTTGTACAACCCCCTTTTGCCAACAAAACAGCACCTAATCTTCTCCTGTAATGTTTCACAAGATGGGAGAATACAGAAAGAGGGATCTTTGACCATTCCTCTTTGCACATTCTCTCTAAATCATCCAACGACCTGGGTCCTCTCCTCTGCACTCTCCTCTTCAGCTCACCCCACAGGTTTTCAATGGGGTTGAGGTCTGGGGACTGAGATGACCATGGGAGGAGCTTGATTCTGTGTGCGGTGAACCATTTCTGTGTAGATTTGGCCACATGTTTAGGGTCATTATCTTGCTGAAAGACCCAGTGACGACCCATCTTCAGCTTTCGGGCAGAAGCCACCAGATTTTGTTTTAAAATGTCCTGGTATTTTAGAGCATTCATGATGCCATGCACCCTAACAAGGTTCCCAGGGCCTTTAGAAGAGAAACAGGCCCACAGCATCACTGATCCCCCGCCGTATTTCACAGTGGGCATGAGGTGCTTTTCTGCATACTCAGCTCTTGTGTTACGCCAGACCCACTTAGAGCATTTGTTGCCAAAAAGCTCTATCTTTGTTTCATCTGACCAAAGCACACGGTCCCAGTTGAAGTCCCAGTACCGCTTAGCTAACTCCAAACGTTTGCGTTTATGATTGTGAGTGAGAAATGGTTTCTTCCGTGCATGCCTCCCAAACAGCTTGTTGGCATGTAGATAGCGCCTGATGGTTGTTTTGGAGACTTTGTGACCCCAAGAAGCTACCATTTGTTGCAATTCTGTAACAGTGAGCTTTGGAGAACTTTTTATTTCTCTTATCATCCTCCTCACTGTGCGTGGTGGCAAAATAAACTTGCGTCCTCGTCCAGGCTTGTTTACCACTGTTCCAGTTGTTTTAAACTTCTTAATAATTCCTCTGACAGTAGATATGGACAGGTGTAGGCAAGTAGCGATTTTCTTGTAGCCATTGCCTGACTTGTGAAGGTCAACACACATCTGCCTCACTTGAATGGTATGTTCCTTTGTCTTTCCCATGTTGAAGATAAATGGCCTCTGTGTCACGTCATATTTATACCCCAGGGAAACAGGAAGTTGTGAATTACTAATTAAATGTTCCTACATACTCTGATCAACTTCGTAAACTACTGTAGAAGTGACAGAAATACTTTTATTAAATTTATTTCCTAAGAATTGTTAGGGGTGCCAATAATTGTGGAACAGGTGATTTTATGAAGAATAATTATTTCTTAGTCAGGGATTTTATTTCCCCCTTAAAATTTACTTGAGTTAAAGGTTGGACTTTACTTTTTTTTCCCATCGTGGTCCTATATTATTTTGAACAAAACTCAATTTATGAGAAGCTAAAGAACACAGCTTAACCAGGGGTGCCAATAATTATGGAGGGCACTGTAACCAATTATAATTGTCCTGCAATGAAGTTTTGTCAGAGTGTACCCTTTAGAACTTTATTATTTTGTTAGTTATTTATCTACTCATTAATGCCATCAAGCCTGAGGAGTCTTTTTATATTTATTATATTATTTTAACTTTTGTTTGATTCAGCTGGACCTAAAAGTGGGGTTAAAGCCATGATGCTGTTGAATTGAATTCTGAGCTGGATCAATTACTGATAGTTGATGACAGGTTGATGCCACTAAGCCACATGACATTGTAAAGTGAGGAATGTTAAATGCCTGCACAACTATGAAACTTGAATGTCTCATCCACCTGGCACCCACTTGTAGGTACCCTAGCCAGCCAGTAGGTGGCAGCACCACCAGTAATGCACAATGCAAGCAACACTAGAGTAAGAAATAGGGGTGTGGTTGCACGTGGAACAAAAGCACTTGTGAGACAAGAAGTAACTCTCTCTGAGTTTTGCCAGCAACAGGCAGACACCTTAACAGAGAGACAAGACAACAAGGCCTCTCCTTGTTCTACCAAGAAAACATCTTCAAGATAACAACTTTAGCCAAACGTCTGATCAACGTTTCCACACGGCTGTTTCTTCAAGACAAGCTTGCACGAGATACACAGCTCGAAAGACAAGGAAAGCGGCCAGATTCCTTTTTCTTAACTGTGTACAAAATTTCCTGGATCCAAAGCCAGAAGGACGAATTATTCCCAGAAGAGTTTCCTGGACGTCGTCAAAACCCTTTCTGCAAGAAGGCTGAAAATTCCCTCAATCCAGTGAGTATGAAAACATGGATTTTCATACATATCCATTGCGTAAGACTGAACTTTAAAACATCTGGGCATAGTTTAGATCAGGGGTCACCAACCTTTTTGAACCTGAGAGCTACTTCTTGGGTACCAATTAATGCGAAGGGCTACCAGTTTGATACACACATGAAATTACAACTTTTCTCAATTTACCTTTAATTATATGTTATTATTAATAATTAATGACATTCATCTATGTGAAGACACATATCAATATGCAACACTATTTTTATAAATCTCTGCAATTGTTTACATTTTATATTATATTATATTTTAATATAATATTACATATTATATTACATTATATTGTATAATATATAAACTATAGGCTATCTCTAAGCTAATATTAATCTAATATAATCTAAAATTAAACCAATGCAACTGTGATTTAAAAAAAAAAAGAATAGCAACAAAAATGCTATTTTTAGACCAGGTCTGCGGGCTACTCATAAGGTCCTTGCGGGCTACCTGGTGCCCGCGGGCACCATGTTGGTGACCCCTGGTTTAGATAAAGAACATTTTATCTTTAACCTTACTGTATTTTACATTTTACCTAAATGTATTTTTATTGATAAAATCTGCAACTGTTTAGACTCTAAACTAAAATCTGTGAACAAACCAACCTATATTTTTCTCTGCATGCAAATCTATTTTTCTTTTCTAACACTGAAATACAGCTACTGTATGTCTCTCTTCTAAAAACTAGAATCTAGCATAGATTTAAATCCGTCTTTTAAAAACAGTCAGCTTCACTCTTTGTTGTCAACACAGACCTGAACAAAGAACAGCTGATCTCAGTTACAGTGCAGAGCCACGCTCCACGTTTAAACTCAGCGCCATTTATCCTTTGTTTGTGCGCACACACACACACACACACACGCTCCTCTCGCGCGCACCCGTGAAAACACGTGCGCACACTCCACATCTCTCTCTCTCACCCTCTTATACACACACACCCTTAGCTAAATAACCATTTAGCTCTCATATTGTAAATATACTGACTGCTGTTTTGTAATATTTGTGTTTAGATTAGTTTGTGTGTTAATAAATGTCCATTTATTTTCACCAAGTTGTCTGTGTTGATTTCATGAATGCTGGTTGCTGCCAATAACCATATAAAAGAATTCTATTTAAAACCTTCAGAAACCGAGTCAGCAATATCAGAATTTTAGTCATTAATTAAAATCCTGATATTGTGGCTTTTTAATTAATAACTTTATCAAAATAATTGTAGTTTTAATATTAATTAAATCTACAATATTTGTGAGGTGCAAGTAATTTTATGAGACTGATTACTTAATGAGATTTATGCCACCAGCACCTACACACTATCGAGCCTTGCTCCAACTCAATTCAATTCATGTTGCCTTAAACTGACCAGTGCTTAGCCTCACTTTCAAGATAGCACCTAACAACCTATACAGGTGGGGGTGTTCCCAGATCAACCCCTGAGGTTTTTGATTTATACTTTAACTCTACATAAATACATAAATACTGCTAACCTATGACTTCTGGTGTTTTTGGGCAATGCAAAAATGTAATGTAAATTTGGACTAAACTAAGTGTATCAGACATTATTGGAGTATATTAGGCTTTTATACATTGTTTTATACACTGGCTACTTTATTAGACACTTTATGATCACTTCTTTGTAATTGTGCAATTAGATTAGAGACTACAGCTCATCTGTTCTTCACACTATTTACTTTAGTCATCCTCTCTCCATCGATTGTCAGTACAGCTGGATATTTTGGTTGGTGGGCTTTTCTCAACACAGAAATCAAATTGATTCTTTTTCCTCCCAATTTAATCATTTCTAATTGCCAATCTCAGTCCTCTCCTGCTGCACAAACCAGCACTGCTAGAGGGGTAAAAGCTAGCACGTGCTTCCTCTAGAGTCATATGAATCCAGCCAGCACAGCTTTCTGTAATGACGCTGAGACAACATCACTGGACAGCTCAATACGCTCAGAGGAGAATGTCAATTGTCAATTCTGTTATGCGAGAGAACAGACACCCCTGTTGTCTGGTATAATACTGAGTGATGGGTGAAAGAGAGGGCATTGTGTTTTTTTTTTGGACTCTTATCCACAGAGACAGTCCTGGCATCTTCCGATCTGGATCCAACTCGCAATCTCTTGCCAATATGGGTAAACAATTAGACCTGGTTTGTCAAATATACAGCCTACGGGCCGAAACCTGCCGATTAAAGATTATAATTCAGCCAAATTCATTTGGAATCCGTGTTTCCAGCAGCAACTTTTTAATTGGGTTTAAAAAAAAATCCACTCTCCCTTAACCCACTCTAATCTATGGTCACAGTCAGATGGTTAGCACAACCAATCAGAATATCTATAAATCTCTTTAAAAAGAGGGTAGAGCAACAGGAAGTGCAAATAAGAGGCAGAACTAATCTGAAGCTTCTTACAAACAGTAAAACCTGGATGAATTCTGATGAACTCTATTCTGATTCAGTAAATAAAAGCTTCTGTGAAAGTTCTAAAAGGAGACTCCAAAGCACGTCTCTGATACCTCAACCAATCACTAGCTTCCACCTGTCTTACATGCTTTCTCTACTGCTCTCTGATGCAGATGTTTTATCCACCCCCCCCCCCCCCCCACCCCACCCCTGTCATCCACATACAGCAAAATCTGAGAGGGGCCAGATGTCATAGACCTAGGCCTACAAATTTAAATTTACAATAATTATTTATATTTTATTAAATACAAAATGGACATAAATTATTTTCATTCTTTATTTTGTTACAGTTATACACATTCTGCTTATACCACTGCTATGTATACAGTATAAATAACTTCTGTTACTTACCTTAATCAAAAAACAATCCAGGCTAAAATATGTTAACTCTAAAATGATAATTGATGAACTTTTATTCGCAAAAAAAAAAAAAACTACCCACAATAATTACAAGTAAATAAATAAAAACAAATAAAATAACTACACTCTAAGACAATTTTTACATTAATAGCTGAAATATTATGAGATGAAAATATATACATAATTTAGACATTTGACCATATTTTGATTAAAAGTCTACTTAGTCAAGTCAATATAAATAAAAAATAAACTGGATTTTTTTTTAAACTATACATGTTTTCATTAGAACAATATGTCCTTGGGGACTTTTATTATGAAGCTCAAAATGGCAAATTAGCCACAATGACTAATGGCTAACTGGGGATGCTAACTGTTTTGAAGATGGATTAATCATTAATGCTGTTCTGGGGTTTGATATGATAGGTGGATTATGGTTAAAGTTCACTCCATTTTTTACTTGTTTACACCGGGATGCAGCAAACGGCTCAATGATAGATAACAGACAAACTCAGCAGCGAGCTCAGAGCATTTTGTTTTTTTTTAAATTAATTAATTACTTTTTTTTTTTTTTATCAGACTGATGTTAGATATAGTAAGTTCTGTTATTTAATATAATATGTGTATGATGTATCACAGAACTAAATATCACAAAAGATATGTGCAGCCCTTCTAGTTCTCTCAAGAAAGTCTGCCACTGTCCTGGATACACCCATACCAGTAAGTGGAGTCACGCAGCTGCGAGTAGTGAACGCAGCACACACTGTGCATGAAAACAGCATGGAGCTGAGACAGCGTTTGTTCATATTTGTGGTAATTAGCGTTACCTAGCTAATATATCAGATTAAACTGCACCCTATCAATTTAGCTCACATAAAAGGAATATATTTGATAGCTGAGTTTGATTGAGATTGGATCACGTTCTCACCACTAGAAAACTGCTCCAGGGTTCATTTGGGACTGAAACCAAGACCATCTCCTCTAGCAGGTCTCAAACTGGTTGTTATGATCCACTACCGAGTGCCATTACTGTTTTAACACCTGCTTAATACGAACCGCACTAATGGTAAAATCAAACCAAAGAAGGTCCATTTTAACTGGAACAAATAGTGCTGGTGTGAAAACGCCGTAAGGCAGGGGTTGGCAATAGGCAGAAGCATGAAACATCTGGCCTGTGAGGTTGTTTGAACTATAATGAACAATAATTAAAAAAATAAAGAAATAAATAAGTCTCTGGTGAGATTCCTACCCTGTCTCTCTGTAGTGCTTAAGGTGACTTTAGTTTCCGGCCATTCTTCCTTTTTCTACTCGTTCTTGGGCTCCCTATCTCCTTATATGGGCGTTTTTTCCTGACCAGGTCCCACTTCACTAGCAGAGCAGCGATAGTGTATTGGACCGCGACCCTGAGGAGCGGTGTGTTTATTTATTTATTTATTTTATTTTATTTTTTATTTTTTTTCTTGAGGTTGCCTGCGTTGAATTCAACTGTTCTGCAATTGGGTTCAACAACCCTCTGGGCTGGCGAGCTACTAGTCTGTAGCACAGCGTCCCATTACACTTCATTTTCCAAAACAGATTTTTTTTTTGTGGCCTGCCACGTAATGGCTTGGAAAATATCTGGCCGCAGTCAAACTTAATTGCCGACCCCTGCCCTAAGGCATCTATAACTGATGACACGTCCAGGTAAATTGGCATGCTTACCTTACAGTGTGTTATGCTGCTATGAGTGAGTCAGGCACAGCAGCTTTACAGCAGTTTAGACTATTAGAGGACACTTCCCACTGATGGATGGAGTAGAGGATGGCTAACAAATTGTGCAGCTAAAGATGGGCTACAGTCAGTTATTGTAGAATGTAGAAAGTGTACCTGTGTGCTTTACCTGACAGGTTGACTCATGACTGTAGTTACTGTAGTGAATTTAATAAACTGAAGCTCAGTATATAATTATTTTATGATCTGTTGTGATCTATAGCTTTACTCTGCAGCGTGTGAGCGAGCGAGCAGAAGGAAGGAGCTTATAACAGGCAGACTCTGCACAGATGGTTTTTAGTTGCTGTTTCAGAGCTCTGAGGTTAACATGCACACATAGTGAGCCGGAGCAGGGGGTCACGCGGCAGTAATCTCTCCAGCAGAGCTCAGTGATGCAGGAGTGTAGCAGGGTGAAGCTGCGATGTCTAAGAGCACAGAGGGGTTAGAGGCTTTGGACTTTTAGGGCTATTTCCAACACTGTGCTGTTGGCCAACATTTAGCTTTAAAATTTTAGAACAAAAAAAAAAAAAGACATCTACAGGGGTTGGACAATGAAGCTGAAACACCTGTCATTTTAGTGTGGGAGGTTTCATGGCTAAATTGGAGCAGCCTGAAGGCCCATCTTCATTAATTGCACATTGCACCAGTAAGAGCAGAGTGTGTAGGTTCAATCAGCAGGGTAAGAGCACAGTTTTGCTTAAAATATTGCAATGCGCACAACATCATGGGTGACATACCAGAGTTCAAAAGAGGACAGATTGTTGGTGCACGTCTTGCTGGCGCATCTGTGACCAAGACAGCAAGTCTTTGTGATGCATCAAGAGCCACGGTATCCAGGATAATGTCAGCATACCACCAAGAAGGAGGAACCACATCCAACAGGATTAACTGTGCATGCAACAGGAAGCTGTCCAAAAGAGATGTTTGGCTTCTAACCCGGATTGTTTCCAGAAAACATAAAACCACAGCTGCCCAAATCACGGCAGAATTCAATGTGCACCTCAACTCCTGTTTCCACCAGAACTGTCCGTCGGGACAATAAATTATTGTGTTCTAAAACCAAGTGTTTTAGTTTCATTGTCCAGCCCCTGTAGGCCTATGCAGAGTTTCGAAACCAAGTCTTACTTGGCGAAAAAAATATATACTTAATTGTACTTAAACATATTAAGAAATGTCTAAGTATGCTGTAAGTATACGAACAGATTTATGCACTTACCTAAAATATAATAAAAGTACACTGTAAACCCACACGTTGTTTGAACTCAAATGATTTAAGTCTGTTTTACATTAATTGAATATTTCTAAAGAACTATTTTGAGTTAGTTGAACATTTGTGGGCACATAAACATTCAAACTGAGATCTTTGAGTTGAACCAACTAACTGAGTTTAGTCTGTTGCCATTGGCAGCTTCTTTTCCATTGGCTTCTGTTACAATCTATTTGCATACTGGGTGTGTCCAACAGTTTCACTCACCACTCACCATCAGTGTGTAGTGATTCCCCCTGGGCTACCTTAGAAATAAATCAACTTCCCCTTTAGTTGTAATAACTTGATGTTTTAATTTATGCTTATTATACCACAGTTAGTTCCGACCCTGCAATGTGATTGGCTGAAAGGCGTTTTATGAGTGACATTATTTATGTAACCGAAGCTGTCCATGTATTACTCCGCCACATACAGGTAACCTAGAAATGATGCAGCACTTACAAACCAAATACAAAGCAAATGCGATGTCATTATACATCACTGGGGGATGCTGGATCCCATAAGTACAGTGAATAAACGTCATGTCTCTAATAGACGCAGGCAAAGACGTGGTCCCACAAATAAGTAAGCCCAGTGATTTGAAAATACTCATTATTACACACATCATCAGCCGCCAATATCAGTTTAAGAGTTGTTATTATTAAAATAAAAGCTTAAATGTTTATATTTTCCAGTTAATATGGGGTATTTTAAGCTGAATGTAAGATGGGCTGCTGGGGGCGCTGAAGTAAACAAAACTTTTTCTTTCAGTCAAACGAGCGCTGGACTTTAATCTACACAGATTTCTCTACTAAAAACCATTTATTTGGGTGAGTAAAGCGCTTCTATTTATTTACAGTACGCTTAGATTTCCACAATTTTGACTGAAATGGACGATAATGCAGAGTTTACAGCGCAGCTATGAGACTATTTTAAACGGCAGAGTGTTTATAACCAAACCAATCGCATTTTCTCATCCTGTTTAACTCAAAATCTTTTAACAGCAGTAATGAAACTGTGGTATAATCGCAATAATACATTCAAGGTTCGTGCTATAACGTGCTATATTGGCACTGCTGTGATGCGGCCATGAGCAAAAGGCCAAAGGCCGAGTATTATTGCGATTATACCACAGTTTCATTACTGCTGTTTGCCAGTATGACACGTTATAGCACGAACCTTAAGTGTATTATTATTTAGAACAAACTTGTTGGTGGGCACTACTTTGGAAAGGTTTAGCAACTTTCTAACGGCCGCAGAAACATATAAGCTCGCTGAAGAACTGCTGAAGAAGTGCATCGGTCAGCTAATAGCGAGTTCCCAGCCTCTGTATTTTCTTTGCTAACAGGATCATAAGTGGTGGTGAAACACAAGCAGTGACGCCTCCTCCGGCCCCGGGCAATCAGTGCGAACAGCATGACCTCGCCGCGCCAATCAAAGATAATCACTAGTTGCACAGAACTCCTTTTGCATAGTCCAACCACACACACACACACACACACACACACACACTCGCAGCCTTACAGCCAGAGAGGGAGGCAAGGCCGGCGCATCAGAAGGTAATGACCAGTTTAGCGAGTGAAGCAGAACTGGATTCGTCCGGTGCCTGCGCATTAACAGGCTTACATTAATGGGAAGGCTGTAGCAGAGACTGGTGAGAGTCAGGCCGCCGTGGTGGAGTATGCTAATAACCGCCGGTGACTGGATAAAGCATCGGACCCCCGGGAGCAAATGAAAGAGGATAGAATTATTTTAGAAAGGAAGGAAAGAGATGGTAGAGCATGTAGCCATGCAGAACAGTGTCATAATCCTGATATGACCGGACAGCAGGGTTGAGAGGGTTACTTTAAAAAATGTATTCCATTACAGATTAATGATTACCTGTGAAAAAAAAATGAAATTATAAAAAATCACTATATTAAAGTAATGCAATCTGATTCAATTCAATCTTTCCTATTCTTTTAAATAACTTTGGATTACTTTAAAACCATATACAGAGACCATTTAAAAAAATAAAATTAAGTCAAACCTCTGGAAAATCTCTGGAATATAATAAGAGAAGGATGGATGATCACAAGCCATCAAACCAAGCTGAACTGCTTGAATTTGTGCATCAGGAGTGCAGGCATAAAGTTATCCAAAAGCAGTGTGTAAGACTGGTGGAGGAGAACATGTCAAGATGCATGAAAAGAGTGATTAAAAACCAGGGTTATTCCAGCAAATATTGATTTCTGAACTCTTGGCATTTGGGAGAAATGCTGTTTGTAGTTTATAGAATAAAACATCAATGTTCATTTTACTCAAACATACAGTATATGCCACTAAAATAGACTAGTGAATCCAAAATTTTAAAGCGTTTAACATTTTAATATAACATTTAAGTCATTATGGCTTTTAGAAAAATGTGTTTTGGGGAGGGGACTGGTGCTCCTGTGGCTCCTGTGGCACGGTCTAAGACACTGTCTATTTTTCCCCTATTTTTTTATCATTTTACTTGAGTAAAAACTTGTTGATACTTAAATTCTTTAAATTTACCTTCTACAGAAGTATTTTAAACCCTAGTCAATCAATACTTCTACCTGTGTAATGAATGTGAATACTTTTGACACCTTTGATCTATCCTGACTGACTTCACTCTACCGTGAAACCTATAGAAACTATGTGAAAATTCAGGATGCGTGGTATTAAGCATTGCAGAACACCATTAGGAACCTCTACAACACAACAGCATGCCAAGACATCTGGCATGCTGTGTTAGACATGCTTTACACACTACTTGTGTATCTGTATATGTATGTGTAGCGCGATAAATATGGCAATCAGTGGCTCCTATCAATCAAAATTGTTAATCATTTATCATGCCTGGTAACTTTTAGCTTCCTTACAAATAGCATTGCAACCCAACACTTTCTTCTCGGTGCAACAATCTCTTTTATAAAAACTCAGAACAGAAACTGATTACAGATTTACATTTTTTTTACAGTCATAGATTAAATAGATTACAGTTACTGCTTTATCATATCCAGATTACATACACTACTACATTGTTACATGCATGCTATTCAGTCACAACCATTACAACCCAAACCCTGCTTGTCAGCTTCTTTGGTCCACACTGTAAACCTAGAAGCTGTTTGAACTCAAATAAATTAAGTCTGTTTTACATAAAATTGGACATTTCTAAACAATACTCAACTATTTTGAGTTAGTTGAACATCTGTGGGCACATAAACATTTAGACTAAGGTTTGAGTTGAACCAACTTATAATAACTGAGTTTAGTCTGTTGCCATTGGCAGCTTCATTTCTATTGGCTTCTGTCACAATCTATTTGCATAGTGGGTGTGTCCAACGGTTTCTGACTGACACTCAGCATCAGTGTGTAGTGATTCCCCCTGGGCTACCTTAGAAATAAATCAACTTCCTCTTTAGTTGTAATAACTTCATGTTTTAATTTATGCTAACTCAGGTTTTTGTTCCCTATTACTTTAAAAAATTGAGTAAACAGGCTGCCTTAAAAATGTTAAGTAAACTCAACTTATCCGGTCTTACAGTATAACAAAAATAAAAAAGTTAAATCAACTTCCTTTTTTTGTTTGCAATAACTTAAGTTTTCATTACCCACTACTTAACTTTTTTAAGGCAACCGGTTTCCTCAATTTCTTTAAATAAATTCAACTTATCCAAGCTTACAGTGCAGTTGTCGGACAGGTTTTTGACTGGAAATGTTTTTTTTTTTAGAATTACAGTTTTGTTTACATAACTTAGCATAGCTAATACGGCAAGACCTGCTGTATTAGAAGGAAACCATGGCGACACCCCTGTTCCTTATTAGTGTCTCATAATGCGCCGTATAATCTTGGGCACCCTATTGTATTAAAACGCATGTTTCATAAGTGTGCCTTAAAAATGTTAAGTAAGCTCAACTTATCCGGTCTTACAGTGTAACAAAAATAAAAAAAGTTAAAACAACTTCCTCTTTAGTTGTAATAACTTACGTTTTCATTACCCATTACTTAACTTTTTTAAGGCAACCGGTTTCCAAGTCAATTTTTTAAAATAAATTCAACTTATCCGAGCTTATACAGTGCAGTGGTCGGTCACGTTTTTGACTGTTTGAACGTGCATACAGTCGGACTGAGGACTGAGTGTGAGCAGACTGCATGTGTGAGGATTTAGCTGTGGCAAAGTGCACCAGGGATCAGAGACGGTAGACAAGAGGATGACACACTCGCACAGACACACAAAACAAGCAGAACTTGACTCAGCACAGAACCTACGGGGAGGGGGGGCAACTCGGGTGGCTGCGATAATTCTTCACAAACTGAAAGCCTGAGGCGTAGTGGAATCAATATATTTCCCTTCTCAAACAAAACACCACCCTGGGGGCCATTATGGTCCTTGGGCTATTAAGGTTAGTAATAAAGCATATAAACACTTCAATATAGCTAAATCACTGCGGTACAGCGGGGAACTCTAAATATGCAGCAGAACGTAACCTGGCAGAGGCAGATGTTAAGTAGGTGTAATTCATATTGGCTGAGATATATTCCAAGGCTAAGGGCTGGAGGCAGTGGTTGGCTTTGTGAATGGGCTTGTCCTGGTCTTGCTGATGGGGTGATATTTTATCTGCCTGTTGAGTGTTGCATATTCACACACTTGTATTGGTGTGTGTGTGTGTGTGTGTGTGTGTGTGTCTCAGTAACCTGCATTATGGCTTGTGTGAATAAGTAATAATGACAGATGAGTTTAGCGTGGTGACAGATGGTAATAGAGAATCGTTTATTCATGGCGGCCGTGGCGAGCGCTCTCCCACAACCTCAATAAAGCCTCAATAAAACCCAAGTGTGCCGACATCATCCATCACCTCTCCGCCGACCCGCCTTCTCCTGGCACCGTCTCCAAGGCCAGTCTGCGTGGGTTATCATGGGATTGCGCCCTTAGCTGCATTATCTCTGAGGCGTTGCTCCGGCTCAGCAATATGTCCCTGATGCCTCTAACTGGCCCTGATGGAACGCTCGGGTCACTTGACCCTGGTAATAGGGGCGCTGAGGGCTGCGTGTCCTGCCTGGCACTGGTGGCAGCAGTCTGGGATTTAACCCTGAGAGGATAGAGAAGGATCTGACCATAGGAGGAGGAATCACTGATGTTTCTATTAGGGCTGTCGATTGATTGAACAACAAAAAAAAATAATTAATTGCACACTTTGCTGTAATTAATCATGATTAATTGCATTTTCCCTCTGAAACCTACTAAAAATACCATATTTTTCACATTATAAGGTGCACTTAAAATTCTAGACTTTTCCCAAAAATGGTCTGTGTGCCTAATAAGCCAGTGCACCTTATGTATGAATTCTACCAGTCAGGTTGTAAAGAGCAGTAAAGCCACTCTGCTAAAGTACAGCTTTATACAGTAGTTTTAATTTAGTTCTCTAGCACCGAGACTCGAGACTGGAACAGCATTAGCAATAGTTAGCACTTTTACAGTTCAGAGGTGAGTATATCAGCCTGTAGCCTGCTGCTTACCCCGGCTAGCACTGCTGGAGCAGCATTGGCATTACCTGCTGACCCGCTAGCTCTTGTACAGTTCAGAGGTGAGTATATCGGACTGTAGTCTGCGTGTTTACCTTTATAAAACAAACTACATGAGATGAACCACTAGCTAATATCGGCCCGGCTTACTGGAACAGGGTTCCTTATTGAAGTGCTTTATTCACTTTTCAGAGAGAAATCTGTGTAGATTAACATCCAGCGTTTATTTTACTGGAAATTATTTTTTTTTAGAATTACAGTTTTGTTTACATAATTTAGCATAGCTTTACAGGTCTTGCCAATTATTAGTTCATGTATTTTTTTTTCAAATGTATCATGTGTGTTAAGAAGTTACCGTTGACATAACTACTTTGTATACTATTTATGCTCTTTTTACATACAGAGAAAAAGAACACTAAAGAGAGCTGGAGTATTTGCTTCCATCCAATTGCAGGCAGTAATATAAAGAACACGTCATGTGTTACTGCACTTTTCTCAAATGTCTGCACTTTATTACATTGCATATTCTTGGTAATCTTCATAGTGGCTTTTATATTAGTGTTTCAAAGAAAATGTTTCAGCAAAGCACCAAGAGAAAACAGGCCATTACACGTTGATTTCCTTTGAAAAATGAGTGCATCCTCTTTAATATCAACAGATATCAAAAGATAGAAGCCAATCACAATTGGGCACATGGGCATCTGAGCATCATGGTTGTGGGTGGTGTGGATGGGGGTTTCAAATAAGCCTGTAAGATGATGTTAACCTGTATATGTGCGACTGTAGTAGAGAGTTTAATATCTCTAAATATATAGCTCTATATTATTGATACATAAAAAAAAAAATACTTGTTAACCAAGACTAATACATAACCTTTATAGACTGCTAATAACCAAACTGTTTTAACACACATAGGACATATGTAAATGTATGTACAGAACTACGTATTCCATAATACTGGACATTTTACATTAAAAAAAAAAAAAAATCTTTCCACTTTAAATTGCAAATTAGCTACAATTCTTATTTGAAAATGTAATGTCAAACTTTCTATTTTATCAAAAAAAATCAAGTAAAATTGATTTCTAAGTCTGATTATATGACACAACCAACAACACAGAAAAAAAATCAGTGTGAATCTTGCTCTACCATTTAAGAATAATCTTTGTTTTAAAATCATTTCAGTGAACCCAAATTTAAAAAATCTCTTTGCCTCTTCAGAACATCTATCATAAAAAGCAGATATATAAAGGGGCAAAACTCTTTTCTTTCCAACTATATAAATTAAGGCAGGCAACAGTAAAGTATTAACGCACACAATTAATTGTAATCAGTAACACATTTTTTTTTACACAATTAATTGCACCAATTAATTTGACCCCAACTTCTGCCATAATCTGCCCCGCCCCCATCCAACGTGCAGATTTTTTTTTTCGTCTAATTGATTGAAAAGCTCCAACACTGACAACACAATGCCAGTGGAGACATCCCAGCTGTTAAATATCTATATTTACTTACTTTTTATTTACTTTTTTTGCTACTGCGCCAGACAGTTCTGACCAATCACAGGAGACAATGTGCTTGCGTGGTTTATTGGTGCACATTTTGGTGCGTTTAGGTTTTTTTATGCCTGTGTGAAACCAAACCAAACAGAGGGAGAAAATGCTCCAAGTAAACAAACTCATCAACTAACAAACGCTCTTTGCTCTTAGCAACTAAAGTTCTAATTCAGAAATCCTTACAACCAAGCTGAAGTCTTTACAATAAAGTAAAAAATGTTTCCTCTATCCAATTTATCATGCATTCTTCATTCCAGCGCCCCACATTAGTTTTATCTCCCTTCAAACATACACGTATATACTATTTGGTACCATTTTAAAATAAGACTACCTTTATAATGGCTTTATAAATGGTTTATAATAAGCTTATTAATGGTTACTTATTGTATTGTACATTAATAATCAGTTATAACACATACATAGAAAGGGCAACAATGACCTGTTGTTTTGTAAATGACTAAAAGAGTTAGTGGTGGAAAGATTAAACTTGGGAGTTAAATGGTTAAACTGATGTTGACTGATGGAGAATAAGGAGATGTTTTAGCTTCCTTACAAATAGCATTGCAACCCAACACTTTCTTCTGTGTGCAACAATCTCTTTTATAGAAACTGAACAGAAACTGATTACAGATTGACTTTTTTCATTTTTTTTAGATTTAATAGATTACAGTTCCTGCTAAAATATCCGCTATGAAAACTTGCCTGTGTAATTAATCACAGTAAATCACAGAAAATTGTTGTGATTATTTGAATTAAGTTTTTTAAATGATTGACACCACTAATACAAATACATTTATGCAAATACAAAAGCATGGCCTGTTTGGATCTTGTTGGAACAAACAATGAGTATTTTGTTTGGGACGCTTTAATAATAATAATAATAATAATAATAATAATAATAATAATAATAAAACAGCAGCATTACTTTAACTGCTTTAATTGCAAATATTTTCCCTAAGCTTATTGCTGTAGAGTTCTTTTTAAGAAACATCAGTAACAGATTGGAAATTCTATTCTATTATATTTATATCAGTGGTGTCAATCAGTTAAAAATGAATTATAATCGTGAAACATTTGTTTAAATGCTGGTAGTTCCTGGTATTTTTGAGAGGGGGGACTGTAATAATAGTGGTAGACTAGATTTCTTTTTACTTTATTATAATATCACAATAGGGTAGAGAGACAGAGAGAGAGAAAGAAAGACAGAGAGAGAGAGACAGCGCGAGTAAGCGAGAAAAAGCGAGAGTCTGTCTGTGCGAAAATAGGCACCGGGCATGTGTGAAAGAAAGGGAGAGAGAGAGAAAGAGATGATCCTCTCTTGTGCGTATTCATGAAGCACATGCAAAACAGAGAGGGTTCTGATTGGCCTGTTCTCTGCAAAGAGTGTGTGAGTCAGCCAATCAGTTTTCAGTGTGGGCGGGCAGTGTTTTTTTCATCATGGCACCCATCAAAACTCATTTGACCTCAGACTACTCTAAAGTATATCCATGTCTGGAAAAAATAAAAAAACAATGAAAGTCTTGCCTGCTGTACAGTTTGTAATAGTGATTTTAGCATTACCCACAGGGGATTGCAAAAGGCATGTTGAGGTGAGTCCAAGTCTGGGAGTACCTCCATAAATAATAAATATATTTTTGCAACTTGGGACGTATTTAATGACAACCAACTCTACACTCAACTCAATAAAGTCTACTATGTTCCTTATCCTTGTGCAGAAAGTCTTAACAAGTCTAAACTGGGTTCAGAGGGTGTTCTTAGCTAGCTGCTGAGGTGCAGATGTAGTAAATCTAGTTCTAGGTCACAGAGTCAGGAGAGTATCCCTCACCTTCATCTGCCCCTTCATGTGTAATCCTTCAGTAAATACCAGCAAGTCTGCAAATCTCTGCTGTGGTCAGCAGCTTCAATTCAACCACTCCACTCCTTTCTACAGCTACAGGAACCCGAGCTTTTTTTTTCGTTTGGAGAGAACAGACACAATCCCATTTGGCGTGTGTCACACGTGTTCGGAGCTTAGCCTAGCTTAGGTGTGTCCACTGGCACTTCCGCAGTAAAGCTGAGGGATGAGTGGGGAGAGAAGTGTGTGTCGCAGGAATGCAGATGGTTTTCTTTTTAACTGTTAGACTCGAAGTGTTGCATGTTACAAAACTGCCCTGCAGGCAGCAACCCAAGCATAGCAGCCAGATTCAGCTAGCGCTAAAATTAGCACTCGTAGCATTTAACTATTAAAGCTAAAGCTGCTGTTGCTTTTAGTTCGGTTTGAACACGGTTTGTTGTTCGCCAGTGACGGTCTAGCTTACGGTCCTATCACTTGATGAACAGCCACGTCAGTGAAAACACACACACACACACACACACACATACATGCACACACACACACATTCAAAGGTCACCCAGTCTGATATGGAGAGGGCAGTGATTAAGAAAGAAATCGAGTCAGGAGACAGCAGAAAGGTCATCTTCATAACAACCCACTGACCTCAGATCAATGACAGACTTCCAGTTTAGACATCAGAGAAAGAAAGAAAGAAGCAGAAAGAGAGAGAGAAGCAAAAAAGAGAGAGAAGCAGAAAGAGAGTAAGAGAGAGAGAGATAGAGTAAGAGCGAGGGGAGGAATAATTTAATTCTAATTGAAGATGGCATTGGCTATAATGACTTCTGCTCGGACAGCCTCTTTGTCTTTTTTTTTTCCTCCTCATACTTGGGATTCATTCGACCTGTTCTTCATTCTAGTCTTTAATTTATATGAAAAGCTGGAATCTAATTCTCATTATTTTCTCCAAGAAGGAAAATTCTCAAAATGCTAAATGTTTGCAGGTGCTGCCATGCTGAGAATCTCCAGCCAACACATCTTTTTCAGCTCTGCCACTGTTGAGCACAATATACCTGTAAGCACTCATACCTGCTTACATACTTGTTCACATTCAATGTTTTCATGCATTGTTTGTTCATATTAAACTGGATGCTATACATATATCCTATTGTCCGCAATTAGTGTCTCTCAAACTGTGGTACAGGTAGAAAAAGTGGTAGTCAAAACATCCCAAAGTAGTACACTAGATGACCTCAAAATAACATTCTGCTTGCTATAAAATATTAAGGACTGGAATCCTTAAACTGGAAGTTTCTTCTATAAAGTTTCTTCTATAAAGTTTTTCTAAAGTTTACAGTTGATTGTGTTTAGTGCTTTACCCGTTAGAACCTGTATGTTCTAATAAGATACACTTCAGTCCTTCACTCTCAGAACTACAGTTTTATAATTACAGTATTAACATCAGTTTCTTTTTTTTTTTTAACTTTATTGCCATTAAACACACATTGACAGGCAATTAACATTGTGTAACAAAATCTCCTTGAGATCGGGCTTCACTTAACACATATTATATACAAATAGAATCAAAGAAATATATCTATCTTTACCTTATCTTCATTCATATCTACATATTGATACATGTTTACCTATACATACCTACAAAACATACATACATACCTATATACATACATACCTGCATACATACATTCCTACATATTCACCTTTATACCTACATACATTCCTTTAAGATACATATACAATTTTTATACAATCTAACTAAGGTACATAATAACAGGTGTCCACCTTCTTATAAAATTTGGTAGCTTTAGTTGTAGCTGTGCAGTCATGTGCTCCATCATATAAACATATTTGACTTTTTTGTAACCATTGTCCAACAGTAGGAGGTTGAGGTTTCATCCAATTAATCGTAATAGTTTTCCTCGCAATCATCAACAAAATATGCATTATATAACACTGATTAGGGGTAAGCATATATTCAGAAAACATTTCCAGTAACAAAAATCGTGGGTCCAATGGAGTATGAACGTTTAGGATTTTTTCTATTTCCATTTTAATATTTTTCCAGAATGACTGAACTTTTGGGCAGTCCCAGAAAATATGGGTATGGTCGCCGACCATATCACAGTTTCTCCAGCATTTTTTGGTACCATTATTTTTAAATATTAACATCAGTTTCCTTGGCCCTAGGGTAAAACCCTGTGGAACGCCACGAGATGTGCTGTATTATGTGCTGCCCAGCATTAAAAACGTGTTAATCTTCCCGAATATGTTCAGGACTCGGACACAGTCTTAATCTTTAAGTCTAGACTAAAAAAGTGCTTGTTTAGTTTAGCTTTTGGTAGTTAATGTTTCTTCCTTTAGATCCTTTAGGCTGCAGATCCAGGGGTTCATGGACATAGGTGCTGTTGTTCACCCACTGCACACGGTCACTCAGGTTTGTGGACAGATGGTGGAGTGGGTGGATGCTGGTGTTTCAGTGAGCTTCCGTGTCTTTTACCTTCTGGTTCTCTCCCTTTAGTTAGGCTGTTTTATTCAGATCTGTCGGAATCAGCCACACTTTGATAACTATTCTAGATTATATATTTTATATTTTTGCACTTTTCATTGCTGCCTGTTATGTATTAATACCATTTCGGTTGCTTTTTAGTACTGTTGTTCTCTGAGCAAAAATAATAAAAAAATATGTGAAGAAAATGGATGGTAGAGGTTCCTAATGGTGTCCTGCGCTAATCCATCCCATGTAGCTTGAATATTCCCGTTCACACTCTGCATTTTCTGTTTTAGGCGTGTCTTTAGGAATCTTGATAAAAGAAATGGCACACATTTTCAATCAAGAATAGATCTGGCGATACAGCTCCTCCTCCAAAGCTCCCACTTGTGAGATATTAGATATATTTTTTCATGTGCCAAAACAGTATTATACATGCATTTTAATAACCTGTTCCATATGCGCTGTATGGAACAGTGCAGTTTTAAAGGCTTCAGAGAGAAGAAAATCAGCAGTTACTGCTTTCTACACATCACTTCTGAAGTGGAGCTCCTTATTGATCTGCTTTCTACTGTATCTGTTCCTGGGTTTCAAAGTAGACTCAGAATAAAGCAGTGATCCCACACAAATGCTGAGAGCTCCACTGAACAAGGATTTAATACTGGTATTGTTGTAGGAAATTAGTTGAAGAGATTTAATGGAAATTGCTCTCAGACATGTTACTCCAACCTGTATCAGATTAAGTGCTTCTTGTTCCATATACATGGACTGCACTTAGTCTTGCAGGAAACTGAAGGGCCAGTAGATTAAAACTGATCTGGATCTGGGAAAAAAAAGGAAACAAAGGCTATGATTACACAACAGGTGAAAGTGCTTAAAGTTACCCAAATCTGATATTTTTCACATTTCATCATATGTGACACAGGTGTGTTTTCTGTATAGAAGTGTAAACAGAAAGAAAACACACAGAATCTGCGGTAGCCAGTAAAAGAAAATCCTCAGAAAATGAGGACAAACAACAAAAGTTGATTAGGAAAGGCTCAAAAGTGTATGTCAACCAGTGACTTCATGGCCTCACCCACCTCGGCTCAGGTCTGTTGTAAAAGGAGCTAACTAACTAGTATAGCTTATAGCAGCTAGTTAGCATCTGTAACTAAGGCAGCAAGTCTTTGTGATGTATCAAGAGCCAGATTATCCAGGGTAATCCAGGGTAATGTCAGCACACCACCAAGAAGGATGAACCACATCCAACAGGAATAACTGTGGACGCAAGAGGAAGCTGTCTGAGAGGGATGTTCGGGTGCTAAACCCGGATTTTATCCAAAAAACATAAAACCATGACTGCCTAAATCACGGCAGAATTCAATGTGCATCTCAACTGTCCTGTTTTCACCAGAACTGTCCGTCAGGACAATACATTATTGTGGTCTAAAACCAGGTGTTTCAGTTTCATTGTCTAACCCCTGTATATTTTTACCTCTAAGGCTGTATCTCTGAAAACATTTTGTCTTGAGGAAACTGTACCAAATCCAGACATCACCACAGAACTTACGATGGCTGGAATTGTTAAATCCAGCCTCTCTCCATCATACCAACTCTACAGCCAATCTGCGAGAACGGATACCAGCAGACGCCTCCTCGAAAGCATATGAAACTTGCCACTGCATGTTTTCAATCTACTGGAGGACTGAGGAGAATGCTAAGCACTCCACTCTGGCACACGGCAATGCAGATGCCAGACTGGCTGCTACGTCGCATAGCGACAAGAGACAGAGCGAGGGACCCTGTCTTTCTGCTTCTTTTCCCCAGAGAATTAAACCTGCCCCGTCTTTACGATGTGTCTGACCGAAGATGCCACGTGGCACAGGTGAGATTCAAACCTTAGAAAGTTACCCATGACCCTTTATCCTGGTCTAGCCGTTGCTGAACATTTGGCAGCCATGAACTATTTTCTATTGATGAAAATTAATAATTAATCTGCTTAATGTTACCTAATAATACACAATGTTAATGCAAAACATGATTTTGCATACAGAATAAAGAGACCTGCTTGATACAGTAGTGTCACCAGGTATGGAGTAACAAGGCTTGGCAATAATTCAGTTGAGTAAACTTTTATTTTGTACTGGAGAAAGCAGGAAAGGCCACCAATCAGCAGCTCCACCGGTGGAGACCCTTTTTCACCCTCCACCCCAACATTAAGAGGGGAAAAACATCAGTGAAAACTAAACACACACATTAGAGCTTAGATTGTCTGACCGAACCCGACCTGACCCGAGGCCATTTTTTGAGGTGGTCCAAAGGTATTTGGTCTTTGGAATAATATCTAAGGTGCTTATTTTTCCACCATATTTTACAGTTTGTCTTATAACAAGTACATGTTTCACAAAAAATAGTAATTTAGATATTTTGGATATGTACATTTGAAATTTAAGTGGTGGGACAGGAAATGTACCAAAATCCTGGAATGTCCCACATACTGTTGCTGAACCTAGACCTGACCAACTGCAGCAGCAATTCCACATCATTTACTTAGTACAGACATTGTATTGCCTGTATCTGTCCAATTAAGTGTGTTGTAACTATAATTTAACGAGCATTTTAATACTTGAATGCAAATCCTTTGCTGTTACTGACTGTTCTATAGTCTGGAACCCAGACATCACCAGCTGCTTTCAGCTGCTGCTTGTTTGTCTGTCTTCCTGCCTTCAGTTTTGTCTTCAGTAAGTGAAAAGCATTCTCTGCTGGTAGAGGTCAGTTGACTGACTGCCATTGAATAACATTCCATTTCTTGCTAATTTGGAGAGTAGGAGCCTAATGATGGCCTCCCTTACCTGCACCTTAATTTGTTGTGGATTAATGAGGTAAAAATGTCACAGCTGGTCTTGAAACTGATGATCAGTTAACAGCCTACATTCAAATTTGACCTGTGAAAAAAAAAGAATATGCTGTCATTTCTAAGGGGGTTACTTTTTTTTATTATGCTAAAAATCTGCATTTCAGTCCTGACCTAAACCCAACTGAGATGGTTGTTCTGGGATAAACTGCTGCTGCATAGCATGAAGGAACATCAGCCAACTATTAGAGCTTAGATCAGGCTCAAAAAATCCAACCTGACCCAGCCGAGGCTGCGCACGTTCTACCCGAGCCCAACGCAACCCGAACCATAAACTGCCATTATGAGCCCGAGCCCGACCCGACCAGCCCCATAAACTGTCTGTTTTCGGGCTGTTTAAATGAGCGAAATATGATCAGAATTATGTTAATTAACACTGGAACACTGAAGCATAGAAGTATTATATAAATAAAATGATTTTTAAGAACAGCTATACACAGTGCTGTTGTGCCAAATCCGACTTCCTGCTAAATCAAACTCCGCTTTGCAAACAGAATCGGCACAGCACCGCCCGCTGTACAACTCCGGGAGTGAAAACGGCGCTTATAAATAATTAAACACGAAAATGAGGGTATTCTATCAGTAATATCAGTTCGTTTGAGTAAGTTTTATAAACTCTCAATACAGTTCCAGTTAGTTAAATTTTTTCCTTTAATTATCGTTTTTATTAGATTCAGTTAACTCAAATGTTTGTTCACTTTCATTTTTTGTTATTTCGTTCGTTTTCGTAAACAATAATAATTGGTTACTTAGCAACATTGTGATTATCACACCAGAGCTTTATATAAAATAAAAATAGAATTAAAAAACAAATGCCTACATCTCAGACTATTTTCTAGAGCCCGACCCGGCCCGAGGAATGTGGTGGGAAATCTCGGCCCGACCGGTCCTCGGGTCAGGTCGGGTTCGGGCAGAGAATCTAAGCTCTACCAACTATTGTTCAGCAGCCCCAGGAATTCCTTGAAGATACTGAGAAAACTCTTTCAGGTGACTCTATCTCAAGGAGACACTGAGATTAAAATACCGATAGTGTGCAAATCCGTCATGAAACCTGAATGTGGTACTTTAACAAAAAAAAGAAGAAAAAAAGTATAAAATGTTCTGCTTTGTTTTATACAAATTTCTAAAATAATTATGCATGTTTTCCTGTATAGAACAAATGTCTTTAATATAAAATTTACAATGTAAAAAAATAACAAAAAGAAAGAAAAAAACATTGAATGAGAAGAGATGTGTCCAAACTGTGGACTGGTACTGCATGTGCATCCCAGTGAAGTAAAATTATACAATAATATGACACAAACACATTTAAATTGAGCTTAAATATTAAATGTCAATGGTTTTAAATGGTTTCAGTATTCAGTATTTGTCACTGCCCACATACTTCTATGTGTCCTTTAGGCTGGCATGTGCATTAAGCATTACATCCACTGGAGGGCAGTTTAGAGTCTACTGTTTCTACCAAAAACAATAAGCATGGCAACTTCCTATTTCTACTGTTATATTTTAGAAATTACTGCAAAACAAGAGGGAGGGTGAATGGAGTTAAATGGCTAAAAACTCAAATTAAAATAGTGTCTTAAAACTTCTTGTCCAGGATATTCCTTTAATTTTGCTAATTAGTATGAAGTATTTTTGGCTGAAATCTAAGAAAATGTATATTTTCCATCCTGTATTCCATTCATTTTTTTTACAGCATCCGAATTTCGGGCAACAAAGACGCTAAACTAGTATCACTGCTATTGAGTGCTGATTGATTGGTGAACTGGAGCCGGTTGCACCAGTTGTGCGTAAGTTGAATTGTAGGCTAGTTGTAATGTAAGTGCCTACTAAATCAAAACTGGTGCACCACACTACACAATATAATATATATGTAGGAGCCAGTGTCTACTAAATATTTGCAGCTGTAAGCTGTAACTAAAGCAATGAAAATAAAATTATAGCACTAATAATATATCAAACCTACATATTATCCAACAACACATGCTGTTAAGGCCGTGATAATTACTGATTTTTTTTTTCATAAATAATAAAAACATTTGTTCTGGTTGACAGCCACATTTCCATGGCAACATGTGGATGGCCTTGTTTTCTTCATGTAAAAGTGACAGTCGGTAACTTTGTGCATGAGTTAATTGTTAGTAGATAGGATTTGACATACGGATTTGTGGTGCAACAGATTTAGTAAAAGGATAGTTTGAAATTAACTAGTAGTAATAACTAAGGACTTAGTAGAGACTCCACTTATGCAAAGTTGGTGCAACCCAGCCTTAATGCATAAATTACACATTTAAAAGTCTCACGTTCTCGTCATGTTTCCTGTGTTTTCTGATCTTTTTCGTGTTTATTTAGCTTTCTCCTTCATGCCTGTGTTTTTTTCCCCATGTGCTCCCCTGCACATGGCCTTGTGTTCCTCTGCATCTCCGCCCCAGCCCTGTGTTTTCCTCGTGACTTTCTTTAGCTCCACCCCCTCGTTACCTGTTCCCAGGTGTTTCCTGTTTCCTTCAGTGTGTAGATATAGCTCTTTTGTGTCTGTGTTCAGTTGTCAGTTCTTGTGCGTTTATCACGTTAGTCAGGTTGTTTCTGTGTTTTATTATTTTTTATTAGTTTGTTGTTAAGTTTTTGTTTTATTTTCACGTTTGTAAACAAATTACTCGCATTTGCTTCGCTTTCCGCTTCGTCTCCCTACACAGCCTTACAAAAAGGCTTAGAACTGAAGTTTAAAAATTCAGTCTGTGGTGCGAAAAATGAGAACATTTTTCTTTTATAAACTGTGGTTTTGCTCCATATGAACCGATTCAATATGGACTCTGGTGGTCTATAACTTCCACCAAAAGTTTCTTTTCTTCTGGCGTTTCTTCTTCTTTGTCACGTCTATATATCAAAGGTCAATATTCACCCGGACTGTCAGCTACACTGAGCCCATGATTTCCAGTGAAATGAATGCAGAGGAGGGACAGAAGGCAACGTTTGTAATACTATCTGTATTTAATACAGCATGTGTAACATAAATGAGCCTCTATATTGCTTATTATAATGTTTCTCAGATAATTAATGGACAGTGAACCCGGGAAGTGGACGTCATTGTCAGGAACATAAATCAGAATATAAATTTAATGCTCTGAGGGCGCTCTGCATGTGTTGATATCCTCCCTTTATATCTCATTGAAGTCCTTTTAAATTATCAGTTACTACTTCCCATCTCAGGGGCGTCCTTCCCATGAAAGTGGCTGATGGTGTGTGTGTGTGTGTGTGTGTGTGGTGGAGAGAGAGTGAGTGAAAGGGAGCGAGGGAGGGAGAGGACATGGACTGTGCAGAGTCAGGTCCAGTAAAATGCTTGGATGCTTTCATGGCTGAGATTAGTCCGGGGCGAGGGTTAGAAAACAGGTGCTCTGTCTGAGCTGAGGCTCGTTAAACGCCTAATACAGCAGATTAGACCAGCAACACTGCCTCCACACAGCAGACCAGCTGAATCTTCCCATACAGAAACCCAACAGTGTAAAGCAAAGGGGATGGATTAAAATACAGCACATTGTGGAAAAAGGAAATATCAAAAGGAAAAGATGCGTATTATATCAATATAAAAAGTGCCTAAAGGAATGTATTGTTTTTTGTATATTTAAAACGGCAAGTTCAAGCACCTGGGAACAGATTTTGATTTACAGAATTTTAACATAATACTTAACTTCTGTGTAACAATGCAGAAATATGATCAGGCACTCCTATATTATATATTAATACATGGTAAACTGTGTTTTTCCACCTGCCATCTGTGCTACTAATTTAGCTTTTTCTGCTGTAAAATATAATTTTCATATTATACTTACAAGAATAATATAAGATCTGATGTTATTAAGAGACAATTATCCTACATTCTACAGATCAATCCTATTGATTGGTCTACATAGATTTTTTCTCCTAAAAGCTGTTTATTTGGGTGAGTAAAGAGCTGCTGTTTATTTACAGTAAGCTTGGATTTCAGTGAATTTTCTCCAGCATGAAGACTGAGTGCAGCAGTATTAGCATTAGCAACTAACTGCACCACTAGCCCTGGTTAGTGCCAGTAACGCCACCTGATAGCGTTACACTGAGAAGCCCTGAGTGTTCTTGTAACACAGAGCACTACCAGGTTCCGCATAGCTTGTTTTAACACGCTAAACACGCAGGCTACAGTCTAGCTAGTGCTGCGGTTAGTGGCTAATGCTAAGGCTGCTGCTGCACACAGCCTTGGTGCAGGAAAAACTTCAGTGGAATGGCTTTACTGCTCCTTAATACCTGACTGGTAGAATTCATATATAAGGCGCAATGTTGATTAAAAAAAATAAAAAAAGGATTTTAAGTGCGGCTTATAGTCAAAAACATACGGTAACGTACCACAGAAGAGCAGCATGGCTAAGCCTAACTATCACTTGCAATGCTACACAGGCTCACGCTCTGCCCACATGGGGAAGAGCAGCCCAGCAGCTCACCTGCAGATCAACAAAACTTGCGCTCTGTCTGCAGAAGAGGAATCTCCCTCACAGCGTCTCAAAGCCAGGGGTTTAGCTTGGCTTCTCCTCAGGGTGTAGCAGAGTGCTTGATCTGCACAACTTACTCCCTTTGTGAAGTTCCTGAAAAAGGGAAACATTCACCATTCACTGTATACTGGTCATATTGTAAAAGACGCCACTGTGTCCATGACTAACAAATGAAATAAAATTATGCCGTTTTTATCTGATAATATAATTAAAACGTCAGGCCCTTATCTACTTTCCTCTTGGATGGGCATCAAGGTAATGAACACAAACATAACATAGACCAGGGGCGCAACTACATACTTTTTGGGGTGTATGCAAACGTAGTATCTGCGCCCCCAGGGAAATGATACGTTTTAAAATCATCTGTTGGGGGGGGGGGAGAAACGTTGTAAAATCTTCAGCGGTGGGGGTGGGGTGGGGGGAGAGATACGTTGTAAAATCGTCAGGGAGGGGGGTGGGTGTATGATACGTTTTAAAATCATCAGCAGGGGGGGGACATACGTTTTCCCACCATGCTCCTTAAAACCAGCAAGCTGATTGGCTGTTTCTGCGGAGAGGACATTTATTTGGGGCTTTGGCACCCCTTCTAGTGCAGCGGCCCTATGCGTCGCATAGGCTGTATACCCCCTTTTTGCACCACTGACATAGACGCAACGATACTTAAAGGAGAACTCCAGTGTAAAACGGACCTTTGGTGAAGTAAAACATATAAAAAAATACTTACTTTTGATGAATAACAGACCTCCGTTCTCCCACAGCATTCCGAGATCCATAAGTTTTAACAGTTTGTCCAAACATCAGACTGGGTGACATGGGGCATAATTTCCCCCCGATAAATTGCTTTTTCCACCGTTATCGAGCTCAAAGTAGCTCCACACCTCCTTGCTAGAATCTGGTGAGCCCTGACATTTAAAAAAAGGCATTAATAACTTGTGGAAGTGAAAGAAAGAAGTGAAAGAAGCTTATTAAAAACCACTATTTAAATCCTTTAACCCGAGCTTCAGCTCAGAGCGCCGCCATCACTCCTGGGGTCGGCTGCTGCGCTATGCAGAGTCTATGTAGAGTCAGCACAGTGTAGCAGCCGGCGCCAGGGGTAATGGCGGCGCTCGGAGCTGAAGCTCGCGTTATGGGATATAAACAGTGGTTTTTAATAAGCTTGTTGTGCACTTTTTAAGTTAATGTCTCGATTTAAATGTCGGCGCTCACCAGATTCTAGCAAAGAGGTGTGGAGCTACTTTGAGCCTGAATAACGGTGTAAAAAATGATTTATGTCACCCAGTCTGAAAGGTGTTTGGATAAACTGTAACATTTTCTGGATCTCAGAACACTCTGAAAGAAAGGTAAGTACTTTTTATCATGTTTTACCACACCAAAAGTCCATTTTACACTGGAGTTCTCCTTTAACTATGTTAGCTCTTAGCTAACCTGGTTGCTAAAATAGAGGGCACAGGCCAGTTAAACTTGTGATTGGTCAGGGTAATGCTGGTAATAGCCTTTACAATGAGAGGAGAACATATTCTGTATGCTTGCTACATTTATCCTGGGGGTCCCTGAGGAGGCAGATTAACTTAATTAGACAGAAAAAATCTGATTTAGGTCCCCGGGGGCTTTAACAAGGGAAATAAAAAAGTTTAAAAACTTTAAATGGAAGTCTTTTAATGCTTTATATTTAATTATGAGTGTTTTTTGCAGCTTTTCCATTGGTTGCATTATTATGAAATCTTGACACAATGTACAGATTAAGAACAATGAAGTTTTTTGCATTACAGTAACAATATTTGTGATTTATTTGTGATTTTCTTTTAAATGAAATGCAATACCACTTTGCAACACATACTTTTTGATTTATTTTTAGGTATTATATTTTTGGATCTATTTCATCTCTGGGAAAAGTAAGGAGGTTTCAGAGAAATCATTTCATTGTTGATTATTATTAGTAAGCCCCATCTTCATCACCGTGCCAATGCTGTTAACCTTCTGAGGTTTAGATGAGGCCCTAAATCAAGTTCAGCTTCCCACGCGCTGTTCACCGAGGGTATCAATATCCTGGCCTCCTCCCTGTTCATTTATCTCGGCAGACCTCTCGGCCGGCAGGAGCATCACTCTGTCATGGTGACTAATGAACATTGATAGCCTTCGAGGAGGACAGTGGGTAATCCCTGGAGCATGTTGGGGAGACAGAAATCGATACACACTGCTTAATAACTGTCCATCTCTCCAACCGCTAATGCTGATGACCATTTGGTCAATCCAGCAGCCCACACAGAGCCTCTCCGTTTCCTCGTACGGCTGTCACCGAGCATACTCTATATTTAATGAATTGTAAAGGTAATTTAAACTGTGTGTGTGTGTGTGTGTGTGTGTATTCATGTGGGCTGTGGGCCTCTGGCACACCACCTAGATTTAATTAAACCACTGTGTGCTCTTCACCAGACGTAAAACCTGAGTAAACTGCTCTCCCTTCCTCACGAAAAAAAAGGATACTTTTAAATACTGATTACATCTCAGTGTTGACTTTGTCTCAATATTGACTGCGTTCAGCACTCCTGAAGCTGAAACCAAATTGTTCCCAGTAAGGGACTGTAACTCAGTTTGCCAACAAACCGCCACTAAGTGTACCGATCCATAATGTAGTCTATAAAGCAATAAAAGGCCCACAGCACCACAGGAGAGGCAAAACACTAGGTGCAAGATGGCGATGGCAGACCCCAGCTGTACCGTCTAGACACTAAATGGGAATCAGCCCTCCCCGGTTCAGATTGAACAATGTCATTTTCCTCTTTAAGATCAAATACACTGAGATTTTCAAAGCAATACAGTGGCTAGACTGTTATAATCTGTGAAGCCAAGGATTGCTGAAGGACCAAACAGCATTATGCAAATCAGGAATGCTTTATAGTTCACTTTAAGGTTCGGTGTTACATACGTAAATGATTTAATGCAAAAAAAAGAGAAAAGGCTGGCCAGTGAGGCCAACCATAAATATGTCAAATAAAAAATCAAACATTGATGCTTTATTTGAAACTTGTCACAGACATTAATATATGAACTAATATGCCAACAGGGTCATGATGTAAATGAATCATGACATTTTTATCTCAGGGGATGGCTTGGGAATGCTGACACCTGTACAAGAGAGCTTGTGAGTATATCTACGCTGATAGGCGTGTTGTTCTTGAAATGACGTGTGTTCAGGTACATTTCTGGCATATTGCTATCTTGGCAATGGAAAACACTCACAATATCTAGACAAATGAAAACAGTCAGACGTTCATTGCTATCTCGGCTGTCCCCACCCACGCTTTTTACACACACATGGGCACACAGCAAAAATAAAATAGCAATATAAAAATATTTTTTATAATAAATCCATAATATTTCATTTAAAATACACATTTTAGTTGTGTCCCTGGGTTTCACTCAGTCCTGTTACCTTAACATCTGAAACAGGAAGTGACATCAGTTTGTTCTTCTAAAAAAAAAAAAAAGATCAAAATTACCTCCCCTTATTTATTTTTCTGTATATTTAATCTTATTGTAACTATGACTGAGAAGATCAAACTCAACACTCATTCCTGTTACCTAAATTAATTCTTAGATGTAATTTGTTTATTTTTTAAATACACATTTTGGGAAAATCGCTAGAATGTGCTCAGTGTCCTCATGTTTTAAGCATAGCCGCCATTTAGCTAATTTTCATGTTTTTGCTAATTCTATGCTAAAAACTCAGTCCTGTTACTTTACTTCCTGTTACTCAAAACATAAAAAGTAACTGGAATGAGTTCCAGTAACAGGAATGATTTGTTTTGTCATGAATATAAATTATTTGAACATGCAGGAAATAAAGACTTTCTTGGCAAGAAATCAAAGGAATTATTGGACTTGCTTTTAAACAGGCTTTTTAAATATCATATGCATAATCTTTAGATTAGAAAACAAGTAAAAGATTAAGTAAAGCTGCCTGAATTTGGACAGTACATGTTTTAATTAGATAAATACATGTGTTATTAGATTTTAAGTTGAAAAAAGATAAAATAACAAGTTTCATTTGTAAGAGTTACAGCAAGGAAATTATACCCATTCTGTGGAATGGCCCGTTTACATATATACATATACACATATATAAATATATAAGCAGCGGTCGCAGTAGTGAATCTATTCTTCTCTCTAGTTTAGCTCTAACTCACTTTGCTGCCAAATCACCACTAATCGCAGGAATCTATACAGTAGATTCTTGGCCTCCACAAAGACGGCCTGGAAATGGGTTTTATTGAATAAAATGGAACAGGGCAAGGAGAGGAAGATAGAGAGATCTGGGGACTGAATTGCCTTGTAATTGCAAACTAACCAACAGTTGACTGCTCCTGAACGTACGTACGTGAGTGTGTGTGCGCGTGTGTGTGCGTGTGTGTGGCTATCACAGTGATCTGAGCTGTCTTGTAAACATGCTGTTTGCGGTGGTGAGGAGGTGCTGCGGAGCGTGGAGCTGATAAATGAAACAACTGCAGTGTTTATATAGAACACACACACACCAACCACACACACTTTCTCCCTACGTCCGTCCAGGGCCAACACACTCCCTGTCTGCTATTCCCGTTAGGGTGACAGCCTTAGCGCGCGCTTGTGTGTGTGTGTGTGTGTGTGTGTGTGATGGGACTTTGATTTCAGCTAATTAGCAAAGGTTCTGTCCCTGACCCGCAGCCTGTGAGTGCTAACTCTTGGCCAAAGCTTCAGTCACAGACAGTTCTCTAGCACACAATTCTCTCTCTCTCTCTTTCTCTCTCTCTCTTTCTCAGTCTCTCTTTCTCTCTCTCTATCTCTCTTTCTCTCTCTCTCTCTTTCTCTCTCTCTCTCTCTCTCTCTCTTTCTCTCTCTCTCTCTCTCTCTCTTTCTCTCTCTCTCTGTGAAATTGAAGTCAGAGACTGTCCCCCGCTTGGCAAACAGAAGCAGTGTGGGATATTTTAAGCAGGCAGCAGCTTTATTTGTAAAGCACAGATTTATACAGAAGTTTTCTTTCCAGTTTTCAAGGCTTTTACAGATACAGAACATTGACACTACTGTTGTTGAATAGTCTCAACAGTAGCAGGTAAACTCAGTGGGTAGGGCAGGTGTAGCTCTCAGTGTTCTAGCACCAAGATACAAGTTACAGCAGAAACTTTGTGCATGTTATTTGTGCTGCTGAGGATCGGACTTCCTGTTCCAGCACATCTCAAAAATTAACTGCACAAGAACCTGAATAAAACAGGACTCATTTTTAGCCATGGTGATCCACTCAACAATCAAAAGCAAACCAAACTAAATGTCTGCGGTAGTGCTGTGCGATAAAATAATAATGATATTTATTGCGAAATAACTTTCCCTTGATAGAAATGTAAGCCACAGTTGATAGATAGATAGATAGATAGGGGAAATTTAAGTAAAAACAAAATAAATAAAAACTTGTTTTTAACCATTTCTTTATCATCTGTAGTTTAATATTTTGTTTTTAAAATCAAATAAAAAAAATTTGGGGGCCATATTGCCCAGCTCTACACCTTCCTATAACTAATTTGTGCAGCATCTGAAGACAAAACCTGGTGAATCTTTAAGATGCCCCTAACAATGGTTAATTTGCCTGGAATCACTGCATCATATTTCTGACCGCTCTCATACAAGTCTAATTGCTGCAGTGTTAGAATTAACACGCTGCCTATGGCGAGCAGTTTTTACTTTGCGTGACAGCGGCATCTGGTAAAATAGATTAACGGTTGTAAAGTAATACATAAAAGTAAAAAGACATGCTTGATTTTTTTTCTTTTTGCATTTTTATAATTATATTTTACAAAGATTAAACATTATCTGTAATTTTTGCTCAAAATGACTCAAATTCCATTCAAATATTTTCCAAAAAAAGATTAAAATATAGTACTTTATGATCTCCTGATACTAGTGGCAGTTCTTTGGCCTGCCGGACCACTTCATAAAAAAGAAAATCTTATTACTAGATGAGTTTAGACAATAAGTGCTCTAGACTGAGTGAGTCAAAACAAATCTGCATAAGTACATTTGGAGAAGAAGTGACTGTATTTAATGAACAGGACGGCTTTCCAACTGCATGAGGGAGGAGCTATTGTGATATGAGTTTGTATTGGCATTTGTGTTACTGCACGATTGTATAATAGAATCTTTGCCACAAACACCAGCAAACCGTGGATGCACATTCCAAATGATCTGTTAAAATGAAAAGAGGAGAACTTCTACAACTAATAAATGATTCATAACATACATTAAAATCCACCTGCAGATTTACAGACTGCAGATTTGGCTGTAAATATCATTAGAAAATGTATAAATGCCCCTTATACTTGAGATTATAAGCTGTGCATGCAGAAAGAAATAGGAAATAAAGTTTCACCACCATCACCATTCTACCAGGACACTCTAATGCTACATCTCTTAGCATAGAATTATCAAGATGATCTGATTTCGAGAACTGCGGGTATATATTATGAAAGACAGAGAAACACATTTTCTTTTGAGAAATTTTGCGAAGTAGTAAACAAAGCTTCAGCTATTCAAGTTTAACATACTGTATATTTGAATATGCACAAGTATATATATATATATATATATATATATATATATACCAGCTCACCCCAAACCATATATATATATATCCCTATAACCTATTAGGGCTTGGCGTCAGGCCTGCTGCTGAAAGATTCACATTTATCTGCTCCAGAGAATTGTATTCTATTGTCCATATTTCAGGGACTACAGGGACTAGATACACTTTGTGTTTGTACATTTGCATGTTCGTTTCAGCAATGGGTGTAATTAAAGCAGCTGAATTTAGTCTTTATTAGAAGATGTGTTCACAAACATTTGGATGTATTGTATAAGTAACATGTTATTTCAAATAAATGATGTAGAGGCTGCGCAACATAATAAAGGCCGCTAGGCACATTCTGAACATTCTGACAGATACTTTGAGTCATGTGGATTATTTCGTGTGAAGATCACTCAAATGTCATCACTTAAGAAGTAACAGGTCCATCATTCTGTGTTCTGTGTCTTTTCTATACTGATGTACCCAGTCTTGCATTGCCCGAATAGCTTCCTACTTGTTGGTCTTTGTAAATCAAGGCTGGAATTAATTCGATTCAGTAACTGGAAAAAGGAAAATGACTTTTTAATCAGAGACGCAAAGCAGAATACCACCCATAGCCACATAAAACCCCACTCTTACAAAAATAAAAGTTCTTAAATGCTTCATTGTTGAGTTCAAGATTGCTGGTTTTGTTACATTTAGTCTTTTTTCAGTATTTTTGATTTCACACTGCAGTTTACGCCAGGTTCTCACTACACGAATTTAGCAGTTTTCGGTTGCTGACTGTTTTTTGTTGATCGCAGGCAAATTGGGGATGTCTCAGTTTTTGCGCAGTCATGTCGTGTGAACAGATGAACAATTCTCGCCGAGCCATCACCTAGTAATCACAGACAAGTCGCAGATGCCCAGCAAATATTTGCCATGCTATTAACCTGATCCAGTCCGCGACTGGGAGTTTTTTGTTGCAGCGGCTCTGTACAGCCAACGGGATCATGTAGAAGAGAGAGAGAACCACGTTTTTACTCAGTAAAGACAAGCATCCCTGCTACTGTGAGCTGACTGGTTGATAATCTGGTACTGGGGGTACAGGCAGAGTTTAAAATGTTTAGAACTAGAGTTTAAAACCTTTAAAAAATATGTATGTAGTGCTGAAACATTTGATATTGTTCTGTGTTAAGGATATAATTATTAATTGTGGACTAATTAAAGTGCATACTCTCCTCTGTGAAGATTCTCTGGTTCTCATATGTGTGTATTTCAGGTGTGTTCTCATGACTAAACATGTTTCTGGAAAGCAGTCAGATGAGTCGGCGATTTCCCACAGTGAAAAATTGTGTAATTTGAGGCCCCATGTCACTGTGAAAGTTTCAATAACTGTAGTGGTTGGTGTGGTGCAGTGGATAACACCACCGCCTGCCATGAAGCTACCATGTAGGAGACTGGGGTTCAATTCCAGGTCTGAGTGACTATGCTGTGCTACACCAATAAGAGTACATGGGCAAGACTTCTAACACTATATTGGCCCACCTCTGTAATAGGAATAATTGAACAGCACAAAGACCTGACGACTCAAAAAGTTGTGTAGTGAGAACCTGGCATTAGTGAACAGAGTAAAGACAGCCTCTTAAAGTATCACGCTTCAAGATCACACTAGTATTGCTTTTATTTCAGTACAGTAGATACAGGAGTGTAAGCATTTTTGCACATACTAATGTGTGAAGCACACTGACAAAAAGTAGAGTCGGATTTCGGCACAACACCAGTTCTTTTTCTTCTTCTATTGTTTAATGAATGATAGTAGCCTGCCTCAACTTCGGGTAAAGTGCTTTAACATTGCAGACGAATCAAACCGCATTTTGAGTCAGACTGTAGTATACTGCACTTTTCACATCTACAATTTTGGTTTGGACCAACCAGAAACGTCAGAAAGTTCAGACCAAACACGATACATGTATATGTAAAAACGCCCTGAGTGTAGAATAACCTTCACATTATGTGAGCCCTTTTTTCTTTAAATGGTTCTTCAAACAATTTATTCAATTAGGGAAACAAAAGTGGTTGTTCTCCAGCACTGGCATAAATAATAATAATAGCTTCACACACCTTATTACCCGTATAGTGAGCTGCTATTCTTGTGCAGTATTACGCCACAATTACTGTGCGTGGAGTGTTTTCCCTTTCCATGAATGCCTCAAAAATCTGTTCATTAACATAGTAATAGATATTTAACCTCTTTGTATGCTGCTCATGCTCTCGAAACTCTTAATTATGCAGACACCGAGAATGGACAATTACGCTCTATTGTCAGCGAGAAAACACAGGCGAAGTTTTAATATTAGAGTCAACTAGTGTTATTATGACATGTGTCATAATAACAGCCTACGCTGCTCGTGATTAGTTCACCCACTCCACCATCTCTGATCTGCATTATGCACCAATCAGCTTTGTGCATGTTAGTCAAACTGATAATTACTGGCCAATCAGCTCAGTGGAATTAGCAGAGCTTCTCATTAGGAGCCAATCAGTTAAGTAAGAAACCACTGCATTTTCCAAAGAAAGTTTTTTTTTTTATGGGGATAGATCTTATAAAGACTATATACAGACTCATCATGGTCAGTTTAATGTTTAATTTCAGTTAAATTTTCTGACTGTATCTAAAGGTTTTTGGGTTTTTATCCAAATTTTCAATTATCTAATGTTCCATTTCAGCCTTTCACAAAAAAGAATAAAAAAAATTAATCTTCTCTTGATTTTTAAATGTTTGTATTTTTTGATTGATTTTTGTCAATTTTTTTATCTTGTTACAAAAATCTGATGATATTGTCCAACTTGCAAAATGCAAAAATTATTTTTAAAAATCATGAAATCCCGATTGTGAGGGGCAGAAATGAAAAAAGTAAAATTGTGAAAATGGATGAAAACTTGTTTCTTGTACTACATAAAAAAGAAATAAATGAAATAAACACCCCTTTTTAAGAATGCACTCAGCTACTTTAAGTTGCACCCACACTGACACAGATATAAAAAAGCATTCACTCAGCATTAGAGCACGGCTAAGCGCTGCCACTGTGATCAGGACATCGCTGGTTCGAATCCTGTTCATGTAGCTTGCCATCGGCTACCGGAGCCCTAAGAGAGCACAATTGACTCTAGAGCACAATTGACTCTAGAGCCCTTGAGCCAGTCAAGGCCCCTAACCTTTACTGCTCCCGGAACAGGGCCGTTTCAAAGCATTTGGGGGCCCCAAGCAAAATGCATACAACTGTCAACTGTCAGCATCTAGTGGGAGGGGCCCTCTTCAGGGGGATTCTGATAACAGTGTTGTTGGACTTGGATGAAATTTTGTTTCCTGTACACTGTACTACATGAAAAAAATAAATAAATGAAATAATCAGTTTTTAAATCCAATTTTCTATTGGATTTCTATTGCATTTAGCCTCTAACGGTCAGAAAAAGCAATGAATAAATGTTACACTGACCCATCATTATAACAAATAGTTGCACCCAGGAGGGACTCATAAATGGCAGCAGGTCAGTGTCAGTGACAAGATCAACAGTTTGTTGCTACACGTCACACAGTCAAAAGGTCTGGTGTCATGGTGTGGGGTACAATTTCGTATGATTATGTCAGATCAATTTTGGTTTTCATTACAGACACTCTGACGCACTGTGCGTACATTGATGAGGTCCTGCAAAACAATGACCCTAACTTTTCTATTTCAACAGGAAAAAAAGGCTCTTCCACACACTGCTGCCATCTCAAAAGCTTGCTATTGCTATCTGACACATTGCTAAGAGACCACTTAAAAACGAAAAGTTTCTTTGATTTTACTAAAACCTCTAGAATATAATAATTAAGAGGAAGATGGATGATCACAAGCCATCAAACCAAGCTGAACTGCTTGAATTTCTGTACCAGGAGTGCAGGCATAAAGTTATCCAAAAGCAGTGTGTAAGACTGGTGGAGGAGAACATGGCGAGGTGCATGAAAACTGTGATTAAAAACCAGGGTTATTACACCAAATATTGTTTTCTGAACTTTAAAAACGTTATGAATATGAACTTGTTTTCTTTGCATTATTTGAGGTCTGAAAGCTCTGCATCTTGTTATTTCAGCCATTTCTCATTTTCTGCAAATAAATCCTCTAAATGAAAATATGTATATTTGGAATTTGAGAGAAATGTTGTCCGTAGTTTATAGAATAAAACAACAATGTTCATTTTACTCAAACATATACCTATAAACAGCAAAATGTGAGAAAGTGATGTGGTCTCTAAATGTGTATGTAGAGCTGTAAATCAGTTTAATTATGTGATTAATTACCTTAGTTTAACTACATACTGTACACTATGTGCTGCACATAACCTGCTGTCAGTATCTAATATTAGCCTGTTCAGTAAGCTAACAGCTTTAAATGCATCTTATAAAAGAAAAGGAGATAAGTAAACAAGCTGAGCACATTTTTGAACCGTCTTAGTGTATTTAGTCCAGCTGTTAATTACTGGCCAATCAGCTTGGCAAATATAGTAGGGCTCCTAATTAGGAGCCAATCAGCTTGTTGTATTTTGCTGAGCCGCTCATTAAGAACCAATCAGCTCAGTGAGTTTAGCTGAACTGCTCATTAGGGGCCAATCAGCTCAGTGTGTTTAGCTCTGCCGCCCACAGTCTCTGCTGCAGTCACCCTGATTAGCCTCCGCTCCTCTCCCTCGCTCTTTCTCCCTCTCTCTCTCCGCAGCTCACGCTAATTTACATAAGAAAAGACGAGAAGAAACAGAGTAGCCTCACTTCGTTAGGAATGATGACGTAACAAACCTGCTCACTTCAGTCTCATCCATTGCTGACACAGATGTGAAAATGCACTCACTCAGCATTTGTAAGAAAAAGTTTCGAGCACAGCTAAGCGCTGACACTAAGATCAGGAGATCGCCGGTTCGAATCCTGTTTATGTAGGTTACCATTGGCTTCTGGATTCTTGAGAGAGTGCAGTTGGCCCACATCACTACAAAGGTTGATGTCGATCAGCACAAGGCATCTGTGAGTTGATGTATCGGAACTGAGTCGCTGCACTTTTCCTCTGAGCGCACTGTGGTGCTACTCGGCAATGCTGCATCAGCGGCAGTTCAAAAAGCGGTGGTGGCTGACTTCACATGTATCGGAGGAGGCATGTGCTTTTCTTGAGTGTAAACAGAGTTACCACTCAGGTGACGCATCGCAGCGCTGAGACATGTGCTCGGTGACGTCACCGCATTTGTAGTTCGCAGGGGGATTGTAGTCTTTATTATCAAAACCGCTGCCTGGCTCACAGGGAATGACAGGAGAGGCAGAAAGAGGAGGGGCAGACGTGACACACACAGACACACAGCAGTGCACAAACCCAACTTTTACATCAACACTAACAGAATAACCAATAAAATGGCATTAGAAGTCAGAGCGCACCTAGTTTTTTAAAGGTAATGCCAAGTGACACAATAATTGACTTAGTGCATGTTATGCCCAAAACACACCCATGATTACTTTACAGAAATAGTACACAGCTTTTGCACATTACAAGTTGAGCAAGGTGTATTTTTTGTGACATGACACATGACACTGATATGGCCTAAATCAAGTTGCACAGTGGGTGCTTGACGGCTCATCTATACATCACAAAAACAGGGCCCCAGGTATTCCAATATATAGCTATGTAGACTTAGACCAATAATTCAACTGTTACCATAAAGATGGAAGTGGATCTGTGATGATGTACACATATGGAGTGTGAACGTGTTGCCGGTTTGACGTGTGAATCCGAGGCTTGACTTATTCATACTGTTCATCACCACAAGTCAGAAAATCAGAATTCGTCATGTGCTATTTGCGGGATTTCGTCCTGCCGCATTCGTTGCAGCCTATCATCCCCGAGCACAGCGGCAGACTAACAGGTATAGAGATGGATAATATGCATTAAGGTGACAAATAACATACATTAGTGCAGAATGATCCGCCATGCGTTGTGTATTTTTCCATTACTGTACAATTTACAGAGTGTGATGCACTGTGCGGAGGGTAATTTGCTGTGCGGGAGTGTAATTATGTACAGTATGTCAGATATAGCGTGTAGCTGGTCTGTAATTGGAATATTGGGAGAGGAGGCAAAAAGACATGATAGCAGGAGAGTAGGTATAACAACATGGAGACAGAGAGAAAGAGAGACAGAAAGAAAGAGTGAGCAGAAGGGGGTATGATTGCCATGATATACCTGAAGTACAGCAGCGAGAGAGCAGCTCTTTAAGTAAAGACTGGTTCGGGGTTTGACGGACGTTTTTAGAGCATTATCCAGAGGGGGGATTTTGGACATCGTGACCTGAGGAGAAGGGATTAATGTGATCTTCTTGACACACTTCGTGTGCTTTGGTTATTTGGAGCTCTTCAATTTTCCTTTTCGAGTGGTTGTATATATGTGTGTATCATCAGGATATTCAATGAAGACTTCAAGCTGTCTTCTGATGGAGTCGTTGTAGATGAGTTCTTTAATTGGGGCAGAAAGTGCACACATTTTCTGCTCTTCCAGTGTCAACAGAGACACTGTTTGCATCTCAATTCAGCGCCGGAGACGCCGCTCCCCAGGATTTTGAAGGCTGTGACATTGATTTCCAGGCAGGTGGCGTTTGAAGGGATCGATAATCATTTCCACTGTTTTAGTGCTGATGAGTTCCACTTTGTTGTTAGAGGAGGCTAAAATGCGATTTACCTCCCGGACTCTGTCTGTAGGCCTGCGAGAGTGACATCTACTCCACAGAGCACATTCTTGCGTGTTGAGAGAAAGGTCAAAACATGCTCTTGTACATTGACAGAGGGATAATTGGCATTCATGAGCTGAACAATGGAAATGTTTAAGGAAATTGTCAATCTGTTTTCAGATTGTGTTGCTTTCCTGCCTTCATTTGAGACAGTTTCTCTCAATTTTTCCACTAAGTTTTGAGAATGTAACCTCTAGAAAGCAGGGATGCACTGAATACCGAATGCAATCAAAAACATGTGATGTAGGGGTGTTTTTTTGTTGTGTTTTCATCAACAATAAACAGAATGAATGAGAGTAAATGAGCAGGACAGTTTCATCAGCTGAGAAGCAACGGATACGCCCAGGTAGCTGCACCCCTAAAATAGCAAACCACCAAAGTCAGCACGCACCTTAAAGTGAAAAATAAAGCGAATGGCAAGTCACACACCCATGACTAATTGTTTAATTAATTGATTAATTAAGTATGCAAGGTGTACTTTTCCTGTCATTGTGATAGCAAAGACACACTGACATGCCCTAAATCATGCTGATAATCCTATTTAATAAAATCACTCTTTTAAATAAAGTTTGATTTTTACAGACACTAGATGAATGTCGAATTTTGTAAACATAAATGCACTTACTGATGGATCATGGATCAAACCTATTAAATTTCCAGAATGTACAGATGTACAGTTAAAATCAGCCTGACTCAATGGCTGTAGAAAAGCATTTATATGAATTACAGTAAAGCAGAACAGAAAGTAAGTAGTTAATATGTTGAATATGGTGTAAGCTGGTGTGAAGATTACACTTTGGTTCCACATTTTTCCTCAATGCACCCAGTCAACCCGTTATACACGGAATTTCATCACCAGCTCACATGAAATATTAATCAGCCAAACCAGCTGTTGGGTGACATAATATGGCGCTTCATTAAGGCAAGTTTTGGATGAGCATTAATGAGCATACTGATGCACACAAAACATGACTTACTGTATTAATAATATCTGTGTTTGCTCTAAAATTAGTGCGAGTCTGAGCAAATGAACACAATCCGCCTGGATCAGGAGTCCCCAGCCTACTTTACCCACTACATAACATTTCAAACTGATCATTTATACATGATGCACAAAACTCTTATAATAGAACAGAAGCCTTTCAATCAGACTCCCACTAATAATTATATAACTAAGTTGTAATCCTCTAAATAGCTTTGCCAGTCATGTGACTGCATCATGCCAGACCAACCAACTAGCTTGACTTAAATATAATTAATTATTTAGTGTAATATCTGTCGTATTTTAAATTGGGTTTGTTGAAATATGTATATACACTAATCATCAAAAACAAGTGTTTCACCCATAAATAATTGTTGGGTTGCAGTGCTATTCGGATCTATTATAAAGAGTACCAGGAACAATACATGAAAATAAATAAATAAATAAATATATTCTGGACAATGTTTATTGAGATACACATACAGCAATAATATTTAAGCTCCCTACCTTAAAGCCTGTGCAAGGTGCGCTGTGATGCCCATCGCCATCTTACACCCCACCAACAGTCTATTTTCACGCCTGTTAAACTAGCGTCGGAGTTTACAATATATCTACGCCGATGGGAGTGGTGGTCTGGAAATGTGGTGTGTTCAGGTAAATTTTGTAGCATATTGCTATCTTTTGGCGCAACTGACCAATTCGAACCCAAGCATCAGATGTTCACTGCTATCTTAGCAAGTTATAAAACCGCTTGTTACACACATACAAGAATTACTGATTATGATTATGATGACGATGATGATGATTATGGCTTACAGCCAATGAACACACAAAAATCAGTGTCTGACAAATTTAGAAGATTATATAAAACCAACTGTTACTTTTGGCAGTGTGGGTATTGTGCTAATATATAAGTCCTGCTGGAAAATGAAATTCCGATTCTTCATAAAAATTGTCGACAGAGGGAAGCATGAAGTGCTGTAAGATTTTCTGAGAAAACACTGCACTGACTTTGGACTTTTAACATATACAACACAGTGGATCAACAGCAGCAGATGACATGTCTCTCCAAACCATCACTGACCATCAGTAAATCTTGTATTTCATTAGCAAATCAAGAGACAACAGTCTAGAGAAAGATTGGAGTGTAGAGACACATAATCCAAGCTGCTTAAGGTCTAGTGTAAGGTTTCCACAATCAGTGAAAGTTGTTTTTTTTTATAATTGTATAAAACGCTTTATAAATGCATTATAATGTGTATAATATGACTGTGTTTATAGAGTCTTACAGACAAGACATTTACAGAAAAGGTTACCAAAAAAAATAATACTGAAATGGAACAAAGCCATCCTTTGAGCTGGATTTGAGCTGGTCCTCTTTGAGGGCTCCTCCAGCTGGGGCCCTGAGTAGTCCCACTGTTCCTCCAGCTGTGATGCCTCTGCTTAGCAGTAGTTCAGGGACACGGCTATTGAAGGAGCCGGCGCGGCCAGGAGCCAGCACACGCTCCTCAGACTCCGCTTGACTCCAGCTGCTTCAGCGGCGAGAGACACTTTATGGTCTTTATGGTCGAGGTGAGGGTCGCTGCTTCCACTGCAAACACACACACACCTAAACCCAATGGCACATGTCGGCTCCACAGGTGGTCAACTGTACAGGGTTTGGTGACGTCAGTGTTTGGAGGTAAGGAGGTGGGATTGTGTATTGCCCAGTGGGCCTTGAGATGAAGCCATAGAGGATGCACACTCACACACACACACACACACATATATATATATACACACTTTTGACACGCGTTCTTACACTCCCAAACCGACAAGCACGCCCCAAGAAACCAGGAGACCTTGCTTCTTTGTTCATCTGTATTCCTTCGCCTGCTCGGGGCAGGCACTCACACACACACGTATACGCACACACTCACACACACATACCCGCACACAAGGCCCAGCTGCGGGACCTCACACTGTTCATTTGTATTCGTGTGACTGGTTGAGGCCCGCTCAGCGTGAGACCGCCCTCGTCTTCTCCCACTGCGCCACCAGCCCCACGCCTGCCTAACAAGAACACTCCCTGCGTGCAAGGTGGCAAGACTCTTCTTTTTCTTTTTCTTCCTCTTCTTCTTGTTCCTTTCCTTTCTTTCCCAACGAGATGAAATCGCTCCAGATAATGCGCAAGCCCTTCATTTGCCCTGTCTGTGTGCCGGATGTGGACCGCGGAAATGCCAGCTCCTTTTTACCGCGCCTCTTGGTAATTGTGCCGGCAGTATAATCGCATTTTAACAAAAGGCAGCGGAATGACGGGCTGTTAACATAATGAGCGTCTCTGTTGCCTCCTCCAGTGATCACATCCACTCGGCCCGGTCCGCATGGGGCGCAATTGGGGTGTACGTGTGTGTGTGGGAGGGCAAGGGAGTTGGGGAGATTGAGAGGAGGGAAAGGGGGGGGGGGGGGCTTTATTTCCTCACTTCACGTGAATCACAAGTCTTCATTTCTCCTCTTTTCTTTATCTCTCCCCCTCGCCTGCTCTTTTTTCGTTAGCGGCTGAGTGGCGGTAATTGCACAAAGGCGTTGCGCGCAGAAATCACGCGGATGACAGGGGCAGATTTGGATGTAATGACTCACTGAGCAGTACAATGAAACAACACATCTGAGCGAGCAAGCGTGCGAGCACATCTCAAGTAGCTCTGCCTAAGTCTTTTTTATAGGTGTTCTGGAATGTGCTAGTGATGTCTGAGGTCTGAGGAGCAGCCCTGCGCCGTTTGAATCATTACATTTTTTCAACATTTCATTTCATAAACTACATAATACGTTCCTTTTTCATTATTATCTCATAATAGGGCTAGTACTAGTATGATATCATCACGATACATTGCCCAAGATATTTGATGATATCACAATACTTAATATATTTCAAGACAATTCTCTACAAGCATCTCCTAAAAAAGCAAATACCAGGAAATCTGTATTTTTTGGTTTCATTGAATTAGTGGCACCACAGGCAGTAATGAAGCAAGTAACTTCAGTAAGTTAAAATTAAGGGGCGAGTCTTAATGTAAGGTTTGCGAATCAGGGAGACAAGGAGGCGACCGCAAATGTAAGTAAATTTAAAGAAAGAAACAGGAAACCAAAATAAAACACAAACACTGAAACACAGAAAAAAAAAACAGTACAGGGAACAAACGGAGCAAACTAACAGACGTGTAATACGTACAAGAATCGACAAGGAACACTGCAACAAAGTGTATGGGAAAGGAGCAGTATGGATATGGGTGTGTATGTGTATGAGGCAGTAAGTGTAAGAATTCACAGAACATGCTGGCAGAACATGAGGACCCTAAGCCACATTAAGGGGTATATTATTAGGAAACGGACAGGAAAAACATATGTATATATATATATATATATATATATATATTGTCAGTTGTCAGTTTTCTTATACCTATTACCAGGCCAGAGTAGATGTACATAAAGCAGAGCAGAAATTGAACATCTTACCTCTGCCCGAACAAAATTACAGGTACTGATTTTGAATAATAACTCTACTTTAACAGTATGCCATTAATGATGCTACTCAATCTATTCTACTCCTTCTGAGGTGCAACTCTATCGAGTTAGATGACAAAGCAATAGCACAATGCACAAAAAATCTACAGCCACTTCAATAACACTAGTACAAAGCAGAATTTCCTGTTAGATTTAGAGCCTAAAAAGGACCCAAATTGAGCCAAATGGCTTTCAGGCTTAATAACCTGCAATCTCTGTATGAAATGCTGTTACTTTCTATTACACTGGATTTTTCACTCTGCAGTATTCTCACACGGATTACAGAACTGGATCATTATACTAATCATTTGAACATGGAATTTAACTATTTGGCTAACAGCATTTCTCCACCTACTGACATTCAACTGCTGGCTTTAAAATTTATCTTGTGCAAATGTGAACACCATTTTATTGATGGTTTTATTTATAGCATTATATTTGTACATGTATTTTATTTAGTGCAAATTTCTCATGACTAAGTGTGCTTTCACACCTGCCTCGTTTGGTCTGGACTTTCTGACTTTTCAGTTTGGTCCAAACCAAAGTAGTAAATGTGAAAGGGGCCGCAAACCACGGTCCGGAACAAAGGACCAGATTTTGTTCCTCAACAACAGCAGCAAAAGAAGAAAAATAACCAACTACTCTCAAAATAACTGGAAAGCAGGAAAAAAAGAGCCGTGGATACAGTTGCTTCAGGACAAGCATGTTCGTTTGGCGAATTTGAACTAGCCTAGGGTACTGTAACTGAAGTTGCTGCTGCTGCTGGTATAAAAACCAAAATAGCAGCACAATTATGGAGACTAAATTAATCTGTTCATTCATTTTATCCTTATCCTGGAAAGGCTTCCCACCAAATGAACCACCCGCTGAATTGTCAACAGGCCAACATCAGACGCATGTCCTTCTAAAACCAATCAGCATCAAGTTAAGGAAAATGCATCGATACGTAAGTGATGATGAAAGGATGTAGGAGTATCTCGCAAAAGTCTTTGGTGCGCTCCCTAAACTGCAGTGTGAAAACAAAAATAAGCGGACCAAATATATACAATGTAGCAAATACATGAACCTTGGTTCAGACCACGGTCCGGACAATCTTAAGACTAATCAATTAATATTTGCACATTTTCAAACTCAACTTTCACTCTTTTAAAACAAAGAAGAAGCAAAAATCAAGCAATCTTTCTTGTTTTACCACCAACATATCCACCACACTGTAAAATTAAGTAAACTCATTTGCTTTTAATCTTGAGTCAAACAACAAAATTATGTAGAAACTGTATTATGCAATTTTTGCCACTTTCCAGTTAATGGTTTACCAGGTCAGATATTAATACCCAAAACATAGTTTGTATATAATGTATCCATTAGAAACTGACAGTAGCTCACAATATGTATTTATATTAAAACAAAAATTACTTTAATATAATGTCTTAGAATTTCCTAAACAGATTTATAGTAGCTTTTACTACTTAAGAAAAATGTATGTCTTTGTAAAAAGAATATTCAAGTTTTAAATAATGCTTTACAGTGTTGACTTTTTGGTTACATTATGTCCACACATGCCTGCCTTCAAACCTGCTACAAAGAAGGCCTAGTAAGGGTGGGGATCTCTAGACACCTAACGATTTGATTTCATTATGATTCAGAGGTCTGCAATGCTGTAATAATTTTTTTTCTTCTATACAGGATTTTTTGGTACCTTTAAAGGTGCTTGGTACTTTTAAAGTAAAGTATCTTTCATGATCCATAATATATCCGGATCTTTGACACTGTTTCTTTTTATAAAAAAAAAACAAAGCATCATAGTTATTTCGATGAACAAAATGATTTACACAAAAATCTAGGATTATGTTGTTAGGGTAATGGTTGGACAAGTTTGAGCCCCAATATTAAAACCAACTACAAAAAAAAGCAGAAACAAGAAGGTGATTATAATGTTATGGCTGACCAGTGTCATGGATATTGTACAATATAATTTATTATCAATAACTGTTTTATCCGTCAGGGTCTCAGGATGAGGGCTGGAGCTTGTCCCAGCCGGCATTGAGCACATTACAATGAGTTCACATGAGTGATGTCAATCACCTGAATATTGATTTCACCTGTTATACACATTATCACTACACTCACTCCACTTACTCCTCGCCAAGCATTGACAGATTTTTCCTTGTCTAAAATGTTTTCTCCTGCCTTTTTTTTTTTTCCAACCCTGATTTTTGCTAGATCAGGTGATAGGCGTACTTTACAATATGGATCGTACAGGCATCCTAGAAGGTTAGAATGTGTGCCCAAAGCAGAAAATGTGTAGCTATATGTTGGAAGGTCTAATGAGATTTTTGACAAATGTGAATTGATTCAGAAGGGTCCACATCCGAATCCAGGTACATTTTTCCTACTCCTAATGCTTAGAATGTGATCCTATATTAGGGATGTGCCATCAAATGCATCATACTTTTAGATCATTTTCGCTACATCCTACTGTTTCAGTATGTTTGCTGTTAGTGTTGATGAACTTTTTTTGAAGACATTAATGAGGTTTCCATCATTATTTTCTACTACTCGTAACTGAAGTATCAACATTTTTTGATAGAGCTATGACTTTTATTTATTTATTTATTTTATTTATCATTTTTATTTTTCATTTTCATTTTTATTTATTATTTTTGTATCCTACTACTGGATCAAAAGTGTATAACCCTAGTTCAGTCAAAAAAGGAAAGAAAAAAACAATATTCATAATTGATCCTAGCGCATAATGCTGCATTATGAAGGCACAGGCACTATTCCACTCACTGTTTATTGTTTCTGCTCATGGTGCCTGCGTTTGATTTTGAATAAAATATTGAATATGGTGCGTCTCTCCCATTCTAAACCAGCGTGCCCAGAAAAGGAATTGTTGGGTCAGTTTAATTTAGTGTTGATGTGCCGTTCAATGCAGCCTTACACAGCCATTACCTGCGGATTACATGCATTGGATTAGACTCAGCTATAAACATTATGCATGTAGAGCAGACAAAAAGGTCATTTGCACAGTCTGCGAAATAATAGGTCTGTGTCAAAATAGCTGAACCCCGAAAAAAATGCAGGGGAGGGTGCGTGCATTTTTTTTTTTTTTTTTAGGGGGCTGAATTCAGATGCTTGGACCCACAGTCTGAATGCACATGCTGATCAAAGTCAGAGGCAATTAAATCTGATATGTAAGAAAGCATAGGTTAATTGGCAGTGAGGCCAGAGTGTGGGCAGGGTAGGTGGGGGAGGAGAGAGGCTGTCTGCCTTTTAAACATGGTGAGATGCAGCAACAGTGCCAGAATGAATTCATATCCCAGCAAGCTCGAACTCACAGCACCACGTAATGTAATCCGCCACAATTCAAGGTTACTAAATGTGTGGCTAACAAATTTATTCCATCCCCTAAGAGAACAGCTTACAATGCTAAATGAACATTAGTCAGAGAAAGGGAGAATTAATTAGTCTCTTATGCTCCAGTCTTCCATAATTATTAAATGCTAGGAATTATGTAATGACTGCACAGTGGCCAATAGCACCAGGGCACAACGGTCCACTTGCCTTGTTTAAGATATTCAATTCATCATGTCTGGCCTATAAAGACGTAGTTAAAACTCCCCTAAAATTAGCTTAATTGTACAATGAGAATTTGATAGCATTTTTTACAGAATATAAAGCACCGTATTATAAGGCACACTATCAATGAACGTCTATTTTCTGGTCTATTTTCATACATAAAGCGAACCAGATTAACAAGGGGTGTTGCCATGTTTCCCTTCTAAGTCAGCAGGGGGCGCCTGCTGAATTAGTCAAACAAGCACTAGATATTATTCTACAGAGATTTCTCTACTGAAAACTGTTTATTTGGATGAGTAAGCGCTTCCATTTATTTACAGTAAGCTTAGATTTCAATATTTTAGTGCGTTTAGCAGCAGCGCTTAGCGCTACACTGAGGAACCCTGAGTGTTCCGGTAAACCAGGGCACTATTAGCTAGCGGTTCGTCTCACGTAGCTTGTTTTAACATGGTAAACACGCAGTCTACAGTCCGATAAATACTCACGTTTGTACAGTGAAAGAGCTAGCGCTGCAGTTAGCAGCTAATGCTAATTCTTCTCCAGCCTCAGTGCTGAAGAACTAAACAGAACTCTTGTATAACGCTTTACTTCAGCTTTACTGCTTCTTATAACCTGATTGATAGAATTCATACATAAGGTGCACTGGATTATAAGGTTCACTGATAATTTTATGGAAAATGAAAGGATTTTAAGTGCCAGTGAAACCTGAAACTTCTAAATGCTAATACTCTGCAAGCAGCTTTTATAGTCTCTCCACTCCCTCAAAAAAAAAAAAAACTAAACACTGCAGCTGACTATTTAACAGAAGCTAAACACACTGTAACCCAGTGGGTGCTAGGCTAAATGCTAACTGGCTAACTAGCTCTCTTCAGCTTGGTGACAGTACCACTACAGAAGACAGCAACACTAATACAGTGAGACTGAAAACAATACATTGTATTTGTTCCATGACATTAAATTAGTCATTAATAAGAGAGCTCATTATTTTTTCGAGCACATTGTGAAAAAACTATAACAGGATGAGGGCTGAGTACCGAACACAATGTTTTTTTTGTTTTGTTTTTTTTTTTTAAGAATTTTTCACAATTTAATAAATGAATAAGCTTGTTTGTAAGAGAATTTGTAATTTATAAATATAATGGAACATCAAACATTTTTAATGTCCCAGGAGACAGACCAACAAAGCAAAATACAGCAATAGTGTTTGTACTACTACATATATTTTGCAGTGGTGGTTCACGCAATAAGAAAAACCCTGCCAAGGACTTTTAATATGAAACAAGTAATGCACACATAGCAGCTGACCTAAGCTGGGCATGGTTTAGCCACAAATGCTAACAGTTGCGTAATAAGGATAAGGATATAATGTTACAGGCCATGGCTGGGCTGATGCTCAATGCTAGTTTACTGTTTTTCCAAGCTGGATTACTTGCTGAGTTGATGACAGACAGAAGTTCCTATGTAAGCTCAGTCTTTGTTTACCCTGCCCTGTGGTTATAGGCAGCCCTCCTGTTTTTTTTTTTTTTGTTTGTTTTTTTTAGTAGCTAACTCTGTACCTTTTTTTGGTGCTGTTCCGATGGTGCCGAAATAAATACTAGCAGAAGAACTGTATGACCTAAATGTGACCTAAAATAAATTAGTCATGGTATTGTATAAATTATTCTGCCTTTTCACTTTTCACTAAAGCACAAATCTGTGTCCCTGTTTTTACTTGATGCAGTTCTTGTACTTAGTACCATGCTTGCCACACGAGAGGAATGGATTCATGTTGTGTTTTCGAACACATTTCATTGAGCTCTGTTCTTGCGGAGAAAATAAAATGTATTGTTGCCACTTACCATGGCTCACTCGTCTCTACCCCGGTGCACATTTTAAAAAGCACTGCTCCAGTAAAGCACATATGCAGCAAGCGGCATGTAAGAAATGTAATGCACTGAGTGACACGATGTTGTACTAAGAACTGCACTTTTTATGAGAAGCACTGGAACATGATTTGTCTGGCTGAAGTCAGCAAAAAAAACAGTGACAGAATCACAGGCTATATCAAAAATGAAGAGAGCTGTTTGGCTTTTTTTTTTACACGTTCAAAAATAAGTAGACATGCTCATTAAATGTTTGCATCGCAAGCATAAAGTTCAGGACCCTATTAAAGTTTCCACTTGGGCTGGCATCCTAATGGTCTTCGCTGCAAAGTGGAGCCGAGAATAACACAAACCAACACACTGCTGACGTCACTGAAGCTCTCCCCTGGCAGAAGCAGTTCAGGAAATTGTCCAACAGGATCGCCATGAGCCGCTAAATGAAAGGGAACTACATGAAAAAGAAAATAAAAAAAGCTTACTGAATCCAAGTGGAGATCCTGTATATAATAGTTTTGGTTGTATAAAACATGATCTTTCCAACATACAGAGAATTTCCTAATAACAGCAGCTTTAAGAATGTTCCTGGTCAATGATCATTAAACTGATATGTATGTAAGAGCTCCACAAACAGGTAGTATCGATAGTTTTAAAGCTTTAAAGCATTATTATGCGTGAAATGTGAACTGGACTCCCCCTACAGTCAGGAAGTGAAATGTATTTTATAGGATAAAAGACACAAAACCAGGCATATCAAGTAAATATCCACCATTATGTAGTTTTTATGTAGCCTTACCAAAGTTAAACAGTGACAGTGGTGGAACATCAACATGATCTTAAAGCTGCAACTGTAAAGTAGAATGCTACATAGTGCTGCTGTTCTGACTCTCTACTGTATCAAATATATTATATGTACAGTATCTCAAGTTTTTAGGCGTCTTAATTTAAACTTAGATACAACTTAGAGTAGTCAGTGTACAGCTTTAAAAGCAGTATAGATTACCGTATTTTACGGACTATAACAGACATCCCAAGTTGCAAAAGTTGATTTCAACCACCACCAACCCCCCGCCAAATCCCCCCCCCCCCCTCAAAAAAAAAAAAAAAGGAAAACACAACTAAAGGAAAAAGAAACTTTACTTTTATATTAATTAATTATACTTTTTTTTCCTAAATTAAATTTAGAGTATTCAGAGGTGAAATTAGTTTTATCTTTTTTCTTTTTGGAAGGCCCTGCCTCTGCTTTCCTTTTTTTTGGGAAAAAAAAAGGCTTTATTTGACAAAAAATGACAGTTACAATATCGCAAAAAAATGGAAAACATCAAAAACATTTCATAACATATTACAATAATTAATAATATTGCCTCCACCATGATCTGCTTTCTCTCACTCACTGAACAAATCCGGTCCGGGAGGGGGAAAAACACTGCCCGCCCACACTTAAAACTGATTGGCTGTCTCACAACAGAACAGGCCAATCAGAACCCTCTCTGTTTTCTCTCTCTCCTTCCCACACGAGATTAGAGAAAAAAAGTCTGTCGCCTGTGTGCGTGTTTGAGGCACTCGTTCTGAATTCCGGGAGATTATATGTGACTCGCGGGCATCAGGGAGCCACTACCGAAATGCGGGAGACTCCCGCAGCTTCAGGGAGACTTGGTTTGTCTGCTATAAGGTGCACTGTCAATGAATGTCTATTTCCTGGTTTGGGCCCCTAAGTAAACAAAACTGTAATTTTTAAAAGTATATATATTTTAAAGTCAAACGACCGCTGGATATTAATCTACACATTTCTCTCCTGAAAACTGTTTATTTCGCTGAGTAAATCGTATACTTCTGTTTATTTACAGTAAGCTTAGATTTACAATATTTTCAACAGTGCGGTTAGCCGCAGCGCTAGTCGTGGTTAGCAGTGCATAGCGCTAGTAAATGCAGCCTGACAGCGATACACTGAGGAACCCCGAGTGTTCCAATAATACAGGGCGCTATCAGCTAGTGGTTTATCCCACACAGGCTACAGTCCTATATACTCACCTCTAAAAGGCAAAAGAGCTGGTGCTACGGTTAGCGGTTAATGCTAACACTGCTCCAGACTCAGCACTGAAAAACTTCACTAAAACTCCTGTATAATGCTACACTTCAGCAGAGTGGCTTTACTGCTCCTTACAACCTTGCTAGTAAACTTAATAAATAAGGTGCACCAAATTATAAGTGCGAAAAATATGGTAACAGTTTTCTAAAAATAACTCAACACACAGCCAATCATGTCTAGCTGGCAACACAAATGAGTAGGAAAGTGCACGCCAGCTTTACAGAGAAATAGCACTCCACATCTGGGAATAAATTATGTTTAAAAATAGCCTTTTTGAGTATTAAAGCCCAAGTATGATTCCAAGTCGAGTTGCAAGTCTCATTTGATTTTATAGAGTCGAGTCACAAGTCTTCAAATATGTGACTAAAATCAGACTTGATGGTATCCAGCATCAAGTGTCCAGCGCCCTGGTAAAAGTAGTTCCAAGATTACTGTATCTTGCCTACAGTCAAGCATGATGGAGGTAGCATCATGGTCTGGTACTGCATTAGTTCATTGAGTGAAACATGAATTCCAACATATACTGTGTTGGACAGTAACAGTAATCGGCCCTTTAATCAGGCATTTACATGTTTTTATAAAAGGTAAATAAGAGCGTTTTTCTGGGATTAATATCATGAATTCAGCTGTAACTGGAAATATCTGCACAAAACTGTGCTGGAATGAGGTGCACAGCCTTCGACACGTGCATTTACATACACGTTCCTAACCATGTAGATGGAGGTCATGCGGTTACGTCATGTTTACTCCAACACCCACCCTAGCACCCCCCCCCCCCCTTGTGCCTCTCAAGCAGCAGCAGCCTGTCACTCACAGAGACACAGAGACAGCACTGTGTATCTACTTCTTGTGTCAAGAATCAAACCATTGCAACATGACGTGTTTGATTTAATTGTCTTAAGTGACACCGCACATTCTGCGATGTGACTATTGCACATGTGCACATCGTGATGACAGTGCTTAAACGCTATATCATGCAGCCCTATTTTATTTACTATTAATTAGCCTATCCTATAAGGAAATTTACCACTGTGATGCTGAATTGCACTGCAGCTTATTCACAGACCAGCCGTGGTCTCTGGATGCTCTTTGTATGCCCACTGTTCTTAAAAAAAACGGTTACAAAACAAGCCCTGAAAAGTGAGATTAAAGAATTCATGTTTATGTGCATTTCAAAAGGGTGCTTATTTATATGCAAGACAAACTTGAATCATAATTTCTGCTCGTTTCAAATCCGTACAAAAACAGAAGTAGTGCTGCACACTAGGGGGGAGAACACGAGCGCCACTATCACAACAAAGAAATAGTCTGTAATAATATAAAACTCCTAAGCCCTGACAACACGCTGCATTATTAACATTTGCTCATGAATAAACATTCGTTTATTTCAGTTATGTAATCATATGTACTTATTTAAGGTCTCTTCGTTCATTTAATGTTCACAGCTGCAGAAAGACTGAGGATCTGGGCTCTGTCCTCACTGTCCTAGTCTATAATCAATCCTTGCGCTCATTGTGGTGGAAACGTTTGTTTATAGCAGATTTTTGGACTGTATAGTCAACATGAATATATGAGCTGAAAATTAATTAGACTACAAAACATAAAAACGTAAAAATTGAACACAGTAATTTAAACTCTGTCTTTATTGACCGCGCTGTCATCAGAATCCGAAGGTGTCTGGCTGGATACTGTTAGGGCTGGAGGATTTACTGTAATGGTGAATTCCTTGTTACCTGATGCTCACGCTCGTGCTTTACTGCTGGGATGGAGGGATGAATAGAGACAATAGAAAAATGGAAAAGCTTAATCCAGAAGCAGTATGCAAAAACATGCAAGACTGCAAACAGCTGTGGTTTGTAATACCAGGAATGTATAGGCCTGTATATGGAATAAATATATCAACAATATATTTATTCCATATTCCAGAATAAGTACAAGTAAAGGAAGAGGATATTCTTAGCGCACATCTTGTTTACTTATAAAATAAATGATCTAATCGTCTTTAAATGTTTTTCATGTCTAACCTTATTCTCTTTCTTTTTCTTGTACAATACACAATCCCATTACCTCTGTTTCTTTTCCTTCTGTTCTATAGAAATTAAACCAAAATTATACGCCATCTACTTGGCCTACCAAATGAGATAAACCTACTCATTTTGTAGACCCGCCTACTTCTTTCAGACCAAGCATCTTAGACTGCCTCAGGGGATCAGAAGAATTTTATTACAAAACAATTTACATTTTCTGTAAATGACAAAAAAAGCTCTGTTTGTCGCTGAGACAAATCAAAGCTACTGTGATCCAGATTAATCACTGAGCTGCTGCAAGTCAGCGTGAACTCTGGATGATTATAACAACATGATCAATAGTAGTGTGATTAACTAGCTATGAATAACAGCTCAAACACAACTCAGCTACTCCACATAGTAAACACAAAGATCCTGCAGATGATCTGTTCCAGGCAAAGCTGTCAATCAATTCATCCCTAACTGTAAACCTGCCTCCTTCTGATATAGCAGGAAAACGTTATGTTAATTTATTTCTGGAGGACAACTATTGAAATTAGACACTGGGGATATAGTGTAGTAGAGTATAGTATCTGCACTGTTTTTTGTTAAATAGACAAAAATCTTAAAAACTCTCAAAATTGATTTGATTGTTTTTTGTTTGTATTTAATTAATTTAAAGGTTCTTCACCCTCACATCTTCTTCTTCTATGGCATCACCTGAAGACCCATTTGGCACTTTATTTTTTTGAGTGTATGCCTTATTAGGGATGGTAGAATTTTCCATTGCTGTGAAGCATAACATGATACACGGTTGCGAGAAAAAGTATGTGAACCCTTTGGGATGACATGGATTTCTGCATAAATGTCATAATGTCAATGTCAAATGGATTTCTGTCATTAAATGTGTTAACTGTGAATGGTAACGTTGTGTTCAATAAAACCATGCAAACTTTTGTTGAAGCAGACTGTGTTTGTCTATCGTTGTGACTTAGATGAGGATCAGAACACATTTATTTGACCAATTTGCTACTATTCCCCATGCCCTTGACTGAAAAAAAGAAAAAGAGAAAAGGGGGGGCAGGAGTTCGGGGCAGCTTCGCTGGAAAAGCGTGAAGCTGAAGCCCCCCACACAAAGAGAAACAGGAAGAGAAAGGGAGAAAATAAATGAAGGAGGAAGATGGGGAGGAGGTAGGTGCGAGGTTGTTCACACAGGTTTGTTCTACACTCAGGTAGAGAGGAAGTGATGGTTATATAGGTCGGAGTGTGGGAGGAGTAATGGCGTGGCTCACACTCCCAAAATTACATTATTAACTCCAATTTATGCAGAAATCCAAGTCATTCCAAAGGGTTCACATACTTTTTCTTACAACTGTATGGTTTGCCATCCAATGGATCCAATCTTAAAATAAAAGCAGTTTTGAGCCTGTCACAATCACTACTTTTGTTTGGAATATTCATATCATTTTAAGGCTTTTTTTATGCCACTTGACAAAATGATACTCTAAAGCATAATAATGCAGTTTATGTACTAATATTTACTTACAAATATAGAGACAATTGAAATACAGGTATTTTAAATATCCCAAACAAATAAATCATAAATAAAATTAACCCTATAACTGGTGATCTGCCTTCCAATTGGCTGAAAGTGTAATTAAACTGAAGAATAGTCCCAGTTCATTTGCACAGAAGTCCTTGTGGTTAATGAATAAAGTACCTTAATATGTTATACGCTTTTGTGTGTTTAGGAGTTAAATTGCAATCTTTTAAACAAACCATATTAAACCAAACATACTGGCCCATTAATGTTAATGATCTCACCTTGTTAAAAAAAAAAAAAAAAAACATTATGGGCGATAATGAGGACATTAAAAATAATTCATGTCTTGTCCATATTGTCCAATAAACTCATAATGCAATAATCATTACAGGCCTATACTGTATGAATATGAGATTTGTTCAAGATCCTCTGTAACATCATCCTTAGATCCTTTTTAACCTCCACTGACTTGCTGTCTCTGTCACTACAGCACAATCTGGAAGCTCATCATTTACAAACTAAGAACTGGACACATGACTGACGATCACTGAGCAAGCAGATGTGCGGCGGCATTTTCCCTCTCCGCTTCTCCACTCCAGACGGATGTGTGCTCCTCATCTTCTCTTCTGATGGTGCCGTGGCACATTTCTAACTTGGGTACCTTTCATGTTGAATCTCCCGTTCTTTTCCACCCCCATGTGAACCCCCTGCCTGAACTGTGCCAACAATAGAATCATTGTATCTTTCTCCTGGGGCTCCCTGGTGGCGAGGGTTCCCAAAGCACTTGCTTATATTGTTTACATCTTAACAGCCCTGCAGACATGTATCTGTGTGCTTCCTAAATAGCATTAGCGTGGCACAAATCTTAATGCAGCTCCCCGGGGAAGTGTTCGTTTACACGAGCATTGTATGTTATCTGTTCCACATTGCACTAAGAGACTGGGCTGTAAGGGAAATGCCTCTATGTGACGTTTGTGGGTCACTGAAAAAAGACAGCGTTTAACCGTGGTGCCAGAGTGTGACCATTTGTATGTGCTTGTGTATGTGAATACAGGAAGGCACAGAGCAGACTGTACATCCTCAGGAGGCTCGGGTCCTTCAGGATCTGCCAGAAACTCCTGCTGATGTTCTACCAGTCTGTGGTAGCCAGCGTCCTCATTTTTTTACGCTGTAGTGTGTTGGGGAGGCAGCATCAGCAAGAGGGATGCTGGACGACTCGACAGGCTTGTGAGGAAAGCTGGTTCTGTGCTGGGATTAGAGCTGAAGTTCTTAACACCACTGGCAGAGAGGAGAGCCCTCAGCAAGCTGCTGAACATCATGCACAATGTTCACCACCCTCTGCACAGCAGAGGAGCTCATTCAGTGGCAGACTGATGTCCCAGACCTGCTACATGGACAGACTGAGGAGGTCTTTTGTCCCTTAGGCCATGAAACTGTTCAACTCCTCTCAGCACAGCAAACTAAAGACTCTGTGACACTTTTACATTCCCACCATTCCATGGTCACTCTATGGACACACCCCCATCTCTGCAGACACACCTCCAGAAATATCCATTCTCATCACATTGATCCTGGCTCATTAGCCTAGGGGTTCACATACTTTTTCCACCCTGCACTGTAAATGTTAACATGTTGGCTTCAGTAAAACCATGCAAACATATCGTTTTTTTTGTGTGGTATAAGTTTAAGCAGACTGTGTTTGTCTATTGTTGTGACTATAGATGAAGATCAGAAGGCATTTAATGGCCAATTTATGCTGAAATCCAAGTCATCCCAAGGGGGTCACATACTTTTTTTTTGCAACTGTATAACTGTGTATTTGCACTTTCTGCATAGTTGACATCAGTTATTCTCACAATATGCAACACCCTCCTCCCTTCACCCACAGACCTACACATAGATTTATATTAGAACTACATATTTTCTGCTTCAACTTACTTATATGAGCTTAATGCAAACAAAAACAATGCTTAAGTAAAGCTGGCCAATAAACATCACTCATTTTTATGACTACAGGACGCCAGGTCAGCCAAAACATTAAGTACACACAAAAACTCACCACCAATAGGCGGCCTATTATTGGCCAATAAAAAGGCTTTTTAATTTGATATGACACAATATCTGTCTTATTTACTATTGCAATTCCATTATAGTTAGCTAACTATTGATCTAATCCAGCATGACCTCCGTTTTACACTTAGCAACGCGTAGTGCCTTCAGCTCAGTGCTGAGAAGGGGTTAGACAGACATGGCTCTGCCCCCGTAGTGAAAATCATGAATCTGATTGGTTAGATTGTCCTGCAAATTGACTAATATACTCATTACTACACTCTTCTCAAAATCAGCAGAAGGGTCCAGGCAGACACGTGAGCAGAAGCCATTTTAAAAAGCTTTGATTGGTTAAAACAGCTGTCAGTCAGATAAGAGCAACTTAAAAACACAGACTAATGCCTTGAATTAGTTGCTTTTTTATTTTAGTTAATTTATAAAATATATGCTTATAGTTTACAATTACTGTAATATATATTTCCTGATTAAATATTATGTAATGATTTACATGCACCTATTGTCACCCTTTCTCTGAAGGGTTAGAAGGGCCTCACTGCACACCACTAATATACATATATAATATGCGTGAAAGCATGTTTCATCCATGACTAGATCAGGTGCGCCCGCTGTTGGAAAAAGTGCCTGTGCTGCCGCCTCTTGCAGGCAGGGATCTAACTATGACTGGAAGGCCGCAGCCTTGGGCCAGCCCTCAGAGAGATGGAGTGTGTGCACAGGGTGGGAATAAGAGAAGAGCGGAAGAGGAAACCTTGGAATAAGACACTTCACCCTCATTAGCCTCCAGCAGTGCCATTATGCATCTCACAGTGATCTCAATGCAATCTCTTGCTTTGGCCGCACAGTATATTGTTTGCTAATTGCTACTGCAACATTTGCAATACATATAAATCACGATGCTGCAATATGCGAACGAGACACCTAGCGGAAATCCTGACCAGAATCTTATAAAGTAAGCAAGCAATTAATTATGTTTGTGGACACACTTTTAACAAATGCATTCAGCTTTTTAGAGTTGCAAACATTTCTGACAACAATTTGTAAATGCACACACACTTACACACACAAACACAACCAGCTTGTCTAGCCCCTGTAAAGAAGTACTGCCAACAGAATAGGACTCTGTGGAGCAGATAAGTATGACCCTATTGGCACCATGCCTCATGTCAGGTGTGGGGTAGAATGGTATAAAGCCCCTCAGCATTGAACTGTAGAACAGTGAAACTGTGTTCTCTGGAACGTTGGTGCTTCAACCAATACATTTGAGATGAGTTGGTGATGATGGTTAAAGATGAGTTGTGTTAATGATCTTCCAACATCCTGACCTTATTAGCTAATGCTATTGTCACTAAATGCAATCAAATCATCACAGCTACACTACGGAAAAGTAGGCACAGTTAATTCAACAAATGTGTAATAAAAAAAAAACTATTTAATGTATATTAGGGTTAAGGTATAGTTAGGGTTGTGTTAATTTTGATTAATTAATCACAAAAAAATGTGTTAAATAATGCTGCATTCCGGTGTTCTGAGGTCAATAAATGAGGACTCGTCAAGCAGTAATCCACACATCATATCAAACAACAGAACCAATTAATCTAACCTGCACAGTGTCATCCATGTCTTATCAAAAAACATTAGCTTATCTGCCATTTTGGGCAGATAAAAAAAACATATTAAAATGTATTAAAATGCAGCCAATACTGGAACCGAAAATATGGTCTAATATTTACATTTTGTTCATATTTTCATCTAAATTTTAAGCATTTTAGCCAGGGCTGGTATATTTTATTATTACAGAACAACATATTTCAGCTATTAAAAGAATCCGTAGAGTGAAGTTACTTCTAGCATGTGTGACCATCTTCTATATATTTCTTTTATTTTAGGCAAATAAAATTCATTAAAATATAGAAAAAAATTGGCTTTTTTTGAGTTTTAAGAGATATACAGTAATTACAGCATCTGTTAGTGACTGATGTTCATTAAAGTATATGGCAGTTATTTATTATCCATTCCTTGTTTCGTTCATTTATTCATTCGCTCCTCACGTTTTACAATACTTTGATGATGAATGTGTTTAAATGCCTTTGATATAGAATAATTTATCACAAATCTCACTACTGATGAAAAAATAAGAGTTCAGTAACACTGATATAAATCATTTGTCACAAAGGATTTATTAGTCTACTCATGCTTTAGTAGTTACTAAAGCTGTGAATAAAGCTGTTTGTTGAGTTCCTGCTTAGAATTGGATAAATGGGTCTGTGTCCTACACACCAACATGATTATCAAAATTAAACAATCAAACGTTGATATTCTTTTCAGTTACTCCTTATCCTGATCTAGCCAAAGACAAACACTCATAATAAGACTTACATAATCCACCAAAAGCAAACAAATTTGGCAGTATTTGGAGTAATATGGCATGGATTTTACTGTACAATTGTAACAAGTGTTATGTGATGCATATTTTTAGTTACAAACATATGGACTGGCGTACTAGCTTGGACAAGTTGGATTAAATCTGAATATGCTCGGTATTCGGGCCAGTTTTACTACATACGAAAACACTACAAAATAGATCAAATCCATGTCACTTTCTCAAAGAAAACAAAAAAGACTGTATTCAATCCTGTTTTATTACATATAACAAAAAGATCAGATTCAAGCCAAGGTTTCCAACATACTGGATTCAGGTCACTTTTACCTGCTATAGGAACATAGCCTTAGTCTGCAACTGCAAGTTGAAACACATCAATGTAGCTCTTCAGTGCTACAGTGTATTTATACTATTCAAGACATTCTGTACAGGTGGGATCTTAAAACTTTGCGCTTAAAGACAAAATATAAAGTTTTCTGAAGCTACTGTTGAGGTCCAGCTGCTGTCTGCTAGTCGTGTGTCCTCTCTTCATGATCCACCTTGAAAACTGTGTGTGTGCAATTGTGTGTGAGCGTGTGTGTGTGTGTGGGAGTGAAAGCGTGCACACGCCTGTTTTAATGATGAGGACACTTACATAACCCTGTTATTAGAATTCCACACTGTAGTTGGAGTGATGCAGCAAGTTCTTCACTTTCCCTGAGAACTTCTGCTATCAGAGTGCAGGATCTTTTCACTATTCTTGAATTGCGCTTTTTATTTTATTAGGACTCTTGTTTGAATTTCAAGCCTGTAAATTTCTGCTTTGAGTCGTGGCAGGTGGAGGGGTTTGTGCTTTTGTGTGCGGTCTCCATGTGAGCATGTCTACATAAATGCATCTTCCAGAGGAATTTACAGGCACTGAGGTGGTTAATTAAAGTAAATTATGCAGTGAAAATGTGATGCACATATAGTCTTAGTAAATAGGGCTTAGTGATTGGCAAGGCTGTTTTGAATGATTATATCTAAAAGATACAACCAACCCCTTACTAATTACATGACATATTCAGTATTTAACAAACAGAATATAGCTTTTATTAGGATTTTCTTATGTAAATATGGCTTGTTTTTCTTTTTCTGTGAAAGGAAGATAGGTGGAGTCTACCTTATTGCCTGTTATTGATTATGGAAATGTGTTGCACATCAATGCTTCTGCTTAGTGTCTGCATATGCTGGATGCTGGGTATATAATGGGGGTTGGAGGTTCATTATGAATTGTGGTTCTCTTACTAATCAATGTATGTTGCATATAAAATAGCTTTCCTTGAAAAAGAGCTACAGTGTGTTAAAAAGTATTTTCCCCTCTACAAATTTCTTGTGTTTTCCATTTTTGTCATACTTTTATTTTCAGATTATCAAACAAGCTTTAATATTAGATATCAAATTAGATCAAATATAACCTGAGTAAATACAAAAATAATTTCAATACCAATCTAGCCCTGTGCTTGCACCCCTTAATTACGTTAACTGTGATTCATCACACTTTTTGGAAAGCTGAGTTCAATGTCATTAGCCACAAACAGGCCTGATTACTGCCAGACCTGTAAAATCAAGAAATCCCTTAAATAGAAGCTGTCTGACAACATGAAGCAGCTAAAGATCTTAAAAAAGCAACACATTATGAAAAAAAAAAAGATGAGAAAACAATGTCATTAAACATTTATCAGTCTGGAAAAGGTTCCAAAGTAATTCTAAAGCGTTGGGATCCCAGTGGAACACATTAAGAGCTATTACATAAACAAAATACATTTGTAAGGGGGAACATACTTTTTCCACGCCACTGTATGTGATCTCAGTGGGATTGACTTGGTTGAACACATGGTAAATAAAATGAATAAGAATAACTTGGCACCAAACGTTTCCAAAAACAAAATGAAATGAAACTACAGCCTAATTTGCACAAATTTGTCTTAACATGTAAATAACTTGGCTAGTTAGTAAGCTCACTTGAGGCAAAATATTTGTGTTACATTTCCAGATTCCCAGGTTCACAGCACAGGGGTAACTTAAGTTTCTCTTTTTCACTGCTGTGAGAAAACTCCCTCTCCCTCTTTTGTAACTCTCTCTCTCTCTCTCTCTCTCTCTCTCTCTCCACAGTTAACCTACTTCGCAGTGCCAGACTTTACACGAGCAAAAAAAAAAAAAGAAAAGAAACACCGTCGTTTCCCCCTGGGTAGGTAAGCTATAGGCTACGCTATGGCGGTTTAACAGCTACAGCACTTCTAAACCCACCAGCTGTGTGTGGGATACTCACAGATACCTGACAACAGGTTTAAAATCCGATTATTAAAATAATAACAGTAAATCATTAACAGCGAAAGGATTAATAAAGCATTAAATGCAGTCCTCCTTCGCTTCGCCCTCCTTCCAGCTGCGGACAGTGCAGCTATGTTTTCTTCCCGCCCGTTTTCAGAGAAGCCCCGCCCTCTCCCGCAGCGATTGGCTGCTTGCTCAAGCGCTCACGCCGCAGTACTGTCTAGAACACTATGGAGCGCGCGCTACTCTTAGCCAATCCGAGCGCAGAGAGGGAGGGGGATAACCAGAAAACGGGCGGGAAAGGAAAGGGCTACGGGGCACTGGCCTCGTTTGAATGATTTCGCGGTGCGCTGTTCGTCCCCGTGCTGCCGTTTCACGGATGGAGCGTTTTTAACGTAGTGTATTAAACATTAGGGTAAGTCATTTTAACACGTGAATAGAGTCACAGCACCAGCTTAAAGTTAGCTGAAGCAATATAATATCTTTACCAAAAAATAAGACACATTATCCTAAACGTGAATATCTCATATGCTGTAGCTGGATACATATATGAAATGTCTCTTAAAATAATTAAAAACTATAATAATGTTCTAATGTTCTACGTGAAGCAACACAATCTTAAATAATAATAATAATAATAATAATAATAATAATAATAATAATAATAATAATAATTAAATAAATAAATAACAAACTGTCTGCCTAATGTGTCTCGTATGTTGACACTGAATGCTTTAATCTTTCTTTAAGAAAAAAAAAAATATATATATATATATATATATATATATATAAATAATTAAAAAGGTCACACCAGCCTAAATCGGATGTTCTACCTGAAACCATGCAATCTTAAAAAAAAAACAGCAATAAATAAGTAAATAAATAAAAATATATAAATAACTATACAGTCACACGAACCTAATGAGTCTCAGATGTTATATCTGGACGCATAAAATGTCTCTTTAATAATATTATTCCCTTTAATAAAAATCACACCAGCATAAATCAAAATGTTTCTCAAATGTTCTACCTGAAACCACGCAATCTCAAAAAAAAGGAAAAAAAAAAGAAATGAAACAGTCACGCGCGCCCAAGGTTACTGACCCAACTTTCTAAACTCAGGCTATTTCCCCTGTGGAAGCACTCATAATAAAAGACAAGCAATGGTGGAAAAGACAGGACCATACCATCGTCCCCTTCACACCTGGAGCAAACAGCGAACAGCTGGCCGCGCCGGCCAACAGCAGCGTACCGGCCGCGCGCAGCGGAGGAGCTGATGATGAAAGATTTGAGACTCACCGAGCACAGCCAGCTGGAGCAGAGAGAGCCCGATCAGGTCCATCCTGCGCATCAGAGCCATGAGTCCCGCCAGAGATACAGAGATATAGATGTAGGTAGATACAAAGAAGGAAAAATCAAGCCCTGAGCGAGTTGCTCACTTGCTCGTCCGCCTGTAGTCTCAAAGTTCCAGCATGCAGTCCGGGACACGTTTTTTTATTAATTAATTAATTATTTATTCTTATTTTTTATTTTAATTTTCCTGCTTCTGCACTCCTTAGCGCCGCTTTAACGACACGAAGGCGCGGCGAGCAGCAGTCCAGACCCGGCGATAGTTCTGCACAGAATCCTCAATCATCTTCTTCTTATCTGCAGCCAAATAACGCGGAGCTGGATGCAGGAGAAAACACCACCACGGTCTCATACACTCACTCACACACACTCGCTCGCAGAGTCGCACAGCCGCCGCACAGTCGCGCGCGCAGGAGAGGAGGCGAGAGTGAGCGTGTGAGTGAAATGATGGCGCGCGCGCGCACCACTGGCTCTCTCTCCAAAGCACCCCCTCCCGCCCCCCAAAAAAAAACACTAAGTGGAAGGAAGCTGCATTAGAAGAGGAAAAGCAGCTGTTTAGGCTCGGTGGTGATCCCCAGAAGGTGTGTGTGTGTGAGGAAGAGAGAGAAAGAGTAAGTGTGTGTGTGAGAGAGAGAGAGCTGAGATTGGATCACCGGCTGGCGGCTGCTGTGGGCTCGAATACGTGTGTCTATGTGCGTGTGTGTGTGTTGGACAGTGTGTAAGCGCGTAAGCGCGAGCGCACCGGGTTCCAGCGCGCGCAACACGGCGCCCAACACATCATGTGGCGGCAACGAAACGAAAAGGGGGGGGGGGGATGGGGGTGGGGGGGGTGCGTCGGGAGGACAGTGAAAGGAAAACGCACGTGCAAGGACAACACTATCATCATCAGGCAGTCATGATCTTCAGGAAAGGATGTGTAGCATCAGGTTGACTCTTTTTAACATGAATGGGATAGAAGATGACTTTGATACTTCTTTGGTGCATTTGCAAAGTACTATATTGCGAAAAGTATCTTCTCACCTGCATTGCGTTTAGTGATTTAAGACTTGAATGGAGCTTCACAGCCATGGCGGTCTGTAGCGATTTACTCTGCAGAAAGTTGGTGACCTCTGCACACTAGGCACCTCTGCATCTGCGGACCCGGCTCTGTTATTTTATGCTGACAGAGACAGTTGCTTTTGTTACAGGTCGCTTTTACTTTGATATATTTTCACTGACAGTTGTCTGTGGAATAATTAGTAGTGAGAAAACTTCACGACTGGACTTGTTACACAGGTGGCATCCTTACACAGTACCACGCTGGAATTCACTGAGCTCATAAAATCGGCCCATTTATAAGCCCTAACTGGACGGGATTAGTTTCTCAGGGGGAAGTCTGTAAAAGATATGTCACACTTATATTTAGTGATAAAACTCTTGCATGGACTGCAGTTGATAATAATCCCGGTCACATGACATTGTGATGTCCCGGTATGGCATTTTATGAATAAATTTGTAATATTTTAAAAATAAAGTTGTACGGTATGGCATTCTAAAAAATACAATCAGAATATTTGAAGAATAAAGTTGTACAGTATAACATTTTGAGAATAAAGTCATTATATGTCGACAATAATCTTTTGTAGGGAGGATAAGATGATTGCCTATCCTCATTAGGCCTATACACGGTTACAGTGGTTGGACAATGAAACTGAAACACCTGGTTTTGGAGCAATAATTTATAATAATTTACAATAATTTATTGTCCCGATGGACAGTTCTGGTGGAAACAGGAGAGTTGAGGTGCACATTGAGTTCTACCGTAATTTGGGCATCTGAGGTTTTATGTTTTTTGAATACAATCCGGGTTAGCACCCGAACATCCCTTTCACACAGCTTCCTCTTGCATCCACAGTTAATCCTGTTGGACGTGGTTGGTCCTTCTTTGTGATATGCTGACATTACCCTGGATACCGTGGCTCTTGATACATCACAAAGACTTGCTGTCTTGGTCACAGATGCGCCAGCAAGATGTGCACCAACAATTTGTCCTCTTTTGAACTCTGGTATGTCACCCATAATGTTGAGTGCATTGCAATATTTTGAGCAAAACTGTGCTCTTACCCTGCTAATTCAACCTTCTTACTCTGCTCTTACTGGTACAATGTGCAATTAATGAAGATTAGCCACCAGGCTGCTCCAATTTAGGCATGAAACCTCCCACACTAAAATGACAGGTGTTTCAGTTTCATTGTCCAACCCCTGAATACTTACCTATTGTACCTACCTGTTATACTTACCTGAAATACAAACCTATTATGAGTCCAGCGATGATCATGTGATCTTACAGTAGCCCATTATTGTGCTATATTGTGTTCTCTTATATAATTTGTCACTCCTCTGTCAAAGAAAATGGTTGGATCCATTGGTTTGTGCTTCTGCATTAAATTGACAACATAACCTAAGAGGGATGGAAAGGATTGAGGGGAGAGTGGGGTTAGCTCTTGGACACCCAGCTGATGCTGTGAGGGAGCACAGGGTTAATGGAGGAAGAGCTACAGAATGTGGAGTTTTATGACCTTGCGGTCTGGACTCATGTACTCACCTGTACTGTCTATAGTCAGGAAGCATCCTTTTAACTTTCGTTTCAGTTTCCTTTACTGAGTTTTTTACTTTGTGTTTTGTGTTACTTCATGTTAATAAAAGGACACTGTTTGAACTCACCAGCCAGAGTCACCATATGTCTCATTTCAGAAAAAAAAATCTAATCAGCAAACCAGAACTGGAACAGAACTGTCCCGGACTATTAATTTTAATTTATTTTAATTTTAATTCTAATAAAATGTAGCATTCCTATATTTGTTAATTATTTTGTCAAGTATTTCCACATTGTCATTATAAAGTTAATTTAGGTAGACAAAGTAAAGTTTGACTTTAAAAAAACTTTGGATTCAGGCCAAAGGAGGAACAGATCTAAAATGCAGGTTAAACAGACCTGGGCCAGAGGAAAGCCGGACCTTAATACAACTGCTGGAGAACATGTGGATTCAGGATGGAGAAGGCACAGATCTAAAGCGCAGGTTATGCGGATCCGGGCAAGAGCCGATCCGGATGTAACACTAGGTAACCGGATGTTGCCCAGTTTTGGGCCAAAGGTATAATGACTTTACTGACATCTGGCCCAGAGCTGGGCCAGTGTTGGTCCAGATTCACAAACTGGATCCGTTCCGGTATTGGTCCGTTGTGCCCTTGGACAGTTTTCCGGATCCGGGCCAGATCCTTTTTGCTATCTGGGTCTATCGTCTTAAATCTCTCAGTCATTGTCACGTCTGGTGCTGTTAGCTCCTCTGTCCCTTCCACACTCAACTACAACTACACTACCCAGAATCCACCACCCGCTGACATCACACACTCACCTGGTCACGTGACACCTCACCTGCTTCCTCCAGGAAGTCCTGAATACTGATTACTGGCACTATATAAGAGCACTCCACACAAACACCCACGCCGCGTATTGTAGGTTCTCCTCTTTACAAAGCGTTACTTTATCTCTTGTCTCAGTTTATCTTGTGTATGACCCTGCTTTTGTTTTCTCGACGTCGATTATTGCCTTTGCCTCTGATATTGGATTGCTTGTGTATTACCTGGACTGTGTTTTCACTACTGCCTCTTGGATTAGCTCTGATACTGGATATCTCGTGTATGAACTCTGGACTGTCTCTCGTTTATGGTATGGTTTTGTCTACATTGCTCTGGTTTCTGGTGATTACCCATTTTCTGTATCAACCACGTCTTACATCTGTTTATTTTTATAATAAACGTATTGTTTTATCAGTATCTGCACGTGTCTGCAATTCTGTGCTCACCATGACAGTCATACCATCCTGGCACCTTTGTGTCTCCTAATCTAGAGTTTGATTAAGCATAGTCAAATCTATACCATGTACAAATGTGCATAACAAATAAAATATACATTTTGTTTCCAGGACCTTCTGTTTACAGTCGACATGGAACAAGTGATTTTATTCCCATCCGGAACGATCATGTATGTGTTTTTCTTGGAAGTCTGGTAATTTTAGTCCTGTCCAGATGCCCGTCTCTGAGTTTCATCACCTCGCTTTTAATAAAATAGCTATTTGACCACTATTTTGAGAATAAAGTCATAATATAAAGGAATAAAAGTAGTTTCTCAGGGGGTCTTGGAGTAATGTTCTCTTTTATTGGGGGGTCTTCTGTGATTTTAATTCTGTCTGGAACGACCATGTATGTGTTTTTCTTAGACGTCTTCTGAGAAAATTACAGGCTGAATTATCTGCTGTTTTTCACTGAACCCCATGGTCGTCTAGTAATTTTAGTCCCGTCCGGACTCACCTCTCTGAGTTTTGTCGCCTCGTGTTTAATATAATAGCTATTTGTTCACTGCAACGCACTGTAATAACACTTTGGACAGGGTTTCCACAGAGTGTTTTCACGTAAACACAACAGCGAGTGGAAATGGAGGAGCTACTGAGCGCAATGTTCTCCTCTATTTTTAATTGCAGTCTCGATGCAAGAGTTTTATTACTGAATAGAAGTATGAAATATTTTTCACAGTCGTCCCCTCGAGAAACTAATCCCATCCGGATAGGACTAAAGTTTCTGTGAATAGTTAAGTAACAGAAGTTGAACTGATCTCCAAAAAGCATAAAGTGCTGTATACATTGTTCAATTGGAGCATTTCTGCACTGAATGAGTGCATTAAAATCAGGCTGACCAGTCAGAACTCTACAGAACAGTCACGGTTGCAGACCAAACAAATGAGCTTCAAGATGACAGTGGAACAGCTCAGAGTGTTTAGAGCAGAAAACAAAAGCGTATTTGATTAATTATAGAGCTTCTATTTGTAATTACAGAGCACAAAAGGCAATCCATTGCATCCATTTTTTCCATCTGAAAAAAACAAACAAACTGTACTTAAGGCTAAAAATATACTTGCTGCATAACGATACTTGCATTTGTGCAGCGTGCATTACTGGAGGTTTCCAATAAAAGGCAGAGCAGAGAACACTGACCAAGTCTCCACCAGCTGTTGTTACTAGCATATTATTTACTGTGCAGTGACATGGATTAATCATACAGATGAAGATATTTGTGGACTTGGTCATTCAGCTGATCTTGAGAGTTTTCTACCACTGTGATACTGCTAAATACCTGCACTGCCCCTACTGTACTTGTGTGCACTGCACGTTACGTATGCATCACATTCATTTCTGAGGATGCACATGATGATTGCATCCAGCACAAACATGTAGCAACAAAACAAGTATGTTTCTATTCTTACAACAGTTGCAATAAAAAGTGTATACAGGCTCTGATCCTTATCAAAGAAGGCAATTCAAGGTACTGGCATGCAGGGTGCACAACTGTTAGATTTGAGTCCTTTTCCTTTTTCAACTGTAAATCTGATAAACAAGGTTTTAGGGCCACTACTAAAAAATAAAAATACTAGACAGTGAGAATCAAGTCGTAATATTTTAAGAATAAAGTCATACAGTGTATCATTTTGAGAATAAAATCATAATATTTAGAGAATAAAGTCATAAAGTATGGCATTTTGAGAATAAAGTCATAATATTTTAAGAATAAAGTCATCTGGATGTTATTTTAAGAATTATTTCAAGTCATAATATTTTGAGAATAAAGTTGTAATATTTTGAGAATAAAGTCGTGTAGTATGGCATTTTGGGAATAAATTTGTAATATTTTGAGATTTGAAAAGTATAACTTCCAAAATCCTCAACGTCCCTTATTTTCAAATGAAGCAGTAAGAATCCATTTGCAAAGACTTTGATCAGAAAAATGCAACTTTCCTGTAAGATATTCCACTTTTTTCTAAAAAATAGTTTAACTTTATTTTTGCAATATGTAATAATAATAACTTTAGATATTCTGATTTTTTTTCGTCACAAAATATTATGAATTTATTCTTGTATTATTACCACAATTTTTTTTCTTAAAATATTATGACTTTTCTCAAAGTTTTTTTAACAGTGGCCCTAAAACGCTGCCATACAACACACAGATTTTGCCCTGGTGGACTCAGGGGGGTGGCAGGGTGCCCTCTAGAGTGGCAAAAAAAGAGTCAATATGAAAAAAAAGAAAAAGTGATCAAGTGCCTGCTAGGATGCCCTTCCTTGTAATAAATTATGATGATGTGCCCTCTAGATAAGGGAATTTTGATAAAGTCAACATTTCCTGTGAGTGGACTCACACCCTTCAAATAGAAAAGGGGGCCGTAATTAAGTGTCTTCTGTGCCACCCTACTAGACAGTGTCCCAAAGGATGCCCTTTCCTGTAGAGAAAATAGGATGTGATGATGTATAGATGTCCAGTAGACGTAGATTTTATCTATTTGTTGTTTGAAACATATGAGCTTCAAAATGAGCAATATAATAAATACAGGGGTTGGACAATGAAACTGAAACACCAATAATTTATTGTGGTGACGGACAGTTCTGGTGAAAACTTGAGAGCTGAGGTGCACATTCTGTGAATTCTGCCGAGATTTGAGGCAGCCGTGGTTTTACGTTTTTTTTTGGATACCCAAACATCCCTTTCAGACAGCTTCCTCTTACAGCATCCACAGTTAATCCTGTTGGATGTGGTTGGTCCTTCTTTGTGGTATGCTGACATTACCCTGGATACCGTGGTTTGCTGTCTTGGTCACAGATGCGCCAGCAAGACGTGCACCAACAATTTGTCCTCTTTTGAACTCTGGTATGTCACTCATAATGTTGTGTGCATTGCAATATTTTGAGCAAAACTGTGCTCTTACTCTGCTAATTGAACCTTCACACTCTGATCTTACTGGTGCAATGTGCAATTAATGAAGATTGGCCACCAGGCTGCTCCAATTTAGCCATGAAACCTCCCACACTAAAATGACAGGTGTTTCAGTTTCACTGTCCAAACCCTTTATATATTAAGATAAATATGTAAATTGTCCATATAACACAAACATCTCCCATTGTTTATCGTGAATAACCTGTGCAGACAGCCTGAATATATTTTTACAATATTCAGAACTGTGCTGTGAAACAGCCACCAAGACGGGGAATAAAATAATATGTGTGAACTGGCAATTGAAATATCTGTCCAACCGCTGTGAAAATGTGCAGCTGATGTTGCTATGGGAATATAAGCAAAAGAAAATGACCAGAAGGATGCTGTACTTGAACTTGTTATATTTAATCTCTCCCTCTAAACAAGCCTTTCTGGAAAGAGTCCATCTGAACCCCAGGAATTCATTCAGCTATAGGCAAGCTGCTGCTGCTGATGCTGCACTGAGGCTACATATATGTGAACACTGATTTATTTATCTGCTTACTTACTTATTTAGTCTTTGAGTGAGCCGCTGTCACTGGGGAGATCTGAAGAGCTTCCAGGCAACATGCAATCTTATCATAAGTGAAACTGAGATAATAACTCTATCCAGATGTTGTGTAATCTACCAATTAAGAACACACCAAATTTACACGTTTGTGTGCACATAAAAAAGCATGTTACATCACGGCAACAGTTGCTTATTGTTAATTACTTTTTGGAGGAATTGTGCTTATGTAAGGCATTGCATTTATTTGCAAATGTCAGGGTAGCCAGGCAGGAAGTCGAGGAGGCGGACGTAAATGCAGGTAAGGAAAGAAAGTTTATTAAATAAATAACAAATAAACAAAGGAATAAACCAAAACAAACAAGAGGTAAACAAAACATAAACAAACAGGGAACTAAAACAAAACAGAATAAACTAACTGGGCAAGGGAGTAAACAAGGAAAATAAACAAGGAACTAGAAGTAAAACGAGATAAACACTGAGCAATAACACGGGAACGCAGAATAGACAAACAACAGGGGAAGGTGCAGAGACCGACAGCAAACACTGACACAGGAGGACTATATAACACACAGGGGAAGTGGAAACACCTGGGGCTAGGGGGCGGAGCTACAATTAACACAGGTGGAAAAGTACTGAGACAGAAACACAGGAGCACAGGTCACGTGGGGAACACACAGGAACGAGGACAGACAGGAAACAGGGCCAGGACATGAAAGCAAACCCATGCCACATACTCATGGGAATTGGGAATGTTGGGTGTGTGCTGCATATGAATAAAACGAATAATAAGCAAACACACAGGAAATAAACAGAGCAAAAAAAAAAAAAAATGAATGTAATCATAGCTTAAGAATACAGCAAAATTGTATTTATTTAGTCTCAGCCCAAGATATGGATGAGATTAGCCTATGCCTAATTTCACTGGGTGAACAGAGCCCCCCTAATGCACAAATAAATAGTTTTTGCTTGGGATAATGTTTTTCTTTATGCTTAAGTGTTGTACAGTTGTTAACAGTAATTACCAGACTCGCTCTAGTGACTGGATCACCTGTCAGGTTCCTAGATTTTTTACTGAACTTGGAAAATCTGATTTTAGCTACAGAGCACCAGAAAGCTGGAATTACTGCAGTAAAAACTCAGCTCACTAGTGTCATTAAATCATTTTAAACTATTAGTATTTAACCACCTACAGCCAGCCTGTAACTGTTTTAGTTGATTTTTTTCTTTTACCTTTTATTTATTTTATTCATTTTATCTTTTAATTTATTTAATTTATATATTTTAGCCTTTTTATTTATTTTATTCATTTAATCTATTTATTAATTTTATTACTGGTTTTACTTTTGGTCTTTTACCGTTTTAATTCATTTATCTCGTCCTTTTATTTGTTATATACTTTCTTAACTTTTTATTATTGTTATTTATTTTAGTTTCATAAGTTACCTTTTTTTAATTTTGCTGTTTTTTTTTTACTCCTCTATTTCTCTAATTGTGTTTATATTTTATTATTCTAATTATTCATCTCTTTGTTCTGTTGCTTTACATTTTAGCCTGTCTGCATATCCTTTTATTCTAAATTATTTAATTTTTTCTTAATTAAATCTTATATTGTTTGCTTGTTTTTATATTTGAACCTTTTTTTCAGTCTTTTTAATTTGGTAAAGGCTCAGCTCCATTGAAAATGAGGGGTACCGTCCATGTATTTTGAGTGTAAATAAAGGTTGATTTACAATACAGTAGAATAAGGTTTTAAACTGTGGATATAAAAACGTGATAATATTAGCTCTGGGGAAACTGCTGAATTTAGAACAATGGAAATGGAAAGACAGTTTAGAAAAATTAGATGGAAAATGGGCGGGGCTACTCATCATACTGCAACCAGCCAGCAGAGGCACTAGACCTGTGGTGCCTTCACTGTCAAAAAACATTACTCTTGATCTATTTTAAACATTTTTTACAATGAAAGTCATAGCAAGACAGTTGACTATTGTTAATTAAATACTTAAATACTTTTTGGAGTAATTGTGAGGAATTATGTAAACCCATGCTACATATCCACTTTTTGGGAATGTTGGGTGTGTGCTGCATGTGAACAAAACGAATAATAAGCAAACGCACAGCAAATAAACAGAGCAAACAAACCAACAAATGAATTTAAATCACTAGATTATTGGAGGCAGTGAGACTGTGATGAAGTGGCTTGTTGTTTGGTGCTGGTTCTTTGCAATATTCAGTGTTTAAACAACGCAATGGAATTAGATCATTACTGCCAGAACTAATTCCTATAGTTTCAAAATAAGCTTAGCAGAAGAGCCCCCTTCATTTTACATATATATGTAAAGTAAACGTTTTTTTCCCCCCAATAAATGTGATATATTTCCATTAATTTCAATGGTCCTTTAATCAAAACATTTAGGAACAGTCTGTACTTTCTAATTATATATATATAAAAAAACAAAACAAATAGAAAAACATTGATGAGATATTTAATAAATATACATATTATACTGAGCTCTACACAATGGATTGCTACAAAGACCTATTTTGACATTTGTGCTCTGCAAGATCTCTATCCGTTGTTAGACCTCTATTAATTAGTACTCAAGTTTTTATTTATTCTTTAATCAAATGTACAATGTGACAGTCCTGGGATTGGGTAGAAGCTTCTAGAACTAAACTTAAACTCATAGTTAAAATAAATATATTTTTTAATTCTTACATAGTTCTTTATAACCAGAATTTGACCACTGCTCTGTTTCAACACCAGACACCAACTTTATATTTATAAGACAACTAATTCTTTAAAAAAAGATGGGTTACATATGTACCACACTGTACTGTAGTTTTTTTATTTCATTATGTTATTCAGCATTCTTAAGAGTTCTATCTATAATTCACAGGAACATTCAATATTTAACACAAAACATGCAATAATTTAAAAACAGTTTACTGATAAACTCTATTATAAAGTATTTAGGCCAAATATTCCCTGTTTTAATTGCTGCCATGATTTAGGTGAGTTTGAGCATCACCAATTTGCTCTTCAGACTTGTCCTTGATGCTAGAATCGACGGCACCTGACTATTGATTGTTTCCTGATTCATCATTTTAATCCTCTTGTTCTGCCCTGGTTAAATTGGACAGGTTTAAAAGATTTTCAAATGTATGTTGCTCACCTGTGTGTTTGTAGCTCCGCCCCCTGGTTACCCACTCCCAGGTGTTTCCTGTCTCCTTCTGTGTGTATAAATAGTCCTCCTTGTTCCTGTGTTCTTTATTCGTGGTTGTACGTCCTACCGTCAATCAGGTTATGTTTTTCCATGTTATCTGTGTCTTCCGTGTTTCTTTTTGTTTCAGTTTTGTTTAATTAACAAATACTCGCAAGTGCGTCCGCTCTCTCCGTCTCCTACCTGCTCCCACTTGAGAGGGCCAATTTTTTTGTTGTTGTTGTTGTTTTTTTAACTAATAAAGTAATTTCGGTATTTTTACCTAGTAAAATAATAAATAAATACATAAATAAATGCTTTTAGTACTATTTTTGTTAAACTTTGATACAAGAAGATTTGTTACAAAGTACAAAGTAACAAAGTACAAACACAACAGGCTGCCTAGTGCATCCCAGAATTTTCAACATTTACACTTTAATATAACATTATAGTTATATTATGGCTTTTAGAAAAGGGTGGGGGGTAGTGCACTATAGTAGCCTAAGCTTTTGTCCATATTGGCATTGTCACATCTGGTGCTGTAGGCGCTCCTGTTTCTCCCACACACAGCTCTAACGGAGGTTTTCAGTTAAACAACTACACTACCCAGAACGCACCACAAGCTGACATCACACACACACACTCTATCACGTGACACCTCACCTGATTCCTCCAGGAAGCCCCGAATACTGATAACCTGCAGTATAAAAAGACACTCCACACACACACCTGTCCCGCGTATTGTTTGGTTTATCCACTTTACAAAGTGTTACTTTCTCTATTGTTGTTTTTTTCGTGTATGACCTTGCCTTTTGTTTTCTCAACGCCAATTTTTGCCTGTGCCTCTGATTGAGGATTTACCATGTATGATCTGGACTGTTTATTGTTTCTCCCCTTTTGCATTATCTCTACTGCTGGCTTCTCTGGTGTATGAACTCTGGACTGTCTCCCGTTTATGGGATGGTTTTGTCTATGTGGCTACTGTTTGCCCGTGCTCTACTTATTTTGCTTCCGACTACCCCTGTGTTGTCTAGGCCTTTAATAAACAACCGTTTTATCTGTATCTGCGAGTGTCTGTAATCTGTATCCAATATGACAGGCATATTTTTCACCTTACATTAATTTTGTTTGTGTACTTTAAGTAGTTTTGAAAGCAGCACTTTTAAACATTAACTTAAGTAAAAAAAGTTTGAGTTGATTCCTTAACTTCTACTTAACCTTAATATCTATAGGAATTAATGTCAATACTTTTCACACCTTTTGATAAAGAGTGATAAAAAGAAGATTGTGATAAAAAGTGCAGTGTTTCATTTAAATATTTTTTATTGTTTAAATAATAAAATATGCAGTTTGTTTTACTCAGAATTATGTATATAATCTCATGTCAGTAAAACCTATAGAGCATTAATAACAAATGCCTATTCAGAACTTAATGTGATGTGCATATGATCACCACCACATGATGTGATAATATATGCATTATTATGGGTTTTTATCAACTCTAATGGGACGCATACATTTAAGCACAGCAGGGATTAACGTATTCATTAACCTGTTCATTTCCATTTATCACCATTTTATCAGCAGTATAGTGTTTTTATTTTGAGTGAGAGCAATACGATTCGGTTTGTGCACTTTTGTTGATGTTCAAAGAGACAGTTTTCGTCGAAACTAAAGTAGCTGCTGGAAGCTTTGTTTGCTGCTTTGGTCACAAAAGAAGAGTAGTGCATGCTGTTTTGTTTTTTGTTTTTTTTTGCACATTTATAATTAAAAAGTTGTGTTTATTACCAAGTCTTTGACGATGTGTCTGAAACTGCTGTTCCAAACGAGTCGTCCTAAAACACAGAGAAATATTTATTAAAATAAAAAAAAAATAAGAAAGAAAGAAACACAGCAATCCTCGCTCACCCTGACTGTAAATAAGACATGAGTGACATTTCCATTACGTTTCCTCTCGTAGGCATGCGCTGCGTCTGTGTGCTTGTTCTGAAGGTGCAGATGAGATTTCCTCAGCATCTGACAAACTAAACATCAGTGCTGCTGTATCTGTTTGCTTACGTATCTGCTTATCGTTTTGTTTTGTAGTGAACGAACGAAAAGAGAGTGAAGAACAGCATCGTGGATTTGTGCAAGTTGAAAGTTTAGTTGAAAAGTGATTAAGAGAGAGAGAGAGGGAGATAAATGGAGGGATAGAATATTCAGTGTAGGTTTCCTCTCCTCCTCATCAGTTCTGTAAGCTGTAGCACATTGAGCTGTGGGCTGTTTGTTAATAATTGTGTTGTTATGTCAATGCAGCAGATATGACAGAGCCATCTCTTCCTGAGAGAGAGAGAGAGAGAGAGAGAGAGAGAGAGAGAGAGAGAGAGAGAGAGATAGTATTTAGGGAGTGAAGTCGAGCCGGCAGGGGTATGGCACAGCCTCCTCGTGCACAAGCCGAAAAAGCGTGGCAACAGGCACACTAATGGCCCATCTGTTGAGAGGCAGACAGTGAGAGGCAAGCAAAGGGGAGGGGGGTGAGGTGGGGGTGATGGGAGATGGAGGGAGGGAGGGGGGGGTTCCTCTGAACATTGCTGACTAACTCTACATGATAAATGATTTAAAACGTCGTATACATGCTCTCAAAATACCCGACCTCTCCCGTTTACAGTGTCTCTGTTCCACAGCGGACGCAGAAGACCAGGGGAACGTTAATGGAGTTACAACAGCATACAGATGAACTCTAACCTATTAATTATGAATTATTAGTTAATAGAGTAGTTTTTTTATTCATCTTTCAAGAGGCACTGAACTCGAAACCATATCTTGTTCATTAATAACTGAAATGTGTTCCTTTAAAGGGCTGCGTATTGTTTTAAAAACCTTTCCTTATCTTAAAAAAAAAGCTTTTACCTCGGTCATTTTTGCCTTTGTTGGACCCTCACAGGTTTAACTGTGCTATAGTCGAGGAAAATTGTAGAAGTTTTCCAAGCACAGAGGAGGGGCTAGGCAGCCATGGCCCCGCCCCCGCTGTAAAAATCATGACTCTGATTGGTTAGACTGCCCTTCAACTTTGCTAATAGACTCATTACTACACCCTTCTCAAAATCAGGAGAAGGGTCCACGCAGACGCGATTTTAAAAAGCTTTGATTGGTTAGTACCGCTGTCAGTCAGATAAAAGTCCTGTAGCAACTGAAAAACATAGACTAATGCTTAGAATTTTATAAAGTAAATGCTTACACTTAAAATAATTACATTATATACTTCCTGATTAAATATTATGTAATTATTTACATGCACTTTTTGTCACTCCTTCTCTGAAGGATTAGAAGGGCCTTACTGCACACCACTGATGAAACCAGGGAAACTTGAGGATTTACGTGTGGAAAGCACCAAGGAAGAAGATCGAAATCCACCACACCAAGCTCATAAGATACCTCCAGGTAAGTTCAAAGTACAAAATGTATTCAAAAAAGTTTAATTAAGGTAAAAAAAAAAAACAGGAAATAAAGAATTTAAATTCAAAGATAATTAAAGGACTCTAATGCAACTCTAGCATTAATTTGCAGTTCTACAATCAATACTGTGCCTAGGCTTCAGGGCAGTAGAGCTTTCTCAGCAGTCAATCACACAATGAAAAAAAAAAAATCTCAGTTTGTGAAAACATTTGTCTTTACAGTGTTTCAATCAATCAATAATACCGCCCCCTGGTGACGTCCAACCATTTGCATCTCACCGCTATTAGAAGCATACTGCTATGCCCAATCAGCGCTCCCTCCTGCCCCGTCCCTAAACCCATACATCATCCAGAGGGTGGAGTCAACAACAATCAAGAGAATTAGTTACCCTTTAAGTCAAACTGTGTTTTATTCTGGTTATTCTGCCTCTGTATTGTTGCAACAATGACTGGAAAATTAAATGTGACACAATAGTCAGAAGAATTTCTCACACTACTTTTTTTGGTCCAGACCCTCAGACCTTTGAGTGATTTCACACCACCTTGGCGGCCATTTTTCTCTGAGAGCCCAAATCGTAACCTGAAATTGGAACGTGATTTTGAGGACACTATAAACTCCCACAATGCTCTCGTAATTTATAGTAAACAGCGTAGCTCACTACATGAGCTGATTCTGGACCAGAATGCATTGTTACTAAGTAAAAGAGAGTAGAACAGGTTTTAAAACTGGAGCTGTGCTGGCGTTTGATATTAAAACGAGTCACTAGATGGCATGGATTTCTCATGTGTTCCCAAGTACAATACCAGTCAAAAGTGTTTCTCATTATTTTTATTTTTAGTGGATTAATACTAAAGGCAACCAAACTACAAAAAAACATATAGAATAATTTATTAATTAACTAAAAAGTGTAAAACATGATATGTTTTATATTTTAGATTCTTCAAAGTAGGCACCTCCTGCTTAGATGACAGTTTTGCACATCTTGGCAGGATTTTCTCAGTCAGTTTTATGAGCGAGGTTGCCAGGTCCAACAAAAATATCCAGCCCAAACTCAGTCTAAATTCCACCCTTCAGAAGCTTAAACCAGCCCAAAAAACATCTGTCATATGTTTTAAGCAAATAGCAAAACTATTTTTGTTTATAAGGGATTTATTATCAGTATTGATATTTACCCTAAAGTCATTCATAATATTGTAACATTAGTGTTATATTAGTTCTTTTATAACAGTTTTATATCCCAGTCAGAAACATAATTAGCAAAAAAACAAAACAAAACACATTTACTTACCTACTTATTTATGTTCTTGCCCCTCCTGAACTCTCTTCTCTCCTCTGTAAATGTTTTTTTCTGGTTACATTGTGATATCTCTCTCGCTCTATCTCTCACTCCTTTTCATGCTGTCCAATATTTTGCTATGTTCTTCTTGCTCTTATTGTATCTGTTTGTTGTGATTGGCGGCTGCGCTAATTTTTAAAAGTAGCCCAAAAAATACGCACCCTGCCATCCCTGAATTTTCCACCGCGACTGCATTTTCAAACAAGACCAATTTGCCGGGAAAACCGTGAACCTGGCAACTTTGTTTGTGAGGTAGAGTCACCTGAAATGGCTTTCAGTTAACAGCTGTGCTAAACTTATTATGAGTTTAATTACTTGAATTTCTTGTCCTCTTAATGTGTTTAAGAGCATCAGTTGTAAAGTTGTGAAGAGGTAGAGTTGGTATACAGTAAATAGCCATGTTTGAGTAATGCTTGATTCATATTATGGAAGAACTACTTAACTAAATAAAGAAAAAGATACTTTAAGAAATGACGGTCAGTCAATCAGAGGAGTTTCAAGGACTGAAAGTATTCTCAGGTGCAGTTTCAGGTAAACTGGCTCTCATCAGGGCAGCCCCAGGAGAGGAAGAACAAGAGTTACCTCTTGGGGTGTGTGTGTGTGTGTTAAGGTGGGGATGGAAAATCAGGTTCGCCCATATAGGCGCTAAGCCTAAAATGAGGTCGCTCATCATAATGAAGTGAGTGATGCTCACAGTCCAGAGACGTCCAAGAGAAGGACTATTTCTGTCCCTTCAGTCGAAACCCTTCTTCCTCCTCTCATCTATCATCTCCACTTTCTCTATTTCATATCACTCTTTCTCTCTCTCCCCTTCTCTCTCTTTCTCTCTTTGAAACACATACTCCCACACCTTTTCTCTTCTTGTTCCACAACCCCAATTCCAAAAAAGCACTGAGATACTGTAAAAAATATATAAATATAAATAAAAAATAGAATGCAACGATTTGCAAAACTCATATTTCATATTTTATATATGAAAAAAAAAAAACATATTGGATGATGAAAGTGAAATGTTGAAATTACGATTTTATTAAAAAAAAAGAGGAGGATTCATCTTTTGGCGGTTTAATAATGAAAGAGTGGAATGAGATAACAGGATAGGTGACTAATAATCAGATAACGATAATGAATCCGATTATGAGATAAAAAGCTTTTTATTAATTGGAGGGAGTAAATAGTAAAAAAAAAGAATAAAACACACACACACACGCTGAACAAACTGTCCCTGGTGTCCGCAACCCAGCTTAGTTGACAAGACGTCTTCTTAATTTATTGACTTGACAGACAATTAAAATATAATAATGGGATTCATTTTCAATTAAATGATAATGTTGTCCTGTTTGAATTATTGCTGTCACTGCTCTAATTGAGCGCTATCACGGAGGCGACCTTGCTGTGTAGGAGGAGACGGGATGTGTCAGCTGTAACACATGAAAAAAGGGGGGCGGGGTAACGGCTCGGGTTTCAACTGGGCAGCTCTGCTCTGTGAGGTGTTGTATATTAATATAATCATACCTGACAATACATTAAGAATCGTATCTGAGCTGCATGAACAAAGGGATTATATAAATGTAACTATAAGGGGAGGGATGGGGAGCGTTCACGTAGATTTGTGTGATAATATTTTCCACATCAGTAGGTGGGCTTCTCATGATCTCATGTAGGCTGTTATTAATATTTAATGAAAGAAGTGACTTTGGTACAGGTGGGTATAGATATATATTTATATATATGTTTATATGTATGTGTGTGTGTGTTTGTGTTTGCGTAGGACAGCAGTAGGGGAGACATCTGATGTGTAAATCCCCACAGAGAGTGAGGAGGGGAGGACATGGCTGGGGGCAAACACACACACACATGCATGCACACAAATATGTACCCATATATCCTTGAAGTGTGAAGATTTAAAAAAAAAAAAAAAAAAAAGTTTAGCTTCTTTTTTGGCCTCCAGCCAAGCAACACCTCTTAAACATCACACTCATACAGCAGTTGTAAAGTTCTTAGGCATGCACAGAATATGTGGAGACTTTCAGTGTTTAGTTCAACTAAGTAAAAGAATACTAAATCTTTTACCCCGAAAAAAAAGACAAAAAAAAAAAACATTTATTTTAACTTGCTTTTTTAATTAGGACCCCACTGACCTAATTCCTCCACTGCTGTATCTCTAACTACAGTGCCAGCATGGGAGCAACCCAGGAGAAAAAACACCAGCTGGCAAACAACAAACGGCAGGTTTAAGTTCATTTTAATGAATAGTGTTTAGAATCACTTACCATGTAGATATTTTAATGGTGCAGACACAATGCCTGGAAATAGACTGTTGACAGGGTGTGTTGACAGCATGTAATTTGTTAGAATCCAAGATGGCTGCACCACAGAAAAACATACAGTAGCATTATACAATTCATTAGCACTTTTTTCTATCTTCTGTCTCATTTAATCAGTCAAAAACACAGCATTGTCCAGTATAAATTCTATACTATCCGTTTTCATAGTATTTATGTGCATAAAACCGCATATAATGTGTTGTTATTAATTGGTATTGCTAACCATGTTAACTTGGGACAATGCTAACAATGATAGCTGTGTTAAATGTGTAAATGGAAAGAGGTCAAACACATCCCAGCTCTGACATTGGACATCTAAAAATGGAAACGGAATGAAGCATAACAAATTATGAGGAGAAAAGTAGCATTGCTGAGTTAAATGTAATATGATTTGTTGGTGTGTCTGTTGGCATATAGACATATATGCCAACATATATTTTATACATATATACATATACATATATAGTATATATATATATATATATGTATAATATATGTATAGTATATATATATACATATATACTATACATATATTTTAAAATTGTAGTTAGGTAATTGCTCTATCTTTGAAACAAAAATAGATTTAGGCTAATAAATTTGGTTCTTTGGATAAGTCAAGTAGAAAAATGAATATACAGGGGTTGGACAATGAAACTGGACCACAATAATTTATTGTCCCGATGGACAGTTCTAGTGGAAACAGGAGAGTTGAGGTGCACATTCTCTAAATTCTGCCGTGATTTGAGCAGCCGTGGTTTTATGTTTTTTGGATACAATCCGGGTTAGCACCCGAACATCCCTTTCAGACAGCTTCCACTTACAGCGTCCACAGTTAATCCTTTTGGATGTGGTTCGTCCTTCTTGGTGGTATGCTGACATTACCCTGGATACCGTGGCTCTTCATACAAAAGCACAAACACTTGCTGTCTTGGTCACAGATGCTCCAGCAAGATGTGCACCAACAATTTGTCCTCTTTTGAACTCTGGTATGTCGCCCATAATGTTGTGTGCATTGCAATATTTTGAGCAAAACTGTGCTCTTACCCTGCTAATTGAACCTTTACACTCTGCTCTTACTGGTGCAATGTGGGATTAACAAGGATTGGACACCAGGCTGCTCCAATTTAGCCATAAATCCTCCCACACTAAAATGACAGGTGTTTCAGTTTCATTGTCCAACCCCTGTATATTTCGTCAGTATTTGTCTCTCTGTCTTTGGCCAAATGTTTCATTATGTTTGGGTTCAGCCAAAGATTTTTGTCTAGGTGCATCTTTACATTTTCTTTTTACTGTGATCTGAAGAAATGCGCATTGGGTTGCATGATAATTTGTTGGACACATTTTTTAACGCTTCCTGGTAAAAAAAAGGAGAAAAGAAAAAGAAAATAAGAATAGAAAAAACAGCTGCAATCGCTATGTAATCATTTCAAAGAGCATTAATATTTACAGACTCTATAGAAGAGGAGGGAGGATAATACTTTACGCGCTTTCTCTTTTTCCCGTCATTTGTTAAACCTAGACCCACTGGAGCTGAATAATCACAGCCTTTATTTTGTTGTTTAGAATCTCTTAACTTTCCTCTCACATTTCCTCGAGTAGACGGGTCCAAATGAAACAACAACAGCATCCTGGATCTCTCGAGAGTTCACCGTTTCACCATCTCCTTGCCCATTTCCCACTCAGATAACGTGCAAACAGCAGCTCATCTGAATACGTGCATGCATGAATGCATGTGGTGGTATAGTATGCACACGCTCTGTTTGTACGTGCCCTTGTATGTTCTTGCATGCATCATGTTGCCATCGTGCATCAAGGCAGATTCCTAGTATGCTTGTCATGCCTGGCAATCTGACCCTGACACATGTATTCAGATTGCCACTCTGCTAATGGTGAGCCATTTCGCCGGCCATTTCTTAGCAGGAACAAACAGCGCATTCTGATGAGCTACGGGAGCGCGGAGATGATATTTGAAGCACGGGCTGCAGACATCAAAGAAGAAATTACCGAGTCTGATGATTTCTCCGGCTGCCTTTAAAGCTGATGTATTATTGGTCCTAGAAGAACTGGAAGGCATAAATGAATAAAAAAGGAACGCTTTTCTTGATGTCTGAGATATTTCTGCTCATTTGACTTCAGCTAATGCGCTACACTGAATCCATGCAGTGGAATAAAGCTATACTAAGCTTTTATAACATTCAAAATGTTCTTACTTTTTGTCTGTCTATTTTTTCTTCTTATTATTATTTTTTTTATTATTATTATTTTAACCAAGCTACTTCTTGACCTGCCATATATTAGACTCTTGAAAATAAGAAATATTCTCATAAAGGTCTGCTATAGCTTCATACTGATACACAGGACGTTATGCTAATTTCAGCCCCTCTCAGATATGAAAGGCCTGCAGAGGCCAAAGTGCAGGATATCCACAGAATTAAGTCTAGCGTTTGCTTTGAAGCCTCAAATCTCTTCTGAAGAAAGGACTTGTTGGTTATGGTGCTCAGTGATTCATACACTCAAGGCCATAACGTAAAGTCCTGATCTGTATTGTATCCTTACAATTGTGGCATTGGTATTTAAAGTAGTCAGCATTAACCACTTATGCTCTGTGACTTAGTTATTACCAATTGCTAATAGGTTAATATAAATGGAAAACAATGTTTTACCAGTGGGGAAAAATGAAAGGAACCACTGGTGCCACAGAGAGCAAAACATAATTCAAAAATGATTAAAAATGTTTTTTTTTTCACAAATATTTTTTATTTGTTTTTCCAAATACACCCTAAATATATTATGTGTTATAAGTAAGCACAGGTTGTGATACACATGCAAAGAAAAACAGAAAAGTACAAAAAATAAAAAAAACACAATAAGACATTGCAACAAACAGTTATAAGGGCATAGTAATGTGCTATGTCACTTAAGGTAACTAAACCAAACACGTCATGTTGCAAGGGTTTGATTCTTGACACAAGAAGTAGATACACAGCGCTGTCCCTGTGTCTGTCTCTGTGTGAGTGACAGGCTGTTGCTGCCTGAGAAGCACAAGGGGGAGGGGGAAAGCTGTGTCGAAAGCTGTGCACCTCAGACCAGCACAGTTTTGCGCAGATATTTCCAGTTACAGCTTAATTCACGCTTTTAATCCCAGAAATATGCTCTTATTTACCTTTTAAAAAGCCATTTTAATGCCTGACTAAAGGGCCGATTAATGTTGTTTTGCAGTTTTCCTCAGGTTTTGAGTGACACAGCTCTTGTGACGGGCTGTGGGGCTGGTGATGTCATGGGCCCTGCATTGTTTACTATGGCAAAAAAAAATATATATATATATATATATATATATCGTCAAAAAAAGAACATTTGCCATGTAAAATTCTACCAATATTTACCAATATTGTGCCGTAATTGGTTACCATATTTTAGCAGAAAACTCTGGTCTATTAATTAGAGTGTATCATAGCTCTTCCAAATGAAGCAAAATATGTGATCCATGTTTCAAATGATGGTTCAGCTTTTAATTTCCACTGTTTCAATTTCAATTGTAGTAATAAACTGTTTGCCAAAAGAAAATTAAAACCTTTTTTATACACTTTTATGGTAGTCAAATAATGTATTTTATTCAGGTAAAAGGAATGTGGTGTATTATTTCATGTAAAAAAAAAAAGTGGTGATCATGATACTATGTTATAAGCACAGGCTAGTATAAGATAAGGACCAGATACTATCAGGTGAGTACCAGATAGTATGGGCTGAGCACTTGACACTAATAGAAAAACAAACACCCTTCACTGGGCCCCATAGTATCTAGTATTCACCACACAGTGTCTGATACACACTTGATGGTATCTAGTACTCACCTGGTACTATCTGGTGCTCATCTGACAGTACCCAAATGTTCACATTATCTGGCTGAAGTGGCTCAAATCAGATTTTTTGGCTCAATGTGGCTCAGATCTGACTTTTTCATGGCTGTGTGAACGTGCCAAAGGTTACATTCATATTACAAGCCACATAGCTCATGCACAAATGTAAGTGACCTGTATCTGTGTGATAATGATCTACGCGTATAAACATCGCCTTCTTCACCAACAACAAAAAAATGTCATAAAAATGTCAGCTCATATGTGGAGCATCTTTTGCTGGAGTGGAGAGTAAACAGCTGGTCTGAAGTTCATGCTCAGGTCGAGGAGGAGAAAAAAGGCCAGGCTGTTTGCTTTTGCTGTTTTTGCAGAGATGTGTGTGGGTACGAGAGAGAAGCACATAGTGCATGCGCAAAAGCAAAAACACACATGAATACCGATTTGACTGCTCACATTCATGTCGCATGTCCATGGAGATATGTATCCGATTTAGCACCACAAATGAAAGTGACTCAGATATAATTTGGCATTCACACGTTCATACAGCCATGAAAAAATCAGATCTGAGCCACATCACTTGGCATCAGCCTGGTAATGTGAACGTAGCCATAGTGTCTAGTTCTTACCACACATTATGTAGTGCTAACAACATGAAATCTGATAGTATCTGGTGCTGTCTCACATTTACTGAAATGTTTAATGTTTGCTGGGGATGTTTAAAAGTGTAGCATACAAGAAGTACTTTCATTTTCTGCAAAGTTGATGTTTTCACCAGCCCAGTGAACAATTTCTGAGAGCTTATTCAATGATATTTTAAAGCCATAAGCCAACCTGTATGTCACCCAGGAAATCTTCCGTGTGTGCCTGAATAAGAACTTGTGTAAAAGAAGGAAATTAAAGAGAGCTTAGATGGACAGGGAGCAGAGAAAAAGAAAGAGTGGTAATTTACGAGAGCTGTTGAGTTTTCATTCCTGTTTTCAGAGCACAGACGGCAAAAAAAAAGCATCCAACTTGCTGTGAAGGTTTCGCTACGTTTTTTTTTTTCTGTCTGAATAAATTGTACTTGGTGCGAATAAGGCTTTGAGGCGAGATGCTTTGCCCTGGAGTGCAGCACAATTGACCTTGGAGTCTGCGCACCTGCACACTGGTGCAAGTTTTCTTTCCCGTGATGCCCACTCAGAATCAAACCCCCAAGCTGCTGACTGCTGCCCAAACCACAGAGCTCTATTCTGCCCAACTAACAATTTTCTCTTTTTCTCCTTCTCTCACAAAGTCTATGAATGAACGTGTGCACTCTTCTGGCAGCATTCTTCCCTTCTGTACTTATTAGCTCAGTCTGTTCCTTTGTTTTTGTCTCATTGGAACATTTGTTCACTTTTGTTTCAGCAAAGTGGTTTTACACACAGTGTTAGTCTGTCGAAACGATCCGAACATATAAAAAAATCTTTAAAAAAAACACCTCACATTTCAAGTCAAGAGAACTCAATCACATTCTCCTTTCTCGAACCACCTGCAGACAGAAATGATGTCATTCAATCTTTCAAACTGAGGTGTAACCCCAGGCACAGTTAGGTCTCCAACTGTGGAGCTGTCAGAATCAGGCCAGACTGCTGAATCAAAGGGCTGAATGGATCTCTAGATATGAAAAAGCCTTGACTGATCGTAATGAAAGGATATAGAATTAAAATTGGTTGTAAAGTGTGTTAAATTAAAATTAAAAGCAGTCAATCAGTACAGCTACAAGGACACATGCTGCAATTTAAAGGCAATAACGATCAAGGCCAGTCTTTTGAATGCAGAACGTCTGAGGTGAACAAACTAAATGACCTGATTCAGATTCTGAGTACAGACCTGCTCTACCGTGGGAAATCTCTCCACGCACTTCTCCTTCTGAAAAAAAGTACAGTTTTTGGGTCCATGGGTATCAAACTAAATTGCATGCAGTTTAAGTAGAGATGGTAGAGGAGGCTGATTTGTACTGACAAGTGTTTGTGTGTGTGTGTGGAGGTGAGGAGGGGGGGGGGGGGTCAATGCAGGCTATACAACAAGATGAAGATGAATGCTATTTTTTTTTTTTTTTTACAAATTCATACATACAAGATATTGCATGTAAAACAGGATACTATAGGTTTTGGTAATGCTTTATAATACAGCCCGCCTTTTAGAGGGTATGTACTGACCGGAAAAACACTGTACACTACATAATACAGTCTCCTCCCTGTTGTTTGTTGTACTTACTGAGTAAGTACTGTGTACTTATGGAGTAATAACAGTAAAAATCAGGTGAGGTGTGGGTTTATTAACCATTAATATAAAACCTTGTGTTTTCTGTGTATAAATGAAAAAAAAAAAATCTTCAAAATCTCAGCATTCCTGATTGTGTTTTTATAGATATATAAATATTATTGTATTTGTATTTTTGGTCTTGACATTATAAACTATAAGTTTTCTTTTTTCTTTTAACATTTGTTTATTAAACAGGAGTATATATGTATTCAACATTCACAAATAGTACAATGTATCTTCCTGAGTTTTAAATAACACAAATAGTACAGTAACTCACAAACAATAAACATACCAATTAACCTTACACATACCCCCCACCCACAAAAAACTGTCCACCCACAAAAAAAACCACCCACACAACCCACCCCCCTCCCCTCTCTGATGTCATACTGCCATTGGTTTTTGGTACTTTCCAAATAATACAGAAAGGGATGCCAAATTTTATTGAACTTCCCATATCGGTTATTTAGTGTGAATCTTATTTCCTCCAGATGGAAAAATTTGATCATTTCTCTTAACCATAGCTTAATGGATGGGACATCTGTCCCTTTCCAAGCCCTTTGTACAATTTGTTTTGCTACAATAAGGGCGTATGATAGTAATTGCTGTTCTGTTGGGGTTTTCTAAGTGTTAATATAACTTCTGATAGCCCTAAAACTATCAAAATTGGATCAGGATCTAATATCTTGTCTAAAACTTTACTACTAAGTTTACTACAGAGGATGAGGCTATGTAAAGGAGTGGCCTCTTCATATTGACATTTGTCACAGATAGGAGACACCTCTGGAAAAATCTTATGTAACTTAGTTCTCGAATAGTGTAACCTGTGCATAATCCTGAATTGTATTAGGGAATGTCTTGTATTTTCTGAGCCTGTATGAATGCCTTCCAAAGCCTCTTCCCACAGATCCTTCTCTATATGCAACCCAAATTCCTGCTCCCACTGTTCTTTAAAGGTATCAGTGGATGGTTTATTATGACTCAATAGCATATCATAAAACCCTGATATAGCATGATTTAACCAGTCACACAGATAAACTATAAGTTTTCTTCCTGCTCCACCCAGACAGTTTCAATCAAATTCTCATTTTCTTTTTTAAACTCTAATAATACAATTATTAGAATAATAATAATAATAATTCCCTGGAGTGTGACTTGTATGAAGCCTTCATAACTGCCATGAACAATAGGCAAATGATTATATGTTATTTTAAATGAAAATTGCAAAACAAGTTTAGGGAAATTGCATGTTCTCATGTTCTTTATTTGTGCCTATACATTTAAGCACGAGTAGGACCCTAGAAGTATTTTGTATTTACTGATTCATAGAGAACAGTCACACCATAAGTGTTGGGAAAGTACAATTTAGTTTCATTAAGTTACCTATAGTTGTTACCCTCTTGTTCCTGGTTGTTTTTTATTCATACCTAGAGTTGAAGTACCTGTAGGACCCGGTAAGTATTTTGAATGTACTGCTTCATCCACAGAAGTTACACCATAAGTGAAGGGAACTTACCTTCTAAAATGCAGGCTGTATTATAAAGTGTTACATACGTTTTATATTCCAGTGGTTTTTAATTTGGTAAAATCAAAGAAACTCGTCATTTTGAAGCAGTCTCTTATTATTATTTTTGACTGTATATATATTCTTATTTGATACAGCTTTAACTTTTAAGCATTTGTGGACTGCACTGTAAGCTGTGTTCACAGAGAATGATTCTAGAAAAGTTCCTGAGCCCTCTCTCTAAAACTCACTGTCTGTTAAGGAGGATCCACCAGTTTGTGACTTTAATATGATTCACAGAACTTGTGTCTGTCTTTTAAAAAAAATGTCTGTTGAAATCATTTCTTCAGTTCATTTCTATGTTCAGATATAGCAGTAGAAAAAGTAAAAAAAAGTGCTGTGTATTAACATGATAAAATGATTGTTTCTCTTGATTATAAAAAATATAAAATTTCAAAACCATTCAAGCTAAAGAACATATAAAAATAATACACTTTTTAATAATAATACACATATTGCTTAAAATAAGTGAAATTATTTTTTGAACTTTGAAGATAATATCATCTTTCCACTTAACTTCATGGTTGCCCAAATGCTTTTGCACCTTACTATACATTCTGATGAACATATATTAGCACCCCCCCAACCCCCACCCTCTTCTAAAATTGCACTAGTAGTTTTTGCAACGTTTGGATTTCAGTGGGTTTAAGCCTTAATAGCCTCAAAAATCTCATCTGATTTTTATCAGAATCTAAATAACAGTCTTTTTAACAGTGATGTATTCCATTGTTGCTGAAAAAATAAGGTTTAAACAGTCGAGATCACTGATGGGGAAAACTATGTGAACCTCTAAGATAATGATCGCTGGAAAAGAGGAAAATTGCTATCAGGTGTTCCAGTTCTGGCTGGGTTGAGCTTGACCTCAAACACACACACAGAAATCTGAGTTGTGTGACCTGCTCTTCACAGCAGAACTCTAATGGAGTTCAGTGGGGCCAGATCCAAACAGATTTTACAGAATCTCCAAAGAAAAGTTTTTGAAATTCATGATGCTGGGAAGCGTTACAACAGAATTGCTAAAAATCTGAGCCTCTATCAGTCCACACTCCGCCAATTTTTCACAATGTAACAAATCTGTTGCCTTTCTCCATAGGAGTGGGCATCCCACAAAGATCAATGGCGCATCATGAAATCCTCAAAGTGACAAAAACCCCTAGGGTGACAGCTGGGGATCTGCAGGCGTCTTTTCCACTTGATAGTCTGCATTCATGAGTCTGCAAGACAACACGAGTGAAATTCATGAGATATTACCACAGAGAAAACCACTGTTCTCCAAGAAACACAGAGAATTCCATGATGTATCAGAAGCCCAGTCGAGCACAGAATAACAGGATGTCGGTCTGTCATCTTTAACTCAAGAGAGGTGAGATCTGAAACAAGAACAGCTCAAACAGAGAATATTTTAAAATGGCCGAGTCAAAATCCTGCTTACAATGCAGCAGAAAGGCCGAGGAGTGAGGCATTAGGTTAAGGTCACTGTCCGTCAAGGAAGATCCACCAGTTTGTGGCTCTAATATGATTCACAGAACTTCAGTCTAGCTATGAAAAAAATGTCTGTTCAAATAATTTCTTCAGTAATGTTCAGACATGGCAGTAGAAAAAGTTTAAAAAGTGCTGTTAATTAAATATGACAATTTTTTTATTATTATTTTTTTTTTTATTAAAAAGATCAAATTTCAAAACCCTTCAAGCAAAAGTTCATATTGTCGCTGTCCAATAAAAAAACTATATTTTTCTAATTTTCTCTCCAATTTACACGGCCAATTACCCAACCCACTCATTAGGGCTCCCACTATCACCAGTGGTGCCCCAACACCAGGAGGGTGAAGACTAACACATTCTTCCTTTGATACATGTGAAGTCAGACTCCGCCTCTTTTTGAACTGCTGTTGATGCAGCATTGCTGAGTAGCATCACAGCGTGCTCGGAGGAAAGCGCAGCGATTTGGTTGTGATACATCAGCTCACAGATGCCTTGTGCTGATCTACATCACCCTTTAGAGTGACGAAGGGAAAGAGCACCATCTAGCCCCCCAGAGAGAGCAAAATTTCTTGATGAACAGACCAATAGAAACTCTTTAAAATGACCTAAAATAAACTATTTTTACATTGACTTCCATTGAAAGTTCAAAAGGTATTTTCACTCTCCTGCTGTTTTGTAGATGCTTGTCTTTAATTGGACAGTGACTGTATTCAAATTCTAAAGTTTAAGACAAGATAAATATTCCCAGGAACAATAAAAAAATTGAGTTCATAAAGATTTTATTACATGAAAAATATTGCTTGACCTACACACACATAAGCAGTGTGTAATGCATATGTAATGCATGATCAACACAACAATAATTCATCCCATGCAAGCTCTTGAGATAGCAGCAGTATGTGGAGAAGCATTGTCCTGTTGGAATAGTGTACCGGAGTACGTAGTGAGAAAAGGTAGAGCCACTGTTTGCAGAACCTCGTTGACGTTGAACTAATTGACGTCAAAGTTCCTGCAATGGAGGCCAAAGATGATTTAGGTTTGTATGATATTGCACCCCACTGCATGACACCATGCCTTCTGGATGTGAGATGTGTGCCAATAAAGTATTGATCTTGGTTCTGACCATGCTGTATCCACACATGGATTTGTTGGTCCTTCTCCACCAAGACAAAAGAAATGGACTTTTGTGACAGTGTGGCCTGATTACCCACCCAGGTTCATTCCTGTTTCTTGATTCCTTCTGGGTGCAAACTATTTTTTTTTTTTCAATAAAATATTGATTATCATGCAAAAGTACAGATTCTAATTCTAAAGTATTAATATTGTAAACATGTACAAATGGAAAGTCAGATCAGTCAGAATTCTGTATATTTGTGTGAAGTGGATCATTTATAGAAGGATATGCCATTGTGTTAGAGTTATTCCAAAACCAGAGTTCTGTACTTCTACTACCATGTTAATATTTTGCTTCACACGTTTCTGATTCAAGTCACCAAGAGGACAAGAAATCAGGGTGTAAGAACGAGGGTGTTAGACGGTGGGTCACAGTGAGACTTGCAGGACTAGCACTTCAGTGGTAACTTGAGGTCAAGTGCAAAGCTCAAGGGTAAATACAGAAACTCAGGAGGAGGGTGGGGTTGAAGCGTCAGTTTAGATTTCAATGGGACGGTTGTTTAGGATTGAAGGAAAGATTTAGAATATGCCTTTTCTTTTATGAAATATGGAGGGAAGGAAATTGTTTCTCAGAAAATCTAAAGACATACTGTACTGGTGACTTAGCAAAACATTAAACACAAGAAAACATGTAATCACTGCCATGTAAAGACACTGCTCCTCTTGTGTTGTTAATAACTTTTTAAAATAATTGGAGTGTAGCATTTGTTCTTCCTGTTGTATCAAAATGTAATGCTGAATGGATCAACTGGAATTATCTAAAATATTTTTTTACATTAATTCCACTGGAAGACACAACATCTTTTACAAAGTCTTTTTGCGATGTTGATTTTTTTTTGTGCCATTAAACTGTTCAACATGTAGCATGCGTTTACTTAGCGTCGTGGCTACGTCAGCTAACTTAGTTTAATAGATTTATCACAATGGCATTTACTAAGGGGATGGTATCCCATAGATTTGGCCTGTTTCATCTCAGGGGTTGGACCAGTATAAATCTTGCTCTAGGTACGTTAAGGAGGAGGGCTTGGACAGAATTTGCAACATGATACAGTGTACAGGGTAAAAATTGAGTAAATAAAATGTTATAGAGTAGGAGAAGGGGTATAAAATAAGAAAAATAGTTCAACGGGGCTCTGATCAGATAATAAAAATAAACTGTCAAGAATTAAGAAACTGAGAACAATAAAAAGTTTATTCAACTCGTGGCTCATATACACCAATAGGACTGAAACAAGGGTATTTTAGGTCCCTTTTAGAAGGTTTTTTAAACTGAAAATCAGCACCCGAAATTGGCGACTCAGCACCTGCTTTAAACACACTCATTCTGGGAGAGTGCAAGGTAGAGAGTGAAGGGAGGAGGGTGGAGAGAGGGGAAAGAGAAAAAGGTGGGAGGGGTCTTCAGACTCCACAGAATGGCTCAACTACAGGGTGCTTATTTTAACAGGGTTACAAACAAATAGGATGTATAAGTTGTGTGGTGAAATCTTGTGAGTGAGGTTAAAAACTGGCTTGTATTTATTTATTTGTATTTTTTTTTTTTACCATTTTTCTCCCCAATTATTTCTAGGATTATCTACTCACTCAGCTACACTACCCATGTCCCCATTGTCAGGACATTGTGGATGTAGTTTTACAGCTTAGCCAGTGCACTGTATACTGTACACTATATAACTGAACCATGTAGCATAAACAATTTGACTAATTATATTTAGCAAATTAAAAAATATATATATATATTCTCTTTATTTTTACAGCCCTGCATTTTACAGATCAACAGTTGTACCAGATCAAATGCACTGGTTTGCTGCTGTGTTTGCAACTGTTTGGGTTTAAAAACAGGGGAAAACTAAACTAAAGCTATTTATCATCAACAGAAAAAAGGAGAAATAAATGTTCTCTTCCATGTTCCTCTAAATCACAACACTGTTTGGAAGTATCCTGGTGTGTGTCATTAAGAGCACAGAGACAGTGAGCGATTCTGCCAGTTGGACAGGCTGTGTGATGTGATAATTTTATGCATGTTCTGAATGTCGCTGTCACACCGAATATCACGACACACACACACACACACACACACACACACACACACACACACTCTGCGTGAAAACACAGTCATAAAGAAGCTGGTGTGGAAAATGATACCTTGCAGTTGACTGATGGGAACCGAGTACAAAGTGGGGCATCTAAGGTAAAAAGGCAGCACAGTATTGTAAAGCTGTCTCTCTGTGTTTCTGAGATTAATCATTATTTGCTTTATTGTAAATAATTGTCAGTGGATAATACATTTTCAGGCTGAACTGCGTTCATTAAAAACACTTTATGATGATATACCTGGTTTGTGGTTTGCCATATCAACAGAATATCCCTGAAACACTTTTTAGAAGCAGACAGCTGAGTGAATGCTGTAAAAAAAATAAAAAATAGGCTGCTGTTGACAGCAGAACAGCTAAGCTGGTGTGTTCTAAGTTTGAGCCAAGATTCTGTTGTTATGTTCAGTTACATCTGACAGACTGAAAGCAAGCCATTTCCATTTCATCTTCACCATCAAAAGAATGGATGTTTAACCTTGGGGGGGGAAACTATGTATCCCTACAGAAAAATAATTAAACAGTGTTGGTAAAAATGACTACCATATTTTTCGCACTATAAGTAGCAAATAAAAATCGTCAGTGTGCCTTATGTATGAATTTTACCAGTCAGGTTGTAAGGAGCATTAAAGCCACTCCGCTGAAGTACAGCTTAGTTCTCCAGCACCGGGGCTGGAGTAGCATTAGCATTACCTGCTTACCTCTATATCCCCACTCAGAGGTGGATAACACTGCTGGAGCAGCATTAGCATTACCTGCTAACTGCGCTAAGCTGTAGCTCTTTTGACAATTTTAGAGGTGAGTATTATCAGCCTGTAGCCTGCCTAACCCTAGCTAGCGCTGCTGGAGCAGCATAAGCATTACCCACTAATCACGCTAGCTCTTTCACCATTCAGAGGTGAGTGTTATAAGCCTGTAGCCTGTGCATTTACCATGTTAAAATAAGCTATGTGGGATGAACTGTTAGCTTATATCTTGTCCTGGCTTACCAGAACACTCAGGGTTCCTCAGTAAAGAACTTGTTTGACTTTAAAAGAAATTCTGAGGGCGCCGAGTGGTCCAGTGGTCTAAAGCGCTGCCACTATGAGCAGGAGGTCGCCGGTTCGAACCCCAGCTCATGAAGCTTTGCCATCAAGCTGCCGGCGTTAGAGGGAGCAAAATTGGCCCTGTTCCCTCTGGGTGGGTAGATGGCGCTCTTTCCCCACATCACTCCTATGGTGATGTCTGCAGCACAGGGCGTCTGTGAGCTGATGTACAGGAACGGAGTCGCTGCGCTTTCCTCCAAGCGTGCTGGCTGCTCGGCAATGCTGCATCGGCAGCAGCTCGAAAAGAAGCGGTGGCTGACTTCACATGTATCAGAGGAAGCATGTGTTAGTCTTCACCCTCCTGGTGTGTTGGGGCATCACTAGTGATGGGGGAGTCCTAATGAATGGGTTGGGTAATTGGCCGTGTAAATTGGGGAGAAAATGGGAAAAATTAGAAATAAAATTATATATATATAAAAAAAAAGAAATTCTGAGTTAGAAGAAAAACATGACAATACCCGTGTTCCTTGCTAGTGTTGCTTCAAATGTGCCTTATGTATGAAAATAGACCAGAAAATAAACATTCATTGATAGTGCGCTTTATTTTATTTTTTCCGGTGTGCCTTATAGTGCAGAAAATAGGGTAATGCCAAACTGGACAAATGCATGACAGAAAAATAATAATAGGTGAACGTAAAAAGTGATTAAGCTGGGGAAAAATGTGGTTCCTGTTAAGTCTGAAGTCTTCTAAATGCGATGAATAGTCAAAATAATTCTGTTTGAAAGTTTTGAGGGTGAAAAGGCTCTGTATTTTGATAATGACTCTACAGCAGTTTTATAGTTTGTATTCTTCTGTATTCTACAGGATCCGTAAGCCTTCTTGAAGATTAGAAGTGTCTGTGGAAGTCTCAGTTTTTCTGTAACAAGAAAAACCCTTTGTGCATTCAGAAAGAGATAGAGCGAGAGAAAGAGAGAGAGAGAGGAAAACAGACAGACCTTGGCATCTGCTGCCCTGTATACTGCAACAGCTAGATAAAACAGTTCCTGACATTAACAAGCCCACCATGCCAACTTCCCCCACAGCACCTACTGCCTGGCACAGGGGCATCAGAGGCGACGGGATGCACGGAGTAAAGAGCAAGAGAGAGAAAGAGAGAGAGAGGGGGGGGAGGGAGAGGGAGAGTGAAGACGAAGATGTGAGAGGGAAAAAAATGATGTTTCCTCTTGTCTTAAGGGGTTTGAAAAAGGAAAGGGTTATGTGTTACGTGTTTGTACATGCATGGCATCAAGCCCTTGGTCTGTGGAATCAACAGCCTTGAAGTATTCTCCTTTAAGTCAGAAAACACGGGGAGGAATTCCAGCCGCGATGCCTCCGCATGTTGACAGCACTATCACAGCACAGAGAACGGCGTTTCTGCTCCCTCTTCATAGCCGAGTCTGATGCAGCATCATGTTCTCTCATTAAACATTAACCTCAGCCCACAGCCAAAGTTATGGGATTTTGCTTGCACTCAAAAAAATATATATTTTTATATATATATATAAAAAAAGGAGGACCCTTTCAGACTGTCTGCCAGCCTCTAAGTTCTCACAACAAACAGAAGGTTTACTGGCCTAGAGGGAACTCGCTCAAAGCCCCGGCCCACATCGAGCTCCAGATTCCACTAATCAGACCCCCATGAAAAATGCTTACTCGAGTTCCTCTGAGGGAGGCACTGATGAAACCCGGAGAGCAGAGAGTGGCAGGGCCGCGGTTGGTGGGAAGTGCTTAGGTAAACCGCTCAGGGCCACAGTTTCCCCCCACCGAGGGGATGGTGCAACCTGGCGCAAGACTTAAAACTAAAAACACAGGCATATCTTGCTTACAAATCTACATTGTTTTTGTTAAATTACGTCAAAAAATCATCATATGGCATTAGCAACCAAGTACATGAATAGAGACAGTCTTCCTTCTTTGAGAGAGCATTTTGCATCTGCTTCTGCTTCAGTTGACTTGAAGATGCTTATTTTCAAGCACTTCTGTGGAAAGAAACTCAGAAGAGACTCAAAACACACTTATTTGCTGAGTATGTGAATAAATGTTTGAATGGAACTGGATATATTGCCATTATAAAAAAAAATGTTGTGCAAATTCCTGACTATTATACTTAAAGTAGGAGTCAGCAATTCTAAAGAAAGCCTGTTGAGATTTAAACTCCGCCCTCAGATGCTCCACAAGTTCTAAATGCATGGATCAGAATAGCCAAGGTTTGTGTTGTGTGTTATTAATTCTGTTATTAAAACTTCATGACACTTATCATCAAAGAATTGGTTGCAAAAAAAAGTTTCGTACAGAATGATTGTCAGATTGTGATGCTATTCATAAAAAGAGCTACACATACAGAATAGTAATACATGTGTAATGTAACATGGCAGACATGGACAACATGGAGTTGTAGAGGTTCCTAATGATGTCCAGCGATAATCCATCCCATGCAGCTTGAATATTACCACAGATTGTGCCGTAGGGGACTAGTAGAGTGTTGAAAGCGAATCACAAAGTGCTTTACACATTTAAGTCTGGGATAGGTTGGGTGATGCAGCTGCCTATGGCATGATCTGTGTCTTCAAGGCTATCTCTTGATACATGTGGATCTGCATTGTCTTGTTGAATGATTGCACCAGAATGAGCATTCAGAAAGGTATTATCTTGTGAGTGAGGTTGGCCATTGACCAAGTGTGCTCATGGTAAGGTGTGATGTAAATCATGGAAAGTTCATTTGAGATCTGAAAGTAGGGAAATACTTCTTAGAAGGCATGTCGCAGTGGGTGGTAATGATGGTGACCGGCAGCTTCTGGCTAGAATTGTCCATGTGAATGGATATGCTATGTCAGTTTAGTCCAGTGAAATTGATATTGACGATACTAGGTTGAGTTGCTCTCAAAAAAGGTCATTGCTAGGGCTGCACGATATTAGAAAAACATTACATTGCATATGTTCTTTTTTCGATGATATATATCGCGATTTTAAACAATGCAGGGCCCGTGACATCACCAGCCCCCGGCCCCACTCGTGTGCGGTCTCGCATCCGGACTAATCAAGAGCCGAGTCAGCATTGAGCACTCAAACCCGAGGAAAACAGCAAAACAACAGTAATCAGCCCTTTAATCAGGCATTTAAATGGCTTTTTAAAAGGTAAATAAGAGTGTTTTTTTTTGGGATTAAAAGCTAGAATTCAGCTGTAACTAAAAATATCTGCGCTGCAAAACTGTGCTGGACTGAATGCCCAACTATGTGACCCAACCATCACGAGCCCCCTCCCCCTCACGCTTCTCAGGCAGCAGCAGCCTGTAACTTACACAGACACAGAGACAGCGCTGTGTATCTACTTCTTGTGTCAAGAATCAAAACACTGCAACATGACGTGTTTGATTTAATTGCCTTAAGTGACATTGCACATCCCGCATGCGCACATTGCAATAACAATGCTTAAACGATATATCGTGCAGCCCTAGTCATTACTCCTATAATGCAATTGAGTAATGCAAATCCAGTGAGATGATCCAGGATGTGAAAAGTTTATAAGATTGATCTTGTCACAAACAAGGCAGATATAGAAAAGCAGATATGACTTGTTGCTGAGATGCTTTATCCTTAGTCTCATTCCAGTCCATGACCTTGATGTCATTTCCCTTGGTGTTGCTGCTGGCTCCATCTCCCAAACCAGTAAGATAATCCATGTGAGGTTGGTGTTCTGCCCTGGAGCCTAGCCTTAAGTGGACTCAGGGGGCAACGTTTGTCTTTGAAATATTGTTGAAGTCTCTTTTTTCTGGTGTTAAAGAAGATCTCTGTGATTATTTAATAAGTTATCATATCTGCTGCGGCTGCAGCTGTTAGACTAACAGGTGGTAAGTAACATCTTAATAGAAAGAAATACAGTATCAGCAGGTGGAGTGCAACAACTGGAGCTTTCTGCTTTCTCAGTGTGTCCTACTGTGTTTCATATGGGTGTGTTTTTGCTGAGGCAATATAGCATACTTTTAAGAACAAAGGTGAGTCACAGAAAGGTTTGTAATGTTTATAAACATGTTATAAACATGTAATAAAGATGTGAGAGTGTGATAAAGGGATCGCTTCTACCAGGTAATGTGAATGTAAGGCTCTCCATTGGTGTTCCATAAGGCTCAGTCCTTGGTCCTCTTTCAGGCAGGTGGAGAACAGGCCTTTTCAGGGAATAGTTGGACAGCTCTGGGGATCTTGACCACAGCGTGTGTAGCTGTAGCAGCTAGCTAGAAGCTTCTCTGTGTTTCCCCACTAAAAGAGTTCAGTTCATGTGTTTGTAAAGAGGTTAGTGTGTAGTTTCTGCATCTTTAACTATATATCTATATATCTGTTGTGGTGTTGTTTGAAGCTGTGCTAGTTAGCTTATCAATAATATGTAGCTAATATGTAGCTAAATGTAGCAAACTGTATAACTATAACACAAGTACAGATATTTTAGGAGCTCAGCAAGGTTATTATCCCTAACGAAAATGAAAACTGAAAGTGAAAAAGTGGAAAAGAAAACAACGGTAACCAATTTGAACTGAATTGAGAGTTTACAGTGCTCATGCTAGCCACGAAATAACGACAGAAAACACAGATATTTTAGGAGCTCAGCAAGGTTATTATCATTAACGGAAATGAAAACTGAAATTGAAAAAAACAATTTAGTTAACTCAAACTAATAGACTGACCTTCTGTTTATCCCAGGAACTACAGTTATTCACCACAATTTCACCATCTTCTTCGAGAACTTACTGGTCACTTCATTGGCAGAGGCTCGAAGCCTTGGTGTAGTTATGCTGGAGAAGGATAACTAGTCTTTCTCTTTAACATCTGGAGAATTAGACTATTTCTCTATAGGAAAGCCACTCAGGTGCTTGTGCAGTCTCTCTCATCAAGTCAAGAATGTGGCAGCTTGACTCGTCTTCAGTCTTTCAAAGTTCAGTCTGGTGATTCCTTTGCTGCGTTCCCTCCACTGGCTTCCTGTTCTGGCCCATGTCAGATTCAAAGCCCTGACGCTGGCCTACAAATCTCCTTCATACTTGATGGCAGTGGTCAAAGTCAGAAGGGCACCAAGAGATCTTAGAGCTTCCAGTGCGGCTTGGCTCGACCCAACATCCCTCAAAACCCAACGAAAACAGACTTCCTCCGTCCTAGAACCGAGGCGTTGGAATTTACTTCCCCTTTTGACTGGTACTGTACAAGCAGAGTCACTTGTGGTCTTCAAACACAGACTGAAGACTCATCTTTCCAAAAAGTTCCAAAACTAAAAAAAGAAAGAAAAAAAAATCTTCTAGGGTTCTAAACGTTATTGAAGTGTGATGTACCTCTTGATCCTAGTTTCAACAAACTAGCTATGATTAAGTAATCTGTTAGATAGATCATTAGTAAATTAGGGCAATTTATGCTGGGATTCCTCATCCAACGTAGCCCTCCAGTAAGATGAATTATATGAATACTCTTTATATGAATTAGCAGCTCATCAGGAGTGTACAGAGTTACAGTGGGATGGTCATCTGAAATACACCAGAAATACACACACAAAAAAAATTAATAAATTAGCTTTTATATAGCTTTTACACATACAAAATAATACGATGAAATCACATGTTAAACTAAACAGTACTGCATTTTACATATCTGACGCTGAGCTCCAAAGTTATAATAGTTTAAAATGTTTTATTATAATTTAATTTTATTTCTGTTGGTTTTAGTTAGTTTTTAGAGTGGGTTTGCTAGTTTTTATTTTTTATTAGTGCTTAGTTTTAGTTAGTTTTTATTAATTCTAGTACGTTGGGTTATTTGTGAGGTGCAGGATTAAAAAAGGTGTTATGTAATAAACTGGAAGAAACCATTTAAAAAATATTCAGTTACTGTAAAACAACCAACTGTCCACAAAAACTGTAACAGTCCACAAGCTAGCAGCCGTAAGTGCAAAATATATGTAATACTGCTGTTTAAAATAGCCAATAGGACACACATGAACATGAAACACACATCACATCAGAGACCTTAACCTGAGAAAAAATCTGAAGCTGTCTCTATAACTATCAGCAATATTAGCTGCTAATTCTATATTCCACCAAGAACTATATTCGCTACTTCAGTACCAATCAGCTGTGATTATGTATGACTTATGTATTATTTATGTTACATATTTCTGCTGCTTATTCTTACCGCACACACATTTTAGATTGTACTGTGTCAGTACTGCACTGTCCTGTCTGTTTAACTGTCTCATGTTTGTTGTATTTATTGTAGTGTTCTAGTTCTATATTGCAGGATGCATTTTATATTATCTATATTGTACTGCTTGTTCCATGTTGCACCATATAACCTTGTAATTGTATTCAGTTGGAATGACAATAAAAGCCTCTTGACTTGACTTGACTTACGTAAAGCACTTTGAATTTGCCACTGTGAATGAAAGGTGATATACAAATCACCTTGCCTTGCTTTGTCTAGAAAGAAAGCTGGGAAAATGCAATTTACCCCTGTAGTGTATTATAGAAGTTGAAGAGGAAGATAGGAAAAGATGTCTGTCTGCTGTAGAGGTAAAGCACTATTCACAAGGTCAAAGTAGGTGGTTCTTCAAAGCAGGAGTTTCTACTACTAGGCAATGTCTGGCAATGTTAGAGCACTGTGTTAGTAAAATAAAGCTTATTCATTTTTTTGGGATCACACTGGCCGTTCAATTCCATCAGCAGCCGGAGTCCGAGAGAGCACACATGGTCATGCTCTCTCAGAGGTGGGTAGATGGCACTAAAGTTTCAATGACCAACATGAGATTGAATCTCGGATTGAATCTCTGATTATATTATCTACATTGTACTGCTTGTTCCATGTTGCACCATAGAACCTTGTAAATGTACTCAGTTGGAATGAAATAAAAATCTCTTGACTTAACTTGACTCATGTAAAGCACTATAGATTTGCCAAACTGGCCGCTCCATGCCATCAGCAGCCGGAGTCCGAGAGAGCACAAAAGGTCTTTCTCTCTCAGAGGTGGGTAGATGGCACCAAATAGTGTCATGTTGTTCAGTGAAACTTAGCTTTTGTCGGAGCATGCTGGTTACCCAGTAATGCTTGTCGGAGGAGGCATGTTTTAGTCTTCAGCCTCCAAGTGTTGGGCACATTACAATCGATGATGGAAGACTTTATATCGTCGCTGTCCAATGAAAAACAGCAACTTTACAGGAGGAACTTTCAATGGAAGTCAATGTAAAAAGAGTTTATTTCAGGTCATTTTGAAGAGTTTCTATTGGTCGGTTCATCAAGAAATTTTGCTACAGTGTAAGGGACAGTTTGTCTGTTCAAATTATGTAGTAAACTAAAAATCGACAAAAATGAAGATAAGTGTTTTTCATAGGGCAGCAACGATATAGGAACAGAGATGTCATTAATGAGGAGACCAACCACTGATTGAAATATGACTGGGAGTTTTCAAGGATAACGTCCCGCCCTTTAACAAAAATAGCCAATCGTTTTTCTGCATACACAAGTGATCAAGGAGTAGAGGAGGAACAACAGTTGAGAAGCCCCCAAAAAGATAAGGAGATCTGTGCAAGCGCAGTAGCCGTACCAACCAAACAAATGACAACAAATTTTGTGTGTTACAGAGCCAAATGCTATGAACTGTTGATGAGCGTTTTGTTAGATTTTATCAGTGATTTAAAAAATGTTGTTTAAGCTCTAATTTGACCTTTTGTTTCCAGTATTTTTGGTCTCTTTCTATTTGAAAATATAAAAGACAAATGATTCCCAGTTTGCTCTAGACTCACTGCAACCTTAACCAACAAGAAGTAGATAAAGAAATATAGTACCAGGTTTTGGAAGTTTGGACACACCTTCTCATTTATTGTTTTTCTTTTTTGCTTTATTTATTTTCTACCTTGTGTAATAATATTAAAAACACCAAAACAGTTAATCCTCTATGGCATGGTGTTGCTTTCAGGCAACAAAGTACTTTTTTTGATGTTTATTATTATTGTAGCTATTTTATTTCCCCATTTTCTAACTACAACAGTGTTTTTTTGCCTCAGGGCAACATTATGCAGTTTCCATACATATGGAATTACGTAGTAAACAAAAAAGTGTTTGTCCTCCACAATCCTCTGACCTAAACCTGATAAAATGAAATGGTGATTTGAGGTGATTTATGATGAGCTGGAGCTTTACAGCATAAAGGAAAATGAGCAACTATTGTTCAGCACCTCCAGAAACTCCTACAAGATGCTGAGAAAAGTATTCCAAGTGACTTTCCCTCATGAAGACACTAAGAAAACAACAAGAGTGTGCAAATCTGTCCTCAAATCTAAATTTAAAATATTAACAATATCATTTACAATATAATTCCACATTTTGCTCTATAGCTTTCATGTATTCAGTGTTAAATTTACAATAAAACAAATCATAAAAAGAAAGAAAACACATTGAATAGGAAGATGTGTCTAAACTTTTAAATAGTACTGTAGTTGGATGCATAATAATTAAACAGGTTTCCAGTATTATTTACACAATTTTGGGAAATGGTCTTGCAAAAATAAATGTTTTGCATACTGCAGATAACGTCCGATACAATGTTTCTTTAACAAAGTTTCTTTCATCTAAACCTTAGACCAGTTTGGGACATTATCCGTTTGGCCTATTTTAGGTTATAAACAGTTTAAATAGGGGAAAAGTGTTGCAAAGAGGAACAAAGGCACCTCCAGGGCTGTGAGCTTTCACAGACGACTGTAATCCTGATCATACAGAGAGCAAAAGTGTGGAGGAGTCTCTAATTTAACACAGTGCTCCGTCCTGCACAGCATGCAGGAGATGCTATGACCGTTATGGCTGGATGCCTGTGTGTGACTGTGTGTGTGTGTGTGTGTTTGTGTGTGTATATATGATGGAGAGAGTGAGATCGATGGTGACTCTGTGTGTGCATGCATGTGTGTAAGTGTGTGCGTGTGTGTAAGTGTGTGTGTGTGTGTGTGTGTGCATGCATGTGTGTGTGAGTGAGTGATTTTTAACAGCATCTCTTGGCTGCCAGCCATGGACACTGACCGAGTGAAAATCTCCACTCTTTCAGGGGTGTGTAGAAGAAGTATATGTCTGCCTCTAGTCAGATTTCTTATAAACTCAGCCGGGAATGCTTTCACACACTGCAGACAAATATAAATTTCATTCCACAAAGGTTTTTTTTAATGTTATTTGATATATATCACAATTAGTGAGCACCAAACCTATTCATCTGTAAATATTCAACTGTGAATATTTATCCTAAACTATTTAGTCAGAAATATTCATCCGAAAATTATTTAGCCGCAAATATTCATCTGAAAATCATTAGCCAAAAATATTCAGCCAAAAATATCTAGCCAAAAAATTTCAGCTGAAAATATTTAGCTATAAATATACATCCGAAAATATTCAGCCAAAAATATGTAGCCGTAAATATTCAGCCAAAAATATTTAGCCGTAAATTTTCAGCCAAAAATATTTAGCTATAAATGTACAGCCGAAAATATTCAGCCAAAAATATTTAGCCGTAAATATTCAGTCGAAAATATCCAGCTACAAATATTTAGCCGAAAATATTTAGCCGAAAATATTCACCTGAAAATCGTTAGCCAAAAATATCTAGCCAAAAATTTTCAGCCAAAAAATATACAGCCAAAAATATTAAGACAAAAATAGTTAACTGTAAAAATACAGCTGAAAATAATTAGCCAAAAATATTTAACCGACAATATTAATTAGAAAATATTAATTCATAAATATTTGTGAAATTATTCAGCCAAAAATATTTAACTGTAAATATACAACCAAAAATATTTAGCCATAAATATTCAGTCGAAAATATTCAGCCAAAAATATTTAGCTGTAAATATTCAAGCACAAATATTCAGCCAAAACATTTTAGCTAAACATTTTCAGCAGAAAATATTTGGCTAGATATATTAGCCAAAAATATTACACCAAACATATTTAGCTGTAAATGTTCAGCCAAACATATTCAGCCGAACAAGTCGTTTTGGTGGTCAAACGAACTAAAGAAAAGACTCTGTTATCTTTTATACCCAACTTAAAAAATCACATTGCAGTGTTTTCTGAAAATAAGTATATTTTTAAATTTATAAAAAAAAAAACACTGTTAATGAAAGTTATGAAAAAAACATTGTAAAAAATGCAATAGATATTTATGATTAGAATGGAACTGTTAAGTTAGCTTGCTAGCTAGTTTAATGTGTCTTAAAAATAGAACTGCTGAAATAATTCATTATTAAGAAAAAGCACTGCTAGGTAGCTAAATGTATTGAGCATTGCTGCTTTGTGAGTTAGGATAATAGAAACAAACTTGTGTTTTTGTAATTGTAATAGACAAAAATACAGTGCCCAATTTATTCAAAAACTATAAAAAAATTATTTTTGTGTTCGGCCAAATATTTTGTTTAGTTTTCTTTTGTTTTGTACAAATATATTTACACACATCTTCATCATTAGATGAAATGACAATAACACTGAAGAAATAATCAGCTTGGGGTCTGGTGGAGTGCAGATTTACAGGCTGAAGTGTTTAGAAAGCAGACGGAATAATGAGGACAGATTACCCACATGCTCCTGAGAGCTGCTGCGCCTGCATTCAGGAAGGTTATGATGTTAATTGGTGGACATACAGCTCAGAGAGAGAGAAAACAATTAAAAGATGTATCACAGTGGAAGGGAGTAGTGTATTTAATTAAGCAGGATTGTGATGTCACTGTAATTAACAGGGAAATAATGAAAGTCTCATTTACTGTGGGGATATGCTGACTACCCTGAGGAGTTACAGAGGGAGGGAGAGGAATATACACATCGGTCTGGCAGGATGTATGATGATTTTCACTGGGTTGATTGCACCATGAACAAAATGAACCAACAGTGGAGAAAAAGAACAAAAACTAAAACAAAACAGATTTGATGCTCCACTCAAAACAGACCACCAATGAGACTATGAGACTGAATAGGCTATTTTCCATTTTGTAAAAGGAGAAGAGAGAGATAGTCATCACCACAGTGAGGAGATTATTAGTGTAAGTTCATGAGGTTTTTTCAGCTTACATGCTATAGAGCTGGATTTGGAGAACTTTGTGTGATAAATACAAATACAATTAATAAAACATTTTAGATAATTCATTTTCCATATGTATAAAAACATAAAATATTAAGTTTCACCAGCTTAAAATTTCACTTTATGTTTTTAGTCAGTCTAAATTAAGGTGCTGTGAAATGTGCATTGCATGTTCTGCTGACTATCCTTTAGATAGATCAACTTAAAAAAATAAGTTGTGTCTAGTGAGCACAACATTATACAGCCCTGTAAAAAAAACAAGAGACCACTTAAAAATGATGTCTTTCTTTGATTTTACCAAGGTAAAAACCTCTGGAATATGATCAAGAGGAAGATGGGTGATTACAAGCCATCAGACCAAGCTGAACTGCTTGATTTTTTTGCACCAGGAGTGGCATAAAGTTATCGAAAAGCAGAGTGTAGGACTGGTGGAGGAGAACATGCCAATGAATGAAAACTGTGATTAACAAACCAGGGTTATTCCACCAAATATTGATTTCTGAACTCTTAAAACTTTATGAACTTTATGGGTTTTTTTTTTTGCATTATTTGAGGTCTTAAAGCTCTGCACCTTTTTTGTTTTTTTTTTCAGACATTTCTCATTTTCTAAAATGAGAAAATAAATGCTGTAAATGAATATTTTTGGAATTTGGGAGAAATTAACTGAAGAGGTCTCCTATTTTTTTCCAGAGCTGTATGCTATATATGTGTTTTGTTAATTTAAGTTAGCAACTGGAAACTAGTTATTTAGGACTATTATATATCTGTATAATTGTCGGTCATATAACCTGGCACTAATGCAATGCGAACAGCTAAACCTGGCAACACACAGTCACAAAGCACAAAACATAGCAACTTGCTCTTATAGCCTTTAGCACTGAAGCCAAAGAGAAGACAACCTGTGGAGAATGATTACACCCTAATGGTGAGTGGGAGAGTGGGAAGACACACCCAATGAGCAAGTAGCATGACCAACATCAGGTGAAAATCCCTGCAGATTTGCTCAGCAGACCCTGTTTGACTAAACGAGTCAAAATGTGCATGTGCAGAGTAGTTGTTGTGGCCTCAACTAGGGTTTAACTACAATTTATACATTTTGGCAAATAATTACTAGTTAGTTACACCCACTTTTAAAAAGAAACGTTAACATTTTATTTGAGTTCAGTTTAATATTTTTTGTTTAGCTGACTTAAAAATCGCTGTACGAAGAACATTTTATATTACATTTTTTAAAATAATTTTATTTCTAATTTCTTACCATTTTCTCCCCAATCCGCAAGGCCAATTACCCAACCCATTCATTAGGACTCCCCCTATCACTAGTAATGCCCCAACAGCAGGAGGGTGAAGACTAACACAAGCTTCCTCCGATACATGTGAAGTCAGCCACCACCTATTTTTGAACTGCTGCTGATGCAGCATTGACGAGTAAAGAGAGCAAAGCTAATTGTGCTCTCTCAGGGCTCTGGTAGCTAAGGGAAAGCTACATGAACAGGACTCGAACTGACGATCTCCTGATCATAGTGGCAGTGCTTAGCCTGTTGGACCACTAAGAACCTAGAGTTTTGTTTTTCAAAGTGTGAAAGCCTCCAAGCCACCCAAACACTGTTGTTGTTGTAGTTGCTGGAAGAAAAAAAGGTACATCAGTGACTGGTTAAGTTACTTTTTTGCTGTTCTTTGCTGTATGAAAATGTGTCTGAAATGAATTAATCACTCTTGAGAACATAGATTCGCATAGAAGTATGTATATAGTAGTTTAGCCATTCTGCTATAGTACAAACTGCTTTATGGAAATTGCATAAAGTGCCTGGCCCAGATATTGCAGTTTGCATTAGGGGTGGGAATCTTTTACTATCTCACGATTCGATTCGATTCCGATTTTGGGGGCCACGATTCGATTCAAAATCGATTTTTGATTCAAAACGATTTGATTTATAAAAATTTATTGAAAACTTATTGAAAAAAAAGCCTCCAAAATATACACTGGTCCTGGAGAAGGTAATGTGTTACAAAAACAATAAAATGTGCAGGAATGTGGGTCTTCAGTGACAGAGGAATCACTGGGATATCACAATGACGTTAATGAACAATAAATAAATAATAAATAACACTGCTTTATTATAAGGCTACTAGCGGTGGTGTGTAGGTGACGCTGCTGGGCTGATGTGATGATAGCAGTGGAGCGCTAAAGTTCAGGAGCAGCTGCTGATTAACTAGTTAATTTTAGGTCGTTGTATTTCTTCAGAAAGGGGGCAGGAGGTGGAGAAATTAATTCATATTGTCCATTCCTTAATTCCTCTGTGATGGGGAGCTGAAATTAGCTCTGATTAGCTTATTGTTATTTTTCCGTTCCGCCTTAAATGCTGCAGCCCGCTGCCACCTGTAGCGTTATTTAAGGTGGAACTGGAAAGTTAGCTAGTTAGCTAGCTAACAGAAACTGAAACTAACTACTAGCGATCTTTTTTATGCTTGTTATGAAGCATTCTGCCATAAAACATTAAAACTACACGTTAATCTAAGGTAATATAGTGCTTGTTCTGCCATCTTACCGGTGATTCTCATACACCTACGCTCTGTGTGGGTCTGACGGTAAGTTCAAACTGCAGCGGCCACGGTCGCTTTGGGCAGTGGGAGGCGGAGCGAAAAACGCTTCGTGCCGCTGCAGTGTGAACTTACCGTGAGGGGTAGGGCCAAGGGAAGAAATGGGATTGGACCTTAGAATCGATTTTGGGACATTTTAAATCGATTCTGAATCGTAGTAAATGAGAATCAAGATTCTTATGTGAATCGATTTTTTGGCACACCTCTAGTTTGCATACTCATGCTCTCGCTGCTTTTCTTATATTCTCAGTTTCAGGGTGGGAAAATGAAGTAAAACAATTCAGACACACACACACAAAAGGATTTGGTAACTCTAAATGGTGAATGTGTTAGGATTTTGTTTTACAGTGCATAAACACCAGTTCTGTCATACATGTGCTTGTCCCATAAATACAAACCTGAAGCATGCATTGCGCAAAAATGCATTATGAATAGTCTTGAGCTATAATTGAGATATGATGTGTTTGCACAGCTGCACAGTGCTCTGTGGCTAAGGGGTGTGTGCATATGTATGTATGTATGCCTGGGTATATGTGAGTGTGTGTGTGAGTGAGACAGAGTGAGAGAGTGAGAGAGAGAGACAGGCTTTGGTTGGAGGGTGGTGGGTGAGCTGTATGTAACTCACTGTAAGCCCCATAACCAGCAGCTGCCTAATGAAACACCACATATGGAGAAATGACCTGAGGGAAAACGAGATGCACTCCTCCACTCTGCTGTATTTATGAATATTTCCCCCATTACTTGCTGTAGTAGTGTTTTTTCGCACTCTTCACCTCAGGACAGGCACAGCAGCTGAGCACTTTTAATCAGATGAGGTCCGTCCCGGCTCTCCGTGTGCTGCCGTGATAAAATATGACAAGTACATTTAGCCCAGAATGCAAGATGAGGGCAAATGCAAGCTGAAGACCCATGTGCGCACTGTGTGCATGAGACTGAGGGAAGTGGGCAGATGATTGCAGTTAGCTGGGCACTCACCTGTCTGAGCATGTTGCGCATCTATTGCCCGAGGCCCTCCAATGGTTCAGCAGCGGTGTGTTGTCTGGGGAAAACAGTGGGTTACAGTACTAACCCTCCACTAGCTTAGCCCACTTAGGGCACTACCACACGTATAGGTCATTTTCTCTGGTATGAATCACATAACAGGTTACAGTATAGTGTATGTAAGCAGTGTTGGGCACGTTACTTTGAAAAAGTAATTAGTTATAGTTATTAGTTACTTCTCCAAAAAAGTTACTAAATGAGTTACTCCACTATAAAAGTAACTAGTTACCAGTAAACGTAACTATTGCGTTACTTTTGTGTTACTCGCCCCCATAACCAACCCATACATACAGTTTTAGGGCAGAGACAAGGGTTAAGAAACTCATTTAAACTAAATATAGTACTAAATTCTGGCTATCCACAAAATCCAGCTTCTAGCTAACTGGTTTAAGTAAATACATTTTCGTTAATTATAGCTTACAGCAATCCTGAAATCCTAAATGAATAAAAACACAGTATTCATTTGAAAAGGAAATTGTTATTGGCTGATCAGGTACATCAGGGCAAGTTAAACATATATAGTTTTATTTTCTCAAACCTTGATCTGTGTGTTTTGATTCAGAGACGAGTCTTTTTAAGCAGCTATCAGAAACATCTCATCACATCAACATGGTTAGTACAGTTACCTTTCTTTTAGAAAAATCGCCGTATATCCAGATATGTTTTAACTTCAGCGCTGAAACCCGATGCAAGAACTCCAAAACCCTCAAAATCGTCCCCCAGCGAGGCGTTGGGGGGGGGGGGGGGGGTCTGGGGCCAAAACTACTAGTAGGGAAGCCTCCCTACTAGTGGGCTAGTAGGGAGGCTTCCCTACTAGTAGTTTTGGATATGGGAGGTGCTTTAAAAAAGAACTATTGACTATTCACAATTATTTAAATATACTACATGGTTTTACAGGGTTATTTACATTAATTTGTGCGTACTATAGTTTACTATCATTCACAATACTATGCATTAGATATGTTGTAGATATGTAGTCTTACAGACTTTTCTTTATCTTTTATTTCAAAAAGTTTCACCATTTTCTCCCCAATTTTGCTCAGCCAATTACCCAACCCACTCATTAGGACTCATTAGGAGCAGCCAGCACACTTGGAGGACAGTGCAGCGACTCGGTTCTGATACATCAGCTCACAGACACCCTGTGCTGATCGACATCACCCTTTGGAGTGATGTGGGGAGAGAGTGCGTCTTTGCTAAGAAAAAACTTTATAGGCAAGGTAATGATTGAGTTTAATGTTCCATTTTCTTTTTTTACAATATGTCAGTAATTATCGTGACAGTCCTAGCCAGTGTTTTATTACATTTTAATAAAATAATTTCATGGAATCAAATGCTCAGACTTTAACCTTGTATGCATCATTTTCAGAGGGCCAGTCTTGACGTTATGTGGGTCTACTGTGGCATGAACAAAAAACGTATTTGTATCCAGTAGTGAATTCTGCAGAATCCCTGAAATTGAGCAATCAGATGGTGTAACATTTCCAGACTCACACTGTTCTCCTCCCCTAGCTTGTGAGGCAACTCTTAAAAATGAAGGTTCTTCAATAGTTTCTTTTGATTCCATAAGGATAATCCATATTTGTAATAGACATGTGTGAGTGTGATGAACACTCTATTGGTGAAAAGCCCTAAAAAAAGTTTAAATCACATTTGTTATGCATTTTTAAAGCCAGGAATTGTTCACAGCTCTGCTCTTATTTCTTATAATGATGGACACCATCATCATCAAACATATATGCATCCCACACAAATGCCAAATAAGGAAACACTAGTCAGGGTCTGAATCTTTTTTGTGTGATTTAGTGTGATTACTCAAAGAACCAAGCGAATCTGTGGAGTATTCTGACATGCCAGAAGTCATGGGATAGCAGTATGCGCATTGATCGTAAAATGTTACCTTGGGAACATATACCAGTATACGTTCTGAGATGCCAGGTTGTGAGTGAGGCTAAAGATTGGCCAGTGTGCTCATGGCAAGGAGACTGAATTGAATAGAAAATCCAAATATAGTCATAGACTCATACAAAGCTCCCTCATGGTGGAACAAACTACCTTTTACTACCAGAGAAAGAGCATCTCACACTACCTTTAAGAAACTCCTGAAGACAGAGCTCTTCAATGAGCTCTTGCTCTCCTAACACCTGTAACAAACTAACTACTTCTAACCCACTATTTCCCTTTTGGCCTTCTTTAGGCCCTGTCAAAAATATACATTTTAACCCAAATTTCCATGTCCCCTATTTTTTAATGTACATCATTATCGTTTTGGATAAAAGCGACCACTAAATGCTATGCAATGTATTGTTTTAATGTAATCAATATGAATATAAGTATAAGTATAAACTATAAGTTTGATCGAGGTCTTTGTGCCGGATGGACGGAACATACCAATTCCCAAGTCACTTAAATATTGAACATTTCTTGATCCACAGTAGTGTTGCATATGTTCCAGCAATAAGTCATAGAAGATCATTAGCAGCTGTGTTTGGCTGCAAACAAAAAAAAAATGCTCCATGCAAACATAAATGGTACTAGTAATGTGGAATGTCAGAGTAAACAGTATACAGCTCTGAAACAAATAAGAGAACACTTAAAAATGATCATTTACATCTTATAATATAAATTGAAAACCTCTGGAATATAACCAAGAGGAAGATGGATGATCACAAGCCATCAAACCAAGCTGAACTGCTTGAATTGTTGCACCAGGAGTGGCATAAAGTTATCCAAAAGCAGTGTGTAAGACTGGTGGAGGAGAACATGCCAAGATGCATGCAAACTTTGATTGAAAACCACGGTTATTTCATCAAATATTGATTTCTGAACTCTTAAAACTTGAAAAATGAATATGAACTTGTTTTCTTTGCATTATTTTGATTTATATCCTTTTTTGTTATTTCAGCCATTTCTCATTTTCTTTTCTCTCTTATTTTCAATTTTTTAAATGACAATATTTTTATTTGGAATTTGGGAGAAATGTTGTCTGTAGTTTATAGAATAAAACAATAATGTTAATTTTCTCTAAACATATACCTATAAATAGCAAAATCTGAGAAACTGGTTCAGAAACTGAAGTGTTTTTTTTTTCAGAGCTGTATACTAAAACAGTGGGTGTATATAAACCTGGACCATATGTGTAACATCATCATTAGAAGCCATTAAATGCTAAAAGTCGTGTGTAGGTGTGTGTATAGGTGTACGCTTTGGAATCAGAGTGTGCTGCTAAAATGCATTGTTGTATCATTATTTCAGCAATACATCTTTTTTTCCGCATGTAAGAGGGAGCTGATGATGTTGACGACGTGTCAGAGGGCAATATTTTGAGAGCGTGGAGGGGCGAGGCAGATTATGAGCTTTATGTGCTTTATTTTAGCTTTACTAGGCCAAGGCTCGGTACCTTTGGGTGCTAAGCGGAGAGCGGATCTCCATTGTGCTGCATTTGCATGGCTGTGTGTGTGTCTGTGTGTGTGTGTGTCACCTCTCAGACAGCTCCTAGCTTAATGGCAGGTGTTGGCTGCTGGTTGACGGTTCTGATCCTAACGGCGGCTCTTTAAGCAGTTCGCAGCGTGTGGGCGGTTCATTTGACTAATGCCACTTATTTCACTTTCAAAACAGGACGCGCAGCCTATGGAACGGTGCACCGCTGCTGCGCTTATGTTCCGTTAATGGTGTCATTGAGTGGATGTGTGTGTGTGTGTGTACGTGAGTGTGTGTGTGTGTGTGTGTTGCCTGAGGATTCAAGAGTTCCACAGACTAATGTGAAGGCCAGTGGTGCTGGAATGAGCAGCATCGCAGTGGAACTGGTGGGTGTCCCGCGTTTTTTTTTTTTTTTTTTTTTACAGTCACGATGTGTGTGTGTGTGTGTGCGCCAAGCCGCGGGATCCGCGTTTGAGGTGTTCTTTACATAGTCTAGAAAGCATAAACTCGCAGAACGGATTGTGTTGTTGTGTTGTTTATGTCTACGGTTTAGCGAGACCAAAGCACAGGACTGTAGCTCAGCGAGAAAAAAACAGAGCACAGAGAAAAGAAAAGAAAAAAAAAAACACAGAAAAGCCTGAGACAAAGTAAAGAAAAAAATAAAAATGATACGTACAGAAGATCCTTTGAATAGCTTTAATAGTTATTGACCCCAGTGTGTGTTTAAGTTCTCTTCAGTTCCGAGTGTAATTATAAAGTAAATGAAGGGTCGGCTGGTGTACGGCCCCCAGAGCTGCTTGTTTATTAAAAGCATGGATGAATCTTATTGGGAAAGTGTCAGCAGTGCCCAGCAGAAGAGCTTTTATCTTCTCCACTGTGACTTATGTGCTTTTCTCCAATTTCTTCTTCTCTCATTAAGCCTTTTTCTGCTCAGTTCGCTCTCGCTTTCTCTCTCTCTCTCTCTCTCTCTCTCTCTCTCTTTTGCTTGCTCTCTCTTTCTTTCTTGTGTGTGTGTGTGAGAAAGCACTGCTACATTTTTAAGACGTTTGCAAGAGTTTCCTGCTGTGTTCAAATGCCAGCTTGTGGCCCTTAGTGGGCTTCTGTAAATTGGGCTTTTGTATTTACTTCCTATTTGGAACGTGCATCACAGGCATCAGTGTGAACAGAAACAAAAGCGGTGCCAGAGGTCTCCATGCTGCGTAAAGAGTAGATGCATGGTAATGCAATACAAAGATTGAGAAAAAATGGGCCAACTTGTATGTGGTGCAATAAAAATGGTACAAATTTGGGAGGAGGAAAATGAATCAAACCACTTCTTCCAAACAAATGCTCTATAAATGCTCTATATCAGGGGTCTGCAATTGAGTTTAGCAACAGGCTAGATCTTTTCCAAGCCATTAAGTGGCGGGCCAACAAAAAAAAAAAACTTGGAAAAGTTTTGTAAAATGAAGTGTAATGGGATGTGGTGCTACAGACTAGTAGCTCTCCAGCCCAGAGGATTGTTGAACCCAATTGCAGAACAGCTGAATTCAAAGCAGGTAAACCTAAGAATAAAGAAAAATAAATAAACACCGCTCCTCCCGCAGGATCTAACTGTGTCATCAGGGTATACACTGTAAAAAAAAAAAAAAAAAAAAAAAACGTAAAAAGGGCAAATTTCCGGCAGCAGGGGGCGCCAGGAAATGTCTGTAAAAAACCCACAAATATACTGTCACATTTACAACAGATATAAACCTTAAAAAACAGTTATTGTATTTACTATGATTAACAACTATTACCGTCAATTTACAAGAAATTTTCCTTTAATTACATGAAATCTTTTACTTTTATTTTTTTTTATTCTTAAAAAAGTGTCTTAGACTCTTTATAAAACAGAATAATTAGTCATTTTAAACTAACTTGTCCTATGTTTACATAAAATCTTTCACTTTTAACATTATTTTTATTCTTAAAAAAGCATCATACACTCCTTTAAAACGGAATAATTATTAATTATACAAGACACTGTCATATAATTACATGAAATCTCTCACTTTTAACATTTTTTTATTCTTAAAAAAGTATCATATACTCTTTATAAAACATAATAATTATTAATTATGCAAGAAACTGTTCTATAATTACATGAAATCTTTCACTTTCAACAGATTTTGATTCTTAAAAAAGCGTCATACACTCCTTATAAAACAGAATAATTAGTCATTTTACAAGAAACTGTCCTATAATTACATAAACTCTTTCACTTTTGACATATTTTGATTATTAAAAAAGTGTCATACACTCCTTATAAAACGGAATAATTAGTAATTATACAAGAACTTGTCCTATAATTACATGAAATCTTTCACTTTCAACATTTTTTTTATTCTTAAAAAAGTATCATACACTCCTTATAAAACAGAATAATTATTAATTATACAAGAAACTGTCCTATAATTACATGAAATCTTTCCCTTTTAACAAATTTTATATAAAAAAAGCATCATACCCTCCTCATAAAACAAAATAATTTTACAAGAACTTGTCCTATAATTACATAAAATTATTCCCTTTTAACATTTTTTTTATTCTTAAAAAAAGCATCATACACTCCTTATAAAACATTATTTTAAAAGAACTTTCATCCTTTCACTTTATAGGAAAAGGCGAATACGGACAATAGCTCAGGCCGGTTGTGTTTGATCTTAGTTACTCTAAATGTATTTAATGATATTAGTGTGCATGTGAATTCGGATGTTCTGAATCAGTCAGTTTATTGTAGCAGTCGAGCCGCACCGCGTGTTGTTGGACGTGTTGTGACTCACCAGTGTGCAGCAGCTGATTGTGCACAGCGCAGTGACGTGGCTGAGGTGCATTTAATACCGGCGCCCAAAAGAGACAGCGGCGATAATGAGATTACTGTGTGAGTAAGAGCCTGTGAATATAGCGAGAAAACACTTCTTTTAGTGTTCTTAAGCACGATTATTAAGCCTTCTGGTGGTTAAGAAGGAGGGTGAAAAAGCACAACAAATTAAAAGCAAATCAGCAATCATCAGTCAGTAATGCAAGCCTGATTTGCAAACAATGGAAAGGCACATTACAACACGTGCACCTGCGGGACACATCAGGATCCGCGTTTTTCTTTTTCTCCCCAGCAGTCGGGCAATCACTGCGCAGTAATCATGTAATTCACTGCAACAATAGCTCCCATAACATTCATTCACACCGTTACATGGTAGAGAGTTGCGGCAGGAAATCCCAGCGATTGATTCGTCCTAATGTCACATGTGTGTTGGAGTGTATCCTGATTACACATAAAAGGGGTCCATTATGTCCGGCCGCTAACAGATTTAACCTCCAGGACTTTTGCTATTCTGGGCGTATCCTGGGGTGATTCAGGAACTCAGCATAAACTGAGATCCAGAAGGCTGTATGCTGGGGGTGGGGTGGGGATGGGGGGGGGGGGGGGGGGGGTGTTTAGAGGAGCGATTGGTTGCTGCTAACACAATGGCTAATATTACAACCTAATGGTGGATAGAAAGATCACAGAGAGGATTGCAGGTGCTTCACAAATGGTATATACTGTATATAGTCTATATATAGTCTAGTCCAGCTCTTTGTTTCTGCACTTACTCTCCATTCTTTTCTTTCAGCTACACTGAGCAACATATGGGGACTTTTTATTTCTGTTTCTTGGCACCATGATACTTCATTTTTTTAAATGTTGACTCTTTGGCCTCATATGGAGACAGTGCTCGTACCATTTAATCACATTGTAACACACACTGTAAGCCCAGATAAGTTAAATTTAATTAAAGCAGCGCTAGGTAGGATTTCCTTGATTTTTGATCTTTTTAAAGAAGTAAAATTACAGCTTGAAACTCACTGCAGCGCTGCATTGAGGTGTAATAGGAGGGATAGCGGTGCTCTCGTGTCTGTGCCGAAGCTCCTCTGAGCTCAAACCAGACTCTGTAAGTTTTCCAAAGTGGCCGCGACCAACGCTCGCGAGAACTGCGACCTGCTTTCCGACCTTTAGTTCTAACAGCTCTACAAGGACTACTGGTTCATGCTTCACAAACTAACATACAGACACTCTGGCAGAAGCTGGAAAGAGACCGAATATGTCTGTGAAAGCCAGAAAACGAGAAAGAGAAACTAATCCGCCTGAAATATTTATTATACTCTACAACTGTACCTAGTGGAGCTTTAAAACATTCGAGGAAACCGGTTGCCTTAAAAAAGTTAAGTAATGGGTAAAGAAAACTCAAGTTAGCATAACTTACAACATCAAGTTATTACAACTAAAGAGGAAGTTGATTTAACTTTTTTATTTTTGTTATGCTGTAAGCCCGTATAAGTATAGTCTACTTAACTTTTTTAAGGCAGCCGGTTTGCTCATTTTGTAAAGTAATGGGTAAAGAAAACTTGAGTTAGCATAAACTTAAACATCATTATAACTAAAGGGGAATTTGATTTATTTCTAAGGTAGAACAGGAGAATAACTACACACTGATGGTGAGAAGTTAGTCAGAAACTGTTGCACACACCCAGTATGCAAATAGATTGTAACAGAAGACAATGGAAAAGAAGCTTTTAATGGCAACAGACTAAACTCAGTTATTATAAGTTGGTTTAACTCAAAGATCTCAGTTTGAATGTATTTGTGCCCACAAATGTTCAACTAACTCAAAATAGTTGAATATTGTTTAGAAATATCCAACATTACACTCAACTGTTTTAAAACAAGATGGCGGAAATCCCAGTCAAAAGTTTCTACAGCCAGCCCAGACAGAAACATGGGCTAGTTTAAAATTCTTATCAAATTTTATGTTTAAAACTAGTTTATATATTTATTTTGTTTTTGGACTAAGGATTATTTTAAATATTATAATAAACTAATGTCCCCATATGCGGACATTGTTCTTTGCAAAAACAACTTTCTGTACAAGACAAAGTTTAGTTTTTATAACTGCACACCAAGCAAAAGTCTGGGTCTCAGGAAGATATAGAAGCCCTTTGTAGTTCTTCTCTTTCTTTGCATACTTCATTAATCTCCTTTCAGCATGTTCTTCAATCATCAGGACCCCACACACTGTAAAAGTATTTAACTCTCACCAACTTTAACATTTCTGGTGACCCATTGCAACTATTTTTTTAGTTGATCGAATCTAAGTTCTGTGAAATGCATATTTTATATATTAAGTTCTGCTGACATCCTTAGAAATTTGGTCCAATTAAAAAAAATAAAAAATCACTTTATTTTGTTAGTTGGCCTCATTAAGTTTCCATGAAATGAGTTTTGTAAGTTCTGCTGACTATCCTTGAAAAACAACCTAAACAATTAACTTGTGTTAAACTCACATAATGAGCACAACACTATATACTTTTTTATGTTAGTTGAGGTCATTAGTTTGATGTAGTTTATGGTGCAATTTTATATTTCTTGTTCAGCTGACTTAAAAATCACATTAAGGAGACCAATTTTAAATTAAGTATTTTTACAATGCAGGAAAGACCACCACAGAGCAAGTGCAGAGCACTAGTTCCAGCACAACACACAATAACACCTCATACACCACCACCACCGCCCCAATGTCACCAGTGTCGCTGCAGTGCTGAGAATGATCCAACAGTCATGTAATACCTGCACTGTGTAAAACACAGATGGACTACAGTCTGCAAATTGTAGAACTACATATAGACGCACTCCTATAGGCTAAAGAGGAGCTGATAAAATGTACATTAACTGAGGAAACAAGAAAGCAGTAACAGTGTTCTGTCTAGACTGCAGTACTTTATGTGTAAGACTGTAACACGTGTGTGTGTGTGTGTGTGTGTGTGTGTTCCAGTGACTCAGAAGAAGCAGAAAAAGATGATATTGCTCCACATTTGTGGAATAATTTATGTCAGGAAACAACAGAGTGTTGACATCTGTCTGCCGATGCGATTCGCTATTTAAGCTTGTCTCCGTGAGCTGTTCCGCCCGCACGTTCCTCCCACCGTCATACCCCACCTGAGCGGATCACAATATCAGGCTTGTGATTGATATTCAGGGCATGGCACCTCTTACTGCCAAAATTGCACGTCTAAACAAAAAAATGCAAGCTATTGAAATTCAGATTCGGTCCTGGCCTACTTTTGGCTCATATACATTTATATAGTTGCGGGGAGGGAGTGAGGCAGGAGCTCACGCACAGGGACTTTAGATATTATCTCATAAGTAACTATGTGCCAGGGAGAACCTCTTCTGTTCTTTTAAAGCGCGTTGCGCGGGGGGGATATTGAGGGACGCTGCCAGAGACAGGCAATCTAGATAATAAATTTTCCCCTGTAATCAGCAATTTGTTTGCGAAGCCTTGGCAGAAGCAGCGGTGGTAAGGAGGGTTTTTAATACAAATCAAAAGATAAAAAGCCACTTTTAGTGAGAGGGCTCTTTTTCTACTCCAGAACGAGGAAGCAGCGGCGGAGAAAGAGGGTGAGGAGGGGGAAGAAACCCTTTTTGTTATCTGTGATAAACTGCAGAGGTGGGAATCTTCGAGCACACAGATATCTGTCTTTAAATTGTCAAGGGTATCTGATTTCAGAGCTAAGATCATATTGGAGTGAGCCAGGAACCCCATTGCAGTTTATAAATGGCCTTTTTCTTTTTTTTACAGGCGTCTATTTTCAGCTCAAGTAGGTGAGTGAGACCTCGTCCACGGAAGTCTGGACGTTTCTGAAAATGGAGAATTTTTTTTTGTGCTCTGTCTTAGAAAATGGAGATTTTACAAGGAGCTCTCCACTGTGGAGAAATAAAAAAAAATATTCTGCCTGAAATGATTTCTTATCGACAGGTGGGCAAGGAATCATTTTGAAAACACTGATATTACGACTCTGTCTTGCACATACTATAGTGTTTGGTGTTTTACCTGTGCTGAGCTTCATGGTCCTGCATACAATACATAATCGATGACCAGAAGAAGAAAGAATTGCTAAAGTTAAATACATGTTAAATACATCCATTACAGTTATAGTATAGTAATATCATACTATAATTTAACTTTGTACAACCACTGTTTTAACAAAATGCTTAACTTATGACTGGTTTACACCATTGCAACAGCACATATACAGTGTTTGGACAATAAAACTGAAACACCTGTCATTTTAGTGTGGGAGGTTTCATGGCTAAATTGGAGCAGCCTGGTGGCCAATCTTCATTAATTGCACATTGCACCAGTAAGAGCAGAGTGTGAAGGTTCAAATAACAGGGTAAGAGCACAGTTTAGCTCAAATACTGCAATGCACACAACATTAAGGGTGACATATCAGAGTTCAAAAGAGAACAAATTGTTGGTGCACGTCTTGCTGGCGCATCTAAGACCAAGACAACAAGTCTTTGTGCTGTATCAAGAGCCACGGTATCGAAGGTACATACCTGTCAAGTTTTAGATTTACAAATAAGGGATATTTTCCTCCGTCCGCTTAAAGCAGTCCCACCAGCCCAACGAAGGTTCAGTATCCCTTTTCTTAAAAAAAAAAAAAAAAAACATGTCTTTTTTGGCATAAATTTACTCTTTTATATGATTTTTTATTTAATACATTTTTAATTTAACAAAGGGTGCACAAATTCTGCAAAATGACTGTTGGTGACCTAAAAATAGTATCATGAGCTTTTACAAAAAGGACGTGGACTAGATGTTCCATCAGTAAAAATTTGTCCTAAGGGGACTACACAATTAATATTTTTTAATTAATACTTCTTTCTTTTGATCACTCCACCCCTGATCAGTTCAGTTAATTTCAGTTAACCTCTCGACATTTCTAGTTAAGCTGAGTCACAAGCTGTAGTTTTTTTATTTTTAAAAGATTTAATCTGTGGGTTTTGATTCGGAGACGAGTATTTTTAACCAGCTATCAGAAAAATCTCATCCCATGATTAGCCTACCGTTACCTTTCTTTAAGAAAAATCTCCGTATATCCATCAGCTGCTAGCCGCCTGAACTCACAGCGGGGGGCGGGGGTCTTCCCCACACTGACCCTCCTTTGCGCTCCGCAAAACCAGCAAGCTCAAGCAGATTGGCTGTTTCTCCTGAAAGGCGGGACTTTCTCCTTGAACCGGCACCACGATTGGTTAAGAGACACAGAGCGGTCAGTGCCCTGTCTCCTCAATAATAAAGTTTTTAAAATTTTAATATAATACGGGAAATTTACGGGAAAATACTAATACGGGAGGAAGGCGGGAAAGTAGAGTAAAATACGGTAGTTTCCCGGCCAAAACGGGAGACTTGACAGGTATGAAGGTAACATATGCATACCACCAAGAAGGACCAACCATGTTCGGGTGCTAACCCGGATTGTATCCAAAAAACTTAAAACAACAGCTGCCCAAATCACAGCAGGATTCAATTTTCACCTCAACTCTCCTGTTTCCACCAGAACTGTCTGTCAGGACAATAAATATTGTGGTCTAAAACCAGGTGTTTCAGTTTTATTGTCCAACCCCTTTATGTGTGGCAAAGCTTAGCATTAATTTTTTGTAGTAGATCTGTAAAAAGAATTGCAATTGCACTGCCATGACACTTGTCATATAGGGCCTTCTACATTGAATGTGGATGTGTCAGGATTGTTGCCAGAGTTGCTTGTGCAAGATGCCAACAGTCACAATCATTATCTACTGCGCTGTCTACTGTAGGTAATGTGGTAATGCCTTCTATGACATATTCCTGGTAAAAACTGCAGATCAAAATAAGTTACAATTCCCAAGCTATTGTAAGCAGAAATGTAAGATCAGCATAGTTCTGGCAGGAGACTCTAATGCTATGTTAGCTTATCTTGACCAATCATCAGCTTCAGCCTGCCTTTAAAAGACACCTAATCTGTCGTCCTTCTTTTAGAAGCAGCCGATTCACATTTCCCCTCCATCCTCCCCACCACCACCAGGTCGGTCCAATCCAGTCACTTGGGAGTCTGGCTCCGCCCCTGCCTTCTGCACATGAGGAATGTTGCTTTAAAATAAAGACTTTTACTATAAACATTGTTTGCGGTGACACTGTAAAGAATCTGTCTACATTAAAAGTTCTTCTTTTGTATCCTTGCCTCTGGAGTCTTCAGCTAGAAATGAAATCTCCTATCCATTTGGCTTTGGCTTTGTCCCAATAATCAAGCTTTGCCAGAGGAGTCAAGTAATGAAGTACAAATTTTTCGTAACCTTAATTAAGTAGAAATTAACTTATTTATACTTTTTTCGGAGTAATTATTTTTTTAGACAACTTTTTACTTCTACTTACATTTTCACACAGTTATCTGAACTTTCTGTTCCTTACGTTTTAAAAGTAATTTTTTTTAGTCCTGTTTTATTTCAGCTTATTTTCATTCCAACTTCTCATTGTCCTGATAAATCTCTCCATCCAGATAGAGTGAATTTGGTTGTGGTTGGATGAGAAGTGTAAACATACAGTATAAACATACAATTCCGACACCCTATTGGTTTACAGAGGATCCTTCACACCTGCACGTCACATCACACTCCGGCAAAAACACAGCAGACGTACAATATGTAGTCATCAGACTTGAGCTCTCGAAATGTCCCTACTTAGCTTCATTAACATATCTGCATTGTACTAAAATTCATACATTTTTAATCTGCATATATGCAACTAAAACTGAAGGTAGCCTAGTGCATGCCAAATTTATCAACATTGACATTTAAATATAAAAGTATAGTCATTATGACTTTTAGGCCTATTTTTGTGCTTAATGGTATTTATTCCCGATATGTTACTTTTACTTTTTTTGTTTAAATAGTTTTGAAAGCAGTACTTGAAGTTGATACTTCATCTTCTACAGAAGTATTTTAAACCCTTGTATTTATACTTTTGACAACTCTGATCATTCACTGACCAGATTTTGACACTGTACCTAGACTTTTACTTACTAAGTATCATTTTTCTGTACTTTTTGACCACTGGGGTTAATTACATGCACATGTAAATTAGCTTCGTACCTTCTGCTCACACCATCAGCCAACATTTGAACATTTGAATTCCCTGGCGCCACTGGTGAGTTTCTTAATATGTCTACACTAGTTAGCATGCCCATGTGGAGCCTAATATATGGGTAGCCCAACTGGGAGCCAGAAAGTTTTGTTTATTGGATTCATGTTGCCTTTACATATGGATGGATGTCAGTGGTGGGATCAGGAGCAGTTAAACTTGGGCTCCATCTGGGTTGTACACTGGACATTGGGCCTAGATGGAAACCAGGAAACCATGTGAGATGGGGAATAGGCTGTAATGATGGACCCATTTAGGGAGCCCAACTTCCTGAAGTGCCCTGTAACATATAAGCCCCTGAAACCCACCTAGCCCTTGTTCCACCAGTGTGAACCCAACCCAATGCTGGCAACATTGCAAGTACTCGACATAAAAGTTGATAAAAAAAAAAGTTACAAATTTGGGTATATTTAGGTATATATGAAGCAACAAAAGCTGAGCCATATATACGCCTGGTTTCAGCCTTGTGTAGAAAAGAGGCTCTCAAGTGTGTAACTAACGCAAAGCCTGGAGTTCAGCGGGCTCCCCTGTGTGAGCTCAGCAGCCAGTTCAGGCATGAGCGGCCAGTCGTGTCTCCGTGAGGAGAGGCTGAGTTGGAAATTGCTTGGCAGCCGGGCTGCCCAAGTGAGCCGCTCACATTCGGAGCACAGCTGGTGTGTGTAAAGGCTCCCTAACCCGCATCGCAAGAGGACGGTGCCTGTGTGTGTGTGTGTGAGAGAGAGCGCTGAAGGTCGGCTGGCAGCATGCATGACTAGCTATGATGAGCTAATGATGCTGATGGTGGTGAATGAGGCTCTGGTCACGATGAGTCTGCCGCTGTGTGTCACCCCTCATTGCTCACAGTACCTCACTGCATCTGCACACACACACACACTCACACATTCTATTACTTTGTCTTGTCAGTCCCTTCCCAGCCCAGCCTGGACCCCCTCTGACTTTTAAAACTCTGCCCAATGTGTGTTTGGAGATACTGAGGAATCTATATGTGTGTGAGTGTGTGTGTGCGCTGGTCAGTGTGGTAACACTTTATTTTAAGGAACACAAATTAGGCACATATTAATGTCTTATTATTAGCTTAATAAAGCCTTTATTAGACATTTATAAATTATTTGTTCACTATTATTAGGCTTTATTCTGTGTAAGTGTTATTAGTGCTTAATTAGGGGTCTGTGATTGATTTAATATTTATTCAGTTCTTTTTTTAGTGTCTAATTAGTGATGAACAGAACCTCACTTTAGAATAAGGTTCACATCTTGGTCTATTAATGAATTATTAAGCCCTTATTAACTCAATACAAAACTCCAGCACAGGCATAACCATGCCAAACTCACACAGATCAAATGTCAGTTGTCAGTTTCAGTAACGAGTAATCTAACATGTTACTATTTCCAATCCAGTAATCAGATTAAAGTTACTTATTCAAGTCACTGTGCGTTACTCTCTCTCTCTCCACCTCACACACATACACCGCAATACCTTCCTCAGCCCCCTCCGCTCTCCCCCAATCACACGCGTCTCGCTTCTGTTAATGAGGTACAACCATTGGTTTACTCACTGCACTGCCCTGTCTCTCTCTCTCTCTCTCTCTCTCTCTCTCTCGCGCGCTCGGCGTGTCTTTAGTTTCCGTCCATTCTCATTTTTCCGCCAGGTATCTGGCTCCCTATCTCTTTATAAAAACTTTTTTCCCGGCCGCGTCCCAATTCACTAGCCAGGGCAGTGGTCTGCACAGACCTGATTGGCCGAGGAGAGCGTTTGAAGATTTTACACCGCACGTGATTGGTCTGCAAGTTTACTGTGCCGCAGAGCTGGTATACCGTAAAGACAAGAAAAGTTCCGGTGCTTTAAATAAACGCTGTCAAAATTAAATCCTTCTCAGTAGTTTATCGGTTTGGGTCCGCATTGGACAACTTCTGGGTCCGGACCCGGACCGCGGTCCGAATATATGTGATTCCTGGCCTAGACCATATACACGGTTCTGTTTTTATAAAACCACTCCTTGTTGCCCTGCTGAGAACAACAGGTTCAATGTTAAGATTTACAGTGTTAAATATGTCAGGTCAAGAAATACTTTCTTTATTTTATATTTTTTTATAAAAACAAGTATTTATATTAAGTGAAATCAAGAAAGAACATATTTTATTTTGCGATAAAAAATATTTATGTTAAGTTAATTCAAGAGAAATGGTCTTTTACTTTTATAAAAAAACTTATTTTTTCAGGAAATAGTTCAACTTTAAATGTCTAGAGATACATTGTTGCTGTAAAAAATGCATTGTCCAATAAAGGGAGTATTGGCAAAACTGGTTATAATGTTTATGTTAAGGCGGCGGGAGGTAGTGTCTGCAGCTGCTGAAAGTAACTAATAAAGTAACAAAGTTACTTTTAAAAGGAGTAATCAGTAATCGGATTACTTTTTCAAAGTAACTATACCATCACTGATAAGAACTAATACAGCCATTATTAATCATTTCCACATAACAGACCCATAATTAAGTCTAATTAAGGCTTTATTAAGGAAGTAATAAGGCATTAATAAGAGTGTTCCTTAAAATAAAGTGTTACCGTTTGTGTGATAAAAATGTTGTAGAAAAGCAAAAGTGTTCACTCCTCAACTATACTTACCCACACACAGTTCTCCTAAGGAACTCAGCAGCCACTCCGGCAGTCATAAATAATTGAATGCACAAAAGCATGCATTTTTATATTGTTCAGGTCACTGTGTCTGCGCAGATCCCCACAGCGAGCGACAGCTTTTCCTACTTGTGACTCTACTGTACTGACAAGTACTGTATTCTACTGTAACTCCTTTTACAAGCTGTGTATTTTATTTAACCAATGATTCTGCCTGCTGTTTCTTAAAAAAGAGTCTCAAAGAGTGTCTGTATTGTTGGCTTTTAGCCTAGCACCCAAGCAGCACCATCTTGGTTCATCGGCTCCCCACCGCGGCCTCACATCTCCCCTGATGGTGCTGTAACAAGTTGCCTGGTGTTTTTAGGGCATTTAGCCTCTTTTTGGCCTCACTTTCATATTCTCCAGCAGAGAAGTAGATGTTGAATTTAGCCTCAAGAGCTTTTCCACTACTAGACTTGGTGTATGTACATTGTAGTAATTATTTACTAAACAAAAAAAAAGAAGTGTGCTTACTTAACAAGTGTTACTAAACAAACTAGAATATATATATATTTTTTTTATTTTACGTAGATTCTTCAAAGTAGGCACCTCTTGCTCAGATGACACCTTTGCACATCTTTTTGAGGTAGAGTCACCTGGAATGGCTTTCAATGAACAGCTGTGCTGAAGTTAATTAATTGAATGTCTTGCCTCTGAGCATCAGGTGTAAAGTTGTGAAGAGGTAGAGTTGGTTGGTATACAGTGAAAGGCTCTATTTGAGTAATGTTCTAATCCGTATTATATTATGGCAGTACTACTCAACTCAAGTAAAGAAAAAAATGTCTTTAAAGGTCTCATTCTATCATTTTTTCATTCATTTTAAAATGTCTAGTTGTGGTCTCTGGTATGAATGAATGCCATGTGAGCTGTTTTTAGTGAAAAAAAAAGTGCTCCGGTGGTGTTCCAAAGTCAAATTCTAACCATTTGATCTATAGCTCTGAAATACTGGACAAAGCATAGAACACTAATATGTTATTTGCACAAATAACACAGGAACAAACTCGCCCTGGTCACAAGCTGAGGTGGGGGTGGCCATAAACTAACGAGTTGACTTAGACACGGTGCTTTTTGTTTTTTAAATGAACTTTATTAGAAATTTAAACACAAACAAGCATTACAACAAGATGAAGAAATATATACAAAACAGCAATTCACATTCAATAAAAATTACAATTCACACATATACTATACATACCTTCTCATAATTGCAGGAGTGTCCATGGGTGTTTGTTCTTGTTCCTTTTGTCAATTTTTTTGAGACTTTTTAGTTTGCATATAACCTTGCATTTGATTTATAAGTATTTTACATCTCGTTTTCCACAATTTTGCAATTTACAACACAGATTACAAGCCAATAAAATTCTCTGGTATTTTGGAAGATTTTCATTGAATACACCATATAAAACAGACTTAAAGTTTACATCAACATTAAAACCCATCTGTTTTAATACTACACCACAGTTCTTTTGCTGTTTTGCATTCTAATAAAAGGTGTTCGAAAGTTTCATCGGCATTGCAGTTAGAGAAGGGGCAGACATTTTTAGTGACGTAGCAACTCCATTTACTACACATCTTACAGCTAACACTTTCCAGCCACATTATGCCCCAGAGATCTCATTTGATTTTAGATTTTTTGACAACAACCTTATATTCATATATATACCTGTTCACATATTTAATTGTATATATTCTTATTTGTGTGTTTTCCAATCCATTTTTAACTTTTTATATTTTTCAATAAAGTCTCCATATATTAATATATGGAGTGCTTTTCCTGATTTTCAGATTTTTTATTTTACTAGCTATACTGCAGACAATGGAGGTTAAGGAAGAGTTTTATGTGCAGCATTATGTACAGCTCAGAGAGACCCATAGTATTTCACAAAGAACAAGAAGTTGGTCATACTGAGCGGGTCGACCCGAGGGGAGTCTCGGTTCCTCCTAAGGTTTCTTCCTTCTAATGTAAGGGCGTTTTTCCTTGCCACTGTTGTCACCACTATAATTGGCATCTCTGTGGTGCTGCTCATAAGAAGCGTGGATCTGTTCTTCTCTGTAAAAATGATTTGTGACAACTTACTGTTGTAAAAAACACTATATAAATAAAACTGAATTTAATTGAATTGAAGAAAACGGGGGCTTTAGCGGAATGAGACCTTTAAGGAATGAAGGTCAGTCAATCTGAAATATTTTAAGAACTTTAAAAGTATCCTCAGTGTCACACCTTAGCCGGTGTATGTCTAGTGTCTTCCCCTTTTTTGGGTCCTTCCTGCTCCTGCCCTCTTGTGTCCCTAACCATGTGCTTTTTTGAGCACATGGCATTGTTTTGGTTTTTCTTCTGTCTCCGCCCCAGCCCCGCCCTAACCATTAGTGTTGTAACCTCTTGTCTCATTTGTAACCCCACCCCCTTATAGCTTCCACAGGTGTCCCTTATGTTTGCCTGAGTATATATACCCCATGTGCTCCCTTTGTTCTCTGTTGTGCTTTTTGTTTGGCCGTGTCCTGTTATACCTTATCTAGTTCCTATTTATCTGTGTTTTGTTTAGTCTCAGACCTGCTGTGTTTTTTTTTTTTGTCTTCAGTGTTCCAGGTTTGCTGTATGTAGTTTGTGTCTTTTGTTTGTTATTGTTGCTTGTTTGTTTCAGTCTTTTAGTTTATCGTCTGTTTCATAGTGTTTTGTTTTTTTAGTAACTTTTTCTTTATATTACTCCCAAGTGTTTTGTTCTTTGTTAGTTAATAAATGGGAAATAAAGAAGTCTTGCGTTTGCGTCCTGCCTCCTCTACATTACGCTCAAGTGTAGTCGAAAAGACCATCAAAACTCTGTGATGAAACTGGCTCTCATCAGAACCGCCACAGGAAAGGAAGAGCAAGAGTTCCTTCCTTGTTGCACAGGATAAATTCATAATTCAGTGTTTATTTGTTGAATTTGTTGAACAAACTAGAATAGGTTTTATACTTTAGATTCATTTAGTAAAGTAAACACCTCTAACTTTTAAGAACAGATCTGCACACTGTTGGTATTTTAATCTCAGTGTCTTTGTGAGGTAGAGACACCTGGAATAGTTTTCTCAGCGTCTTGAAGGTGAGAAGTTTCTGGAGGTGCTGAACAATAGTTGCTGCTTTTCCTTCACACTGTGAAGCTCCAGCTCATCCCAAAGCACATCAAATCACCATCGCATTTGTTCAGGTTTAGATCAGGGGATTGTGGGAGATAAATCTTTTTTTCACTGTTCACTACATAATTCACTACATAATTCCATATGTGTGCCTTAAATGTTTTGGTGTCTTTAACTCTAGAACGCTAATGCTATTTTTTTCGTGTGACTTTCATTGTGTTGCTGCTGTTTGAGCTTCATGGGACTTTTGGGGAGCTTCAAGACACATTAATGTCATTAACGTTATGGTCGATTCCCTCCTTCCATCTATGTTTTTTTTCTGGAGGCGTGTGTTCTGGCGATTTTTTATCTGACGTTAGTGAGAGAGAGTAACATATTTTATGGGTGTAATTTACCTAATGTTACATGGTGTTTGTGTGTTTAAATCAGACGCTCACGTGTCCCAGTAATCGGAGGACCAAGGACCAAGTTCCCAGTAGCATTTTTTTTTTTTTGTTAGAACATTACCTGTTAAGCATTACCTGATTTTTCAATATTTTTTCTGCTTTTCATAGGGTCATCCATGGTACCTTTTTTTTATTTTATGTCTAGTCAAGTCAAGTAGTTTTATTGTCAATACTGTTGCATATGTACAGGACATACAGAAAGTTGAAATTACGTTACTCTCCTTCCCAAATTTTACAGCAAGTACAGATAATAGATATAATGAAAGAGAGAATGGGAGACAAATATACACACATGAGACAGAAAACAAGGTGCAGTAGTGGTGTGGGTGAAATAAGATATATGATATAAAAGAGTAGGAGACACTATGTACAATACAACAAGGACATAATAGACATACGTAAGACTGAAGACAATATAATTGAGATGGAATGACAGTATAAATTGGACCCATATAACAGTAGTGCAAATATATAGTATATGGTATATAGCTTAAGGCTGGTAAAGTGTATGAGTGCGTAAAGTTCTTAAAGTTCACAGTTCTTGGGGAATTAAAGTGTGTATGACAGTGCAAGTATGTGATGCTGTATGTTGTAAAATTAAATAAGGGCTCCAAAACTTACCCATCTTTAGTGATGGTGTTACTTAATTTCAGTGATGGCAGTAACGGCATTGAAATAAACGTTACTAACGACGTTACTTTTTTCAGTAACGAGTAATCAACTCCGACACCCCGTTACTGCATGTTACTTTGGCAGCTCAATGATTTTTTTTTAACTTCGCGCATACAGACAAAGGCGCAAGTGTGTGTGTGTGTGTGTGTGTGAGTCACAAGGGAGAGGAGGATGAGACCAGGGTTTCTCTAGGGGTCCGCAGGCTCATCCTTAGAGGGGGATAGTAGTCTGTAGTGAGCACCTTTAATCAGGGATCTCAAACTCGCGGCCCGCAGAGCGATATTTTGTGGCCCGCGACTTGAAATCTTAACATACGAGCCTCAAACACACACGGAGCAGCTGCCTTTTAACCACGGAGGAGAAGCTGAAAACAGATTTATAGAACTATAGATCACAGTGAGGTTGATCAAAAATCTTAAACTTACGAATTACTTCACCTGTTGCTTCATTTGAATAAAAAAAAACGTCACGGATACGCCCACACGGCGAGCCGTGATCCGGTGTTCTGTCGAGTTGTGCTACCCTGTCAAACCGTGCTACACATATGTGTATATTTAAAGGAAAAAATACAAAGGAAGCACAATATTAGTGCATTTCCAGTAAGAAGTTCATGTACTATACTTGGAAAGCCTAAATCACAGTTTCAGGGCAAAGTTATGGTAGCAGTTTATTATACTCTGTTTTTTTTTAGATATTTTATTATTATTATTATTATTATTATTGTTAGGGGGCTTTTAAGTTGTAAACAGGTGGGCCGTAAGGTAGAAAAGGTTGAGAACCTTATGAACTATATGTTACACAATAGTAACACAATAGTAACACAATATTTACTTTTAACTAGTTACTTTTTTAGTGGAGTAAATCCGTTAGTAACTTTTTTGGAGAAGTAACTACACACTTAGAAAAGTAAGTACAGATTTGTACTTAAAAGAGTACAAAGCTTGTCGCTGGGGCTGTACCTTATATTGAGGTACAAAAAAGTACCCTTCAGTGAAAGTCCTTTTTTGTACCCATGTTTTTATGCCAGTAAAGATTATCATCAACTAAATATCAAGTGTGTCAAGAACTTCATGATGCAAAATTGTCTAGCTCTCAAATAAAAAAATGTGCAATTAAAATATATATAGTTCATTAGTACAGTGATACAGAATACAGAATGTACTTTTTGACTGGTTAAATTGTACAAATTTGTACTTACTGCTGCTAGGAATGACTTTGTACTTCAGAGGGAACACATCTGACCCTGTAAAGACCAATATTGTACCTTTGAGGGTACAACTATGAACAGTGTACCTTTAAGTACAAATAAGTACTCCTTTCGTACCTCTGTTTTTTAGAGTGTATTACTATAACTAATTACTTTTTCAAAGTAACGTGCCCAACACTGCTTATTTTAAAATTGGTGTTCTAGGGTTAGTATTAATTTGCGATCTAGAACATGAATTATATAAATATAGATAGAAAAACGTTAATGCGATGTGCCAGACTGAGCACAGCTTCAGTGTTCCAACAATATAACAAGTGTTCCACTAAAAGTGTAGCCAGAGAGCATTAATTAAGGCAGGACTTGTGTTGAGACACTCTTTGGGGCAGAGAGAACAGTGTAGCTGGAGACCGTGTGTTCTGTGCAGCAGACCATGATCAGATCAGCCCATGCTTTATTCACCGACTCCACAGCCAACTAACACCACTGAGATTATCCAGGCTCAACAACAAAGAGCCGCTCGAGGTACCCCAGCGCCATCATCCGCGGCCCTCTGTGATGTCGCCCATTTTCATTCCCTTATTTTCTCCCTCCGTCCTCCTGTATCTCCTTCTCCACGCTCCAGCCTAATTCTCTCCCTCTATCTATCTCTCTGTCTTTCTCTCTAACCTTACCTGTTCTCTTCCCAGCCAGCCTCTCCCTCGTTCTCTCCCTTTCCCTTATTGGAGAGATTTATGATGCGTGGGTTTTACCACCCTAGACTGGAAGAGCTACGGCTGATCTTTTTTTGTGTCTTAAAGGTCAGTAGGTTGCTGTGATAAAAGGAAAGGATTTATACAGGTGAGTGCACTCTGCTATCCTCCCCCCCTAGGTCACCCCTGTAGGAGCTCTCCTCAGATTTACAGACTTTCTCCTACTCCTGACTGCCACGCAAACGGTTAATAGATTTAGTGCTGCAGCCAGTGTCTGGCCTGAGGCGGGGATTGTGTTTATGGCTCTTGGTCTGAACAGAGCATCTCCTTTCGGTTCTTCTATGCTAAAATGCAGAGTGTTGGTGCCCCAACACAATAAATCAGTATGTCAAATTCTGATTTAAGCAAAACCGAATGGGCCAACATTTCTGAATTTAAACTCCTATTACTCCAAAATGCTACAGTAATATCACTGAATACTTATGTCATTAATAGTATAAAAAAGATTTCTTCAAGAATGTAATGGTGCCATTTGATAACAATTTGATTTTGCCGCTTTTATACGACTTCAAACTCTGGCTTATTCAAAACCAAATTGGCATTTTTCCTAAGTTTGACCTCCCATTACTCTGAAATTCTATAGTAGTATTACTTCATACTTATGTAATTAATAGTATAGAAAGGCTTCTTTAAGAATGTAATGGTGTCATTTAACAGCCATTTTGATTTTGATGCGTTTATAAAACTCCAAACTCTGGCTTATGCCAAACCTACTATACATTTTTCCTAAGTCTGACCTTACATTACTTATTAGAATTATCCAAAGAATTATCCAAATTCTTCCAAATTGCTACAGTAATATCATTTGATACTCATGTCATTAATAGTGTAGAAAGGTTTCTTCAAGAATGTAATGGTGTCATTTGATAACAATTTGATTTAGCTGGTTTTATAGGACTCCAAACTCTGGTTTATGCAAAAGCAAATAGGCATTTTTCCTAAGTTGGACTTCCAATTACTCCAAAATGCTACAGTAATGTCACTTCATACTTATGACTTTAATAGTATAGAAATGCTTCTTCAAGAATGTAATGGTGTTATTTGATAACAGTTTGATTTAGCTGGTTTTATACGACTCCAGATTCTGATTTATGTAAAACCAAATGTGTATTTTTCCTAGGTTTGACTTCCCATTACTCTGAAATTCTATAGTAGTATTACTTGGCTTATGTCAAACCTACTATACATTTTTCCTAATAATAGTACTATACATATTTCCTTAATAGTATAGAAAGTGTTCTTCAAGGATTTAATAGTGTCATTTGATAACAGCTTGATTTGTTGTTAAACCGAATGGGTATTTTTCCTAAGTTTGACTTCCTATTACTCAACAATTCTGCAGTGGTATAAGTTTATACTTACGTGATTAATAGTATAGAAAGGCTTATTCAAGCATGCAATTATGTCATTTGATAACAATTTGATTTAGCTGGTTTAAGTGACTCCAATTTCTGGTTTATGGAAAACCAAACAAGCCAAAATATCTGAATTTGACCTCCCATTACTCGAAAATTCTACAGTAATATCACTTTAAACCATTAATAGTATAGAAATGCTTATTCAAGAATATAAGAGTGTCATTTGATAACAGTTTGATTTACTGCTTCTGAATTCTCCAGCAGTTACCTGGCCACTCTGGAAAAATCCTTGACTTTAAATGAGCAATTGCTTTTTTGCAGCCTTGAACATGTGGTCCACTTCTCAGAATCAGATTTAAACATAAAAGCTTCTCCCTGTGGCTCAATTATATAGAATAAAGAACAAAACGTATTATTTTCATTTCCACCTTTTTAACTTAATAGAAATCACAGTAAGGTGTTTGCACAGTTAGCATCTTGAATGCTTTCACACCTACATTATTTGTTATTTATTTGCAGACTTTTACAGCAAAATGTATCAGGCTGCAGTATGGGCACAAAAGCTGTAGATTAACTCTTATTTATAAACAGAAATAAAAGGAATTCAAGGGTCAGTCTGGTGTCAAGAGGAATTTGTGCATATGCGACTAAATGACCATTGGAACAATGTGCACTAAATATAGTTTAATCCTTGTGCATTTGCACAAATGATTTACATAACCCAGACCAACACAAATCTAACAATTTGAACAAAGAATGGTACCAGAATAATTTTATTACCTAAATGTAAATGTAACCAAACACTAACACTAATCCTAACCTAAATATAACCTGGAATTAACCTAACCATAACTTAGATTAAATTGCTAAATTTAACCAAACCCTAACCCTTACACCAGGGGTCGGCAAGTAAGTTTGGCCGTGGGCCAGATATTTTCAAGCCATTACATGGCAGGCCACAAAAAAACATACATCTGTTTTGGAATATGAAGTGTAATGGGATGGAGTGCTACAGACTAGTAGCTCTCCAGCCCAGAGGGTTGTTGAACCCAATTACAGAACAGTTGAATTCACGTGGGATCAAACCCTTGTTGTCATGGTCGCGGTCCAATACACTATCGCTGCCCCGGCTAGTGAATTGGGACACAACTGGGAAAAAAACGTCCTTATAAGGGGATAGGGAGCCCAAGAACCGGCAGAAAAACAAGAACAGGCGGAAACTAAAGTTACGCTTAGGGCAACAGAGAGACAGTGTATGTAAACAGTGTATGTAAACAAAAGCTAATCAGAAAAGCATTTTATTTTTTTCATTATCGTTCATTATAGTTGAAAAAAACCTCACAGACCAGATGTTTAATGCTTGCCGGCCACATCTGGCCCGTTGGCCACTCATTGCCAACCCCTGCCTTACACTAACCCTAACCTAAATATAACCTACCCCTTAAAACCCTAAATGTTAATGTAAATGTAGTTTAATACAGTTTTTGTATTACTGTATGCGTTTCTGTCCATTAATTCGTTTTTAAGAAGCTCCTCTAAAAGTAGCTGTAATGCCCCTGTTTTCACTTTCTTCTTTTATGGGTTGTGTATATTGTTGCAAAACAGGTCCATCAGTGGATGGAAGCTCCTTTTCAATGGTTATATATGTGCAAAATGTAGCAGTAAATTCATACAGTATATTAGAGCGAACTTTAAGAGTTTGCTGGGGTGCATTTTAGTCATATACCTACATGTTTTATGAGAACTTGTTGCTGCTGTCAGGGAGTAGGGAGACACAGCTCACAAAGATAAGTATGACAGGACATAGCAAAGTTCTTTAATCTGCTTACTTAAAAAACTCAAACTGCACGGTGAAACCAAAATAAACCAGACAAAATCTAACAAAATGAAGTAACAAACAAATCAACAAAGGTGAGAACAAGTCTAAGTAGCCAGTAACAAATATATATCTCAAGTCTTGGCATTCAAGTCCTGAATCAAGTCTCAAGTTAATTTGGACAAGTCACAAGTCTCAAATTTCAAGTCTTAGTCAAGTCACCAAATGTAACGTCATGTAACATAAAAGAATGAGTACACATCTTTTGCATGTTTTGAGCTGTGTGAGGCATACTTTACCTGTCGTTACGATAGCAAAGACACACTGACACACCCTAAATCAAGCTACACGCTGCACGATTGACAGTTAGCTTATAGATTTTTGCAAGTCGCAAGTCACAAAACGAAAGTCTATGTCATGTGACTCGAGCCCAAACATCTGCGCATTAAACGTTGGTTCTGATTGTTTTCTAGATTTTACGATAAGAAAAAACACACTTAGAACTTTTTTTTTTACGATTGGAGATGCGACTAGAACACATTGCTCTGACGTATCTGACCTTTCTTCTGCACTTCTACTATAAGAGTGGAAGAGAGGATGGAAGAAGAAGAGAGATGGAATGAGAGGAGGAGTGTATAGGAGCTCAGAGGGATGGCTGCAGAGAGCTTTACGTGAAGAACAGTGGAGGGATGAAGGAAGGAGCTGAGGAAGATGAAAAGTGGAGGATGGCGCTGGGAGGAGGATTAGGCGTGTCATACAGAGAGAGATGGACATGTAGCGAGAGAGGGAGAGGACAGACGGTAGGAGAATGTGAGAGTTACAGAGAGAAAGAGAGGGAAAGACGGTGGTGAGAGAGAGAGAAGGACAGGAGTGATAATGTGCAGTGGGCTAGAGCACGCCGGACAGAAGGAGCGAGGGATGAGGGAGGGATGAGGGTGGGAAAGGGAAGGCGTAATGGGGGAGGCTGAGCGGCAGAAAGCCCCAGTGTGGCGCTTTGCCATTCTGGAGGTTGAGTGAAATGTCAGACAGATGAGAGATGGCAGCCATAGGTGGCCCAGAGGACGGCTTCTTCACTCGGCCCGCGCGGCCGCACGCATCAATCAGCCCAAGGTTTTCCAGCGCAGCTCCCAATCTATCTCCCTCACATAAAGAGCCGGCCCCCGCCAGCCTCACTTTCACCCTCCCACCCAAATTTACGAGGACCCCCCGGCCCGCGTTCTCCATGTTAACATGCTCCGCCGAGACCTCATAACTGACACATAAAGAGACAAATACACGCGGCCCCACTCGCTTGATTTAAATGTCATGATTCACTGCCTGGCCTGAGTAATATTAATGAGGTAGATTTTTCACTGTTGTTTTAGTGCGCACCCTTACCCACAATTCCTGGTTTTTATTCACAGTTTTCATCCATCTTGGCATGTTCTCCTCCACCAGTCTTACACACTGCTTTTGGATAACTTTATGCCACTTCTGGTGCAAAAAATCAATAACCTTCGTTATATTTCAGATGTTTTAATGAGGTCAAATCAAAGAAACTCATAATTTCTTAGCGGACTCTTATTTTTTTTTTCCAGAGCTGTCTATGTATACACATATATATGTACATACATACATAGCTAAACATGAAACAGATTTATTAATATATGTGCAATTTTACCTAAGGAAATTCACCCAAGTTTGTTTTTTTGTCATAGTATTGGTGTTTATGTATGTGTTCGACTATGTCACACCTGGAGCCGAAAGTGATCCTTTCTCTCCCACACTTAGCTTTACATGCGATTCTCAGAATGCACCGCACACTGACATCACTCCATCACACGATCGCATGTCTCTGCACACGGCACCTTCAGAAAGCCAATCACCAGAATATTGATCACACCTGTTTACATCCATATATATACATCATCCTTCCACACACACTTCGCTGAGTATTTTTGTTTTTTCCACATACAACACGTTTATCCCATTGCCTGTGTCACCGTCTCGTGTATGATCTTGTTTTGTTTTGCCTACCCTCTCTGTTGCTTCTGTATACTGGTATTGCCCCTGAACGTTTTGACTATCTGACTGTATTGTTGCTTTCAGTATTAAACCATTTTATTTGTATCTGCATGAGTCCTGTCAAACCATGACAGATTATGTGATTTACTATGTGTCCAAATTAAGTCTGAAAAAGTGTTTCTGATTGGTTCTGATTGGTGTGTCTAGAGAGATAGTCTGATAATAGATTTTTCAGGTGATTGATGTTAATGTTATTTTTTGTTTTCCAGTGGATGAGGATGATTTTTTTTTGCAATGATTAATGATTAATGATGAATCATGATTATTCTATTGTTTTCTGTTTGTATTAGTAGTTGATGTGTCTCCTAGTAGGCAGAGGGAAGATGTTGGGTGGATTTGGGTGGTTAGAGCACAAGATAGGAGGGTGATAACATCTTTTCAGAACAGTGAACAGTGCAACACAGTGTGGATAAAATTTTTGACAGTGTTCTGACTGCAGTCTACAGATTGTTAAGCTTGTAAATCCCATTTTATACATTTTCTGTATGGTGTAGTGTAACTCTGTGCATGATTTTATACTAAATGCATTGTAAGTTAGTGTTTCTGACCATGTGGTGATTATTATAACACATCTGGACCCAGAAAGCAGCATTGGGAGTTAATTATAAATCTTTTTCCCATTGGTTGCAGGGCATCACAGTCTGAAACTAAAACTCCACACACTTTTTTTTTTTTTTAAACTTACCTGCAGTGAGCTGTTGGCTTCTGCAGCACTGCAGCTCTGGTGGGCTCAGTGCTCTTAGATGTACAGTAGGTACTTTTCTCTGAGCATTAGATCAATCTCTGTGCTGGAAGGATGTGCTTGTCTCTCATCGATGCATCAGCTACTACCTTTCACTTTGCCTTAAAAGAGCCCATATCAAAAACGAGCTTGCTTTGCTTTATTGACGCAGTGTGTAAACATTGTTAAAGTTTTAAAACGTAGAGTCCAGTGCACTTTCATGTATACTCTATATATACAGTAGCTGAAGCACAGAAGGAAGTGTCAGATTTCAATGCTATTTCCAAGGAACATAAAAGGTACCAGGTACAATAAATGATACTGATAACACGATCCTGATAACTCGTACATGCTGTGTAATGCAATATGGAGTTGTAGAGGTTCCTAATGGCAATAATTTATCACAGTCCAATAGATTTTGTGGTAGAAAAGAATGTTGATGGCATGTTCAATAGCATGCAACACATTTTTCTTTAGGAATAGGTCTGGTGAAGTGGCTGGCCATGGCTTAGTATCTGTCTTTTTTTAATGCAAGCTATTTGGAGACAGAGCTCTTCAAAGAGCACTTACTCCCCTAACACCTCTAACAAACTAACTACTTCTTACCTTATTTCCTGCTCCCCCTCTTTCTTTCCTCCTCTATGCCCCTGTTTTTCTTTTGGCCTCCTTCATTCCCTGCCAAAAATGTTTTGGTCTTGGATTTTTATGTCCTCTGTTGCTTCTGTACCTCATCATTTGTAAGTCGCTTTAGATAAAAAAAAAAAAAAAAAGTTTAATTCATGTCCATTGATACCTTCTGAGTGCAGATATTATTGACTACTTTAACTGCTTTCATGTTTTTGGTAATTGGACAATAAACCAATACATTTTTATAAGTAGAAATTACATTTTATGGGGCACTAAATCACACTCAGCTTAAATTTGACAAAGGCCAAAAAATAGGAGGGGTAGTTTGGGAGGGGCAGTGGGTGATGTATGGGTTTAGAGGCAGGGCAGGAGGGAGAGCTGATTGGCTGAGCTGCAGCAGCAGCAGCAGTGTGTCTCTATCAGCGGTGACACTCAGATGGTTGGACGTCAGGAAGGGTGGGGGGAGGGGTATTATTGACTGAATGATCTGCATATTTCACATCATTCTCGCCTATAGTACAGTTGAGATACTGAGATGGCGCTGCAGAGCGCTGCAAATGACCACAATAAGAGTGTTTTTTTAAAAGTTAGGAAGACTTTATATTTTTTTAAAAGCAGGACTGGTATATTTCATTACTTCAAAGGAAGACATTTCAGCTATTAATGAAAAAAAATGTTTAGGCTTTAGTGGCTCTTTAAAATCTGTTTAAAATATTGTCAGTACAAAAGTTAATACAGTTAATAGGTTTATTGATTTAATGACTCAGATTACTTATTCATCCAGTAATCATAATATGGTGTATGCTAACTTATTAAATTACTAAACTGGATACAGTGTTATTTTATTAGATATGTTATTACTGACTTATGGAAAAGACAATGTAAGGTAAGCATCCAGAAAGATCTGAGATTTGACAGCATAAATAAATGTGGGATCACTATTTGGCAAACAACAGGCCAGTGTTTCCCTTTCTATGTATGTGTTGTAGCTGCAAAGTATTTACAACCCAATTAGTAACCATTAAAAATCTCATTTACAAACTACTTATAAACACTTTATAAAGGAGCCTTAATTTGAAATGGTAACAGTATTTGAATCTATTTTCTTTTATGTACCGTATTGTATGCACTATAAGGTGCACCAGATTATAAAGCGCACTATCAATAAAAGTTTATTTTCTGGTCTACTTTCATAGTTCCGATAAGCCAGGATTAGCGATTCTTCCATGTAGCTTGTTTTGACACGGTAAACACGCAGTCCGGTAATACTCACCTCTGAATGCAGAAAGCTACTACTGCAGTTAGCAACTAATGCTAATGCTGCTCCAGTAGTGCCATCCAGGGTTAGTTGATGAACGTCAAAAAAGCTAGTGCTTAGCACGGTTATTGGCTAATGCTAATACTGCTCCAGCGCCAGTTCTGGAAAACTAAGCTGAAACTCTTTATAAATGTATAACGCTGTACTTCAGCAGAGTGGCTTTACTGCTGCTTACAACCTGACTGGTAAAAAGTCGCACTGAATTTTAAGATGCACTGAGGGTTTTTAAGAAAATTAAAGGAATTTAAATGTGCCTTATAGTATAAAAAACAGTAATACTTGATTTCCTGTCAGTGACCACTGAAACTCATGAACATCACCAGATTCTGAGTTTCTGACTTTCTATAGTTGCTTTTCCCAAGGCTTTACTTCAGTTTCTGCTTGTTTCTGGGTCTTCCTTCCTTCAGTTTTGTCTCCAGTAAGTAAAAAGCATGCTCAATTAGCCTGAAGTCGGGTAATGAACTAGCGTTCCAGTCTTTAACTTGAGAAGCTCTTAAGTTGCTTTATTGGTATGTTCTGGATCATTATCCCGCGTACGGTGAAGCACCTTCCTGTCAGTTTTGCAGCATTTCATTGCATCCTATCAGAAAGTAAAGCTCAGAGTACGCTCATCAGAATCCGTCTCGCTACTTGAAGACGTCAGCAGTCATATCATCAGTAAACAGCGGTGACCCAGTTCCATTGCTAGCTGTTCATGTTCATGCCATGACAGCGTGTCATGTTTGAAGGTGGATGTGGAATGCTTTGCATCAGGAATTTCCTTATTCTGCAGCAGAATAAGGAATTTCCTTATTCCTTTCCTTCTTCCTGTTCTAGTTAATCTAAGATACGTCTGGCTAAATAATCTTCTTTCAGAGTGTTAACACTGATTTGCATTTTGATATAAATGTTGTGTATGGACTTTTAATCATAGCATTTCTTGAATAATGTCACACAGATCTCCTCAAAGCTGTTCACGTTTTGCATTCCTCTAAACTGCCTGGCCAAAAAAGTGGCCACCTGGATTTAAGTAAGTAAATGATGTGGGGTTGATGCTGCAGTTGGTCTGCAGGTCTAGGTTAAGCATCAGTATGTGCTGAAAGAATGAGGTCAGCTGACTACCTGAATATACTGATTATAGACCAGGTTATTCCATCAATGGATTTTTGTCCTTCATATTCCAAGAGTACAGTGTCAGGATTCATGGGGCTGGAATAGTAAAAGAGTGATTCAGGGAGCATGAAATCATCATTTTCACACATGGATTGTTCACCACAGAGTCCAGACCTTAACCTCATTGAGAATCTTTGGGATGTTCTGGAGAAGACTTTGCGCAGAGGTCAGACTCTACCATCATCAATGATGCAAGATCTTGGTGAAAAATTAATGGAACACTGGATTGAAATAAATCATGTGACATTGCAGAAGCTTATCGAAACAATGCCACAGTGAATATGTGCAGCAATCAAAGCTAAATGTGGTTTAACGAAATATTATAGTGTGTGACCTTTTTTTTTGTTGGCGGTGGCTTTTTTTTTTTGGCCAGGCAGTGTATGTATTTAGTAATTAACTGCTTTTTGCGACACATATTAAGAGTTTCCAATAACAGCTGTCAAATACACTGTAAAAAAAAATGGTCTTTTAAATGGTCTTTTATTTCCTCAATTTGTCATGAAATGACGAGGGAATTGCAGGCAGAGCTGAGTATGGGAGAGATAGGAGAGTGCTTTTAACCTAGTAGAGATTAAAGATGATCACCTTAAACACAATGTTTTTGTTGAGGAATGTAACATGCTAAATCAGGAACAGGTTGTCCTCGAACAGCATTACCACATAACAAGTTCAGCTGGTGAAGAGAGCTGCACTGATTGTAATGGGATGGTTTTGGTGTTGCTGCTTGCTGTGGTTATCAGACATATGTCTATTTGGCAGGATCATTAACTCTCATCATTAACTTGTCATTATATTGGCACTCAAAGAATGCTTCTCAGCCAATCACATTACTAGTTTGGAACAAACTGTAGTATATTAATTATTGAGAACAGTGTAAATCAGAATTAGCAAGTCGTCGCTTTTGTAGCAACAGCAATTTTTTCAATAGTTTTATGGAAATTATTATTATCATTATTTCTTGTGTGGATGTTTTTTTATTCTTAATCTTAAACTAGTTACCCCACAATTGTTCGATTGTAACATTTGGGATAGTTTGCAGCTTTTTGATTTGACAAACAGTTTAGCATCTGATTTTTTTTCTTTGCCTGGGAATAAATAGAGTGCAAAGGTTTGTGCACCTTTCTTTTGTCACAATGATACAAATACTCTATTAACCCTTAACCTAGTATTAAATACCACAGTGACCTAGTTATCTAGTTAACTTTGAAGCACATTAATGTAATATGCAAATATTTTATCCCAAGGACTTTTTGTTTTACATGGGAGGGTTGAGTACTGTATTTTTACCACATGATTTTAAGAAGGAAGGCACCTTCCATAAGGCTATGCACTGCAAGCCATGTCCATTATGTGGACAATGGAGGAGCTGCGTGATTATAACATTGTAACTTCTGCAACTTTTAAAAAACACAGTTTGATTAGTTAGTTTGCTATATATTGTGATTATCACACCATAGCTTTATATAAAATAAAAATTGCATTAAAAAACAGATGGCAACATCACAGACCTTTTTTTTTTTTTTTTTGAGCTCGACTTGATCAGGTCGGGCCTGAGCCCGGGCTCCGGCAGATAATCTAAACTTTAATGTGATCACAGCTCATCTAGTTGGAAAAAGCCTTGGTGTGGCTTGTGAAGAGCATCAGAATGCAAAGAACGTGTTTCAAAGTGCTGTACGTGTGTAAAGAGCTGAATGCTGCCAAGCGACACAAACAGAATGTCACGTCTGGTGCTGAAAGCGGTCCTGTTTCTCCCACACTCAGCTCTAACGGAGGTTCTCAGTTAAACAACTACACTACCCAGAACGCACCTACCCGCTGACATCACACACACACCTGATCACATGACACATCACCTGCCTCCTCCAGGAAGTCCCGAATATTGATTTCTTGCACTATAAAAGAGCACTCCACACACACACACACCTGTGTCGAGTATTGTTTGGTTTATCCTCATTACAAAGCGTTACTATCTCTGTCTCTGTATTTATTTGTGTATGACCTTGCCTTTGGTTTTTTCGACACTGATTTTTGGATGTTTTACCCGGACTGTTTATCGTTTCTGCCTTTTTGGATTTTCTCTACTGCTGGCTTTTCTGTGTATGATTCTCTGGACTGTTCGAGTTTATGGTATGGTTTTATCTACCCGGCCACTGTTATCCAGTTATTTACTGTTTCTGTTTCCGACTAACCCAGTATCATCCAAACCTTTAATAAACTGTTGTTTTATCTGTATCTGCGAGTGTCTCGAGTCCTGTCCCGAATATGACACAGAATGAGAGAGGAGGATGGTTTATGCAGGCTCAGATGTTTGCTGGCGAGAATTGTAGAATGTGTTATCAGCAAATATAGGCAGAAAAAAATAATGAAATGAATTTTGAAAAAATAAAAACACATTCCCCGTTTTAATCTTCCATGTAGTTCCTTCAGTGTCTCCTTAATGCCATCGCCCTATTCGCTCTCCTCTCGCCTCTTCTTCTTAATACCAGAGTTACATCACAGAGCGAGCAGACTCCACACACTGTTTGTATTGATCCTGCATCCTCAATAATGCAGTGCAACTCAACTAGATAATTGAAAATCTGAGAGTACACATTCAGTGCCCAGAGATAACAGTCCCGAGCCACAGTGTGTAGAGGCAATCACTCACTGTCTGCGTGGTGTTGTGGTGAGTTTCATGCTGCAAAATAAACATTAATATTACACCCTTCACACTGCAAAACACAGAGGAATCCCAGTGGAAACTGATTGGATACATTGCAAGAAAACAAAGTCACGGGAAAAACCTACCTGGCTACCATCTCTTTTTATCCTTATTTCTCCTCCTTTCGTGCTTCTTCTCTTCCTCGCTCACTCACTCACTCATTCTCCCTTTATCTCTCTCGCTCTTTCATTCTCTTCCTTTCTCTCTGCCTTTTTTCTTTTTTCATAGTTTCCCCTCAAACTTCTGGCCCATCTCTCACTCTCTCACCTTCCCCCTCGCCCTCGCTGTCATGCTGTCAGCATCAATGGATTCGCAGGACGCTTCCTGTACGGCTGCAGAAGAATCATTATTTCAGTCACAAGCGTCTTCACAGTAGGGTATCTCCTTCAGGTCTTGCCGTGTCCATGATGTGAAGAGGAATGCTCCTCAGGTTCCCGAGTCAAGACTGATGCAATTGGATTTATGAGGCACCGCTGTGATTCCTACACTTGTAGTACAGCAGCAGCGGCAGCGCACTTCCCTCCAAACCCGTCACTTCCCACGCGAGCGTGACCTGACACTTTTGGCCGACTTTAACTAGCTTTAACATCGGTGAACCGGAGAGCAGAAGGGAAGGAGCGAGGAGGGAAGAGGCTTGATGAAGGAGCAGAAGTGTCTCATCTCTCCATCACACTCGTTTAGCCTCCAGACAGGTCCCTTTATTCTGCTGACTCCTGCTTTCTGGCTTCCTCTCTGGAGAGGAGTAGATTCCATGAAGGGGGTTGAGGGTCTACTGATACCTCTACTGAGTGATCAAAGAACACGAGCGATTAAAGACAGAAGAGGAAGTGCAGAGAGAGGCAGGGCGGGGGCCGTATTCTCACCCAGCCAAATACTACTGCAGGTGATGATTCAGACTGTGTGTTAGTGATGGGCACAGCAGCTCTTTCAGATGAACTGAATCATTAGGATCAGTTCACTAAAAAAGATTATTCATTCAATGTGAACAGAATGAACCAGGTTTATTCCACACAATGTTTTGTTGAATAACTCCAGTTCTATCGCTTGTTTTCACAAAAAAGCATTGATCTATGGTTGAATGGACAAACCACTTTAATACAGTGCACGTTTTTGTTCACACAGGAAAAATGTACTTGGCTGCAAAAGTTTGCGAACCCCAAATCTAACCCTCAACTGTAAGTGTGTGATGTGAACAAATGTGGTACTTTCAACAAAACATGCCAATTCTGCTTAAATTTTTTATAAACATTTCCTAACCTTAAAAAAATGCTTTTATTGTGGTCATTCCTGCCTCTACAGACTGATATGCAGATCAGTCAATCAATATATAATACTGCTATCCTGCTAAAATACACCCATCTGGGTCTCACCCCTATCAGAGGCACGCTGCTGCAGCTCAGCCAATCAGATCTCTCCTCTGCCCTGCCTCTAAACTAGAGCTTAGATTGACCTGACCCGAGGCCCGACCCAAAATCGGGTCGGTTCGGGCCGAGATTTCCCACCTCATTCCTCGGGCCGGGTCGGGTCGGGCTCCAGAAAATAGTCTGAGCTGTAGGCATCTATTTTTTAATTAAATATATATTTTTTAAGTAAAGCTCTGGTGTGATAATCACAATGTTGCTAAGCAACCAATTATTATTGTTAACGAAAACGAACCAAATAAAGAAAACTGAAAGTGAAAAAAAAATTTTATTTATAAAAAAGTGAATCTCCTTCCCCAACCAATATTATTTACCTTAAGTGCTTCAAACATGTTAATATGATGTTTCAAACCAAATAATATCAGTAAATAAAGACTCAAAAGTGTCAACAGAAAAAGTGTGAAACTACCTGCTTTACTCAAACTAAAGCTATGTATGCTGCGCACTACTTTATATAGTTTTTATTTTACTTACACATTTTTACTAAGTAGTTATTTTGCACTAAACGTTTTTATTTATTTAGACTAAAAAGTTATGTTTTTGCATATAGTTTTCTTTGTATGTTCTGATCAAAATACTGAAAGGCACAGGCTGCTCTGAGTTTCAGGTTTTTAGTAATCTACATGTATCCTAGAGGTGTGATTATCAAGAAAAACATGTCCGCCTGATGCTCTCCATGTATTTTGTCAAAGTAATAATAATCCATGTAATGAACTACCATCAATATTCTTATGATTTCAACTCATATACACTCTAGTCTAAACATTTTAAAAGATATCTTAGGTCTGAATATATTTAAAGTCTACACATTCAAAAATAAGTAATAAAAAAAAAAACAGGCGCTTGGTAAAATTTTGACCAAAACATGGCCAGTTCCAGGAAAATATAACAATTCTGCTTCCTTTTACATTTTAAATGATTACATTTTTGAGCAGCCGAATGGCTTCTGGAGTAAAAGAGCTCATGGCGTGTGTCTGTCTGATTTAATTACTGTGTTATTAAGACCTGAAAAAGAGGAACTGACAAGAATGAAGAAAAAAACACACCAAAACAGCCTAGGGTTCAAAGGGTTAATGATTTCTCCAAAGAGCTTATTGGCCAAAATTTATAAAGACCTGGGTGTAGAGCACATCAAGCTTCACATTGTTTACTCACTGAGAAAACTCTGGTTGCTGCTTTAAGTATCATGTTAAGATCACGCCAAGAGCACAATAGGCAATAGGCAGAGGTGAGAAAGAATGTCAGAAGGTGAAAAATATAATGATTTAAAAAATGTATCAAATCTCTTTTTCTACAGAAATGTGATGTGAGGGCAGCAGACCATGACCTCAAGCTGAAGAGATGTTTGGTGATGCAACAAGACAGCGAAGCCCAAAGCAGACGAGTAACTCAACTACAGAAGAAGAGATAACAAAGAAGAATATTAAGAAGAATATTTGTGTTATGGAATTTCCAAGTAAGAGTGACCTGACCTTAACCATATAGAGCTGCTGTGGAATGGCCTGAAGAGTGATCTGCATGGAAAGCATTCCATTCCATCCATTATACAGATCAGAGACTGTAAAAAAAGATGGACGCCGTGTCACCGTTCCCATTTATTCAATAAAAATGAAGCCAAAATCTTCCGCCATGTTGGCGATCCTGAAACCCGAGTCTGTAGAGACCAGAGGAGGGAGAAAGACTGTGGAGAGACAGCCTACTCATTTAAATAACCCCGCCTCTGAGGGCTGCCTCGCGGTCACAGACTGCAGAGCAGAGCGGAGCTGACGGTCTGTTATTGGTCCCGCCCATAACCAGCCCTTTTACAATAACCACACCTTTTTTGAATAGAGCTGAATAACGTTTTAAAAACGAATTCTGTGGGGATATAAAAATGTGACGATATAAGCAGAGGGTACACGAGCTGTTACATTTAAATAAAGGAGGTAGAATTACAGTATATTAGTACAAAACGTGATTGAGAGTTCTCTGTTTTGCCAATAAAACCTATGTGGATGGGTGGTTTTACACAGCTTTCTGAAACCGAACAGCAGGGGGCGCCGACCTGTGGTGGCTGCACTTTTGAGAGACGATGCTCTGTCCAGCTATACACAGTCTATGGTACAGATGAACTGAAACACATTTCCACAGTTCCTACAGATAGCACGTTCAATAGCATCTCACAAGTTCCACAATAATGATAGGTGTGACAGAACAAACAAATTAGTTTTCAGTCCTGTTCTGTCCCTACTCTACTTTCTCAGTGCATACACATTTACTCAGCTAGTTTTTTTCAGGTAATTCAGTTAATACATTTAGCTAGCTTGGAACATTTCTCACATTTTGCAGTTAAAGTATGCTACTGAATAATATTAATTTCTGTTTAAATAGCTGCCAGTACAATAGTCACATTCACATAATCACCTGTGCATAATCACCACTCTCTTCCTGGTCTGGTCTTCTTTCGTGTTTAATGGCGGTTGGCAGACCAATTGAAGGTGCATTACCGCCACCTACTGAACTGGAGGGCGAATGTGATTTTGGGAAGTGAAAAACCTCATCTATATCACCCCTATAAAATTAAAAATAGAGAGAGAGAAAGAGGAAGGAAGGAGGAGGGGAAGAGGGAGAGAAGGAAAAAAACTAGAATCACAACAGAAATAGATTCAAATTAGATTCAAATTATGTTGAATAACCCAACACTTTTACAAAAAACAAAAATAAGCTTATGGACAATGCCCAACCCAGAACCATATGATAGAAGGGCCCACCCTCAGTAGTAGCTGCCCTTATATACTGCCTGAGCAAAATTGGGGCATGCTCACTGGGCCCTATTTTGGGCCATACCATTTTGAGGGGGTTCTTTGGGGTTTAAAAGATTTAAAATTTTCTTTTCTTTTCTTATGATTATGTTTATTTTATGGGATTGTGGCCTATGGTTTATAAAATGATTATTTTGAGAATTTAGTTTTTCCATTGTATGATTTTTTGATTTATTGTTTGTTTCTTTAGAATTGTATCCCCCTGCAGTGGAAAAATATGTTGGTTTTGGCTGGGTTGTTTAGACCAGTGGTGGCCTATTTAAGGCCTCATTTTCACATTTGTTAAGGTATGGTTGAGGTATGCTATGGTTGGTTGACGTACGAACCAATGTTACAAATTTAAGGAAAACAATTGGTCTAAAACAATTGGTCTGGCAATGTGTTTTGATTGTAGGGCATCATTGATGTAACTTTGGCCTGTCAGAGTGCCTGTAAAGATGGCTAAAGATGATTTGGCATCGTGAAAATGAAATTGCACCCCACACCATGAGACCAGACTCTCTGGGAGTGTCCACTCAGTTTCTGAATCAGTTTCAGTTCAGATTTTGCTATTTATACTGTAGGTATATGTTTAAGTACAATGAACATTGTTGTTTTATTCTATAATCTACAAACAACATTTCTCCCAAATTCCAAATACAAATATTGTTGTTTGGAGCATTTATTTTTAGAAAATGAGAAATGGCTGAAAAGATCCAGAGCTTTCAAACCTCAAATAATGCAAAGAAAGAGTTCAGTTATAAGAGTTCAGAAATCAATATTTAGTGGAATAACCCTGCTTTTTAATCACTATTTTTTATGCATCTTGGCATGTTCTCCTCCACCAGTCTTACACACTGCTTTTGGATAACTTTATGGCTTTACTCCTGGTGCAAAAAAATTCAAGTAGTTCAGCTTGATTTGATGGTTCTGATCTGATCATTCACTTTCCTCAATGATCAGGTTTTCAATTTGGAAAAATCCAAGAAACTCATCATTTTAAGTGGTCTCTTAGTTTTTTTTTTTTCAGAGCTGTAGGTCATCTCCACCAAGACAAAAGCAGGATTCATCACCTGGTGCCATTCTTAGTCAATCCATGACAGTCTGGCATGACTACCCACCGAGTTTCATTCCTATTGGTTGCTTTCTTGTATGTTTGAAGAGTTTTTCAGGGCAACCCTACACACCCTTATGTATCAACACTCTACTTATTGTGTGCAGATAACTGATAACGCAATATTTAACGCAATATTTCACTGTCCTGTTAGCGTGAATGTGATAATGGCCCGGGGCATGCTCAGTAAACTTTCTTTCTTAGGATTCTCCTCACGTCTACTCTCCCATTTTTCCTCGTAAACAGTTAGAAGATGAGGATGTAACACACAGACAATAGCATATGAAGACTGGAGTCATCTTTGATAATGAGCCAAAATGAGATAACCCATCAGCAGCAGCTCACAGAGGAAGTTCCCCCCCCCCTCTCGTTATACACTGAGATATAAATCCCGATGACAGTCTCCACTGTTACATACGGAGCACCGGACCAAATGGGGATTGTTTATTTCTGCCTCTACAAGCAAGAGAAACGTTCTGTTCCCCAGATCCCTGAAAGTACAAGCGGTGCAGATGTTAACTGCACTGCTACATTTTAGCAGAAAATCCACAAGTCTCTTCTTTTGAAGCGACATCAGTGGAGAAACGTTTTCTCTGCTGTTGTTTTGCTGCAGCCTTCTGTGGCTAGCAAGCAGAAGCCCCCAGTCTCTGCATTAAACTGTGCCTCACGCTGCCGCCGTTCTGTTCAGTAATGAAGAGGGAAAGGACTGGCCGCACGTCAGGTCATCAGCAGGGAGGGAGCTAATGAGGAAGAGGAGACAGGCGAAGGTTAAGGGTGTGTGAAGGTTGTGTGATGTGGAAGAATGAAGCGTGGCTCAGAAGATTATCCAGGAAGTGATCCTAATGCGGCTCGGACAGCACAGGACAGTTCAGGCAGGCTTTTTACTCGTTATTTAAAAGAAGCCTCAACAGATTTTAAGGCGTTTCATGATGGCAGTCTCACGAGTTCACAACAAACACTGATTTGCATGCAGAAAAAGGGTGGAAGGTAAACACACACAAAACCTTCTGGACCTTTATTATCTTTAAAAAAAATTTTTAAATGTATTGTTTTGATGAATTCTTAGAGTTTGCTCACTATAAGTTAAATACTATAATCTGCATCTTTTAGTTTTTTCTTAAGTTCTTTGATTTAATGGATTTGTATTTGAAGTAGGAGTGGTAAAGTTTGTTTAATATGTCCTTTAAAAGGGACATATTACACCTCTTTTTAAACACAAGTTAGAATAGGTCTATATGGGCTATACTCTACAAAACATTTTCATGAACTTCTTTTAGAATGAGACGTTTAAAGGTACATTCTGTAGGAACTGAAGAGCAAGCGTGTGAAATGGCTACAGCAGTCCCAATTTCAAAACACCACAGAGAGTAGTCTGCCCCACCCACCCCCCTCCCCAGCCACGAAAGGACATCGGGTTGCCAAATTCAGCAGGCTAAATCTACACAAAGTAAAGCAAAGGAAGCGCCACAGTCAGCTGTGCCCCGCACGAGGAAGTGTCGTGGTCGGCGGGGCTGTGCCCTGCATGAGAAACAGCTTTAGTCCCTAGTAAGCACATCTAGTTGTGGTGATAAAGTACCTGACTAAATTAGCTAGTCGGTTAGCTTACCTGTTCAGGAGAACAGTTGCAGCTCTGGGTCGGTCTTGTCGTCTTTTTGAACTCTTAAGTCTTCAACTTTCAAACTCACTGCCAATATTCACTCTTGTTATATTCCTTCTTTGGTCACTGAGCTTTTTTGAGACATGCTGAGGCTTTTTAGGCTGTGTATCAGCTGAGGTTTAACTGAACCAGCTCTGCTAGCTAGCTCCTTTGCTGGAGCACCGATCGCTGTAGTGTAGTGTGGGTGCTGGCAACCTCGGGGGGAACGAGCAGCAGGAGGAGTCAGGAGGACAAAACTGACACAAACTATATGCTTCAGGTTGTCAACACATGTACATGTACAGTTGTCACTGAAAGAGAGTGTGGAGCCCAGTAGCAGAAATAAATAAAATGTCTCAATTGCAATATCATTTTTGAAAAAAAAAAAAAAAAAGATTTACAAATGCTGCATGCCACAGTCTAGGCAGCTGAGAAGAGTGCAGCTTATGTATATTTACAGCCCTCGGTTACTCACCACTCTCTGTGCATGCACAAAGTGAAGATAAAAAAGGAAAACAGCACCACAGAAATGAAGAAACAAGGCCTTCAGAAAATGTAAAAAGTTTTATAGTTAGAATTTATGTACATAAAAAATAACAAAAATCATACAAACATACGTTTCACACCGCAATGTGAATCACAAAGCATCGTAAGACCTTTTCATATGTGTGACCAACAGGCTACTGAGCTCTTCATAGAACAGTTTTACATAGAAACAGGCCTACATTGACTGCAGCCTATACACTTTGGAATGCAACTAAAAAAAGAACAAGTAAATCATGCAAAAAAAATATATATACAGTGTTTAAGGGGATGTTAGCTCCTGTAAGTTGTTTTTCCACAATATTTACACTATTTGCAATTAATACTAAGTCTTTTTTTTACTTTTACTTGATCTAAAATACACAAATAAATAAATAAATAAAGTTATATAATTCTTTTACTGTTTTTAATCAAACAGATAGGCTTACACAGACACATAGGTAGACATACTTATCTCAACATAAAAGACAATGCTGGCAGATTTAGAGTTTTTAGGGTAAACAGCTGCTTGAGTTGAAGTGTTTCTTATTATTTCATTTGTATGAAAAATAACTGCTACTTCGTGGATACGGCTGTTAATCAGCGAGCTGGTTCATTCTGTCCTTGTCCAATATACCCACAGAATACGTAAGCTTATTCTATTACAGCACTGACATTATGAGCGGAGAAACAGATTGTCTCCACATAGATATGCAAAGCATTCACACTGCTGTGGAAATTAATAAAAGGAAAAAAGAAAACCTCAACAAAACAAGTACAATTGAATTATCGTTGACTGAGGAGCAAATCTATTTTTTATTTATTTATTTATTTTTTTTTTTTACATTTTTTTCCTCCCAGTCTAAATCAAAAGTATAAAATAACAGTACAAAGAACACGTATTCTCATTCTCACCTGATCACATATTCTCCGGCGGTAGCTGGCTGCTGATGCTGTTTTATAAACAGAGGCAGCAGATTGTCTCAGGTAATTTTGGGAGGAAGCTAAAGCAGGTAGCTCAGGAGCAAATCCCTCTGAAGAGGCCCTCATAAATATTCATGTTCCACATTCCTCCCCTCCAACGCTCTTTGACAGAGACGCTTATTAAATTCTCATATACTTTAAAACCACGGTGACATTCAGGCAGCTAAAGCTCCCAATAACCTTGTTAGCTTATGTAAATAACAAGGCGGCGAGCACATCTTTAAACAAACCCCTCCGAGCACACATCGCCTTCCCCGCCACGGATTGGCTGCTGCATCTCTGACTCAGGACAAACAGATACGAGCGGAATGGACCAAAAGTTACACTTTCACTTTCTTCAGACTTCTGAGGAAGCAAAAAAACACGGATTTAAAGGAAGAAAGGAGAAACTAAAGGCCATGTGGCGGAATACATAATTTATCTTTCGGAGTCAGATCCGGTCAGGTACGTACTCTGTGTACACTCTGCTTGAAATTGGTCAGGCCTGCGTGTAATCAGCTGCAGCTGTTGTCCCAAAAGTGAAATTACAGATGAAAATTGAGATGAAATTACAAAAGGTCAAAGCAAAAAAATTGAGTGATTTCCAGTGGTGACATCATTTTTTTAATGGCAGCACACAAATGACTTCAAAATCACCCTTAAAGCTAAAACTAAGCAGTCTGCAGTGGATGAGGCAGTCTGCAGTGGATGGAAGCAGTGGATGAGGACATGCATCCAAAATACAATAATCATTATTTGGTAACACTTTACATTAAGTTTTGACTAACTAGCATGAATTAATGCATTAGTTACATGAATAAATTATGAGGTAATACATTAACAAAGCTTAGGTAATGCTAATTGAACACGGAACTACAGCATTAATTAATGTTACTTTCACATTAACTAACATTAGAAGTAAAGCATTTGTTAAGATGAACAATAAATCATACACTTTATGAATAATTTTAACTAACATTTGCTTACATGCTGCAGCTATGCATACAGTCACTGTTAAATTTTTGTATTAATTAAATATTAGTTATACATATATTTGGCTGTAATAGCACTTATGCAGTGGTAGCCAGTTACTTGTTTTGTTTATTGATGTCAGTTAGCTGATATAATATTATATCATTACCCTAAGTGTGATGAGGGAAAAGAGCGCATCTACCCACCCAGAGAGAGCAAAGCTAATTGTGCTCTTTTAAGGCGCTGACAGCTAATGGCAAGCTGCATGACTGGGATTCAAACCAGAAATCTTCAGAGAAAGGTTTCATAACCTTTTCCAGACTGATAGATTTAATTTCTTTCTTTCTCATTTGTTTCTGAATTTCTTTGAATATCATTATGGTGTATAGCTTTTGAGTATTTTTTGATCTACTTCACTTTGTCAGGCAGGTCCTATTCAAGTGATTTCTTGATTGAGAACAGGTGCGACAGTAATCAGGTAGGGGTGTGGCTAGAGAAATTGAACTCAGGTGTGATAAACCACAATTAACATATGTTCTAACTGGGGGGCAAACACTTTTTCAAAAAGGGTCGTGTAGGTTTAGATTTTTTCTCAGTTAAAGGAGAACTCCAGTGTTACTTTAAGATGGCAGCACACAGAGATTTAGCTTAAGCTACGGGTTGTAAATAGTATTTTTTTAATAAACTTCTAGTACACTTTTAAAGTTCTTAATGCCTAATTTTAAACATCAGGGCTCACCGGATGTTAACAATGAGGTGTGGAGCTACTTTGAGCCTGGATAATGGTGTAAGCAGTGGAAAAATATGCCCCGTATAATGCAGTCTAAAAGATGTATGGACAAACTGAATAAAATTACTGGATCTTGGAGGTGGGCTATTTAACATAGGTTATCATGTTTTACTTCACCAAAAGTCCATTTTAAACTGGAGTTCTCCTTTAATAATAAATAAAACCTTCATTTTAAAACTACATTTTGTGTTTACCTGTGTTGTCTTTGATTAGAATTTAAATTTGTTTGATGATCTGAAACATTTAAGAGTAACAAACATACAAACAAATTAGAAATCATGAAGGGGGCAAACACTTTTTCACACCACTGTATTTTAGAGAATTGTTTTGTTTTGTTTTTTATTTTTTTTATTTTTTTGTTTTGCATATTTGCTGGATGTTTGCCAGGCTAACCGGTTCCAGACTGAGTGAGCAGAAGCGAATGGCAGGCCACAGTGATGGCAGTGGCAGGTCCTTTGCTAAAAGGCGTCTTCAGCGCTGCCTGATCTTAATTAAACCGGAGTGACTCCTCAGAGCGCCTTGCAGATGGAAGCGAGCGGCCACTTCCTGTCCGGGGGCTTCGCACAGCCCTTATCAGGCCCTGCACACAAAAGCAGAGATCCTCCAACTTAACACCCAGCAATAAGCCAGTCTCTAATGAGATCCACAGCCACTCATAAATTATGCAAATGTAACGGCTGAGCAATGTGATACAGCTTAATTGAGAGGGAGAGAGAGAGAGAAAGTAGTGCAAAAGCTAAAAGCTTTGTGCAGAGTGTATTGTGTGGAAGGCATCGGTATCATGGTACCAGATTCAGACAGCGAGAAAGACTTCCTTGTGATCTGAAACCACAAACCCAGAGCAGATTCACTAAAATGGAAGGATAATGAATCATTGTTCATTTATTGATAATGAATCAATCTTATGTGATGGCCTGTGTCAGATTCCAAGCCCACAAAAGCCAAAAATGGACCAGCTCCTTCCTACTTGATGGAAATGATCCAAACCAGATTGGCACCAAGAGCTCTTAGAAACTCTTTAGTATGTCTCGACTCAACCCACCATCCCTCGAGTCCCTCAGAAGACACATTTCCCAAATTTTCTTTTTTAAAGGTGGTGTTAGCACAAGAGAGTCACTCATGAGGCCTTATTGTACACTCTGTCCAAGGTGCACCATGATGCTGACTGCTATCTTATGTACACTCTGTCAACAGTCTTATTTCCACACCTTGCACCTGTGCCGTTAAAATAGCGTCAGAGATATATATTTACGAATATATATATATATATATATTTACGTCGATGGGCGTGGAGGTCTAAAAGTGAGGTTCCGGTATTTGTTCAGCTAAATTATCTGGCGTGTTTCTATCTGCCGGCAGGAAAAAACAGATGCGCCACTGACTGATTAAAACCCTGACAACAGTCAGCGTGTGCAGACCCCTACTTATTAAACACATTCAACAGAATAAAAAAAATGAATAAAGAATAAAATAACACTACTGTTCCCTTAAATGAGCTGCTGGCGTACCTTTGCAGGTCAGTATCCTTTGCTGAGATGCACAATAGCACCGCACTGTTAAGATACCAAAGTTAAGATAGTCAAAGCGCACCTGCTTCTTAAAAGGAATAACGAGTGAAACACTGAATGGTTTATTTCAGGGCTACGCCCAAAAAACACCCATGATTATTTAAGTTTCGAGTCACACAAAGCGATTTGTTTTGCCCACTAACGATACCAAAGACCCACCAACACGCCCTAAATTTAGTTGCGCAATGCATCATTGACCAATGCGGGCCCCTTGTCTTCAAATACCAACTAAAGGCTCATCTTTTTAAAGACTTCCTAAACTAACAATTTTCTCCTAGGGTTGTAAACATTATTAAAGCTAAATAACCTAAATGTAAATGTAAAGAAAACACAGTTTGTTTAGTATGGAAAATTACTGAATGAAGAAACATCTCTCTGATTGTATTCTGAAGGTCTAAATCATGCATGCATTAAAGTCTGAACCCCCTACAACTTCTCTAATTCTTGAGACAATAGGACCCACAAAAGTACACTTTATATTAACGCATACATACTTTATGCTAACTCATAAATACAAACAGTCATGTGAAAAAAAATGACCCTATGAAAAACTTATATTTTTTAACATTATTAAACATACAGACATTTAAAAAATGTAAATGGAGGTAAAATAAATAATAAAATAAGTGAAATACATTAACACCATATTAGTGTAGTAATAGTAGTGAAACATCTAAATACACTGTGGTAAATATCTTAAAAAACATACAGTTACTTTACTTACATTAAGTAGATGTACTTTTGTAATGTTATATGAAATAAATTTAATATACTAATTACATTAAGCAAAAGAAAAAAAACAATCTTACCTAAATTAAACCCTATCGCTCGCCATAGTCATAATCATAACCTCAGCCCAAAACCTCATTCTAACCTAACCTCACCCTCAATCCAAAATATAGCCCAAACCTCTTAATCTTAAAAACAAATACAGTTAAGTGCCAATTACAAAGTGGTGTCAGCAGCTTGTCAATAACAGTTTTCTATGGATGCTGATATGGTCTCTATTAGACCTGTTAGATTAATAACTACAGATAGGAACTTGGACAAAAAGTTCAGTAAAATCATCAGTCCTCAGTAAAAAACTTTTGATGACCTACTGAATGTTCAGTTTTTGCACACTTTTTCCCACTCCTCCATGCAGATTTCTTTCAACTGTGTGAGTTTCTTTGAGCACTTTCTGATCGAGTTAAGAGTCCATAGTGATTTTTATGATTGAGAGTTTACCACAACTTCCTATTTTTACCTCCGTGCTGCACAGTAGGTATGGGTTCTTTTGTTCAAATCCTGTGTCTGGTTTGTGTCAACCTCTGTTCTCTGAAAAGCTTTAGTTTTGCCATAATGGGTTTTTTTACATTACATTACATTACATTACATTTGGCAGACGCTTTTGTCCAAAGCGACTTACAATAGTCAAGTACAATGTAAAATAAGTTTAAAGGAAAAACATCTTTGGATAGGGATAAAAGGAGGTCAAAGGGGAATAATAGGATAGAGGAGTGAAGGAGGGGAAGAAGGAAATGAGGTTAGAAGTAGTTAGTGTGTTAGAGGTGTTAAGAGAGTAAGTGCTCTTTGAAGAGCTCTGTCTTCAGGAGTTTCTTAAAGATAGCGAGAGATTCTCCTGATCTGGTAGTGGAAGGTAGTTTGTTCCACCATTGGGGAACTCTGTATGAGAACAGTCTGGATTGCTTTGTGTGAGTGTTTGGCAAAGCGAGGCGACGTTCATTGGAGGAGCGCAGCGGCCGGGAGGTAGCGTAAGCCTTCAGGAGCGAGTGCAGGTAGGAAGGAGCCTGTTCTGTCATCACCTTGTAGGCGATTGTAAGAGCTTTGAATTTGATGCGAGCATCAACTGGTAGCCAATGGAGCTCAATGAGCAGCGGGGTGACATGTGCCCGTTTTGGCTGGTTGAAGACCAGACGTGCTGCTGCGTTCTGGATCATCTGGAGTGGTTTTACTACACAGGCCGGGAGGCCAGTTAGCAGGGCATTGCAGTAGTCGAGGTGTGAGATGACGACCGCTTGCACCAGGAGTTGGGTGGCCTGTTGCGTCAAGAACGGCCTAATTTTTCGGATGTTATAGAGCGCAAAGCGGCAGGACCGAGCAACTGAGGCCACATGGTGCGTGAAGGAGAGTTGGTCATCAACCAGAACACCCAGGTTCCTAGCAACCTTTGTCGGTGAGAGAGAGAGAGAGAGAGAGTCGATACTTATAGAGAAGTTGTGTTGAAAAGATGGTTTTGCTGGTATAACCAGAAGTTCAGTCTTTGAGAGATTTAATTGAAGGTGATGCTCCTTCATCCATGAGGATATGTCAGAGAGACACTGCGATATCCGTGCAGATTGAGTGATCTTCAGGTGAGAACGACAGGTATAGCTGGGTGTCATCCGCAAAGCAATGGTAGGAAAATCCGTGTGAGCGGATAACCTGACCAAGAGAGGTGGTGTATATGGAGAAGAGAAGGGGTCCCAGTACCGAACCTTGGGGAACCCCAGTGGATAAGGAGCGGGCTGAGGACAGCTGTCCTTGCCACGATACCTTGAACGAGCGCCCAGTGAGGTACGATCTGAACCATGACAGCACATTGTCTGCGATCCCCATGTTTGAGAGTATAGTTAGGAGGAAGTCATGGTTGACTGTGTCAAATGCGGCCGAGAGGTCCAGCAAAATGAGCACTGAGGACTGACCTGCAGCTCTGGCAGTTTTCAACGCTTCAGTCACAGACAACAGAGCCGTCTCGGTAGAGTGTCCTCTCTTGAACCCAGATTGGCTCTGGTCCAGAAGGTCATTCTGGGAGAGGAAGCCAGAGACCTGATTTAGAACTGCTCTTTCTAGTGTTTTAGAGAGAAAGGGTAGCAGTGAGACCGGTCTGTAGTTATCAACCTGGGCGGGGTTGAGAGAAGGCTTTTTAAGCAGTGGTGTCACATGTGCTTGTTTGAAAGCAGTCGGGAATACACCAGAAGTTAAAGAGGCATTGATCGTGTGAGTGATAGCCGGAATGATTGCAGGTGCGATAGTTTGCAGTAGGTTGGAAGGAATTGGGTCAAGCAGACACGTAGTAGGACGGCTTTGTGTTAGGAGAGCCAGTGTCTCGTTCTCAGTGAGAGGAGTGAACGAGGAGAAAGCAACGCCTTCGGTGGAGGGACACCGGACAGTAGAGGATGTAGTAGGACTGCTACATTGTGCATCAGTAAACTGGTTGCTGATGGCCGCCACTTTGCTAGTAAAGAATGAGGCAAGTGTTTCAGCTGTAGGAGTATGTTTTAAGCCAAAAGCGATTAATAGGCCCGTTCCACCTCCTCGTCCAGAGAGACGAGAAGTGTGGGAGAAGGAATAATAATTGGAAAGAGCCGCCGGTGTAGCAGTATTTTCAGGTTTGATCCAAGTTTCAGTCAGTGCCAGCAGTTGTAATGACTGATGATTCGCATAAGAGGCGATAAAGTCTGCTTTATTAACAGCCGACTGGCAGTTCCATAGCCCAACAGAGAATGAGGTAGTAGTGGGCGTGGTTTGTTTTAGTGGACGCAGGTTAGTATGATCCTGGCGCCTGTTTGTGTTTTTACGCCTTCTGTGCGTGCCGGAAATAACTGAGATGTGTTGGGAGCACATTTTAGGAGGCAGTAGGACAGGCTGCCTGGTCAGTTGCCTTGCTCGGTGGACTCGCGCAGGTAGACTCGCAGGTCTTTACCCGAGTTAGGTCTTCACACGAGAGGGTCTTCACACAACAGCTGACGCCTTCGGCTGACGCCTCGGCGAGTGTGAGTGACGAAATAGGATTGTAGATTGCGCACAGCTGCGGGCGATATAGGAAATCAGCGCCACCAGACTGTCTTTTAAAGCCGTGAGTAACGCCCCCGAGGTCCGCAAACAGAGAAAGTGTGAAAGAGGGGGTTTGCCACGCCCCGCTCAAGTGAGAATCGCCCAACCTTGTCCGAAAAAGCGCGCTGAAAAGCGCGTTTGCTGTTGCTGCTACAGCGTATCTGAAGTGAAAGTAATGTAAAAAAGTAAAAGAGCAGTCTGGTGTAGCTTGAAGTTCCTGCTAGCCCTGCTAGTGTGCCCTTGTCTTATTTTCTCACAGAAAGTTTTTCCTTTCATGAAAATTTTAATTTGTTCCATCTCTTTCTGATGGTAGATGCTTGAAATCAACAGTGGTGAGAGCTAACTGTAGATCTCATGCTATTTTAGGATTGTTGGAGACTTCCTGTGGTCTGCTAACTATTTTGAGATCTTTAAATCCCTTCCCAGACTTTCTGCATCTAGAATCTTCTTTCTGAAGGCCTCAGAGAGCTTCCTATCATGTTATGATAATTCATTCACTTCCACAATCAAGAGCAAACCAAACTTAATGCCTGTGGTTTCAATAAGACAGGCTCCTCCAAAATCATTTCAAATAATGTGCTAATTACTTGCAGCTGATGTTCTCCACTTGTATTTTTTTTTTTTTTTCAAATCATATGCATCTGAAGTCCTTGTATACATGGCTGGGCATTCTTAAATACTTATAGAGCCTATTTTCATTGCATACTGATCCTACATTAAAGTGAATGAGGCCCTCAGCAGGAGTCAGATGGGACACTTGTATCTGCTGTGTTTTCTCGTGTTTATGTAAGAGCTTATCGATTTTTTCATCAAAAGCTCTTCAGGTCTGAGTGGTAAAGAGTTTCTGTTTGTTTTCGAGTCCTTTGAACTTGAAATGCTTTTAAGAACAGACTCCCATTACTACCCAAGTGAAAAGCAGAGCAACAGTAAAGGTGATCTCTCTTTTTTTAGGTTTAGTTTAGTATTAAAAGGGGTCACTTGCAAAAACATGTCTATATGTTGATTGTGTCCTAAAGGTTTGCTGAAACTAACTGAAAATAATAATAGAAATGATTTATTTATACATTTGAACTTTCACTTCCCTATTGGCCTCTGGCATAATTTGTTTGTTGCATAAGGAACGTGTCCCCCAACCCTCAGTGTGTAGTCTTTCTAGTGATGGGATTTTTGGTTCTATTTTGAGATGCGGCTCTAATGGCTCTTCTTCCTGTGGAGAGCTGGCTCTTTCGGCTCCCAAACGGCTCCCCATATTTATGTTTTACATTATTAATTAATTAATAGCTTAAACCTAATTTCATTACATTTTGTTTCATTATTGAAATTTTTAAGCACTTGTGATGAGTAAAAATGCTGCATAACAAAGTGGACAAACTTTTTATTCAGTGTTTCCCCGTCACATAATTGAAAGCTGCCTGTGATTGGTCAGATGTGTGGATCACACGCTTGACATGCGGACAGTGGAGACATTAAGGCACCGACGGAGGGGTGGGGGTCGTAGGGCAAAAAAACGACATTGGAAAAAACTGACGGCTCTGTGGCACTAGCAGAGCACAAGCCCAACGGCAGCGAGATACTGAAGGAAAAAAACGGCTCCCAAATAGGATCCTAAAGCGGCTCCCATTGTGGAGCCGGTTCCAATCGTTCACTTCAAAGAGCCGGCTCTTACAGCCGGATCGTTCGTGAACGACACATCACTAAGTCTTTCCCACCAGAGCTATCATCCCTTAATCAGTTCTATTATATATAAGTGTTAACTGCCTGGCCACAGTGTTGTAGGCCATAAAAACAAGTTGTCATTTATTTTCATTACTGCACAGTGTGATTTAGATAAATATATATATATATATATTTCTTTTTTTGTTGTTTTTTAACCATAGTTACTTTCATACGAACACACATCCTGCACCTGAATTACATGTTTGTATGCTCAAACCTACAGAGCCCCTAAAGGGACATGGTGTATTTTTAATGTAAGAACACCAGATGAGGTGGCCACCACACACTAAGTGGTAAACATCACATACTGACAGACTACATTTCACACTGAAATAAAGTAGTTAACATTAGCTAACCTAGCGAAAACATTCCACACTGAAATAAAGTAGTTAACTTTTAAATTTCTGGTACTAACCACTTTTTTACGTAAACAAATACACCATGTCCCTTCAGGGGCTCTGTACAAACCTATAAAACCCCTCTGAAAAAATAAATAAATAAAATAAGGCCTACAGAGAACATTCCACACTGAAATAAAGTAGTCAACATTAGCTAACATAGCTAGCTAAAACATTCCACACTGAAATAAAGTAGTCAACATTAGCTAACATAGCTAGCTAAAACATTCCACACTGAAATAAAGTAGTTAACATTAGCTAACCTAGCTAACGTTAGCTAAAACATTCCACATTGAAATAAAGCAGTTAACTTTTTAATTTCTGGTACTAACCACTTTTTTACGTAAACAAATACACCATGTCCCTTCAGGGGCTCTGTACAAACCTATAAAACCCCTCTGAGAAAAAATAAATAAATAAAATAAGCCCTACAGAGAACAGACAATATTTATTTTTTGCACATAAATAGCCAAATAATACAGTAAGCAGTGGGTCGAGTTTAAGATATAGCATGCTCTTTGAATGAGTTGTGATGAATTAGCTCATATTTTAAACAGGCTGACACAAGTGGACGTTCACTGAAAGCCTTGATTTCTATTGATGAAATAAGAGACACTTCACATCGAGGCATATTGTTTATTTTCTAAGAGAAAGAGGCTCTCATCAGCTACAGAACCTCACACAGAGACTTCAGACACAGAAAAGAAAATACTGAAAGGATTAAAAGACCTGTGTAGCAATTGCAGAATGATTGCACAGCATAACCTATAATTACTTTATATTTACTAAATGTTATTAACATGAGCAGTCCTTTTTTCCACAGTTCTGATGGTGAGTAATCCTAAAATCCTTCATATTTAAGTAGATTAATTGGAGAAGGTAAAACAATATTCTTGACTCAAATGTTTCTTAATGTGATGTATAGTATCTTTACACTATTTTTGCAAGTGCGCTCATTATGAAATGGTTGTCATTTTTTTATATACACAGGCCAAAAGTTTGGACACACCTTCTCATTCAATTCAATGCAATTCAATTTTTTTTTTTTTTATGTATTAAATCGTAGATTCTTACTAAAGGCATCAAAACTATGAATAAACACATGGAGTTTTATGTACTTAACAAAAAAATGACCTGGCCTCCACAGTCACCTGACCTGAACCCAATCCAGATGGTTTAGGGTGAGCTGGACCACAGAGTGAAGGCAAAGGGGCGAATAAGTGCTAAACACCTCTGGGAACTCCTTCAAAACAGTTGGAAAACCATTTCAGGTGACCACCTCTTGAAGCTCATTGAGGGAATGCCAAAGCAGTAATCAGCGCAAAGGGTGACTATTTTGTAAAAAACTAGAATATAAAACATGTTTTTAGTTACTTCACTTTTTTTGTTAAGTACATAACTCCGCATGTGTTCATTCAAACGCATTGAAAAAGAGAAGGTGTGTCCAAACTTTTGGCCTGTACTGTATATTCCTAATTATGGTATAAAAACACTGCAAACATTCTCAACAGACACAAGAAAAATATATTTTTTAAATGTATTCATTAAGTTTTCATAGTGTACACTAACCCACTGACTTTATTGAGCACTATATACATTTAATGGGACGTGTAGGTTAAGGGGATGGCTTGGGAATGCCCTCATATATAATAGCTGTGAGATTTTATCTTGTGAGTGAGGTTGTTGGATGAACACTGGTCACTGGACAGGATCAAAGCAAGGCCATATACCAGATTTCAGATTTTCAGGCGCCAATTAAATATGTAATTTCAAGCATTTAACATTTCTTGATCCACAATGTCACACGTGTACCAGAAATGTGTTATATAAGGTCTTACCGTCCACAGTAAATGGAACATTGGGAGGTAATCATAATTATCAATGATTTTCAAGACATTTTTACAAGCACCATTAATTAATGAAAGTACTTTGTGAAAGTATCACCTGTAGTGTTACGTTTTTCACTACACAATTACATCCTCGTGGGTTTAAAGTACATAACAAATGCCGAATACATGGCAAATAAACATCCACATGTAAATGAATTACTGTATTTTTCGCACTATAAGACGCACTTAAAATACTTAAATTTTGCCAAAAATCGTCAATGTGCCTTTTAATCTTGTGCGCCTTATGTAGGGTTTGAGTTTAGTTCTCCAGCAGTATCAGCATTACCTGCTAAGTGCTAGCCATTCGGCCATTCAGAAGCGAATATTACCGGTCTGTAGTCTGCTTCTAACCCCGGCTAGCACTGCTGGAGCAGTATTAGCATTACTCTCTAATCGCTAAACATTCAGCTGTTCAGAAGTGAGTATGACTGGCCTGTAGCCGGTGCATTTACCGCATTAAAACAAGCGAATATTCTCCTGGTTTACCAGAAAACTCCAGGTTCCTCAGTGTGGTTCTGTCGGTCGGCAGTTAGGTGGCATTAAAGGTTAACTGCTAATGCTAATGCTCCATCCAGCCTTAGTGAAAATCTGGATATCTAAGCTTACTGTAAATAAATGGAAGCGCTTTACCTAAATTTCAGTAGAGAAATCTGTGTAGATTAATATCCAGTGCTGGTTTGACTTGTCGGACTCGTCTGAAAATGTTTTTTCTTTTTAAGAATTGCAGTTTTGTTTATTTAACTTAGTTTAGCTTTACAGGTCTTGCCCCTAGCAAGTCACACCTTGAGTGTGAAAATAGACCAGAAAATAGACATTTATTAATAGTGCGCCTTATAATCTGGTGCACCTTATAGTCAGTAAAATACAATATGGGGCTGTAGGCTGTGAAGATGGCTTTGTCCCAAAAAGAATGCCAGTTTAGAACAACATGTCTTGTAGGTGTCTCACCTCTATAGTACTGCATATTGTTGATGTCACGAGAGGACAGTTTGAGAGGTAGTGCATGTTGTAGGGAGGGAATTAAAAAGAGAATGCAAACGCTAATAGATGTGGTGCACTTTTTTAGTGTAAACTAAAAAAATTGGCAGCTTATCTTCTTTTTTGATGATGATTATGCACAAGCCTCATGTTTTTGGTGGCCACATGCAACCCCGACCACCCAACCCTACTGGTTCCTGTCCCATGAAATTCGGCATATCCATATACATCCTCTATTCTAAAAGTGTTAAATGTTAAAAGGTATGGTTCATTTCTACTTTTACATCTACATAGCAAACATGGTTCTTTATGTAATTAAATTAAGTTCTTCTGTGGCATCACTCATAGCAAAACCTTTTAAAGAACTTGTATTTTTTAGAGTGTGGTCACATGGGGACACTACCTGCTGGGTTTTTCATGTGTTTATGTAAGAGTTTACTGATTTATCCATCAAAAGCGTTCAGGTCTAAATGGTAAAGAGCTTCTGTTTGTTTTTTGATCCTTTTGAACTTGAAATGCTTTTAAGAGCGGGCTCCCCTTATTACACAAGAGCAGAGTATCAGTAAAGGCGATCTCCCGGAGTTGCTCTTGGAAAAATTAGATGCAAATTTCCCCCAATTGGCTAAATCTCTATTAGAGGCTCCACTTTTATATCCTCTCAATCTTGCCTTTGGAAGTGGGACACCGGAATTGCCTCTAAACGTTTGGAAAGGTCAAATACGTCTCCGCTTTTAATTTACGACGAATCCTTTAATCGCACAAATGCTTTCCTTATCTTGCAATCTTGCACTTGCCTCTTATCCTCCATCATCTCTCCCTCGTCTTTCTTCTTCCCTTTGCCTTGCCCCATTTGTTTCTCCCCAAATCCTCTCTTAACAGAATAAACCTTTGACTGCCAGGTCAAATTCATGTGCTTTGAGGTTTCCTAGAAACTGATGGAGTCTTATAACATGGTAATAACCAAGTAGTAACATAGGGCCTGTTTACACCTGGCATTACGTGCATCTGGGTGTACTTCTAGGACATGGTGTTGTTTACACTTGTCATTAAAGTCCAATTTGAAAAGTTCTCCGACATGTATATCACATTCATTTTACTTCCTGTAAAGAAAGGAGACTGTTTATGAGACTGTGAACAATTATACTAGAGAATTGGTGGGATTCCTACAACACAATGAGGCAATAAATACACTCCACAAAACTCTTGCACTCAGAAGGAATCAACCAACTGGAATGAAATTTGATGGATTGAATCATGCCAGTGGATCATCTTCAGAGATGAGTCCTGCTTTTGTCTTGCGGAGACGACCAACAAATCCATTTGTGGAGCCTCAAGAACGCCTGGTGTCATGGTGGGGGGTGACATTTTGTACAATTGAAGATCACCTTTGGTCTGTATTACAGGCATTTTGACAGTCAAGCATTACGTTAATAAAGACCTGCTACCAGTGGCAGGACCACTTCTAAATGCACACTTCAGTCAACTGGTTCAATGTGTGTCATCTCAAGAGTTTGAATTGAACCCACACATTTATTACACACTACTTAAAACACATTTTAAATAAACACAAAAGTATTTATACCCCTTGAACCTTTCCACATTTTGTCACTTTACATCCGCAAACTTAAATGTATTTTATTGAGTATTGCATAAGTGTGAAGTAGAACAAAAATTATACGTGGTTTTCAAATAACAAGTCATGTGCTCCACAAATATGACCTTTATGGAAAGGTCTTAAAAAGAATTCCATTGTTAAAAGAAACATGAATTGCTCTTTGTTGCAGCAAACATGTGGAAAAAGGTGCTGTGGTCAGATGGGATCAATGTTGAACTTTCTGCCCTAAATGCAAAAAGCGCTATATGTGGAGGAAAAGTAAAACTTCTCAACACTCTGAACACACCAGAGCTGGTCAGAGTTGATAGGAAGATGGAGCTAAATACAGGGAAATCCTAAAAGAAAACCTGTTGAAGGCAACAAAACACTTGAGACTGGGAAGAAGATTAACCTTCCAGCAAGACGATGACCCCAAACATACAGCCAGAGCTACAGTGGAATGAACTGTTCATGTGTTAGAATGGCCCAGTTTTAATTTGCACTGAGCTTCTGTGAAAAGACAAGAAAATGGCTGTTCACAGACGCTCTCCATCCAACCTGGCTGAGCTTGAGCTGTTTTATAAAGAAGAATTGGGGCAAAATTCTCAGTCTCTAGATGCACAAAGCTGATAGAGACAAACCCCAAAGCACTTACAGCTGTAATTGCAGCGAATGGTTGCTCTACTAAGTATTGGTACAGGGGGGCTCAACAGTTTTGCATGTCATCATTTTTTTTTTATACTTTTATTTTATGAACATTTTGAAAACCATGTCTCATTTTCGTTCCACTTCAAACTTATGCAATATTTTGTGTTTGTCTATCACTTCAAATCTCAATAAAATATATTGTCGCTGTGCAATGAAAAACACTTCTCTCCATTTGTGTTGATTTTTAGGTTAGTTTACTACATATTTGAACAGACAAGCTGTCTCTTACGCTGTGCCAAAATTTCTTGATGAACAGGTCAATAGAAACTCTTCAAAATGAGCTGAAATAAACTCTTTTTACAATGACTTCCATTGAAAGTTTACAAGGTTTTTTTCTCTTTCCTGTTTTGGTTGCTGTTTTGGAGATTTTGGTGTTTTTCATTGGACAGTGGTTGTAAGATAACAAAATGTGGAAAAGTTCAAGTGGTATAAATACTTTTGCAAGCCACTGTGCTCAGTCTGCGACTTATGAGAAATCCCAAATCCACAAGAACACAAGTACAGACAAGATCGCAGGTTGAGAAACAACTAAAGACACCTTTTAGAGAGTAGTAATGGTAACCAATGGGCTGTATTGAGTTTTAAAATGTAAGGTAAAGCTTGACCTTGACCTGTCACTTGGGCAGCCATAACTCACGGACATTCACCCAACCTTTATCAATTCCTGAGCATCCATCATGTGTTAGTGACACTTCCTACGATTAACTCTTGTACGTTTATGGCGCCTATACCGAGCTTGAAATGGAGCTATTATTAAATGACACTACGATGCTTCTAGGGTTCATTTAGCAGCAGAGATAGCACTCTGCAGCTTTAGTGTTTTCATTTCTTCTCTCTCTCTTTCTCTCTCTCTCTCTCTCTCTCTCTCTCTTATTCTCTCTCACTATCAGCATCATCAGTATCTCTATCTCTATCTCTTGCTTGCTCACAGTTCTAATCTATTTTTCTGCCTGTTTCATCCATGTATTCACTTACTGGGTAATGTCTCTTTTTTTTTGTCAGATTTGTATGACAGAATAGAACGCTTCATCATCTGAGTATTTGGCTCAGTGTTACACATGCTGGTCACAATTGTATGTATGTGTGTGTGTGTGTGTACGAGTCTAACTGTGTGTGTGTGTGTGCGCATCCATGTGTATCAGTGTGTGCGTGTACATGCAGCGGAATGCCACGACGGGACAGCTATTCACCAACACTGGTCGGAGCAGCGGAGAAAAGATGAACTAATCAATCATCTGTCACACGGCGCGGCGGGGAGCAGTGTGGGCGCTTCATCCCAGGAAAACAGATCAGAGACTAACCCAAAAACATCAGCATTAGCCTGCATCAGCCCTGCGTCTCACACACACGCTGTAGAAACACCACTTAACCTGACACCTGACACGCAGTCATCAGAGGAATAGTTATACTATACACATTAAGGAATAAGAGTAGTACACACTGTTGCTGCACTGGATTACACACTATGTCAAATTATTGCTATATTATGTACATACATTATAGCAGACTATCACTATTACTACAACTATTACTTTAAGTTAAAACTGCAGCACAACCAGACATAGGGTAAAAAGCCACATACACTAAAAATAATGATGCGTAAAATTTACTTTAAAAACTTTGCTTTTTTTAAGCAAATTTAATTACATGCAAATTTGAGTAACTTTAACTCGGTTTCAGGACTAAATGTTACACAAAGTAAATAAGTGAACTGCACTTCAGTCAATCCTTTTTAACTTTACTTAATTTCCGCATACAATATTACCTAATTACAATTACTTAATTTATATTAATCAAAAAATTTATGATACATAATATTCTTGAAATTTAAATATTTTTTTAAAATATTATCTCTAAACACGGATGACATGTAATACATTCTTTTTAGTATACTAATGTATTATATGCCATATATTACATGTGTTGAGACAGTGGGACTTGGTATGTTCACAAAAATTGGAAAAATTTGAATGTGTGTTTTAACTGAAATTGTATATAATAATATTGTATGAATTAAGTAATTGTAATAAGGTAATATTGTATGCAGAAATTAAGTAAAGTTTACTTAAAGAAAGGATTGATTCAGCAAAAATAAATGAAGTCAAGTTTACAAAAAAAAAAAGATTGACTGAAGTTTAGTTCACTTCTTTACTCTATGTAACATTTACGTCCATACCTGTCAAGTCTCCCGTTTTGGCTGGGAAACTACCGTATTTTACTCCTCTTTCCCGCCGTCCTCCCGTATTAGTATTTTCCCGTAAATTTACCGTATTATACTAAATAAAAAAATATATAGGCCACAGGCGACAATGCACTGACCGCTGTGTGTCTCTTAACCAATCGTGGTGCCGGTTCAAGGAGAAAGTCCCGCCTTTCAGGAGAAACAGCCAATCAGCTAGCTGGTTTTGCGGAGCGCAGTTTAGTGTGCGGGAAGCCCCGCCCCTCCCCTCGCTGTGAGTTCAGGCAGCTAGTCGGAGCAGCTGTCGTTAAAACTAATCTGGATATACGGAGATTTTTCTAAAAGAAAGGTAATGTAAACTGTGATGAGATTGTTTCTGATAGCTGGTTAAAAAAAAACACACCCACTGTGTGTTTAATAAAATACAGCTTGTGACTCTTAACTTTAGAATTAGCTAGATAGATATTCAGGGTTTGAGAAAAATCTATATATATATATATATAATGCCCTGCCCTGATGTGCCTGATCAGCCAATAACTATCATTTCCAAACTCTATTAGTTCAGGGCTAGTTTTAGGGTTTGTTAGAATTTGTTTAAATCTCAAGTATTGTGGTGTAATGTATTATTTAGAAGGGGTAGAAGAGATGGTTGAGCTGGAGAGTGTCACATCTGGTGCTGTTAGCTCCTCTGTTTCTCACGCACCCAGCTCTGACAGAGGTTCTCAGTCTAACAACTACATTACCCAGAACGCACCACCCGCTGACACGCACACACCCAGTCACACGTCACCTCACCTGCTCCAACCAGGAAGCCCCGAATATTAGTCTGGCACTATTTAAGGACACCTCTCACACACTTCTGTGCCGGGTATTGTTGGATTTTCCTCATTACTAAGCGTTACTCTCTATTGTCTCTGTTATCTTCGTGTATGACCTTGTTTTGTTTTTTCTCGACGCCGATTTTTGGATTATCTCTGATTGTGGATATTTTTGTGTATGACCTGGACTGTTTCACGTTTTTTGATTTTGGATTACCTCTGATGTTGGCCTGCTTGTGTTTGAACTCTGGACTGTATCTCACTCATGGTATGGTTATCCCTACGTTGCTTCTGTTTACCGGTGCTCTAACTTTGTTTGTACGACTACCCTTTTTTCTACCTGCTATTTTAATAAACAACCCGTTTTACTGCATCTGCGAGTGTCTGTATTCTGTGCACACCATGACAGAATACCCGGCCTCTCTCGATCAGACAGCAGATGCGGATATGCTAAGATCAGGGTTGTTTAATCAAGGCAGATTGCTCGGTCAGCACCAGCAAACACTCGCCGGTGTGACCCACGCTGTTACTGAGTTAGCTAGCCAGCAAGCTAACCAGCAGCAGCAGCTCTCTAGCATTCTCGAGCACCTCAAGGGCTTAGCTGTAGCTAACGCTAGCCCTGTAGCTAACACTAGCACCATTAGCTCTCCTGTCTCCGGCTTTCAGGTGTGCAAGCCGGAGTATTTTGATGGTTCCCCGGAGAAATGCAGCGGATTTCTCTTACAATGCTCCGTATTTTTTAGTAACGCTTCTCCCGCCTCAGACAAAGCTAAGATCGGCTTTATTATTTCGAGGCTGTCTGGTAAAGCACTCGACTGGGCTACGGCGGTTTGGGACACCATTTCTGAAACCAGCTATTCGGAGTTTTTGACTTTGTTTCGAGCAGTTTTTGATCACTCACGCTACGGACAATCCTCTGGAGAGCTTCTACTGGCGTTAAAACAAGGTCAAAAAACTGTTGCTTCATATGCCATGGAGTTTCGCACTCTGGCAGCTGGCAGTGGCTGGAACAACGCTGCACTCATCTCTGTGTTCAAGAATGGACTTAACCCTGAAGTTTTGAAGGAGTTAGCATGCAAGGATGAATCCCTTACCTTGGATCAGCTGATTTCCCTCTCCATTCGGTTAGACCAGCTGCTCTCTCGCCAAACCAAGACCAACCTCCACGTACAACCCACTCCAGCAGAGCTACCTCACGCTTCATCAGACTCCACAGTGGAACCCATGGATGTTCAAAAGTCCAGATTATCTCCAGCGGAACGCCAACGCCGCATTCGGTTCCATCTTTGTCTCTACTGTGGAGAGGCTGGGCATCGCAAAGCTGCATGTGGTCTCCTGACCCGATCCGTGAAGGCTCCAGCCCTGGGAAAGCGCGTGGGGGGCTCTCCACGCGCTAACGTGGTACGTAATTCTATCTCTAATCACAAAGCTAAATGTTTTACGTTACCCGTTATTATCTCTTCACCCACTGGTATGTTCTGTGTCCCAGCGCTTGTAGATTCCGGGTCGGAGGGGAACTTCATCAGTTGGGACCTGGTCAAGGAACATGGCATCCCTACCCGTGACCTGCGCCGTCCCATTTCTATTCACGCGGTGGATGGGAAAACTGTACGCTCCAAGGCTATCACTCGTCAGACACTTCCCGTCGCTCTTCAAGCCAGCGCTCTGCATCACGAGGAACTGCCCCTGTTTGTGCTTCCCTGCTCTGAACACCCGGTGATTTTGGGCATGCCATGGCTCAAGTTTCATGATCCTGTGGTTTCCTGGACTGATGGTGATATTACGGTTTGGTCTCCCTCTTGTTATGAACATTGTTTAGCTCTTAATGAGTTAGCTTTACAGTCTACCTCGGTAGAAAGTCCTGACGCAGTAGATACTCCTGTTATCCCCTCTGAATACTCTGATTTTCTTGATGTCTTTAGCAAAGCCAATGCCACTAAATTGCCTCCACACCGTCCTTATGACTGTGCTATAGATCTAGTGGAGGGAGCTACGCTGCCCAAAGCTAGAGTCTATCCCCTCACCCTCGATGAAGAGAAGGCTATGGCAGACTATGTTGAGGAGGCACTCGCTCAGGGTTTCATCCGCCCGTCTAAATCTCCGGTTGGTTCAGGGTTCTTCTTTGTCAAGAAGAAAGACGGGGGGTTGAGACCCTGTATAGACTACCGTGGGCTTAATGACATAACTAAGAAATTTGCGTATCCGTTACCCCTCATACCCAGCGCTCTCGAGCAACTTCGTGAAGCTTCCTTTTTTACGAAATTAGACTTACGCAGCGCGTATAATTTAATTCGTATCCGTGAGGGTGACGAGTGGAAGACTGCCTTTACCACTACTAATGGGCACTACGAATATTTAGTGATGAGTTTCGGTCTCGCTAACGCCCCGGCAGTCTTCCAGTCATTCATGAATGACATATTTAGGGATATGATTGGGAAATACGTCGTCCTATTTATAGACGACATTCTGATTTATTCAGCTGATTTTGAGTCTCACGTGATCCACGTACGTTCCGTTCTCCAACGCTTACTGGAGAATAGCCTTTATGCCAAAGCAGAGAAATGCGAATTTCACCGTCAACAAGTCTCCTTTCTCGGCTATGTTATTAGCTCCCAAGGCGTCCTGATGGACGACACCAAAGTTTCAGCTGTCACTGACTGGCCCGTTCCGCAGTCTATTAAGGATCTCCAGCGCTTTTTAGGTTTCGCAAATTTCTATAGGCGATTTATCCGCAATTTCAGTGGTATAGCTGCCCCTCTTACTGCTCTGACCAAGAAAGCCACTAAGATCCTGAATTGGTCCCCCGAAGCTGAGCAAGCTTTTAATAAGCTTAAAGCTGCATTTGTGTCCGCGCCTATACTAGCTCACCCTAAGCCCGAACTCCCGTTCGTTGTCGAGGTCGACGCTTCTGATACTGGGGTAGGGGCTGTTTTGTCACAGCGTAGTGGGTTTCCGCCTAAAATGCATCCCATAGCCTTCTTTTCACGAAAAATGTCTCCTGCGGAGCGCAACTACGGCATAGGGGATAGAGAGCTTCTTGCTGTCAAACTGGCTCTCGAAGAATGGCGTCACTGGCTGGAGGGGGCCGCGCACCCATTTACTGTTATCACTGATCACAAGAATCTCGAGTATTTACGCTCTGCCAAACGTCTTAATCCTCGCCAAGCTCGTTGGTCATTATTTTTCTCTAGATTCGATTTCTCTATTTCGTTTCGCCCTGGCAACCGTAACACTAAGGCAGACGCGCTATCCCGAGTCTATACTGCTCCGGATAGCGCATCTCAGTCTTCCGAACCTGAACGCATTCTTCCTCCGGCCGTCAAAATTGCAGCTATTCGCTGGGAATTAGATGATCTCATTCAACAGAGTGTAGCGCACTCACCACCTCCTGAGGGGTGTCCCTCTCACAAAACTTTCGTTCCTGAACAATTCAGAGATCGTCTTATTAGCTGGGCTCACTCTGCTCTCACCTCGGGCCATCCCGGCGTTACGCGCACTCTGCAGCTAGTATCAGCTCGCTATTGGTGGGAAACCATGCGAGCTGACATACACGCTTTCGTCTCCTCCTGTTCCGTTTGTGCTCAATGCAAAACCCCAAAAACCCTTCCAGCCGGTAAGCTTGTTCCTCTACCTGTACCAGAAAGACCCTGGTCTCACATAGCTGTAGATTTCGTCACCGATTTACCTGTCTCCGAGGGTTACACCACAGTACTCACTGTTGTGGATAGATTTTCCAGGGGGGTTAAGTTTATTCCTTTCTCTGCCCTGCCCACTGCACTTCAAACTGCACAAGCCATTTACACACACGTGTTTAGACATTATGGTATTCCAGAGGATATTCTCTCTGATCGGGGCCCTCAGTTTACTTCCAGGGTTTGGAAAGCATTTTTTGAACATTTGGGTGTTCATGTTAGTTTAACCTCAGGGTTCCATCCCACTAGTAACGGTCAATGTGAACGTGTTAATCAAGAATTAGGCAAGTTTCTCCGTCTGTACTGTTATAAGCACCCCTCTGACTGGTCTCAGTTCCTTATATGGGCTGAGATTGCGCAGAATTCTCTCACTAACTCCACTTCTGGTCTCACACCGTTTCAGTGCGTTCTGGGTTACCAACCTCCGTTAGCTCCGTGGACAGCCGTGTCCTCTGAGGTTCCTGCGGTGGACGACTGGATGAAGCGGAGCGAGCAGGTGTGGGAGGAAACTCACCAGCAGGTTTCGGAGGCGTTACGCAAATACAAGGAGCAGTCCGACAGACACCGAGGCAGTACCCCCCAGTATCAACCCGGGGATCGAGTGTGGTTGTCCACCCGGGACTTGAGGTTTGAGGGGGAGTGCAGGAAACTTCTGCCTAAGTATATTGGGCCTTTCAAGGTTTTGTCTCAAATTAACGAAGTTACTTATAAGATTGAACTTCCAGCCCAGTATAGAGTCCATAATTCATTCCATGTATCTCTCCTGAAACCTCTTGTCCCAGGTCCACTCGCAGAAGGTCTTCCGGATGACGTACCGCCCGCGGCTGTGGAGGGGGAGGCTTCATCCACCTACGCGGTGAAAGAGGTGCTGGATTCTCGCAGGCGCGGCGGTGGGCTCCAGTATCTCATTGAGTGGGAGGGCTACGGCCCCGAGGAGCGCTCTTGGGTTGCTGCCAGTGATGTGCTGGATCCGGCTCTTTTGGCTGAATTTCATGCTAGTCATCCGGGCAAACCTGCTCCTAGACCCCGTGGGCGTCCCAAGCGCTCACTTTCCTCGTCGGTTCCGGTTCATCGGGGTTCCCAGCTCCGCAACCCCCGCCTGTCCGGCACCTCTGTGGCTACTCCTGTTCCTCCCGCCGGTACTCCCTGTCCGTCGGGTGGTCGTCGTCGTGGTCGTCCTCGTTCCGTTCCCGTTCCGACTCCCTCGGGGGGAGGTACTGTCACATCTGGTGCTGTTAGCTCCTCTGTTTCTCACGCACCCAGCTCTGACAGAGGTTCTCAGTCTAACAACTACATTACCCAGAACGCACCACCCGCTGACACGCACACACCCAGTCACACGTCACCTCACCTGCTCCAACCAGGAAGCCCCGAATATTAGTCTGGCACTATTTAAGGACACCTCTCACACACTTCTGTGCCGGGTATTGTTGGATTTTCCTCATTACTAAGCGTTACTCTCTATTGTCTCTGTTATCTTCGTGTATGACCTTGTTTTGTTTTTTCTCGACGCCGATTTTTGGATTATCTCTGATTGTGGATATTTTTGTGTATGACCTGGACTGTTTCACGTTTTTTGATTTTGGATTACCTCTGATGTTGGCCTGCTTGTGTTTGAACTCTGGACTGTATCTCACTCATGGTATGGTTATCCCTACGTTGCTTCTGTTTACCGGTGCTCTAACTTTGTTTGTACGACTACCCTTTTTTCTACCTGCTATTTTAATAAACAACCCGTTTTACTGCATCTGCGAGTGTCTGTATTCTGTGCACACCATGACAGAGAGAGAGAAAATGTGGAGAGGGCTGAAATTAACTGAACTGATCAGGAGTGGACTGAACGATAGAAAGAAGTATTAATGAAAGATTATTAATTGTGTAGGCCCCTTAGGACTATTATTTACTTATGGAATATATCTGATCCATGTCCGTTTTGTAAATTTGTGCACCCTTCAATTTAAATTTTAAATCTATTAAATAAAAAAATATATATATATAAAAAAAAATAATAAATATATATATATATATATATATATATATTTTTTTTTTTTTTTTCCCCTCGTTTGGGCTGTTGGGGCGGCGGAAAAAATCCCTTATTTTTAAGTCCAAAACTTGACAGGTATGTTTACGTCTTGAAACCGAGTTAAAGTTAAACTTAAATTTACATAAAATTAAATTTTCCAAAAAAAAAAAAAAAATGCAGAAAGTTGCGAAACCTATTTTAAGTAAATTTTACGCATAATTTTTTTCAGTGTTGTAGACTCTGAATGGCAGATTAATCCTGCATTTACACTGGTTGGCAATAAGTCGCCTATGTTTCCCCAAGTACTTTTTATATATTTCATTACACATATTTTTTGGCCCACCATCACATTATAATATAATGATACAAAAAAATAGAAATAACAATGATAATTAGGGTGGAATTTAGGGGGAAATGCTAAACCAAATAATAATGATTATAATAATAAATAATAAATGATGTTGGTGGATTTGTTTTTGTATTTCATTACACATTAGTGATAGATTTCTTTAATGTGTTATATTGATGTGTTTCATCAAATAATAATAGTATTGCCTGTGACAGTGCAGCATGGTTCCTATATATAGTCTTCCTGTGGCACTTTGTCTTGGTCGGTCTTTGCACCTTCACCTGTCGTTCGTCTCTCTCTCAGTGTTCCATAGCTTCTCTCAGTGTTTCCTTGTCTCCTATAGCCTTAGTCCCTTGTTCCTCGTTTATTTCTTGTTTTCTAGTTTCTAGTTTATTTCCTTGTTTATTTCTAGTTTATTCCCTTGTATATATTCCCTGTTTATTTATTATCATTATCTCTAGTTGTTTTAGTTTATGTTTTCTGGTTTGTGTTGGTTATTTGTGTATCTTTGTTTCGTGTTACTCGTTCCTTGTTTCTCTTTTTATTTGTTATTTATTTAATAAATTATTTATTTCTTACCTGTGTTTACGTCCGCCTCCATGTTTTCCCTGCACCACATCCTGACACCTTTATCAGGGTTAAAAGACAAAAGTTCACAAATAACATCCCAGCATCATAAATTAAAGTAAATTTTAGTCCTGCAAAATTAATATAAAAATTTAAAAACTGTACTGTAAAAAACTGTTCTTCCAAATAACCTACAAAAAGGCAGGCAAAACTTGGGGCCATCTTAGCTCCCATTGCTGTTCCTAAAACTTAAAAAAGAGAAGTAATTAATTTTTTAAAAAATAAGAATACATTTAAAGAGAAAAAATAAAGTGACAGAGCAGAGTGGAATGCATGGATTACTGTATATGTAAAGTATAAAATGTACACATAAATAAAAGATGCTATATATACATGCATAAAGAAATAGTGTCAGTGCAGAGTGGACGTGAGAAACGTAGAGGAGGAGAAATGGCTCCTGATACTCAGTGAGTCTGTCCTGTTAGTGGCTCAGTGCACAGTAATGTCCCGGCGCAGTGAAGAGGTGTTGAACAGGGACTGCTGTACAGACGATCTCCTGTTGGGTTCTTTGTTAAAGTGCTGCTGAATGTGTCTGTTAGTGACGGCACTCTGCAGTTTAACCAGGTCATGGGGGGGTGTGGTGTATTGATGTACTCTTTAAAATGGCTGTGATTTTTGCACGTGTCCACCTTTCAGAGCAGACACCATTTGCAACATCTTGCTGGAAGCACTAAAGGACCTGACCTTCCTCAGAAAGCCTCTGGGTAAAGCTTCCAGTGCAAGTTTCAAACACGGACACTCAGTCTGTCTGCAGGTGTTTTTATCAGGTCCACTTTATATGACTCAAGAAAGTGAGAGACAAGGACAGATGGAAAAAGTAAGAGACACAAAGACAGAGTGAGAGAGATTTGCTAACTTACCCTGCTAATTGAACCTTCACACTCTGCTCTTACTGGTGCAATGTGGAATTAATGAAGATTGGCCACCAGGCTGCTCCAATTTAGCCATGAAACCTCCCACACTAAAATGACAGGTGTTTCAGTTTCATTGTCCAACCCCTTTACATCTTGCTTGTAGTTCCTCATCAACCTCTATTTGCCTGTAAAAAGCTTCTGTGTGGCGGGTAATCCTAACACTTCACCCTACCCCTCTCGCCTAAAGAGTTATAGATGTAGGGCCAAGGGGTGAGAGCCTTTTCACACCAGCATTATTTAGTCCAGTTAACACAAACTCTGGATCGTTTTCATACTTGCTGGGGTTCATTTTACCTTCATTTTATGTAAAATTGCAGTAATCTCAGTCCCATCCCAAATTAATTCCAGAACAATTTATTTGTGGTATTTTGTGGCCTCAGTCTGATGCAACTATCAAATATACTCCTCAACTATATACTCACAGCTGTTCAGGTGCAGTTTAACCAGACTTAATACCAAGATAAATAGTTACTAGGGCTATGAATTAATGCAATCTCTTTTTTACTGTATTTACTTTCCTACTCTCACCCCAGGCAGATCTGACCAATAAGTGGAGACAACATGTTCATGTGGTTCATTGTGACACATTTTGTTGCACTTGTGGTTTTCCTTGTTTGGAACCAAACCAAACCAAAAGGGAAATATTCCAACTTAATAAACTTGAAAACTGATTCAGACCAGACAAAACAAACTACAAGTGTGAAAACACCTTAATAGTCTAACTTTTTATATGTTTTTGGCCCAAATCGGGGTGCAACTTCTGAAATAAATTGATTGGAAAACAAATTGCAGGAGGTCCAGCAATGACCTAGACCTTTATTTATTTATTTATTTTTATAATTTTATTTTTAATTCTTTTCCATTTTCTCCCCAATTTACACAGCCAATTACCCAACCCACTCACTAGGACTCCCCCTATCACTATTAATTCCCCAACATACCAGCAGGGTGAAGACTAACATATGCTTCCTCTGATACATGTGAAGCCAGCCACTGCCTCTTTTGGAGCTGCTGCTGATGCAGCATTGCCGAGTAGCATCACAGCACGCTTGGCGGAAAGTGCAGCGACTCGGTTCCGATACATCAGCTCACAGACACCCCATGCTGCAGACATCTCCCAAGGAGTGATGTGGGCATGAGCGGGGCTTCGAACCTGCCACCTCCCGCTTATAGTAGCAGAGCTTTAGACCGCTGGACCACTTGGTGCCCTTGACATAGACCTTTATGACGTGATGTAAAGCAGACCACTGGTCTACAGTCATTCAAGAGCGAGTTGTCTTCTTCAGAGCAAAAACCGAGCTAGATATTTTCCACAGCTCTGGCATTTGCTCTGGTTTATGGTTCAGGTTGACGAGGTGCTGAAGAATCCAGCAAAGCTGAGTGCTGCCAAACTTCACTAGCCTGGGATTGATTTCTTTGTTCTGCTGAAGCCTGCCCTCCAGCTTCCTTCTGTAGGCCTCTTTGTTCTCTCTCAATTTCAGCCTCAACTCCTCCTGCACACTCCTCATCTGTTCTCTTTCCCTCCGTCTGAAAGCCTGCTTCTTCTTATTCTGTAGTTTCCTGGTGATCCAGGGCTTGTTGCTAGAGAAACAATGCACCCCATTGGCAGGCACAATAGTGTCTGTGCAGGAATTGATGCTATTCATGATGCGGTCTGTCATTTTGTTGATGTCTTCACCAGTTGATTTATATAACACCTTCAAATCTCTGGACCTGCAGAGCCTTCACTGACTCTAGTGACCACTTCTATGTGGTCTTTGTTTGTCATAGGATGGTTAGACCTTTTTTGTGAGGATAGATCAGATAAAATACAGGCATAATTTGCTTTTGCATCAGAGAATGCGTGTTGTATGTGTTGTAACAATGCGTCTTGGCAATAAATCGTATGCCATTGGAAAGCCTGATAATCTCTTTGAAATGGAGCCACATTGGTAAGAAACATGCATTTGTGGAATGAGCATAAGAGCTGAGTTTGTGGTTTGCGCCCATGAAACACTAACCAATTTATCTCTGCCTGTGCCAAACAGCTTATTCCAACATTGCCTCGTTTGGTTTTTGACGATCTTCTTTGGGTGTCATCTCCTTGGGACGCCCCTTTCATGGCCTATCTCTGACTAGGGCTTACTTCAAATAATGCTTATAAAACTTGGTTATGGTGAACACCAGCTTGAAGTTGCACGGGCAAGGGCTTTATTCACATCAATCCACATCACATCAATCTTTAAGTCTAGACTGAAAACTTACTTGTTCAATCTTTAAGTCTAGACTGAAAACTTACTTGTTTAGTTTAGCTTTTGATAATGAATGTTTTTCCCTTTAGATAAGGCTGCAGATCCAGGGGTTCATGGACAGAGGGAATTGTGGTAAACTGAGATGCTGGTGCTGCTGTTCTCCCACTGCACACGGTCACTCAGGTTTGTGGACAGATGGTGGAGTGGGTGGATGCCAGTGTTTCCATGTCTATGTTACCTTCTGGCTCTCTCCCTTTAGTTAGGCTGTTTTATTCAGATCTGCTGGAGTCATTAGATAACCACACTCTGATAATGTTTTATATTCTCTGTTTTACATAAATCCAGTAAAACTAATTCCATCTCTCTGCCTTCCTCCGAGTTACTGACTGCCCACCTGTCTGACCCGATACCGATGGATGTTGGACCCTCAGGCTCTCATGTCCCCTGTCTGGCCAGACTGGAAGTTTCTGAAGTCAGCTCTTCTCCATCACCCACCCACCACAGACCAGCCGCTCATCATCTATCTCCCTCTATAAGCCATTAGTGGCGCTGCTATACTCCTGAATATATAAAACCTATGTGGATGTATGAAAGACTTTTTAAAATGAATTTAAAAGCCATTTGACCAGTGGTAGGATGGTCCCCCCTTAAATGTGAGTCTTGGTCCTCCCAAGGTTTCTTCCTCCTCCTGCAGCTCTGAGGGAGTTTTTCCTTGCCTCCGCGCTCACTGGGGGTTCTGTATTATGTATTTTCTATGTTTAATCTTTTGCCTGTAGCACTTTTGGACCCATGCTCACAGATGCTGCCAATCAGGTGCCAAGCAGTTAATTATAATATATGATCTACAAATTTACCGGTGGGAATGACTATACACTGATGGCGAGTGTCAGAAAAGGGTATGTCAATAGATTGTGTCAGATACCAACGGAAAAGAAGCTGCCAATGGCAACATACTAAACTCAGTTATTATAAGTTGGTTCAACTCAAAGATCTCTGTTTGAATGTATGTATGTGCGCCTACAAATGTTTAGCTAACTCAAAAAACTTGTGTAATGTATATCCTGAAATATCCTGGCTTTCTGGCTTTCATAGAGATATTCAGTCTCTTTCCAGCTTCTGCCAGAGTGTCTGTATGTTAGATTGTAAAGAATGAACCAGTAGTCCTTGTAGAACTGTTAGAACTAAAGGTCGGAAAGCAGGTCGCAGTTCTCGCAAGCGTTGGTCGCGGCCGCCTCAGAAAAATTACAGAGTCTGGTTTGAGCTCAGAGGAGCTCCGGCACAGACACGAGTGCACCGCTATTCCTCCTATTACACCTCAATGCAGCGCTGCAGTGAGTTTCAAGCTGTAATTTTACTTTTTTTAAAAAGATCAAAAATCAAGAAAATCCTACCTAGTAGGGCTTTAAGGGTTTGCAGTGTATACCTCATGACTATCTGAATAAAATATTCAAAGACATTCTTAAATTTAGTACAAAATAATTTGATTACAGTTTGTCTAGATCTTTTAATTTAATTTTCTTTTGATGTGACATTTTATATGCATGCATCAATACTTGATTTAATCCGACTTAATTTGATGAATGCAAATCACTGCAATTCTGATTTGTGTGCCTCAGCTCAGAACATCATAATCAGAGCAAACCATGAGCCAGCACCTTACCTGACTGTATCAGCCGGACCACATGTGGTTTATACAGTACACATGCACACACACACACACACACACACACACATACCACATGTACACACACATCTAGCAGAAGGAGTGAAGTTATTAGTTATTTATAATGTCTAGGAGGAATAGCTTTTGGAGGAGTCGCTGTACGTCTGCACTCGCCTGAGTAAATAGATTTTCTCATTGTTTTGGCAATAAACAGTCTTTTATGGCACACAGTGGTGCAGCTCTTAGCCGTCAAAAGGAATTCACTTGTGAGACGCGAGCGCACACCAGCAGTGCACCCACAGCTTGATTCATAGGAATCCCTACAAAGGCTGTGTATCAGTCAGGAGGCTGTTCCTCTGTTTACGTTACACTGCGTACAGCGCGGGAAGATCAGTGTGGGTTTGTATTCTGAGGCATAAACTTCCCATTATGCACTGCTACATGAGCCCATCTTTACACATCTTTTCAGGTGTAAGACATCAGTGAGGCTTCATATCATCCTGTCAGAGCAGCACTGACTCATTGCTACAAGGCCTGCAGGCTTTATTTCTCAACAAGGGCACTTTGATAAAGCGTAACCTGGAAGTGTGACTTTCTTAAAATTCAAGTGCTGAAATATGTGCTGTGGATTTTTTGAAAAAGTGTGTCAGACTTCTTTTTCTATTGCAGCAGTGTGTGTGTGTGTTTGTGTGTGTGTGAAGGGGTGATAGTTGGTTTGGTTGGTTTCTCTAGAAGCTGATTAAGCCAAGATTTGAATAGACACTGTAAAAGTAAAGTACTGTCCTCGGGAAAAAAGTCTTGGATAACCTGTGAAATTTATGAATTTATTTTATGAATTATAACTTCACTAAATGGGATTTCCAAAGATTTCATAGGTATCCACATTTATTACTCACTTAGAAGAATCCTGTGGATACTAGGGTTTAAGAACACTTGTGTAGAAGTTTACATATCAACTTCAAGCTTTTTGTGAGGTGCAGCCGGCTGCCAGTAGGGGGCTGGTAGACATAGGGGAGGAAGTGGTAGAGTTGGATCCCGAAACTCCAACTTCCAGAATCCCCAGCGGTGATCTGCATCAACCAGCTGCACCTGTGCACCACCTTATATAAACCCCAGTCAAGCCAGACCTCACTGTTGCACCTTTGCAGAGGACTGACTGGTAACAGAGGGTATAAGAAAATCGAATAAAAGAAAAGAAAAGAAAAGTAAAAAAAAGAAGAGAAAATATCTCAAAAGAGATCTGAAAAGAAAGCCAGAAAAAAAGGATCAAAAAAGAGAGGACTGAGCTGTGCTCAGCCAGTTTTGAGTTTGGTTGTGTTTTAATTTTTTGGTTTATTTTAAGTTGAAAACTTTCTTTAGTTGGTACATGCCATTTTGTGGCATTTCCTTTGTTCTGTTTCCCGCCTTTTTTCCCCACCCATTCTCCAGTCTCCTTGGAGAAACAGTTGTTTAACCTTTAACATTAATACTGTATTTCAAAACCATTAAAATCATTGGTAGACCAATAAATAATAGAACTATATCCATATAAGTAAATATTTTTTTGTATATAAATATGTTCCATGTATAAAATGGCATAAGAGTGTAAAAGTAATGCTTTCAAAAAAGTAAATGTAATATAAGGGGAAAAAATGCTATTAATGACATAAACATGTGCTACAGGAGCCTGTAGTGTAGACAGATATACACTCATAGATATACGTCTTCATATATATATATATATATATATATATATATATATATATATATATATATATATATATATATGAAGACGACATTATCAGTATTTGTTTAGTAGTATTTCGTAGTGTTTAAAATATCTGCAGCCTATACAAACACTAGACTTTTACTTTTCTTAGGTCTTTTGAGTGTGAATGGTATAAAAACTATAAATAACAATGAAAAACCTATGTGCTGAATAACAGTGTACATATACTACTCTATGCAGGTAGTCAGTCGGCTGTGAGCATGGAAAATAAAGGTGTATGGAGCTGCAGATCTGTTGGAAAAACATGGGATGTTTATAAGGTAAATATGTATTTAAAACATATTTAACAACTTACTGACTGATACTCAGTAAATACGATTGCATTTTTTGAGAATACTGTTTAAATATTTTTAAGTCATCAGGTTCATTTTGTTGTCATTTTTACAGAATTCGACTACATTGTTATTTCTTGGAATAATTAAGAATAATAATTAACCTAATTGCTTTGCCACAAACTGCTAGATTCTATGATTTTGTCTGAAGTTACGAAATTACAAGTCATCAGCAACAATTCTCCTTGCCTCGTTTTTTAGTGCTCAAATGCATAGTTTTAGGAATTATTTTGTGGACTGGACATCATTATGCATAAGAAAAACTTTTTTTTTTTTAATTATGCTATCTGTGTGTTTGCTGATAAGTTGATAAGGTCATCACGTCTTTATAAAGAATTAGTGATTCCTTTTATTTATTTTTTACTTCAGAATTTCCAGAAGCTCATTAACTGCTGTCTGTATAAACATCTCCGTGCTTTTAGACACTTTTAGATGTGTTTTGAAACTCTGGCATCACTCCAAGTTTCAGTGTGGATTTGGTTCATAACCAATACAAACAGACACAGGCAGAGAATTCAGCTAAATGAGGGCTGTAATACTGAATACTAATTAAATAATCTTCATATTCAGAGGAAGCGTCAGTGCGTATGGCAAGGAGGTGGAGAGAGAAAGTGGTAAACAGAGAAGATCAAAGCGAAAGAGATAGACAGTAAAAGAGGAGAAAAAGGGGGGGAGTAAAAGGAAGGTAAGAGAAAAGGAGAGGAAAAGAGAGAGGGGAGAAAAAGAGCAAGAAAGAGAAAGACAGAGAGAAAGAGAGAGAGTGTGCAGATGGTTGCAGACCGTCCTTGTGTTTGAAGTTATGTCTTTCCTCACGGCAATGCAGTATGTTTTTCACTAACTAACGCACACACACACACACACACCTCAGAAAAGACTGGCTTAGACTGGACCTGAAGATTGAGGAGCAAATGATGGATGGGTGGAAATGTGATGTGGTGATAGATTACAAAAGAACGGATCATCATCAATTCAGCAGTTCAGCTGCTCTCAGTCTGAGCCACCATACTGCTATACTGCCCCCCATCCAGCAGACGAGAGGAGCCTAAAGATATATACTGAGAGAGAGAGAGAGAGAGAGAGAGAGAAGGAAACAGAGGGGATAGATAGTGAAAGAATGAGAGAGAAGAGAAAAGACAAAGACAGTAGTGAGAAAGAGGAACAGATGGCAGGTTTTCATTTAAACATTCACCACATTAAGCACAATTATGAAATATAGGCAGAAAAAGGCAAACTGATATAAGTAAGTCATGTTTCCATGCACTGCAGTTACGTAAAGAGCATTAGATGATGTAGACTATTGTGTTACGATACTATTATATTGTATTTATTGCAGCATCAAAGCTTGTAAAAAAAAAGGAGATATGACTATTGTGATCTTTTTTTTTAATGGATGTTGTCAGGCAGGATGAGTAGTGGCCCTCAGGACGAGGACTGAAATCTGCATGTAACCCTGAAGATGTTCACTATACATGTGGGAGTGCAAGCACACCAGACAGTTCTGAGAGAGCAGTGTACAGCTGTGTTGGAGAAAGCTTGTTTTGGATTCAGCAATGCTGCAAATCTTGAGGACTTAGGGAGGAGTTAGGGAGTTGTAGATAAAGAGGGGACTTACGAAAGAGGTGGGGAGTTGTGGATGAGTTAGGGACTTAGGGATGAGGTAGGGAGATCAGGATGAGTTGGGGATGAGTTAGGGACTTAGGGATGAGGTGGGGAGATCGTGATGAGTTGGGGAGCTGGGAATGATTTGGTGAGTTAGGGATGAGGTAGGAAGATCTGCATGAAGTGGGGGTATAGGATGTGTTGGAGAGATGGGCGTGAGTTGGGGATGATTTGAAGAGCTGGGGATGAGTTGGGGAGTTGGGGATGAGTTAGGGACTTACGAAAGAGGTAGGGAGATCGGGATGAGTTGGGGAGCTGGGAATGATTTAGGGAGTTAGGGATGAGGTAGGAAGATGTGCATGAAGTGGGGGTTTAGGATGTGTTGGGGAGATGGGCATGAGTTGGGGATGAGGTGGGGTGGGGATCAACATCCATTCAACATCCTAAACTCACAGCATTGGTTCAAATGTAGGTGTGGTTATCATTTTTACTGTTATTGGTTATTGCTTTGGCAATATTGGATTTGTTACAGTCTTGCAAAAAGCTACCTTAAATCTTAAAGACAGACTTACAAACACACCCACAGTCCCACACTCAAACACCCACACACACACACACCCACACACACACAGAAACACACACACATAAATAATTCTGATTTCAACTAATTTCCCATCAATCAGAGCACTTTCCTTTAAAGAAAAATAGACATGCATCTGACTGTGCGCCTGATTACAGGTTGGCGAGGGGGGAGGTTGGGAAGAGGGGGAAGAAAAAGAGACAGAAAGGATGAAGCAGAAGATGGGCTTTAAGGTGGTGAGAGAGAAAATGAAAGAGGAGTAGAGGGATGCTCTCTGTCACTGTCCTCATTTTAAAATAAGATGAGACTTAATTGAGTAGCTTGTTGTCAGGCACGGTAACCTGATGGATGGGCTGTGTGTGTGTGTGTGTGTGTGTGTGTGTTTGTAGGCTCTGACGAGCATCTGTCTATTTGACTCTTTGTCTCGTTCTTTCTCTCTCTCTCTCTCTCGCTCTCTGGCGACATTTATTACATCCTTCGGTCACAAAATGAAAAGCTTTTTAAAGAGGACATTTTTTGCTCTGTGTCAGAAAAAATATTTTTACTGCACAAAAAGAAGTTTACACACAGTAGGGCAATCATATTTGTAAAAGCGAGCCGATCAACTAAACAGCACTCTAAACAATGTGGTAAAACTGCTGAAAAAATACTCCACAGGCCAGATCTGGCATAGCTTCTCTCTTCATTTAATACAAAAAAAAATGATTTTAAACCTCTCCACCACTGAGTCCATAAAAAGCTTAAACCCAAATTACCATGGGCACTTAATTTATACACATTTAGTTTATTATAATTATTAAAAGGAAACAGCACTTTATTAATATGTATATGTGCTTTTTTTCTTGCTTTATGCAAAATAATATATAAAGATATATAAAATCTGCCTAGATTGATGGATGAGTGTTTTCTTGATCAGAAAATAAAATAATTTTATGGTTATGTGTATATTTTTGCATGGGATGGATTATCACAGAAAACCATTAGGAACCTCTACAACTTGTACATATTAATATTAGCCATTTAATATATTTTTTTCCATATAACCTTTCCCTTCTTCATTGTATTGCAATCCATCTCTTCCTTCTGGGTGCAACTATTTTATTTTTTTGACAGTGAGTTCATATCGCAATTCGTAGACATGGGTATCAGTGTATGCCAGTGGTGTGCAGTGAGGCCCTTCTAACCCTTCAGAGAGTGCATGTAAATCATTACATAACATATCATTACCAAATATATATTATAGTCAGAGGTGGAAAAAGTACAGAAAAATTGTAATGAAGTAAAAGTACTTTTACTTTGCTAAAATTCTACTCAAGTAAAAGTAAAAGTACCCATCTAAAAATCTACTAGAGTAAAAGTAAAAAAGTACTCAATTTACTTTGAGTAAAAGTTACATAGTTACTTTTAATTATTTGATGTAAAAAAAAGGACAACAAATCATAAGTTAAATTGTTTTTAATGAACTATTATTTCACATAATAATTTGGACGTTTAAGGCAGTATTTGTAAAGACCACCCCATAAAACATTTTCAAGAACAAGTGTTATAGGTTTTTATGATCTATTTTTTCTTTACTGTTAAAAAGTTATGGTCATAAAGGTGACTATAGACCACACCACATGCTTTCACAGGTTTGATGTGGAAGTTTTGAAAGCTGACAGCTCTGTCTGGAGGGGCACATTTTGCATTGCATGAGGACAGTATTGCCTCGTAATTCCACGCGCGAGCATCCGTGCACCAGAGCATCCACGCCATTTATATATATTTTTAATTCAGACAATTGTTTTTTTCCCAGCAGTATATTTTTTACTCAGTAATTGGGAGTTTTCCGATGTAGCAAAGTAAATTACTCAAAATGTACTTGAGTAAAAGTAAAATTAACTATTTTAAAAACTTCTTTAAAAATTACAAATTACTCATAACATCTACTCAATTACACTTACTTGAGTAAATGTAATTCATTACTTTCCACCTCTGATTATAGTTATTGTAAACTATAAGCATAGATTTTATAAATTAACTAATACAAAGCATTAGTCTGTGTTTTTCAGTTGCTACGGGACTCTGACTGACAGCGGTTTTAATCAAAGCTTTATAAAATGGCTTCTGCCCCCTTGTGTTTGCGTGACCCTTCTGCTGATTTTGTGAAGGACAATCTAACCAATCAGATTCATGATTTTCACTACGGGGGCGGGGCCATGGCTGTCTTGTTGCAGAAGGGGTACCCCCTATATTAACTGCACGCCACTGATCTATGTAAGATAGATACCTTACTAATATAAATGACTTTTACTTTAATTTGAATGGAACTTTACTGTGCTGTGCTGTGTTTACGACAATTCTTGATATATGAAGCTTTAATAACAGTATCTATGGTTTCAGGTGAGTTATTTAAAACACCTCATCACTGGTCTTTTTGTTCTTCCATGGTGTTGCTCCAAGGAATCCTTTTTGGCGCCTTTGCCACCTTAATTTTTTTTAATCTTTATTTTGAGTACTTTTTACTTTTACTCGAGTAGATTTTTAGATGGGTACTTTTACTTGAGTAGAATTTAAGCAAAGTAAAGGTACTTTTACTTAATTACATTTTTTCAGTACTTTTGCCACCTCTGTATTTTAAATTGCATACATCCACCTCATTACTAGTGCTGTGACTAGACTGAAGATTTCCTCTTAATAAACCTGTTATTTTGCAGTTCTGTACACAGTAAAATCTATAGTTTTCAAATCAGTGTAAACATTGTTTGACTCCCTGAGTGTTATCCTAACAACTCTCAGTGTTACAATTCACATAAAGTTGAAATTATTTGCCAGAGTTAACAAATTTCAACTCCTCCCAGTCTATTCTGTATCACAAGCTCCGCCTCCAAATTTTGCTACACTTAAAGTTCGTCAGCTGCCAGGTGTGTCTTTTTCCCTGTGGAATTTGATAAGTAGTGACATTAAATATATTTTGTATTGTTTTACCGTGTATTAAATGTGTTTCTTAATTCTAAATATTGTTTAAATGCATTTTTATTAATCCAGTGGAATCCTTTTTAGGCTTCTTTAGTTAGCTATCTAGCTAACCTAACTAATGCTAGCTGAGGTGAAACTGGTCATTTCTCACAATAAATTGGCTAGCCAAGCTAGTTGAGGAGAAGAATTAACCAACGTTCTCTTAAACTACTAAACTTGCTCAGCTAGCTGATATAGGGAAATAGGGACTTCTTAAAAAAAAACAGTTAATCTAGCTAACCAGCTAGCTGACGTGAGGCGGAAGAAGACTTCTCACAAGTTAAACAAAAAGCGTAGTGCTAGCTAGCTTTAACTTGGGTTAAATGGAAAACCTCTTGCCGGAAAATGCTAAGCTAGCTAGACTTAGCTTACAAGAAATGGGCAACTTATTACTCCTGTTGTACCCTACTGCAACTTGATTCATACCTATAAATGTGTTTAAATGTGATGCATTTTTAAATAAAAATACCAAGAAACTGAACAATAAAAAAGGATATGTTTTCGTCTTTATTTTATTTCATTTTCATTATTCAGTGTCATTAATACTAAGTTTAACACTTTAATACTATAATATTTACTTTTTGTTGTGTGGGACCATATATAGCCTACTCCAAACGGTGTCAAAATAACATTTTTTTAGGTGCTGCTATAACACTGATGAACAACACTAGCATGAGTAAAATGGTACACTGTACAGTGTCATATTAACACTGAACATTTAACACTGCTATCAGTGTCATTTTTACACTTTGTAGAGTGGGACCATATATGCTCCAAAGTAGTGTAGCTTCTTGGACACTTCAGGTGTTGATCCAGCACTGCTAATTTTACTGTGTACAACACAGTATAACAGTATTTGGGGTTTGCAATGTTGACAAGTGCAAGTCATTGGTTAATCTGTAATTAATCAGGAACAAAAACTTTGCAAGTGATTTTGAACAGACAGATTTTAAACCTTCTCTTCTCCATCTTCTTCAGCTTAATCAGTATAAAAAAGGAAACACAGAAAATCCATTAATCAGGGAATTCAGAATTTGTCATAAGATGGAGTGGAACCAGCTCTGTAAAAATCCCTGACCTGAATCTGAACATGTCAACCTTAGCTGTTCTATTTCTTGGAAGAAGCACCCATCTGTGCAGCACTGGAAACAAGATGGAACCAGAGCCCCTTGAGTCTTAATGGTCAGCAGATCAGCGGGAGCTGTTTTCTTTTGCATGTTAAAAGACTTCGCTGTGCCCTTGATCTCCTCTGGACTCCTCTGGTTAAACCTTGCAGTTCCACTGTTTTGATGTCTAGAACTTTCAGACTGTTTAATGGCACTACTGATGTTGAAACACGTTAAAGGTGTACTGCTGGCTGGATCTCAATATTCCAATCGTCCCTGTGCTTCTCAAACATTTAGATAGTGATATTTTAATAAAACGAACTAAATCCCTGTAGCAACTTATACTTAACCTAATATAATCAAATAAAAGCAGCAGCAAAATAAAAGTAATGTTACCAAGCACATACATTTGGCTCAATAAAGCATTACATTTTTCCAAAAATGATTTAGGATTCTTTCAGAACTCTTCCTTGACACTGGTCACTGGTGTCATATTGTGGGGTTTAAATGAGTATGATGCTTTTTGGTGTTCATTATTATCAACAATTTATCCTTAAGGACCACAGAAACTGCATAAATATTGACCAGCAGGGTGTAGTTTGGACATCCTGGTTATGTAGTTTGATAAGGTAATCTTGTTTATGGACCATCCATACCATCCTCAAACTCAAAACTGAAAAATATTCCCTATGCTGCCCAAAATCTAAGTTGGTAAAGTATCTAATCCAGCTTGACCAGCCTGAGCTGGCCGTGTGTTTTTGTAGGTTTTTGTTTTTTTAAAAGTTGAAGTGGTTTTAAAAAGTATTTGCCACTTTTGGCAAATTTGCCACCAATTATCAAACAAACCTTTAATATCAGACAATGATAACCTGTCTAAATATAAAAAGTACTCTTTAAATGATAATTGTAGTTATTACTTATTATCCAAACCAATTTAGCCCTGTGTGAAAAAGTGTTTGCTTTCTAAATCTAATAACTTGGTTTTACCATCTTTGGCAGCAACAACTGCAATCAAGCTTTACTGATAACTGACAATGAGTCTTTCACATCTCTGCTGTTTTAATTCACTCACATTGGAGGGTTTTCGGATCATTGTCCTGCTGCAGAACCCAAGTACGCTTGAGCTTGAGGTCATGAACAGATGGTCGGACTTTCTCCATCAGGATTTTCTGGTAAACAGCAGAATTTCTGGTTCCATCTATTACAGCAAGTTGTCCAGAACCTGAAGCAGCAAAGCAGCCCCAAACATCACACTACAACCACCATGTTTTACGTTCAGTATGATCTTTTTCTGAAATTATGTGTTAGTTTAAAGCCAGATATAACAGGACACCTACCTTCCAAAAAGTTCCAATTTTGTTACATCAGTTACAAAATAATATTTACCCAAAGTTCTGGAGATCATCAAGATGTTTTTGGCAAATGTGAGATGGGTCTTTGTGTTCTTTTTGGTCAGCAGTGTTTCTTGACTTGGATGATTTTCAACCAGTTCTCTTTCTTATTATTAAATCTGACCTTAACTGAGGCAAGTGAGACCTGCAGTTCTTTAAATGCTGTTCTGGGTTTTTTGTGACCTCCTGGATGAGTTGTCCATGCCCTTTTGGAATAATTTTGATCAGTTAGTTTCTCCTGGGCAGATTCACCAGTGTTCCATGTTTTCTCCATTTGTGAATAATAGCACTTACTGTGGTTCTCTGGAGTCTCACAGCTTTAGAAATTACTTTATAACCTTTTCCAGACTAATAGATGATTAATGACTTTGTTTTCTCATTTGTTTTTTTTTTATTTCTTTATAATGTGTTGCTTTTTGAGATCTTTTAGTGGCTTCATGTTGTCAGACAGGTTCTATTGAAGTGATATCTTGATTCTACAGGTCTGGCAGTAATCAGGTCTGGTTGTGGTTAGTAGTGAAATTGAACTCAGCTTTCCAAAAATGTGATTAATTACAGTTAATTTATAGGAGAGCAAACACTTTTCACAAAGGGCTAGATTGGATAGTTTTTTTACCCTTAATAAATAAAATCATTAAAAAAACAAACAAAAAAAATTATATATAATATAATATATATATATATATATATATATATATATATATATATATATATATATATATATATATATATATATATATATATTAGGTTATTTTTGTTTGATATTAAAGTTTGTTTGATAATCTGAAAAATGTAAGTATGACAGAAATGCACTTTGTGTTTCTGGCAGTTTGCTAGCAGCAAGGTACGAGGTTCTACCACACAGTTTCCTCTGAAGATTAGCATTATGTTATTTTGCAGACTCACTGGATCCAAATAATCAGTGCCTTTTGGAGGATACTGTTACCAGGTGTATCTGATTAGAACCAAAACAAGCAGGCCAAAGCTCCATGCAGGATTATGCATGGCTGCTCCACACGATCCCTGTCTAATTTATTTTGAGTAAAAGTAAAATTCCTCCCAGAAAAAGGGCCTTAAGCTATATAGAGCGGAAAGCCTCTGACTCAAAAGCTGCACTCTAACTGCACATGTCATAAAATCATAAGCATCCATAAATGCAACAAATAAATATTTCAAACGTTGCTCACTTTGCCTCAGCTGAGTCCTCTACTGTAATGTACACACAGTAAAAACATACATGTACAGAGATTTATTCATTCAGACACAAGTCAGTGAGTTGTTCATAATATTGTACATGTATGAAATTGACTTTTGAACATATTTTGAACATATTATGTTATTACAAACATGGCTATAAATACTTATTAAAATATATGGCACATTATAGCTATATTTATTATGCATTATGAATTGTGATTATAATGCATGCTAAGCTGTAATATAAAGGTAATACGTTACACATCTGGGTTAAATCATCATATATATCTTACTATTAATATGTTCCCATGATGAACATCTGTCACTTTAATTATAGAGTACAACAACACATTATAATACATTATAAATTAATATAAACAGTTTTATTTAATAGACGCATAATGAATGAGTGCCTAATCTTGCTGTTTTGTTACAGGTCAAACGTCTTCTAAGAAAAGTAGTTAAAAATATTTTTTTCAGTATAAAACTTCTTCTGCTTGCCTTAATTAGTGTAATCAACATATAATGTGAAAATGGTTCATCTCACATCTCACAAGTAGGAAAACATTAAAAAAAAGGTTTGAACAAGTGAATTTTCCTAATTTAACTATTATCTGTTAGAGGTAAGGAACACTATTGCACTAAATATTGATAGAATAATTAGAAATGGAGTTAAATTAATAATTAAACATGCAACGGATCAAATTGACATGGGAACACCATTGCTGATCCTATAAAAAACACATAACAAGAGGGTTAAAAATAATTATAGCTTGCTTTGTTAAGGCAGCTTTGTAGAGGGGTTTTTGGAATTGACTTATAATATCTTATAAAAACAGCTAATGATGCATTATAATCACAATTGATCATTGATCATTAATTAATTGATAATTAATTGATAATTAATTCATTATAAACATAGATATAAAGTGTTATAAACTTTTATATTTTTAAATTTAAAACAAATTGGCAACACTTTCTATGAATGTCATCTCTATTATGCTCTATAACCACATTTATAACATATTATAATGCATTCATAAGGCATTATAAACATAACTATAAATATTTATAAAAATGCATAACCTATTATAGCCATGTTTATTATTCATTATGAATTGTGATCATCTGTTCTTATAATATGTATAGTATGTTAAAATATTATATATTTATCATTAATAATCCAGTCACACAATGAAACAAAGACCTGTTATAATATATTATAAGTGATTGTAACTAAGATTATATTCACAAGCGGTTCAAAATAATTAGAGCATTATTGAGAGTGTGTTTATAAGTTGGAAGTTTTTTTTTGTGATAATGCATAATTCTGCAAGCTGGGACTGAGTTTCTGAGTTTCTTGGTATTGACGTATAACATGTTATAAACACAGCTGTTAATGCATTACGATCACAATTTATGATGTATAATAAACATGGCTATGATGGGTTATACATTTTTTTATATATGTATAGCCATGTTTATAATACCTTATGAATGCATTATAATCTCTTATAGGTATGATTATATAGTCTTATAGAGAAGACATTGACAGAAAGTGTTACCAAAAAATATATAAATGTATAACAATGTTTTTAATGCTTTATAAATGTATCACAATGCATTATGTCCAATTGACACAACATTCATAGAAAGTGTTTACCTATACTTTTTATCAAATGTTGAAAAAGGTTAACAATGTTATCAAAATGTAATTAATAGGGAAACATTCTATAAATACTGTATTCATAATTCATTTCCTTGAGTTAATAAGTTCAGAGCTCTGTACTGATGTACACATATGCAGAGATCTGTAAATGGGATGGAACTGCCACCTAAAAATCAACACTAAAGCTGAAGTAATGCTGTATAGCTGCAGAGGCGACTGCACATACATCAGAGTGTGCAGCTCCTGCAGGAAATGAATGACTTGTGTTTTCTCGTGGTACAGTCCGTGTGGCTGTAGCTGGTAGTTAGTTTCCTCTTCAGTGCAGGTGCCTCCAGAACTCTTTCTGTTTCTGCAGGACAGAGAGAAAGAGAGAGAGAGAGAGAGAGAGAGAAAGAGAGAGAGAGAGAGAGAGAGAGAGAGATTGTTTTCCCTCAGTGCACTATTTGAAATGATGGATAGTGCCGTCAATGAAGATATTAATGGGGAGAGTGTGACGGTGAAAGCAATTGTTTATTTGCAACATTTCACTTCTGACATACTATCTTTCCTAACTGCCTTTCACAATCTCACTCTGATCTCTCTCTCTCACACACACACACACACACACACACACACAATTGCAACTAGTTCTTTTAAGTGTGCGGAATTCAAACACAATGCAATAGTATACTACTTTACTGTTTCCACATTCAGTGTTCAGTAGAGCTTTTGTACATGCACTCTAAAAACAGTTAGGCCTAGAAACATTCAGCTGGCACACAACTGACCTTCAAAGTTGAAATGTGGTTGAAATATGACTAAAGTAATGTCTGTTATTGTTTCAACATTGAAACAATTGTGCTAACGTTAAAATTTTAATGTTGAATCAACATAATGTCCTCAACCTTCTGCCTTTTGAATCAGCATTTTACATTGTAAATCTCTCGCTATCTTTAAGAAACTTATTTTACATTGTACTTGACTATTGTAAGTCGCTTTGGACAAAAGCGTCTGCCAAATGTAATGTAATGTAATGTAATGTAATTTCATCACCATATTGGACAGTCCCAGCTGGCATTTCAACATTGAATAAACGTTGAATCAACTGTTGATTTTGAAAAGTGAATCAACGTCAACATATGTTCAACCTTTAATAAACCATAGTTCACTAAAATCAGAAAATCCTCTGTTAACAAAGGGTTACCAATAAACTTACATCACTGTAGTAAAGCTAAGTATAAAGAAAGTTACCCACCACTACCAATCTGTTTCAACATCTGATCTTAAAAACACTAAAACAGTAAAACTATTACAACATGAACATGATGTTAAATTGAAATGAAATTACTGCAAATAGAAGTAAAACACTTTTTCATTCCTCCATCCAACCGTTTTTAGAAATTATATGGTGATGAAATGTAAAATGCTGATTCAAAAGGCAGAAGGTTGAGGAAATTATGTTGATAAATGTTAAAATTTCAACCTTAGCAAAACCACTGAACATTAAATGGAAGCGAAAAGGAAGGGGGAAAAGAGGAAGAGAAGTAGGATCTGTTTGGTTATAAACACTCTGCGAGTTAAAATAGTTCCATTGCTGCTCTGTTTGTAGCTGCACTGTAAGCTCTGCATTGTTGCTAGTTTAGCGTGGGGGCCTCTATTTTCAGCCATTTCAGTCAAAACTGTGGAAATCTAAGCTTTCTGTAAATAAACGGAAGTGCTTTACTCACCCAAATAAACAGTTTTCAGGAGAGAAATTGGTGTAGATTAACTTCCAGCGCTCGTTTGACTTTGAAATCATTATTTTATAAGAATTAAAGTTTTGTTTACTTCAGTGCCCTTTAGCGGCAAGACCAGCGTAATTACAAGGGTCCCCTATTTTACATTCAGCTTAAAGTACCCCATATTAACAGGAAAATATATACACTTAAGCTTTTATTTTAATAATAACAACTCTTAACCTGATGTTGGAGGCTGATAATGTGTGTAATAATGCGTATTTTCGGGTCACAGTGCTTTATTATTTATTTGTGTGGACCACGTCATTGCCTGTGCCGCCTATTGGAGACATAACGTTTCTGCACTGTGCCTATTTAGCAGCTCCCAGTTGTGTACAATCGCATTTTGTCTGTATTTGGTTTGTAAGCGCTGCATCGTTGCTAGGTTACCGGTATGTGGAGGAGTAATACATGGAGAGGTTTGGTTACAGTGCATTACCGGCTGATAATGTCACTCATAAAACGCCTCTCAGCCAATTACATTGCAGGGTCAGAACTAACTGTAGTATAATATTAGTTGACTCAACTCAAAAGTCTCCATTTGAATGTATACATGCCCTCAAATGTTCACCTAATTTATAATAGTTGAGTCATGTTTGGAAATATCCAACTTTACATAAAACAGGCTTAATTTGTTTGAGTTCAAACTAATTGTGGGTTTACAGTGTGGGTGGTAATCTGAGATGGACTTGTGTACTGTCTGGTGGGCAATCATGGCATGCGTCCAAAGATTCTGGTTAGATAGATAGATAGATAGATAGATAGATAGATAGATAGATAGATAGATAGATAGATAGATAGATAGATAGATAGATAGATAGATAGATAGATCCACCATGAACCTAACCAGAAAGATCAGTGAAGAAAATAGATGAATTGATGTTTTTATTTACATAATAAAATAAAACCATTTTAAAAGTTAAATGTTGCTGAGATCTGAAAACTCTTTATCTATCACAAATAAAACATCTGTCTCTAAAGGGCTCAGATAAACCTTTACTTGATATACAGTAGAACCTTTTCATTATGTAGAAGTTCTTTAAAATTTAAAAAGGTTCTTCACACTTCATCCAAAAAATGTGGCTATTAAAAGTAGTCCGTCCATGGCATCACTCCAAAGAACCGTTGAGGCACCTCTATGTTCAGCAGTGTAGCACAGGTTGATATTAATAAAGGTAGGAAATATGAGTTTAATATCCAGAGAACTGCAGTAAGTGAGCAGTCCTGCTGTAAATGAGTCTGGATCTTCTTAAAATGTGCTTCTGCTGGATGAAGGTCAAGAGGTTAATTGTTCGGGTTGTGCCTTAAGGTCTCGGCACGATGACGAAAACCTGATAACTGCTCGTTAGAATGAAAGTGCAGCACTCTATATTAAGTTTAGTGTCCGTCTGCTTTATTAAGGCACATTTATTTAACTAATTTGCTCATTTGATCATCAGAAGTCTCCAAACTGAAGAAGTGCAGCATAGCCTTTAATGCTAATTTGAACTGGATACGTACATTCATGTGGGTCAGTGAGCTGTAGTGCCTGTAGTGATGCTACTGGTCTACTCTAACTCTGCTATTTATAGCTGTATGTTTGAGTAAAATTAACATTGTTGTTTTATTCTATAAACTACAGACAACATTTCTCCCAAAATCCCCCCAAAAATATTATCATTTAGAGCAATTACTTGCAGAAAATCAGAAATGGCTGAAATAACAAAAAAGATGCAGAGCTTTCAGATCTCAAATAATGCAAAAAAAACCCCAAAGAAAACAAGTTCATATTCATGAAGTTTTAAGAGTTCAGAAATCAGTATTTGGTGGAATAACCCTGGTTTTTAATCACAGTTTTCATCACACGCATCTTGGCATGTTCTCCTCCACCAGTCTTACACACTGCTTTTTGGATAACTTTATGCCACTTCTGCTACAGACATTTAAGCAGTTCCTCTTCCTCTTGATTATATTCCAGAGATTTTCTATTTGGTAAAATTAAAGAAACACATCATATTTAAGTGGTCTCTTATTTTTTCCCAGAGCTGTATGTTTTATACTTTAGATTCTTCTAAGTACCTGTCAGGATTTGACCCAGGCAGAGAGACGTGGAGGCGGACGTATGTGCAGGTAAGGTGAGTTTATTAAACAAAGAGAGAAGTAAACACGTAACAACAAAATAACTAAACAAACGAGGGAGGCTAGAGAACATAAAACTAAACAAACGCTGGAAAAATAAACTAGGAATAAACAAGAGAGAGAGACTAATGATAAATAAACAAATAAACAAGTAAACAAGAAACAAAGGAAAACAAGAAACAGAGGCGAGCTAAAACTAACAAACAAACAAGAGATACTAAAGATAAACAAACGGGGAGACTATAAAACTAGGCAGGATAAACTAAAACAGGGCAAGGGAATAAACTAGGGAAAACACAGGGAACTAGAAAATAACAAAATAAACAGGAAGATAAATATATACTACAAACAAATAGGGAGGCTGACAAAAACAAACGAGGAAAACAATAAGGAACTAAACTAGATAGATAATAACTAACAAACAAAGCAGGAGTAGATAAACAAAGAAATAAACTAGGAACTGAATAATTACAAAACTAAACAAGGCAGAGATGTATAAATATAGGGAACTAGAAACAAACAGAGATAAACACTAAACAAGGACCTAGGGCAATGACTAATGAAACACTAAGAGACTAAGAAACACAGAGACAGAGAAACGCAGAGAGACAGACAACGGGGGACAGTGCAAAGACCGACCAGGACAGGTGACAGAGGAAAGCTATTTAACTAAACTGGAAACATACTGGGAGTGGAAACACCTGGGGAAGGGGTGGAGCTACAAATGAGACATGAGGTAATGGAAAATCACAGGCAGAACACAGGGGCACGGGTCACGTGGGACAACACAGGCACGAGGACAGACAGGAAACAGGGCCAGGCGTGACAGTACCACATTTAGCTTTGAGGACAAGTCTGCAAACTCTTGGTATTTTAATCTCAGTATCTTCATGAGGGAGAGTCACCTGGAATTATTTTATCAGTGTCTTTAAGAAGTTTCTAGAGGTGATGAACAATAGCTGCTGATTTTCCTTCATGCTGTGAAGCTCCAGCTCATCCCTAATCACTGAAAATCACCATCTCAGTTGATCAGGTTTAGATCAGGGAATATTGGAGGGCAAACACTTTTTAGTTTACTGCATAATGTGTCCCTGTATAAAAGTAATTAAATTAAGAAATATAGAAAAAACATTAAACGAGAAGGTGGCTTCCCTACTAGCCCACCGAGCTCCGCAAAGCCAGCAAACTGATTGGCTGTTTCTCCTGAAAGGCAGAACTTTATCCTTGAACTGGCTCTGTGATTCACGATTCGTGATTTGCATCAAGAGATTCACAAATAATACAGCTGAGCTGAGCGAAACGATTCGGGGCTACTGGAAATTTATTCAGGGCTAAAACCCTGGAATCCCAGGCCAGGCGATGCCCCTATGTATTATCATACATGAACAAACAGCTCTTCCAGAAAATGCCGACTCAAAATAATTTTCCGGCATCGATTTGGTGCCCTCTCTAGTGCAGCGCCCCTATGCGTCGCAAACGCTGCATACCCCCTTTTTGCGCCTTTCTGATTACACCAAAGGCTATAGTTATGTTAGGTTCAGGGTTAGATGTAGGGTAAGACTGTGTGGTTATAGTGATACATAATTTTATGTCCTGTAAAAACAAAATAGTGTAGTGATGTAGGGATGATATGTGGTGGTTGTCTTGTCCTTGGTGATGTCTTGGTTGAGAGCACAAATGGCGTGTGGGAAGAAGCTCATCCTCATACTCAGTGAAGGTGCTGCAGACCTCAACAGAGAGAGGAGGGCATTGTTGAGATGGCCGAGGTCTTTCAAAATCTTCCAGGCCTTCCAGGTCCATCACTGCTTGTTGTAAATGTTCTGCAGGGCTGGAAGAGGACGGGACATTTGGTCCGAATGATGCGTTTGGCTAAAAACAGACACCCTCTTGAGGGCCTGCATCTACAAACTGTTCCGTAAATTCCACTGAGATTTCGGCTGAAACCTTGCTGCTATGTCGTAGTCTGATGGCGTGCAGGAGTCGGTGCAGAATGTAGCATAAGAAACGAGCCGTGACTGAACAGAAGTGTAGTCTGTGTATTTTGCCTTTGTTTGTTGTCTGTTCGTGGCTTTATGTCCATGTACATAAAGGTTGTTACACGGTAGATGATAACCGAAAAGGCTACAAATGTACGCACACACACACACATACACACTCCAACTGAAAGAATGTTAAATTCAGTTTTTGCTCCAGCAGGTTGATTTATGGGATGCGAGTCATTGGTTGCCATGGGAATATCAGCAGTATCCAGAGTCTGACCATAGTGCTGGAAATAATGGAGCCAGTGAACCAGAGAGGCTGTGTGTGTGTGAGTATGAGTGTGTGTGTATGCATGTGTATTTTCATTCCAGATCCAACAGAATGCACAGTGTTCCTTTACTAAAGTAGGAACCGGGTTTCAGTTACAAATCTGCCCACTATATATTATACGGTAAATTGTGTGTGTGTGTGTGTGTGTTTCTGTGTGTGTGTGTGTGTGTGTGTAACTAAGCAAGCACACATGCAGAATTCAAATCTATATTAAAATTTAAGTGTTTACCACTCAGCTATTCCTTTTGAGAAATATTCATGAGAGGACCAATATAAACACACACACACACACACACACTCACACACTCATGCCACAGAAACGAGGAAAAAGTATAACGCACAGCCCCAGAGTTCACAAGTGGACAGAATGACACATTTCTCCCCTGCATGGAAATGAAAAGGGATAGATAAGTGAACTGGATGGATAAAATGCTTTTATAAATGAGAGAAAAATCACAGCAGTTGGTGCTCCAGCAGTCCCGCAGTCTGTAGCCGGGTGGAATGACCAGGCTTGGTGTATATTAGCAGCTATAAACGGGCAGTTAATGAGCTAAGGTCAGATTAGAGCTTTGAATCTGATTACACAGATACACACAAGTCAGTCTTGACTTGAACAGGTTTGAGTCTGGCTCTGTGGAGAACTTTAATTTTAAAGTCTCAAATCAGTATTTCATTAGGATGCAAAGTTGCTGATTGAGAGGAAGCACCTTTCAGAAGCAAAGATGCAACACAATTGTAGAGCAAATTTAGAGCAATTCATTCACTCAGAAAGTTTGGAGAATTTTTTGTGCGCAAGGTTCAAGACTGATGGTCAGTATTGGGTGCTGGTGATCTTCAGGCCCTCAGGAGGCACTGCTTTATACCATATAAAGCAGGCAAATGACAGGCATGACTCTGTAGTGTAAATCACTGCATGGGCTGACAAACACGTAAGGGAATCTCCAACAGTGACACTGGCATGGTGGTGGTGTATTAGTATATATTTGTCTGTTAACTAGTATTGTCTGTTATGTGTGTTTCAGACACAGCAGTGCTGCTGGAGTTTTTAAACACTGTTCACTCTATTAGACAGTCCTACCTAATTGGTCCACTAAGCAGATTCAGAGTCAGGGACAGAAGCTCTCTATAAAGATCTATAAAGGATCATTTGCATATTTACCTGTAGAGATAAAATGAACAAAACATGTGCATTTATTGACATCAGAAAATGACATTTATTGTTTTAATTTCATTTAAAGAACATGCTTTAAACATACATTTCTGGACAACCTATGAATGAAAATGAGCTGAAGGACTGTGTGGTGCAGGATTTTACACATATATGATTCAGAGAACGCAGAATTTTGCAGCTCTTGTGCATCACACACACACACACACACACACACAGAAAGAGTTGGGAAAGTTCATAAAAGAAGAACTCTGCTGTGAAATGGACTTGTAGTGTAGTGAAACATAACATAACAAGTACAAACATTCTGAAATACACTGCTTTTAGCTGAATCACTATTTTTATACACTTCATTGGTAGAATTCTGAGGGCCCTAACATTCAAAACGAGGCACTGAGAACTTGGAAAGTGCACAGGCTTTTTTTTAAAAAACACTGTTTATGCATAGAGTATCTTCAGGTAGTTCTCTGGGTGCTGCCATCTAGAAATTAAGTTACAATAATTCAACTGAGGTGCACAAACGAATAGGTAGGAAAGGGGAACAGATTGCAAAATGAATTCTGTGGAAAAACATGAATTCCAGCTGTTGCAGAAAATATCTGGTGATTGTTTACATGAGAATGAAGAGCACCGTACAACAAATGACATAAACGTGACTTATCAGCTGTATTTTGCTACTTGCTGATCATTGGATTTATTGTGACTTACTTTCAAGATGGCAGTGCCCAGAGAACTACCTGAAGGTACTGTGTCTATAACCCATTTTTTAAATAAGCCACCTCTGCATTTTCAAAGTTCTCAGTGTCTTGTTTTAAATGTCAGGGGCCTCAGAATTCTACTAGTAAAGTGTGAAGCTATTTTGAGTTGGTTAACAGTGTAAAAATAGCAATTTCTCGCTATGCCCCAATCACTAGCATTGTAAGCCTGTTGGGAGCATAAGCTAAAAGTGATATATTTCAGAATGTAAGGGGGAGAACAGAGGTGATTTTTACAAAAGTTCACACTCGTAATCATGTTTCACTACATCCCAAGTCTATTTCACACCAGATTTCTCCTTTAAGGTCAACTCCAAGTCAAGTACCAAGTCAATGAGGCAACTCCAGTAATGACAGTGCATTTTCTCTGTGCCTGGATGCAGATGTCTGCCTGAAGCAGACACACTTACAGTAATCAGCACAATCACAGAGCGCGGTAAAGAACAGGTGGTAAAGGTTTAGCATCAGCACTTAAGGCCATTTAAGCTCACTTTTAAACTCATCTCCTCCTATTAGATAAAACATTCCCAAACTCTGAAGTCATGCAGTTCAGCCTCTTTAATCGATACAGTTCCTGTAGTCCAGAGGAAGCCAGAGCCTCGCTGGGTGAGGAACATGGTGGCAGAGCTAATAGCTATGGAGGAAGAAAGTCCATGTCCTCATCTCTGTGCTTTAGCTTCTCTTAGACTTATGTGTAATCCTCTCCCCCCAGTGCGAGCTCTGTGTGACCGACCGTGTGCTCTGGACTGCGGTCCTGCGCTCAGTGCCATGTTCCCGCGCCCGCCGCAGACAGAACACGCCAGTTAATTAGCCCTGATTGGCTGGAGAACAGAGTAGCTGCCATGGCAATGAACGCTTGGCTGGCTGAGTGCTCGCTCTCATTTCCCTCGGTTGCAAGACGGGACCCCTCCTAGATCACTGCTGCAAAAGCCAACAAACCTTTTCCATTAGACACACACTCTCACACACATATACACACACATTCAAAGCACGGCGTGACTCAATAGCATGCAACGGATCTGTTCACAAGTCCGAATCAGAAAATGATGGGACGAATTGAAAATTGCAAAAGAAAGAAAAATCATGCAGTATTTCTCACATTTTTTGCGTTTTTAATTGAGTGCTGCCAATATAAACGCAAATTCATTTTTGCATTTCTTCTGGTCGACTTCTTTTTATATGTTAATATACTCCGATCCGACATGACATCATGAACACCTCCGTGTTTCTACACCCATTATCCATTTTTTTTTAGCTTCACTGATCATACAGGACACTTTGAAGTTCTGCAGATACACTGAGATGTTTAAGAACTCCAGCAGCTCTGCTGTGTCTGATCCATGCATATCAGCACAAAACATACTAACAAAAAGATCTGGAATATGAACTTGTCTGAGTTGCTGTGCACCACAGTAGTCCAAGTTGGTACATGGTTACCATGGACAAGTCAGTTAGACACATACAAATCAGTTAGAGCTGGGGTTTAATACAGGCTCTCGGAATTTCCACTTTTTAGAACACACCCGTTTTAAAAACAAGTCTGGTGACACTTTCTATGAATGTCATCTCTATAAGACTCTATAAACATATTTATAACACATTATAATGCCTTCATAAGGCATTATTAACATGGCTATACATATTTATAAAACTCTATAATTAATCATAGCCATGTTTATTATACATCATGAACTGTGATTATAATGCATTAATAGCTGTTTATAACATGTTATATGTCACAACCAAGAAACTCAGTCCCAGCTTGTAGACTTGTATCATGACTAAAACAGCTTCCAACTTATAAACACACCCTCAGTAATCCTATAAATATATTTTTAACCACTCATGAATTATACTTGTCTTGAATATAATATTAATTATAATGTATTATAACAGGTCTTTGTGCGCTCTAAGTAAAGTGACAGACTTTCTTTGTGGGACTAGATTATTAACGATAGATATATACTATTTTAACATGTATATCATAAGCATAGCTTATAATGTATTATGATCACAACTCATAATGCTTGATAAACATGGTTATAGTGGGTTATGCATTTTTATAAATTTTTATAGCCATGTTTATAATGCCTTATGAATGCATTCTAATATATTATGAATGTAGTTAGAGAGTCTAATAAAGATGACATTCATAGAAAGTGTTACCACAAGTTCAATAAAGAGTTGAAAATAGGCACTTGTCCTCTTCCTGACTTTACCGTTTCAAAGCACTGGTGTCAGACGTGGGATTGGAAGTTGTCTCAGATGGAAGAACTACAAAGAACCCTGATCGAGATGAAAATCAGAGAAGAACAGGGTGCATCAAAAGAGAACAGTGAGCAGGAGCTGGCAGATATTGGGGACACCTACACATTACACACAAAAAAGCTTTTATGACATTCTAGGCTACATCCATTCTGCATGCATTAATTTGGAGTTTGTAGCTCGAATAGCTTCCCTTCGTGTCTTCTACAAGGTTTTGGAGTGTGTCTGTGGGACATTTGCTCATTGGAGGGCTTAAATCACAGTCTCTGTTCTTGAAAACCCCAAAGGTGTTCTATTGGGTTGAGGTCAGGGATCTGTGCAGGCCAGTCAGTTTCTCCCAACCATGCGTTTATGGAGTCATGTTCAAACAGAAACAGGCATTCCTCAAACTGTTTCACAAACAGTTTGTTAGCAACACAACTGTCTAAAGTCTCTCGGTATGGGAAACATCAGGATTTTATTTTTCTGGAACTGAGTGGACATGGCCAACCCCTGAAAACTGTAGCATTATCCCTCCTCCACCAAACTTTACAGTTCAGCTCAGTGTAGTCAGGCAGATAGTGTCTGTCCTCCTGGTTTTTACTAAACTGAAAGCTCCGCGCAGGTTCAGCCAATCACCAACTCCCACCTGTCCTTATAAGACCTCCCTCATACCTGTTCTCCCCTGCTTGCAGACGCTGACATACGTTTTCACCCTCCTCCTTCCCCACCGCCTCCAGTTCGGTCCCGCCGGTTGCCCAGGGGATAGGCTCCGCCCCCGCCGTACTTGTACGGCAGGATCTGCGAGGTTCCAGACGCTGCAGACCTGGGCTTTCCACTGGGCTTTCGCCAAAGACTCTATGTACACTATATTCACTATTACTAATTGTCATACGTGTTTATTGGGATTAAATCTTTCTTGCTGCACTTTGTCTCTAGAGTTTTCCTGCTAGAACTAGTCCATGAATCTATCGAATAGAGAAGCATCATTTCGCTTGCCATTAAATTCGTTAATGTAAGGCTTGCATGCAGCTGCTAATCTGTGGTGTGATGCTTATTTCCCACAGTTTTCATTCTCATGTTATTGCCAGAGAAGAACTTTGGAAGGTTTGGAAGTCAGGATTTGAAGTGTTGTCCACCGTCTGGTTTGGAACTGCAACGATATAGACCGCAAGACCCTACAGCGGATAGTGAGGACAGCCGAGAAGATCATCAGAGTCTCTCTTCCCTCCATCACCGAGATCTACACCACACACTGCATCCGCAAAGCCACCAGCATTGTGGACAACCCACCCATCCCTTACACGGACTCTTCGCTCTGATGCCGTCCGGCAGAAGATACAGGAGCATCTGAGCCTCCACTACCAGACTTTGCAACAGCTTCATCCACCAGGCAGTCAGACTCCTCAACACACAGAGACAGAGCTGAACCCCCCCCCCACCCACTATACATCCAACACACTTACACAAAACTAAAATGAACCCCCAACCCACCACCTTTTACACACACAAAGACTTTACTTCACCCACACATACAGACACCCATTAAGCAAACAGAGACAAAATGAATATTTGCTGCTACTCTCAAAAACTGTAAATTCTCTACCTCAGTAACTGCTGTGATTATATATGTTCTATATGTTACAGTATGTTACACGTCTCTGCACCTTATCCTCACTAACAGGAGGTGCAACAGTTAGTTGATGCATCTGAATGTAACTGTAATATGCAGGTATATAAAGAGGATAGTAGAATAGGATGTGTTGAATATTTGAGAATATTTAACCTTTTGTTTAGGCAGTGTGTTTTTTCTTTCTTCTTTATCTTTGTTTGTCTTGAGTCTTAAGGATCCTTGATGATCATGGACTGGGGGGTTTGACCCTTGTTCATCCTAGACATTTGGCTTTGAAACCCCATTTTGACAGCATAACATGAAGTTTATTTTGCTTGTATCTTTACTGGTGTTTCTCTTTCTTTTATATTTAGCCATTTTTAGGAGCCATCTGTAGCACAATAAGGTGCTGGAATTCAGTGCTTGTAAAGGCTTTTATACTGTACATGGATTTTGTACACCTGAGGCAGTGTGACTCAATGAATTCAATAATTAAGACCTTAATACTATACTCTTATGACTCTTATATTTAATATAACAAATAAAGAATATATATTTCGAAACATTTTCTTTGCTCCTTTATTGCGATGTTAAATTTCGTAACTAGCATTATCCTAATAAAAACTACAGTCCATCTTTAAACACTGTATTTATGTTCATATTTAGCTGTGGGCCCAGTTAATACACAAAGTTTTTAATTGTTTTTAATGCCTGTGCTTATAAACTACACAGCCACTGGCATTTTGAACAGGAGGCTCATTAAGCTGTAAACTCTTACATGTTGGGCTGTTTAGTGGCTGACTCTGAGCTTTAAAAAGCAGTGTGGTGTATTAAAATGGTAGAAAACGCTGTGTTTCATATGTAAGTGTATTCATATGGAATACTGTCCATACAAGTAGAATGCTGGGTCATTGGGTTTGCCTGTAGAGTGAGGGGTCTTGGGGTTCATTGGGCCGGGGGCCGAGAAATGAGAACACCTTATAATAAACTTAACCTGATTGATAAAATAGAAGACAGTGTGTTAAGTCTCATTTCTTCAAGAACCATCCATCAAGAGAAGACACCACAGCAGTTAAATTTATATCTTTCCACTCCAGAAGAGATTTATCCATGAGTTTGCAACGTTTGCCTACATGTACTGTACATGTATTGTTCTCTGTGCAGGATGATAAGCTAGCTGTAGCGTAGCATCTGGTCTGATGTGCCTATCCTTAGCTATCTGGGGTACTATGTGACCTAACTTGTGAATTTAGTAACTAATTGTGCACTTTGAATTAACCAAATTAAAGCCACATGTAAATCATTAAAATCCTTTAATATACAGTATGGTGAGATTACACTGAAGATGGTGACCATTGAATCAGTCATCTTCTCAAGGTGCTGTTTCGATTCAATGTTGATCCCTTCAGGGAAATTTCAAATACAAATTTTATTTTGAATATAAAATGTATGTAATTATACAAGGAACACTCAAACTTCCATTATTAAAATATTAATGTTTATATTATGAAGACATGCTTAATACTTTTTTATTTGTAGATAAAAGTGTAACATTTATCCAAATACCCATAGTTCAGATGTGATGCTATAATAAGCAATGTGACAATAAAAAGACAACAAGCAAAATGAATAATGTTAAGAGACAAAACAAATAAATTCAAAGAAAAGACTCTTAATAAAAGGAGCTAACTCTGCCTCCAGCCGGCCTGAGCGGAGTTCATCTCTCCCCTTTATACAGGGGTTGGACAATGAAACTAAAACACCTGGTTTTAGACCACAATAATTTATTGTATCGATGGACAGTTCTGGTGGAAACAGGAGAGTTGAGGTGCACATTGAGTTCTGCCGTGATTTGAGCAGCCGTGGTTTTATGTTTTTTGGATACAATCCGGGTTAGCACCCGAACATCCCTTTCAGACAGCTTCCTCTTACAGCGTCCACAGTTAGTCCTGTTGAATGTGGTTCATCCTTCTTGGTGGTATGCTGACATTACCCTGGAGACCGTGGCTCTTGATACATCACAAAGACTTGCTGTCTTGGTCACAGATGCACCAGCAAGACGTGCACAACAATTTGTCCTCTTTTGAACTCTGGTATGTCACCCATAATGTTGTGTGCACTGCAGTATTTTGAGCAAAACTGTGCTCTTACCCTGCTAATTGAACCTACACACTCTGCTCTTACTGGTGCAATGTGCAATTAATGAAGATTAATCCAATTTAGCCATGAAACCTCCCACATTAAAATGACAGGTGTTTCAGTTTTATTGTCCAACCCCCTCTTCCCCGGTCTGGTAATCACTTTTATCCATGGGGCAAAATAATCTAAATTAGTAACAGTGCTTTATGGAGAACATGATCATTATTCCACTATTTACACATTAAATCACTGAGTTACAGGTTAACCTATGGGCTATAACTCTAAGAAACGATTTTGGGTTTATATAAATCGTTATCGGATCATTCAAATGAAGATTGTTTTTAAACACACCCCTACTACTGTATTTGGTCGTAGAGTAGCTAAAAAAAGATCAACCTGCTAAGTCCCTCCGTGCAGCTCCTCTATGCCCATGGATTCTATGCTACAGGTGAATTTCTGCAGACAGTTGGAGATGATCATGGTCCTAGCAAGGCTGCTGTCTCCAGGTTTGTACATTCTGTAACCAGGCTACACCATGCATGCTACACCTATATACAATAATTCCCACCAGGCCAGAAAATACAGGACAACAAAATAGGTTTCCATGCCATTAGGAACATCCCTGCTGTTGTGGGTGCAGTGGATGGAATTCTTATCCCTAGACACACTCTCTGCATCCTTAATATCCCACCTACTCTGTCTCTGTCCTGATATGAAATCATCAGGGGTCAACACTTTGGTCATTCATCTGGATATATATATATATATACAGCAGTTTAATGATTTTTTTAATAGGTTGTTGCATTAATATCTTTTTTTGTTTATTCATTAAGTCACAGGTGTGTTTACCAGTGTTTCCTCTTGCCTAAGTTTGACCATATTTTATTTAAATAACATAATATGTATAATAATATTGTTTCCAACACATTTCTAGGTTTTTTTGACCTACTACTGAATAAATACTGTACATTTGCCGGTGTTGAATTGATGTTTGTGGTTGGACTGAGCGTGCTGTTATGGGGGAGGAGTCAACAAATTTGCTTGTTAATTTTCGCTTTGAGAAGTTTTTTCGGAAACACTCACAGAAATTACTTGTTCTTTTCTCACGTTCTACGTTAGTTTGTTCGTTATTTGCTAAGATTGATCTCTTTTGGGAAACGCACCCTTGGACAGTAATGGTGAGATGTGCTGATGACTTTATGCCATTAAACACATCTATTCCATTCTACCATCCTGTCTTTGTGCCTCCAAAATAGCCAGGAATCAGTGTCTTTTTTTCCCTCCTAGCTCCTCCACCACACTCTTTTTCACCATCAACACCAGTTCATGTTTATAATGCTCATCAAGCAACATTTTATAGTATTTCAAGTTTAAAATAAAAGCTTCAGAATGAATGTGGTGCTACACTGTTGTTCATTATTCACAAAGATTGAACGCACCCCTGGACAGTAATGGTGAGATGTGATGGTGACTTTATGCCATTAAACACATCTACCCCGAATGAAGTGTTCCCATCCTGTCTGTCTGCCTCCAAAGAAGCCAGAAATCAGTGCCTTTTTTCCCTCCTTCCTCCTCCAGCACACATTTTATGATTTTTTTTTTTTTTTACCATCAACATAAGTTCATGTTTATGCTGCTCGTAAAGCAACATTATGTAGTATTTCAACTTCAAAATAAGAGCTTCAGAATCAATGTAGTGCTACACTGATAAGTGTAATAAGGAGAATAGCGTTTCTATGAATGCTACACTGGGCAGAGCATGTTTATTTGCACTAATTGGGTAACTGGGTAAAGTGGGTGAGAAAACACACACAAGAATTGCACTACCCGAGACATATTAACGTAAAACCCTGTAATATTACTCTACTGCAACAGTATGCATGCTTCTTTCACTTTCAGTGATGGTCCTGTACTTCTCACAAGTTCAAAACTGTACTGTCTGACTGGAGGATAAGCCCAGATGTAAGAAATACCAATTATTGCATAATGCTGCTTTAAAGGAAGACCATGCAGACTGTCAGAATTGCTGAATATACTTAGTGTGTGTAGGTGAAAAGCCTACCACAGACATTCCCTACCTTTTTAGTGTTGGCAGATTTTTCAAAGCAACATTGAACATTAGCATTGAATTTTTCCTGTCTCTGTACCAATGGTGTGAAATGGATGATTGCATTTTAGGGCCACTGTAATACTGAATAAGGCTTTTGTTAAAACCAAAGAGAAACAAAACATCTGAGCGAAATCACAGGCCAAAAGAGCAATCATGAACCAAAAAGCCAAGAAAACACAGAAATAAACAGAGAAGAAGGGCAGGGCAAAATGTACTGTGACAGCGCCCCTTGGGATAAGGGCGTGGCCACCATGATCACATGTATTTGGAATCATTTCCTGCACTAACACTCAAAACAAAGTCAAAAAAACATTGTGATGACCCACTTAAGTGTCTTTGGGTCCATTGGCTCCTCAATCAGTCCAACAAGGGCCAGCTGGGACCAACTGATGCTGTGCACCCTGGCATGGCACCCTCAGCATGTCACAGTAGTCAAAGTGAAAAATACAGGTCATAAACGGAATAAATACATTCGATAAGTCGCTGATAAATAGGAGCAATACTTCGCAACAAGTATTAAAAACAAACAGGTTTTTAAACATGAGATAATGAATAAAAGCTGAAAACAATTTAGAAGCACGAGAGCATAGTGGGATTGGTTGAATCTGGACATGTGACACTGGCGGGTTCAGGATAGGAGTTTGTCCGTTGGAGGAGAAGGAAAGGAAAGGTTTTGGGCTATCAAGTCTGTTTAGGCATGACAGTCACTGTTCAAAAATAAATAAAAATAGGAGACTTTAAGAATGAAGTCAAAATATATATATATATAAAAAAAATCATAGGGTATGGAATATTGAATATTTAGAGTAAGATGTAAGATATATAAAGGCTCCTTGTTGCTGATGATTTGATTTGGTAGTTACACCTTTGTATCAATAAGGAAACACTCATCAGGAGCAGACAATTTTATCACTTTATTCTGAAAATATTACTTATTTCTCAAAATCTTTATTTTTTATTTTTTAACAGTGGCCCCAGTTTCCGCACAGAGGAAAAGGCCAGCTTTATTATGTAGCTCTGGTGATCCAAGTCATATTTGTGTAAAATCCTCTAATAGTTCTCTAATACAACTTGTATTTACACCAGTGTTGTAAAAGTGACAGAATAAAACTGCTTAATTTTTTCTTTATGTTTTTTTTATAGTGAAAATTAATTTCAAGTCACACTTGAAAATCGTCCCCTCTGCTCTGTTGGTGAGGCAGCTGGAAACCCCACTGCAGCACTGCACCACTGAGCAAATCCTACTGAAAACAGACAGGTGCAGATGCTAATGACTCTCTCCCTACAGCACCTTCATGTGTCTCCATTGCACCTCCCATGCTTTTTTGCAGCCTGAAAGACCATCACCATTAATACAACCACTAGCTAGCATTAAAAATACTTATCCAATAGTGTTCACTGGGCTTTGTATTGGTGCAGTTGCATAATTTGCGTGGACTGAAAGCATTAATTTAAATATGGATAAAGCCATTCAAACAACAGACAATATCTTGCCTGCATGTGCAATTTATACATGAAACCAGCACAGGGGTTATTGATGGAAAAAGGGTGGAGAGCAGTAAGTCTGTGCACATTTCCATAAAATCAATGATACCTGAACGCACCCTAGAGTTCAATTTGGCACTTTGCTGGCAGGCAGCGAAGCACCTTGCTGTTTTTAAGGAAGACGAGCTAGAAAATCAGCGGTGATGTGTTTGTGAAGGTGCATATTGAAACTAGAAAAGTGCATTTCCTGAAGGAAAGTTTGTGGGATAAAAGGATGAAAAAATAACATAATAATAAATGGGAGAGCAGGTCAGTGTGCTTGGGAATTAGATTAGAGCTTAGTTTCCTGAATGGGAGTGAATGGGAGGAATGTGGGATGAAAAAACAACAAATAGATGAGTGTGTGCCAGTATAACTATGTTTTAGAGCTTTTGGATCTTATTTGAAGTACAGGTGCAACAGGTTTAAAAAATAACCTTAAAAATAGCCTTAATAATTAATTGTGAATTCAACCAAAATTATAATAATATTCAGCAAATATTTTCTAACTATCCTTTTTTTTATACAATTCTTCATTTCTGTTGGCCAGTGTGCAGCTGGAGCTTGGTCCCTCCGTCTTCCCTCACTCTGGCACAGTCTAACATGTGCTCTGCCAGAGGTAGGTCACACAAAGCACAGGGGAACTATTTCACATTTATAAAGTTAACTATGGACATATAACTTCATAATTCTCAATTTAATTGTTGTTTATCAGTAACTTTAACTAGCCAGTACTGTTAAACTGACTTAGAAGCATTTTAGTTGCATTTTAAAATCGTTTTCTCTGACCATGCTAAGCTAGTAACTAGCCCATATTTCACATGGTGAAAATGTTAGCCTGCTCTGCTTAAAGTATGTCCATTTGTCCTTTAGAATGTGCAGATGTGCAGCTGCTGAAATTAAACTGCTGTATTGCTGCTTGCTATCTGTGTGCAGGTATGTTGCAAGTGCAATTTATTTTTATTTTTTTGTGTTCAGAGCTAATGTTATCAAAGAAAGAAAACAAAAAAGAAAAAAATCCCTATACTCTAGCACAATACTCAGTGAGAAAATAAATAGGACAAGTAAAATGACAATTGAACAAGTCAAAACTAAAGCGAATTTGTCTGGTCAAGTTGAAATACAGTTTATATGAAAAACATTCAACTATTTAAAAAGCTGTATTTACGCCCACCTCACAAAATCAGACCAGACAACCTGAAGCTAGAATAGTGTCTTTAAAAATGTGTGATGAAATGAAGAATGAGGAAAATGTGGCACAAAATACAATGAAAATGTAAGAAGAAAAAGAAAAAATATAATTTATATAATAAATGTGCAATCATAATAAACGGCACACAACAGATCATGGTCAGAACCAAAGTTATTGTTCACCTTTAGGGCTCAATTCAACAGCTATACTGACCCTCTCATATCTGTTTGTTGTTTTTTCGTCCCACGTTCCTCCTGTTCATTCCCATTTATTTTTGGCTATGCCCAAAGTCTAGAGTTTCACTTGCCCCACAGCCACCAAACTTCATGCACTCCTTCGTGGCAAGTCCTTAAGCACTGATTCACAGCTACACAGTTCATCTGTTTAATATCTGTTTTTGCAGCATTTCTATTTCTGGAATAAGAAATTAATTTAATATTAAATGTGTCATCATCTGTCAAAAACTCTATCAGAGATTTTCAGTTGACAGATCTGGTATCAACTGGGTGTCTTTCAGTTTGGGTGTCTCATCATCTTTGGACTGGCGGCTGTCAGTGGTGTCTGTCTCTTCTTTAACACTAAAAGCTGCATCCTAATGACATACTGTAAGTTTGCTTGGTCCCAAAATGTTAAGAGCAATGTGTGAGCTAATGAAGTCAGCCTACTAATCCAGGAGTCTGCTGCTGCTTTGCCATTATAGGTTTCTATTATAGGTTTCTAAGATCGGCAAGTAATCGAACATGGAGAGCTTGGTCTTGCTAATGCCGCAGTAGCCGAACGTGCTAACGCCATGGTAGTGAAGTGCGATGAAGCTAGTAGCGATGTTGAATGAGTGTACCAGTGCTGTAATAACAATGTGGGATAAGGCCGATAGCCAGCGTGCTAAGGCTGTGGTAGTGATGTGGGGTGAGGCCAGTAGCAGTGTAAGAGGAGCGCGATAGTCAGCGTGCTAATGCAGCAGTAGCGATGTGGGATGAGGCCAATAGCCAGCATCCCTATTCTGTAGTAGCGATGTAGGATGAAGCCAGTAGTGGCGTTGGATGAGGCCGATAGCCAGCGTGCTAATACTGCAGAAGCGATGTGGGATGGAGCCAGTAGCCGGTGTGCTAATGCTGCAGTAACAATATGGATGAAGGCTGATAACTAGCGTGCTAAAGCTGCAGTAGCAATGTGCATGAAGGCTGATAGCTAGCGTGCTAATGCTGCAGTAGCAATGTGGGATGAGGCCAGTTGCCTGTATGCTAATGCTGCAGTGGCAATGTGGATGAAGGCTGATAGCCAGCGTGCAAACACTGCACTAGTAATGTGGGATGAGGCCAGTAGCCTGTATGCTAATGCTGCAGTAGCAATGTGGATGAAGGCTGATAGCCAGCATGCTAACACTGCACTAGTAATGTGGGATGAGGCCAGTAGCCTGTATGCTAAATTAGCCGTAGCAATTTGGATGAAGGCTGATAGCTAGCGTGCTAATGCTGCAGTAGTGATGTGGGATGAGGCCAGTAGCCAGCGTACTAATGCTTCAGTAGCAGTGTGGGATAAAGCCAGTAGCCAGCTTGCTAATGCTGCAATAGCGATGTGGGGATGAGGTAGATAGCCAGCGTGCTAATGCAGCAGTAGCAATGTGGATGAAGGCTGATAGCTAGCGTGCTAAAGCTGCCGTAGCAATTTGGATGAAGGCTGATAGCTAGCGTGCTAATGCTGCAGTAGTGATGTGGGATGAGGCCAGTAGCCACCATGCTAATGCTGCAGTTGCAATGTGGGATGAAGCCAGTAGCCAGCTTGCTAATGCTCCAATAGCGATGTGGGGATGAGGTAGATAGCCAGCGTGCTAATGCAGCAGTAGCAATGTGGATAAAGGCTGATATCCAGCATGCTAACACTGCAGAAGTAATGTGAAAAACACCAATAGTTATTGGTTATTAGCTATTGGTTATCCGACATCCTCTTTTAGAAGTAATTTTGCAGTTTTATTTTTATAATATGCTCATTTTATTTGTTAGTGCATTTGAAATCAGAATGCTCTAAGAATTGAGTGAGCTTTGATCAAAGAAGACCAAAACAGTATTCTATTCTATTCAATTCTGTCTCACTATCTCTTCCTCACTCTCACACACACACACATTAAGATGCTACAGTACATCCCCCCAACACCCCAACACACACACACACACACACACACACATTAAGATGCTACAGCTTTCCATGCTCAGTCCCACGTTCCATCATTCCAAGAAAGCACTGGTGTGTCAAGAGCTGGGGTTTGGGGATCGACCTGTTGATCTGTGTGTGTGTTTTCATGAGAGTGTATCAAGGTCAGGGATGCCAAGAATGCTCAGGGCAAGCCTCTTGTAGCGGGTCATGCATTAAACATACAACCTCTTTATCAGAGAACTCACTCTCACACTACCAAGCATACCAGTGCCTGAGAGAGAGAGAGAGAGAGAGAGAGAGAGAAAGAGAAAGAGAAAGAGAGAGGGAGCGACAGAGAGAGACAGAATCTATGTGTATGTGGACACATGGCTTAATTGTACCAAATGAAAAGCAGCTTGCCCCCTAGATCTAATCCCTATTAAGTAGACTCTCTCTCTCTCTCTCGCTCTCTTTCTTTGTCTCTCTTTGTCACACAATCACTCATCACTACAGTGGCCCAGAAAGGCACATCACAACAACATTTACAAAGCAAACAAACAGATGACAACACAACTACCTTAAGAAAACGCAGCAAACAAAAAGATGATAACGCAACTACATTAAGAAAGAGGACAGAAGTTTGTTCACGGGCATAATTCTGGTCTAACTTAGTATTTCCTACTGAAAAACCTCCACAGCCCTCACCAAAACACTTACTGTTGGCTAGAATTACACCTACGAACAAACTTCTGTCCTCGGCTCACCTGTCTAGGCTCAGCCAACACAGCAAGGCAAGTTTCTGGTGCAAGCTTTTGGTACAATGTCAACAGCTAAACAGCGCCCTCTAGCTGCCAGGAGCATTTCTGGTGTGGCAAATGTATTTGTTTTTCCTTAATGCAGCGTTTCTAAAATGTTGCGCTTTCTTAATGTAGTTGCGTTGTCATCTTTTTGTTTGACGCGTTTTCTTAATGTAGTTGCGTTGTTATCTTTTTGTTTGCTAAGTTTTTTTTAAGTAGTTGCGTTTGTCATCTTTTTGTTTGCTGCGCTTTATTAATATAGTTGCATTGTCATCTTTAGTTTGATGTGTTTTCTTAATGCAGTTGCGTTTTCATCTTTTTGTTTGCTGCGTTTTCTTAATGTAGTTGCGTAGTCATCTTTTTCTTTGCTTTTAAATGTTGTTGTGATGTGTCTTTCTGGGCCACCGTACACATGCACACACAAACATTTAAATTGCAAGCTTCCAGCCAATTACAAGCAAATTAACCTGCACTCTCCATTTTCAACAGAAACACCCTTTTTGATTTTATTCAGAAAATAAATCTGTCCTGTAATGGCCTTCAGGCTTCACAGTTCAGAGCAAACCTCGTCCTACACCACTGTTCCCCGTCTGTAGCTGCAGCTTTTTCACTATGTTTGCACTTTAAACAGGACTGTACGGTGGCCGAGAAAGCCCAACGCAGTGCAAATTGAAAAGCGCTGCAAAAGCACAAAACACATCCATCAAAATTACAACACAGGCGCAGCAAATAGAAAAACGCGCTGCAACTAGAAAAACGCGCTGCAAATAGAAAAACGCGCTGCAAATAGAACCACAACACAACGGAAGTGAGTCACAACCAGTGTTGGGCACGTTACTTTGAAAAAGTAATTAGTTATAGTTACTCGTTACTTCTCCAAAAAAGTAACTGAGTTACTAACGGAGTTACTCCACTATAAAAGTAATTAGTTACCAGTAAAAGTAACTATCGCGTTACTTTTTATTATTCGCCCGTCAAAAAAAGAAAATCAATTATGCATTTACTATTATTATTAGAAAAATAACAAACGAAAATAAACCCAAAATGTTGACAAAAATATAGTCTAACGAATTAAAAAAAAAACAAAACGAAATTCTCCACAGAACCAAAGAAAATTACTAAAACTTGTAATACTGAAAAACATGAAAAACGCGTCTGGGGATGAAATTAAACAAACCAAGCCACACTCAAAGGAAATATGTATATAAAAACAAAACAAAATAATGGACAAAAACAACAATTTAATGCCCGTTAAAATGGTATTAATACAACAGCTACACCAAAAGGGAATAGAGCTTAGATCGGGCGCAAAAAATCCGACCCGACCCAGCCGGAGCCCGTGCACGTTCTGCCCGAGCCTGAACCATGAACTGTCATTATGAGCCGGACCCGATCCGCCCCATAAACTGTCTGTTTTCGGGCTGATTGAATGAGCGAAATATAATCAGAATTATGTTAATTTACACTGTAACATAAAAGCATAGAACTATTATTTAATTTAAATGTTTTTTTTAAGAACAGCTACACACAGTGCTGCAAGTCAAACGCGGAGGCGTTCACGTGCGCCCAGAGCTACGTGATTTCATTTTTCATTATTATTATAGTTTAATTTTATTTTGTTTTTATTTTTTCTGTTCAGCAAGTTTTTAGGGTGGGCTTGCTAGCGCGAGCGCTTTATACAAGAACTAAAGGACCACGAGGTGCCGCGCGCTCGGCACAACACCCCGCTGTACAACTCCGCTGTACAACAGCGCTTATAAATAAATTAAACACGAAAATGAGGGTATTCTATCTGTAATTTCAGTTCGTTTTAGTTAGTTTTATAAACACAAAATACAGTTCGAGATAGTTATGTTTTTCCTTTTAATTACTTTTTTATTAGATTCAGTTAACACAAATGTTTTTTTTCACTTTCAGTTTTCGCTATTTCGTTCGCTGTAGTGAACAATAATAATTGGTTACTTAGCAACATTGTGATTATCACATCAGAGCTTTATATAAAATAAAAAATAGGAGCTAATAGGAGCCTTCTCTAAAAGAGGAAGCAGCAGCACCACAAAAACCGGAGCAGCTAAAAAGAGTTTAACGTCCTTAATTCGGAACTTGGGCTGTCCACGGCAATCACTGAATTAATTAGAGCACGCAAATCGTCACAATTGTGCCTCACTTCACCACGCCAGACCACCTAAACCTACAGGCACAGCGGCCAGAAGCTCAAGTTCACCGGACAGAGGATCGGTTAGGGCAAAGCGAAGTAAAAAAAAGTGCGGCCAAAGTAACGTGCAGTAACGGGGTGTCGGAAATGGTAACGGCGTTATAGTTACAGTCAGAGTAATTAGTTAGATTACTCGTTACTGAAAAAAGTAATGGCGTTAGTAACGCCGTTAGTTTTAACGCCGTTACTCCCAACACTGGTCACAACACAACGGAATTTTCCCGGGGGACCTTAAAAGATGCTGTACCAGCTAAGCTGCGTCTTCAGTAACGTCTCGGACTTCACTATGTGTACAAAGGACAATAAGTGGCAAACAAGGCGTTTTGTGAAGCAGAACTTTTAATAATATGCACACAACCGTGGTAATCACAGGTAATAAACATAACTTACTTTTCAGAAGCTTGTTTGCCACTTAAGTTACTGTCCTTTGTATACAGCTGGTACAGCATCTTTTAAGGTCCCCCGGGAAAATTCCGTTGTGTTGTGACTCACTTCCGTTGTGTTGTGGTTCTATTTGCAGCGCGTTTTTCTATTTGCAGCGCGTTTTTCTATTTGCTGCGCCTGTGTTGTAATTTTGATGGATGTGTTTTGTGCTTTTGCAGCGCTTTTCAATTTGCACTGCGCTGGGCTTTCTCGGCCACCGTAGGACTGTAACACTGAACCATTGCATGTTGTGCATGAAGTACGAGCTCACCCATATTTAGAAGGAATACCGTCCAATTAACATACCTGGAATCTTCAAAGCAGTGTTCCTTTGACCACAGAGGCATTGCTGTTCAGCTACATCTTTTTGATGTTAATTGTCCGTCATGTCTCCCAGGCAATAATGCAATAATAAGCTTCTGCGGTTTGTCTTTGTGTAATTGGAGGAAATGTGAGCAGAAGGGATGGGAAGATTGAGCTGTGCTGCGAGTCTACCTTTATGAAATCTGCTTCACACGTTCAGCTGCTCCAGCCAACACTTTCAGTAGCTGACATTTGGCAATGCACCTGTAGCTGCTGAACCGGCCCAGGTGCAGCTTATTGATTGAACCCAGCTGTCTTCATCGCCAGAATGGTATTTGGATTTGGCCTTCAGTTTATAGGGGTTGGTTACAAGCACCAAGTGTAGGTAGAAAGGCTCAGCTAAAAAGATATGATATAGCTTTAAAAAAAAACAAAAAAAAACATGCTATTCAAGAAATATACAATTTTTAACTTAGATCTCATTAAAACATCTAAATTTAGTGTGTTATTCATTTGAAACAATACTTCTTGGCCATCTTGATAGTATGGATGACACAACTAGTTATTTTTATTAGATGACAAGTTATTTAAAAAAAAAAAGAAAAAATCAACTACACCCAATAAAAAACTCAAAATGCACTGTTCCAAATTATTAACCCTTAGAAACCTACGGACGGATATTCCATCCAAAATCGCACCTTGTGTTCTCAGCTTAATTACTCAGGAATGCCTTCACACATCAACATAATCCATATGTGATTAGAAAGGGCGGAACTTACTCTTACTAAAAATAGTGACAGTGACATCCCGCATGTAGATGCAGTAAAGCATCTACAAGAAACCCATTGAGAAAAACATCTAAAAAAGTGAATCTCCTTCCCCAACCAATATTATTTAACTTTAGTGCTTCAAACATATTTATATGATGTTTCAAACCAAATAATATCAGTAAATAAAGACTCAAAAGTGTGCACAGAAAAGAGTGAAACTACCTGCTTTACTCAAACCAAAGCTAGGTATGCTGCGCACTACTTTATATAGTTTTTATTTTAGTTGCACATTTTTACTAAGTAGTTATTTTGCACAAAACATTTTTTATTTATTTAGACTAAAAAGTTTACATTTTTGCATATAGTTTTCTTTGTATGTTCTGATCAAAATACTGAAAGGCACAGGCTGCTCTGAGTGTCAGGTTTTTAGGAATCTACATGTATTCTAGAGGTGTGATTATCAAGAAAAATAAGTCCACCTGATGCTCTCCATGTATTTTGTTAAAGTAATAACTAATAAGCCATGTAAGGAACTATCATCAACCACATCCAACAGGATTAACTGTGGACGCTGTAAGAGGAAGCTGTCTAAAAGGGATGTTCGGGTGCTAACCCGGATTGTATCCAAAAAACATAAAAACACGGCTGATCAAATCACGGCAGAATTCAATGTGCAGCTCAACTCTCCTGTTTGCACCAGAACTGTCCGTCAGGACAATAAATTATTGTGGTCTAAAACCAGGTGTTTCAGTTTCAATGTCCAACCCCTGTATATTGCATTTTTAATGGACCATCCAAATAAAGTGTTACCATTTGTGCATAATATTCTGGTAATAACTGATTACATATAGTATCTTAATCAAAACATCATAATATTACATTAGACAGCTGCCCTAGACCTTTAAATACATGTTTTTCTGTAATATTTCCTATGAATGTCGTTCCTGTACAAAGACATGTTATAGTACATCATACTACTATCATATTAATATACGATTGTATAATATTTAAGATAAATATAGTTCAGGAGTGGTCAAAAGTGATTATAGCATGCCTCAGTTAGCGTAGATAGTAGAGACCACAGCTTATTATGCATTATAAGCATTGCTTTAATGTGTGTATAAATGTTTATAGACAGGTTTATATTGTTTTTGGATTGCTCTAAAATGTGACATAGAGTCTTATAAACATAGAAAGTTAAATATAAATATTTTAGTGCAATTTCTGAAATGAGATTTGCTTTTATTTGCAATTATTTCTTTCTTTCTTTTTTTTTTTGCCCTGAATAACTGCAATTTTTCAGTCTAGCAAGACAATACAAACAACAGAAACAAAACAGTCTTGAATAAAACGTGAAATATCACAACCACCAGGGCAACACGGGTTAGACTCTGCATGCTGGGGTGTGTTTTTAGAAACTTTATGCTCCATCAAACAAATAGCACTCTTCTGCCCAGAGATCACCACGGGAGCCTGGGAAACGTCTGCTGGAGCTTCACACTGTCAGCTGGATGTCTGCTCTATTATTGTGGATCTACTGTCATAGCTGTAGTAGATGGATTTGGCTTTTGACCTGTTGGGGTCAGACTCCCTCATGACCCTGCCAGTGGTAAGAGAGGGGCTGGAGGCAACCCACCTGTCAAATGTCCTCATGCAACTGTGGGCAAAATGGCTCAAAGGTAGTGTGAACGTAAGACTGGACGTTGTGAATCAAGGTAAGAAACATATGGTACAATAATGTCTTCATACAACAATAAAAAAATAATAAATAACAGACTAATGATGATGGAATATGAGTAAAACAAATAGTCGCAAAAAGTAATGTAAAACAAGCAGTAGTGGCCCTGTATTTAGATGGTATCGTTCTCTTAGGCGTCTCCTATCTCTCCAAAACCGCAACTGACTACATTTCCCACAATCCACCTTCCACTAAATTTCCTGCCATGGGTCCATCCCTAATAATTCATGGACACTTTCTCCATTCCCAATCCCATACACCGGTCTCATTTTGCAAAGTATTGCCAATCTTTCTGTTATTTGTTATCTTGTGTTTTTGCCTGCATTTTACCATTTAACTTTGCCTGTTTATTATTTGAATTCTAAAGAACATTAACACCCTTTCACAACAAGTCTGATGTTCTTAAAATATGCACACTTATGTTAATCATGTCTAAAACTGTCAAACGGCAACGCCGTTTTTATAAGGAAAATGTTTGATTTTTCTGTTGCAAACTGTTTGTTGTTGAATATGTTATACTGACTACATTTCCCACAATCTACCTTTCTCTAAATGTTTTGTGCACTCCCCAAATAATCATGGACACTTTCTACAATCCCAGTCACCTAGATTTTAGATTAATTACACTTCTAAGCAATTCAGCCTGTGAACTCACTTTTTGCGAAGTATTGCCAACCCTTTTTTGTTACATACTGAGTTTTATCTCTGGTGTTTTTGCCTTTGTCTATTATCTTGTATCTTTGCCTAGTTATCACTTAATTTCTCTACTATAACTCAGCCATTGTATTGGAATTTTTTGTTTTGGTTTGCCTTCTGTACTGGCTTTTGGAAGCTGTTTTGGTTCTTATCTTAACTCATTCCATGGTTGTTTTTGCCTGTCTATTAGCTTTTATATGTGCTTTTTTATTATTTAATTTCTCTGCCTAAGCTCAGGCATTGTTTAAATTTTTTGTGTTGGTATAGCTTCTGTACTAGCTTATTGATTCTGTTTTGGTTCACGTCTGAGCTGTGTCCATGTTTGTTTCGGTTGTGCTAGCTTAGTTACTTATAACAATGTTTGCTTCTTTTTGAACACCTGAGCTTGTTGTGATTAAACCTGTTAATTTCTGATTCTGATTCTGATACTATCACTGCATAGATCCTCTCTCTGCTCTGAAAACAGCCTCAGTTCTGTATGGCATAGATTACCCAGGATGTTGGAAAGCTTTGGAGATTTTGACCTGTGTGCTCATGATTGCGTCACACAGTTCTGGCAGATTCCTCTGGAGCACTTTCATGCTGTCTGTCTCCCATTCTAACACATCTCAACAGAGTTCTATTGGATTCAGATTTGGTCATTCTGATGGTTAAATGAGCAATACCACAAGCTTCTGCCACAAATCTGTATAAATATGGACACCTGCTGCCACACATATGGCTAATTAATTAGCTACAGTATTTGTATGAATTTGCAGGTGTAATGGTTTTCTCTATATGCTTGGTGACTAAATTACCTATTTTAAACCTCTAGATGATATTCAACCATATTTATTTATGGTTGCTGTAAATGTTTTGAAAAGTCTCCTTTCTCTAAAATCCACTTTTCATGTTCTTTCTAAAATACAATAGGTCTCTCCGAGGTGTATATGCATGATGCATACAGGGATTGGACAATAAAACTGAAACAACTGGTTTTAGACCAGTCCTGACAGTTCTGGTGGAAACAGGAGAGTTGAGGTGCACAGTGAATTCTGCCGTGATTTGAGCAGCCGTGGTTTTATGTTTTCTGGATACAATCCAGGTTAGGACTTGAACATCCCTTTCAGACAGCTTCCTCTTACAGCATCCACAGTTAATCCTGTTGGATGTGGTTGGTTCTTCTTGGTGGTATGCTGACATTACCCGGGATACCGTGGCTCTTGATACATTACAAAGACTTGCTGTCTTGGTCACAGATGTGCCAGCAAGACATGCACCAACAATCTGTCCTCTTTTGAACTCTGGTATGTCCATATATTATACCCATAATGATGTGCGCATTGCAATATTTTGAGCAAGACTGTGCTCTTAACCTGCTAATTGAACCTTCACACTCTGCTCTTACTGGTGCAATGTGCAATTAATGAAGATTGGCCACCAGGCTGCTCCAATTTAGCCATGAAACCTCCACTAAAATGACAGGTGTTTCAGTTTCGTTGTCCAACCCTGTATGAACCTCCATTGTCTGCAGTAGCTAGTAAAAGAAAATGCTCAGAAAAATGAGTCGATCAGGAAAAGCAACGTATCTACGACAACTTGTGAGTTCATAGCCTCGACCACCTTGGCTTGGGACCACCAACAGACAGAGCTGAAGCTGGGCTGCAGCAGAGCTGACAAACTCTTGTTAGCTAAAGAACTAAGGACAAGTTAACATTAGCTATCTTGTGTAAGTAACTGTAGGTTTAAATTGGATCTCCGGTTGATTTTGCGTTTTACCGAGACCTTAAATATACACTAGGGAAGCACGATTCGACAAGGTAGCACAACTTGACAGAACACCAGTCAAAGCTGGTGGTGTTCACGTCAGAGTTTATGATGTGGAGTGGACCCTCAGCCTTTGATATTTGCAAATGGATTCAGATCTGGTCATTCTGATGGTTAAAATAAACAATACCTGAAGCTGCTAGCCCAACACAGAATATCTATATTATTTTATGCATTACTCTTCTGCCACATGATTAACTAATTGACTAGATAGTTGTATGAATAAACAGGTGTGCAAACGCTCCCTATAAATTGCTTGATTAGTGCAGATTATCCGTAGATATTTGAATCTGAAGAAATTCTATTGATTCTAAAGAGCATTAAAGGCCATCAAGTCTGATGTTTACAGACCCAAGTTACAGTGTTTAAAACAAGCAAACTTAAATGAATCATATCTTTCACACAGAGTCTAAAACCGACAGACTGCAATGGAAGCTGTTCGATTCATACGTTGTTGGTTGTGTTAAAATCAGGCTGACCAATCAGAGCTCCAATGTCATGGTTGCCGACTAAACAAATGAGTCTCAAGGGAACAGCAGAACAGCTCATCTTGTTCAGAGCAGAACACAAAAGCTTAAATGAGCAGCAAATGCTGACTATAAAAAAAAACAGATGTTAGATAAAATACATAGTGAAGCAGAGCTGAAAGGCTGGGGAATAATGTTTTTTATCCCTGTTTATAGAATAAAGATGGTAATAAATGTGTCTTTCATCAAGGTTCCATAATGCTGAAAGTCGCATCTGTTTTTTTCTGTCTGAAAAAAATCGTACTCTCTGGGAAAGAGCCTTTAGGTTAAGACCTAGGACAAGTTTAGGAGTATAATTAAGCAATAATACACGAGAGGGAGTGCTATAACGTGTAATAGTAGCACGGCTGTGCTGTGGTCATAGGCATGAGGCCACAGGCCTTATTATTACAGTTTAATTATCGCTGTTTATTGAAAGATGAGACGAGAAAATACGATTTGCTTGGTTGTAAACACTCCACGAGTTAAAATAGTTCCATTGCTGCTCCTAAGTGTAGCTGCGCTGCTAGTACTGCATCATTGCTAGTTTACTTGTATGTGGATTAGTACATGGAAACTTACAGTGGTTACAGTGCATTACCGGCTGATAATGGCACTCACAGAACGCCTCTCAGCCAATCACATTGCAGCGTCGGAACCAACTGTGGTATAATAATATATGAATAATGCATACAATATATATAATTGGAGGTAAGTTCAATGTACGATTAGCATCTACAAAGCATGCTACCAAAAATGCAGAATTAGCAAAATCATGGTCTTATGTCTAATCTTGTTACCATGCAGTTTATGCATTCAGTCTACTGTGAATCTGCATTATCTGCAAATATGATGATGGTTATTATTCAGTGTTCTCCAAAAACTAAAATACCCAGAATACACTGTAAATAGCCTACTGTGATGGAACTTATGAGTCAGGATAATAGCAGTACTTCATCATAACACCCACGCATTGATCAATATGCTTTAAGTAAAGAGATATTTATGAGACTGTAAATCAGGTTTCCTTTTTCACTCTTTTTGATGTACACTCCACGACTCTAGAACACTGGATGTCACTTGATTTCCACGCTTTGATTAAATTTAAGTCGAGACACTCCAGCAGCAAAACGAGTGAGCAAATTGTAGTGCCGGTTTGAAGTGATGGCAACATGCATCAAACACTTTTCATGGCAACGAGCGAGTGCTCAGTATTTCATTACAAATGTATGAAATGCTAATCACATTCTGTTGTAATACTCTCCAGTACACTCTCGATTTTCTGCTACAAGGGAATTGCACCCTTGAGTTTGACTGAAATGTTTAAAATGTGCGCGGAATTGCATCATGTTTTGTGTTTTCACAATTTCCGAAAGTGACAGTTTTAGAGTCCTTTCCAAGGGCCATCGGGCCTCTTCTGTGCATGTAGAGCTGGAGTTGGTAGGCAGCAATAACTCAAACCACACACTGTGTTGGGACTGCACATATATTTTAGATGGAAAATGGTTTGAAAGTTAGAAAATGTCAATGTCAAGTCAATGTCAACCATTTAACCAGTTTGGGTCATGGGGGGGCTGGAAAGAAACCCAGCAGTTATCAGGTGAAAGCAGGAAACACCCTGGACAGAACAACAATCCATCGCAGGACAGACAGACAGACAGATACAGGGTCCTATTTTACCAATCTATAGGCGAGCCATCCACTATGGACTGTGCAGCTTGATTTAGGGCGTGTCAGTGTGTCTTTGCTATCATATCGACAGGAAAAGTATGACTTGAATGGCTCACAGACTCAAAGACAAAAAGTCATGTACTAGTGAACTAAACACACCATCTGAGATGCCTATTACTTTTTTTTAATTGTTTTCTATTGTGCAATACTCGTTTTTTTTATTAAAGTCAATTATTATATAACTGCATATTGGCACTTTCTTTTTTTGTATGACAAAATCTTTGTTGAAAAATTATAATAATTGCAAAATATCATGATACATTATACAATCTACTACAATCGAGACTTAATCAAATATACCACCACCACATATCATACAACTTTTTTCCAGGGTAAAAGGGATAGTGAGTCCCACAGCGTGGGATTAATGTTCTTGTTTTTTATATTTAATTTAATTTTTAATTAATATTTACGTTTTTATAATATTTTTAAACCATCTTACCTGGCACGAACAGAAGGTCAATCGTCATACGTGTTCTGGTTTTCCATAAGTTATGTTTAGTAACACCTATGATGAACCAATAAAAATCATGATAAGTATCAGATACATTAGCATCAAAAATTCCATAGGCAACGGACTTCTTTAGAACGATAACAGTCTATTAAAAAGTGATCTAAAATGATCTATCTATCTATCTATCTATCTATCTATCTATCTATCTATCTATCTATCTATCTATCTATTTATCTATCTTTTTATCTATCATCCATCCATCCATCCATCCATTTATCCATTGATCCATCCATCCTTCCATTCATCCATCCATTTATCCATCCATCCATTCATCCATCCATCCATCCATCCATCCATCCATCCATCCATCCACCTCTACTGTTGGGCCTCACTGTGATGTACACCAACCAATAAAAGCAGGGCTTATGATTCATTTCCACAAGCCTACAATAAAATAGCATTTTTACTCCAATCAAACACAACCATATACTTTAACAACCATCATACATCAATCAAAACACATGTACATGTACAAGGTTGGCTGCAGTCCAGCTCTGATATAAGAAATCAGAAATATATGTATGCTGTTTACAGGACTACCTGAATACTAAGATTATCAGTTTAGTCAGTTTATAATCAGTTTATAACATGCTAATAGACATACTCACTGTTTAAGTTGGCGTGTATTGGTCTTTTATTATGTAACTATGCCAAAATAAATACAGCTTACCCTCTAGGGCACTTTTAAATGGTAGAATGTATCTGTCTGGAAATTCCATTGACTCACACACACACACACACACACACACACACAGCCAGAGATACTGTATATCATTCACAGTCGTGGCTGTGATAATCATCTGCTCTCTGAAGAATATGAGCGCTTCACAGATGAGGTTACAGTGAGGGGACAAGGACACCAAAGCAGCACCAGGGAGCAGCTCATAGCACTGAGATAAACACTGATGCATGTGGTAGTGTCACTTTGTGTGTGTGTGTGTGTGTGTGCGCACGCACCTTAGCCTGAGAAGGGCTCTATCTACCTTACCTTTTTTCCTATGTACTCAGAAACAAAGTCTACTATATCTGTATATCTGTACATGCCACACGCTACACACACACACGCCACACACACATACAAACACACACCACACACACACACACACACACACACAGACCCCGGGTTGAGGACATGTACTGTCTCCCAGGCAGAGGCCCCAAAATGGAAAAGCATAGAAAACTCCAAAACACCATTTAGAAGCAATCTATTTCACAGCAGGCCTCCATACACACATGCCCACACACACACACACACACACACACATGCTGGTACACACGGAAATAAACAAGTTGGTAAACCCCACCACTATCCTAAACTCTGGCCCCAGTCCAATAAAAGGATCCACAGAAAGAGTTTCTTTACCTCCGCTGCTCCAGCACTGCTCCTCTCTGTCCTGTGATTTTCCTCCAGCAAGTTACCATCTAAGGTCCAAACTAAATCTACTTCTGCAGTTTTCTCCAGCCAGCACTCTCTACACTCACTCTTTTTCTGTCTGAATGCCCTCCTGAATGTCTTGTTAAATGTCCTGTTGCAGTTGAAAAGCACACACACAAACACACACAGACACATACACATATAGACCTCTACAGCTCGATAATGAATGCCGCATTGCAGAATTTTGTTGCTGGCTGATACATTGTCTATAATAGAATTAGAGCTAAGATTGTCTGCCTGAGCCCGACCTGACCCGAGGCCCGACCCGAAATCGCCACCACATTCCTCGGGCCGGGTCGAGAAAATAGCCTGAGATGTAGGCATCTGTTTTTTAATTATATTTTTATTTTTAAATAAAATAACGAAAATAACAAAAACTGAAAGTGAAACTAAACTAATTTATTTTTAAGCGCTGTTTTCATTCCCGCAGTTGTACAGCGGGGGGTGTTGTGCCGATTCTGTCCGCAAAGTGGGAGTCGGATTCAGCAGCGGATTCGGCACAAGCGCGGCGGCACCTCGCGGTCCGCGGTGTTAGTTGTAAGCTAGCCGCAAAATACGACAGAAAACACTGAGGGAGCTGCAGAATTATGTATGAGACTAGAATATGAGCATGAGGAGATAAAAGAGAACTTTTACCTGTGAGTAGCCTCCGCGTTTGACTTGCAGCACTGTGTTTAGCTGTTCTTAAAAATCATTTAAATTAAATAATAGTTCTATGCTTCTATGTTACAGTGTTGTTTAACATAATTCTGATCATATTTCGCTCATTCAATCAGCCCAAAAACAGCCAGTTTATGGGGCGGCTTGGGTCGAGCTCGGGCTCATAATGACAGTTTATGGTTCGGGTCGGGTCGGGTCGGGCAGAACGTGCACGGGCTCGGGCTGGGTCGGGTTGGATTTTTTGGGCCCGATCTAACCTCTAAATAGAATATCACAATTAGTGACAACCAACAATTTGGTATTTAGTGTTAACAGTATGGAGAGCAGAGATGTTGTGCAATAGCTGGATTACATTTTTCTAATTGCTGCCTCCATTATTTCTTTCTCCTTCAGACTTTAGCCCCAGATTCTTTAACTCAACCGCCAGGAAGTCCACTGTCTATAAAGGCATACGCACATTGAACACTGAAGTCACCCAGACTATGAAGGAACACACAGGGAACCATGCAGTAACTTAAAAATGTTAAACAAACCAAAATACTTTGTAAAGGTGGGCTCTGATCTGAGTGATGAGTGCTGTAACTTATCCTGATGAGGGCCAGTTTCATCATAACTTTTTCCTTGGTCATTGTGACTGCACTTCAGGAAACCTTCAAATTTCTTAAAAGGTTTCTGATTAATTGACCTTTATTTCTTACTTAAATAGAGTTTTTCACTGTATACCCACTCTACCTAATCACAACTTTACACCTGATGCTCTCAAACACATTAAGAGGACAAAAAATTCAAGTAATTAACTCTTTGATAACTTTGATAAGTTCAACACAGCTGATAACTTAAAGCCATTCCAAGTGATTTTACCTCATAAAGCTGACTAAGAAAATCCAGCCAATATGTGCAAAACTGTCATCTATTAAAGAGGTACTGTATATAATTCAATAATAATAATAACATAACATTTTATGAAATAATAATGAGAAACTATTCAAGGTGTGTAAAAACATTTGACTGGTACTGCTGTTGTACTATTCTGACCAATTACAGGACATTAAGACGTGCTAGGAATCAAATTCTGGTAGGGAGATTTTGGTGCTACACCTGGAAAAGCATCTCACCAATCTATTCTTCCAATTATTGTCAAGTATGGGGAGACACAGCCAATATATAATGTACTGTAAAAAAAAAATGATTCTGTTAAAAAAATTAAATGTATATATATATATATATATATATATATATATATATATATATATACATATATATATATATATATATATATATGTATATATATATATATATGGAAAATATACATATGAAAACAGAATACCACAAAATTAGAAAGTGATGTTAAAAAACACAAGGAAAATATATATTTAAAAAAATACATAGGTTGGAAATCTTTTTTAAATTTCTGTGTTATAATTCTGTCCAAGCAGAAAAAAATTTTCAACAATTTATCCAATTATTTTTCTCCAAATATAATTTCTTACATTATTTTTTTTACAAAAAATATCCTACCATTACTGATACATATCTATATATACTGCAGTATTTATTGCACAAAGTTGTATTAAACAGCTAATGATGAAATAAAAAACATACAACGAATAGAGGAATGTTCTTCATTGTTCTCACTAAACTGAAGTGTGAAACCAAAAATAATGGGACCAAATATATGCAATGTAACATGAAGACATGAACATTAGTTTGAAGGCTCAGGTGTAAAAAAAATGCCCTTACTCTCCCATGAGATTGTGGTGCTGTCTAATTCTGCTACTCATCTGATGAATATATTACAAACTTATATATATATATATATATAAACAGAAAGAATGCAGAATTACACAGCATGGATGGAAATGTGGAAATGCCACCAGCAATTAGCAAAAGCAGTATACGGACAAAATCATACAAATATGCAACAGTTATAGGGCTGAACATCTTGATTCCAGTATCCCAAACAACTCGCTCTCTCTTTGGCTATTTTTATATTACAGACGTGACATATACTGACATTCCAAAGGTCACAGGACATAAATAAGTATTCGTGAAAAAAGTCATGTGACTTTTGTTGTTCCATAGAAGCTAAAGAATGGTGGTAATGGTAGTGACTTGACAGTCAACTGACATTCTGAAACCACATGACCTTTGGCGTGACAGTGTATGAGTATATTTGTATCTATACATATTATCTGTTCATTCCCAAAAATATATTCAGATTTGGTTGCATCCCTAATAAATGATACCGAAAATCTTGGAAGGGTGAGTCACTGTTGTTCTGACCCACACAACACAAATATACAGGCCTCTCCTTGAGACTGAAAAAAAAAAGCGGGAAAAAAATGAGTCATGCAAGAATGATTGCTTCACCACGACACAAGAAATTCACACATTTATTCCCACTGAGGCTCTATGAGCTTTATTTTAGAAAACAACAGCTTTCACAGTGCTTCATAGCAGCCAGTTATTTAGACAGTCCCAGGCAATGCCTCAACACACTAAAGGGGTGTGTTTACCTCGGCGCGTGCAGAGAAAGTCACACGAACTGAAAATAGTTTAGTCCTCTGTTGTTTGTTTTGCTGTTTGTTTTTCCCGTCCTTTTTTAGAGTAATTGCAAACTGACAATGAGCATTGTTGACCGTGAGGCTCAGGCTGGAGTGCAAAAAATACAATACAGTTTAAGAGAGTAGCCTTGCCTGCTGTTATTTACTGAGTCACACTGAACATTAGAGTGAATGCAGGCTATTCACACCTGAAATATCTAGATAACACAAATAAACTGCCATCATTTCAGTTCAGAGGATTGGACTTCCAATTGACATCATCAGCAGGATAATGCTCGACCACATCCTTTTTTAAAAGTAATTGCAAACTAACAATGAGCATTGTTGACTGTGGCAGACTGGACTTCCTAAAAATAAAATTAAAAATAGTTTGAATAGTAGCATTAGGGAGCCGAATGGTCCAGCGGGAAAAGCACTGCCGCATCCCGGTTATGCAGATTGCCATCAGCTGCTCGAGCCCTAAGAGAGCACAATTGGGAGGGTAGATGTGCTCTTTCCCCTCATCACTCCTATGGTCAATAAAACTGTAGAGCTGATGTACCGGAACTGAGTCGCTGCACTTTCCTCCAAACACATATAAATGTGTTACACTGCTGAAAATGATGGGCCAACTCATCTCCGGTGCAACATATTTATTTTTTTTATATGCACTGCAAAACACAGAAACAGCAGGTTGCAGGAGCTACTCGGTGTGTTATCTGCTAACTGCTCCACCAGGTACTGACTAACTTTCTCTGCATTTTAGCAACAGTGACATAATACACTTGTATAGTAAATCCCAAATAATAAAACAGTATTATCAAAACAATTCTTATTATAGCTAATTACATTACTGTCTCTGCACTTTTACAGTTTTATTTTCAGTTTTTAATCCCTTTTTAACTCAAATACTCTTATGAAGTGTATTTTAAACCAAATCCATTTTAAATGAAGATCTTTTTAGCATTTGTCTCTTATTTTCCATATTAATGAATTAACAAAAAGCATTTATACTTAATCTGGTAAACAGAACATATATAGCGCAGCTTTAAACCAAAAATAGCTCAAAAATAGCTCAGAAATAGCTGTATGGACAGACTTCAATCCTAGCCGAGTAACTAGACTAGTTCAAGTATAAGACCACATGTGCTCCACAGCTAGGCACGAGGCTCAGTCTGATTCACATTTAGCTTTAGCTTCTACTGATAAACTCTTAAACCTAAAACAGCTCTGAAACTCATTAAAATGACTGCCACGACTACACGTTCGCCGTTCGCTCTTATGAGTCACTACTACTGTTAACTCTCACTTTATCTACAATTTATCACCCAGCTTACCTGCAAAACACAGAAACAGCAGGTTACAGGAGCTACTCGCTGTGTTATCTGCTAATTGCTCCACCAGGTACTGACTTCTCTGCTGGTTAGAGTATTAGACCCTGGTGCCTGTCACCGAACGCCCTCTTATATTACCCTGTTATATAATAAAAGGAATCTTTACAGTAGTTACATGAGAAGGAGATAATACATAAAAATAAAATGGGGGGGCTACTATTTTCACACATTTATCTATTTTAGAGTGCCACAAATGCGCTAAATTATAATATTTTTATTTGGAATTTGGGAATTTGTTTTCTGTATTTAATAAGAAAAAAGCAACAATGTTCATGCTTCTCAAACATATACCTATAAATAGCAAAATCAGAGAAACTGATTCAACTGATTCAAGTGGTCTCTTAATTCTTTCCAGAGTATATTGTATATTGTATATATAAGTATATTGTCTTTATGTCATCATTCAATGCAAGCCTGTAGACATATGCATTTCACATTAAGCAAAACCTAACTCACATAAGAGGTTTAACTACAAACATAAGAAGAAAACAAACATGAGGGGAGGGGCTACTTTGAATCAGTAATATAGTTTTTTTTTTATGTAACAACCAGTCATGTTATCCAATAAGAGCATTACTTCTTGTTTACTCCTTTTGTTGATGCAGAGCAGTGATGTGGATGCCCATGTCAACACAGAGGCCCTAGGCAACTGCCTGCTGTGCCTGATGCTGGCGCCAGCGCTGGCTCTACCTCTTTCTTGCCTGCCTTTATAGTTTGTCTCTGAGCTGCTCTGACTCTTGATTACCAAGATCACCAAGAGTCCCAATTTTACACAGTCTGAAAATTTATTCTAGTGATGAAGACATATTCACATTCACATTACCAGGCTGTAGTGAATCAAATCAGATTTTGTTTTCCAATAATGTGGGGAAGATTTAGATCAGATAACATTTCAGTACTGTGGCCATCAAAATCTGATTTAAATCTCTTTTATATGTGTGGACCCACTGCAGCTTGGATACATATCAGAATCATAAGCAGGCAGATCTGATTTCATTTATCTTGTTTGTCTGTATGCATGTGCTCAGTGCTCTCGTCATTATTCAGCACCGGTGTTGTGCCAAGTTCTGACTCCCTGCCAGAATCCAAATCCCTGTCATGTGCACATCCATGTCATGCAGCAGCAACTCACAAAAACTGATTACACTCATAAAAACCTGTTGTTTCTGTTTATGAATAACTGTTAATATAAAGGATTCCATTACCACACACAACAGAACATTGATTAATTGCGATAATGTGCACATGCATGCTGTTTCAGGATTCATTCATGTTACAAACAGATACAAGTAAGTTCCATTTATGAATGTGAACTGCCAAGATTCCACAGTACAGTTTTTTTTTCAATTGATAACACACTAGAAACGACATAGCACAATAATTTAACTTAATTTGACACACAGAAGATATAACCTCTTCTAATAAAGTCTGTAACACTTTCAATACAGTTTCTGCTTTACAAACATCTTACAATTCAAAATAGCACTTTTCAACGGCACTGAACATGATTCTCTACATAATACACAGCAATCTGACATGTCACATGATTCCATATCAAAACACTGCCTTTCAAAATGACACAATATGAGATAACTAGTCAATATACACTCACCGGCCACTTTATTAGGGTTGGACCAATTTTTGCCTTTCAAAACTGCCTTAATCCTTCGTGGCATAGATTTAACAAGCTACTCTATACATTCCTCAAAGAGTCTGGTCCACATTGACATGATAGCATCACACAGTTGCTGCAGATTTGTCGGCTGCACATCCATGATGCAAATCTCCCATTCCACCACATCCCAAAAGTGCTCTATTGGACTGAGATCTGGTGACTGTGGAGAATATTCCAGTTTAGTGAACTCACTGTCGTGTTCAAGAAACCAGTCTGAGATGATTCACACTTTATGACATGGAGGATTATCCTGTTGGAAGTAGCATCAGAAGATGGTAGGTACACTGTGGTCATAAAGGAATGGACAGGCTGTGGCGTGGATGTGAAACAATGCTCAATTGGTACTAATGGGCCCAAAGTGTGCCAGGAACATATTTCCCACACCATTGCAGCACCACCACCAGCCTGAACCGCTGATACAAGGCAGGATGGATCCATGCTTTCATGTTGTTGATGCCAAATTCTGACCCTACCAGCAGAAATCTCGACTCATCAGACTAGGTAACGCTTTTTCCAATATTCTATTGTCTAATTTTGGTGAGCCTGCGTAAATTAATAAGCCTCAGTTTCTTGTTCTTAGCTGACGGTGTGGTCTTCTGCTCCTGCTGTAGCCCATCCACCTCAAGGTTGGACGTGTTGTGCTGTTGTTCAGAGATGCTCTTCTGAAGACCTCGGTTGTAACGAGTGATTATTTGAGTTACTGTAGCCGTTCTATCAGCTCTAACCAGTCTGGCCGTTCTCCTCTGACCTCTGGCATCAACAAGGCATTTGCTGCCACAGAACTGCAGTTCACTGGATATTTTCCTTTTTTCAGATCATTCTCTGGAAACTCTAGAGATGGTTGTGCATGAAAATCCCAGTAGATCAGCATATATGAACAATCATGCCACATTCAAAGTCACTTTAATCACCTTTATTCCCCATTCTGATGCTCGGTTTGAACTGCAGCAGATCATTGTGGCCGTGTCTACATGCCTAAATGCATTGAGTTGCTGCCATGTAATTGGCTGATTCGACATTCACGTTAATGTGCAGTTGGACAGGTGTACCTAACAAACACCTCAGTGCTTAATAGTTACAACTTAAATCAGGAATTAAGCACTATAAAAAGAGATGAACACCTTTTAAAATAATAATGGAAGATGCTGCAAAGAGAGGAAGAGGGAGAGTAAGGATGAGAGGTAGAGAAAGAGGCGGGCTGACAATACGAGAGACGAGAGACTGGACAGAGAGTTCAGCCCAAATTTAGCCATTTTACTGTCTCCTCTGTCATCCAGATATTTAGACTGTAAAAATATCTCTAAATATGATGCCATGACTTGTTTGGGGAAAATACAATACAATACAAATACAAGTTTCTACAATTTGAATTGTTTTAGTATTATGGTAAAGCTTACTAAAGATAAGAGTACAGTGTGTAGCTGACTAGACAAAAATATGCTAATATGAATGAAGTGCTTGAAGCTATTTGGTGTAAAAGTTTTAGATTTAGATTATATATTTATTTCTTTTTATTTCTATTTATATATCTATTTCACCCCCACCACTACTGCACCTTGTTCTGTCTCATGTATGTCTGTGTCCCTGCTGCTGTATTGTACACATAGTGTCTCCCCTTTTTCTTTATTTTTCTTTATTATCCATTATCTGTACTTGCTGTAAAATTGGGAAGGAGAGTAACGTAATTTCAATTCTATGTATGTCCTGTACATATGCAGCATTGACAATAAAACTACTTGACTTGACTTGAAGTTTGATTTTATAGCTGAAATCAGCCTGGCAACAAAATGTACTAACACCCCTCCAATCACTCTCTTCCAGGTCAGTCTTCTCAGAGCGAGGGTGCCAGTGTGAGTGAAGCTGATGAGAGAGGGAATAACAGCAGTAGAGGAAGAAAGAGCTCTTTCATATCTGCAGTGAGACACACATTTAATTAGAAAACGTCAACCTTGTGCTGCTCTGTGTGTTAAGTGTTTTTTTTTTCAGTGGGATTGGCTCCGATTTTCTTTCCCTCATCTATATGTAACCTCTCCTCACCCTGTGATTTCAACTGCTGTATTTCATCCTACATACATTTATTAAAGTGCATGCAAAGCAAATATAATAATATATTGTTATCTCTTGGCTTATTCTGCTGCTTATATTTCTCCATTGGCTTCAAATGCAACACTGTTACCTCAGCATCAGTGAAATAACACAGTAGTAACAACAACATATTAATAGTGTAACAGCACTGTATCAATGCAATTGTTATAGCAATATAATAATACAATAGTTATAACAATGTAATAATATTGTGATACCCTGTAAGAGCAAAATAGCATCAACAATGCTGTAATAACACTGTTATAGCACTGCGTTAACAAAATAGTAACATCATTATTATAATGTGATAATATGGTAGTAAAACATTGGTAATAACATTGCAATAATGTAGTAATAAAATAATAGTTATACTTAACTATTCAGTTTTACAAGGTTTCTAAGCTGAAGATGGTAAAAAAAAACTCATGTGAAATTAAAAAAAAAATGTTTACAAGTCCTTTTAAAGGTCCTAAGCCCATTTTCTCTCAAAAATATTATATTTTAATGAAATAGTTGACAAAGCATGTTCAAATAAGTGATATTTGTGACAAAACAATCCCTCCTGTTACTGGCACTCATTCCTGTTACTTTTTATGTTATGAGTAACAGGACTGAAAGTAACAGGAATTCGTTTTTGAGCATAGCATTACCAAAATGTTGTCTTATGCTAATAGCATGAGGACACTGAGCACATTCTAGTGATTTTCCCAAAATTTGTACTTAATAAATACACAAATAAGATCTAAGAATTAATTTAGGTAACAGGAAAGAATGTTGAGTGTTCAGTCATTATCAGTTATAATATGATCAAATATACAGAAAAACAAATGAGGGAACTTAATGTTGGTCCTCCCATGATCTTCAGAAGAACCAGCTGTCACTTGCTGTTGTATATGTGACTGGTGTAGAATGTTCCAGAAGTTTTTTTAGATGGGGTGATGTGTTACAGTAACAGGAATGAGTGAAATCCAGGGACACAACTAAAATGTATATTTTAATTAAAATATTATGGATTTATTATGAAAAATATTTTTTTAAAGCATAGATGGGATTTGGACTCACACAACAATGAAAAAAAAGTATATATTTGAAGGATTTTAATAATTATATTTCATGGTAAAGTTATTCAGTGTTTTAAGTAGTTTTCAATAATGTTTTTAATTACATATCTTACTTTTGCTATTAGGTCAATGTACAACGCACTATGCTTATAAATAAAATGTATTTTAAAGATATTTTGTGTGCACATTTATACATGTAATTTTCTGGGGATAGAAATGGCACCCAATCAATGGAATGGCCAATTTAAAATCTACGTATTTTAGCTTTTCATGTAGGAAGAGAATATCTATCACCAGTGTAAACACACACACACACACACACACTCCTAAACACAGTGTCTCAGAGTCTCAGGCGCAGACATGATATACGTCACACGCGCCCTGGGCTTCTTTTCCAGAGCACTAAGAGCGAGTGTGTGTTCATGCACTCAGGAGAGCTTTGCTCTGGGTGGGAAGAGAAGAGCCTGAGGGGTTTAATGCAGTTGCTGCTCGTACCTCAGACACTTTTTCATTCATCCACTACGAAAAGCCAGCGTGTTTCCTGTAACAGCTGTCCAGATGTCTTTGTGCTGTTAATAAATGGACACACGAGTGATACTGATGTGTGTTAAAGTGTTATAAATGCTCACAGAGTGAAGTGTTTACTGCAGGTGGAGCCGCAAGTCCAGCCTAATCCCTCCACCAACCGCCACTGTGTCCACTTTCTCTGCTTTAATGTGTCCACACACACACACACACACACACACAGCAGGGTTAATGGACTGGACCTCCACTCGTCCTTCTCATCCGCTCTACATCATCCTGTCTTCAATTTAGCAGATGTTTTAATTGAAAAGAGTCTGCTCTGCTTCACACACTCAAGGCTTAGAGTTAACAAGAAAATATAAACAACTCTCTCTCTCTTTCTCTCTCTGTCTCTGTCTCTCTCTTTATAACCCTCTGTCCCTGAATCTTTTTTTTTCTTTCTATCCCCTTTACACTCACTTTCTTGCTTTCTCAATTTCCCCCAATTTTCTTAGTTTTTGTTCTTTTGCTTTTTTTTTCATTCATTCGCCCTCTTTCTCCTTCTCTCCCCCTTTTTTCCATCTCTCTGTCTTTTGTTTACTTACTCTTACTCTCTATCTCTACTTGTTTCTTTCTTTCTTATATTTTTATCTATGTTCTCCTGCTCTCTTTTATTTACTCTCTTTCACTCTCACTTTCTCAAGTTCTTGTATATTCACTCAGTCTTTCTTACCATCTTTACTTAATTCACTTTTATACTCTTTTTTCCCTCTCTCACTCTCTCTTCTTTCTCCCCTTCTTTGTCAGACTATCACCGTCTATCCCTGAGTCTTTCTTTCTTTTTCCTTTACACTCACTTTATTGCTTTCTCATTCTTTCTCAATCTTTTTCCCTGTTATTCTTTAAATCACACTTTCACTGTTTGTTCTTCCTTCTTTGTTTCTTACTTTCCCGCTCTTTCTTTTGTCTCTGTCTAATCCTATATTCTTCTTTCTTCTCCCGCTATCTTTTTTTGTCCCTCTTCTCCTTCTCTCCTTTACTCTTCATTCATTCTCTCTCCATCTCACTTTCTTGGTTTCTTCGTGTCTACTTACTCAGTCTTCCTCTCCGTCTCCATCTTTCTTTAACTCACACTTTCAATCTCTCTCTCTCTCTCTCTCTCTCTCTCTCTCTCTCGCTTTCTCAATTTCTTGTCTATTTACTCAGTTTTTCTCCACATTTTTCTTTAATTCACACGTTCACGTTTTTTCTTCTCATTCTTCTCTCTTCATTTCTTTTTATCCTGCTCTTTCTTCTGTCTCTGTCTTTTGTTCACTTACTCTTGCCCTTCATCTCTCTTTTTTTCTCTCTTCTCTTGCTCGTTTTCTGGAAGCCATAGTCTTAATCCTTTATTCTTCTTTCTTATTCCTCTATCTTTCTTTTTTGTTCCTCTTCTCCTTCTCTCCTTTACTTTTTCATTTACTCTCTCTCTCTTACCCTCTCACTTTCTCGGTTTCTTCTTGTCTACTTAGTTAGTCTTCCTCTCCATCTCCATCTTTCTTTAATTCACACTCTTAATCTCTCTCGTTCTTCCTATTGCTTTCTCAATTACTTGTCTATTTACTCAGTCTTCCTGTCCATCTCCATCTTTCTTTAACTCACACTTTCAGTGTTTATTCTTCTTTCTTTCTTTTTTTTCTTATGCTCTTTCTTCTGTTTCTGTCTTTTGTTCTGTCTCTTGTTCTCCATCTCTCTTTTTGTTTTCTCTTTGCATTCTTCTTTCTCTTCTTTGCATTCTTTGCTTCTTTCTCTTTTTCTGTCCCTTTTCTACTTTTCTCCTCTACTTTTTCATTCACTCTCTTTCTTTCCCTCTCACTTTCTCGGTTTCTTTGTGTCTACATACTTAGTCTTCCTCTCCATCTCCATCTTTCTTTAATTCACACTCTTAATCTCTCTCGTTCTTCCTATTGCTTTCTCAATTACTTGTCTATTTACTCAGTCTTCCTGTCTGTCTCCATCTTTCTTTAACTCACACTTTCAGTGTTTATTCTTCTTTCTTTATTTTTTTTCTCATGCTCTTTCTTCTGTTTCTTGTTTTTTTGTTCTGTCTCTTGTTTTACATCTCTCTTTGTTTTCTCTTTACTTTCTTCTTTCTTTTCTTTGCATTCTTCTTTCTCTTTTTCTGTCCCTCATCTACTTCTCTTCTTTACTCTTTTACTCACTCTTTCTCTCTCCCTCTTACTTTCTTGGTTTCTTCTTGTCTACTTACTCAGTCTTTCTCTCCATCTACATCTTTCTTTAACTCACACTTTCAATCTCTCTCGTTCTTCCTATTGCTTTCTCAATTACTTGTCTATTTACTGTCTTCCTCTCCGTCTCCATCTTTCTTTAACTCACACTCACATTTAACTTACACTCACATTCTTCTTTCTTTATTTTTCTGTTTCTGTTTCTGTCTTTTGTTCTGTCTCTTGTTCTCCATTTCTTTTTGTTTTCTCTTTGCATTCTTCTTTCTCTTTTTCTGTCCCTCTTCTACTTCTCTTCTTTACTCTTTCATTCACTCTCATTCATTTCTCTCTCCCTCTTACTTTCTTGGTTTCTTCTTGTCTACTTACTCAGTCTTTCTCTCCGTCTCCATCTTTCTTTAACTCACACTTTCAGTCTCTCTCTCTCTCTCTCTCTCTCTCTCTGTCCTGTTTTTGTTAAGCATTAATAACTGAGGCACGTTCACTAGCACAGAGGAAGAGACGCATTTTAGAGCCGTAAGATGAGAAAGTTTAGCCGCGGTGATTGGATTAGCCTCCCCTCCATGCTATGAGTGTGTGTTTTGTGTGTGTGTGTGTGTGGTTGTTTGTGTCTCTGTGTATGGTTGTGTGTGTGTGTACGTTGGAGTAATATAGATATGCAGTATATAAGGAATTCATAAGGCCTGGGTGGTGGGAGTAATTTACATGCGAGTTAAATCATTTATGACATGGTCAGTCCTCAGTCTTCATATTGTGTGCAGTGCTGGGAGTTGTGATGCTGCCTGCATAGCCCCTCGCTGACATAGCGCTGTGGACGCACTCCATGCTAACACACCGGCTCTTCTTCAAGGCTCACTTCTGCTTGCAGAATTCACTTCACTTCTCTCGCGCTATCTCTCATTCTCACTCTCTCTCTCTCTCTCTCTCTCTCTCTCTCTCTCTCACCACATATACATATCCCTAATATAGAACTGCCAAGTCCGACAGCTCATTAGCAATGCAGCGTTATATTGCACGACTTCTTGATCATAGCTAAAATGTGCTTTAAAATACCAAACACACACACACACACACACACACACAAACAGACTTTGCATGTCCCCAGACACATTGTTCCGCATACACACTCCTGGAGCTCTCGACGTGAGTATGACTCATGATTGCATAAAATGTCTTCTGGGCAAAGTTGCGTTCTGTTGCTCCTACATTTTAAAGCCATCTTTAATCACGAGAGCACCACCAGCCAACAGTCATTCTAGCATGGCACAGGTATTGATGAGTCCAATTTCCTCCTGGACTTCGGTACTTTTTCTTTATTCTTAATGTAGATGCATGTGATCACGGGGCCGGAATACTGATGTGGTCAGTGTGTGAATTCGGAGCTGCTGAGCGCAGCATTCACCTTGAAATGTTTTGTACTGGACTGACTAAGCAGTATGATGAGCCTGTGCCTCAGCGTTGGAGAGTGTGAGCAGAGTTATCAAAATCCTTCCCTCGGCAACAACATGGACGGCGCGATGCTGGACAGACCAATGAGCTGCTGTGGAGTTTCCAGCAGGTGAAGCTAGTGCTGCTGGTTCTACTTCAGAAATACTGTAGCTGTAACTTTAATGAATCCCTATCTTACACCCTATGCAAAGCGTGTTGCGATGCTGCTCATTGCTATCTTATACCAGTCTCTTACAGTCTACTTTCATGCCTTGAACCTGCGTCATGTAAGTAATGACAGCGCTTGTAAATACAGCTCTGGAAAAAAAAAACAAGACTACTTAAAAAGTATGGGTTTCTTTGATTTTCCTAAATTAAAAAAACTCTGAAATATAATTAAGAGAAAGATGGATGATCAAAAGCCATCAAATCAAGCTGAACTGCTTGAATTTTTGCACCAGAAGTGGCATAAAGTTATCCAAAAGCAGTGTGTAAGACTGGTGGAGGAGAACATGCCAAGATGTATGAAAACTATGATTAAAAACCAGGGTTATTCCACCAAATATTTATTTCTTAACTCTTAAAAATGTATGAATATGAACTTGTTTTCTTTGCATTATTTGAGGTCTAAAAGCTCTGCATCTTTTCAATTATTTCAGCCATTTCTAATTTTCTTTAAAGAAATGCTTTAAATGACAATTTTCTTTTTAATCAAACATATACCTATAAATAGCAAAATCAGAGAAACTGATTCAGAAACTGAGGTGGTCTCTTAATTTTTTCCAAAGCTGATTTGCTGATGGGGTCTCGAAATAAGGTGTTTTCAGGTACATTTCTGGGGTATTGCTATCTTGACAATAAAAAACATAGGTGGGTCACTAACTGATTAGAATCTAGACAACAGTCAGACAGGTGTTCATTGCTATATTGGCAATGTAGGCATCCCACGCATGCTCAACGTGCGTACACCTCCGCTCATTACACACACAAGAAAACACAGCAGCACCAACCCAACTTTTACATCAACAATCAAAATAACATTGTTGTTCCTTTGAATAACCTGCCAGTTTCCTCTGCTGAGAAGTGCAAAAGTGTTGCGCAGTTAAAATACCAATCCGCCGAAGTCAGAGGGCACCTGACTCTTAAAGGGAAAGACAAGTGACACACTGATTGGTACATTTCACTCTACATCCAAACCACACTCATGATTACTTAACAGAATTAGTGCATGACTTTTTTACATTTTGCGCCACTCAAGGCATACTTTTCCCATCGTTATGATAGCAAAAACACACTGACACACCCCCAAAATCAAACTGCACCATGCATGGTCGATGGCTTGCCTATAAATTGTTGTCTATGTCTAGGCCTAATCCCTTTCTGAAAAAAACAACCCTTAATGGATTTCTAAAAATAAATATAATTGTAAAAAATTACTATTGTGAAAGAAGAAAAATCTTGAGTCTATTTTAAGCCTAGTTCATTTTATTATTTTTTTTTTTTTTACTTTTTAACAAAAATGTCCAAATAAAAACAAAAAATATATATATTTTTGGTTGGAAGGGCTCAATATTTTAAACATTTCTTTAATATCTTATTTTTTTCAAAACCTGAAACCTGAAATTTATGTATTTGTCAAAAAAGTGTTGTGTTTTTTTTTTTTATAATATTTATTTATTTCTAACTTTTCCCATTTTCTCCCCAATTTACAAGGCCAATTACCCAACCCACTCATTAGGACTCCCCCTATCACTAGTAGTGCCCCAACACACCAGGAGGGTGAAGACTAACACATGCTTCCTCTGATACATGTGAAGTCAGCCACCACTTCTTTTCGAGCTGCTGCTGATGCAGCATTACCGAGCAGCCAGCGCGCTCGGAGGAAAGCGCAGCGACTCGGTTCTGATACATCAGCTCACAGACGCCCGCTCATAGTGGCAGCACTTTAGACCGCTGGACCACTCGGTGCCCCCAAAAAAGTGTTAAGTATTAATATAATTTTGGTAAATGGAGCGCACCTAAGCTCCTCCCCTTGGCCCTATATATACCTCCCTAATGCACACCTCACCTTTGTGACGTTCAACCTCGCGCCCCCCAGGTTAATCTTGTTGAACCATTAAGTTTTTATTTATTTGTATTTTTTTTTAAGTTACTGAATGTTGAACCAATGAGAATGTGTTTGTGTAATCAATATTATATTGTGGGATTTTACCATAATCTTGTATTTATTCAATATGTTTCAAAATTAAATTAATTTTTTACAACTACATATATATTTCTCTTTTATATGTTGTCTCTTTTTCCCCAAAAGTTTAACTCAAGTCTATAAAACATTACAAACGATTTTTTAAAACATTATATTGTAACTGGTTTCCTTACGTATTACATGTTTACACATTGACTGGTTTTTACTTTGCTATATTTTATTTTATGTCTGGTATATAGTTGCTTAGTATATTGTTGAATTTGACTATTATTTGGGTAGCCCATATCAGGGCTTTGTCTGCTGCTATCTGCAGTATATTTTTTATGGTACAAACATAAAAGAAACATAAAAGGAACATACTGTTCCTTATTTTAATGGAATTACACATCAAACAGAAACCTATATCCTATAGTAATTATGATTCAACACATTAAAAATATATATATTTATAGCATGCTGACTAGAGAGGGTAAACAACATCCTGTATCTTCATCTACAGCAATACAATATCTACCTTAGGCAAACCGTCTCTAGGTGAGTTCTCTCTCAGTTAAAACGGTATATTTAATATTTCCATATGCATCAATGCAGAGACATACTGAAATATAAAAGATCAAAGAAAGATTTAAGTAATATTAAGGTCATTATCAGAATATTGAGCCTTTTGGCCATCAACCTTTTAATTTAATTCTTTTGACAATTCATCATATTCATAAATCTTTATACTACACAGAAATCCTATTTCCCAAGCTTAATCACGTTTTATTTCACAATGTATTTCCTGTTATTCAGACATTCAGCCTGTCATAGCAAACTGCAAGACAGTGTGGACATATTTAAAAAGTTCTTAAAAAGACATGCTGGAACATGTTAATGATAAGGTCATTTCATTTGAGAAAAACATAATTTAATAATAATTATAAAATAATTTAAAACATTTTGAATTGTTAAGGGTAATCTCTGTTCTGTCTGTACACTTTTGTACACAATTTTCTAAACATATTTCAATTAGTGATATTTTACCTCAACAGGGTAAATGTAAAAAAGCTTAAGCTTTTCCTAATCTACATATGGATACAATAGAAGACATATTAGGTCAAATTAATATTATTAAATCAATTTGGAGAAGAGTATGTTTATTAGCAGAAATGCTCTTTAAATGTGTTTGATATAGAACTAATTGTATATGTATTACACAATTATAAATGTTTGCTGTGCTGTTTTTTTACACACATAAGCATATTTTTGTGGGACAGACATACAGGGGTTGGACAATAAAACTGAAACACCTGTCATTTTAGTGTGGGAGGTTTCATGGCTAAATTGGAGCAGCCTGGTGGCCAATCTTCATTAATTGCACATTGCAGCAGTAAGAGCAGAGTGTGAAGGTTCAATTACCAGGGTAAGAGCACAGTTCTGCTCAAAATATTGCAATGCACACAACATTATAGTTGACAAACCAGAGTTCAAATGAGGACAAATTATTGAGGCATTTCTTGCTGGAGCATCTGTGACCAAGACAGCAAGTCTTTGTGATTTTGTATCAAGAGCCACGGTATCCACGAACCACATCCAACAGGATTAACTGTGGACGCTGTAAGAGGAAGCTGTCTGAAAGGGATGTTCGGGGTGCTAACCCGGATTGTATCCAAAAAACATAAAACCACGGCTGCCCAAATCACGGCAGAGTTCAATGCGCACCTCAACTCTCCTGTTTCCACAAGAACTGTCCGTCATGACAATACATTATTGTGGTCTAAAATCAGGTGTTTCAGTTTCAGTGTCCAACCCCTGTATACACGGTATATATTTCAAAATATATATTTCACATACATGACTATATATATATATATATATATTATGAGCCAGATATATATGTATGTCTATATATAGGATATAGTTTTCATTTAAAAAGGTTCCATACATGTTGCACATATATGTCATATGTGTTTTTGATATATATATATATATATATATATATATATATACACATGTTTTATATGTATGCATACAGTGCATTACAGTTCCGAACAGGTGGTGCCTAAAATGTTTAGAGTTTCAGTTTTTTTTTATGTAATAAAACTATAGAAAATCAATTATATACATAAATTGATACATAACAATAATAAAAAAACAAGTATGCATTAATGAAATGCAATTAAGTTGAATGCAAATAATCGTTGACTTCAAACACATCGGTCTAAGTATCACGTTCAGTTAGGAACACGTCTGTATGCATCTCTACCACGTTTATAGAGTATGTATATTTATGTAAAATCTAAACATACAAAAGTCTCACTGCCAGAAGGTGAACGAGCTGAAAGTGTTGTGGGATGAAATCAAATGAAATAGTAGCAATTATCCGCGCTCGGGGCGGCTCGTTGGAAATTAATTTGATGAACTCAGATACTGGGAAAGCTCTGATGTTAAGTGCTGAAGCGTAGGCATGCTTAAGGAATATTTAATATGGTAATTAATGTGTCCTAATGCTCTGCCACCTCCCTCAGGAGCTATGGTAAAGAGTTCCAGGAAAAAAAAAACACACAGACTGAAACATTACCTTCAGCAGCGTTCAGCCCCTGCTATCAGCCCTACTGACAGAAACAGGTTTCCTCTGAAAAAAAAAAAACACAGGAAGTGAGAAGCATGCCAAAAGGGAATTCCAAGCAAAAATCTCATTTTCAGATTTTTTTTTTCTGGAATGCGTTTGTGATACGCAGAGGAAATAAAGTGTTTTCAACAGCTTTCCAAGATAGAGCCTGCTTACTTCTGGGCTTTCACTCAAGAACTCTTCTTATTTAAACCTTATTTCATCAAAGTCATAATCTGGAGAGTCAGATTCTCCTCTGTGGGCTGTTTATTTCCACGTTAAATATATATACTGAGGTCAGGAGTAAATGATTTCTTTCCTATGGAGCCCCAAGGTGACATCATAATAAAAAACACGTATGCGTGGCCACGACTTATTAAAGCATGGGAATGAGACGTTAAGACATGTGGACGACTTATTAAAGTGTGGGAACAAGATCCTAATTTGTGGACACTACTTATTAAGGTGTGGAAACACAATCCTAATGCGTGGAAATTAGACAATTAAGTTGTAGCTTGGCATACCATGGCATAATTCTAAGTAAAAGGTTCTTAATTTGCATACTAAAAGCTTATGGGCTCAGACGCAGACAGTATACAGACCCGTTTATACAGACCTTGTGGCCACGCTTAATGGCTACGATTTAATTAACTCATTCCCACCCCTCATAATAACACATGGCCATACCTTAATTATTTAGTTCCCACACCTTAATTATCTTACTCCTATGCGTTAGGATCTCTCTCCCAGGCCTTAATTATCTCTATCCTACGCATTCAAATCTCGTTCCCAGGCCTTAAAAAGGAACTCTGGTGAAAAATTGATTTTGGGTTTAGGAAAACATGATAAAGAGTAATAACTTTCATTGAATAGCACACCCCTGCTCTCCTGCAGCTTTCTGAAATCCAGTAATTTTGTGCTTCCTGCACAGCACTCTTTACAACAGCCGCTTCGGCATCCACTTGCTCTCTGAATTCTTAATAAGTCGTGGCCATGCATTATTTTTTTTAAACATGATGTCACCTTAGGGACCCAGTACTTACCCATTAAAACATAGAAATAAAATAATTGTATTTATTTCAAATAAGATATAAAATGAAACAGAAATTACTAAAGAGAAAATGTCCAAAATGTTTCTTAGTTTTTTTCTCACTGGTAAAATATGATCAAATTTGTAATTCTGATCATGTAAGCAGCTTTACAAGGAAAGGTTAGATTATTCTGGGCTGTTACATAGTAGAGAGTGTACAGTAGAGTACCAACAGTATTAAAAGCCTTTTTTCCGAAAGTCTGAACAACAATGTATTTAAACTGAGTCAGCAAGACACGAAATGTGGCACCAAGTGTTTTGTTGTTTTATTTTTGTGCAAGCTCAAATGTTTTTACAGTGTGTTAATTTGGTATATTTAAAGATGTATATTAGTGCTTTCCTGCAGTAGAGTAATTACCTGAGCCTTACCACAAGCATTTTAATGCATGAATGTCCTGACATGCAAATAAAAATTACCCCTGACTTGACTTGTTTCCCTTTCCCTGACTTTCAGGTAAAATTGAGACTTTTGCATTTGCATCAACGTTTGAAATATATGCAGCCTGAGTGCCTGCTGTCATTAATGCATAATGGGGACAAACTTTACTAGATACTTTATTACATTTAATTCTGAAATAAAACATCTAAAAAAGAGTCTTCTTTTCATTCAGTTATTTATGCAGATAATGATAGTAAAGAACAGAAGCCTTTGGAATGCCACTGTGTATCATCACTGTCCAATCAAAAACATGTTTTCCATATGAGGTAGATTTTTAGTGGACTACAGCATTTAAACGCAGCATTTGTCGTTATGTTTTATTATTTACCATGTTTTGCCTTGTTTTACCATGTTATTATAGTTTTACCATGTTATTATAGTTTTACCATGTTATTATAGTTTTACCATGTTATTATAGTTTCACCTTGTTTTACCATGTTATTATAGTTTTACCATGTTATTATAGTTTTACCATGTTATTATAGTTTTACCATGTTTTACCATGTTATTATAGTTTTACCTTGTTTTACCATGTTATTATAGTTTTACCTTGTTTTACCATGTTATTATAGTTTTACCATGTTATTATAGTTTTACCATGTTATTATAGTTTTACCATGTTATTATAGTTTTACCATGTTTTACCATGTTATTATAGTTTTACCTTGTTTTACCATGTTATTATAGTTTTACCTTGTTTTACCATGTTATTATAGTTTTACCATGTTTTACCATGTTATTATAGTTTTACCTTGTTTTACCATGTTATTATAGTTTTACCATGTTATTATAGTTTTACCATGTTTTACCTTGTTTTACCATGTTATTATAGTTTTACCATGTTATTATAGTTTTACCATGTTTTACCATGTTATTATAGTTTTACCATGTTATTATAGTTTTACCATGTTTTACCATGTTATTATAGTTTTACCATGTTATTATAGTTTTACCATGTTTTACCATGTTATTATAGTTTTACCATGTTATTATAGTTTTACCATGTTTTACCATGTTATTATAGTTTTACCATGTTATTATAGTTTTACCATGTTTTACCATGTTATTATAGTTTTATCATGTTTTACCTTGTTTTACCATGTTATTATAGTTTCACCTTGTTTTACCATGTTATTATAGTTTTACCATGTTTTACCTTGTTTTACCATGTTATTATAGTTTTACCATGTTTTGCCTTGTTTTACCATGTTATTATAGTTTTACCATGTTTTACCATGTTATTGTAGTTTTACCATGTTTTACCTTGTTTTACCATGTTATTATAGTTTTACCATGTTATTATAGTTTTACCATGTTTTACCATGTTATTATAGTTTTACCATGTTATTATAGTTTTACCATGTTATTATAGTTTTACCATGTTTTACCATGTTATTATAGTTTTACCATGTTTTACCATGTTTTACCATGTTATTATAGTTTTACCATGTTTTACCATGTTTTACCATGTTTTACCATGTTTTACCATGTTATTATAGTTTTACCATGTTTTACCATGTTTTACCATGTTATTATAGTTTTACCATGTTTTACCTTGTTTTACCATGTTATTATAGTTTTACCATGTTTTACCATGTTATTGTAGTTTTACCATGTTTTACCATGTTATTATAGTTTTACCATGTTTTACCTTGTTTTACCATGTTATTATAGTTTTACCATGTTATTATAGTTTTACCATGTTTTACCATGTTATTATAGTTTTACCATGTTATTATAGTTTTACCATGTTTTACCTTGTTTTACCATGTTATTATAGTTTTACCATGTTATTATAGTTTTACCATGTTTTACCTTGTTTTACCATGTTATTATAGTTTTACCATGTTTTACCATGTTATTATAGTTTTACCATGTTTTACCATGTTATTGTAGTTTTACCATGTTTTACCATGTTTTACCATGTTATTATAGTTTTACCATGTTTTACCATGTTATTGTAGTTTTACCATGTTTTACCATGTTTTACCATGTTATTATAGTTTTACCATGTTATTATAGTTTTACAATGTTTACCATGTTTTACCATGTTATTATAGTTTTATCATGTTATTATAGTTTTACCATGTTTTACCTTGTTTTACCATGTTATTATAGTTTTACCATGTTATTATAGTTTTACCATGTTATTATAGTTTTACCATATTTTACCTTGTTTTACCATGTTATTGTAGTTTTACCATGTTTTACCATGTTATTATAGTTTTACCATGTTATTATAGTTTTACCATGTTATTATAGTTTTACCATATTTTACCTTGTTTTACCATGTTATTATAGTTTTACCATGTTATTATAGTTTTACCATATTTTACCTTGTTTTACCATGTTATTGTAGTTTTACCATGTTTTACCATGTTATTGTAGTTTTGCCATATTATTATAGTTTTACCATGTTATTATAGTTTTACCATGTTATTGTAGTTTTACCATGTTTTACCATGTTATTGTAGTTTTGCCATATTATTATAGTTTTACCATGTTATTATAGTTTTGCCATGTTATTATAGTTTTACAATGTTTACCATGTTTTACCATGTTATTATAGTTTTACCATGTTATTGTAGTTTTACCATGTTTTACCATGTTATTGTAGTTTTGCCATATTATTATAGTTTTACCATGTTATTATAGTTTTGCCATGTTATTATAGTTTTACCATGTTTCACCTTGTTTTATCATGTTCTTATTGTTTTCCCATGTTTTTAATTGTTTTACCATGTTTTTCCATGGTTTTGATAGTTTTACCTTTTTCCATCATGTTCCACCATGGTTTATCTTGTTTTTTTTTTTTCATTTTATTGTTTTACCATAATTGACCATGTTTTATCTTGTTTTATCTTGTTTTACTATGGTTTACCATGTTCTTATTGTTTTACCATATTTTACCTTGTTTTAGCTTTTTTCATCAAGTTTCAACATGGTTTACCTTTTTTTCATATTTTTTATTGTTTTACCATAGTTTACCATGGTTTATCTTGTTTTATCTTGTTTTACCATGTTTTACCATGTTCTTATTGTTTGCCCATGTTTTTAATTGTTTTACGATGTTTTCTCATGGTTTTAATTGTTTTATCTTTTTTCATCTTGTTCCACCATAGTTTACTATGTTTTACCATGTTTTATCTTGTTTTACCATAGTTTACCAAGTTTTACCATGTTTTACCATGTTATTATAGTTTTACCATGTTATTATAGTTTTATCATGTTTTTAATTGTTTTACCTTTTTCATCATGTTTCACCATGGTTTACATGTTTTTTGTTGTTTTACCATAGTTTACCATTTTTTTTTACCATGTTTTATCTTGTTTTGCCATGTTTTATTATGTTCTTGCTGTTTTCCCATGTTTTTAATTGTTTTACTGTGTTTTACTATGGTTTTAATTGTTTTACATTTTTTCATGTTTCACCTTGGTTTTCTGATTTTTTTCAAGTTTCAGAATAACTGGACCAATCGACATGTTTCAAAACGACTTTAACTTATAAAAAGTTGCAGATTTGGATTTTTCCAGATGCAATAAAATGCAGTTACCAACTGAATCATCATCACCCTTAGTTGCATTGTGTAATAGTGGGATTCCTAGCTTCTGGGTAGCTACTAGATATGCCAAAAACCTGTCAGAATGAAAGGAATTCTCGCGTTAGTACATTCTGCACCTCACTTTTACCTAAATGAGACTGGCACTGACAGTTATGTAGGTTTTAAAAAGCATGAGTTTAGGAGGAGTGAAGCATTTATTTTCATGAGAATTTGCAGCCATGCTCAGGATAATGTCCTGCAGACAGCAACCCACGTTTTAGTCTTCTAACAGAGGTTCTAAATGTTCTTGCTCGATGGAGTCTGTTCAAACAAGCTCAAAGAGCCTCCCAGGGAACTGAAACAGCCTGACAACATTACAGATCCACCACTGTTCTTCACAAAAGGGATTCCATTCTTTCTGCATGACCTTGACTGTTTTCACAAAAAAATATAGTCTGATGTTTGTTGCCCCACAAAAATCTCTGTTTTTATCTTACTGGATCACAGAGTCGGCTTCCAGTTGCTGACCTTGTGTTGACACAGCTGATTTTAGCAGATTGTTTTTTCTGGAAGATTTTCTAAACAGCTGGTATGAACCTCTAATGTCCTCTAATTGGCGTTTTGTAGTGACCTCAAGATGTAACCAATTACTTCAAGCATTCAGCTGTGATCTTCTGTCTGTAAAAGCATTGTATTCCCTGGGTCCTCTTTTGGGCAAGTTCAGCTCCAGTAGTTTTTTTTTTAACTATTGCCTTAATAGTGGACGAACTGTTCTCTCACTCGTCATCAAAGGTGTCAAAAATATTGACATTTATTAGAAATTTAGTAGAAATCTTGATACTAATGTTTTTAAAATACTTCTGTAGAAGTTGAAGTGTCAACTCAATCTTTTTACTCAAAAAAAAGGGGAAAAGTACTGCTTTCAAATCTACTTAAAATATAAAAGTAAAATTATACCACATATTCCATCTTCCGACACTGCAATGTAATTGGCTGAGAGACGTTTTACAATTGACATTATCAGCTGGTAATGTAACCAAAGCTCTCCATGTATTACTCCGCCACATACAGGTAACCTTGCAATGATGCAGCTCTTACAAACTAAATTCAAACCAAATGCAATGTCATTATACACCACTGGTGTTAGATAAGGTCCTGTGATGATTCTTGTACAGACATTGAATTGTACTTTTTTCAAGAACTATTTAAAACAGATATTGGTGAATATCTTAACTTTAGTGTGACTCTGTTCAGTTAAAGGTCTCATCTAAAGTGAGACGCAGCTTACAGTGTGGCTGCTGAAACCTTTAGGCTTGGTAAATTTTTCATTTAAAGTACTTGATTTGACTCCTTGCACATTTGGGATGCGTCTGTTGACAATTCACTGCCATATAGCAATGAACATCTGACGGTTGATGTCTGTCTGGGTTTATTTCAGTCACCTGCGTTGGCGCACCTGTGTTGCACATTGCACCAGTAAGAGCAGAGTGTGAAGGTTCAATTAGCAGGGTAAGAGCACAGTTTTGCTCAAAATATTGCAATGCACACAACATTATGTGTGACATACCAGAGTTTAAAAGAGGACAAATTATTGGTGCACGTCTTGCTGGCGCATTTGTGACCAAGACAGCAAGTGTTTGTGATTTTGTATCAAGAGCCACGGTATCCAGGGTAATGTCAGCATACCACCAAGAAGGACAAACCACATCCAACAGGATTAACTGTGGATGCTGTAAGAGAAAGCTGTCTGAAAGTGATGTTCGGGTGCTAACCCGGATTGTATCCAAAAAACATAAAACCACGGCTGATCAAATCACTGCAGAATTCAATGTGCAGCTCAACTCTCCTGTTTCCACCAGAACTGTCCGTCGGGACAATAAATTATTGTGGTCTAAAACCAGGTGTTTCAGTTTCAATGTCCAACCCCTGTATATGCACTAGTGTCGTTGCTTTTTAAACAATGTAGGTGCAAACTGTAAAAAAAAAGACGGCTGACGGGGTGTAAGATGATCAATGATGCAATTAACATCACGCCAGACCTTATGCAGGGTGTTAGATAGGGTTCCATGATGATTCTTATATACAGTAGACATTGTATGTACTTTTTTCAAAAAATATTTTTAAAAAATAAAGATATTGGTGAATATCTTAACTTCAGTGTGTTAGGTCTCATCTAAAGTGAGAACACGGCTTACAGTGTGGCTGCTGAAACCCTTTTGGCTTGGTGAAAGATTCATTTGAATTTTTAATTTAAAGTCCTTGATTTGACATGACTCCTTGCGTGAAAAGTACCAGCTATGGGCTGGCTGTCAGAGTTCTAAAACAGTGTGATATTTGGTGTGGCCTAGTGATCAGCTGCTAAAAATCACGACTGTCGGTATTTCTCCTCTGCAGCATACAGTGTTAAAGCAAGAAACCCTACGCCTGCCTCCTCCAGTGTGTGAATTTAGGTGTTACTGTGTGACAGAAGCATGCAGAGGAGTCCTCACCCAGCCTTCAGTTAATGTGTAAGTACTCAAATGCATGGATGGCCAGTTTTATCTTATAAAATGCTTTATTCGTGACTGCCTGTTGATTTGGTTATTTGGTTTGTGTGTAATAAGAGTCTTAGATTGTTTTAGATCTTGTTTCTGATCTGCATCACTGATGATTCAATATATGGAATAATTCCAGATTCCAGATTATAATTTTGTTAGTTCTACCAAAGGTGTTAAATTTATTGAACAATGATGAACTGTAATCAAAACAACCTGAATTAAAAATGTATGTGTGACGCCAGGTAGAGAGGAGTGACGCGAGCCGAGTTAAAAATACAGTCAGGTTTATTAGCAGGAAGGCTAACAGGTTCTGCAAACAGAATAACCAAGTAAACAATGATCTCACCGATAACCAGAGACGTAGTCAAAAATACAGTCCGAGTTCGAAACCGAGAAACAGTCCAACCATACAACAAATCCAATAAGGGCAAAACAAAAGACATAAACCGATAATCCGAAAACAGGTCGTAACGAGAAGGCAAAAACAGTAATCAGGAAAACGCTTAGTATGCAACATAAGTCGGCAATACCTCGCGGTGTTTGTTTACAAACGGATGCCTTAAATACAGGATCTAGATAAGAATGAACCGGAAGTAATTTAGTACACAGGTGAATCAGAGCGTCAGAGCGTAACGTGATTGGGTGAAGGTGAAGGGTTATTATTGATGTCATAATCAGGGGAATTCTGGGAAATAGAGTCCGGTAGTGTGGAAGGAGAACCAGGCTGCGTAACAGTATGGAGTAAAAAGTACAGATAATTGTATGAAAATGTAAGACATAAAAGTGAAGTATAGTCCAGTAAAGTATAGATAATGTAAAGTAAAGTAACAAAGTATTTGCATATTTGTACACGACAACTCTGCTTGTTATCACCTGAGTACTGATTCGGTCTGTAATTTTAGCTGTTTTTCCATTTATGTTCTTGATCTACCCATGTCTGCTTTGGTTGCTTTCATATTGTTGCTAATATTTAATCAGATTTTAATTTAATCTTTTGTGAACATTTGGGTTACAGTTCCGCAGAACATCCCACAATATTGGCACTCAAGACCAACCTCTGTATCAGTACTTTTTGCTCATACAGTCTATTATTACTTCTAGGAACAAAATAAGAGGCAAGTGTGCCGAGATACAGCTACAAGAGCCCATGAGAAAGGAACCTGTTGAAAAGGAAACATCTACACTGAATTAAAACTGTGAGTAAGTGTTTAATACAAATTTTAAAAAGTCTGTCTTTTCTGGCCACCAAGAGCAGAACACTGGTTTTAACTTGAGTAAACTTTTTTACTTATCAGTTTTTTTTAAGTCTGCAGCATCTAAAAAATCAAATGCTATTAGATAAGCTGTGGTTTAATCGCAACAATACACAAGACAATGTAAAACCACATGCTGCACACATTACTAAGGCATGGCTGCAGAAGAAAGGGGTACAGGTAGTGGATTGGCCTACCTGCAGTTCTAACTTTTCCCCAATGCAGGTATATATACTGCCTGGCTCAAACAAATGATCTGGGGTTGATGCTGCAGTTGGTCTGCAGGTTTAGGTTCAGCAACAGTATGTGCTGAAAGAATGAGATCAGCTGACTACCTGAATATACTGAATATAGACCAGGAGCCTCATGTACTATGACTTCTGTGGATTTCCTACTAAAATGTTCCGTACGCTCAGACCTGAAAAGTTCCGTACGCACAAAAAAATCCGGATTTATGAAACCGTGCGCAGACAGAATTCCAAGTATTTTCTCTTAGTACATCGCAATCAACCTGAAATCAAGTGCACGAAAACATCACACCTGCCATGTATTCTCCCTCAATTACGCAGAGTATGTTATACTAATAATAATAATATTAATAATAATAATAATAATAACTATTAATAACTATAATTACCTATGTTTTAAATTGTATTATTCTAAGATGGATAATAAATGCTTTCATTTAAATGCTTTAAATGAGTTGCTTACCAGAAAGCCACACGTCACGCACTCAGCTTGTCTTATCCTCTTATGCTCTTGGAAATCTAAAAAGCCAGTCATCATCATGGGCCAAAAAACATAATGGTCACGGAAAATGCGCTTTCAGTGAATTTCGGCCATTAGCAATATTTTCCAATAATGCCAACGTTGTCATCTCCAACAACTCCAGCGCAAACTTTTATTCATGTTTATATAATCTAGGCTAAGTGGAAACACGTTAAAAGTTTATTTCTGTACGCCAATGAAATTGTCTGATTCATTTACTTTATTTCACCCAATAATGTTTAAATACAATGTGTACATAAAGGATATCTTAATAGTTGTAATTTCAATACATCTCCTCTATGTGTCGCCAAATGACAAAAACACAATACATACGTACAAAAAAAAAGGCGTACGCCCGAAACAAAAGTGCCGTGGGGGAACATACTTTCTCACGTTCAGGTCAAATTTAGTACATCTCACTGTGAGTGTGAAATATGGCGTACGCAATGTTTTTGTACCTTTAGTACATAAGGGCACCAGGTTATTCCATCAATGGATTTTTTTATATTCCATATTCCAAGACGACAATGGCAGGATTCATGGGGCTGGAATTGTGAGAGAGTGATTTAGGGAGCCCTTAGAGAGACCTTAACCTCATTGAGAATCTTTGGGATGTGCTGGAGAAGGCTTTGTACAGCAGTAAGAATCTACCATCATCAATGCTGCAAGATCTTGTTGAAAAATTTATGAAAGACTGGATTAAAATAAATCTTGCGACATTGCAGAAGCTTATCAAATCTATCCCGCAGCTAATGTGTGTCGCAATCAAAGCTAAAGAGAGTCCAACAAAAATATTAGTGATTTATTTTTTTTGGTGGCAATTTTTTTTGACCAGGCAGTGTATGTTCAGTATATTTACATATAAAATAAAGTTGACCAGATAAAACAATAAATATCTTGTGTCTTTAATTACACAAAATAAAATAAAAAGGGTTTGGAAATGAGTACACATTCTTGCTTATGAGTTTTTGAGTCTTCAGTGTTTAAAAAAACTAATTCACAGCTATTAGACAAACTGTGGTATATCACCAACAATACACAAGACAATGCAAAACCACATGCTGCACACATTACTTGCCCTCAATGCAGAAATACTGTAGATCTTCTGTGTATGTCGACCAGAAAAAAAAACATGAAATATCTTGGGTTCAATCAGACTGCAATGAAAAAAAGGTAAAAAGAAATATTTTTCAGACTTCAGTCTTCTTTTTTCTGATTTGCAGGTGTAATTTTACAGCAGTGCGACAGCTTCAGTTTTTTGGGAGGCCGAAAAAATCTTACAGTGGTGAACAAAAGGGATCTTTTGATGACAGCATGTGACAGTTCCTGGATCAAGCAGCCTTATTGAAGCTTTCTGTCCAGGTTGCCCAGCTGAACTGTCAAAGCTCTGAGTAGCCTATTTTGGCTCATGCTGTGAAGTGAAGTGTTCAAATTGCACTGAAGAAGGATGGTGATTTTATAAAACTCCCAGTGGGCCATCGTGTCCTATCTGCCTGAGGACTGATTGACTGAGCCCGGGAACTGAGGGCAGCGTAGAGGACAGAATGGAGAAGGCCCATAAGCTTGTTTACGAGGAAGATACTGGGAAGAGACCTTGTAGGAAAAGGAACTATACACATATACCATTTGAAAGAGAGTAGAACATGTCTTAAACGATTCTTGATGCATCCCTCGCTTTCTTTCAAGGATCTTTTATTTGCTATACTTCAAATCTAGCTATCTATGTGGGTACCTCCAATCAGAGTCAAGTGGGTGAGGATGGAGAGTGACTTTCCAGGTCAAAAAGCTTTTTTAAAGTCACTAGTAAATTCTAGAGTTTACTTCAGCGCTGAACACACTATTTTTTAGAGGCCCTTAATTTAGAATCTATATATAATAAATACATCTCTTAAAAAAATAGGACCACTCAAAAATGAAGAGTTTCTTTGATTTTACCAAATTGAAAACCTCTGGAATATAATCAAGAGGAAGACTGATGATCAAAAGCCATCAAAACCAAACTGAACTGCTTGAATTTATTCACCAGAAGTGCAGGCATAAAGTTATCCAAAAGCAGTATGTAAGGCTGGTGGAGGAGAACATGAAGCCAAGATGCATGAAAATGTGATTAAAAAGCAGGGTTATTCCACCAAATATTGATTTTTAAACTCTTAAAACTTTATGAATATGAACTTGTTTTATTTGTATTATTTGAGGTCTGAAAGCTCTGCATCTTTTTTGTTATTTCAGCCATTTCTTTTTTTTTTTTTTTTTGCAAATAAATGCTCTAAATGACAATATTTTTATTTGGAATTTGGGAGAAACGTTGACTGTAGTTTATAGAATAAAACAACAATGTTCATTTTACTCAGCAAAATAAAAAAAACTGATTTAGAAACTGAAGTGTTCTCTTAATTTTTTTCCAGAGCTGTATATTTATATAATATATTATGCTTCCTCTCGATGCAAACACTGAACTTTATTCCACAAATGAAGTCTCGCTCACTACCAAGGACATGTTTGCATGACAATTAAGTGGAGAGAAGATGAGGAATTCATATTCATTTCAACTCTCTGACGTGGCATATGATCTCCAGTGAGCACATGGACATACTGTGTATGAATAATGTATATAAGAAAGTAGCCTACATTAATTTCACACAGATCCAACTGCCTGTGTCCAAAAGCACTGAGTGACAATTAAACAGGCCTCTAAACTGATGAAATATTCATAGAGACGTTAGGGCGGTCCTCAAAGTGTGCTAGTGTTGAGACAGAATGAAAAGTGTGTGTACTCACTGAATCTGCCACGCTCATAAAAGGCAAATTCAGAGACTGTAATGACCTCTGCTCTGTCTGTAACCTTTACTGAATTTAATAACTTATACAGACTCTATTTTCAAACATAATAATACCTTCATATCTCCTGTTTTTATGACTGACAGACTATCACTGTCATATCAAAACCATATAACTCTGAGGCTTATTTCATATACCAATATACAGATGCTTAGAAATTAATAAATAAAAAATAAATAAAATCATGGCTGAAAATACAATGTTTTTCTTATTTGATATGACATAATAATAAAGTATATATATATATATATATATATATATATATATATATATATATATATATATATATATATATATATATATATATACTACTAGAGTTGTAATCTCATTAAGAAACAATAGGTACAATGGTAATCTGATCGTGCAAGAAATCCACTTCAGTGAGGGTCTGTGTGAGAGTTGTACCTGTGTGTGAAGGTGATTGTGTCGCTGGAAAGTGAGGAGTGGAGCAGAGCGGCTGTCAGGAGTTGTTCACTTTTATATTAGAGTCCTGAGCAAGAGGCCAGTTCAATCACGGCACGCTGCCACAGAGCTGACGACAACTACAGGACTGATATCTGAGAGGCAGTTCATGCCAAGTCTGTCCTTTCCCTTGCAGCACTCACTTTTCACTTTATTTAACGCTTTAGAGCTGTAAATATGCATGTTGAACAGTTTTGTGGGGAAAATGCATTTTTTAAGCATTACTTGACATCAAAAAAAGTTGAAATTGGACAACTGTAGTCATGCATATATAGTAGAATGCAAACAAAATGTAAATACAATCCAATATTTGTAAGTAAATGTATAGGAGAATGAAAAGGTTTGTGGTTTAAGAGACAGAAAAACACACATTCACAATCAAAGAAACAAAACTGCATGATATTTGGGTTTGCGTGGGCTCAGACACCATTTCCCAAATTTCTGAGGCTTAAGTTAGGCTTGGAATAAAAAATAAATAAATCTTACAATCCAACTACCATGTTTATAATAAGACATTTTACCATTTCATAAAAAAAATATTAACTCAAATGAAAAAGTACCATATTTTTGCACTATAAGGCGTACCACATTATAAGGTGCACTATTAATAAATGTCTATTTTCTCTTCTGAAAACTGTTTATTTGGGTGAGTAAAGCACTTCCGTTTATTTCTGTTTACAGTAAACTTAGATTCTCAAATTTCTCCAGCACTAAGGCTGGAGCATTAACTGTTGCCGTGCTAAACTGAGGAACCATGAGTTCTAGCTAGCGGTTCATCCCACATAGCTTGTTTTAACATGGTAAACACGCAAACTACAGTCCGATATACTCATCTATAAATAGCGAAATAGCGGTTAGCGGCTAATTCTAATGCTACTCGAGCCCTAGTGCTGGAGAACTGAACTGAAACTCCAGTAATACACTAGACTTCAGTAGAGTTGCTTTACTGCTCCTTACAACCTGACTGGTAAAATTATAAAAATAAAAAATAATATTGTGGCGTGGAAGAGGAAGGAAGACCCGTGAGACTCATGCTGAATGCTCAACAGCTCTTTTATTGAACAGGCTTGCCACTCACTTACAGTCTTGAACAAGACTAGGAGAGCTAAAACCATTCATTCACAGAACTCTAATAGCCCAAAGGCCACCAACCCAGCTGTGTGTCTCTCAGATGGCACAATCATAGTGCGTCTGCCCCACCGGATCTCTACGGACACCTGAGCCACCCCAACAGCGCCAGTAACATCCCCGGAGATTGCAGCGCAGCGCGCAGTCTCAGCAGATTTCTCCTCAGCACGAGCACAATGTTTGCAGTCGGCGGCCACACACGGCCGGCGCGACAAAGCATCCACGTTACTGTGGCCATGGCCCGGGCGGTGCACAACCTCAAAACGAAACTCCTGGAGTCTAGATAACCAGAGCGCGAGTTGGCCCTCGGGCTCGCGGAAACGCATGAGCCACTGTAGCGAGGCGTGGTCGGTGCGCAGCAGAAAGGGCACCCCATACACGTACGCTCGGAAATGTTTAAGGCTTTCGACCACTGCGAGTAGTTCCCGGCGCGTTACGCAATAGTTGCGCTCCGCCTTGTCCAGGCGGTGGCTAGATTACACTTTGCCGGATTGAGCTTCAGGTTAGCCACCTGAATCGCGCCGAGCACCATTTCAAGGTGAGACAGTGCGGAATCGAAGTCGGTTCAGTGCGCCACGACATCATCCAAATAAACAACGCAGCACGACCGCGGAACCCCGCATAAAACACGCTCCATAAGACGCTCAAAAGTAGCCGGCGAGTTACACAATCCGAACGGAAGCACCGTGAAATGCCATAGGGCTGAGCCGAGCGAGAAAGCGGTTTTCTCCCTATCCCCCGCCGCGAGGGGCACCTGCCAATATCCGCTCCTCAGGTCTTACGAGCTGAACCAGGCTGAGCCAGACAGCTGGTCCAGCGTATCGTCGATCCTGGGGAGCGGGTAGGAGTCAAGCTTCGTGACAGCGTTAAGTCGCCGATAATCCACGCAAAAGCGCCAATTTCCATCCTTCTTTTTTGCAAGGACCACCGGGGCCGACCACGGGCTGCTCGAAGGCTCAATAATGCCCGTACTCGCCATCTCGCGGACTAACTGCTCCGCCGCTACGCGCTTTGCTAACGGCAGACGGTGCGGCCTCAGCCTGATGGGCTGGGCGTCACCCATGTTTATCGAATGAACCGCAAGGCTAGTTTTAGTACCCTCGCGCTCAGACACAGCGAAACTCGTGCAAAAATGGCCGATCAGTTCGCGCCAACAGAGTTGTTGGGGACCAGATAAACCCACACAACTGCGCTCCAGCATCTCCTCTATCGGATCTACACTCAACCCCGCATCCAGCGGACCCTCTACCGTACCCTCTACGCACCGAATCACACACATTCCCTCCCACCAGTTCACTTACCCCTAACTCGTCGCGTAGCTCTACGGGGAGTCCAGTCACCAGCACCGAGCCCCGTGCACAGTCAATGATAGCTCTGACGCGTGAGAGCAGGTCCTTGCCCAGAATGCACGGGTCGTTAATGCGTCCTACCCAGAACTGTTGTTGAAAGGGCCCCTTGCCGACATCAATCGTCAACTCCGTTAATCCTAAGAGACCTATAGGCTCCCCAGTGACTGAAGAGAGAGCGATGCGCTGGCTGTTGTCAGTCACAAACTCGCCCGCTACCTCCGTCGCGAGCTCGGGCCGTATCAGTGAGACTGACGAGCCCGTGTCCACCAGCGCGTTCACCGTCACTCCATTCAATGTGCATCTCAGGAAGTAGCCGCTGAGTCCGGCAGTTCCGGAAGCAGATCCCGAGGGTAAGCATAGCATTCCTGGGGCCACCGTAACCCTCGCTGGGTGGTTCTGGCTCCGTTTCCCGGCCGGCTGCAGTGCGCTCGCTTGTGGCCACGCCCCCCGCAGTGCCAGCACTCCAGTTGGGCATCAGACCGGCTCCGACCCCACCTCTGCGAATCACGGGCACCCGGCGACGCCCCCCACGGTCCAGGATGGCTTGAGAGGATGAGTTCGGACCGCTCCGCCACCTCCACCGCGGACTCCAGGGTCTGCGGGTCGGCCAGCCTCACGTGTTTGTGCAGCTCGCTCGGCTCGAGGGCGCGCAGAAAGTGATCCAACGCGAGCCTCCTCTGGGCCGCTCGCGGAAACGTTGGGTAAGCTTGGAGGGTTAGCAGGGCCATCTCCGATGCCAGCACGCCCAGTGTCTCTCCCTGGCGTCTGTCCGCCACTAGCATTTTGGCGGCCGCCTCCGACGGTTGGCAGCTGAAACGTGTTCTCAGCGCCCGCGTCAGTTCAGGCAGCTCGCAGCGGCACTCGGCAGGGAGCTCGATCAGTACCCTCAGAGTGTCGCCCTGCAGCGCCAGGCAGAGGTTGGCTGCCGTCTTGGCGTCCGTCCAGCCCGCACCGCCCGCCACGATCTCAAGCTGAGCTTCGAAGGTTGTCCAGTCAGCGCTGCCGTCGTAGGGGGTAAGGCGGGGTTGAGCCGTCAAGCCCGCCATCCCGGAGGCTTGCGCCGCCATCATCGCGCAGTCCGTTCCGCGAGTCGGCGCCGCTGTCCTCGTGCCATCCGCTCCGTGAGCCGCCGTGCTCGCGTCGTCCTCTCCCCGGCCACGACCTCCGAACAGCCCGCTGGCGCCGTCAGGTCCGAGTCCACTCTGCTGGAGAGCCTTGCCTCTAGTCCGTTGGTCCGCTGTCTTCCTCCTCAGCCGTTCGATTTCCCCTGCCAGCAGCTCAATATCTTCCAGCAGGATCACTTCTGACACCAAATGTGGCGTGGAAGAGGAAGGAAGACCCGTGAGACTCATGCTGAATGCTCAACAGCTCTTTTATTGAACAGGCTTGCCACTCACTTACAGTCTTGAACAAGACTAGGAGAGCTAAAACCATTCATTCACAGAACTCTAATAGCCCAAAGGCCACCAACCCAGCTGTGTGTCTCCCAGATGGCAGATCCAGAGTGGTGCCCACTCTCTGCATAACCCCTCCCAAGGGAGATGCCCCACCCCTGTCATCCTCGCACACAGGAGAACAGAAACATGCCTGCAGGCAGCCACACACACAACCCAGAGCCACCACAATATTTTAAAGGGGCTCTCAACAACAGAGATGGACAGGTTCACCTGTGACCTGTGATCATCTAACAAAAATACTTCTCATTATACCACAGTTAGTTCCTACCCTGCAATCTGATTGGCTGAGAGGCATTCTATGAGTGGCAGTAATGCACTGTTACCAAAGCTCTCTATGTATTACGCAGCCACACACAGGTAACCTAGCAATGATGCAGCGCTTACAAACCAAACAGCGCAGCTACAAACAGAGCACCAATGGAACTATGGATATGCCACCATCTACAGAACATGATATCCTTGTGTGCAAAGGACCATACAGATGCTTAATACTGGATGCTGGTGATCTTTGGGCCCTCAGGTGCCTTCAGGTTAAAAATAGACAACAGATACTGTACTGAAAATCACTAGATCGGTTCAGGAACACAAGCTCTACTTGAGCATCCCAAAGAACTCTAAGTATTATCCCTCAGCAGATGCTATGTTTGTTGTCGGGTTTCTGATCATAGCTAAACTTGGGGCAGTAAATCAACTGGTATATTGAGAGCTTTGCTTTATGATGCAGTAAAGCTACCACATTACCACATCCACCTAACCTGTGGTCAACCTCACAATCCCTCTTCTACCCTCCTCCCCTTTCTTTCTGGGATCCAACCATGGCTTTAGACTTGGAGATGCAAATTCTTACTCCGACCACTTCACACTGAGCTGCCAACTGTTTCAGTGTGTGCTGGAGGCTCCTGTGTGAAGGGGCAAGTGAGACAACATCATTCACACACAACAGAGACACAACCACCTGGTTCTCACTGCCAAACAATGTCCTCGTCTTTGCTGTGCCTTGCTATCCTGTCTTTGAATATCACAAACAGGAGCAAAGACATCCCAGATAGCAAAATTACATTGATTCAACATTGAACTGCCATCAGGAATAATATTGAATCAACATTGATTTCTGATGTTGATTCAGCGTTGGAACTGCTCGTTATGTCTAACATTGAATAAATGTTGAATAAACAACTGAGGCCAACCCAAAATCAACGCTCATTCAACATTGAATTACTGCTAGGAATAATCATTGAATCAACATTGATTTCTGATGTTGATTTAGCATTGAAACTGCTTGTTATGTCTGACATTGAATAAATGTTGAATAAACAACTGAGGCCAACCCAAAATCAACCCTCATTCAACATTGAATTACTGCTAGGAATAATCATTGAATCAACATTGATTTCTGATGTTGATTTAGCATTGAAACTGCTCATTATGTCTGACATTGAATTAATGTTGAATAAACAACCATGGCCAATCCAAAATCAATTTTCAATCAAAAGCTAAATGCAGTAAAAATTATTACAAACTTGTAGTTGATTCAATATTGATTCAAACAACTTAATATATAAAATGACCCTTTACTCCACAAAATAAAACTCAAAGCATAATTAAATTTAGTTACATTACTTTATTTCACAAAATTACTTAGCAATAAAACATTTTGAATTGATTTACCAGTTTAGGGTACAACCCATACTGGTTATGACAACAAACTTTTTTTGCAGTAAACAGCAACGTGAAAATGGCAAAAACCAACCAAACTTAAACAAATTTATATAACGTAATAAAACAAATGAACCTTTGTGTTTTGTATGGCGTCACATCGATGTCAAGAGTCAGGGGCGCAAAAATAACAGGTGAAAAAAATTAACCAGCGTATTTTTATGTTTTGCGTGTGTAATTAATTTCTCATGAGCACAAATGTGAAACTCGTGATCAAAAAAAAAAAAGCGTGTGCGCGCTGAACAGCTTAATTTTTCTCTTCTTGGGTGTTTTTTCCTCTCGAATTCACAGTTCTCCTCGGGTGCCATGCAAATTACCTGCAGCTACAGTTTTCGCTCAAGTGAGTTTTTTGCGCACAAGTTTTGAAAGGGGTGGCTTTGACAGTTTGGGGGCGGGGTCAGGGTCGCCCTCCTCAGCGAATGCTATTGGCCGATATCTCCAGGGTTCGTGACGGACCGCCTACCTCCACGAGGGAGGAGACAGAAGGACAGCAGGAGAGTTAGCTAACTGGCTATGCTAACATCCAAACATCTCTGGCGCGCCGGCTCTGTCTGCACGGGTTAGCATCAGAAGCGACCAGCTCTCTGAGCAAACAGCACTACAGCACTGAAGCCGGACAGACAATGCCAGAAAGTCTGGTCGCTCCTGGCACTAACCTGTGCAGACAGAGCCGGCGCGCCAGAGATGTTTGGATGTTAGCATAGCCAGTTAGCTAACTCTCCTGCCGTCCTTCTGCCCCCGCCCTCCTCCGGCTCATGGAGGTAGGCGGTCAGTCACGAACCCTGGAGATATCGGCCAATAGCATTCGCTGAGTGAGGCGACCCTGACCCCGCCCCCAAACTGTCAAAACCACCCCTTTCAAAACTCCAGTGCAAAAAAAACTCACTTAAGCGAAAACTGCAGCTGCAGGTAATTTGAATGGCACCCGAGGAGAACTGTGAATTCGAAAGGAAAAAAACACTCAAGAGGAGAAAAATAAAGCTTGAGAACAATATTCTGTTCAGCGTGCACACAATTCCCCCCTTTTTTTTGCTCACGAGTTTCACATTTGTGCTCACGAGAAGTTTATTTACACACCCAAAATGTAAAAACACGCTGGTTAATTTTTTTTACCTGTTATTTTTGTACCCCCGACTGTTTATATTGATGTGATGCCATAGTTGTGTGTTACAAAAAAACAACAACAAAAAAAACTTAAAGCAGTTAGAAAAAAATGTTACAATATATTTTTTTTTTTTTACATTTTCTTTCTGGGAAGGCCACCTTCTCTTTCTGGAGCATAGCGCAGCCACTTCATTATGACATCTGCAAATGTCATCAATGTTAAATCTTGATGTTGACGGCGGGCTGCAGCTAAAAACAGACAATAAAAAAAAATTATATATATATATATATATAAAAAACTTTCAGGTCACCATCAAAAGCACTTCAGCCATTCATTTAAATACCAAATAGACCACTATATTTGGGTACAACCATAGACTGTATATAGCTGGACAGAGCATCGTCTCTTAAAAGTGAAGCCACCACAGGTCGGGCGCCCCCTGCTGTTCGGCTGCAGAAAGCTGTGTAACCCCACCCATCCCCATAGGTTTCAATGGCAAAACAGACAACTTTCAATCACGTTTTTTTCTAATATACTGTAATTCTACCTCCATTATTTAAATGCAACAGCTAGTGTAACCTCTGCTTATATTGTCAAATTTTTATAATCCCACAGAATTCGGTTTTAAAAATATTATTCAGGTGTGGTTATTGTAAAAGGGCTGCTTATGGGCGGGACCAATAACAGACCGTCAGCTCCGCTCCGCCCCGCAGCCTGTGACCTCGAGGCAGCCCTCAGGGGCGGGGTTATTTAAATGAGTAGGTTGCTATCCACTGTCTTTCTCCCTCCTCTGGTCTCTACTGCGCATAATCAGGTGGCAGGATCGCCAACATGGCGGAAGATTTTGGCTTCATTTTCATTGAATGAATGGGAACAGAGACACGGCGTCCATCTTTTTTTACAGTCTCTGGGTACAACAAACTATACTGTGAAATTAAATAAAACAAATAAGTTTCATATACCATAAGAGTATACCGGCAGTGTTGGTGGTTATACAGTATCAGTTAGTTTGCTACTCTTAACAAAGAAATTACAGCTAAATATTTTATAATCACTTCGGTTTCAATTAATAAAAACTGTTACATGTGTTGCTCTTACTTATTTAATCATTATTTAAATGATTAAATAACCAAAATGTAAATGATTCCTAGCCTGTTTTCCATTTTGCCATGCCTTAGCTGACTGTCGGCATGTCACATGACAAAACACAGCTCAGGCGTCAGCCGCAATTTACTTTTCCCCTGCTAGAATAGAATTTTTGAACAAGATTCTGGGTATTAATGTCTTAATTCATAATGCTTTATCTCCTGATTTTCAAAACATCAAAAAAATCTGATCATAACTTTTTATGGGGACCTATCTCCTAGCTCTCAATACATCACAACAATCTAACCATCAGGTATCAGTTAATAATCTGACTGTATACATTTTTACTGTGATTTGTTTTAAATAATCATCCTGTGAACATGACATTAAAGGCAATATAATGTGTGTGTTAAAATGTTGTCATATCCCATAGGGCTTTATGGATTCGCAAAATTTCCCAAATCTGACAGTCAGGTATAAGTCCTAATTATATAATTCCTGAAAAAGAACTGCTGATTATACCACAGTTAATATTGGGTGACCCCTGTCAGTCAAAGGCCTTTTAGTAACATATAACATTTAAAAGTGTAAAATCTTGTTATTTTGAATTTATAATTGTTCTTTTATGTTTCTTAGTTTAGGAACCTTTCTCACATTCTCCCAACCACAATCATTCCCAGCACTTCACTAACACCAACAGTTACAGTGGTGTTTTAACTAAGGAAGATTCTAGGGCAGGGGTTTTTAATTAGTAATCATTTTTTTTTGTTTTTCAAGGTCCAGTTACAGGGTAAAATAAAATGCACACTTATTCTATCCACTGACAATTCATGTAGGATAATAATAATCTTATATATAATCTTCTTTAGGATTTATATAGTTAGCTTGAATCCTAAATGTCTGATTTTTTTAGATGTTTTGAAAATCAGAAGATAAAGGCTTAATGGGACATCAGTACAATCTGAGATTAATACAATGAGACAATAATACTGCATCCTATTCAAAAATGCTATTTGCCATGAAAAAAAAAAAGAGTCATTCACTGGACACTGGAGTGTTTTGGTTCCTGCTATAGGCCACTGAAGTCGGGTCGTCATTTTGTAGTCAGCGTCATGATGTTTATGCCCATATTTGGGGTTTCGTGTCTAAGCAGTCCATGTAAACGGCGAATTTGAATGGTCTTTCAAAAACTGGTCTCTGTCACATTCTGTGGTTAGTAAATATGTTCAGAACCCTGTACGTTTTATTCTGCGTACATTTACCTCCTAAATATCACTGGATCCTCTGAATTTCGAGATTGTTTAAGGGGAGTAATCAGAAAAATGCTAGATTTAAGCTAATGCTTATCTGACGTCACAGCACAGTGGCTGGAAATGACCTCGGACTGGATTCTGCACAACAACAGCGAACTCCGGTCAGATCACATTTTGGATTATTATGCTTCTTAACAGAGGATCATTAAAGCATTTAAACAGGTGAAAACTCTTTCAGTAATGTTGAGCAGTGTGATGTTGAGCGGTGTGATGTTGAGCGGTGTGATGTTGAGCGGTGTGATGTTGAGCGGTGTGATGTTGAGCGGTGTGATGTTGAGCGGTGTGATTTTGAGCGGTGTGATGTTGAGCGGTGTGATGTTGAGCGGTGTGATGTTGAGCGGTGTGATGTTGAGCGGTGTGATGTTGAGCGGTGTGATGTTGAGCGGTGTGATGTTGAGCGGTGTGATGTTGAGCGGTGTGATGTTGAGCGGTGTGATTTTGAGCGGTGTGATTTTGAGCGGTGTGATTTTGAGCGGTGTGACGTTGAGCGGTGTGACGTTGAGCGGTGTGACGTTGAGCGGTGTGACGTTGAGCGGTGTGACGTTGAGCGGTGTGACGTTGAGCGGTGTGACGTTGAGCGGTGTGACGTTGAGCGGTGTGACGTTGAGCGATGTGTTGTTGAGCGGTGTGATGTTGAGCGGTGTGATTTTGAGCAGTGTAGTCTGTGTTAGAGCTTTAAAGGGCAGATAATAAGAGAAAGTGGCTCTCAGTTCAGCAGCGCTTTCCCGGAGGGTTTAGTATTTAACTACGGTCATTAGTTTATGCTAAATAAAACACCTGACCCAAATAATCAACTAACAACTAATTAATCAATTAATTAACTCACTACCTGCCCTCACTGAGGTGACAACGAACCAGAAACACCAATTTATTTCACTGCATAATAAAGATGTTAAAACGTGTTACAGCTGGTTCTGGAGAATCACTGAACTGTTTTAGTGATTTTGCACAAGAAATGAAAGTAGACTGTTGACTGGGTGTAAGACAGCGATGTGCCTTGCATAGGGCGTGCGATAGGGCCCCAAGTGTTAAGTTTTTCAAATATTTTTTTCCAAGGAACTATAATTTACAAAGATAAATTAAGAGAAGATGACAACTGTAAAGACCTACCAAATATGCAGTCTCTCAGAAGGGTGTCTTTGAATGGCCTTTTACATCCTTTCCCAGCCCAATTAAAGTGACAGGCCAACTCGTTTGTCAGTGATGACTGCAAAATGCGGCGTATTGTTGTCTCTGGTGTTCCACCACCCACAGCAGCAAACTTGGATACCTACAAGAAACATTTTTAATTAGCTTTGGTTTATTAAGTTTTTAATACCCTCTTTCACACTACATGATTTAAGCCTGGTTTTCGTCAACCACCTTTTGTTGCTCGCCGACAAAACTCTGTTCATGGGTAAATTAGCGACCAGTCAGCACTTGGTCAGTGATGTGAGCTGTTGGCGATGCCCAGCAGATATCTAGCATATTATATATCTAGGCAAGTTGGTGACAAAGAGTGAAAACATTGACTACATATAGCTAATGGGATCGTGTAAAAAGAGAACCATGTAACCACTGACCCAATTCCTCTAGCACACTGAGGCAGTTCTATGTTCATTGATAAATATTCCTATGACGTCAAAATAGGTTCACACATTTTGAGATCCAAAAGTATAATCCATAATCAATAAATACAAAATGTTGGTCTTGCTTTCAGTTAGAGAACTTTCTTGCTTTTAGTTTTGACCCCGTTTTTAATGGGTGGGGACTAGTTGACCATTGGCTGCTGGAAATAAAACCCTCCCATAAAGGTTTATTTATTTATAGCAGCCAATGACTAGACCCCATCCATCTGTAAAAACAGGGTCAAAATTGAGACAAAATTGGGCTGGATTTTTTTTGGGCTCGATGTACTGCTGCTTAGTAATGCTTTACTGTTACAGTTAATAATCATTTTGCTTCGGGACCCAAAATGCCTGAAAACTGAAAACTGCCCTGGTTCTGCAGAACCGAGCGCTTATACACTGAAAGAGCTGTGGCTACGGGCTGCGTTTATCCTGAAGTGTGAGCTCCTATGGCAGCCTATGAGCGTATGAATCGCAGGCGATATTCGTGCACAGTGTCCGCCTGGCTTTATACAGAGATGTCTGATTTATTTTAAGCCTTTTCAAACGCTGAGACTTCGAATGCTTATGGAAATGCCTTCAATGTCGCTCAGTGACACTAAGATTTCCTTGTGATTTGAGCCAAATAGAATTTTATTAATTCAATTAACTGCAACATTCGGGGAAACGCTGTAGTGTGGGGGTAGACAAACATAAACCTTCTCATAATTAAGATATAACAGTTATTTATTTCATAATTACGACATAGTATGTCGTTTGAACGATATGATAACTCAAAAACGAGATACATTCTCATAATTACGTTTGATAATAACTCAAAAACGAGACATTTTCTCATAATTATGGGATGTTTATTTCATAATTAACGTTACCACATAGCATGTCGTTTTAACGACATAATAACTCATAACATAAAACATAAAAACGAGGAACTTTCTAGTAATTACGACAAACTATGTCATTTTAAGAACATAACTCATAAAAACTATATACTTTCTCGTTATAAGGACATGTGGAAGATTTGTGGCAGCAATATGCTTCCTGCTGCAGAAAAAAGTCGGCTGGCCCTTTTTGGGTCACTTAGTAGTTTTATTAATTTATTAATTTTTGGCGTCTGAATGCTGCTCAACAGCAGCTGCAACAGACAGGAGCTCATGATGCACTTTTCTGGGTCATATAAATTAAGTTACCTTTGTGCCACACCCTAAGAAGAAGTGACACCCAGCTTACTAGTTAGTTAGCTTAGCTACTGTTAGCTCGCTAAATTCCCAAGTTAACATTAAGTTATTCAAATAACTTACAGTTAACATTAACTGTTACATGTTAAAATGTACAGATTTAAACATCCTAGCTAGTGATTTGTTTAACTTTACTGTCGGATAACTGTTACAAATCGCTTAAATAATGTTTTTAATCATTTTTGTTTCTCACAGAGACATGTAGCTAGCTAGCTAAGCGCCACAAAATGGCGGCAGCTGGTTGTTATATAATTGACGGTAGCTAGCTAGCTAACCTAGCTAAGTTAAAGTTACCTCGTAGCTAAAATATAAACGTAGTTAATCACTAGTTAGCTATCTAGCTCAGTTTAACATTTGGTATACGACACTGATAAAGTAACGAAACACTTTTGTATACATTATTCTTTTAACTCGAAATCTCCCCAAAACACTAGCCAGATTAAACAACCGTTACATAACTTACCTGCCATAGCGCGCGCTCTTCTGTTCTGTGGAAATTTCCAGAAGGTCAGCTTCAAAAAGAAGAGGGGGAGGGGCGAGCATAGAGGCTGTTGGATGTGATTGGTCCACACACAAGCATTTATTTTTTTATATTAATCTGACAGTTGTCATTATATTTATCGGAATTTAGACCGCACTTCGTATCCACCTAATAATAAGTTGGATATGTTTTTTTTACTTTATTGTTTTGATAGGTGGGCAACAAACTTAGTCCACTACCTCCAATACCACATTGATTTTTTTATCTTAAATATTAAGACATTAAGACATCATTTTCATTCTGTGTAGATATTTAAAAATATCTATGAAGAGGTCTATAATATATGGAAGCCCATTCCCGCCACCTAAAAAATAAAAATACTCCAGCAATTTTTTTTTATTATTATTAAGTAAATTGCTATCTCAATATTTTGAGATACTAAGTCAATATTTTGAGATACTATCTCAATATTTTGAGATACTAAGTCAATATTTTGAGATACTAAGTCAATATTTTGAGATACTAAGTCAATATTTTGAGATACTATCTCAATATTTTGAGATACTAAGTCAATATTTTGAGATACTAAGTCAATATTTTGAGATACTATCTCAATATTTTGAGATACTAAGTCAATATTTTGAGATACTAAGTCAATATTTTGAGATACCTTAAATGCTGGCTGAATATACATGCGGCCACCTGTAGATAATGACCTGGGAATTAGGCCAAAAGTGAGAGCAATAACGTTTTAATTCATATTTAATTTTATTTACATTATATTTCACTCAGAGTTAAACTCTGTCCCTCGCATTGTGTTCTCCCCTTTATTCAGAGCGTTTTCACAGCACTTTGCTTACATGCTGTTTTTTACTGTTAAAATGCGACATCTACAGGCGGCCGCATGAATGTTCAGCCAGCATTTAAGGTGGAACGGAAATCTGAATAAGACACTGGCGAATAAGAAGCTAACTTCAGCCTCGTCCAAGATCCGGAGGCTTATTTTGATATTGTGTGATTCCTCTAAAAGTTCCAATATTTCATGATTTGTGAATCCACGTCTGAAGTAGTCCTCAATGATGGTATCCATTTTGCATCTTTGTCTCACTGTCTCTGTACAGCCTACTAGTATCTCAAAATATTGAGATAGTATCTCAAAATATTGACTTAGTATCTCAAAATATTGAGATACTATCTCAAAATATTGAGATAGTATCTCAAAATATTGAGATAGTATCTCAAAATATTGACTTAGTATCTCAAAATATTGACTTAGTATCTCAAAATATTGAGATACTATCTCAAAATATTGAGATAGTATCTCAAAATATTGACTTAGTATCTCAAAATATTGACTTAGTATCTCAAAATATTGACTTAGTATCTCAAAATATTGAGATAGTATCTCAAAATATTGAGATAGTATCTCAAAATATTGACTTAGTATCTCAAAATATTGACTTAGTATCTCAAAATATTGAGATAGCAGTTTACTTAATAATAATAAAAAAACATTTTGCTGGATTATTTATTTTTTTTAGGTGGCGGGAATGGGCTTCCATAGGAATGGGCTTCCATAATAATAGGAGGTTTTCTTTTCAGTCAGCATTTAATCACCTTTTTCTGCTGCTAGGAGTACCTTTAACATCTAAGCATCACATTATTTACGTTTTTTTGGTACACTGTACCTAAGAACATAGAGGTGAAGGTGTAGTCAAGAGCCAAATCCAAGATATTTCGCAATAAAACTGAATGGAAGGGCACAGCAAAAAAATACTTGAGCATGGCCTGCTGTATTCCACACTCTCTTAAACAAGAGAGTGTGGTCCACCCAGAGTATACCTAATTATCTACTGTTGTTTTGTATATTCAGTTCATTTGTTAATTAGGGATCTTAGCTAAATACAATCTACCTCTAAGGCTTTTATTACGTCTAGAGTTGTATACTGATATAAATATTTTAGTAAATAATGAGGCTCTTCTAGGTTTGAATGCTTTACTTTTTTCTTTTTTTTTTTCAAAATAGTGACACAGCTCCAAATACATATAGTCCTGTTTTCTTAGTCCAGGTATCATACAGAGCAGTTATACCACAACAAGCATATGTAACCAGTGTATGGCGGGACCCTGGAGAGAAAACTGTAAATCATAAAACTGTATCATAAACTAGCCAGTAGGTTTATTTCTCTTTGAAGTTGTAAACCCCTAATTATCCAGCCAGACTGTGATTCTAAAGAAATCTGCATACCCCATTCCCTGATTCTCAACCTCCACTGGAAAAGCAAAAACAAGTGTTTTCCAATCAACAAAAAACGTAATTAAACTAATTACGTTTTTTTGGACAACAATGTTACCTTCAGGTGAGAAAATGCACCATTAAAGGGGCTGAGTATTGACATTATGGTATCACTTCACATAGTTTAATTTGCCTTATTATTTCATTCACATAGTTTCATTTGGGTGGATTTCCCAATAACGATCACCCTTGGCTGCGAATAAGGAACGCCCAAATCATGAGCAAAGATCAAGCCAGTTCTACGATTGTTTCCCAAAGAGTTTTACAAGACAAAATTAACAAACAAGTTTAAAGAACATCTTTGTTGATTTCTCCCCTAAACAGCGCGCTCATGATTTGAAAAAAGTAATAACAACCAATTTTCTCCTGGTTGGTGTGGTTAATTAAATAGAGTGCCCTTCTTATCTTGGGTTTATCTGTTCTTTATAAAAAAAATCCTGTCTGATCTTTAATCAAGAGAGGCATCACCTCCTCCATCCTTTTAGTTAATGTAGATGCATATAGTTTGTTAACTATATTGAGCACAGTATTTGGTCTATATTGGTCAGTAATTGGAGAAAACCCCTAGAAAACAGTAAACACACAACCAACGGTAGAATTTCCAAATGGTTCAACAGTATTTTTCTGTAATAATATGAGTAATTGGTTTTTAACAGTTTTAGCCCACAATTTTAAAGAAACTATTTGTAAATTAAAACTTTATTTGTAAAACATCTGGAGGCTTTTATGTAATTTTACATATATCATTGTCCAAAATAATTTATAACTGCAAAATGGATTACTACAGTAGCATGTGTAAAAATGTTGAAACACCAAGTAACTGCACTGTAAATGGGATCGGAATGCTTATAAATAAAAAAAATATGTATTTTTTAATTTGGTTAATAATCTGTATTTAGGTAAATTATTGTAATGGGTTGCATTGTAGATTGTGACCAATAACAATGTTGATTGCATGTTTTCTTTTCAATGTTAAACAACAGTTAAGTCTTTAACCCGAAAACAATGTTGATTCCATGTCTTCTTTTCGATGTTGAACAACAGTTAAGTCTTTAACCCGAAAACAATGTTGATTCCATGTCTTCTTTTCGATGTTGAACAACAGTTAAGACTTCAACCCAATAACAATGTTGATTCCATGTTTTCTTTTCAATGTTAAACAACAGTTAAGTCTTTAACCCAATAACAATGTTGATTCCATGTCTTCTTTTCAATGTTGAACAACGGTTAAGACTTTAACCCAATAACAATGTTGATTCCATGTCTTCTTTTCAATGTTGAACAACGGTTAAGACTTTAACCCAATAACAATGTTGATTCCATGTCTTCTTTTCGATGTTAAACAACGGTTAAGACTTTAACCCAATAACAATGTTGATTCCATGTCTTCTTTTCGATGTTAAACAACGGTTAAGACTTTAACCCAATAACAATGTTGAAATATAGTTGATTTGTGGTCATCAACCAAACCTGACCAAAAAAAACCAAAATTAACATTGATTCAATGTTCCTTTGCTATCTGGGATGTCATTGCCCTGACAGAATGCAATGCTAATACTGAACCAGCTTACTGAGTACATATACTACTCTCTCCCTTCGCCAGAAACACAAAACACATGTGGCAAATTCCCATGCCTTCTAAATACCCACCAGGCAAAGGGCAAGGGTGTACACCTGGGAGAGGTTGAAGAGGTGGGCCAGGGCACGGTTCACTTGGACCTGGGCACGGCACGCATGCAGTGTGAGCGTGATGCGTGCTCAAGCACGTAACAACATGATTCCAGTAATACAACGTTCCTGTAAACAAACATGGCGGTGTTGTGCAGAATTCAGCACCCCTGTCAGTAAAAGCACCCTCTCCTGTGACTGAGATAACCATGATATTTGGTGCATATTTCTCCAGAGAGAGGGTGCTTTTCATGGTGTGGGCGCTGAATTTGGCACAACACCAGCAAGCCTGGTGACATAAGCATGCTCGGGCACAGATTGTTTAAACGTAGTGTGAATGCAGGCCAATGGGGGAGTGGGGATTGGGCAGAACCTTGCTCCAGTACAATTCAACCAATCTGTGCTTAGTGTGACTACACCCTGATGACACCCTGAAATGACAGCTTTGCACATCTTAGCATTTTCTTAGTCAGCTTTATAAGATAGAGTCACATGGAATGACTTTCAGTTAACAATAAATAATAATCTCAGGGTATATTAATCCAGTGGATTAATGGGTAAATATGTTATCATATTTTGTGGAAAAGGAGTAGGAAGTAGTATTTAAACTAAAATTTGTTTTTACTTTAAGTTGGTTTTAAGTCTTTAGATTATAAGGTTATCATTTTGTTTTTTGAGAGGGTGACAGCAGTGTGTAAATCGAGAAGCCCCTCCCATTATGTTCATTTAATGCCGATATTTCTCACCTGTAGAAAGGATACAAATCTAAAATAACTTATTTTATATACCAATATATGGATGCTTAGAAATTACAGGCAATAAATAAAATCATGCCTGAAAATACAATGTTTTTTCTTCTTTAAAAAAAAAACATAATAATAATGTATATATAATGGATCCTTCTCTTATGAGAGTGAACCAGCCGATATGATTTATAAGAAATGTAGTTTCATACTGTTACAGAAGGCTGTGCAATCAGAGTTGCAATATCATAAAGAAAGAATAGGTAAAAACAAGTATTTAAACAAAAAAATGGTTTTACTGGATTTTAAGACTTAATATTATGAGGTTATCATATTGCTTTTTTTTTTTTTTTAAGGAGGTGACAGCAGTGTGTAAATCGAGTAACCCCTCCCATTTCGTTCATTTAATGACAATATTTTTTATATCCAGTGCAATCCTGTCATGATTTTTCCTGTAGAAAAAATACATTACCCATCTCTCTAGGTAAACATCTAGGCACTGTAGGATCAAGATAATTTCATCAACTTTATGATGGATAGAAAATTATTGCACAGTTCTCAGGTTAATTTCGCTAACAACCGATTTAACTACTACATTACATTTAATCCAAATGAAAAATTCATATCAGATTTGAATAAGATTTCTAAAGAACTTGTTTCCTCCCACTCTCCCACTATATATCTCTCTCTCCATTTCTCCTCCCTCTCTAGCATGCAGTAACATTTTGCCAAGGTTTGTTTAAGCTTTTCTCATCACTCCACTAACAGCCATGATGCCTGCCTGAGCCCAAACCCTGCTGTGCCAGGCTGGCACACTGCCATACACTGGGGCTGCTTCAGAGTGTGTGCGTCTCTGCATCGTGCGTATGTCTCAAACAAGAATCTGATCCCAGTCTATCCTGTACAAGCAGAGCAGACGTCAGAGCATATTTGAGGCATAACGTGCTCACTTCATCTTACGTTAGAGCAGAGGCAGGTAGTGGCTATAAATATGAAAGGAAGAGTGGGCATGTCCTTAGGCCATACATATTTATTGCTGGAGAGGAGTGGAGGGAGAGACAGATGGGGCTTAGGCATTAAAAAAAGCAACGTCTCACTGGCACATAACTGACAAGCATATCATTGCTATCGTATCAAAACACCAGGACCACTTACAAACCAGGTAAAAACATACAAATAAAATAAATATATAAATATACATATTTACTCAGCAGAATATTTATATAAACATGAAAATAGCTAGCTCATAGTGCTGGATGGTATACCGGTTCAAATGGAATACCGGAAAGGAATTTAGAACTAGTATGGAATTTTCACATACCGCCACACCGCTAGGAGGCGCTGCGGAGCGCTGCCTAAAACAGCACCGCAACAGATACACACTAAAGGCAGCTCAGTCTCACACTTTCCTGCCTGGAGAAACATGAAAACAGAACTTATTATTCCTTACAATATGAATAATTACAGCCCTTTTAAATATATAAATACTGTAGCTTAAAGGATAAAATTAATGCACACTGAGCTGAATGTATTTGTTATCTGGAGAACGAAGGGAATTGTGATAAACTGATAAACATCTGCCCAAATACTGCTTAATGCCTCTAATGGCTTTAATAATAACATATAGTAAATTAATATTAACTTGTGCAATAAATCTTTTGAGAAGTATCTCCTTTGAATACTTACATTTTGAGACTTTTAGGTCTGTTTATAGAGTTTACGGAACTTTTAAAAATATTTAGTTTTATAAAGGAAGCCATGTTAAAGTTGTTGGTGTATAATTTTAAGGTCTATTGTTCACATTCTTCAGTTGTTTTTCTGCTAATGAAGTCTGATTTCTCCATATATTGTGTGATTTTGTGGGGACAAAGTGAACCCAATAGTAATCAAAGCCGTAATTTAAAGCATTAATTTGGATATTGTTTGTACTATATAGGTTTGTCACAAACCTATATAAAAGCCCAGTCATACAAAAAAGTATACATGAATAAATAATAATAAAAATATCGTGATATACCGTGAAATCGCCAGCTTTCACAAAATGCTGTGATATGCATTTTTGGTCATACTGCCCAGCCATACTGGACCTTTTTTACCAAAATGTTCTTTAGATTTTTCCCCCATACTGTTTAGCAGGTTTATGTGGAACGTTAAATTTTTTAGCTAAGCTGACTGTATAGATATAGTCTATCAATTCTATGAAAATACTATGTTTGTATTATCAGATTTTTACTTATTGTCCAAAGACAAGTCAGTAGTATTCCTTCAATCTGGGGGTGTAAACAATAAGTATTGTCACTTCTGTCCTTGTAAGAATATTCCTCAACTCTTACACTTAACTTTAACCCATTAACAGGCATTGTAACTGCACTGTAAACCATTTTTCACAACCAAACTGTTGTAAAAATGTGACGGAATACAAATACATGAGTTTGACTGCCAATCATGTTACTTTCTGTCTGCCCGCCATGGACTCTAGCACTCTCAGTAAAGACTCCACTTCCCAGGATTCACCTGCGCTCAACTTCCCAGACATGTGATGCTTCAGTGTTCCGGCTCACAGCTGAGATTGCTTACACCTGTATTTCCCAGTATAAACAGCTCCTGCTTTCTTTCTCTAGTTGCCCGGTATTGAATCTATTTTCAAAACATTTACTTTTCCAACATTTATGTACATTACACTACCGTTTTGCCTTGCCATTTTGCTTGTGTTTACATTTCCTGAGTGTGACCCCCTTGCCGGCTCATTCTGGTATGTAGTTTGTTCATACTGCCCTTCGGTTATTGACCCTGCCTGTCTCTGACTATTCTTATAAGCCTTATACCCTATTTAATAAACTGTGTGTTTGGTATCCACACTTGCCTCTTCTGTGTTTGGCCACCGTGACATTGTCCTTATTCCCATCATTAAATAAAGTGTGTAAACCAGATTATATTCACTGTGTCTGAAACTGCAGTATCATAAAATGATTTTATTTTATGACAAGTTTATTAGTATGGCACACTTTCTCTGACTTTCCCACCCCCTCCCTCACCTGTCAACACCCACCAGAGCCCCACCCACTAGATCAGTTGAAAAAACACCATTTATGTCAGTTTGGTTGAGAACTGCGGACAGTACACTACAGGATTAGCCAGCAGAATGTACTTATTGTACATTTCTCTCATCTGCAATCTGGCCAGGGAGAGTAAGTACAGATCCCTCCATCAAACAAAGTCTGCTGGCTAATCCAACTGTGTACCAAAATGGAATTCCTCTAAGTGACCTAGTGGGTGGTGCTCTTGTGGAGGTTGACGGGTAAGGAACGGTGTCAGGGAGGTTTTATACACATTCCTTATTAGGACATTACAATATGGGAGCCATCCAAAGGGCTAATAGAAGCATATGATTGCTGACACCAAACTCTTTCATCTGACTGAAAATACAAAAGTACAAAAAAGATGAGTTTTGCATAAAATGACCCGTTTAATCAAGCAAGTCTTGTATATATGCGTCATAAATGGATCTTTTAAAAAACAAATAAAAAGAACACTCTAACTCTGCTAGATATGAGAATGTTATATTACCAATAAATAATTTTTCCCAGAAGTATTTTTTCTGTGTGTTTTCATTGCTGCTGAAGTGTTTACCAAGACAGCAAAAAAACTGGAAGCATACAATGCAGATGTAACTATCCTAAACATAGTTGACCTAGTTTTAGCTGCTACAGATTTACACAATTATACAGCACAATATACAGAGCAACCTCAGATAATACACCAATTAAAATGAAATGTGATGCTAAATTAGTACACAGAATGAATGATTATACAGATCTTACTGTCAGACAGAAGACTATTTCATATAAAAAGAAGCATAATCTCGAGCAGGCCATGAAGAAGCTCAGAGAAGTCACTGAAGCAGTCATTACTGCAGTCAGAATTCTTTGAAAACCACTTAACCTGTTTTCTTTGCACAGCATTCTGAAGTAACCTCTTCCGGAGGACAAAGTTAGCTTCTTAATCGCATTTTCTGTTCCACTATAAATGGTGCAGCACCAGACAGTGTAACTGCTGTACCTTTTAAGATGGAACAGAAAGCTGTATTAGAACATGGTTAAAAAAAAGCATCCGGCTCCATTCACTCTTCCACATTTCTATAAAAAAAAATGGTTGTATTTTTTTGTTGTTGCTGTTCTTGCTCACAGTAGTGCAATGAATAATCCTTTATTACGATAGCATGTAGGAAACTGAAGGGCTTGGATTTCCTTGGCAGGATTAGGCGTAATGTAGAGGGAGACATTTTTGTGAAACCCTTTTTATGAGCAGAGTTTCCAGCTACTGGTGAGGCATAAAAACCTGAGAAACTAATTTGTGCTACTCAAAGTCATTCCTGCACAGCACATGCTTCTGTAAAAACAGCCCTAGAGCCAATTACAATGAAAAAAGACAAAGTAACACAGTGGACTCCAAGCATTGGCCAATTTTGACACAAGTTTGAGTCATTGGCCAAGAGTCAAACAAACGTTTTTTTGGAATCGAATCCACATTACTAGGAAATTCTAAGTGCTGTATAATTGCAAAAAGGAAACTGGTAGAAAATTGCTAGATTGAACTGCACATTACTGTAAGACACTCTGATGCTCAGTTCTCTGGGAACTCTAACCACTGTACAGATTAGTTCACCAGCAGAAGACTTGCTGCACCTAAACTTTGAAACAGCCTTCCATATTTCATAAACTTTTAAAACAAACATGAAAACTCTTATTATTTGTCCTGCCGTTTAAATCCTCTTAGGGATATATGTTGTATTGATTGGTTTTAATATTATATTTTCTAAACTGTTTCTTAGATTAGGAATATTCTATTGGTCTTAATAGTTTTTTATTTAGTTTTTATTGTAAAGCCCTTTGGTTAAAACCTGATGTCTTTTAAATATGCTTTCTAAACAAAAATGACTTGACTTGACAAACTACCCAACATTATATGTCACTGTTTATCTTCATATTTTTATTTTTTATTTGTTTGGTGCGATTAGACAGTCATTACTGCATTTCACTACCATTTGTACCATGTATAACAATGTCTGCAGTGCTGGTGTCTCGATCACGCACTGTGCATAGGGCACCAAGTGGCCAGGGGCACACAAAAGACTAGTGAAAAATCATTTTAATAATAGTAATCACAATAGAATAGAAAAGAAAAAGGATTTAAAGCTCAATAAATATCATTTAACAAGGTCTAATCAACAAATATACACCAGAAAGTCATCTACCTATCAGTAGAACAGAGTAACATTTTAGATATGCAGACCATTCTCTTACTAAAAATATATATATTTTCAGCTTAAATCCACTATATTTAAAAAATGAGTTATTGAAAGACCACAATTTAAAGTCTTATTAAAGAAGAAAATCTAAATGTTATCAAGTGACACCACTGATGTCTTGAAAAGCACTTTCCATAGTATTAATCATGTTAGTTTCTAATTATATTACTGTAGGTATTTGGAGTAATGGGGTAGACCAATATAGACCAAAATTTAGACTCCTATAAAATGAGAAAATGATTAACAAATATCACCACTAAGGTCTTAAGCAACTCTTGTAATCATATTTATTATGTATGTGTTTAATAATAATTCTGAAAGAGTTTGAATTAATCAGATGGCAAATGTAGTAAAATTGTTTATTGGGTTTTATATAGAGTTTATCATAACAAACCACTAAATTCATAAAGATCTCATTATTATGTATTTAAGATATATGTATCAAATAAAATTACCGTAGCCATTTGGAATGGCTAGTCCGGAAAATACCATTAAATTCATGAAAAACACATCCCATACTATTAGTGTCAGTTGATATGATATCATGATATTACTGTAGCATTTTGGTGCAATTGGAGATCAAACTTAAGGAAAAAGGAGGGAGCAGCTGGAGCAGCATAAACATTAGCCGCTAACTGCGCTAAGTACTAGCTTTTTGCTGCTCAGATGGGATTATTATCAGCAGTAGCCTGCTGCTAATCCTGGCTAGCACTGCTGGAGCAGCATTAGCTTTACCCGCTAACTGTGCTAAATACTAGCAGTTCAACACTAATGCTTCAGCTTTAGTAGAAATCTGGAAATCTAAGCGTACTGTAAATAAACGGAAGCGCTTTACTCACCCAAATAAACAGTTTTCAGAAGAAAAATTTGTGTAGATTTACATCCAGCGCTTTTTTTTTAAAGAATTACAGTTTTGTTTACTTAGCTTTAGCTTAGATGTACAGGTTTACAGACCTGCTGAATTAGAAAAAAAAAAACATGTCTACACCCCTGTTCCTTACCAATGTCACATAAAAATGTGCCTTATAATCCAGTGCACATTATGTGTGAAAATAGATCAGAAAATAGACGTTTATTGATAGTGCGCCTTATAATCTGGTGTGCCATACGTACTATTACTGTATTTGAGTAGCTTGTGTGTATAGCACCCATTAAAGCTGCACTATTGTATCTGTCCAAACGTTGGATTAGTCTGTGTTCTTTCTCAGCACCTTTCTCCTGACACATTCCTTAATTCTTCTTTATTCCTCTTTGACAGCAAGTGCTCTAGCTGAGGGATGTGAAGGTGAAAGTCCATCCCCCTCACCTGCTGACGGACAGATGGAGAGAAGTAATGGGGGAAAAAAAACTCTCTGGAGCACACACTAACATACACACTTAATATTCCATGGCCATGAGAACGATGGCCATGAGAATTAGCTACGTTAGCCATGCTGGGCTCAGCGCTGTTGTTTTTCATGAATGATGGGTACGTTTGGGGAAGTAATGGCGCTGAATGAGAATATGCAGCCAGCAAGCTTCAGTCAGTGTCTGCTCTGCTGCAGTTTCAGCCCAGAGCTTTGATGTTGACACATAAGCTGAGTAAGGAGAGCACAGCCGGTAAAAATAGAAGCACTAGGCGGGCGGCATGTTTTGAGGGACAGCAGAGCTCATATCCTAGATTTATGAGTGAGGGAAGTGAAATTTTGAATCCCTTTGGTAAACATACACGGTCAGGTTAGCTCGGCCTGTCGACTCTGATGAAGGCTTCCCATGTTGAAGGATCCCTCCACAGCATCTTCTCACGGTCATTTCTTTGTGCTCTGTATTCTGGATGGAGGTGTTAGGGAAGAGAGAGTGGGAAAGTGAGTGCTTGATGGATATACCAGTATTATTTTTTAATTAGCATTGAATTACTCTGTGTTCAGACTATCAGGGGACTAAGCGACAAACAACCAGTCATTTACTAGGTTAGTCAGCGTGCTAACCGGCCACTCCAATACAAGACAAACTCAGGTCAGTTTGAACACAGGGTTCGTAGAATTTGTCTAAATTATATTTTACTAGTGCGGCCATACCCTAAAAAAGGGGGAAATGGGAGGGCAGTTTTGGATTGGAGCCTGAGTCGACTTTTCTGTGGTGAAAATGGTAAGTAGTGGTCCGAGACGAAAAGCAGGAGACAGGCTGGAAGTGTTTGATCAAAGTGAAATAGACCAAAAGATGGGGGTATGTAAAGGGTTGGATGATCTGGACACGAAGGAGTTGAGGGCCTTTCCCGAAAATAAGTACATTTCTTAACTCCAATTCAGGCAAATGAAAGCAGAATTGGTGCATTTAAACAAAGGCAATTATTGGCGTGTGGGAAGTTAATGACTACCAAGGAAAACAGCAAAAAAATTATCTGTATCACTAAGAAATGCTAATTTGGGTCATAAATACAAAAAGAAAACGGCTGAAGAGTTTTGATAATGGAATATAATAATTATTGTGTACGAGTAGATTTCTTTGCTTGCAAGATACTTTTCTGATTGCATAGTAATAACCGATCTGTTCATATTTACAGTATAAGCAGTTTATATGTATTGTACTACTGCGCATGCATGTTGGAGTTATAGTTCACTATGCGGAACGATAAGCTAGCTGTAGAATGGCCTCAGGTCTGATGTTTTCCGGACAGTACCGGTGAGATGCGATGGTGACTTTGTGCTATTAAACACCTTTTCAACACCACAGGAAGTGTGTCCAGTGTGTGCCTTCAGACAAGAATCAGTGTGTTTTTCCTACCACCTCCTTCACCACACAAGTTTCACCCATTACAGCATGTTGGAATAAGTTGTGTAATACTGTTTTTATGCATTTTAACATATTCAAACATATTCTGGCTGGGAAACAATGTACAAATGGGCATGGACCACATGATCCACACTTACTTTATCTAGTATGCTTACTGTTACTTATGATGCACTGTAGGAGTTTGTCTTCCAAATCACATTTGAATTCCACTTTACACTCCAAGACAAATGGCCAATGTAGTCAATAGTACCCTGAAACATAAATAGGAATCCATTTCAGGCATAGCCCAGGAGTTGGATGCTAACTGTGTAGATGGGGCATCCTTTGGAAATAGTTTAGCTTTCATACTCTCACATCTCACAAACAATGTTTTTCTTATCTGTATTAAGGTTAAATCAGCCTGTCGACTCTGATGAAGGCTTCAGATGTTGAAGGATCTCTCCACAGCATCTTCTCACAGTCATTTCCATGTGCTCTGTATTCGGGATGGAGTTCCTGCACTCTGATCAGGATGAGAGAGCGAGAAAGTGCTTGTTGGACCCAATTATGATAAACCTGTAATACTTTCAATTAGCAGCGGGTTAGTGGAATTAGGCTAAATGATGTTTAGGGCAAATTATAGCAGAATGGAGGCATTTGAGAGGATGCAAGTACTGGCCTGAGTGAGTGACTACCAATGAGGCAAGGAAAATTCAGCCAAAGCGAAGAGCCAGAGAGAGAGAGAAAGCGATGGAAGCAATGGAACACATGAATACAGCTGACAGCTGTCTAGCTTCCTATTGCTGTGTTTCACTTTGTAGTCCTATGATCTCTGTAGTTCAGCTCTTTCAAACAATGTCAGAAAAGTGTCTATGGTATTTTACTTCTGAGAGATATTTGTACTGTGAAGTTCTGTAAGTAGATCTCGGTTTGAGGATTTCAAATCGACATGGAGTTTTTAACAGCAGCTGTAGGCAGCTTGCATGGAAAACTAGCAAAAAAATAAAGCTTTATTTTATGAAGCTATGCTGCTGTTCTAAAAAAGAACCACCAAGAACCCAAAAGAACCCTTTAATAAAGAGTTTTTTTTTTTTCTCTGCTGCTTCTGCTGGCTATTTCTCCAGAGAACCCTTTTAGGCACCTTTATTTTTAAGAACTGGGGCGCAAACACACAAGGACATTGAGGCACCGTTTAATTTAACTCATCTAACCCCTTTTCTCCTTTCATGTGGGCCTGATCCCCTTCTCTCCTTTTCTCTCGCTCTATCTCTCTCTCTCTCTCTCTCTCTCTCTCTCTCTCCCTTTCTCCTTGCCTTCTACAGTGTCCGCCTCTGTGCTCTCGGTCTCTGATCTCGTCCTTGACATCAGTCGCCATAAGTCACAATCAAAGCCTCGTGCTGATGACTCGTAGCTCAGCAGAGGACCCTGAGAACAGAACCCATCCATCACATTGTCTGTCCAGCACACAGTCCAGGACACGTAACATGATTGCCTGCAGCACCGACCAATAGCCTTCAGTCACTGCTCACTCAGACGTACAAAAACAGTACAGTACAAACTCTCCTTAAAAAATGTAATAAAAAAAAATCACTGTTTCATCATTATTAGTAGTGGATTGTGAAGCAGAATCTAGCATAGGCTAAAATTAAATGAAGGTTGTTTTAATGTATCTTAACAAATTAAGCAAATTTTCAACAGGCAAATGTGCACATCAGGGTATAGGTAACAGTGCTTCAACAAACCTGCCTGCAATAATCAATAACAATAATCAACCCCTACATAAATTTAAAATGTTTTTCTTTTCCAAAATCATCTTGATATGTTGATATATTTGTTATGTGTTTGTGTTGGAAAGCTAGTTAAAGTTTAAAGAGTAGCCTAAAGGACCAGAAACAAAGTGTGTTTTTCCCCCGGATATACTATACAGTTTGTCCAGTATTACAAATTCAAAAGATTCAGAGTTTAATCACCATTACCAGCTTATTGTAAAGCATAGCCTTGCGTGGGCTAACATGTAATGTGTTATGTTTTTATTGTATCTAATTTATTTAAAATAAAACCCTTCAGTGAAAATACAAAGAGGGGATAGATAACAGTAACTAGTAAACAAAAAGACTATTTAGAATATTTTAAAAGTATTTAAAAAAGTGGTGTTTTTTTTAAACATTGCAGACACATATTAATTGCTATCAGACATTAAATATCAAGTCAAATACATGTTTAGTTCCTTTTGTCCTTTTCTAAAATTACTAATTGCATTTATCTTATAAACTGTGTATTTTTATGTATTCAGGTTGGAAAGCCACATCAAATATGTTGTGTTGAATTCAATAGTTTACATTAATTTACCAGAATGTTAAGCATTATTATATCTAGCAGCTTCACTGTTACTATTAAAAGCTTTGCTCAATATTAAAGGTTTCATTCTGCCAGAAACCATTTAGTACTTGTTCCTTTTTGTGTCATGACCAAGCAGGTTACAATAAATGCCCAGGACTTCGCTTTAAACCTTTTCCACTAGAAAAGAACCAAAGTTTGGGGAATACCACAGAACGGTTGGCTCATGGCACTACGGTGGAAACTAGCTCCCCTGAGCATCCACCCTGGTCCAGAGGTAGTAATCAATATAAAGGTTACATGGTCGTCACTTTATTACTGTCGGCCACAACCATGTCCAAATAACAACAGACTAAAAAGCTAACATGCTAACAGGCTAAAACAAGTACTCAGGCTCAAGGGCGTAGGAGCGTGCTTGATATTGAGGGGGACACATTTGCCAATATGAACCCAAGCCCACCCTATAGTTTCCTAGAACAACATTTGTGGAAATTACTTTTAATTAAAAGTGAATTATTATTATAAGGTGATTTTACAACCTAAACATGTTACTCCATGTTACAGTATATTTACATTTTCTCCTGCGCTTTTTTTTTTTACTGAGAGCTCTTCTTCTGTATTTTTAACCAGCTATCAGAAATATATCATCACAGTTTACGTGGTTAGCCTACAGTTACCTTTCTTTTAGAAAAATCTCCGTATATCCAGATCTGTTTTAAAATCAGCTGAAGCTGCTGCATCCCAATCCCGCTGCTAAATCTCACAGCGAGGGGGAGGGGCTTCCCCAACAGCACACTGCCTCTCCGCCGCACGCCGCAAAACCAGCAAGCTGATTGGCTGTTTTTACTGAGAGGTGGGACTTAATTCCTGAACCGGCTGCGTGATTAGTCCGGTCTGTCTTCTCATAAATTGTGAGTAATTGCTGAGCTGAGCGAAACAGGGGACAAATCCACCTGTTTCTAATACATCCCCCCCATAAGCTTAAGCTAGCCTGGTGTTAGCCGGATGCTAGGCTATAAGGCCTAATTATACTGTTTATTTATTTCACAAGCCAACCATGAAAGGAAAATTGTGTTGAGTGTTTCTTTCTAAAGCAAATAACAGGGTTGTAAATAGACTTTCAAAAAGTGGCATTTTAGACACATTTTTGCCCCCGAACAAAGACACATATTATTAATTATACACCAAAGAGCAACTTCCAATACTGAATAAATGCATTTCATCCGAAGCTTTAAGAGCAAACTTGTTTCATACCAAAACTGACACAGCATAGCAAGACTATAATTTAAATATTGTGTACATGCCTTTAGCGGCAGGTACTTAATGACAAGCAGCAGAAATGTCAAAGAAACGCTGAGAGGTGGCCATACCGTCCTGCTTTTGTTGTTTACCTATCGACACTTCAGCCGCGTGTGCCCGTGCTAGCTAAGTGCAGGCAGTGTAATTATAACACAGGGGCACTTAGCATGCGCCAACGAAACTGAAACTGAGTGGTTGCCATTTCAGACCTAAAAGTGCTTTGTTTACTTTTGTTTACCTTTAGCGCTTTTGTGTGGAAAAAATATATGTATACTGGTGAAGCTTTATCGCTACCTATTCGTCCCAATACACACTATGGTCCAGTTTGAAAAACTCTAGGATAGTCAAGAGTTCTTTAGCTAAGGGTTGGTGGAAAAGCAGTATTGAGATTTGGCTTCTCTCTCTTATGCATTAATTGGCTGTAAGACTTGCGTGATTGGCTCTAATCTCTCACTCTCAACCACCTCTCACGCATTTTTAATAATCAATTGTCTTTTACCAGTCATGTTAGCAATAAGCTGAAAGTTTATTGGCAGTCATGACAGCACTGTAAACCCACTATTTGTCTGAACTCAAATAAATTAACCTGTTTTTACAAAAAAAAATGATATTTTCAAACATTACTCAACTATTTTGAGTAAAGTGAACATTTGTGAACACATATACAGTACATTCAAACAGAGATCTGTTGGGTCTGTTGCCATTGGCAGCTTATTGTCCATTTGCTTCTGGCACAATCTTTTTAAATACTGTGTGTGTCCCACAGTTTCTGACACTCACCACCATCAGTGTGTAGTCATTCCCCTCGGGCTACCTTAGTTACACATGTAGATCATATATTATGAATAACTGCTTGGCCTCTATGTTGTAGGCTGTAGGAACAAGCATCATTTTCTGCATTTTCTGAGCTGCAGTAACTTTGGGTTGGCTGTGTGCTGTATACTGTTCACTCTATAGCACTTTTTTTTTCATCTGCTTACAAAAATATTACTTGAATGAAATCAAAGAGAAGACTAAATGAAGGAGGAGAAGGAGGCATCTGCTAGTCCTCACCCTTCTAGTGTTGTGGCAGGCATTGCTAGTGAAGAGTGAGCGAGTTCATATGAATGGAGATTGAATAATTGGTCTTCCACACTGCAGATAAAATTGGATTAAAATATACATTTTTAGAAATAAAAAATTGCTAACAATTTCTGCAAAAGAGCCTAGTTATGTGCACGAATTAGTGTATGGATAGGTCAGGTCAGAACACTCTTGTTATAATGAAGTTACTATTTTGGAAACCAGGTTACCTTTGCAAAATAAACAATTCATTTTAAGTCAGATATTTATACATTTATTTATGCAAGTTATTAACTTAAGAATGAGAGTTTTGAGAGTGAGGCCTTTTATCTGTATCTATCACACTCAGCACAGAATGACAGCAGAGGGAGTGGAGTCATTAGCAAATGAGGGTAATCTCAGTACAATTACAGAGAGCAGTCATCGTGACTGTGTGTGAGCTATACAGGGCGGTGGGTAAGGGAGCATGGTGTCGAAGCCCCTTTAACTGCAATAATGGTTCATAATTAAACTAACACATCTTGGTGAAATATGCAGAGGCATGAATATTAATGCCTGCTTTTAGAGGCAAATGGTATATTTGAATAATCCCCCATCTGCCATGTCTCCAGCCCATTCACTCTGGCTAATTAATGACCACGTTATCTCTTCATAAACTAGTTTCAGACACAGCGGCATCATTATCGTCATTTTCTTGTTCTTCGGCCATTCTCTTTTTTTTCTTTCCTTCACAGGAGATGACGAAGCAGAGAAAGACCAATTAGACCAACTAGGCTCTCAAATTAACCCAAAAATCAGCGAAATAACAGTTGGCAGCTATTTCAAAAAAACTCCAAAACTGCATGCAAAGTGCTGCCATTACTGGACTGCAAGAGGTCAAACCCAGATCAGCTTCAGGAATGGAGAACGCTAATGAAAGTCTTACAACAGCAGGAATAAGCTCATTACTGCATGCGAAGCAAAGTTAAAAAACTAAAGTAGACAGAGTGTTTTTCTGTAACTGCTCAACTTTTAAAGAGAAAGTGGAATTGTTGCTTGTGAATCTTTTATAAAAACATTTGTTGGGTTAAAACTTCAGCTTACATTAACTTTCAATAGTAAATTTAAATAGTTACATTAAACAATATTCACTTTGTTGTCTTGTGAACGAGGTTGAATGATGGCCAACGTGCTCATGGCAAGGCAACATGAGTTAGCGCAAGGGCTGATAGCAGGTGCCAAATGCCAGGATGGAACATTCTATTTCTGAAGTTGTGCAGACATTTAACATCCTCAAACCACAGTGTCACATGTAGACTGGGAGTATAAATGGTTGCAGAAAGCAATATTAGCTACAGTAGACAGTGCAGAAATCACATCCACATTTAGTGAAGGAGACCCCACTGTATTTTTAGGTTCAGTGGTACATGTAATGTGGCAAAAGTAATGGGACATTATATTAGCTCCTGTCCTATGACTTTTGGCATGTCATTACAAATGCAGTAACTATTTTAATCACTGTCTTGTTGTAATTATTAGTTAAAGGAATTTCTTCTATTACAGTGAAAAAAAGTTTAATAAATCAAATTCTTTGGTCGCCTGCATAATTTGTATTCAATTTGTCACCACCATACAAAAAAAACATATTGTATGATAATATATGCTGTTTCTCAATGCTTAATATAATTTGATTCTGGCTGTTCTTCTTTATCTTGTGTCACAATCTTATGATGACTTGACCGATAAAAAAGCTTTAAAATGAATTCTACATTTGACTTCCATTAAAAGCTAAAAAAGAGTGTACCATCTCCTGAATAGCAATTACCTTTTCAGAGATATAAAGTATTTGTGGGACAGTGCCAATTGTCTCTGTGCTTTCTTTTTATAATGCATTGAATTCAATGTAGGATAAGTAAGTTTGTTTATTACTAAAATAATTAATTATTAGATCATTTGAACTTACCTTTGGAGGAATTAAATATTCAGTACATGTATCTGTTTTTGCAAATTAACTCTTTACATAATCAGTTTTTTTTTTCAGTTCAGAGGTGCTTTATTAGCATGAATGTGGTTACATACACTATTGTCAAAGCAATTAATAATACCAGTAAACAGACATTATAAAAAAATACTACTAATAATAACAAAAATAAAATACATAAATAAATCTACAGATTAGAGAGAAAAGTTTGAGTTAATGATAAAGAAAATAAATAAAAGTAGTAATAAAAGCATGTTAAAGTTAGGTTAATAGACGTGAAAGAGGTAATGTTCATATATTAATATCAATATAATAGTGCAGAACAGATATTACAGATATTAGTTAAGATATTAGTGATGTTCTTTATTAATCTGTTCTTTAAACTTGCAAAAAAACGTTGCCATTAATTTATAGTACAATTTTGTTTTATATATATAAGATCAGTCAGTATAGTAAACCTTTATATTTAGCCCATCACTAGAGACCTTCTCTCTTGGCAGTAACCTCAAAAAAAAGCTTTCCATGGCTGCTGATCAGTTCTGTGCAACAGTTAAGGTTATTTTAGCCCATTGCTGGCAAATTAATGTTTCATGTTTATTTTTGAAATATCTTGTTTGAACAGCCTGCTTCAGATCATAGCACAGTGTTTCAACAAGACTGAGCTCAAGAGCTCGTCGTTTTAAAATACAGAATTTTTGCTATTTGAGTCTCTCAACTGTTAAATTATTCATGTTTTTTATTTGGATGACTGCAGTGTATATACCCTCTACCAAGTGTCCATCATGTTTTGGATAAAGTTTAATGGTTGGCTTTGTTTTTATCTGTTCACTAAATATTGTTTCACTAGTACTAGTACTAGTAATATATTATATAGATGTATTGCACACAGAGTGATCTATTTTAAGTGTTTATTTCTTTTATAGTTGATGATTATGGCTTACAGCCAATAAAAACCCAAAATTCAGTGTCTCAGAAAATGTGAATATTATATAAGATCAGTTGGTACTTTTGGCAGTGCGGGCAGTGTGCAGAGTCCTGCTGGAAAATGAAATCCACAACTTCATAAAAGTTGTCAGTAGAGGGAACCATGAAGTGCTGTAAGATTTTCCAGGAAAACACTGCACTGACTTTGGATTGATATAACACAGTGTAACAACACCAGCAGATGACATGACCACTACTTTTTTAAAATAGCATTTTACATATATTCAACTCTTTCTGATTTAATAGTATTAGAAATTATATATTTAGAAAATATACACAAGTGTTTAAAAATCAGGTACAATCCATCCAACAATAGAAGAAATAATCCAATAGAACAAATAATTAACAAGCCATAATAATCATCAATAAAAAGTAATAAATGCTTAAAATAGTTCACTCTGTGTGTAATACATCTATATAATATATGAGTTTCACATTTTGAACTGAATTACTGAAATAAAGTAACTTTTCAATGATATTCAAATTTGTTGAGATACACTATTATATGTTGGCTGATGTGCTTAAGCATAGGGACTTATACAGATATTCCAAAAGTCATGGGACAAAAGTATGGATGTTGATCATGAAGTGTTAGCTTAGATGATTTGCATGTTAATGGAAAGGCGATGTAAAATTAAGCAAGGTGTGATAGCGGATGCCAGATGAAAGGTACACTCCCTTTCCATAGTTTTTCAGGCATGTAATTTTCCTCGATCCACAGTGTCACACGTGTACTGGGAATTTTTAGCGTCCATGTAACATGGGAAAAAGAAAAGCCGAAGAAAAGACCATCCTCCACAAACAGAGGTATTCTCTATGCAGGAATTAAACCTGCATCAGGAGTAAGCTCACCAAACCCTCACCACTAAATTTTATTGTACTTGCCAAGCTATGAAGCTATGCTATGAATCAATAAGATATTTATTACATTTTATATATGAAATAATTAGATATAATGCATGTGCAATGCGACATGCCATATGTCTTAGAACTAAGATGTAGAGGTTTCTAAAGGTGTCCTAGTGATAATCCATCTCACGCAGCTTGAATATTTTGTGGTAGAAATGTTGACAGCATGTCTAATAGCAATAAACACAGTTTTAGTCCATGACCATTTAAATACATCTGTGTCTTCAAAGCAAGATTTTGAGCTGGCAGCAGCATGTGGATGAGTATGTGGATGAGTATGTCCTGCTGTTGTGCATTTAGAAAAGACAGGTCTATTACCAATGTAATGTTAGACTGTCAAAGTGCCTGTATTGAAGACCATTGGTCTTCAGCACTGGTAACCACTCTAAAAAAACTATAAAATTATACACATTATTGACTAGATAACTGATGTCTGCATTTAAAATAAACAGCTACAGATCCTAAACTGCTGACCTGTTGATTCTTCACATTGTACATTTTTTTGTCTCTATGAAAAACAGGCGTTTTGCTGGTACGTGTTAGAGACTTGTGGTTTTAAATATTATTATGTGTAAGTAACCTAATTGAATTTGAATTATCCACTGGTTGGGTCCGTCCATATTACACCGGCAGAGAATTGTACTGTGCAAAGCATGCAACCAAAACCTTTTTTCAATCATAGAAACCATTTGTCTAATGAGAAATGGCAATAAAACATGATGCCTGTATGAAATTAGTCATTGTTTATTATTATGGTTTCGATAATGAGATCAGATTTTAAGGGCAATTTGTGCACACACAGAAATGCTCCAGCTCCATGTTGCAGACTCTATTATTAGCTCCGTCAGTAATGAACAGCCATGTTCTATTTATGAAAGCACGAGGCATTATACACTGAAAAGGTAATGTGTGGTCAGGTCTGAAATTAAACATGCGCTTGAAGTTAATGAAGAGCTCTCCAGACAGCAGCTGTGTTTTAAAGAACTCCCGCGCCACGGAGCGGACTCTGCCGTATGGCTAATGCATCTTCAGAGTGGCCATTACACAGCCATAAATCAATTAAGAACCTTTAACATTAATTATAGTTCATACAGGAAAACTCCTCCTGTAGCTTTCCGTTAAATGCCACTAGCGCCATGCCCACATATCCCATCATTCCCTGCTTCCTGGCATCAGCACATTCTCACTTAATGGGTTCCGAAAGACTGATATCCAGCGGATATACACCATTACACTCCATTACAGTACCGGCCCTCCACATGCATGTGTGTGTGTGTGTGTGTGTGTGTGTGTGTGTGTGCCAGCCTGCCATTTTCTCCCTCCAAATGAAAGAGAATCAACAAGCCTGTCTCAGTGCTGTCTTTGCCATTGGCTCTCAGCGGGAGAGGAGAGTCAGGTGTGAAACAGAAGAGAACAGTTAAAGCACAGGAAGATCAAATCACTGACAAACTTTATTCATAAACAGTTTATTTACTTATTTACCAAAACATGTACGCTATGTTGTGCAGGAATATCTTTCAGGGATTACTTAAAGCAACAGTCCACAAGTTTTGGGACGTTTAGGGATTTAGAGACCTCTCTGGTGTAATTGCACAGAGCATGTGGAAGAGTACTTTTAATGCAGGTCAAATTGTGAAATTCTGTCATTTTGACTCTATGCTGATCATGCACTGCATGTAGGGCATCAAATACCTGGGGGGGCACCATAAAATCAAAACAATGACATATTTAACATACAAATATGCATATGTAACATATACGTGTCTTGCCCAATATTAAAAACAAGTAGATATTCCCCCCCAAAAAAATATACCACAGAAAAAGCAGTTTGGAGAGCTTTTATTTTGAAAGAAGAATATCAGACAGCCGTCGCACTGTGTTAGTTGTGACTCTGGGTAAAGAGTATAGAAACATCTGGATCTTTCTTTCTCGTAATTAAGGCTTGTGTTGAGAATTAGTTCAAAACATATGGCATGAATTCACTTTTGGTCTCATGTTTAAGGAAATCCCAATCGCTAGAATCTAGTATTGTGTTAATGGATTCCTCATATAAGGCCAATAGGTATTCACTAAATATATATATATATATATATATATATATATATATATATATATATATATATATATATATATATATATATATATATATAAAATATATAAAATATTGTTTTGCAGATTTAAGCAGGTATGCATTTTACCAAACTAAAGACCTCTGGAATATAATCAAGAGGAAGATGGATGTTCACAAGCCATCAAACCAAGTTAATCTTCTTGAATTGCACCAGGAGTGGCATAAAGTTATCCAAAAGCATTGTGTAAGACTGGTGGAGGAGAAAATGCCAAGATGCATGAAAACTGTGAGTAAAAACCAGGGTTACTCCACCAAATATTGATTTCTGAATTTTTAAAACTTTATAAATATGAACTTGCTCTGCATCTTTTTTGTTATTTCAGACATTTCTCCTTTTCTGCAAATAAATGCTCTAAATGACAATATTTTTATTTGCAATTTGGGATAAATGTTGTCCGTAGTTTATAGAATAAAACATGTTCATGTTTAAAAATGTTCATTTTACTCAAACATATACCTATAAATAGCAAAATCAGAGAAACTGATTCAGAAACTGAAGTGGTCTACTAATTTTTTCCAGAGCTATTTTAGATGCTGCTGGGATTCTCATGCCAGGAAAATTCATTCAAATATATTGTCCCTTTGCAACTCAGCAATACAACTGATTTCAATTTAAAAGAAAATATATTAGGCACTGCTGCTTTAAATAGTCATGGTGTAAGTAAAATATGTGAATCCTAGAGGAACCTACTTTATTTACAGTAACCTCAATTACATGCTTTCTGTAGCTATTGATCTGTTCAGTGCAGCAGTCCTGCACCCTGAACTGCTTCAGTCTGTGTTTTTGACCAGGCTGCTTTAGATCATGACACACTGTTTCAGTGGAATTGAGCTCAGGACTTTGAAATGGCGATCTACCAACTGCAGAATTACTCCCGTTCTGGATCATTGTGGTGCTAAAAGTTAAAAAGAGTAGAACAAATCCCTGTGGATCTGTTCTTTGCACTTAAACCCACAATTTGTTTGAACTTAAATGGAGTCTGTTTTTAAGCAAAATTCCAAACATAGGTGAAGATTTGCAGCCACATATACACGGGTTGGACAATGAAACTGAAACACCTGTCATTTTAGTGTGGGAGGTTTCATGGCTAAATTGAAGCAGCCTGGTGGCCAATCTTCATTAATTGCACATTGCACCAGTAAAAGCAGAGTGTGAAGGCTCAATTATCAGGGCAAGAGCACAGTTTTGCTCAAAATATTGCAATGCACACAACATTGTGGGTGGCATACCAGAGTTCAAAAGAGGACAAATTGTTGGTGCACGTCTTGCTGGCGCATCTGTGACCAATTAAGCAAGTCTTTGTGATGCATCAAGAGCCACGGTATCCAGGGTAATGTCAGAATGGCAGAATGGCACCGGCTGCTACGCCTGGATAACTGTGAAAAAAGTGATTTACCAGGGCAAATTATGCTCCGTGTCACACAGTCTGAAGGGGGTTTGGACAAACTGCTACAATTTCTGGATCTTGGAAGGCTTTGGGGGAACAGAGGTGTGCTATTCATCCAAGGTAAGTGCTTTTTATCATGTTTTACTACACCAAAAGTAGATAAGGTAAATTGAGTGTTTTTTTCAAGGGTAACAAAACAGCTTGATTATTTGAAAAATTAAAAAAAAAAAAAAAAGAACTGAGTGGTACTGGGTGTATGGGTTTAGGGGCAAAGCAGCAGGGAGAGCTGATTAGGCTGAGTAGTGTGCCTCTGATAGCAGTAAGAGGCAGTTGGTTGGATATCACCAGGTGCAGTATGATTGATTTGCATATTGTGAGTGTTTGTGTACCAAAGTATGTTAAAAGTCTAGAAGTATTAGAAGTTATTTGCTAGAAACAACTCTTCTGTATGATTCTAGCAATGATGTGAACAATTTTTACATCTCTTTGTGCTGTGCCTCACTAAGAAAAAACAAACTAGGAAATCAAAGTATGGTTTCAGTGCTGAGCCAGAGAGAACCTACACCCGAAGACATAAATGCAAAAACAGTCAAATCCCAGCCCTCAGAGAACTTGGCCCAGGAGTTCAAAGATGAAAGCCCATCCAGAGCAGCCATGAAAAGGCAAAGAAAACATTAGCAGGGCTGAGACTGACGAGAAAGGTGAAACAGAAGGTTCAGTTTTAACTCAAAGCCATGGACAGGTATTACACAGCACGATTCTTCTTTATTGGTGGTCCTAGAACATTTATGAAGCAGGCCTTTAAGCAGACACTTCCTTCAAGGTCACAAGTCCTCAGAGACACTGAGAAGAGCTTACAGTCAGGTCTCTCAGTCGAGGTAATTTAGAAACGACAGCTTTTTCGAAATCCCACATTTTTTAGCTCCCAAAAAGAGGACATGTCCTGGAAAAACAGGACAATCTGGTCAACCTAGTTTTATATGAACCCCCTGAAGGGTGAAGGATCGAGTCAAAACAGTTGTCAACTTCAGCAACAGAAATTGCCTAGAAACCATTCTGAACTTATGCACTCTTTCAAATCAGCAAAAAAGAAAAGACTGTTTTTAATGTAAAGCCATACATTATTTAAATGTTATTTATTCTTAATATTTCACAACCGTAACATTGTACCTGTAGGGCTTTGGATTACAACATACTTCATATATCTGTAGAGTGACCATACATATTCACTTGACCTGTAAATTAATGGCATTTTAAGCTTTACCCAAAAAGCTTTTTTTCCACTCATTTATAGAATCAGTTCTACATTTGCCACATTGTTTTGAGGGCAGATTTTTTACAGCTTTAAACAGGAATCCTCATAAGTAAAGGATGTACATTTTTACCATTGGCCTGCTTTTCCACTTTATGCATTTAATTATTTATTTTTACTTATTTGTTTTACATACACAAGTCAAAATGAAAATACAGCAATTCAGGAAATACAGGATAGTAAACCTATTGATTCTCTAAGTTAAACCATTACATGTTTATTATATAACTTCATTGTCTTTATGTGAACCAAAATATATGGATAACCTATTCATCTGTTCAGGCAAAATATTATGGAGACATGTTTTGAGTTGATTTTCTTCTCAGCTACATTAGAGCCTAATGTAGAGTGTGCTAATCAGACCATCCACGCAAAGCATGACCCAATCCCAGCTTTTATTTATATCTCTTCCTGAAACAGAGCCTTTCTCTGCCACTGTATCTAAATATGGACATATGATTTAATGTGACCTAAAGGAGACATTTTATATACATGTACACAGACACAATCAAAAATATATTTTTTGTTAATCAATTGATGAGCTGTCCTGTGGCTTTGGAGTTTTACAACAGGAGAAGAGTAAAACCTGCAGGAAAAGAAAATTAGAAATAGAATCATTATAATATATGAATATTCTGTGTTTTTTATTATCCAGAACTGTGTTAACTAAGTCATCTAAGAAGGAAGAAAGAAAAATCATACTCATCTGTGGTTGGTCGCTGTAGTGAGAGCCATAGCCATGTCTTCATTTAATGGTGGGGAAACTATTGTGTTGGTTTGGGGGGACTTTTATTGACAGGTTTCCCTCCAAAATAGCAGGAGGTGACATCACAACACTTCCTCTTTGGTTTTCCTTGAGGCCTGTGACTTGATTATTATATATATATATTGTTAAGAAACAGTAAATATTAATTTTAAAGGTATTTTTTCAGCTGATCATACATAATGAAATTTAATCCAAAAACCTGAGTATGATTAGGAGAATGTAGTGTGATGTGAGTAATCTTGTGTTTGCTGACCCAAGTGTCTGAAACTAGTGAGTTGTTTTAGATATTGGACCTGAACTGTGTATGTGGGTGAGTGTGCAAAGGACAGTTAGGCTGACACCTCAAAACTGAATGTCCAGTATTTAGTATGTCATAAGTCAGCGCCTAAGCAGCAGAGATGAGGCCAGAGTAGAGGTAGACAACAGTAGTAATCAATACATCTTTTAACTCAATCAGGTAGAAACAGTTACTGAGGAACCGCTTAACTGACCTTTGCACAGTATGTATGGGTAGGGTTTTGGGGATATAAGGTCTTGCAATTGTAAGGATTATTGACCTTCTACTGAAACTCTGCGTGAATGGAAGGGGTTCCCAGAGCTCTGTTGTAATAAATGGCTAATTTGCTGAATATCTAAGTATCCTGTCTCTCTATCAACTCTACTTCGGGCTTCCATCTAAAGAATCAAGGGGAACGCACTGGAGCAGTTGAGGGTAGTGCTGATTTCCCAACAATATGTATTTATATATTTAATACTAATGCTTGTAAGTATTTGTATGGTGTATCTTTACACTTTTTTGGGGGGTGTCAACGAATAAATAAATAAATAAAAAATAATAATAATTAAAATAAAATAAAAGCCTGTAATTAATCATGGTTAATCAATATTTTTTTCCTTAAGACTAAGCTTTTTATAATGGTATTTAAATCTGAATAAAAGAGTCAGTGTTAGAAACATAGATTTGTATTATAGGTGTCAATCCCTTAAAACACATTGAATATTCAAATATTCTGTGACTAAATCATGGATAAAATCATGATTATTATTATTTTGTTTTTTACATTCTGGAACTTAACTGTTTTTTGGGGAAAGGGACAGTAATAATAGTGTAGTGTGTTTTGCACCTGGCAGACTAGATTTTTTTTTACTGTATTATAATATTTCAGGGTAGTTTTTGACACTTTTTGTTGGAATAGAGAAGAAAAATAGAAGGAGCAGGAAATGAGGTTGGAAGTACTTCATTATTTGTAAGTCGCATTGGGTAAAAGTGTCTGCTAAATTCAGTGTACTGTAGTCTAATGTAACTAGTCCACTAGAATATTAGTTTATTAGTTATGCAACTCTTACTTAGATCTCATGGTAAAAGTCATCCAGTTCCACGCAGACACACAAACTGACAAACCCAATGCTCTCTTCCTCTTCCTCCACTGCTTCTTTCCGGTACACACCAGGATTCCACAGATGGCCCTGTGTCAGCCATCAACAACAAAATCCATCAGAATAATGTGACATCAGTCTCACGCACACACACACTCCCAGACCATTGCTGCAGTGAACCATCTGTGAGCCAGAGTCTGATTTATTTATTCAGAGATAAGCATCACACACACACACACACACACACATACAGATACACACACATCCACACACATACAGATACACACACATACACACAAGTACAGATACACACATATACAGATACACACACACACACATTCACAGACTCTCCTCTCTTCACCTTAGTGAGCAACAAATGGGCTGGGAGTGAAGAACCCAGTCTTCTATCTTCATCTGAAGAACAACATCTCTGTCTCTTTCTCTGGCTTCCTCTGGATGGAGAGAGACTCAGAGATGTATTATCAGTATGTCTATCACGTGCTCTAGAGGCACTCAGGGCTGAAAGGATAACAGCTGTGGGCCAAGATGTACACAATACAGGGCCCGTGGCACTGGAGCTGAGAACCGCTGGGGCATTACACCCTTCAACTCCAAACCTTTCACCCCACAGTTCACAACCCATAAGTCATACACCAAGAATATCTACAGCATATAGAATAGCAGGGTCATCTTAGTAAATGTAAAAGAAAACCTCGGCAGTTTTAAAGACATCTGTGTGTACATCTGTAGCGAATGGTTAACTAAGACAGACAATTGTTTCAATGCATTTCCTCCAAAAGAAGAGAAAATCAGTTAAAATGCCTCTGCAGAAAGCAAAAAAAAAATCACCATTTCCTGCCGGCAAGATATCACATGCCAAGCCTGAGTTAGACTCTGGTTTAAATCTATAGAGATTCTGACCTAAATTCTTAGCTTTGAGAGCCATATGGGCTAACACCCCGTATGCCAAATGTAATACGTCAATTGGCCCAAACTGCATGAACCCCCATTGGCCCATTTTAATGATAAACAATTTGTGACTTCAGGATTGGTTGGTGTGGAAAGGTTCATCATAGGAATACTTCACTGCGCAGTTGCCGGTCTGTTACACCTATAATTTGCTGTAAAATATGTGATGAAAAGTACAGTAGTGGTGCTCAAAAAAGAAAAGCAAGTCAGCTAAAAGAAAATTGGGTATTTTACATCAAGATCGCGATTCACTCGTTAACTTTATTGCATGCATGTACATGTAAGAATGAGACAATAATCAGCCCATTTCTCCGATTATTATCACTAACAAAACTAAACGAAACACGGAAACTGAATTTTTGTTAACTAAAACTAATAGAAATGGTAATTTAAAAAAAAACAATAACTAACTGGAACTGAATTGAGAGTTTATAAAACTTACTAAAATGAACTGTAATTGCAGAAAGAATACCCTTAGTTTTCATGTTTGTTCATTTATTTAAAAGCCCTGTTTCCACTCCAGCAGTTTTACAGCGAGCGGCAACGTGCGGCACCTTGTGGATCCGTGGCGTTACTTCTTGTTTACAGTGCTGGGGCTAGTTGCGAAATAACAGCAGCAAAAACTGAGAAAGCTGCAACATTCTGTATGGGATTAGAATCTGAGCGCGATGGAGATAAAAGCACATGTCCTGTAGTGAAACAGGAGATACAGTATGTGGAATAAACACACATTTCTGCGTCCGTTTGAGAAGCAGCATAAGAGTGCTAACTGTGTAGCTCATACACCAGAACACCCAAAGCAGGAGAATAAAGTGATAATTCTTTCTCACACATGCTCTCACTCATACACACTCTAAAAAAACATATTTCAGACAGCTGCATACACTTTCTGATGTTATATATTTGAGGTACAGCATAGTTAGTTCTGCACTGATGTGGCAAAAAGCTGATCTGTATCTAGTGCTGGGTTGATAATTTTGGTCAAAATGAGTGAAACCTGTAGAGTTTATTGGGTTTCTAAATTTTTTTATGTGTTTCCCAGATGTGGTGTGTGTTTTATGTTCATGTGTGTCCTATTGGCTATTTTGAACAGCAGCATTACATATATTTTGCACTTGTGGACTGTTACAGTTTTTGTGGACAGTTGGTTGTTTCAAAGTAACTAAATCCTGCATCTCACAAATAACCCAAAGTACAAAAAAACTTAAACTAAGCACTAATAAAAAAAAAACTATCAAACCCACTCTAAAAACAAATTAAAACTAACTGAATTGAAGGAGAAAATGGAAATGAAATAAAATGAAACTATAATGAAAAGTTAAAAAACTATTACAACCTTGCCTGGTAGTATATTTTTTTACTGATGCTCTTTTCTGTCTGGTATTGAATAGATAGAATGTTTGGTGTGTGTAGAAGTTTTTGGCATGGGTGGACCCATTCAAAATGCACCTTAATCCACCACTGTGCATGTGCCAAAACCCAGGTTGTCGAGTATAATATGGTGATTGGCCCATTAAGCCTATTTCACATGACCAAGGTGTTCCATGAGTAAGACCATGCAGTTTGACCAAACTCTTCCCCCAGTTTTACAAAATTAGCCAACCAACACGACCAGCTTGACAACTAAAACTACACATATTGACGACTTGCATGTATAAAATCCAGTGCTCTAACCAGTGATTCACCACTGTCCATATACTGTAATTCCCCTCCCCATCAGAGGATTGACAGCCAGAGATACTTTCCAATATACTAACGAGGAAATGAGCAAAGGAGAGGAGGAAGTGTCTAATGAAATGATTCTGGTTATTATAATAAATTGTAAGATGATGAGGGTGAGGATCAACTGAAGGTCAAATGATGGCATGTCTCCTAACTGTCAACTCTAAGAGAGACATAGATATAAAAATATTGGGGTCAGAAGGAAGAGGAAGAGGTGTCAAGCCTACAAGTCCACATAAAAAAGATTGAAGAAAATACTAAATAAAATAAAAACAAATTAAACAAAACAAAAGCAAGAAACAAATTATTATCACCTACATACATTCTCTGTATATATGTTTTATATTTTAGATTCTTTAAAGTAGCACCTCTTGCTTAGATGACAGCTTTGCACATCTTGACTGGATCTGCTTTATGTTCAGGCTTTCAGTTAACAGCTGTGCTAAACTCGTCAAGAGTTTATTACTTTAATTATTTTTCTCTTAATGTGTTTCAGAGTATATACAGTGTTAAACAGGTATACAGTGAATAGCGCTATTTGAGTTATGGTTTAATCCATAATATGACAACTACTTGAATAAATAAAGAAACAAATGGTTGGTTAATTTGAAAGATTTTCTAGAACTTCGAAAGCATCCTCAAGTGCAGGCACAAAGACCATCAGAAATATTATGATGAAACTGACTTCCATCAGGACTGCCCCAGGAATAGAAGACTAAGAGTTATCTCTGTTACCAGCTTCACTTTTATTTCAAGTTCATTATGTGATTGCTTATGTGTTCCTTCATAGTCAGGGTGACTTTAGTATTCATTTACAATGTAGAAAAAAACTATATATACTATACCACCTTTTAGCATTAAAAATAACACATACCTAAAAACATACTAAATGTAATAACTTATGGCAGCTTTTTCTATTTTTCTATTTCTATTAAAATTAAGCTATATTCAAATACAACTTAAAAGCATTAGGTTGTGCTTTTGAGTGTTTTTCATATCTTCTTGGAGTTTAAGTAGATTTAAGTATGTGTTTTTTAAACAAAATTTTTATACCCTTGAAGTACAGGGGTTGGACAATGAAACTGAAACACCTGTCATTTTAGTGTGGGAGGTTTCATGGCTAAATTGGAGAAGCCTGGTGACCAATCTTAATTTTAAACATTAATTGCACATTGCACCAGTAAGAGCAGAGTGTGAAGGTTTAATTAGCAGGGTAAGAGCACAGTTTTGCTCAAAATATTGCAATGCACACAACATTATGGGTGACATATCAGAGTTCAAAAGAGGACAAATTGTTGGTGTACGTCTTGCTGGCGCATCTGTGACCAAGACAGCAAGTCTTTGTGATGTATCAAGAGCCACGGTATCCAGGGTAATGTCAGCATACCACCAAGATGGACCAACCACATCCAACAGGATTAACTGTGGACGCTGTAAGAGGAAGCTGTCTGAAAGGGATGTTTGGGTGCTAACCCGGATTGTATCCAAAAAAACACGGCTGCTCAAATCACGGCAGAATTCAATGTGCACCTCAACTCACCTGTATCCACCAGAACTGTCCATCGCCACAATAAATTATTGTGGTCTAAAATAATTGTAATAAAAATATTGTAAATGTACTACTGAAAAAATGCCACTGAAAAAAATAGACTAAAGTGCACTTTAATGTGAATACTTAATGTGAATGTTCATTGAGTATATTAAATAGAAAATGCACATTTAGTATTCTTTACCTAATTGAACATACTTTAAATTCTTTTAGGTATACTTCCTTTTCACAAAGGATGTCATGTATTACATTTCCAGAAGGGATGGATCAATGTGATCCAGGGACATCACTGCTCTTTCTAATGGTTAAATAACAGGAGAGTAAAAATGACCCTTTCATCCCCAAACATGTTGTTTACATCAAATGGGTAATGAGTATAGTTTTGAAAGGAAGATGTGTGAGATGTTTTTAATGCTTTAATGTGGAAACAGGAGGAGTTTGGCTGTGCTGTTTGAGTGTAGGGCCTTGCAGCGTTGTTCTTTATGTCACTCTCTGCTGATTCTTGCATTCGGCGCTGAGCTGATGAATTTCTGGAGGCGAACATGCTCCAGTGTCAGAACTTTCACTTTATAGCTCTGAAATCCCTGATTGCGGTTTTAAAGACCTATAGGATGCAGGTTCATTCTTTTAGCGTGTGTGCATATGTGTGTGTCACAGGAGAAGAGAGATAGACAGTATTCCCTGCAGTGGTTTCTTATCTGTAATTGTGCTCTCAGACAGAGACCCACTCAGAGTAATTAAACACCAAACATTGAATACTAATCAAAATTAATTAAACACACACACACACACATGCAGCTCAGTGTTCTCCTGGATGAATTAGCATCTTGACAAAACCGTTAACCCTCCTGTTAAAGAGTAGTATGGCGAAATGTACGGTGGCCGAGAAAGCCCAGTGCAGTGCAAATAGAAAAGCGCTGCAAAAGCACAAAACACATCCATCAAAATTACAACACAGGCGCTGCAAAAAGAAAAACGCGCTGCAAAAAGAAAAACGCGCAGCAAATAGAAAAACGCGCTGCAAATAGAACCACAACAAAACGGAAGTGAGTCACAACACAACGGAATTTTCCCGGGGGACCTTAAAAGATGCTGTACCAGCTGTATACAAAGGACAATAAGTGGCAAACAAGCTTCTGAAAAGTAAGTAATGTTTATTACCTGTGATTACCACGGTTGTGTGCATATTATTAAAAGTTCTGCTTCACAAAACGCCTTGTTTGCCACTTATTGTCCTTTGTACACATAGTGAAGTCCGAGACGTTACTGAAGACGCAGCTTAGCTGGTACAGTATCTTTTAAGGTCCCCCGGGAAAATTCCGTTGTGTTGTGACTCACTTCCGTTGTGTATTTGCAGCGCGTTTTTCTATTTGCAGCACGTTTTTCTATTTGCTGCGCCTGTGTTGTAATTTTGATGGATGTGTTTTGTGCTTTTGCAGCGCTTTTCAATTTGCACTGCGTTGGGCTTTCTCGGCCACCGTAGAAATGCATACATTACAGAGTCATCATTTTAAAAACAATTTCAGAGCACACAGGTTTGAGTGTACGTGAGCACGCATTAGTAACTAAGCAAGGTGAAATTGCCTTTCGTAACATCTCCAGCCGTCCCACTGACAGGCGGCGAGATGAGCTGTGCCCCAACCTATCAGGAATCGTACAGGTCAACACAGGTCACTGATTTCTGTATTACTGTATCCGATTAACCCTGCACCTCCATGCTGGTGGAAAGTCAAGTTTAGGATTTACGCACTATGACAGAAACAAAACAGGAAAAGTGTCAAAAAGGGAAAAAATATGAGTACATTTATAACACATAATTATGCAGAAATAAAGAGAATGCATTATGTTTCACAGGCACATTAAAGCTGCATAAAGTGTCCTTTTCAGTAGCCTGGTGGTCTCACTATTGGGACAGCCTAATGAGGCTTTGTGATGACATCATGCCCGAATTTTACATGATCACCAGAGCGAAGAAGCCTGCTGCTTTTACATTTCTGAACAGAAATACTGAATAAATAATTTGGTAACACTTTGTTTGGATGGTCCATTATTGATGCCTCATAGATGCTCAACTAATGTTAAACTGATTATCTATTAAATGTAACTGAACTCTTTGTTGAATGTAAATGATTCTTTACAGAGGCTACATAACCCTAAACCTAACACTACACCTGACCCTAACCTCAACCATGAATCAACCTCAAAACCTAACCCTAAACCAAACCTTAACCTTAAATCTAATCCTAAACCCAACCCTAACCTCAACCATCACTCAACCCTAAAACCAAACCCTTACCTTAAATATAACCCTAAATCTAACTCTACACCTAACCCTAACCTCAACCATCACTCAACCCTAAAACCAAACCTTTACTTTAAATCTAACCCTAAATCTAACTCTACACCTAACCCTAACCTCAACCATCACTCAACCCTAAAACCAAACCTTTACTTTAAATCTAACCCTAAATCTAACTCTACACCTAACCCTAAACTCAACCATGAATCAACCCTAAAACCAAACCTTTACTTTAAATCTAACCCTAAACAAAACCTTAACTTTAACCTTAAATCTAACCCTACAATGTTAAGATTAGTATTTGAGTTAAAGTTGGGTGTAGGGTCGCATTCAACAGTGAATTATTTACTTTCACATCAGAGTTCAGTTGCATTTAATAGACATGCAGTTGAAAGTTAGTTGAGTATCTATGAGGCTTTTATAAAAGACCATCCAAATAAAGTAATGCCAAGAAATTTTAAACATTTTGAAACTCTGCTCCAAAGGTTTTGTTTGGAGTTTTAGTTTTTATTGCATTATGCTTATCTTACTTTGAATAAAGTTATGAACAGATATGTTCATTCTGAATGATGGAAAAGACAAAGTAAGATACGTATCCAGAAAACTCTGTGGTTTGACAGTATATGAATGTGGAATCACTATTTGGCAAACAACAGGCTACTGACATGAAATCACAATCACAATGTCTAAATTAAAAAATTGTTCTGACATTTGTTCTGAGCCTTTATTTGTTGTGGTTTGCACACTAGATAACAAGGTCAGCGACACAATGTCACAAATTAAACAATGTGCAATGAGTGTGTCTGCTCTCCAAAAACAAATTCTGAAAAGATCAATTCATCATGTCTAATTCTGTGAATTTATTGGCTTGTTGAAAAGCAAAACTATGATTTTTGGTGTACTCATGTAAACTCACTTTCATATAATCTGCTTACCCAAGTTCATATATCATATATATGTATATATATATATATATATGTGTGTGTATGTGTGTGTGTGTGTGTTGTTGAGATTACTGACAAATTCTGATGTTCTGCAGTAATCAGATTGTAAAATGATTGTAAAACTGCTAATTTTTTCAAGAATTATTTGATTAAATCTGACATTTGAGCAGATTTTCTCCTACTGACCGAGAAGACAGTCCCATTTAATTAAACTGACCATGTTTTCCTGTCATCAGGAAGGCATTTTGTCCTGTCCTCACAAAGAACTATAAACTTCACACACACACACACATAGAAAGAAAATCTGTGAACAGGAAAAAGGCCAGGACAGAACGGATGAGAGAAAAAAAGAGCAGGATCACATTAGCATAACCTGAAGATGTCCTGGAACACCATTACTGCTCACATTACACCAGAGTCCTGCGTGTCCTTAGGCCCTTCGGCTGAAACTCCTCCTAATGTCCCCATTACTCCTGCCCTCCAATGGCAAAACGACAGATATGTGAATTCCTAATCACAGCCAATTCAAACAGAACACTGAAGCTGCTACACTGTATTAATGCATACATTACAACATTACAGCTTACTCACACATCTGCTTTATTCCTGTCAAAACTCATCTTTTAATCCCAGCACCTTTCCATCTGCACATTAGTGTCTGACAGAACATTTAGTTACAAAGGTGTAAAGAAAACACTTTATGATAGGAGATAGTTGTGACTGTATTTGTGATAGCTGCTATTATCCTTTGGGCTTTGGTATAATTATAATACAAGCAAATGCATAAATACTTTATCTAAAAGTCATTGTTTAATAATTATATATCAAAAACAGCTTAAACTAATAAACACCCCCAATAATGGGATCTTACATTATTAGGGGCATTCATTAGTTTAAGCTGTTTTTGATATATAGTTATTAAATACGTGACTTTGATTGGATGCAGAAACATCAGCTGTATGTGGTTTTACATTTCTGTTTCAACCCTGCTATTTTTTTTCTCAGAATGAAACCCATTTATTTTATTTTTATGAAAGAGTGATGGGTAAAGAATTATCATCTCTGCATTAATTTGGCTGGTTTACAGCACTGTGGTGGCTCACTGGAGCATATGCTAACATAGCCTAGCTTAGAACTATAATACAAAACAAGTGTAATCTTTTTTTTGTTGTATTTTTTTCCTCAGGTGTAACTGAATAGTGTTGCTGTCCTCATGGCATTTGGTTAATGTGATGGTTTTGTATGGTTAGCTGCTAGAAAAGACTGAAACAGTTTAACTGTGTTAGCTTTTAGCCTAGATCCAGCTTGCATGTTAGCCTAGCACATTTGCTAGCATTAGCTTTAAAGCGTATAGCATTTTTTTCGCTGTTCTTAGCTGAATTTGACACTTTTCTGTCACTTCTATGTTACAATCTCTTCTTATTTAACAAAGTTAAGTTACAGAATTAATATTTTCACCAAAGTTTGGGCATTTCTCAAAACAGTTTGTACAAACAGCACCACATAATGGATAGGAGTGATGTGGGGAAAGAGCGCCATCTACCCACCCAGAGGGAGCAGGGCCAATTTTGCTCCCTCTAACGCCGGCAGCTTGATGGCAAAGCTGCATGAGCTGGGGTTCGAACCGGCGACCTCCTGCTCATGGTGGCAGCGCTTTGGACCGCTGGACCACTCGGCGCCCCAATTACTGTTATTTCTAAACTAAAAAGTTGCTATCACATTTGTAAATACTAATGAACACATTGGCAACATGAACTGCAATTGATAAATATTTGCCCAGTTTAAAATTCCTATTTACTAGCGATTTAATAATGTTCAAAATCTGATGAGCGAATAATTTGCTAACATTTTTAATATGAATATCCATGCTGATAAATAATTGTCGTGTGAGTATTTGATAATATTCAAATTCTGATGAACTACTGCTTTGTTAACTTTGTTAACTAATCATTAGTTAAAAATATATTATTGAAAGTTATTATAAAGTGTTACAGAATTGTTTTTGTGTAAACACTTTGTTGTGTTTTTTTTTTTTTTTGTAACTGGAAATGGTGTGCCGTCTTGGCCAGGTCTCCCTCGAAAAAGAGATTTTGATCTCAGGGGACTTCCTGTTTAAATAAAGGTTAATAAAATACATGTCAAATGTATGTTTCTAAAATCACAGCACAGATCACATACTGAACTGTATATCATTATACACTGATTAAGCATAACAATATGACCTCCTGCTTTTTTCTACATAAATTATCTAGTTTTTTAGCTCCACTGAGCACATAGGAGCTCTTTGGTTTTGCTCATCAATATTTAAAGGAAAAAAGAAAATACAAATGTATATAAAATATAAATATTTGTATATTATTATTAAAATATATTTGCATTACAGACTCTGACAACTAGTTTAACTAATTTGAATGTTTGGAGGTATGCAGTGATCTGTACATATGTAACATATAATAAATTGTGATTTGCATGACAGAAGCAATTGATAATTTGGGATAATATTTATTAAATAAATAAGAAATAGCTTCTGTGATGTGCACAAGTCACTAGATGATATACACACCGAACAAATGGTTTTGAGAAGTTTATTTCTGATGTGAGAAATGTTCTAAAGCGACAGAGAAAAACTGTAAATGCAGTGTTGCAAATTTCATATTTATACAGAAATTTAGTCACATGATATTGTTTTTTTTTTGTTTGTTTTTTTAGTTTGTAATTTTGTTCAAATTGTAATTTAATGTGTCTGCACACTTCTGGATGTGAAGTAGCCTCCAGTAAGTTGGTAGCTATAAGCCTTATTTGAAATCTTGGACTACCCACTTGAAGAGCTGTGATGTTTTAGTGATAGGAAATGTGGATGAGTAGAAGAAAGATAACATGCAGGATGAAACATTAAGCAGTGAGATGTAGACATGAGAGCTACAAGAGGAAGAACACAGTTTTTCAGGGTGTTCCTCAGGAGGTCCACTACAGATTACATTCAAATGTATATGAACTCTAACTGCTTTTAATTGCTGGTGTTGCTATACACCTGGACATACATCTCTGAAAGAAATTAAGAGACCACTTAAAATTTATGAGTTTCTTTGATTTTACCAAATTGAAAAACTCTGGAATATAATCAAGAGGAAGATGGATGATCACAGCCATCAAACCTGAAGCTGAACTGCTTGAATTTTTTGCACCAGGAGTGGCATAAAGTTATCCAAAAGCAGTGTGTAAGACTGGTGGAGGATAACATGCCAATATGCATGAAAACTGTGATAAAAACCAGGGTCCACCAAATATTGATTTCTGAACTCTTAAAACTTTATGAATATGAACTTGTTAAATTATTATTGAACTATTAAACTAGTAAATTACAGTCAAAACTTAAATAACATGTACAAATGAGAGCTGCATTTTTAAAAAATCTGTAAAAGTACTATTACTTCTGTTTTTTAAATGTAGTGTTATAAATTGGCTGTATTAATTCATGCCTGAGGCTAGTGTATAAAGTAATGAAATGAAATTGATCTACTCTTACAGCACCCAAAGGACACACCCTTATGTGCTCTATTTAGTGAATAATTAAGTTCTTTGAACTTTCACTCTAGATTAGGATTTAGAATGAGATTAGGATTAGGATTTTTGACCTTTTCCACCTCAATCAAGGCCTCAATTTGCATAACTAGACCACTTGACAGCCCAGAGGAACTAAAACCTGTTCTTCTTTAAATGCGTGTTTTCTTTTATTCTTTTTTTTTAACGCAGATACAGACAACTTGTCTGTGTATTTCGGAACGGATAGAACATCATTTAATAGTTTAGCAAAAAAAAAACGGTAACACTTTACATGGATGGTCCATTTTATGGCCTTGTTGATGCTCAACTGAAATTCAACTAACACTGAATTGAATGTCCATTAAATTTAACTTAACCATATGTTGAATGTAAATGATTCAAAATAGAACCTAACCGTACACCTAACCCTAACCTTAACCCTTAATCAAACTTAAAATCTAACCCTAAATCCAATCCTAAAATATTAAGATAAGCGTTTGGGTTAGAGTTGAATGTAGGGTTATATTCAATAGACAATCATTTACTTTCACCTTTTAGTTCATTTGCATTTAATAGACATGTAGTTGAATGTTAGTTGCATGTCAGTTGAGCATCAAAGAGGCCATCAAATGGACCGTCCAAGTAAAGTGTTACCAAAAAACAACCTCAGTGGTTGAGAAACCCTGACCTAGATGTCCTTGATTTATTTATTTATTTATTTTTTTTTTTTGTACCTTCATAGGCTTTTTTTTGTCAGCATTCCAAAATAAGGTTCCCGGTGCTATTTGTTTTATTGCAATGCATTATTACAGCTAGATCTCCTTGTACAGTGCACATATCTAAGAGCTGCACAGACACCAGTTTTCCAGTAAATTATCTCTGTATCTAAGAGACAATGCAATGAACAAAGTAATGGATCAGCCCTTCCATTTGTGGACCTGAGAAAAATACAGTTCTTCCAGCAAATCAAATGATCACAAAAGATGTGATCAAATGGGATTTACTGCCTTCTTGCTTTGAGAATTGGAGCGTGCATCCAGCGCGACTCGTTCAGCTCAGTTCCGCTGGGAAATTGTAGTGAATGCATCAATATAGGACTCATGATGGCTGGATTTGTCAAGACTAGTAATCAACATGTCACGTCACTGTCACCATCTGCTACAAAAGGAGGCGAGTAGTATTTGATGTAGGGAAAAAAAGAATGTCTATGAAACAACACTCCTAGCCTGGAAAGTACATTGTCACTCTGCACTTGGCATGCAGCTCTTGACAGTTTGGCAGGTAGGACATCTTAAAAGAGCAGAGAATCAGAGATAGCCTATGCAAATATTCCTGAGCAGGTGAAATGAGGAGGGTTGCACAAATTCAATTTCAGTTCTTTTATGCGTTTATGGCTAAGAGCTTCATCCAGACTGTAGTTTAGAAAACGCACACTCTGGAATCGAGGACGGCCAGGCATTCGCCGGTTGCGAGTGCTACACACAAAGGCAGACAGGAAAAAAGAATGAATCATGCTGTGACAATGCAGAATATTTGATTTGACAGAAAAAGAAAAGATAAAAGAATGTAATTGGCATGTTTTTAAACATACTGCCCTGCTCTATATGAGCTCACTCCACAGCCAGGGCTTTGTTTGTCCATGCGACTCTGCCACCAGGTCACTGAGACTAATGAGGACCAAATTATTGCAGATGCTGAACTGACATGTGTTTTAATGTCGCTTGATTGCTCGAGGACTGTTTTGAAAACGCACTGCGGAATAACAATCACATGCCCAAAGAGCAACACAGGCTTTAGCAGGCCAGCATAATAGTTTTACATTAATGAAAGGGGTCTTCTGTCACAGAGATCTTATTCCTGAGCTTTCTTCTGGCCTTTCAAATACCAATTACTCAGAACAAAGCCCAAAGACATTAAATTTAACTCTTAATTCCGTATAACCCTCAGGACAAAAAAAAAAAAAAAATACAACATCTCTTGAAAGCCACATGTTCCCAAGCCGAGCTCGTCTGGACGAGAGCGTAGAGGGAGGATCTGAAAGCCAAGGCATTTCATTTCTCTTCCGTCTGCTCCAAGGATGTTACCGAATGCTCCATTGGTTTAACAGTTCTGTGAAGCCCTTAGTGGTTCGTATTGATAAAAACAGAGAGAGGAGGCATTCAAAGCCACCCACTGTCACCAGAAGGACACTAAAGGAGACATAAGTGAGCATTTCTCAAATTAATTTCCGCGTTTGAAGTTAAGCTTTAGACCCAAACTGTCAGTTCAAACCTCAAACACACACAGACACACACACACACACAGTTCACACAGTGTCCAATTTTTTTGTTGCTCCATTTGTTCTAGGAAATGCGCTCTTTCTTTATTCCAAGAAAAAGGAGAGAAAGACATCAATTAAAAAAAAGTGTCTGGACAATTCCAAATAAGAAAAAAAAAGAAAAAAGACATAAAAGAACTGTTTGGTCAGTTATAATTTCTTTACTTTCAGAGAAAATGCAAGAACTTGCTGGGCTGTATGTGACGATGTTCAATTGTTTACTTAGAAAAAGAGAAGGAAAACAAGGAGAGGACAAACTGGAAGAAAAAGAAAGATAGCTAGTACACTTTATTTTCAGATTTTCTACAGACCAAAATAAAAAAAAAAAGAAAAGAAAAGAAAAACATACCCCAGGACATTCCAAAATTACAGGGGACAGGAGCAAGTTGGGGGTAGTATTTAGGTAAAGAAAATAATATGTGGCATTACACTTACAAGTGCTAGTAGAAATGCAATGTACTGAAATGGTTTGGACTTTTCTTGGCTCAAAAGCATCTGGGATCGACCATCACACAATGAATTTGCGTAATGTAGATAGAAAGAATCAGTATTCCAAATCTGTTTTTGGAACAAATGGACGCCATTAGCATTGGAAACACAGAGAAAAATAATAATCCAGACTATCACAAGCAACAAGTCCATAATCCACGGTCTATCATGATGTTGGGTTGTGTCAGTACACTTCTGTGACACTGTGGCAGCAATTAATGTTGTTAAAAACAGTACAGTGAGATCTTAGAGAAACATATATTTTACAACAAGACAATGCAAATCCACATCCTGAAGAAGAAGAGGGTACGGGTACTGGACTGGCCTGACAGCTGTCCAGATCTGTCCCCAATAGATAATGGGCCCTATCATTACACTCTGCGCAAGGTGCGTCACAATGCTCTTTGCTACCTGACACCCCATCAACAGTCTATTTTCACGCCTTGCACCCACGCCACCAAAATAGCGTCTTATTATATATCTACACTAATAAGTGTGGTGGTCTGGAAGTGAGGTGTGTTCAGGTACATTTTTTGCCTGTTGCTATTTTGGCAGCAGAAAATACAGGTGCTCCACTGACTAAAATGAACCAAGGCAACAGTCAATCGTCAGAGTTAATTCCTATATGTGCACCCAGCGCGAGTACATCCACACTTGTTACACACACACACACACAGGTACGCTGCAAAGTGCAAACCTGACTTTTAACTCAACAATAAACAGAATAAAGAATAAAATAACATTGCCGTTCCTGGAAAAAAGCTGCTGGTGTATCTTCACAGCGTGAATGTGCAGGTCAGTATCCTCTGCTGAGAAACACAAAGCGCCGCTGTTAAGATACGAACACGCCAAAGTCAGAGCGCACCTGCCTCTTAGAGGGAATGACAACTGGCACACTGATTGGTTTATTTCATGTTACCCCCAAAACACACCCTTGATTATTTAAGAGATTTAGTACATGCCTTTTGCATGTTTCTAAATCTATATCTATATATATATATATATATATATATATATATATATATATATATATATATATATATATATATATATATATATATATATATATATATATACATATAAATATAAGATTTGCACATCTCAAGAAGTCGTTGCAGAAAGAATGAGACAAAATAACACCTGAAACACTTTATCACTTGTTATACTTGGTGACAAAAACATCTTTTAAGAGTGGCAACATATTAAAAAGTGGTAAATACTTTACTGTACAAGCATTAGTATGGCATGTGTTGTACAGGCCTGAATTGCCTGTATATGTATATTAACAAATAAAATGAAGCTGAACAGACAAACATGACATCTTTGGGTTCATACTGTCTGCAACGTGATAAAAGTTACATTAAATGTAATGTTCTGATATGGGGCTGTATGTGTTTGAGCAGAAATGGAAATGTAGATGGTTTACAAGCATTCCTTAGCTAAACAAGAGTGGTAGGCAATTTAATATCCAAATGAAAAAAATAATAAAATACACTGAAGTAGAAAATGAGCACACATTAAAACCCAATTTAAATGTGATTACTGTGGGCATTTATTAGAGCCTGGGAAAAATATATACTCCCTGATTTAGTACAGAATCATCAGTCGGCTGAATAACAGATTTCACAGCTGAAGCCGATCCAAATAGGCAGAGAAATTTTCCTTATGATTTCTGCAATAATTGTGTTTGTGGTTTGCTACCTTATGATTGCAACCAGGAGCGTTTTCAAATGACTTCCTCTGAAGTAATCAGCTGTGTTTTAAGTATTAATATGACCCTCAATCTGAGGCTTTGTCTCATTTCGCTCGAGGAACTATGAGAACTCCACTACTCGTAATAGCTCAGAAAAAGATGACTTAATATGCTAATGCTCTGAGCACATTTATGCAAATATTTGCACATGTGCGGGAGATAAACAGGGCTATGGAGAGATTATGGGATATAGGAAATGTCTTAAACCCTTAAGCAACTCACATTTCCTAGGTAAAGGGCATCTTCTCCATCTAGCCTGTGAACGTGTTGGTGACTAATTCATATAAACTGTTCATGCAGACAAACTGGGACAAATGGCCAGTATCAAACTGCTCTTACTTATACTGTAGCTATTAATTCAACCAGCCAGCCGGTTACAGTGGGTTCTGGAGCCTACGTACAGGGCAGGAACAGGGCCCCCGTCTATGGCAGCGCAATGTTAAGTTTGTAGGTTTTCAAAAAACTGGTTTTGCTAACATGTAAAGAAATTGAATTCAATTCGAAGTCATACTTGCAAATTTTCCTTTGGAACAAAGAAGAGCACAAGTAGATAAAGGTTTTTTAGTGGTGTCAATCAATTAAAAAGGTTAATCAGATTAATGCAAACATCTTTCTGGGATTAATCAAGATTAATTGCAATTGTAATTCTGTTTAAGACTGAAGCTTTTAATAGTGAATCTTTAACTGTAAATAAAATAAGGAATGTTAGATTGGCGTTTTTAGACCAGCACTATTTGGTCCGGTTAAAACGAACTCTGGTCCATTTGTAACTTTAGTGTGGTTTAATTGAGCTGGTGTGAAAACAGTAATCGCACTCGGGTGCGAATCAAAAGAACCGGGCTGAGACCACCTAGAGGAGGTCCCAAACGAACTCTGGAGCGGTTTACTTTGGTGAGAACGTAATCCGGTCACGGTCCGACCCAGCTATTAAATATAGTCCATTTATTTGAGCTAAACTGCTGATAAGGCGCAACTTAAACTGATTCATTAGCCAGATAACGCTAATTACCACAGCTATGAACAAACGCTGTGTCCATGCACGCACGGCCTGTGCTGCGATCACTGCTCACAGCCGCGTTTACTACTTATACATCTGCGCTGCACGTCCAAACACTGTATTTAAAAGCGTAGCGTTTTAGCGTTCAGTGTTAAAGCAGAGATATACACGCTGGAACACAAAATCTTCTTGCTATTTTTTTTTTCATATATTTATATTTACTCCCATGCCAGACAGCTCTGACCAATCAGAGGACACAGCCTGCTCGCGTGGTTTAATGGTGCGTATTTTGGTGCATTTAGGTTTATGCCTGTGTGAAACCAAACCAAACAAAGGGAGTAAACGCTCCAGGTAAACAAACTCATCAACTGATTCCGACCAGAGAAACAAACTACAGGTGTAAATACGCCCTTAGTGGTATTAATCACAACAAAATTATGCAATTACTCATGATTAAAATCCTGTTTAAAAGGTTGCAATTCTGGTGCTTTCCTGTATTTTTGAAAGGGGACTGTAGAGGATGTGCCTTAAAAAAGGGAAAAAATTGTTTCCCTTTATTAAAACATATCAGTGCAGTTTTGGTGCTTTTTAAACTGTAATCTTTTAATGCGCTGAGTAAAAGTTTAACAGAGAGCTTTAGCATCGAACATGAGGAAGCTTTACCTCAGCAACTTTAATGGAGAAAGGTAACGCTAGTGTAGTGCAACTGGTCAACTTATCCTTGTTTCAGCTTCAACAACAGATAAATAAGTGGATTAAAACAGGTGGAAGAGAGAAGGCACTGAATCAACAGGAACAGCAACAGCAGCAGCTGTATGTCTGCGATTGTAAAGAGAAAGAAGAGAGAAAAGAACATAGGAGGGGTAGTGAGTGTTAGTCAGGAGATTTAATCCATATTTCAGCATAAAAAGAAGTGATCCAACTTCTGAACTCAGCAGAAACGCAATGTTTACTTTCGCTAATACATCACCAGGCTCTAAAAAAAACAAAAAGGAGTGAATTATACGAAAAAAGTTGGAGCCAAAATCTGTTAAATTATTCATTTTGGGTTCAAACATGTTACATGTTAAAAGTTTCCAGATTAAATGCATGCGTTAATGCATTAACAATACTCATTATTTTCAGGTTCTGACTTGTAAACTTTCAATGGAAGTCAATGTAAAAAGAGTTTATTTCAGGCCATTTTGAAGAGTTTCTATTGGTCCGATCATCAAGAAATTGGCACAGTGTAAGGGACAGTTTGTCTGTTCAAATTATGTAGTAAACTAAAAATCGACAAGGAGATGTACACATGTAAATGTATGCAAATCTTCTATGTTTTCCAAAATAGCATATTTTAACCACAACTGTTTAACTCTTAAACACAATCAGCTCTTCAGTGTCCAAAATGAAGCCTTTACAGAAGTGACCCCAACTTACCAAGTCAACAACTGTCCCTGCCAATCAGTGCTCAGTCACATGGGCTCTTATCTGTTCTAGTTATTTAGATGAGCGAATGACAGGCAGAAGAGAATGACAGGCTGTCAATTACTGCCAGGAGTTCCACTGAAACTCTCTGTTCATCTATTCTGAAGGTCCAACACTGCCCCCTAATGGACAGTGAGGCAGACACGCCGCATGTTCAGCTTGATGCACACAGACAGACACAAAGTGTTGATCATCCCATTTATTAGATTCTGAAGTAACACAGCCTTACTATTTGATATGAAGTGTTACCCTGGTAACTGTGCTTCAAAGGGAGGTTCTCCAGAGCTCAGAAGACCACAACACAGTGCCACCCACTGGCTCCTCGAACAACAACACATCAGACTGCAGGATCAGAGACTAACAGGTGATTTCCACTGCACACTGAGACAAACACACACATATATATACACGTTTATATATATATATATATATATATATATATATATATATATATATATATATATATACACACAGCATACACAACACTCTGCTTATTTCACGCCTGAACGTGCCACAAACACCCGCTCTGAATGTAACAACGTATTTTTAGAATATCAGAAGATCTCTGTTCTGTATTTTCACTTAAGGCTTCTGTTATTATCTAACACTTGTCCAAACGAAAAACAACACGCTTTAGAATTTGCTTCAAAAACCTTCAACCACAGCCCTTCAAACAGTTCTGAAGACCATTTGGGCATAGATAGTTCTTTGAGGTGCAATCTTTCAAACACTTTCTTTCAGTCTTCAAAAGGAATTTTTCAGATTCTTTTTTTCGGATATTCTGGACGGAACTGTCTCTCTTCATTCGCGTCTTGTAAAACATCACAAGCCAGTTTTGAAGTCGCTCTGCAAAACACCTGATTTATTCTGCCCACTGTACCGGTGATATAGCTCTGATCCAGGTGTCTCATTTGCTCATGTAGCTGGACAGCTCTTTGTCCAAGTTTTGAGCAAAGCGGTTGTTGAGGAAGAGGAGCTGTCCGTGAGGAAGGAGTCTCTGGAGCATTGCATCTACCCGGTCACTTTTTAGCAGCACCTGAGGAGGACAGCTTCGTTAGCAAAGGAGAAATGAGGAGGCAGAAGGCCTTTCATTAAAAAAAGTTCATATACACACACAAACACACACACACACACAAAAATATTTATGGAAAACATTAAGAGATCACTTCAGTTTCTGAATCAGTTTCTCTAATTTTGCTATTTATAGGTATATGTTTGAGTAAAATGAACATTGTTGTTTTATTCTATAAACATTTCTCCCAAATTGCAAAAAAATATTGTCATTTAGAGCATTTATTTGCAGAAAATGAGAAATGGCTGAAATAACAAATAAGATGCAGAGCTTTCAGACCTCAAATAATGCAAAGAAAACAAGTTCATATTCATAAAGTTTTAAGAGTTCTGAAATCAATATTTGGTGGAATAACCTCATGGGTAAGTAAAAGTCCATTAGCATGGGATCATGGAACCAGTATCAGCATCCCTAGTTTAGCCAGAGAATATATACACACAATACAAATACCCAAAATAATAGTAAACAGTGTTTGCAAAAAAAATAGGCTTAGCAGTAATTTTTGCTGAAATATCGCTTTAATATGAGCCTAAATCAGCTGTCAAAGATTAAGCCTGCTGCACCAGAGATCTGTCAGATTTTAGACTGACTCTAAAAGTCCATTTTACTGCAGTTCAGCTCCCACTGCCCTGTTAAGTAAGACGTTTCTACTGAGAGCAGTATTAACATGAGGAGAATATCTGAGGTCAGTTGAATGCGGTCAGGCCCTGTGTTATTTGCACTCCTTAAGGCCAGTTTCCCAAGACAGCTCATACACCTAAACAACATTAATATTCTGGTAGCTGCTGCTTCCAACACCACACACACATACATACGCTGACTCACACCTACCTCACTGCCAGTTCCCAGCAGGCGCAGCTCCTCCAGGCAGTGGCGGGTGAGGTTACGCAGGGTTCCTTCCGCCAGCAGCAGGTTCTCATGTGGCTGGCACACCATAGTGAAGGCCATAGCCTGCACCCCCAGCCACAGCGCAACGCTCGGCCCTGCAAACGGCTCCCCGCGGCCCAAAGACAACACACCGCACTCTGCCTCACCCAGGGCCACGGCCTCCTCACCCAGCACAGCCTCCACACACACGCTGCCTGACGCCTCTCGGCTCAGACACACCGCACTTCTCACTTGCCTGAGGGACAGAAAAGGGGAAAAGTGGAAGGTGGGGGGAAGGCAGGAAATAAAGTTTTAAAACAATCCGCAAAAAATGAACACAATTATTATGAGCTCTGAGAAAAGATTTTTTTATTATAATGCTTTAGGGCCATTGCACAGCAACAATGGAAGGATAAAGGTAAGTAGGGATGAGAGAAAGGTAAGGAGAAAGGAGAAACGTAAAGATGTAGAAGAGAAAGGTAAAGAGGAAGGAGAGAGAGATGCAAAGAGGGAGGAGAGAGCAGAATAGAGGGACGGGGTATAGAGGAAGGAGAAAAAGGCAAAGAGTAAGAGAGTTATAGAGGGAGGAAAGAAAAGTAAAGAGGGAGAAGAGAGAGATTTATAGAGGGAGGAGAGGTATATCGTGAAAAGAAAAAGGTAAAGAGGGACGAGAGGGCGGTACAGAGGAAGGGAGGTATAGCGGGAGGAGAAAAAAGGCAAAGAGGGAGGCAGTTACAAAGGGAAGAGAATAAGGTAAAGAGGGAAGAGGTTTATAAAGAGAAGAGAGAGGGAGAGAGAGAGAGAGAGAGAGAGAAGTATAGAGGGAGAAGAGAATGAGAGATATGAGAGAGCAAGAGAAAGGAAAAGGGGTTTAGAGGAGAAAGAGGGAGGTATAGAGAGGAGAGAGCAGAGAAAAGGAGAAAGAGATATGTAAAGAGGGAGGAGAGAGGTATAGAGGAAGGAGAGAAAGGTATAGGGGGAGGAGAGAAAGGTATAGGGGGAGAGAGAGAGAGAAAGAGAGCCAAAGAGGGAGGAGAAAGAGGTACAGAGAGAGGGGGCCAAGGAAAGGGATAAAAGAGGGTTTGAGAGAGGGAGAGGGAGAGAGAGAGAGAGAGAGAGAGAGAGAGAGGGGGGGGGTGACGACGGGTAAAGAGGTAGGAGAGAAAGTGAGTGCTATGACAGAGCAAGAAAGGGGGAGGGGAGAGAGAGGAAGGTAGTCGAAATGGACGAAAGCGATGGACTTACAGACATGAGGCACAGATCAGCCAAAGAACAGAAATAATAATAGTGATCACCTCGCCACCACCCCCAGTCTCTCTTTTCGAGCCAGTCTCCTCTTCTCCGGTTCCAGCTCTCCGCTCAGCTCCTCATCCTCCTCCTCCACTCCGAAAACCCGAGAGTACAGAACCCGACTCTCACAGGGGGACAGAGCGCCCACAGTGTGGATCAGAAAACACACCACCATCACTGAGTCTATACACACACACACAGACAAAGTTAAACAAACAGAAAAGAGAGAGAGAGCGATACAGAGGCTCAGAGAGCAGCTACACAGCGCTAACTGTAAATATGTTCCAGAGAGACTCAGAAGTAGCGTTAACTTATTAAACAAAAGCACGAGCTATAACTGCAGCTTAATGACAAATATAAGCATCACCTTTTCTCACACAATAACGTGTTTATAACCATTTATAGTTTAAAAAGAACATTAAAAAGTCCGCTCCAACACAGCCTGAGCTCACAGCGCAAGTTCCGTGTTTACTCACGTGACTGAGAGCCGCCCTCCGCAGTGTTGCCAGGTTCGCTGTTTTCCCTCCAAATTCAGCTAAAAAAGCCGTGATTTGACACTACCACGTTTAGTTTTTCCTGCAGTATAAATGAATACTGAAGTCCTCCAGACTATGAAGAAACACATAGGGAATCATGTAGTAACTTAAAATGAAGCATTTATGTGGTTGTTATCTAGAGTGCTTAACTTGCGGTTTCTGAGACTGGTAACTCTGATCACGTTTGATGGTCTTTGCAACTGCACCTGAGGATACTTTCAAAGTTCTTGATTATTATTTTTATTTTTTTATTTTTTTCAGATTGATTGATCTTCATTTTAAAAGTATTATTTCTTTACTTTTTTTTATTTAACCTTTATTTAACCAGGAAATTCCTTGAGATTAATATCTCTTTTTCGAGGGAGACCTGGAAGCAGACTGAGGAAATCCAGCCAATATGTGTAAAGGAGTCAGCTAAGCAAGAAGTGCAAAAATACAAAACATATTCTGATTTAACACTTTTTTGTCTACTAAATAATTCCATACGTTTTTCTTTATATCTTTGGACGAATTTAGCATTAATCTGCAATACAGAGCATTTTTTTAATAATGAAACATTATTTAAATTAATTTGTTTGTGTTCAATCGTTTGACTGGTATAGGTTATAATTATAAGTGAAACGACAGACTAAAGAGAAAGAAAGGGTTTAGGGGTTGCCAGCATCACTGTGCAGCCCCCTTTAACCAAACAAAATGTTTTACAGCAGGCAGAAAATGTTGCTAACTTTACCATTTTAAATCCATAGCTGACTGCATAATCAATCACACAGAAAAATATACACCAAAGTGTACAGCATTGTGTTTGACTCACCTAATAAGCATGGCTGATGCCAGCAACCAGCCTATGCAAGTTCGTAAAGGGGGAATGACTTCAAGGAACTGCACAATTTCCAAAATATACTTAGGCAAATGCATTTTTATTTCAGTGAAATAATGAATGTAATAAAAAAACACATCTTATATTTCTATAAGTATTTGTATAAGTATAAGCATAAGTAACCTACTGTGTGTATGCCATTCCTTTAAAATATACAAGCCATCATTTTTATATTTTCAAAAATAATTATTTTTTTATCGTAAGCAGTGGGATATGTGATGAAGAAAAACTCTAACACTATGTAATGTTTATTGGCATGTTGAATCTGGCAACCCTGCTCCTGCAGAACACACCGCCATGTGGCGCTCGATCCTCAGCTCTGAAATGAGACAGTAAAAACAGCAGGCAGACGCTGAGGCCAAAAGGTGTTTCCTCTTTAATTCTTCTTAATTTCAGAAAGCAGTAAATACAACAGCTGAAAAAGAGATTAATTGAATCTGACATCAAGTCGCTTCAGCTGCACAAGACAACAACAGCTGGCTCTCCGGGACTCCAGCTCGCGCTGCTCTGATTACAGTTACAGATGTACATCAACAGCACTGAGCAGCTGCTCTAAACACAGCTATTACTCTCACTCTGAACCAGCTCAGGACTGTTATACAGTAACTGCTTATTATATTAGGAATTCGTATTTCTTTTTCATACATTTATTTCAACTGTCCCACCCATTCGGCTGTATATCCCCCATCAATTGTGAATGGTGATCCCACAATCCAAGGAAAATGAAGACTAGCACATGCCTCCTCTGACACATATGAAGTCAGCTACCCTCTCTTTTCAAACTGCTGTTGATGTGAGGATTATCATTCTGTAAGACTTCATTAGAAGTCTACACCTAAAGCCACTGTGATCTTTTGCTATGTAATTGAGTATGGTTGATTAGATTGTATGAATGAGCCTGAGTGTGCAATTGTTCATTCCTAACAAAGCTATGGGCAAATGCATGTGTGAATCTGACTTATTAACAATTGTGGTATTGACCACATCACAACCTACTCAAAACCCCTTAAATCATAAGATTTAGACTATTATTAAATCTCTGACTCAGTGCTTACTTGGTTCCTGTAAAAATAAATAAATAAATAATTAAATAAAAAAAAGCAGTGCAGAGCCGCCCAGGTACTTTAAGTCTGGATAAAGACCAAGAGTCACCCTGGGACAGGGGGAAAAGAGGGTACCTGTGAGAGAAAAAGAAAGAAAACTATGTAAAAAATATCCTAATATTGAATAATGTATGATTACCTGGACGTCCAAGTATGGCATGCATGTTTATGGTATTAAGTAATTATGTATGTAGTGTACATATCAGTCCACCTGCCTGCAAAGTAACTACCCTTTGGTATATTCTGGGTAGGACTTAAGTTATTTAAAGGCAGGAGGGCACCCTAAAAGGGAGCTATTTGGTTGATTTTGGTTGGTGTAATGATGGGAGCTGAAGGGGGACCAAAGCAGGTCAGGAGCACATTGGTAATGTTTCTCATGATTCTTAATGTAGTGTTAGCAGCTATGTAACCTTGATATCAACTCATCCCAGTGTAAGTAGTGTACATTTTAAGATGTTACAAACCCTTAAAAGGCAAACTTTTTTTGTTTTACATTTTATATCTCAATCACCTTTTTTGGTAACTTTCTGCCCACTGATCCTCACACTGCCACAGTAATAAATATAAAAATGAATTATACGATCTGTAAGGTTTGTGGAGTTGACGTTTAAATGTGTAAATGGAAATATATCCAGTCAAAGCTAATTATTTACTTTCTTGAAAGTAAATCTTTCCCAACAAAAAAAAAAATACAAGGCTGGCCTGACCTTATCTATCTGATAATGTGCACTTTTCCTGGAAAGAGATTAGGCCTAGTTATAGACCACTTTACTTTTCAGTGGTGAATCTCTCATTGAAAACAATATTCCAAGATGAGGCTTAATCCCTGTCTAGGAAACTGCTCCTATAAGTACAAAGTTAATACTAACCTCATTTTTTTTTTCAGCAGTGACTTTGGAGATCTGCTTCCAAGTCTGACCAACAGTGGAATATTGAAGGGACAATCCTGTATGACTTGTTTCATCTTTGTACTTAAAGTTTCAGTCTAAGTTTTTGGTAAGATGTGTAATTTTTACTGAGCATGCTAAAAGGGCACTTTCAAAACCTGTACTGTGTCTTTTTCAGAGTGGATGAATCTGGTGAATTTACTGAGGACTCTATAGCATCTCAACTTTTAGCTGGCTCGCTCACTCTTTTAGATCTGATTCTGCATTTCTTTGCTTTAAATCTTGTATGAGCACCATTAGCAGTGCCAGATAACTCGGGGAAACCAGCAAAAGCTATTCTTGCAAAAAAAAAAATGTTCCAGGACCTGCCAGACACTTTAAAAATGAATGAATATATTTGACTTTGCAGAAATGGTAGATGAGGCACATTGATACCATTTATTATAGTATTTTGCCCTCTTTTCATTCAAATGTAAAAGAAAAAAATCTTAACCACTGCTGATTTGAAAAAAAATCTGTCTTTGTAACATTTCCCTGGTCTGTTGGTTTGGCTAACGTGTTTAGCTGCTGTGTGTCTACACTGGTTAAAATCCTTCAGCATTAAAGACAGTGTCAGCTGCAACAAAAGGAATGTGTGTGTGCAGATGCATTGAACAGACACACGCAGCAGCTGCTGCTCCATAACAACTGCAGGGCATGTTCACTTAACCCTGCAGGGCAGAGCCCCACCCTTCCTCACCACAAACTGAAGTTAACACACACCCATCATTAACACACACCCATCATTCAGCTGTTGTGCGGTTCAAGCATTGAAAATATTAGAAAAAAATTAAGCAGGACTCTCATTTGCAGTTTCTGCGTCCTGCAGCCAGTGGCCCTACCTTTTCAAGTGCATGTTCTGGTTGTCTGCATGCTGCTGCCATCTCAGGAGCTTGTGTTGAAAACACAGATGCTATTGCTTAGCCAGGTACATCTTCAGACATGCTATCAACACTATCAAATCTGCAGGAACTGGGTGAGAATATTTAAGCTGCTTGGGATGGAATGTTGCAGGACACCCTTTGGAGCCTCTACAACTTTACAACCCTACACCCTTCCTCACCACACACACACACACATCATTCAGTTTCCCAAGTGAACATATTTTTACCATAAAATATTGGAAAAAAAATAAATGTTTGGATTACGAGTAGTCTGCTAAAAAAAAAAAAAGATATGTATATTGATGCTGTCCAGTGAAAAACTTTACAGGAGAGAAATAGAACCTTTACTTTCAATGGAAGTCAATGTAAAGAGAGTTTATTTCTGGTAATTTTGGAGAATTTCTGTTGATCCATTTATCAAGGCATGCTTACACAGTGTAAGTGACTGTTTGGGGATGTAGAAAATTAAAAATTCAAAAACATATATATATTTTTTTACAATGATGTGCAGTTCAAAAAGGCTCTGAAAATATTGAATATGCATCACCCACTAAGACTGGAAACAGCCTTTCCAAAAACTGCCTCTCCATTATGGATTATTTTTATCAACCTTCAAAAGTCTACACAAACCTGAGATAATGACCTTTACAAAGCCACAGAGGAAGCCGGTGTCTGCTGTGGGCCTAAATTGAGAGCATGTAACCCATAAAGAGCAGAAGTTTCTAACTCTGATAAAGACAAGGGATTCGGCCCACCATCCTAGGGACGCTTAAGGTGGCTATTGGTGTAAAATAGGCAAAATATTACAGTAACCACTGTAAAAAACAAAAAACATAGAAAAATAAATCTTTAAAGGGTTTGAATGTGTTTAACTTTAGAGGAACTCAGCTGCATCTGCAGTAATAACAGGATGTGGGTATTGTCACAGCCTAGGCCCAACCCCTGTAGACCAATGACAGTAAAAGCTCCAGTTTTAAAATTCTAAAGCATCTGACTAAGCAGAAAGTCATTGAATGGAAATGCAGAATGTGTAAGATCCTGTCTTATTCAACTCAAACTTGTTGCCAAGTACCCTCAGGACTTTAGGTGAAACCACAAGAACCAACTATTCAAAGGGTGGTACGCTTTTGAAACAATGCTGTTTGGTAAAAAGGATTAAGAAAGTTCTCAGAAGATCAAAAGTACTATGTTAAAAGGACATGAACTTGCTGTGAATTTTTGCAATACGTTTGGTCCCCCTGCAAGTGCAAGAAAAAAAGGGAACAGAATTTTTATCAAGTTGGTTGCAGATTAACCTGTTCAGGCATTTAATGCCAGGTTTAATGATATTGACAAACCTAAACTAAACCAAATTTGGATAGTGGTTTTAGGTGCAGGTTCAAATGTCATTTCTGAAGCGGTTTCTCTGAGAAATCTCTAGATCATTTGAATTTTTTATAATGAGTGTTATGATGGAAGTGTTTGCTATTTGGGTGCCATACATGTTTTATTTTTACCAGCCTAGTGGACATTTAGTTTAATTTGATATTTTAAGCACATAAACCATCAGTTAGCAGGACTAGACCCAGCTTTGCAGAAAAACTAGTTGTGTACCAAATTAACTGTTCCCTAAAGACAAAGTATTTTTTAGAAAATGTAGATATTCTCTTCAAACAAAATTGCAAAGTGAGCAATATTAAATGGCGTCAAAAGGTTAAGCTGTTACCTGGCAAGTTATAGTATAAACGACAACCTAATTTAACTTATGGTGATTCTCCAGTGAAACATTTTTAGAAGGAAAAAAACTGGTTTGTTTTTACAACCATGATGCAATATTTTAGGTATAAAAATAGCAATTTCACTCAGATAAGGGTCAAAACAATCTCACCAAGACCCTTGAGAGGAAGTGCTCTTGGCCCAGCTCCAAACTATGCAAGCTTTGTTTGGGGTATTAAGTGTATGCTGCACATGCAGTTTAACTGAAAGAAATGCCATATCGGACGTTGCTCCAAGCTAAACTGCATTTAAAAATATTAACTAGTCCAGGACCTTCTTCCTGATTTTGATTTTGACAAAAAAAGCCAATGTGAAGATTTTTTTTTTTTTTTTTACAGGAGCATGTCAGACAATTTATGAAACTGCCAATGTAAAAAATGGTTTAAAATGGTGGAGAAATGTGAACAGGTCTATCAGGAAGATTAAGCACTAAAAGACAAAACAATCTAAACTACCAAATGCTTGTACAAATGACCTGAAGCCATGTGATGACTTCTGCTTTTCTGAGCTCTCTGCAGGATTTGAATGCTGGGCCAGATGCCAGCAGTGTTCCATAGCCACTCCCTTCAGCTCACACTGCTCACGTGCGAGCTCCACGTGGATCTTTTATACACAAAAACATCCATGCCTAGTTCAGCGATTCTCAGCCTTCACCAAGTGTAAATATTACAACAATTATCTGCTTTGTAACAGTTTTTTTTCTCTTCTCCAAACTGAACTCACGTGGAAACATGTGGCCACAATGTTTGCAGTCAAATGAACAGCTCCACCCAATAAGCTTTGGAATGTGTGTGGGCAATTTCAAGGCGGGAGGATTTGAAAATGAAAAGTACAGAGTGGTTGTGCAAACCTACAGCCCACACAAAAGCACAGTGAAAGGAAATAAGTAACAAAGCAAAAGATCTGCTTATAGTCATTTATTCGCCGAGCTGCAGCAACACAGCCAAATCTCACATACACACTGACTCAAACATGGCCAAAAAAATGTTCAAAGATTCAATACAGCAGATTACACACACACACACAATTAGGATTTAAGAAGTGGGGGACATCACATTATGTAATGTGAAAAAAATATATAAAAATAAAATCAAAGTCCTAATGAAATGGCAGGTTTTATTGCTGAACACTTTGGTGATTAGAGGTCCTCTCTCCAGCTGACCAGCAGAAATCAGCCAGGCCTGAGTGAATTAAGCCATATACAAACAGCCCCACACTTCTTAATGAAAATCTCAAAATATGGGGATCAGAAAACCTAAAATCTCATCCCAGACAGGAGACTGAAGACCAAATATAGTAGTGCAAAGCAGCCAACTTTCACCATTACTCTTCAATCAGGTCTTTGTACATACTCTGAAATGTTTAAAAGCTTTACCAAAAAAACAGTAAAATCCTCTCTTTAAAACTATCTATATTAAGTTATACATTAGGGTTTTTTACATAATTCATAAGAAGGGCAATTAAACAGTGGCTAGCTGTGCAAATAATAATAATAATAATAATAATAATAATAATAATAATAATAATAATAATAATAATAATAATAAAGCATATGGCTCAATCCCTAAATGGGCAGGGTGGCAAATCACGAAAGAAAAAGCAGGGAAATAAAAGCAATTTCAAGCACTCCAAAATAACAAGGTAAGTGCTTTTGGGTCTTCAATTTCACACGCAATCATTTAGTATGTTTAAAATGGAACAGGGGCAGAAAGAAAATAAGAAACTATGGCAGTGATGTTCGTTTTGGAGTGAGGGCAGCAGGGAGGCAGTGTGTGGTTGAGTTATGGCAGTAAACGTTACGCAGCACCTAACTTAGCAATACTGTCAATCCTGAAGATGACCGCTACAGGCTGATCATGTGTGAAGGCAGTGTGTGTGGGAGTTCGATGGTAAACCTGAGTGTATGTCCATATATGCCTCAAAGCTTTTTGAGACGAATGTACATGTCTCTCTTGCTGCGTTCTCCTGCCCACGTGCGGCTCTTCAGACGAAACTTCCTCAGGTCATCCTTGTAGTCCTCGTGAACCATGGGCCTGTAGTCTTGAGGCTCACATTCTCTCTGCAAGCACAGATGGATAAATTTAATAAAAGAGTTTTTACATTCTAGACAATAATTTATTAAACTAATAGGAACTAAAATAAACACGCACCTTGTGCAGGGGAAAGAAGTCCTTGTAACCTCCTTTTAGTACGTAGAGTTCAGGGTAATGGAGGTTGGGATATTCATTCAGATCACGATCTCTCTCGCGAACAAAACGACACATTCGTGGGCCACGCTCTGATGAAAACTCACAGTGGAACACCAGCAACACGCGTTTGTCTGGGCTTTGTGGAAGGAAGGGCTGGCTGAAGAAGCGATCCTCAATTTGCTCCTCCAGATGCAGGTTTAGTGCTCCCTGACAAATTGAACAAATATTCATGTAAATGAGAGCAAGAAAGATGCAGCATATAACTTAAGTTTGAAAATGGCAGGGAGGGGCTTAAACTAGTCAAGCACCACTCAGCAAAGGTTCTATATTTCGCTCAAGGCTAAGACTGAGTGAACAGGTATTTTCATAAATTCTATTGTTATTTGGATCTTACATGGTGTTAAATTGTGCAGTCAGTCAGTTACATATTTTTCCAATTCTTGACACTAAAATGACAAGTAGCACATTGTGACGTGCAACACTTCAAGTCTCAAACTCTAAACACATCTTCTGCTTTACACACATTTCAATAGTTTGTCCTATATAGTTGTAAACTGTAACTGAGACACCCATCTGTACCTTGATATGTCCTCCCTCAAACTCGTACGGATAGCGGCAGTCAATGACGAACAGTCTTTCCACCACATCGCTGAATTGGCCACTCATTGCTGCAACCATCTGACAATAAAAAGAAAGATGTACATTAGCATTGATACTATGGCAGTTCTAGATATGATTATGATCAGAGTTAACCTAAGTATGAAAGTCCGAAAATGACTGACTACTTACAACTTCTGGAGTGATGTATTTTAAGTCTTGATGTTTTCCAGACACTGTGGGGAGAGCAGGGGCCTGCAAAATATAAATAAAATTAGTTCCCGAGTCACTCAACTTAGATATTTCATTTAAAGCCCTATTTTCTATTAAACTTACTTTGGTAAAATCTCCAATCACATTATTGGGGTCAGTGTCCAACAGTCTCTCGATCTCAGAGTGATTAAACGATTTTGAGCGCTGTACCTGAAAGTAAGAGATCAAAATGAGAATTATTTTTTTTTTACAGAAATGTTACTTGTTTACTATGATTAAACAATTACACAGTTTACACTGGTCCTAACCTGTTGAGGGTGGGAATCATCCTGCTCTGTAGGCGAAACATTTGACCCTGCCACACTCCGCCTCCTCTTCACACGGACAGGTGTGTTCTCGTCTCTGGGCCTATCAGGCCTCTTGAGTGCGGCACGCCCACCTACTGGCATGGAGGGAGAGCGGAACAACCCTCGTGGCCGGCACCTAACAGGCTGGAAATCACACAGGCCATGTTTACACAACACACCAGCACTGAATAAGCTTTAGATATACTGTGACAGCACAAACAAACATTGAGAGGATTAATGAAGTTGATATATACCGAATTGGATGTACTGTCCATGCTTTGATCTGCCACAAGAGGAGCTGTGAGCAGACTGGCCATTCCTGTAGGCACTTCAGAGTCCGTCTGAGTGAGGAGAGAAAGAATAAAAGCATAACATTGAGACATAACTTATCAGTGCGTCAAGAATGGGCCTCCAACAGATTTTAAGAGGCAGCAAGCTCTAAAGCCCACCTGTATTCAAAACAGCTCACTTGTTTGCTCAGTTTTAATTAGAGGGACAGGATTGTGAACTGGGTGTTCACAAATCACAAGTATCTCACCTCTACGTCATCAAGTACCTCCAGGAAGCCATCGTCGTCATCATCATCATGAAAGCCAGGGAGTGATACACGACGCAGTACAAAGGGACTGTTGCCATCAGGTGAAGCTAGTGGACTGAATGAGGGAGGGGAAAGCTGCAGCACAAGATTGAATAGACAAAAAAAAGAAAGAAAAGTTACTACATGTTCAAACCTTTAGGCCAAGAAAAGAAAGAAAAGAAAACACCTTCAATAGAACAGAACCTCTGTATTTTACCATTAAAGCAGGTGCAGAGTTGGGACGGCTAGCGAAAGCTTCCTTTCCTTCCCCAGTTGAACGCAGTCGACAGCGGGATACAGGCAGGGTGGGCTTCTTAAATTCAAAATTCTAAAAAAAAAAAAAAAAAAAAAAAAGTACAAGTCAGAACACACCCATGTCAACAAGAGCCTGCTGAAAACGTTCAATGTGACCCACATCAAAGACAATAAGCACAAACACACCTCATGCAGGTTCTCTTTGTCAGCCAGGCTGGATGTCTGACTGAAGACTCCATACCTCGGCAGATCAGAATCTTTACACTTCAGATTTGGACTGTGACCCAATAACTGCAGCTGGAGAAAGAATAAGAGAACTCAATTAGGTCCTGCCCCCAAGATCACACAAGGCCAAAATTAAGTTAACATCATGGCAATGATAAACAGGCTGGGGAATGGCCATTATCTGTACTTACTGGTAGAGAGTTTATCCTACGAATGGGCATTTTTCTGTTAAAACAAAAAATTTAAAAAAAGATATTTTGTAATTTAATGCAATTTAGAGCAAGACAGGCTTTAATCTAACATTGGATTTAAAAAAGAAAAAAGAAAAGAAAAAAAAGAAGGACTTACTCATTGATCACTCTGGTTGCATTCTGTATGGCCATTTCAAACCTATGAAAAAACAGGGGAAGACTATGGTAAGACAGGTCTTTAAAATTTCAGAAAGCAGTTTGTTAAACAAAGCACACTCAGGCAGGTTAACAGGGGAGAAAAGAAAAAAAACGACATTCATTTACGTTCCACAACTTACTCCCATAGCACAATTAGGGGGTCTGGCCTGTTGAGATGCCCACCTGTATGCTAAAGAGCCCCTTAAAAGAGAATAGGGATTGTGTGTCTTCTAATCTACCATATGCCCACACGACGCTAACCCCCACTGCATGCCCCCCCTTTTGTCAGAGCAGGGAGAGTGAATGGTGTTGTGAAAGGGGGAGGACGTGAGGTGCGTGCAGCCATTCAGAGCAAAGGAAGAAAGAGAATTAGCGAGTTGAATGGGGACCGATGGGTGGGAGGCCTCCATTCATTACAGCTAACCCAGGCTAACACACACACTCTGCACTGCTCTATTGATAACTATCATGAAGTGTGCCAGTCCATGCATGCAAGCCCTTTTCCTTTGGAAACGTACAAAAGACATGCACCGCTGCATGAGGCACAGAAACAGCTGCTAGACTGGCTACAATTAAATGGGATCTTTTTGACCACCAGCTATCAGAAAGCCAAAGGACCCATACATCTTAATTTTTGCACAATGCGGATGTGCTGCGATTAGTGTAATGCAGACTAAATAACCACCTGGTGTTATTAAAGGCTAGGCATTGTGGATGTGTATACAATTTAAGGCAGCTCCACACCCAAATTAAAAGGGTTTTCAGTGAGATCTTTAGAAAAAGGCAAGAGCCTGACATTCAATGTAACTTTGTAATTTTACTTAACCCTGTATTTCTGTAGCTAAACATTCTACAGCTAAAATAATTTCAACTTCAACATAGGGATGCATAGCAAGGTCACTTTTCCACAAAAACATTGCCAAACGCTAAAGGTTACTTTTTTGTTGCAGATCACTACTGTATAAATTGAGCAGCCTGCATATTTTTCACAAACAAGCAGTTACAAAAATACAATTTGACTACAGAAAGCACAATGGCCAAGACTTCTGTCTTCTTTGTTTGTCAAAATAATCAGCCAAAAAAAAAAAAACATTTAATGTTTTAGCTGCCAAACATTTGGTGCATCCCTTCTTCAATGGTTACTTCCAGGTTCATATTGGGGCAAAAACCAAAATCCAAAATCATCATAACTAGCTACATCACTAGCTCTTAGCATCCTTTTTTGAGCAGGTGCACTACCGAGCATGCAGACATGACACAGCTTGCATAGTGCCGGCTAAAGAGCAAAACAAGCTGAACACATCTGTGACATATGCATACATCATAACCGACAGGGATTAACTTAATCCTCAAGCCAAGCTGAGACATCAACAGACATGACATGGCTAACTCACTTTTGCTCTGCATCCACTGGGTCCACGGGGCTTGGAGAGTCCATACCAAGACCTGCAACAGGATGGAGAAATTGAGAAATCAAACCAAAGTAAGAGGCACTTGCACAATACACTATTAGCCACATTCAAAAGCCACATGGATGGTATGGGGAAAAAAAGGTCAATCGAACCATCTAATAAATTCACAAAGAAAATAGAGAAATCTCAGATATTTTTTTTATTTATGAACTGTTATACAGATATTAAGCAGTTTTATAAGACCACAATGATGAGACTTTTTTTTACTAACTACAATTGCATATTCTATAGAAAAACATTGTGTTTCTTTTCGTAAAATTTATTTTTTTTATATGTACAATTTAAAAGTATACATCAATGTGGTATACAGATGGTGTTGCACTCAAGTTACAAACCTCTTTAGGACATTACACCATAACTTTAATTTTCATAATTTAAATATATAATACTGTCACACAACATGTCAGCATCCAATTAAACTGGGGGGGGGGGGGGGGGGTAGAAAGTGGATTTTACTTTGAAGGAGGCATTCAATAACATTAATTGCTACATTAGATTTTTTTCTTACACATTTACTATTAGATAACTCAAAGAGCACTGTGCATAAATATATAAAGGAACATATCGTATACATATATTTAATAACATTTTTATTGACTTAAGGTATTTTTTCATTTCAGTATATATTAGACCACATTTATTAGGGGAATATTGCAAATAAAGCAGTGGCGGTTATGTTTTTCCTAAAAAACATATGTATGTATATATATATATATATATATATATATATATATATATATATATATATATATATATATATATATATATATATATATATATATAAGTCATGCCCTAGAGGTGTTAATGGGGCAAATTGGGGTAATTATTCAAAAGTGACTAAAAAGAGACTGTTTTGGGAACAAGTGACGTAAAATGCACCACCAATTATAGAAAGACCCATGAGTAAAGGTTACACATGATCTGAGCAAACTGACGTCTGATTATCTAGTTAGCTAACGTTAACTTAACTAGTTATATTTTGCCCGACCTTCTATTACCATTAAAGCGATTTAAATGACGACGAGGAGAGCTGAGGACTTCACCTGCATCAGATGAAGTGTCGGAGGCGAATGAAGGAATCTTTATGATGGGTTTCCTCCGTTTAGGCGTCTCGCATTGCCTGGCATGAGGACAGAAAGGCAGAAAATATATGAAACTAAACACACGTGAATTTTGCAGGAGTGCACGTGTGGCTGTATTGACAAGAGTAACTAAAGTCAGCACGAAAATAATATCCAGCATAACGTTATCCTTTCCACACACAGTCTGCACCCATGTTAACATAGCTGACTTACTGAATAACTAACTAATCTAGCTCTTTCACACAGTCTGCAGCAATGTTAGCATAGCTTCTAGCTAACTAAATATGTATCTAACTAGCTAATTGACCTAGCTCTTCCCACACAAAGTCTGCAGCAATGTAAGCATTAGCTTACTAATTAACTAACTAGCCTAGCTCTTCACACAAAGTCTACTGCTACGTTAGCTAGCATAGCTAAGTGAACTAACTTAACTGTTCCACACAAAGTCTGCCTACAAATAGTATGGTTACTTAAGCTAGCTAACCAAGCTCGCCCACACAAACCTCAAGGCTGTGAGTGAAGCTACGTTATTTAGCTAAGCTAGGTTAACGTAGCTCTAAAACAACGCTCTCCGAAAGAAAGAAAAACTATTGCTGAAAGTTTAAACGAGACCACAGCAACTCACCCTCCAAGAACAGCGAGGTTGTCCATGTTGAGAGCCAGGTTTGTGACGGGGGAAAGCACAGCAGCGGGTCCGGGGGAGAAAAGGTTTTTGATGCAGGGGGAGCCCTTAGTCCGGAGCTCGGGGAAAGACGGCCTGGAGAGCCTGGGGATCGAGTTGGGCTCAGTGCACAGATCATCACTGACAGGGCTAAAGTCACTCACAACTGTGTCGATTTCCATTTTTACACTTTCACAGCGGATAAAACTGATAAGATAAAATCCAATCCGAATTTAAACTGGAGCCGATAAAAGAGTTAAAGCTAGCCGGAGGCAGACGGGATTAGCCTGAGAGGAAGCTTTAGCTAGCGTAGCGTGTTTGTTAGCTGACTGGCTAGGTTAGGTTAGCATGCAAGTACTCGACGGGGCCCCATCCATATAAACCTCTCTCTCGATCTTCTTTTATCTTCTCTGTTCCGGAGAGGAGAAACTCTGCTCTTATGCTTTAGAGCGGTTCATCACGCCGACACACAGAACTGCCCCGCTTGCACGAAAGCGCAAAAAAAAGCCAAATAAATAAAAACACAATTTAAAAGGTCATGTTCTTCGATTTTAGTCAGAGAGCTGCCACTTCCTGTGCACTCTCTCTGACTGTTTTCTGACTCCACTGAGAGAAAAGAAACGCTGACTGTAGCCCTTATTTATGTTCAAAACGGCCAGCCTTGGAGCGGCAACTGGCTCAACCAATCACAGCACGCGACACCGCGGATCCGTCCAATCACAGCAGTCCGCTTTATTACTCGTTGTGTTCATGAAAAAAAGTGGGCGGGCCAACGCGTTACAGACAGGCCCCTTATCCAGTCATGTGTCAGCGTGCGTGGGCGCCGTGTCCAATGACGCACTGACTTTGACATTTGTGGGCGGTAATGCAAATTCATTTACAAGAAAGGTGGCAGCTTTTTCAGTTTTTCCCGCGGAACATTTCAAGCGAGCGATAGAAAACGCCCACAACAACATTTCAACCAATAGTGTTGCAGAGGCTTTGCTCTGGAAGGTACCACTTATTATTTAGACAGGGGAGGAACATTTTTGCCTTTTCTTCTAACAAAAGGTCGGTTAGACATTCTGACAAATACAAAATTAACAATGAATCAAACGTTCATGGCAGCTCCTTGTGTTTTAATGTACTTCTTAAAAATAGACTAAACTTTGCCCAGTACTGTCTGTCAACGTGAGAAAACAGGCTTTAAAGCATCTACTAGGAAGACATGAAATGCAAACCAAAAGCTTGATGGGGTTCAGTATTATTTAATCAGGACAAATGTACTGTAAGTTTCTAAGGAAATTGAGTGTTTAATGTTTTTATTTTAACAGATAATACTTGTCATTAACCTCTTAAACTCTAAACCCTAAACCTTTCCCCACAATCAAAATTTGCATGCAAGGACAGATTATTAATCCCTAGGGTGCAATAAAAGTCAGGGAGTAAACAGGGTTAATAGCATATTGTAATAGCTGACTGTGTTTATTAAATCTTAGCTCATTCAAAACATATTTTAGATTGAGAAATCCTCAACAGTTTAACCAAGGGTTCACCAAACTATAGTCAATTTCTTGACTATGGCAATTACATGGCATTCTTAAACTAAGCTGCAAACAAACAGTGACATTGAGACTTTTGTATGTACTCTTTAAGAGATAAAGTTAGAAGAAGAAGTTATTGTGAAACACAGTTTGCAGTGCAGTGCTATATTGAGGACCAAATAAGTATAAAACAAGAAGAGTTTGAAACCCTTCCCCCTTCCCATCCTGCAAGGAGACCCTACTGTTTCTACATGTCATGGCAACCACCCAAACTCCCACCGCAGCCCTCCTCTTTGACTAGGATCTGTCCCATTCCAGCACAAAGAAGTTGTGAGAATGTTGGGGGAGCAGTAACTGTCTGCTTTAAAACATACATTTTTGTAGACCCAACACCCTCCTTCTATTGTATGATTTCTTTACATGGTTTTCTATAGTTTCAGAATAGGAACTGTTAGAAAGTCATGTTTTCTGGAAACTGTAAGATGGTCTCTCGTATGTGATATCTCAAATAAAACTGAATTAGATGCCATGTAACCGTAGATACAACAAAACCACAAAAATGATTTTTGTGCAGTGTGTGTTTAACGATTCTACAATGCATCCCATTAATCCTCTTTATCTGTTCCTCACTGTTTGTGTCAGCTTTAAGAAAAACAAAACGGCATCCATCACTAGCTTCACTATCTCTGCTCTTACTTACTGTCTTCTTATCTTCTCCTCAGACTGAAAACAGAAGAGTTCAACAGAGTTTCAAGAATGAAACGAACAGAGGTAAGAGAGAATCTATACAAACATCCAAAGATTGATCAATGATGGATTTCTTAGCTTACTTGTGCATATTACTTCACTCGTGTTTATATTTACATGCCATGTGTGTGTTGTACTTATACAACATTGTAAAAGTTTAACTACTTAGCTAAACTTAACTAAAATGTAGCCTAACTAAAAATGTATGTTTATTTATTTTGTTGTATCTGACATTGAAATATAATCTGTTTTGAGTTTTGTTGGTTAGGCACCAGGTCTGCTTTCCTGTTGCTCACATCTCTTACTTTAGAGCTTTAATGTTTTATTTTAGACCAAATGGACCTGAAAAGGAGAAGAATCGCACCTAACACACCTCAGTTTCCACACCAACTATTCATTTACATAACATTACAGCTGTCAACTGTATTCATACATGGCAACTGGATTCATTTTGCTACTTCTTCTACGTGTCTTGCTACATTCTGCTACATTTTAATATCCTAACAATAGTGGAACTCTTTTTGGTTTTGTAGGGAATAGAACCATTTAAATAGTAGTACAGTTATTCTTAGGTAAGAATCTTTAAAAGAACTCTTTATTTGGTTTGTAGGATAAGCCTCACTGAGCAAGTTACCCAAAACAGACATATTTTGGTCTGCTAATGTAAGAAAAAAAATACAAAGTACAGTAACACAATACATACATCTTCTGTTCTAAGGTAAGGTCGGCACAAGAGGAATGTCAATATATTCCTCAAGAACAGGTAAAACTGGTCCTTATTAACTGACTTCCAGAGGCAAGCTCAGACACTTCTATTCAGAATTTACATGAGGGTTTACACCAGGGTGGGGGGATTTGTCTCACACACACACACGCACACTGTTATCATGGGTTTGCCCCAGACGTAATTACATGGGCCTCAAATGCCGGCAGTTTTTAAATGATACAGTAAGTGTCCATATCTGGTATTAGAGGGATACAAGACAGTCTGGTATACAAACTTTTGAACTCACACTAAAAGCAGAAAGGGTTCTGTACTGATACAGTGATACATACAATCATTTTCAAGTTTTCCTTAAAAAGGTTATATACAAGATGCTTCCGTCTTTCATAGTGAATAATAATATTTAATCACATAAAAATATTTAAAAACTTATTTTAACTCTTATGGTTCTATATAGACCCATTATGTTTACTAAATAACTTTTTGTTTTTAAAGGGTGCACACTTCTTTAGAAACACTGTTGAGGATTCTTCACATTAAAACAAACAGAGTTGTCACAGCTATCATAAACAAGCACATTAAGCAGATTGTACCGAGACACCAAACACCAATTTTTGTTTATTAATCTCTAACAACCTCAATTTTAATTCTCTTTCAGAACTCAGTTCACAGACAGTTAATTAAAGCCACTATACCTGAAACAATAAAGATTATGAGTCAATACGATCTCTTACTACCTCTAAGAAAAGGTAGTTTCTCTTAAACAACAATAAGATCAGGTGGAAAGACAAAGACGACTTGAACATAAGTCTCTTGCTGCTCAAATGTGTCTCCTGAGATAAATAACTCTGTAATCTTTAGTATATCTATTTTCTTGGAGTAAAGTCTCACACGGTGAGAATATAATAACTTGTTTACTAAAGACGGGAGTCTCAATATGAACTAATTAAGGTTTGATGCTGTTAATTACTGTTTTATTTGGGCGTATTCACCTAAAGAGCTTGTACATACTGATAAAGATGTATGTGTTCACGTGATATTTGAATAAAACAGTGATTGTGCAGTAATCCATCACCATTCATTAAACAAACTAAAGCTCTCTTATGTTGGACGTAATATGAGGAGAAACATTTGAATGAAGAAACAATCATTCTGTTTGGAAGTAAAAGAGGAAGAGGATGAGAAGCAACAGGATAAAAGCTTGTAAACAGAGGAACCATGAGCTATTAATAAACCTGATTGTACAATGAGAAGACCGGATATTTTGGAGAAGCATGATCCATATGACTTTTTACTATGCAAAATGTTTTTGATTAAAGATAAAAAGGAAAAATAGTACAGTTTTGTGAAGTGAATGGAATGTGTTGGACTCAATGGCTTTTACACAGCTTTAAATGTTCGATTTTGAATATTTTTGTAGTGTTTTTACTGATTCTATTTTAGTAGAAACTATCTTTGACAGTGTTAATCTCTGAATAATACCTAAGTGGGATCACAAATAAGTCTCAAATAATGAAAGGCTCATGTTTGTTTAAATCAGACATATCTACTAATATCTATTTTTGTCTACAAACACTAGCTTTGGACGCTTAAAGTGATTGACTGAGCACTTTTCATTATTCTGTATAAGAGCATTTGCTGAGTACCACAAATGTAAATGTGAAGGTAGTATTTTGAGACTTTTTGAAAACTAAAAGCTCTTGTATTGATTTGCATGGCTGTATAAGGACTTACTAGCATAGGTGATTAGTCATGTTATACAGCTGAAAATACAGCTCTGAAAAAAAACACTTCAGTTTCTAAATAAGTTTCTGTGATTTTGCTATTTAAAGGTATATGTTCGGGTAAAATAAACATCGCTGTTTTATTCTATAAACTATAACTATAACTAATAAATATATTGTCATTTAAAGCATTTATTTGCAGAAATTGATAAATAGCTGAAATAAGTTTAGAAATGTAAGATTTGGTGGAAAAACACTGGTTTTTAATCACAGTTTTCGTGCATCTTGGCATGTTCTTCTTCACCAGTCTTACACAATGCTTTTGGATAACTTTATGCCACTCCTGGGGCAAAAATTTAAGCAGTTCAGTTTGGTTTTTTGGCTTGTAATCATCCATCTTCCTCTTGATTATATCCCAGAGGTTTTCAATTTGGTAAAATAAAAATAAACTCATCATGTTTAAGTGGTCTCTTATTTTTTTCCAGAGCTGTATGAAAAAGAAAAAACTCTTGTTCTACAAAAGCAGTTATTTATGGACCATTATAAAGAGCGCACATTGTGTGAGCTGGTAATCCTATGACTCTTCATCCTTTACTGTGGACCTTCTATAATAGCTATTTAATAGAAATTTCCACAGAGTTCAGCAAACCTCCGTCTCTATGAAGACCCATTCAAAAAACATAATCCCTTATCTGTAACCTGTGGGCTATTCTTCGTTGGCTACAGCATAAACAAGAGGGCAAATACACGTCTCTTGGTTTCAGATTGAAATCCTCTGCTATGATCCTTTAAATGAAACTCAAACCTAGTTCCATTATCCATAAAACAGAGATAGATGGCCTTCATTTTAATGTTCATTGGCCTAACATTTCTGTTTGTGTACATTGTTAGGATGGGTGGTCTTAGTGCAATAGCTTATGAATGCATTATGCATGTGCATTGACCCGTTAGGAGTGTCTGTAAGGCATAATGAACTTCCTGGCTGGGGTGTAAAGTGGGGGCTCAAAGAAACAAACCCCCATCCAAACAGAGAAGTAGGCTGGTGAGACAGCGTCGGACCCCCAGCCAACGGCACCAAGCTCAGGCCACGTCTAACTGCTTCCCTCATCCCCCACAAATTCGCTCCTAGACAAAGATTATACCAGCCATTTGCCTGTTGCATCAGTGGAGAGAGATAAAGAGAGGGGGAGAGAGAGAGCGAGAGAGAGAGATAAATAAAAAGAGATTTATATACAGTTATTTGTTTGATTTATCTGTAGGTAAAGCATGCTGGCAAATACTATAAATTGCTTCATATCATCGAAAGTTTAATCTACTATAATCCGCAATGCGGAAAACACGGACAGGTCACAGAACTGAGTCTTAAAATAGATTTCAGATTTCAGATATAAAGATAAATAAACAAAAAAAACAAATGTTTTATTTATTATTTTGGTTTATTCATGTGTATGTCAAGCAAACTCCAAAGACGGCCCTTTTCAGTATTTGTTATATATGTTAATTAAGTGAGTAAAGATTCACCACGTTGCTTATTTTCCAACCAACATTTATGTTTATATATGTTTATTCATAGACACTCATATGCTAGCAACTTGTGCAATGCAAAATTAGCAAAATGTGCAATAGAACAAGGGAACCCAACAGCTAAACTTATACCAATATAAACGAGAGAGAGAAGTGCAGAGAGAAGCATGAAAAATTATGACATTAAAGACAAAGAAAAACAAAAAAAGACATTCCCTCCATCACACCTTAATCTGGTTATATGAATACAAATGTAGGATTTATGTAGAAGGTAATGAACAGTATAACAGATACTGAAGATTAACACACATAAATACATACAACAATGTGCGTCTATAGACATCAGCTAGCTCACGTATTCCTACATGCCACTATTAATTAACTGGAGGTCCTGTAAAGACTTGCGCATGTTTGACAGCTGGCCCAGCCCCAGTTTGCGCCTGCGGTTTTAAAAACCATCAGCCACTGAGTGTGAATAGAAGCATTAGCATGGGTCTAATGCGGGACTGTAATACTATGTTGTTAACGTTCCCTGCAGTCTAACCTGTATTACCCTGAGCTCTAATCAGCAGTTGGCCACAGCCCAGTGTGAGTCTAAAGGGCAGATCGTTAACACACACACACACAAACACACAAACGCGGAGACAGGGATGGGTTGCCTTAAGCCAGTCTACACCTGTAGAAAAGAGAAACAATGCACCTTTCTTGTATATCTACTTTAACAAATATTTTCAGAAAAATGTTATGTGATATATAAAATCATACCTTCTGACAATGAGATTTTAAAAATGCACAACACACCTTGCACATGCATGTCCTATAAATAATTATATTATACTTATAATAACAAAATGTTAAGCATATGTTTTAAAACACTGATATCTTACTGTAATACACTAACAGGTTTCCAAAAAGAATTGTAATTTTAGAACATCAAAAATATTCTTAAAAGTAAGTAAATCTTACTGTTTTCAAAGGGTAAACATATTTTTAGTTATTTATCCATATATATTAATTAGTCGTATTATTTAAGTTTGATATTAAACTTCAATCTGAAACAACATATTCCAAATATATATAAGCTACTGCTTTACCAAGGAATTAAAAGTTTATCTAACTTAAGATGATCTGTGTTATTAAACATGTTTAAGTACTTAATTTACAATTAGTTATTCATTAAAATTTTATTTTTCAAAGTTATTCATACATGTTAACAATGTAATTTAAAGTCATAAAAAGTGTTAATATATTCTTTTGAAATCCTCTAAAAATACACACCACCCATTACCACCACCACCACCACCACCACCACCACAGGAAAATCTAAAAACTGAGATGTTTGTGTACTTTCTTCTACCGTGTTTTTTTTTACTGTGAAGAAATGTGGTGAATGTGTTGATATTAACACACATAGTATGAAAAATGATACACCACATTCTCACCATGCCCTTTATATTTTTTTAAACTGTGCTGCTTAACACCCTTTGTTTTTTTTTAAATCAGGGTAATACTAATACAACTATTACATTTGGGTTATAACCTTATTCTCCATCATAAAGTTAATCTTTGATCCATCTACTCACATATCTGATAAAGATTTATGAAGATCATTTGCTCTGCCATGACCTGTTTATGCAGCAACATAACAAGTTATTAATCTACTATAATTTGCATGTTATCTGCAGCTTATCTCACTGGCTGAACTGCTGCCAACCGAGGGGAAAGTGTGAATGCATCAACAAGTGGATCTGAGAAAAGAGATTTGAATAACCTCTGATTGTTTGGTTTAAGTGTCAAGAGCCTCACGGTTGTTACTGGCACCACCTCAAAAAACAGAAGCTTCCAAACAAAAAAGTGAATTATAAGTGGAATTTGTTCATGCTTTTGTTCTTAACGTACATAATATCAATTAGGGATTTCCGAAGCATGTTTCATGATTGTACTTTTAAGTAATATGAGCTTAGTTTAGTTATTATACTGTGATATGGAAATCATAATTGTCATCACATCTGCAGTATGGACACATGCCAGCACACAACTTTGTCCAAAAAAAAAAAAAAGAACCAAGTGTCCTTTGCTGACCAGTGCCTAGAGGTCAGAGAGAGGGAAGGAGAGAAAAAAGAGAAAGAGAGAGAGATAATGAGCGCAGGCCGAACAGCTGTCCATAGAGGCCCCAGGGCCAGATGGGCTGGCAGGGACAGAATAACTCTGCCTCAGGCCTGAATTCTGGAGGGAAATGTGAAGGACAAAGGAGGGGAGGGGGTGGAGGAGAACAGAGAAAGAGGAGAGGAGGAGATTTGTTTGGAGGGAGATAAAAATAGAGGCCAAGAGGTCTCAAGAAGGAGCTGAGACACAGAGGAGACGATTAGATCAGAGACAGAGAGAGAAAAAGTGAAGAGGAGGAGGCAGGAGTGGTTGTGTTCAAAGACAGCTGGAGGTGGACGGAGTAAAACAATCCTGAAAAGAATGAAGAGAATAAAGTCCATTAATTTCCAATATTGATGAAGGTTTTGGACACTACCACATTCTGATGCTAAAATGTCAGACGGTTACATTTATTGTAAAATACACTGAATTGTATATGAACTTACGTTATTTTTATTTTTTTTAAATACATGTAAAAAAATCTTTGTGTTACAAAACCTAGGCTGCAGTTGAGATATAGCATGGTTTTCGATAGGATGTCATGTAAAGACTCCTCCTCAAAATCCGTTTGGTCACATATGTGAAACAAATCTAATGAGGTTTCGTTATAATGCCATGTGGAACATTATGTAGTGACACTGTGGTGCCCAATTTGTGTGCATTATAAAACAAACTCTGACCTAAAAGCTTCTTCTTCTCCCATTTTCTCCTAGTTTTCATGCTTCCCCTTTTGCGTTGAACATTTGCAGTGAATTGTGGGTAATCGAGGGCCGTGAAGGATACATCTGCTGCGAAAAACGCCAAAACCACAGTTCAAACCTTTACATTGAGACATCTGTGTGACATGCTGTAAAATCTATTAATCCAGATTTAGCCGTGCTATACCATGAGTTGTCATAATAACTAGGCTGGTAAATGTTTGTGGCTGCCAACCTCAATAACCACAATAGCCATATGTCACTTGGTCAGTGATGTTTTGCTGCATTACCTGTTTGGCTAGAGATTTACTTATGGTCCATTCCATCGAATGGGTGCCATTTTGGTTCCCAGGAAGTTACATGTATAAATGTGCACACAAAATAACTTTAAAATACATTTTAAATTTTTATATTAATAATATTTAAATCCTTAATATTTATTTTAAAATACACATTTGAATTGTGTTCCTGGGTTTCACTTATTCCTGTTACTGTAAAACATTACCTGATCTGAAACATTTTGAACATTCTACAACAGTCACATCTACAACAGAAAGTGACACCGGTTGGTTCTTCTGAAGATCATAGAAAGACCAAAGTTAAGTTCCCGCAATTATTTTTCTGTATTTTTGATCTAATTGTAACTATAACCAAGGTGGTTAATCGCAACACTTAGTGTATTCATGTTACCTACAGTAATTGTTAGATCTTATTTGTTTATTTTTTTTAAATACAATGTTGGGAAAATCACTAGAATGTGCTCAGTGTCCTTATGCTATTAGCATAGCCCGCTTTTAGCTGTTTTTCATGTTTTTGCTAATTCTATGCTAAAAAATAATTCCTGTTACTCAAAACATAAAAAGTAACTGCAAGCGCCAGTAACAGAAGTGAGTTCCTGTAACAGGAATGAGTGCCATTAACAGTGATTTTTTTTGTTAAAAATATCAATTATTTGAACATACAGTACACAATTTCATTAAATAAAATTTCATTTCTTAAGAGAAAATCAAAACGAATTAATGCACCTGCTTTTAAACATGTTTTTTAAAATGTCACTTGAGATTTGTAATCATTTTTGGCTTAGAAAATTGTAAAAAAATTAAAGTAAAGCCGCCTTAGTGTGACCAATACATGTTTTTAATAGTTAAATATCTATGTTATTAGATTCAGAGTTGAAAAAAGAAAAAAAGGTTAAAGGTTGGAAGAGTTACAACAAGCAAATGGCAGCCATTCGGTGAAATGTCCCTTATATACTTGCTGTTTGGTCATGTGTTTGTGTAGACCACCAGCTGCTTTGTGACTATATACTATGTGTATTACTGAAGGTTTTCACTGCCGTTCAGCCGTTCTTTAAACCTTTCCACCAGTTTGATGCTGCTGAGTGTTTGCAGTTCCTCAACCCTTCTGTGTGCTGCATTAAATTCTGGATGCAAATGGAAGCAGGATGTACATTTGTATGTAAACACATAGTAAACAGAAGGTATGTCTCTAGCTTAAGGCCTGAAAAATAAAAGGACGCAAACGCAAAATCCAACACCTGCTCCACGCTCTGCAAACACAAGGTCCTGCTGTACAAACTCAACATGTGTTCTTACGTTACTGTGGCAGTCATTACTGGGGAAAGGGGGTTGGGACAAATCATAATGTCATGACAGCTGACTGGAAAAAGCACTCCAGCGGTACAAGACAACTGGTCTGTTCATGTACTATTCCTAATGCAGTGCTCACAATGCAGTGCTTGAATATTGAAACATTTTTTTTAAACTAACTATCAAATCCCAATTCCCAAACGCACCTTTGTCTTTTTGGTAGAGCACATTCTGATTCACTATACAGTATTGAAGAATGTATTAACCTAAACCTGATTGTGACATCTCTACCAATCTTTTTTCTTTCAAAAAAAAAAAAAAACTTTCTAAAAAATCGTTCTAAGAAAATCTGCAAAAGGTTAATGTGCCTTTCATCTCTATGGCATTTTAGTTGTCATGTGTAAATCCCTCCACATACTGGGATTGTTTTTGTTGGAATCCAAATTATATATATATATATATATATATATATATATATATATATATATATATATATATATATATATATATATATATATATATATATATATAATTCAAGATGTTTTGATGAACTGAAATCTTGATACTTTGTACAACAAACAGTTTAGATTTACAATGAGGGTCACAAATAGCAGTACTTACGACAGTAATAAGCATTGATAAATGGCTAAATCATGTCTCAATTAATTATTAATTAGTTATATACTAGTTAAGATATTATTAAAACATTTCTAAATGTTAATGTTTATAATGAATTGAGACAGCAGTTTAAAAATGTTTAAACTGTTAAATGTTTAAAATGTTAAAAATGTAATAATTGGTTTCATTTATTTAAATTAATAATTAGTTTAGACATTCTGCCATAAGTGCTATTATTTAACATACCCTTATTGAAATGTTTTACCATAATTAATTTGTTTATTTATTTGTTTGTGTTTCTGATATTCTGATTTTTCCAAAGAATCATCTCTAACATTTGTTTTGTATGTTATAAATGTAAATCAGGGGTTTAAACATACTTGAACAGAATTAATACAATTGGTAGATTTAACAAATAAAACATATATTCATTTTTTCTTGGTTAGGATATTAAGGGGTTAAAGCCTTTTAGTTAAATGAAATCCTGTGGAAATGAGTATTAGTACCGACAACACACTTCAGCGCATGCCTAACTGTTTAATTGCTTAAATTACAAATGAGGCCTGAAATGTGGGATGTAGAAACATAATTTCATGTTATACTGTGTTAACTTTAGCTTATCAGCTAAACAGACATTGTGCAACAAAATGAGACTCCGTGACTGTATTCAAATTTCATGAGCAAAATTATTGTTCTCTTATTTTCTAATAAATTCATTTCAACACATGCCAAAAGTGTAACTGTGTACTTTTACCAATCACAATAGCACTGTGCACTGTAACCAATCACAATAGCAATTCAATTACTATTAGCTGTCCAAATTGTAGAAATACTTTGCATTTCACAGGAGAAATGCAATGGGACATTGTGAAGTCTTCAGGTTAGATTAGTGTAATGCATCACTCATTGTCATACGGAGTGTGAGGGGGACCATCAGGGGTGAGGCTGTTTGCAGCTGTATGTTTGCAGGAGTGTCTGACGTGCCAAATGCAAAGCTTTGAAGTGATCAGAGCTGTTGTGTGGTGAACAAAGTGCTTCCTGAAGCTCACTCTACTGCAGAGGAACAGGAACAATATCTCCCACCACCCACACACACACTCATACTCTATTTCTACCCCTCTCTCTCTCTCTCTCTCAGTCATTAATAATCCATTTTTACCAGACGCTCAATATTGCATTAGGATGGTCATTTGATGCTGGACTCAAACCTCTGCTGGAGGAAGAACAATCAGCTGTCAGCCATCTGGCCTCAGACGCTCATTACCACCTCCTCAAATTAGGTGTCTCTGATGGTCTCTGATATCACAGCAGAGACATCAGTGAGGAGTCACAAGCACGTTCAGACCCATTGTTCTCAAGCTTTTAGTACTTAGATATAGTTAACATCACATCTTAAAACATACAGTACTTTTACTTACATGCAAAATGTAATGTAAAATAAAAAAAACAACTGCTAAAAAACAGCCAAGTCAGCTTAAACTGGTCCAATTGCTTAAGCTGGCAAAGCTGGTTTAGCTTTTTTTTTTCCTCCATTATAAGGAATGTTCAGCTGGTCTGCTAGCATGACCACCCCCGACCAAGCCTGACAATTTATACAACCAACCATGTAGACAAGTATGACTATTTTAACCCTTTAATTAACCAGTTTTATTGATAAGTTGCTTGACAAACATGACTCGGTTAACAAAACTTGGCAACCAGCTTTACAAATTAGTCATCCAGTCCACATATACTTTTCTAGTCAAGATGACTGGATGCTATTTTCAGCCACCTTGAATATCAAAGGCTACCTTACACCAGTGGCTCTCAAAACGAGGGCCGCAGAGGGATAGAACAGTCACACGTAGTAGATTAGCTAGTAGATTACCAACCTAGTTGTGTTATTAAAGAGTCTGATTGAAGCGGTATGCTATATTTTAAACATCATAGATAATGGTTAAAAAAACAGAGTCTTTGGCAACGCAACAAAAGACCTTGAAGCTTCAAGTGAAGCAGCCACTTTATCTCTAAACAAAAGAACAGAAAAAAGCAGTATAATCCGGCTAAAATTAAAGCTCCACACATTGTTCAAATCGGTGCACCGTGGGAAATTTTGCGTTGGGCTAAGGGGGCCGTGAGTTGCACAAGATTGGGAATCCCCGATTTAGAACATGTACCACTATTGATAAAACAAACTCCTAAGCACAACCTACTGTGGCTACTCACATGCCTTTGTAAACTGCAATTTATTGATTATTGATTGTTAATTCTGGTCAATAAAGTATTCATTCTAAAGAAACTACAATAGCAAAAACCCTGAGTGCTAGGGACAGTACTGAATTATAGTATTTACATGGTATTCTCATGAACCTTGCATTATTTATTTAGCTATTAACACTAAAGCAGAAACTTTTGGGAACTGTGGAGTTCCACAGGGTTCTATTGTAGGGCATTTGAAACTGTTAATGGTATTAATTAAAGTACTATCTTTATGATGGTTATTAACTGAAGTGTGAGCATACATACAGAGTCTAAACAGGTCAAACACTAAACAAAAACAATTTAAAGTTCCAATTATTTGCAATTTGTGAATGCACCAAATTTTCTCTGCGTAGCACCAGTAGTACATGTAGCATAGTTCTAGAACCATTGCCTTAGACTATCTGAAATCAGCTACTAGCAAAACTCGAACCTTTTAGCACTTGAAAACATGTTTTATTTACATAGGTGAGTACTGGATCATTCGCACCCCCAAAAGGTGAAGTGGAGTAACCCCCTCCCAGAACGATAAAAGGGGCCAGGGGGCAACACCCTAATGCCAAGAATGAGGAAAAAAACATCAGCAGATGAAGATGTGTTAGCAGTTCGATATCTCCACTTTTGCAGTAGCTTTTGTATTAGGGGCATTAGCAGTGCTATGGTTGCTTAAATGAACCTAAAAAGCTGCAAAAGTGGACAGAAAAATGTACCAGACACTTTGTAGGACTACAGGCTTTGTAGGATATTTAAAAGAATAATCTTAAAGATTGCTGCTTTAAAGACGGAAAAACAAGAAAAGTCTTATGAGTGAATACTGCTCTAGTGTAGGGACAAAAAAGGTGTGCACATAGATCTTCTTATGCTATAAGCATGTTTTTACATGGTCAATACAAATATTCATGAGAAATCATCTGCATGTACAGTTAAAACAATTCTGGAATATTTTTGTTCAACTAACTGAGACTTCTCATGGACAGCTACCAGATCCAAATTCGCAACAACATTGATTCATGTTGATGCTTCACTGGCTTTTTATAAGCAGAACATTATTGCTGTTATGGCTACCAAAGACTCGGCATGGTGCTAACTGCACTATATAACTTTGTAGATGCAGACATACCAACACTTGGAAGAACTACATAATGCTGAGCATTATTACCTGAGTTATATCTGTGTAAAATAAGGTAAAATGACTCTACTGCCACATGCTTCTTTTACTTTCAGTAATGGTTCTGTATTTCTCTTTCTGTATCTCTCTTATATCAGCTGGTCCAGAGACTCACTTAGTTATGGCTCAAAGCATGAATTACACTTCCTGGCTGTAGGGGAGCCCCGGAGCAAGAACTGCTAATTCTCCACAGGAACTGGCTACACCCTGCGATCACACTGTTTATCAGTGTAATACTTTTGGCCTGTGAAAATGAAAGAATTATTTTTTAAATGCTTAAGGCAATAGATATATTAAAACCTTTGATTAAATTTTAAAATAAAAATCTCCCTGCTCATCTATCTCTGTCTTTATACATAACCCCAATTCCAAAAAAATACTGTGTAAAATTAAAATGAATGTAAATAAAATAGAATGCAATAATTTGCAAATATCATAGACTCACATTTAATCCACAATAAAACACAGAACACATATCTGATGTTCAGATATTCTTTAAAAAAACATTAACTCATTCAGTACTGGCAACAAAAGGCAGGTAAAATAATTGGTACCATATTTTTCACACTTTAAGAAGCACTTAAAATCCTTAAATTGTCCCAAAAATCGCAAGTGCGCCTTATAATCAGGTGCACTTAATGGATGAATTCTACCAGTCAGGTTGTAAGGAGCAGTGAAGCCACTCTGCTAAAGTGCAGCATATAGTTTAGTTCTATAGTTTAGTTTTCCAGCACCGAGGCTGGAGCAGTATTAGCATTAGCTGCTAATCGTGCTAAGCGCCAGCTCTTTTGCCGTTCAGAGGTGAGTATTATCGGTTTGTAGCCTGCTCCTAACCCTGGCTAGCACTGCTGGCACAGCATTAGCATTACCCGCTAACCACACTAAGCACTAGTTTGCTCTTTCGCTGTTCAGAGGTAAGTATAACGGACTGTAACTTTCCCGTTTACCATGTTAAAACAAGCTATGTGGCATAAACTGCTAGCTAAAATCGCCTTGGGTTACCGGAACGCTCAAGGTTCCTCAGTTTAGCACTGTCTGGCTAGCCTTAGTGAAAATCTGGATATCTACGCTTACTGTAAATAAATGAAAGCGAGGGAGGGAAAGAAGAGAAACTTGTGTGGATTAATATCCAGCGCTCGTTTGACTTGCTGAAAAAATACGGTACTAATAAGGATCAGCTGCAATAAAAGGAGTTTGCAACTAACTCACATGGGTATTTATTACGTCCCCTAGGGGTAGGACGCAATAAAGGTTTCAAGTGAGTGCCCACTCAGCATCAGACCAAGCAAAAACAACTCAAAATAATTAAGTAAAATTTTATTTTGCTCTTAAATTACACATTTGACCATTTTGCAGCTTCAAAACTTAAGGGACACAAAAAGACAGGATTCAATAACTTCAGGGTGACCCCAGGCCAAAACAACAAACAAAATCATCTAAACAGAAAGAAAACATTTAACTTACCCTGTAAAAAAAGAAAATAAAATACAAACAAACTACCCTGCCTACTCTCTTCAAAAAACAGAGACAAAAGGTATTAACAAAAAAGGCAGGTCACCCCTACGAATCCTAAAAACTTAACATAACAATAAGCAAACAAACAAAACAATACAAACAGGTTTGGTCTGTGCTGGTGGGCCTTCACTGGAGCAGCACATGTCGGCTCAGACAAGGAAAAAGGTGCAGCTCCCTGGACTCTCAGACAAAGAGGCTTTTCAAATCTCCCACCAGTAGATCCAGCCAATAGAATGCGAGCATGGGCGGAGCAACAAACAGCCAATTGCCAACAGAGCAGCCAATCACCAAAGCAGCCAACCTGAGAACAGAAAGAGAAACAGATCTCCAAAACTAAAGGGACGTAACACCCCCACCACCAAAATCAACATACCATGTGATTCTAACTTGAAGCTTGAGAAAGAGCATCTGCCAGAACATTTCCAGATCTCTTTTATTGCAAATTTCAAGGTTAAACTTGAAAAATTAACGTCCATCTCGTAATGCCGGAGAATTTTTCTTGAATAGCAGACTGGATGATCAATACCGCACAAATGTAGAAGGACAGCACCAGCTCCAGTCACACCAGCATCCACTTCAACTTCAAAAGGACATGAGAAATCTGGAGCAGAGGAACATTACAGAAACATTTTTAGAGTTGAATGCAATTTGACAGGACATGGACCACAGTCACCGAAGTCATTTGTCAGAGAATAAAAATCAGAAAAGTTTCTGCAAAAGCCATGTTAGTACACCAAAAACCCTTTCAAGGTCTTGCATGGTGCATGGCACAGGAAAACCCCAAATGGCCTGCACCAGGTTTAGGGTCAGAGAGGCTTGATGCTGTCTATCAAACACAATGAGAAGTGTCTTCAGATGATCCTCCCAGCTTGATGAATGAAGGACAATATCATCCAGACATACCTCAAAATCTGAAACCCCCATCAGCACCTGACTCGCCGTTAGAACGTGGCTGGAGCATTTCGAAGCCCAAAGGACGTTACTGTGTACTGCAGAAAACTGTCTGGGCTGACAAAAACAAACTTTACCCACACAATGAATCTTGTGGCAACACAGTCCTCCATACAAGGCAGAAAAAAAGAATCTGGTTTGGTAATAGCATTGAGTTTTCAATAATCAGTGCAGAAACAAACCACAAGGAGGCTTTGGCACAAAGAAATTAGACAAATAATAAATGTCCAAGTTTATGAAAGAACCTATGATGATTTCCAAAGAAACATCTTAAAAACAGACAATGAAACAATGAAAACAATGAAAATTAAATCACTTGCATATTAACATTCAAATCAATGAGCTTAGAAATCAAACAGAAATCTCCAGAGAAAATTAGCACAACACAAATATACAAACTAGGAACTCAACATGTACATCTAAAAACAAACAAAAACACTAGTCCAAATATCACAACCTAACTAAAAATCCTACCACATCACCAATGCAATGTTGAGATTGACAAACTAAAAATCCAAACAGCCAAACCACATCCTCAAATGTGAAAAGACTGTATGAACTCAGATCCCCTTCCTCAGAAGCAAGATCCTACTCAAACTCAGATCCCCTTCCTCAGAAGCAAGATCCTACTCAAACTCAGATCCCCTTCCTCAGAAGCAAGATCCTACTCAAACTCAGATCCCCTTCCTCAGAAGCAAGATCCTACTCAAACTCAGATCCTCTTCCCCAGAAGCAAGATCCTACTCAAACTCCCGCCCCATTACCACTGCAATGAAGGCGTTCAGTGCCCTAACAATTATTCTCTGGCTCAAACAGCAAAAACGAATGAAGTACCTTGCTGTGAAAAGGAAATTCCTTTACACAACAAAGTTAAAAAATAATGGTTGAACAGCTAAGTCTAGGTACTGGCAAGGCTACAAATAAACAACTTAGTTACAAACCTAACCTAAACAAACAAAAAAAAACAAAATGTACTCTTTCAAATGTCTGCAAGTGATACGGAAAAATAAACATGACTAGAATACTGCTTGTGCTTTACAATGCATTTTACAAGATTAGAACTGATTTTATTAGCGACAACTGGCTTACACAATCCAAAATTACATGCTTAAAAGACTCATACGCTGAATCAAGGGCCTGTCTATCTGGCAGAAAATCACAAGTAACCTGAACAAAACCAATTGCTTTTGAAGTAACATTCCCGACTTTCAGAATGAGGAGACATATTAGCGGTTCTAAATTTGGGTACACTTTTCTCCGGACTAAATTTTTACCTGGGAGGCAAAATAAAGTTTCCCCTATGTGTAAAAACGAATTAATCACTACACACCACAGCCTATGCTACAGAGGAAATCTTAGTTCATCCAAATAAGTCACAATTTTGTTCAGCAACACATTTTTTAAATCCTCCAATAAAACGAGTTCACCAAGCTGCTCAAAATTTGTCACCTTGCTGGACTGAATCCAGTTATCAAAAGGGTTTGCTTTTTCAGGAGCAAACTCTGTAAACATCTGATTGGCAATTTTTAAATGCAAACACTATACAAACTATCCTCAAGAGACAATGCAGAACAGACTTCTTGAGCTCTCCCAGTCAATCTGCACTGCAGCAAGAGTGGCCAAACCTCCTTTGGCCCACTCAAAGCACTAGCTATGCGCTCAAAGCATCACAATACGAATCCACTTCAGATTCTCTGATTGTGGGAACCAAAATAATCTGCTTAATAATATAAAACTTGAAGTTTCTACTGAAGGTAACACAGGTGAGGCAACAGTAGTATTTGCTAAGACTACAGAGGGTGGTATAGGTGGAGACAAAGCTACACAGGGAGCAGGAGAGGCAACTCCAGCTCCATGTGCATCTCCACTCTCCATTTCATACTGCCTAACACATAGGAGCTGATTTATGCTCCTGGAGTTTAACTTATAGGTCAAACTTTTTCAATCTAACAGCTAACTTAAACCTTCATTACCTAAGCCAATAAAAGTATGTAAAACAGGAGCTTGACCAGAAAACTTAGATGAACCAAGACTGGCTGTATCTAACACTGGCTCTGAACCAACAACTTCAGAAGGCAAAATCCCAGCAGAAACCAATCCCTCCTGCACTACTTCCATTATTGCCTGTTTAGTAGCTGATTTGGACACAGGAATATCATAAAAATCTGCAATCAACAATAAATCAGACCTACGGCAACTACATAAAGCCTCCAAAAAGGATTCTGACGAAATCCATAACATCTAACCACGAACATACTTAAAATCCTCCCACCAGAAGAAAAAACTGCCAATCAGAAAGAATCAAAATTCACTTACCAGCAAGGGACCCACATTACACCAGAAAAAGCGACGGACGAGCCCCCATTTATTACGTCCCCTAGGGGTAGGACGCAATAAAGGTTTCAAGTGAGTGCCCACTCAGCATCAGACCAAGCAAAAACAACTCAAAATAATTAAGTAAAATTTTATTTTGCTCTTAAATTACACATTTGACCATTTTGCAGCTTCAAAACTTAAGGGACACAAAAAGACAGGATTCAATAACTTCAGGGTGACCCCAGGCCAAAACAACAAACAAAATCATCTAAACAGAAAGAAAACATTTAACTTACCCTGTAAAAAAAGAAAATAAAATACAAACAAACTACCCTGCCTACTCTCTTCAAAAAACAGAGACAAAAGGTATTAACAAAAAAGGCAGGTCATAGTGATGGGTCTGACGACCCTGAAACCTCGACACATGCGCCGAGCTGTCAAGGCGAAACCCCGTGTCGGTGCGCGTATCAAGTTAAGGAAAACCACGTGACCGATACACTTCCTGTATCGTTTGGTAGCGATGGGTCTGACGACACTGAAACTTCAGCGCATGCACCGAGCAAACAAGGCGAACCCCTGTGTCAGACCGCGTATCATTTTAAGGAAAACCACGTGACCGATGCATTTCTTCGCGCAGTTGCTTGCAATGACTTTCTTAGTCCAGCAGATGTCGCCATTAAGTGATACAGCAACACAGTTTCAACACAGTGTCGATACAGTTTGGGAAATGTGCCATACACCCAATGAGGCTTCATCTGCCCATCACTAGCAGGTCACCCCTACGAATCCTAAAAACTTAACATAACAATAAGCAAACAAACAAAACAATACAAACAGGTTTGGTCTGTGCTGGTGGGCCTTCACTGGAGCAGCACATGTCGGCTCAGACAAGGAAAAAGGTGCAGCTCCCTGGACTCTCAGACAAAGAGGCTTTTCAAATCTCCCACCAGTAGATCCAGCCAATAGAATGCGAGCATGGGCGGAGCAACAAACAGCCAATTGCCAACAGAGCAGCCAATCACCAAAGCAGCCAACCTGAGAACAGAAAGAGAAACAGATCTCCAAAACTAAAGGGACGTAACAGTATTAAAAGAACATTTTTAGAAAAGCAGAATCTCTCAGAAGTAAAGATAATCACCATCTATAGAATTATACAAAAAATGTTTCTCAACATAAAATTGTAAAGACTTTGAATATCTCACTATCTACAGTATATAATGTCATCAAAAGATTCAGAGAATCTGGAGAAACAGATGCTGGTGATCTTTCGGTCCTCAGGCGTCACTGCTTCATAAACAGGCATGATTAGGTACTGGAAAGCACTGCATGGACTAGAAATCACTGTCTGTGAACACAGTTGATACATGCATGATACAGCCTTAACTGGCATCTTTAGATTACACTGCAAATTGTGTTTACAGACAATGATTCCTGCATTTTTGAAATACAACGTGATGCATGTCTTATGTGATAAAATCACAATGCATTCATGTTGCGATTGCACTGAAAGAGTAATCTGGCATGTCTGTGCAGCTGCTCAGGGTGTGCATAGAGCTGATAGCAGGGGGGGCAGGCTGCAGAGCAGGAGACGAGGAGGAATCAGGTCAGACATCTGAGTGTGCTTCCTAATTGCAGAGACATAACTGCAGTATTATCTGTCATTCCACCGTGTCTCAGGTCTGCCCATCTACCTGCATATCACTCAACCTGCAACCTCAAAACGCAAACAGTCAGAACACATTTATTTTATTTATGACAGAACAAGTAAAGAGATTGCAAATAAAAGTGTCTGTGTGTGTGTGTGTGTGTGTGTGTGTGTGTGTGTGTGTGTGTGTGTGTGTGTGTGTGTGTGTGTGTGTGTGTGTTTGTTGGTGTGCCTCACAGTGACAGTTGTTGCTGTCCATCTGTCCTTTATGACTCCGAGGTGCACATAATGAAACTGGAAGAAGGGAAAAGTTAATCATTTATAAACTTAGCTGCACAGCACAGCAAAATAAAACAGGACAAAATGTGATTATTAAATATGTCAACATTAAATATGCATATGAATATAAATATCTAGAATAATCCAGTTTAAAGAACAGCAGTTGTTTCCTTTCTTCTCTATGCCCTTTTTCTTTTTTTTTACTTTTATTTATATATCTATTTCTCCCCCATACTACTGCACCTTGTTTCTGTCTCATGTATGTCTATTGTGTCCCTGCTGTATTGTACCCATAGTGTCTCCCATTCTCTTTTATTATATCTATTATCTGTACTTGCTGTAAAATTGGGAAGGAGAGTAACGTAATTTCAATTCTCTGTATGTATTCTCTGTATGTACATATGTTCAATTCTCTGTATGTACATATGCAGTATTGACAATAAGACTTGACTTGACTTGAAAAATGTACTTAGTGAACTATACTAGTGAACTATATATAGAAATTCCTGGACAGTTATTAAGCCTAGTCATAGACTATATTGGAAAAGCTCCATGCAAAATAATAATAAGTTATAATGAATAATCGTAAATTATATATATATATATATATATATATATATATATATATATATATATATATATATATATATATATATATATATATATATATATATATATATATATGATTATTCATTATTTCATTATTACTGCTTAATAATCTGTAACTGTATTGGTCAGTTCATGATTCTGAATAGAGCTTCTCCAATATAGTCTACAACCAGGCTTAATACCTGTTCAGGAAACTAACCCAATATATTAGTTTCAAAGATCTCCATCTAGTGTTTATTTGTGGTATTACAGTAACAAACTTCAAGTATGCCTGTGCTGCCCTCTACTGTTGCAAACAGCTGCTGCTTTCACTTCTGAGCAGCTCATTTGTAATAATAGTAAGTATATGGGCCATTCCACCGAAATGGGTGCCATTTGCTTGTTGTAACTATTCCAAATCAAACTTTTTTTTTTTTAATCTTTTTTCAAACACACACACACATGTATATATTTTATTCATAACACATATATTTAACTATCAAAACATATACTGGTCAGACTTTACTTACATCTTTTTCTAAGGTTTCTAATCTGAAGATGGTTACAAAACACATGTGACATTTAAAAAACATATTTAAACATATTTGTCCACTATTTCCTTTTTTGTTTCTTTGCATGTTCAAATAATCGATATTTATAACAAAAAAAATCACTCATGTTCATGGCACTCACACAAAAAATAAAACAATAACATCTAAGAATTAATTTAGGTCACAGGAATGAGTGTTGAAATTGAGCTCCTCAGTCAAAAAGTTACAATAAGGTAAAATATAATAATTTTGACTCTTCCCATGGTCTTCAGAACAGGCCCCCAGCTTTTCCCTTCCAAAACGTGCCACCGGAAGTGTGCTGCAGAGGGATGAGAGGACCATTTGAGCAAAGCTATCCATTCATTTCGGGGTGTCTTTGAACCAATAATAAATGTATTTCCAAGCCGTTTTCGATTATGACACGTCCCGTGTTCTTTTTTTTTACGTTGAAATCAGCGGGATGGCTTGGTCCAGTTTATATATACAGTCAATGCTTCAGAAGACCCAACTGATGTAACTTCCTGTTGTAGATGTGACTTGTAGTAATGTTTTACAGTAACAGGAACGAGCCCAGGGACACAACTAAACATTATGGATTTATTATGAAAAAAATATTTTAAAGCATATGTGTGATTTGGAGTCACAATCTCTAAAGGATTTTAATACTAATTTTATTTCATGGTAAAGTTTATAGTTAGAGAGTGGGGACAGATAACAAATGTTATTTTTTTTTGTGTTCTGAGTTGCTTTTATAAATATTTTTAATTACATATCTTACTCTTGCATTTAGGTCAATGTCTTTGTTTCTTTAGTTTGTTGTTTGTTTATTTTGTTTTCTTGTACTCTTCTTCTGTCACGAAGGGAGCGATACAGATGCAGAGACGGACGCAATTGTGAGTATTTATTAGAAAAGTACAAGAAAACAAATAAACAAACTAAAGAAATAAAGAGTTACTGAACACAGACAGAAAAAGGGCTATATATTCCGGATGAGACAGTAAATACCTGGGAACGATTAATGAGGGGGCAGAGATACAGATGAGCACACTGAAGACAGGGGCTGAGACACAGGAGGAACACACAGGGCCACGTGCAGGGGAAAGATCAACAAACAAACAGGAGGGCAGGAAAACTACAGAGACAGACAGTTGAGATACATTTGTTGGGATAAAAAAAAAACACACAAACAATCTTTAATTAAGTGCAGTAAACAAATATGCAATATTAATATTGTTTCAATAATTAAACAATGCAAGGCATGAATATCTTTCAAGGCATGAGTGACAATTAACAATAATTAAAGTTTAGCCCCTACTCTAAAATAGTATAAACGCTGAAGATATCTTCCATCTGTATTAGTAAAATGATTGTCACTGATTACTATACTGTTCTATCTTACAGGCTGTCAATTTAACGGCACACAAAGCACTATATGGTAGTATAGTCGCGTAAAACAATATTGGCACAGTAAACACTAGTGCTTCATATATTACTACAGCAAAAGCAAACCAATTTTTTTTAATGAACATGTACGGTCTCATAGATGCATGATAGATATAATGATAATGGTCTTAAAGTAGTAGTACCAGTTATCATTCTCGAGCCATATTGCAAATCTGACTCGGTCATGCAGATTTCTCCTGTACAACATCCGAAGAATTCGACCGTTTCTGTCTCAGGAAGCCACTCAGGTGCTTGTGCAGTCTCTTGTCATCTCAAGACTTGACTACTGCAACTCTCTACTGGCTGGTCTTCCACTGAGAGCCACCAAACCACTACAATTAATTCAGAATGCTGCAGCACGACTCGTCTTCAATCTTCCGAAGTTCAGTCATGTGACTCCTTTGCTGCGTTCCCTCCACTGGCTTCCTGTTGCCGCCCGCATCCGATTCAAAACCCTGACGCTGGCCTACAAGGCAAAAAATGGACCAGCTCCTTCATACTTGATGGCGATGGTCAAAGCCAGATCTGCACCAAGAGCTCTTAGAGCTTCTAGTACGGCTCGGCTTGAACCTCCATCACTCAAAACACACAGAAAACAGACATTCAGACTCTTCTCTGTGCTGGCACCAAGGTGGTGGAATGAACTTCCACTGGTTGTCAGAACAGCAGAGTCACTCGCCGTCTTCAAACATTGACTGAAGACACATCTTTTTAAAGAGTTCCTAAACTAAAAAAAAAAAAAAAAAAAAAAGGTTCCTAGGGTTCTAAACATGATTAAGTTCTATGTATCTCTTGATCCTAGTCTACAAACTAGCTTTGGATATCTTAAGTAACTTTGAAGCACTGTTGTAAGTCGCTCTGGATAAGGGCGTCTGCTAAATACCGAAAATGTAAATGTAAATGTACCAAAAACTAAGCCTTAACTCAAGCAACAGGAACTACCATCTCTCACCCATATAGTCCAAAAACATGCCAACAATAGCATCAACTCTGATAGCTTGATGGAAATTTCACAAAAACACTTTTCTAACTAACTAGCTGCTACAGTCACATTGAGAAAATGATTGAGGAGTATGCAGATATTTATATCTAACTACCCTGTATCCTAGAGGAAAAATTAGCATTTGCAAGGAATTTTGTGGTTTGATGGTTGTATGCTGGATGCTTGCTATTCTCAAGTGACTGCTTAGGCAAAAATCACACTATTCCAAACCAGACCAAACAATCTGAAATCACAAGGTGTCAATCTTTCAAAAACTGTCGTCTGCAAAAAAAATGTGAAAAATAGAAAAAGAGAAAGAATTGCATATGCCTGAAACATATATTCAGTTTACCTCAACAATCAAAATCATGGACTGTACAAATGTACAATACTATCCAAAAAGGTAACCTGCTCAGAAATTACACCTTTAATAGGAGTTAGTTACTTTTATGTAATAATTATATTGAAGCTGATGGGAATTCACTTTAGAATTGCTGTGGCAGTGAGCAGGTCTAGGGGGAAAAAATGATTTAACTGAAATGTTAGATCATAGTGGATGACAACAATGTGTTGGCTATATTGGGTGTATGGGTGAAAACACAATGAACATGCTTCTCTACCTAATTAACACAATGCAGGCTGTTTTAATTACCTCAGGGGAACAATGTATATGACTTGCACACATTTGCTGCCTAACATATTCACACATTTGCTACTTGACAATGTTAATAGATGTTTTAAGGTGGTTAAAAACAATGTATAGAAACAAAGGGGTGGTCTTAATGAAGCTGCTTTTGGGTGTATTAATAGAAAGATAGTCAGCTAACTATTGAACTAATCCAGCATGTGCACCGTTTTGTGGGTAACCAATGCATAGCCCCTTCATCAGAGCGCTGAGAAGGGGTTAGACACCCATGGCCCCGCCCCCTAGTGAAAATCTTGAATGTGATTGGTTAGATTGTCCTAAAACTTTGCTAATAGACTCATTACTACACCCTTCAAAAAATCAGCAGAAGGGTCCAAGCAGAAACAAGCACACCACTGATAAGTTATAATATGAATTCTCACAGAATAAGCTGTCACGCCTGTCATGTCTTTTTTAATGTAGGACCAGGTCTGGGCCTTATTCGGTTTCTGACTCCTCAAAGCTGGCTGGGAGTCGGTCACCGGATTCAGCCCAGTGTCTTTTTGAACGTAGGACCAGGGCTGGGCCTTTTCCGGTTTCTGACTCCTCAAAGCTGGCTGAGATTCGGTCACCGGACTCGGTCCAGTGTCTTTTTGAACGTAGGACCAGGTCTGGGCCTTATTCGGTTTCTGACTGTTCTGGAAGCTGGCTGAGATTCGGTCACCGGACTCGGTCCTGTGTCTTTTTGAACGTAGGACCAGGACTGGGCCTACTCTGGTTTCTGACTGTTCTTGAAGCTGGCTGAGATCCTGCCACCGAACTTGGTCCAGTGCCCAACATTGGGCTGAATAGAGTAAGCAAACTGCTTGTAACTGAAGGTACTTTGTCTTTTACTGTTGGTGAATTAACTAGGAGAACTAGGAGGTTCAGGAACCTACAATGTTATTCCTACTACTACAAGCTATTTGTACATAAAATTTACGTAAATAACCACTTCGTACATCAGTACATCAATATGATTATTATATATTATTATAGGAAACACTAATAAGGAACTCACCATTGGTTTAAATAAAGTATTTTGTTTACTCAATTAGTGTTAATGAGAAAAAAAAACTGTTTGTCTGGAAGCTCAAAGAAAGACATAAACCAAGAATTATATTAAATTTATGTTTAATTCATACATTTTACATATTTAAAAAAAAGGAAAAAAAGAAAACAGAAACACAATACAATTTGCAAATCCTTTTTAACTCATTCAATTGAATACACTACAAAGACAAGAATTTTAATGTTGCAAATATTCACTCATTTTGAATTTGGTGCCTGTAACATAATCCAAAAAAGTGAAGACTGGAGTAACAACATTATGTATGCATTATGAAGACCAAATACGAGAACGGAGACCCCAGACTGTTTCTTTAACTAGCTGAGCTCCGCGGTACAGTTAAAAAGCTCTGCAGGACAGTGCTCTTACTGCCTCTCCCTATTAGGCTACAGAGGGGCATGTAGTGTCGTGTTACAGTGTTTGTTGTTGCGCCGCTAAAGTATGGAGGATGAAGAAAAAGAAATCCAACCGATTTGAAAGAATCAGAAAAAAATCATTGGTTTAATAGGTTAGCCCAAACAAAGGTTTGGCACCTGTGGACTTCTTGTTACTTTTTACCGTATTTATTTTTATTTGCATCTGTTTTAATATGTGGTACCTTTGCTAAAAAATATAAATATATAAATAAAAAATATTGAGATAATTGGTTTTAAGAAATTTGCATCGGCCTAAAACATTTTCACAGTAATTTACATATACACACATAATGTATAGGTTTTTGTTTGTGTTTGATCTGTACTATGGAGGACCAAAAATGACATAAGTATAAATTAATAAATGCACATATTAATGTAGAAATAAATAAATATATGCATAAATGAATAAATAAATACATGTTGAAATAATAAATAAATATATAAATAAATGCACATATATAAATGAATAAATAAATAAATAAATAAATACACGCATAAATATTTGCATAGGTAAATAAATAAATTAATTAATACATTTCTTATTTATTTATACATTTATATATTAATGTGCATTTATTTATTTATTTATTTCAACATTTATTTATTTATTAATTTATTTATTTCAACATTTCTACATTTACTTATTCATTTATTTCCACATTTCTTTATTTCTTTATTTCTTTATTTCCACATTTCTTCATTTATTTATTTCTGTATTTCTGCATTTGTATGGTAATTAGAGCAATTAAAGCAGGATTGGTTGTGGCTCGCTCGCACGCCGGGACACAGAAGTACAGCGGCTGTCTTTTATACAGTAATTCACAAGAGAACAGACATGGGGGTTCCAGTAAAGAAGTGTTTTACACACCAGTACAGTGGTGTATACACCAGTACACCCTACAGAACAGTTTTTTACACACCAGTACACAACAGGACAGTGGTGTATACACCAGTACACACTGGTGTACCGGCGCACACTCCACTGTGCTGCTGTGTTTCCGGGCGCACACTCCACCGTCCTGTACTTCCGGTATCAGTGAGACGGAAAAAAAGGGACGGCACAGCAACATCACGGCTATAACCCCTACTGCGGTAACAACTGCTGAAAATGAATGAGGGTCAACAGCTTCAAAATGTCGCCGCTGCAGGCCAAGACAGGAGCAGTAGAGCCAAAACTTTTGCAGCTCAAAAACTAATCCTGCTTTAGAGTGAGGATAGGACCACCTACCTAACTATCATACAAATAAATAAATAAATGTGGAAATAAATCAATAAATAAATGTTGAAATAAATGAATGAATAAACAAATGTTAAAATAAATAAATGAAAAAATAAATAAATGCACATATAAATGAATAATTAAAAAATATATAAAAAATAAACAAGAAATGTATGTATTATTTTATATATTTAACTATACAATTATTTATGCGTGTATTTATTTATTTATACATTTATTTATGCATTTATTTATTTATTTATACATATGTCATTTTTGGTCCACCATACTCTACTACTTAAATATATAAATACATCTACATTAATTATACGAAAAATGTGTTGATTATAGAGATTAAAATAATATAAAGACAATTAAAATAAAGATGATTTAATAATTCGTTGATGTCTCCTCCTCAGTAAATTTATATATTACTCCCGTTTGGAGAACAAGTTGGCATTAGCGTCCAATGCAACACCTAACATTAGCCTGAGAGCATTACACACCAGTATAGTTTTACTTATTTATATTTTCTGAGTAGGCTGTAAAAGCAAGTTATACCTTTTCTACACATATTTAATTGTATGCGTGTTTCTATAGATACAACTATCAACTAATAGAATCAAAGTACAGTAATAGTTTAATGTTAAATATGTTTATTGTAGTCATATTTGCAAATATAATGCTGTTATGTTTTTTTTCTTTTGTATGACATGACCATTTTAAATTCAGCATCACATTCTTGAAATAAGTACTTGGAAAATTGGGCACCAGCAGAAGTGAAAGTAGGGGCAGCAACATTAAAACATATATTAATTTACTGACAATAATAAAATGCATCTATGATTTTCCTATTTAATTTTCTGCCAATATAAAACATGAATAAGTTAATTGCTCTGAAAAGCTCCACTATTTTACTTAAAGCTGTTAAATTCTCCTGTTGTGTCTAGTTATAGATAACTGTATGTAATTTAATTTTAAATTTTTTAAGTAAAACACTTTTGTCTCTAGTATACTAATATACTGCATACACAAACAACTTCTAGTGTGATTTTACAAATTAGAGAAATGTTGACTAAAGATTATTTCCTAGTAGTGAGTGTGTTTATATAAAACTGTGCTAGCTAAGTTAATAAAGTACTTACATTTTTAACGAAGTAGCAGAGTGTGCAGGAACGTATTACTGAACTCTGGAATAAACAATACAAATAAAGATTTTTTTTTTGTAAAAACTCACAGACACAGCACCATTTTATTTAACTAAAAAGCTAGCTAAAACAAACATTACACAGTGACTTGTAGAGACACACAACCACTAAGTTAACCTAGCTGACTAGCTAGCTAATGTACAACATCTAAACAAAAGTTCTGTGGAACCATTTAGGTTAGCTAGTAAAGAACAATTCGCTGGCTAACTACCAAATTGGTTAACTAGAAAGCCTAAATGCTTTTACAGTATGTATGTTTGTAAAAGCATTTAAGCTAACGCTAGCAAACTAGCTGGTTTCTATCCTAGCTAGCTAACTATTTATTAGCTTAGCTAACATAAATAACGTTACCGAAACAGTACTTCTGTTCTGGCCTTGTACACTAGTTAACAATTTTAATTTCAAGTAAAACCATACTTTTTGGTTGTCTGTTAGTGACTGTTATAGCTGCATTAACATTTACATTAACATGAAATGTGTTTAATGCTACATTCTGAGATAATTTAGCCTCAGATAATATCACCTTGATATGCTGCTAAGTTAGCTAGCTTAGCTAACTGAAGAGGCAACACACAGCTAGGGTTATAACTCATATTTGACGGTCAAAATATTAATATAAAGTACATGGTCCAAAATAAATGATAATTCAAAAAAGGTACTTAATACTTAGTTAGTTTTGCTACCTACCTACAAACTACAAAGGTTTCAGGATAGCTGACAGTTGACGAAAGTTTTAATGTTTGAGGAATCCGCGCGCCAAGTGCTACGAGAAACCGCACAGGTTGAACTGGGCTGATGCGCAGGGGCACCAAGGTAAATATCATCTAGATAACTCTAAACGTGATCACACACACACACACACACACACACACACACACAGCTTATCCAGTCCATGTAGAAAAATGTTGCCAATAGAATAAGACTCTCTGGGTGTGTGTGTGAAGCACTACTGTAACAGGCTGTGTGTGTGTGTGTGTGTGTGAAGCAGTACTATAACAGGCTGTGTGTGTGTGTGTGTGAAGCAGTACTATAACAGGCTGTGTGTGTGTATTATAACAGGCTGCGTGTGTGTGTGTGTGTGTGTGTGTTTGTGGGAAGCAGTACTATAACAGGCTGTGTGTGTGTGTGTGCGTACGTGCGTGCGTGTGTGTGGGAAGCAGTACTGTAACAGGCTGTGTGTATGTGTGTGTGTGTGGAGCATCTGTAACTGTAAATAAAAAGAAAATGTACAAGTCAGCTTTGGTAGAAAAGTGCTAACAGTGGGGAACAGTCAGTTTTCCACTTTGTTAGTGCAGTGCTGGTACACGGTCATCTGCCGTATTTGAGTCAGTTCACACCTGTGTTCAGAGAATCAACAGGTCAGGTGCGTCAGTCGTTCACCAGCACCAAAACGACTGCTCAGTGACACTGATGTAGAACAGTCAGAAAGTGACTGTGGGCCAGAAGTATTTTTCTGCTTGCGACTCTAAACCAGCAGTGCCGACTTAGAAACGAGTCCGGGCCAAAGTCGCTGGCTATCTTAAGTCACTTTTTTATGAAAACTGGAATCATTTTATTTTAGTTGGTCAACTACTTGAATCAAATAGTAGACCATACAGTTATATTGACCTAATTAATAAATACAAAATTGACAAATACTCTACAGTGATAATACTCTACAGTGATAAATGCTATACCAGTTGGTGCACATTTACTGCTGAGAGGTGTAAACTTTCCTTGTCACTCACTTGATTTACTGGATACTTATATTGGGAGTATGCTTTCAGCTAAACACCAGCAAAATAATAAGCTGATAAGAGAATTATTTCAGAAAGACATTGCTACAATTCCTTAAGTAATATCATTTTGGAATAGTATTGTAGAGTGTAAAGTGTGGTCTTTACCTTTAAAATATTTTATTTCTAACAAAGTGAGAGAAATTAGGCTGAAATTAATATATAACATTTTCTTTTAAAGATTTTCTTTTAAAATATAAGCGTGATATGGAAACTGACTGCTAATTTTGTAAACGTGCTTCTGAAGATGTTACTTACTCTTGTTGCTTGCTATGGATATTTCATATCCATAAATGATATGTAAAAAAAGTTTGGGAGAAGGACTACACCCAAAATCCACGCTCTAACTCCACCTCTTATCAATAAACCACCCTATAAATACCTGCTCTAACTACCTACTTTTCGTGACGAAAGTTTGCTTCCCACCTCCGCCCCAACAACCTCCTGGTTGCTCATTATCAGCCTTTGTCTCAGCTTCTGTAGCAGTTACATCTTTTAACTTAGTTTCCTTCCTCTGTCTCTGCTGGGTCAGTGTCCAGTAGCAGGTTGGAAGCGTCTGATGCCTCATCCATAATGTGAGAGGCCTGATCTTCCTGAGGGCAGTGAACTCCTGCATCATCCACCAGTGTTTGGCAGCTTCTGATGCCTCATCCATGATGAGAGTGGCCTGATCTTCCTCTTGTGGGCAGTCAACTCCTACATCTTCCACCAGTGTTTCCACCACACTCTCACAAAGCTCTGTATTAAGGGTCACCTCAGCTTCCTCTGACTCTGTTAAGTCAGTGACCTGTAGCAGGCTGAGAGCTTCTGGTGCCTCATCCATGATGAGAGTGGTCTGATCTTCCTCTTGTGGGCAGTCAACTCCTCCATCTTCCACCAGTGTTTCCACCACACTCTCACAAAGCTCTGTATTAAGGGTCACCTCAGCTTCCTCTGACTCTGTTAAGTCAGTGACCTGTAGCAGGCTGAGAGCTTCTGGTGCCTCATCCATGATGAGAGTGGTCTGATCTTCCTCTTGTGGGCAGTCAACTCCTCCATCTTCCACCAGTGTTTCCACCACACTCTCACAAAGCTCTGTATTAAGGGTCACCTCAGCTTCCTCTGACTCTGTTAAGTCAGTGACCTGTAGCTGGCTGAGAGCTTCTGGTGCCTCATCCATAATGAGAGTGACCTGATCTTCTTCCTTTGGGCAGTCAACTCCTCCATCTTCCTCCACCAACTCCATCACAGTCTCGTAGAGTACAGGTTCAACCATCGGCTCAGCCTGCCTCTCCTCCACCGTTTCAGGGTATCCTTCCACTGGAGTGACCGTAGTCTCCTCCGTTGTCGTCGGCTTCTGTGTTCTGGATCGGTACAGGTAGTAAAGCGATCCACCGGCTGCTATAGCTAGAGCTGCAATGCTGGCTGCTCCTAGTATCCCTCGAACTGAACACATCTTGTCGCTGCGAAGATCTGTTGACGACTGAAGTTTTTCGTGCTGCTGCGCCTTTTATACTGTTCAACAGTGACGTCATAGTTATATCCACAGCGGTAAACTGAACTGTGATGTCATTGACATGAACGTTCCAAAGTTGGCAATAAGCCAACAAACAATAAATAAAAAAAAACACATCCAAGTCTTTATGCTAAGTTAAATTCTATCGTTTATTAGATTGTGGCATATAATAAACACAAGTAGATGCTGCAATCTGCTGTTTTTTATTAAATGTGAAAAGACATATTTCTCGTGTATTGCGATAAATGATTTTCACGCTTGTCCCAGCGCAGTTTCAGTGCTCCTGTGAAAGAGCCTAAAAGAATGTTAACATTCAATGTGTTAATCTCCAGCGAGTCAATACTTCAAGACCGTTTTTTATTCATTTGTAGTTTAATTATACACGTGAGATTAATATGAGTTTACCTGAGATTAATAAATCTATCTACAGCGCTGTAAAAGCGCAAAACTCCCCTGATCTCCCAGAGTCATGAATCCGGTCTAAACAACGCTGCGTCTTCGTACAGGGAGGCTGTTACTGGTAATGATCGCTAGATTGCGCTTCTTTAACGTGTCATTCCATAGATCTAAGGGATTATATTATATATTTAAGGGATAAGGGATTATATTTACTCATAAAACTTCTAACAGGTGTGAGCTGTGCTCTAGGCCTGAAATATATTTTAGTTTTAGTTTAACAGTATAATAACACAAGTATCCTACATTTAAAATGGTAAAAAAGGTGCACGAAGTAACTTTAAAATGCGTTTTATTTTTAAGCATAGTGTCTGCGTTAACCTAATTGCAAAAGTAAGATATGAAATTAAACATAGAACACTAAAAACTAAGCATTTTTTACCTGTCCCCTCTATAAATTATACCATGAAATATTATTAAAATCCTTCAGACAAGTAATTTTTTTAATTGTGCATTGTTGTGTGAATGCAAATTAAAAAAATCATAATAAATTAATAATACATAAGTTAAAATACACATTTTAGTTGTGTTTGTCACGTCTTGGCCTCATCTCGTGTCTGTGTGTCTTCCCCACGTGACCTGTGCTCCCCTGTGTCTCCCGTCTCAGTACTTTTCCACCTGTTTCTCATTTGTAGCTCCGCCCCTTCCCCAGGTGTTTCCAATTATAGTGCGTTTCCTGTTTCTTTAAATAGCCCTCCTCTGCCACTTTGTCTCGGTCTCTGCACCTTCCACTGTTGTCTGTCTCTCCACGTTTCTGTGTTGCTAAAGCCCTAGTTCCGTGTTTATTCCTAGTTTGTTTCCCTTGCTCCTTATTCTGTGTTTTTCTGTTTATTTCTAGTTTCCTGTTTTTATCCACTGTTTTTCCTCCCTTGCCCTGCTTAGTTTAGTTTTACATAGTTTAGCTTCTTGTTTATTTCCTTGTTTAATTCTAGTCCTTCCCTTGTATATATATATATCCCTAGCCCTGTTAGTCTATTTCTTGTATCTCTTGTTTGTTTAGGTTTATGTTATTTTGTTTCACTGTTTATTTTGGTTATTGGTTTTTGGTTATTCTTTGTTTATTTACTCCCTGTTTATATATATATTTAGTACTTCTTGTTTTGCTTAATTTATGTTCTCTAGTCTTACTGGTTTGTTTTGGTTATTGGTTATTTGTTTATCTAGTTTCATTTATTTGGTTCACTCCCTTGTTCCTTGTATATATCTCCCTGTTCCGTATTTAAGTGTTTACTTGTTTCTTGTTTCTTTGTTACTTGTTATTTATTTATTAAATTATTATTTATTGATTTCACCCTACCTGCACTTGTGTCCGCCTCCTCGTCTCCCTGCCTGGGTCTCCGTGACAGTGTTACCTTAACACATTACCCCGTCTAAACAATCTGGAACATTCTACAAGTCACATCTACAACAGGAGGTCAACTCAGTTGGTTCTTCTGAAGATCATGAGAAGAACAACATTAAGTTCCCTTATTTGTTTTTCAGTATATTTGATCTAATTGACTATGACTAAGAAGGTCTATGTTTTGTCTTACCTAAATTAATTCTTTTATATTACTTGTTTATTTTTAAAATAGAAATTTTGGCAAGAATCAGTAGAATGTGCTCAGTGTCCTCATGCTATTAGCATAGCCACCATTTAGCTATTTTTCATGTTTTTGTTAATTCGATGCTAAAAACTGTTACTTTCATTCCTGTACTTTTAACATAATAACAAGACTGAGTGCCAGTAACAGGAGTGAGTTCCAGTGATAGGAATGAATGCCAGTAACAGAAGTTATTTTTAAATGTTTTTTGTTTTACTGTTTTATTTTTTTGTGTGCACATTTATGCATGTAATTTCCTGGGGACAAAAATATATATCGTCATAACAATCTTATGTATTGCAATTCAAATGTTTATTATGTAATTGTTTTATTCTTGTAAAGTGTCTGTGAGTCTGTTTAATTATATAATTATATAATAATAATTATTGTTATTATTATTATTATTATTATTATTATTATTGTACAATATAATTATAGAGCATCAACCACACAGGATTTTTTACAGCTTAATATTACTGACCCACGCGCTCTATATTGTTTATAGATGCTTCCTCGGTGCATCCTTCGGCATCGTGTTCTAGAAAAATGCATAATGCTTAAAAGCGTATTCATCAAAGTCATTTCGTGTAAAAGTTCGTCCAGTGCATAAAAATGCCAGCAATAATATGTAAATAAGATGAATTAACTAAAACACACAAGATAGGCCACACAAGATCTTCTATCATACTGACACAGCGCTCTGTACTGTTTATAGACGTGTCCTCAGTGCATCCTTCGGCATCATGCTCTGAAAAAACGCATAATGCTTTAAATGTGCGTAAAAGCGCATTCCGTGCGTCAAAAAGGTATCCCGTGCGCAAAAGCATATTCCGTGCGTAAAAGCGCATCCCGTCACTAAGTGAGCAATCGTGAGTAAAATCACATTCTGCAGAAAGGTGCATTCCGTCCCTAAAAGCTCGTTCTGTGCATTAATTAATTAAGATTAATGAAAAAAATATATATATATTCAGACAGTGAAATATCTGGACTGGCTAAAGAAAATAGAACTCCAAAATTACTCGAATTATTTTTTTTTACACTGACATCAACTGAAAGTAAATAACATTTGTTTTACTTATCCTGGAAAGTTGTCAATTTAAAGGTGACATTAATGACAGCAACATTTAAATAGGTTAAATTACCTAAATTATCCTCACAAACTGAGCTTTATACAGTGTTTCATGTGCCATCTAGTGACTGGATCTTGGACTTTCTCTCTCTGATGTTTGTGTTTAGTTCCTTAGCTCTGTTGCTTCAAGCAAGTCCCGTGTTTCATTATCCACGAGTCCAGTTATCCACGAGTGCCATCTGGTGGCTGGATATTGGGACGACTAGTCAATTTAAAATTACCATCAGGTCCTTAAAAGCAAGCAAGCGGACCCCCTGCATAAAAGCCTATGCCTTTTTTAAAAGTGTAAAATGACACCAGATTATTTTTGTTTAATAATCTGCACACTAAAGGAGTAGCTAATTTCACGTGTCAGACAATAGAGTCTTCTATCACCAGAGTACTTTTAACAGACTCCTCAGCGGGTGCTTCACTGAGCGGGGTAAACCTGTTTAAAACGTTGTTGGGAAAATCCGCACTACCCCTTACAGCGCCGTTTCCAGTGTGTTCCCCCTGGATTCTTTTAAATGGTTGAGATGTGTAGAGAAGTCAAGAAGAGTCAGGATACCAAAGTCTTCAGCAAAATTAACAGTTTATTTCAGAAGATCTTCCGGGAACAATGCTCCGCTCAGAGAGTCAAGAAGAATGTTCGAAAACCAAAAGACATACACAAGATTATATAGATCATCCCACTATGGTGTGAGTTAAGAAGGCTGGACAGTCCCCCCTTGGTCCCATAAACTGTATCCTATCTTAACATGACGCCATGCCTCGCCAGCACCTGCGTCTCCAGTATAATAAATTGTATAAAATAAAATGTATTGTCCTCCCGCCTGGTTCTTGCAACATAAATTCAGTTGAAGTTCCCTTGTTATCTAGGTCTGAGGGGACGGGTCAGCCTTCCTCACTCACTCTCAAAGTCTAACCACGGATGGCTACACACGTGTTATGAAACAGTCCTGTGCAGACTTAATTAAACTACATTTGTTATATGATTCTAAAGAGTACTGTGTCTGTTAACATATGATCACCAAAATGAATAAAGATTACAAGGGGCTAAATAATTCCCTTTTGAATACAGGTAACATATTGATTGATTAACATATTGATTAAACCTTATTAAAATCACTAATGGATTATACTGATTGGCTTTTCATTAAGTACTTTGTATGATTATAGGGCAACAATGTTGTAACCCTTAATTGATAGTTTACATGATTATAAGACAATGTTTTAACCTTTTAATTCTCAACAACCCCCGTTTAGGTGGGATAATCCCACCTAAAATTCAATGTTTTCCATCTGATACTCTGCCCCACCATCTGCATAGTCTAACGAAGGTAGAACATATGGAGGTGGTCTGTCCTGCTTCTCTTCAATCATGTTAGTGATCAGCCTGACCATCAACACCCTAATACACGGTACACAACAACATCCACATGTTACCAAAATTCCCACAAGCACTGCAAGAGACATCAACAATGGCATGATCAGAGTTTTCCATTGGCCAAACATGTTCACCATCCATTCTTCTAATAGATAATCTATTTTCTAGGCCTCATGGATTTCGTTTGATATAGTTCTCAGACCCTCTAATTCTCTACTGACTGACCCGTCTGGGTTAGTGTTGTTTGGAATGAAAGTACAACAACTATCCCCACCAACTCCCAATGTATTTTTGCTTGTGCGTGTTGGGAAAAATGTAATTTTATGTTTTTGATTAATAGCTGTTGATAAACCGAGGTCACTATCATTTTAAGTCACCTGCTAATCTTGTGAGGTTGTGTGTTATATTGACCTGCTCTTTCCCATTCCCTCACAGAATCTGAATCAGTTTAAGTTTTATTACACTAGTCTCTGGACCTCCCCCAGTATGACCTTAGGTGTCCCGTGGTTCCTGTTAAAAACAATGATACGTGCTCTCCCCCTTTACGGGTGTAAAATGCCCTGTGATGGTGTTATTATGGGTGGCTAAATGGCAGATAGAATGTTGTAGTTAACTAGTGAACCCTGTTGAGTAAGTTCAATCATAAAGTTACTTACCCCCCGTACATGCCAGGATGTCACACCTACTCCTGCATGGACCCTGACCATACCATCCCCTCTTTGTACACTACAGAATTGCTTTAACTTTTGGACAGCACACAGGTAGACATCATACCCTCTTTGCCCTGATTTTGCTCCTGTGGTTGATTATATCACACATATCTACTTGAAAAATGGTTGCACTACCCTTAATATAACTTTAACTCTATTGCCCCATAGTACTGTCTCTAGTAGTCATTTGATTTTTCCCATGTGGTCACCAATCTACAAATGCGTTGGTACCCAATTTGTCAGGCTGAGCAGGCTTGGCCAATGGATTACTACTTAGCTATTTAATGATCATATTGTGAATTTAACCCCTACAACAATTACTGTGATTACTCCCAAAATAAGTAAGGTTGACCCTTTACCCCACGCTAGAAAATAATTATTGCCCCTATGGTTGATACTCACCAACTCCATAGAAGACTAACCTGTGGAAGGAATGTTTCTAATACCCAAATGTGCCATTAAGTTGAATGAATGCTATATGTAAGTTGGAAAAATATAAAATGCCTTTAATACATAAATATGAATAATCATCTAAAACCCTCCTGTGTGTCCCTTTTTCTCAGCTAAGGCTGAGTAGAACCTCTCCCAGCTCCTACCGTTTTATTCCCTCTAGTCAACACACTCTTTCTGCATTGATTGAATTATACAATACACACTTGAAATAATAAGCTAAACCCCCTAAATAATAAGCTAAACCCTCTCTACATTTCATTTATTTGTCACTAGGTCAAGTGGAACCCCCTTTCGACCCCTGCTGATTTTATCACTTTATTTAAGGCATAGATTTTCCGCTAAAAATAGAATAAATCAACCCTCCTAGAAAAAGAAACACAAAAATCACCAATCAATGAAAAATGAAACAATACAACTGTCCATCTGACATTTTCGTCTGCTTTCTTTTCTTCTTTCTTCTTGCTTCAGGGTTCTGAGGGTAGACTACCTCAGCCCAATACGCACGAAGAGCTTTATTCTGGCTCTTGGTGTCTGCAATATCATTGAATGAAAAGTATGAGTTGGTGTGTGATAAGACTATGTGTGTTCTTTAATGAGATGTGTTTAAGAGTCTCTGTATGTGGTGCAATGTGTCGCAAACGAATCGTTGATGAAACGTGAATGCTGCTGAATCAATCCCTTTGACTTCTTTCTTCTTTCTTCAGGCTGCTGAGGGTAGACTACCTCAGGCCTACGCTCGAAGAGCTTTATTCTGGCTCTTATGTCTGCAGTATCAGTGTTAATGAATTGTATGGCAGGTAGTGTGTAGTGAGACTATGTGTGTGTGTTAGTAAAATGTGTATGAGTCTCTGTATGTAGTGTACTTTGACGCAATCGAAATGCTGCTGAGTGAGTTACTCCCTCACTTCCTCTCTTCGGTCACAGCCAGGCACTGACGGCCCCTGCTGTCTGCTGCTGCTGCGGGGGATTCTGCTACCCCTCCTTCCTGCTGCGGGCCTTCGTCTGAGTCAGACGATTCAGCTGCTGTTCTCACCTCTCCTTCTGCCTCTGTGAGCAATCTCTCAGGTGGTGGAGCGGCTGCGCACTGGCTCCAGTGCTACCAGGTTGACCCCTTGCCTTTCAGTCGAACTGCGTGCGTTGTTCTCTCAGTCACCCGGAAAGGCTCAATCCAGCGAGGCTCGTTCCCCTTTCGTGCGTAATGGCGAAGGAGTACCCGCTCTGTGTCTGGACTGGTCCACCTCTGCACCACGTCCTCCTTCTCCCCCCTGTGTAAACAGATCTGAAACTAGACTTTTATATTTGTTAAAATCATGTTTAAGGTTCTCTATTCATTTTGTAAGTCTTTTAAGGGGTCCTCCGTGTCTCCTTCCTGCAATTTAAGTTAAAATACATGGTTACAATACATTTATCACACTTAACTGGAGCTCTAATTTCCCCTTGAAAGGGAAGTATTTTTTATGTAAATTTTGTCTGTGCACAGATTTTAGCCCAATTTTTGTTGTCTTACCTTCTTCAGTTATACTCAATCATGATCTTTACTGTCAAAAGTGCTTTAAATCCCTAACATTTTGTAATTTTCAATTTTAAATGACATTTAATTATCATCACCATTAATTACTGGCTTTTAGCTTCCTTTTGCTCACACCCCTTTCCCTTGTCTTGTAACTGCTTCCCCGTGGCTTTAACTAATCTCTTATATCCAAACTAGCTCTTATAAACACTACCAGTGTTCACGACCAAGCTCACCACTAGACACACACTATTTCTCATGCATGCACACATGCTCATGCGCACACACAAACTCAAACACTTCCACTTCCACTCTCAAAGACCCTACCAAAGTTATAGATCAGCAATAGACACTAAAACAACCCAGCTCTGGAGTTCCATCATTGTACAGACCATATTTTACTGCTTGACAGCACGGTGCTGCTGCCACACCTGCTGTTAAACCTACCACTGAAAGCTTCCTGTAGATCTTCTCATATTGTATTGGTAATACTATATAGATAATAGATAAGAAACAAACACTTGGAAATACATCTGAATCATGTTTTTTATATAGCTCCATGCAAAGTTTTAATGATCAGCTGCTCTATTCTCCCTCCATCTCCACACTGATTGATAGAATATCAGGGCCCAAAGTTTTAAACTCTGCACAAACAAAACATAATGTGGCTTCTGTCTCAGGAATGGTTCCATACTGACGTCTTGGACTTTCTTACTTTTTGCTTGGACTTTAGAATCACCGCTTGTGGCTATATTATTTTACCTGCCACTTTGTGTATATATGTATTTATGCATATACAATGCACAGCAGGCTGCTCTTCACAATCATCAACTCTACTGCTACTTCCTTAAACAATTTATCAAATCTTACTCATTGTTTCTCTTGCTCAAAAAGAGGCTTACAGGTTGAATAGTGAAAGTTTAATTTTGTGAATTCTAAAGTGTCTAAATTTCATATTTTAAAATTAGGAATGAGTGTGTCTTAGAAGCTAAGACTTTTCCTTTTTTTTAATTATTGCTGCAAGTAATTGCTCATCTGCATAGTGGTTGTTTTAAAACCAAACGTTGGCGATTGGTCAAAAATGGTGGTAATAGTGGTGAGAGATAAAAAAAAAAAAAGTTAATAGGTTTAACAATATAAAAAAGTATAAAACAATAGTCTGGCAAATAATGGTGGTAATAATGGTGATCTATTTACATCTCCCCCTTTTTCTGAAACAGAATTTCTGTTGCAGAAAACTTAACACAAAATTGCTCCACCCTCTGTATATTGGGCTAGTCCACCCTGCACAGGCCTCCACCGAGACACACCCCATCAATTCATTCATCCACTCGCTCTCCCCCTGGGCTGCACTTCCCTTCCTCGAACTCTTCAGAGATATTTTCTCCGTGGTCTGTTGAGTTGCATGTGGTGGTCAGATCGAGACTTTGCCTGCCTTAGGTTGTCCCTTTGTAGTACGTTGGGATCTTACCCGTCTTTGGCTAACCAGCCTATCCCACTGAACCACACACAGCGTAGCAGCACAGTTTTATCAACATTCAGTGCTGTAGTGTTCCTGCAGGGTACAGTTAGGGAGCGCAAACCCAGGTACGTCATACTGTCATAAACTCACACGCTGGTGTTGACCGTAAAAGTCATGCAAGGCACCAAGTACCCATGGTTTATTATTTATTGTTATTGAATACATATTTTATTTATTACCATCATTATCACCTTTTCTTTCCCACTGAATTTAGCTTAAATGATTGGCTTTGATGACACTGCTCTGGAATGGACCCAAAACTCCCTTACTGACAGGAAACAGTGCATGTCATATATATGAATAATTATTCAGATTTGGCATCTGTACCTTAAAGGTGTACCACAAGGTTAAATTTTGGTCCAGTTTTATTTAATATATAAATAAATTATATTGCTGGCTCTGCTTCTTACTCAGACTGCAAACTTTACCATTATGCAGATAAAACAATTTTATATTGCTTAGCGGATTTTGTTCATGTTGCAGCCAGAAAATTACAGAATGCCTTTGCTTTACAGGTGGCATTGTATAAGCATGAAAACTGAATGTATGCTGTTTTCCTTCTCTTTCTCTTTCTAGTCTAATTTAATACTATAAAGAAAGAAAGTAAAGCAAGTTCTTTGTTGCAGAAATTAAAGCATGTTCTTAATTACAGAAAGTAAAGCAAGTTCTTCGTTGCAGAAAGTAAAGCAAGTTCTTCGTTGCAGAAAGTAAAGCATATGGAAAGCAAAACAGAAAGCTCAATTTTTTAAATACATTTGATTCTGTCTCCTTATCAGAAAGAGACCCAATTCCCTGTAGCTTGAAATAGATGCAACACTGAGTTTCCTTTTCAAAAAAATAAGGTCTTTCCTCACTGGTTTCTGAAATCTACTCTTGCTCTTAAGAGAATCAAAATATCAGCATAGACGGAGATACATAAAACATAGAGAAATTAGATATTACATCTATCTTATATAGATCTCATTCAGCTAAGACTGAACTGAGATCAGTCTAAATAAGACATGGATAGGAAGAGAGAAGGAAGAGAAACAAAAGCTGTGTTTGGAATGGCTCACTCATTAACTTATTCACTATTCACTATGTAGCATTTTCTATTTATTGAACTGATTATGGAACAATCAAACAATAAACCATGTTTATTTGTCCTGCTCTGAGGACGTCTGACACAACAGCACTGCATTGCATAGTATATTTTGGGATTTCTAGAGTACATCTTCTGTACACTACCTTTTTTGATGCATTATGGGTGTTTCATAGTGAACTATATAGGGAATAAAATGTACTGCTGAGTTTTTACAAAGCAATGCAAAAATGGCTTACACAAATGGCTTAGTATTTCTGCAATAGGGAACGATTCCGAAGCAGCCACACACAGTCATTTTTTTTCATTATTAGATTTGCTTATAGAATATAGAGTTAGACACATGTCGCTGTTTGATTGGGGCCCACAAGATATAGTCTAATACCTCGCTCCACCAAAATTAAGCTAATTCTTGTCCTCAATTCTGCCTCCCCCTTTTTAGTTGTTTTGTTCTGCTAACCACCCCATAATCCCTTTATTAAATTCTCTATCTGCTTACTCAAAGACACCAGTATAAAAGCCTTTTCCTCCTGTTTACCTCTGTCCCCCATTTTTACTGTGTATTACTCTATTTCCCTACTGAACTGATCCCCTATTTTCTATGATGTTTCTCCCACAAGTGTTAATTCACAAAAAAAAAAAAAAACTCTCAGTCTAAAACCAAATCAATAGGCTGGACCAACTCCACCCACCTACTCCACCTTGGACTCCTCCCCTGCAGTGGGACTCGTCCGTTGCTATTTTGTTGTCACTCATGACTTCGTGCACTCAAACAATCACACCGCTCACCGGAGCCCCGCTAACACACACTCCAACACACACACATACATACTCCTGTTTCACTCACTCTGTCTTACACACACACTCTTTAATTCGCTGCCATACACTTTCTCACTCACTGCCACACACACATTCTTTCTCTCCGCCACACACACACGTTTCCAAGCCCCCAGTCAAACAAAGATACACGTTTTCTGTCTCTCTCTCTGGGAAACTTGACACGCATACTTTCACACTCACAGGTACACTTTTAATCACTGTAACAGACGCTCGTGGACCCTTTCTTTTTCTCTCTGTCAGTCGCACATACACAATCACAAAGCCAGATACACCCTGGAAGATGCACACACACACACACGCATACTCTCTCACACTTATTGGCCACAGACTCACTCCACTTAGACGTATAGTTTATACTGCCACGTATACCCCTTTTTATTTGTTTGTTTTACCCCAGACAAGACACAAATAAGCAATGCACACAAGCAGTGGGTCGCCGCCCACCCGGGGACGCCGCCCCTATTTATCTGCAGATCCTTTCTTTGCTCATATGTACAGCAATGCTTTGTGTCTGTCAAGACTTTCTCAGGCGCACTGAAAAAGTTCTTGTGTGTTATTCCTTTAACACAACGCTAGGTACTCCTGGTGTAAAAGAAAAACCAGCTGGCCGAGCCGTGCCCACTTCTAGAATTAGCCGTCCCTAATGGAAGCAAGTACCTGTAATTGCCAACCCAGTCACACTTGAGCCCTCTCGGCTCGTCCCAATCACCCAATTAAGAAACTAGACCCAGTCACACTCCCATTCAGGCCAATTACTTGTCTCTGACAAAGCGCCACACACAAAGTCCCATTATCATCCCTATTCTAGTAATTCGATATTCCAGGTACCACCAATTCCTGCGGAATCGCCAAACCGAGTTAAACTGGGACCGCGTCCGGCCCAGGAGGGGTTACCACACCCGTGATGTGTGGGGACGCCGCCCACCCGGGAGACGCTGCTCCCGGTTCGCCTTCGATTATACCTAAGGACCCCCGTTCACACTTTTAAGCTACTCATTTATTTTAAACTAACACTCACGCGCTAATGAAGGCTTTTCCACATGGTCCCATTCACGCCTCTTAAAGCACGCAACATACAACATGAAACACCCAATATAGTAACCCAATCTATTGTCAATTATCCCCAATGTATAGCAGTAAATATCAGATACAACAGCCCAATCCGATACAGTTAACATACAACAGAAAACATCAAATGCAATAACTCAATTTAATACAAATAATCCAATTTGCTATCAATTAGATCTAAATAATGTATAGTATCCTCCTCAAGAATTTAGATTGGAGTTGACCAAAATGAACCAGTTTGTCCACAATTTAGAGTACACCAATCAGCAGAATTTGATTTTAACAGGCTCTGCTTTACCTTTTATTGAAGGGGACCCCGGATTTGTGGTTCAGTCAGTTTTTCTCCGCGGTCTGAATCAACTTCTCTGGTCCAAATCTCACCATCCCAGCGGTGCCTCCATATTGTTGGGAAAATCCGCACTACCCCTTACAGCGCCGTTTCCAGTGTGTTCCCCCTGGATTCTTTTAAATGGTTGAGATGTGTAGAGAAGTCAAGAAGAGTCAGGATACCAAAGTCTTCAGCAAAATTAACAGTTTATTTCAGAAGATCTTCCGGGAACAATGCTCCGCTCAGAGAGTCAAGAAGAATGTTCGAAAACCAAAAGACATACACAAGATTATATAGATCATCCCACTATGGTGTGAGTTAAGAAGGCTGGACAGTCCCCCCTTGGTCCCATAAACTGTATCCTATCTTAACATGACACCATGCCTCGCCTGCACCTGCGTCTCCAGTATAATAAATCTATTGTCCTCCCGCCTGGTTCTTGCAACATAAATTCAGTTGAAGTTCCCTTGTTATCTAGGTCTGAGGGGACGGGTCAGCCTTCCTCACTCACTCTCAAGGTCTAACCACGGATGGCTACACACGTGTTATGAAACAGTCCTGTGCAGACTTAATTAAACTACATTTGTTATATGATTCTAAAGAGTACTGTGTCTGTTAACATATGATCACCAACATGAATAAAGATTACAAGGGGCTAAATAATTCCCTTTTGAATACAGGTAACATATTGATTGATTAACATATTGATTAAACCTTATTAAAATCACTAATGGATTATACTGATTGGCTTTTCATTAAGTATTTTGTATGATTATAGGGCAACAATGTTTTAACCCTTAATTGATAGTTTACATGATTATAAGACAATGTTTTAACCTTTTAATTCTCAACAATGTGAACTGGGTGAGAGTGGTGGGCTGGCTCTGGCTGTCGTCTTTGCTTTAGTGTTAGCTAGACTGAAATTCTAACAGCTACACAAAAAAACAAACATGTGACTACTTCTCAGGTGTTAATTATATTTATATTTTAGATAATTATATATTTATATTTAACTGATTAATGATTGTGGACAACCATCACACTGGATATTTCAGAATAACACGGGACACTTTTTGCCCATATTAGAGCAGTCCACTAACACTGTTAGACAGAATTAAATAGATCTTAATTTATAAATTAAAAATGCACGCATAAGGCTACAGTCTGTTAAATCTGAAGACCACACTGCAGATCACATAAAATCTCCTATCCTACTGACACACATGCTCTGTACTGTTTATAGTAACCCAAGGACACTTGGAGATGCCGAAAAAGAGACTTGGAGATGCCCAAAAGGAAACTTGGAGATGCCCAAAAGGACATTTGGAGATGTCCAAAGGGACACTTGGAGATACCCAAAAGGACACTTGAAAATACCCAAGGGGACACTTGGAGATGCCCAAAAGGACACTTGGAGATGCCTAAATAAACACTTGGAGATGTCCAAAAGGACACTTGGAGATGCCCAAAGTAACACTTGGATATGCCCAAAAGAACACTTGGAGATGTCCAAAAGAACACTTGGAGATGCCCAAAAGGACACTTGGAGATGTCCAAAGAGACACTTGGAGATGCCCAAAAAGACACTTGGAGATGTCTAAAGGGACACTTGGAGATGTCCAAAGGGACACTTGGAGATGTCCAAAGGGACACTTGGAGATGTCCAAAGAGACACTTGGAGATGCCCATAAGAATATTTGGAGATGCCCAAAAGGACACTTGGAGATGTCCAAAGAGACACTTGGAGATGCCCAAAAGGACACTTGGAGATGCCCAAAAGGACACTTGGAGATGTCCAAAGGAACACTTGGAGATGCCCAAAAGGGCACTTGGAGATGTCCAAAAGGACACTTGGAGATGTCCAAAGGGACACTTGAAGGTGCCCAAAAAGACACTTGGCGATGCCCAATAGGACAATTGGAGATGTCAAAAGGGACATTAGGAGATGTCGAAAGGACACTTGGAGATGTCCAAAGGACATTTGGAGATACCCAAAAGGACAAAGGAGATGCCCAAAGCCAGCACACTGTGAAAAGAGGATAACATGCATAAAAACGCATAAACCACATGTGTCAAACACAAGGCCCGCGGGCCAGATGTGGCCCGCCACGTCCTTTTATGTGGCCCGCGAGAGCTTGTAAGATCTTAGTGTCTATAATAAATAGGTCAGAAGCGTTCTTTGACCAAAAACTACATTTCCCACAATGCTTGTCGATTGTATTACCCGCGAAGTTATGGCTTACTGCCACTACACGGCAGTGTAGTCATTGATGTGGAAACCCTGCTGGAGGGAAGGTGTAACTTCGCGGGTGGAAGTGAGACATACAAATGTTTATCCCATAATGTCCAGAAAAAGAAAAGTTGATGCAGACGGACGGCTGTGCTTCAAGGCGAAAGACCGGTATGCCTTTTGTGTTACGAAGAGTGTTTCTGACCAAAATAAACGCTTTTTAGAAGAGATATAATAGTTTTAATGACGTTAATAAACATCACAGTGACAGCGCTAGTCGCAGTTTCACCTCAGCAAAGGACGAGCACGTGAATCACTTATCTAACCAGCCTTTACTGATTTCAGCCCCCAATAACCCTTTCAATAACCTCCAATAGCCTTTAATAGTCTTCAGCAGCCTTCAACAGTCTAACCTTGCAGCCGTGGTGTGTCCACTAAACTCCGTAGTTATAAACATCATGAGGTTAGCAGCACGCTAACTGACCTGTTTTTAATGTAATCCGAGCAGTGACTCCGTGACGGCTGCTCTAAACTGCTGCTGTTAGCTGCTTGGGCTGAAAGATGAATTGTAGAGAGCTGTATTATCCGGTTAGTGGGGTTAAAACCTTTATTTTCTACACAGAAGAACTTAAACATTTTAAAAACGCTCCAGACTGGCTCAGCTGAGCCCTGTACCTGTAGCCCGTGGCTGGGCTGTAGCTCTGACTCAGTAAAGACTGGGCTTGTGGTGCTGCTGCTGCAGCTCCCACTAGTGGTTGGATGAGGAACTGCTAAATCTGAGGAACTGCTAAATCTGTCATCTATGTTCTATGTTCTTAACAGCTCACAATTTTTGATTTTATATATATTAAGTCTTATTTCAGTATCAAACGTTTTGATCAAAGTTAATATAACTTGATGCCATTTCTATTCACTTGAATAGTTTGGTTCTTGATTGATGGAGTTTTTGGATTTCATAACATGAGGATTTATGTTAATAGAGCAACAAGCAAACATTTTTTCCATGCAACTGTAATATTTGATTGAATAAATAATATATTGAGAGTTATTTAACATTAAGGAGTAATTACATTCATTTTATATTACATTTGGTTACATTGTATTACATTTATAAGTTACATCTGGCCCTCAGAGGACAGCCAATATGCCAATGTGGCCCTCGGCCAAAATGAGTTTGACACCCCTGGCATAAACGCACAAAACAGCTATAGAGGAAAAACAAGCATGTGACTATTTCTCAGGTGTTTATAATATTCATGTTTTATATAATTATATATTTCTGTTCATCTGACGGACAACTAGCACACTGAACATTTTAGAATAACACGGGAGCAGTCAGATAGAATTAGAATCACAAGATCTCCTGTCCTACTGACCTATGCGCTCTGTACTGTTTATAAACACGTCTTCAGTACATCTGTCAGCATCATGTTCTGGAAAAACGCACCAGAGGCTAAAAACGCATTATGTGCGTAAAAGCGCAGCCCGTGCGTAAATTCCGCATCCCGTGCATAAAAGCGGATTCCGTGCGTAAAGGCGCATCCCGTGCGTAAAGGCACATCCCGTGCGTAAAAGCGTATTCTGTGCGTAAAGGCGCATCCCGTGCGTAAAAGCGTATTCCGTGCGTAAGAGGGCATTTCATAGATCGAAATGAACATAAAAGAATATTGCGTGCGTAAAAGTTCGTCTAGTGCATAAAAATTCCAGCGTTAAAAGGTAAATAAGACTAATGAATTTATCTAAACACACATCTTCAGAAAGTAATATATTTGGTCTGGCAAAAAGAAAAATTCAAATAGAAAGTCTTTTTATAATGACTTTAATTGAAACTAAATAAGTTGACAACTACATCATGTTAATGACAGCAATATTTAAATAGGGTAAATTAATTTTGAAAAATTTGAATCTTCACAAAGTGAGCTTTATACAGTCGGGTCAAATTTTGTTAATTTTGTCTATAAATATTTGAATATGTCTTTTTTTCTTTTTTCTCTGGCGTATGTCTTTAGATCCTCAGCTCTGTTGTTGTAAGCCAGTCCAGTGTTTCATCATCCAGGTCAAATAAACCACGAGTGCCATCTGGTGGCCGGAATTTGGGACAGCTAGTCATTGTTAAATTTCCATCAGGTGCGTAAAAGCGAGCCAGCGCACCCCCTGCATAAAAGCGTATGCAGCGTATTGCGTAGAAACATAAAATGACACCAGGGAAACAATTTTGATTCCTTTTTTTAATTGTCTGTACACTAAAGGAGTAGCTAATTTCACGTTTCGGAGGATAGAGTCTCCTATCACCAGAATATATTTAGCAGACTCCTCAGCGGATGCTTCACTGAACGGGGTAAACCTGTTTGGCACGTGAACTGGGTAAGAGTGGTGGGCTGGCTCTCGCTGTGGCCTTTGCGTTAGCGTTAGCCTTAGACTAAAAGTCAAACAGCTGCAGAAAAAACATGCAGAGACTATTTCTCAGCTGTTAATTACATTTTATATTATTATATATTTATGTTTATTTTATTAATAATTGTGGACAACTTTCACTCTGGACAAACATCACCCATATTAGAGCAGTCCACTAACACTGCTGTTAGATATCTTAATTTGTAAATTAAAAATGCACTCATAAGGCTACAGTGTGCTAAATCTAAAAAACAAACTGCAGATCACATGAAATCTCCGATCCTACTGACCCACGCGCTCTGTGACACGTCCTCAGTGCATCCGTCGGCATCATGTTCTGTAAAAAACACGCCATGCATGAAAGCGCATTCTATGCGTAAAAGCCGATCCGGTGCGCAAATGCGCATTCAGTGCGTAAAAGCGCATTTCGTGAGTAAAAGCGCATCCCGTGCATAAATGCGCATTCTGTGCTTAAAAAGCTTCATTGTGCTTCTCACACATTCTGTGCGTAAAAGTGCATCCCGTACGCAAAAGCGTATGTATGCATGCATAAATGCGTTTTGTGTATAAAAGCACATTTCGTGCGTAAAAGTTTGTCTTGTGCATAATGACAGCAATAATAATAATATGAATTAAATTAAACCCAAATCTTCAGATTTGTCTATACATACGCCAGGCATACGCCAGGTCTATTAAACCAGGGGTGCTGTCATGTCATCTTGTGGCCGAAATTTGGGACGGCTAGTCAATGTTAAAATTACCATCAGGTGCAAAAGCTAGCAACTGCCCCCCTGCATAAACGCATACGCCTTTTGTAGAAGCGTAAAATGACACCAGAGAAACTATATTTTTCCTTTCTTTTATTGTCTGTACACTTACAAAATAATGCAAAATAATGTTGTAGCTTACTGACTTAGCCCTAAATGGAGTTACACACAAACACTTGATAAAAGGTTGTGTAGAGAGCTTTATTAGCTACTTGTTATATTATTTTTCTTTTGTTTATATGCAACATTATTGTTTTATGAAAATTGTTTGTTTACAAGTTTTAAATGTCTTCCAAAGACTCACATGTCCACAGTGAATCAAAAGTGCTTCTTCGGCCGCATCAGAGGAACTTTTTTGGCACCTTTAATTACTTGAACGTCAAATCCATATGACCTTATGTACTGTTATTACACAGAATCTGTTTTTTTATGGTTGGTTTATTTTAACCAATCATTAAATCAGTATTGTCCTCCCCAGAATATGACGAAGATGTATCGGTTTGTGTGCCGGCTGCTTTAGGATGTGCTGGTTGGTGTTTTGGCTACTTTACGACGTTCTATTAAGGTAAATCTGCTGGAGAGCATAATTCTGCACATTTATCAACATATTGCAGGAAAAAGAGATGAAAAAAACATTTATCGTTAAATGTAAAAACACATAATGCGTAAAAACATAATGCGTAAAAAGCGCACGCTAAACGCGCATTTTATGCATAAACCGCTCCTACTAAAATTCTAGTTAGTAAATTTAATACAAGTTAATAAAAGTTAACTGTGTATTTACAAAAATAACAAAGTGAGCAACTGCATTGGGAATTCTGAGCAAAACCTACACTGTTATCTAATTTTCACCAGTAAAACACACAAGCAAATATTTTTTTTATTTTTTTTATTAAAAGTTACAGAATTGAAGTAAATGTTACTCTCCATTCTTGGCGAATTTATTTAGAATGCACAACACACACTAACCTTGCCTGAATAAGCAATAGATTGGGGCTACATTTAGGGGCTAACAAATATACTACTACACTCACTCATTATTTAAATTATTTAAATTATGCCAGGAACCAATTAGGAAGATGCATGGGTTAATGTGGTGCTACATTATTTAACTAAAAGCTGCTAAGATATAGCAGGTAAAATATAATTCAGTGAGTGTGTTACAAAGTCTACAGACATGTTCAGTAATTCACCTAGAATTGTAACATTTACTTAAAGATATGGTCTGTTACATTTAGTTGCAGGTTTTATGTGGGAAAAAAATCCCTAATTTTTTCAAGTAAATCATTTTTTTCAGTTTAACTAGATAGATAACAAACTATCTTGATCCAGGTCTGGTGCGTTGTTAGACATTTTGTTTTGCATTATAGGTGTGTTTTTACGTATCAGAATGACTTGTTTCTGTATAGAGAATAGACACGAAGCTGAAGTCGCCAGTGTCTTATTCAGATATTCCGGTCCACCTTAAAAAGTCGAAATACCAACGATGCGCCAGTAGAGAGCGGGATTGGGTTGAGCAAGACGAGTTTCACATTTAAGGAACATACTTTGGGAATCAATTATCTGTTCTGCGTATTTCCAGTTGCCCCAACTCTAAATTATGAAAAAAAAAAACTATTAAACTGTAAATACCCTAGAGAACAATGAATATTACTATACCATTGTATTATGACCCTCTAAACTTGCATTAAAAAATAGTTGAATGAGAACAAATTGCTTGTTCTGCGTCAATTGCTCCAGATTATCTAAAAGTCTGTTGAAGGTAACACTACCTTAAGTAGACCTAAAGGCTGTGAATATACTGAACAACAGGAAAAAATACTGTACATTTTTAATATGACTCTTTGAACTTGGCTTTTGAGAATTTTTAAACAAGAACAAATTGCCTGTTCTGCGTATTTTCAATTGCAACTCCAGATTATCAAATAATTTGTTGATGTTGACACTACTTTATGAAATAGACCTAAGAGGCTGTGAATAACCTTAACAACAAGGAATATTACTGTACTTTTTTATTATGACCCTCTGAACTTGGCATTTGAGAAATTTTGAATGAGAACAAATTGCTTGTTCGGCATATTTTCAGCTGCCCTAACTCCAAATTATTACCTAGTCTGTACGAAACATATGTTGACTTTTTACAGGCCTGCGAATTAACGCTCCACCTTAAATTGTGCTGTAGAGTCAAAAACAGGCTAGCTCTTGTAACTGCTGCGTCATTTATGGGTGGAACGCAAAATTAATAAATGACTGACACCGTTCGATCATTGTTCAGTTTTCACAGTTCACACACTAGTAGAATACACTCAGACTTGGGTCGAAATCATCAAAAGTTTGATATGCTCTGGCATAGTAAAACAATACAACTGCTTTGGTACTTGGAGGGAATCAACATTTTTACCAGCAGGTGGTGCTGTAAATATGTGTAACAGCTGCTCACGCCTGGGCCCTGGTGGTGGGTCTCTACACCTCTCTCATCCTTATGTTGATGTTGCTCTCCCTGGAATTTGCAATGGATTCTTTTTTTCTCCTTATCACATATCATATTTTGAAATAGACATTCAAATTATTTATGTGAACTTTTTTTTAGTTATACTCTTACAGACACATTCTGTAACATATAGAAAAAATAGACCCTCTCACCAATTAAAGAGTGTCCTGTGACCTTTGACTCACACTGTAAATAAACTCACTTCACTTAAACAACATGAACCTTTTAAGCTGGGTAGCCTCTGAGTATGGCTACATTCACATTACAAGCCACAGTGTTTTTTTGCTCAGGTCAGATTTGGCTATCTTGACGGTTCACATTCACAAATGTAAGTGACCTGGGGTGGGTTTCCCGAAAGCTTCGTAACGCTAAGAACTTCGTTAACTCGTACTTAAGATTGATCGTTAATTAAAGAGTGTTTCCCAAACCCGTGCGTAACTAAAGTACTACGTAAACTCGATCGCAGATTAACGAGTGCTCTCACCCAGTCGTTATTTTTAACGAGCTTCTTTAGGGGATCTCGACTTGCAGTTCAGCACCTTAAACACCAGGGACCGCCAATTTTGTGGAAGAAAAATGATAATTTCCGTGTTTGAAGCAATTATATTACATTACTATTAATTATAATCAATTATATTATTATATAATTATTAATATTATTATATTATATTATATTACTATTAATTATAATCAATTATATTACTATATAATTATTATTATATTATATAATTATTATATTATATTATATTATATTATATTATATTATATTATATTATATTATATTATATTATTTCCCGTGTCTGCGGGTGCTCCGGTTTCCTCCCACAGTCCAAAGAAATTAGTTCAGGCTAATTAGATGTCGGATAAAAATTGCCCCTTAGGTGTGAGTGAATGTGTCTGTGTGTCTGTCTGTGTCTGTCTGCCCTGTGATGGATTGGCATCCTGTCCAGGGTGTATACTGCCTTCAGCCCGAGGCCAGCTGGTATAGACTCCAGCCACCAAGCATCGACCCCCCCCCCCCCCCCCCCCCGCACCCCTTAACGGATAAAGCGGTTGACGAGTGAGTAAATGAGTGAATAAGTTATATTATATTATATTATATTATATTATATTATATTATATTATATTATATTATATTATATTATATTATATTATATTATAATGCCAACTGTGGCTTGTAGTCTAACTGGGCAATCAAACCCACGAGTAAATTATTTAAATCCAGATTAGCGATGATAGAAGTCTTGACATTAATGCTGCAAGAAATGCAATCAGTCAATTCCTGCAGATGATGCTCACGGTCTAAGCAAAGCTGCAAAGTCACCAAGTTCATCTGGGCAAACTCTGGGGTGTGTCAGCTCGCAAATATCAGTCAAAAGTTGGACACGTCTCATTCCATGTTTTTTTTTTTTTTTACATTGTCGATTAATATTAAAACCATGAAAACTAATTGACGCAAATGGAATTAGTAGACAAAAAGGTGCATGGCTTTGACAATCCCCTGACATAAACCCAACTGAGATGGTGATTTAGGTTGAGCTGGAGCTTCACAGTATAAAGTACAAAACATATTTCTGTTGGTTTAAAATGTAATATATATATATATATATATATATATATATATATATATATATATATATATATATATATATATATATATATATATATATATTGTTAGAGCCATAAATAAGATTTTATTTTTGTTTTATTTGTTTTTGAGTAGTTTGTAATATTTGTATTATTTCATGAAGGTAATCCTAATGCCAGTGGAACTGTAAATTTATTACAGGACTCTTATTTTGATAGTGAGCAAAAGGATGCTCTTGAGCTGGTAGAGCACTAGCTGATTTAGTGAAGGATTGGAGAGCACGGATTCACACAGTTTTTGACCGTGCTTACTGTGTTTGGAATTATTGAAAGGAAACTGTAAAAAAGAAGATTTTTGATTTACATTTTTCTTATATAAAGACTCTTTTTTTGTTGAACTCACAGTTTCACGCGTCCATTACTTTTCTGAGTGCTCTTAAATCCTGAATGACACAGATACTGGATCTGCTGCCATAACATATATATATATATATATATATATATATATATATATATATATATATATATATATATATATATATATATATATATACACACACACACACACACACAGGAACATATGTATTATTATATTATTTTTATAATATTAAAAATTAGAATAATAATAAATTAATATTACTATCAACATTACTGTTAATAATATTAGTATAATATATATTTATATAATATATATTAACAATAATAGTTTTAAAAATGTAAAAAATAAGTTTAATGTTTTAAAATAGATTAGATTTTCGAGTATTTATTTAGTCATATGTATCTTTAGGAGTATAATGTTGTTAATTACAACACATTTCTACGTTTTTAGGGTGTAATAGTGAATAAATACTGCATATTGCAGTGTTGAATCGATATTTGTGGATCGATTGAGCGCGCTGTTTCGGGGGAGGAGTCAACAAAGATGTTCTTTAACCTCGTTCGTTAATTTTCACGTTGCGAAGCTCTTTGGGAAACACTCGCAGAACTGGCTCGTTCTTTACAAACGTCTTTCGTTAGTTCGTTCGTTATCCGCTAAGATTGATCGTTTTCGGGAAACCCACCCCTGTATCGGTGTGTAATTTGAACAAATCTGTCTCTAAAAGAAGCACGTAGCGCATGTGTAAAAACAAAAAGAGCATGAATTCCGATTCCAGAATCCAAAATCAGATCTAAGCCACATTGAGCAAAACATCAGAAATGAATGAAAATGTAGTAGCATTACCATCTATGATAGTTAGGATTGTAAACTTATGGAGCATACAAATACAGTGGTGTAAAAAGTGTTCAAGATTCAAGATTTTTATTGTCTTGTCACAGAGTATAGGTGTACATGTGAGTGAAAAACTTCGTCTCACAGCATCTCAATGTTTGTTTTTCTTCAGCCATTCAGCCATTTATCACAGCATGTCTTTTAGGTCCTGAAGCAGCAAAACAGCCCATGACTATCCCACTACAACCACCATGTTTTACTGTAGGTATGATGTTTTTTTTTTTTTTTCAGAAATGTGGTGTTACTTTTACGCCAGATGTAATGGGACACACATCTTCCAACATGTACAAAGTTTGTCTTGTCAGTACACATATATATATTTTTTAAAACGTCTTGGGGATCTATAAGAGGTTGAGACGAGCCTTAATGTTCTTTTTGCTCAGCAGTGGCTTTCACCTTGGCACTCTGCCATGCAGGCCATTTTTGCCCAGTTTCTTATGATGGAGTCATGAGTATAAACTATGGAAATCTAAAATAAGGCAAATGAGCCCTGTAGTTCTTTGGATGTTGTTGTGGGGTCTTTTGTGATCTCTTGGATGAGTCGGCATTGTGCTCTTTGGGTCATTTTGGTCAGCCGGCCACTCCTAGGAAGGTTCACCACTGTTCGGTGTTTTTTTATCCTTTGTGGATAATGGCTCCCACTGTGATTCGCTGGAGACCCAAACATTAGAAATGGCTTCATAACCTTTTCCAGACTGATGGATCTCAATTACTTTCTTTCTCATTTGTTCCTGAATTTCTTTGGATATCGGCATGATGTCTAGCTTTTGAGTATCTTTTGGTCTACTTTGTTTAGTCAGGCAGGTCCTAGTTAAGGTTTTTTGATTGTGGCTGTGATCAGGCCTGGGTTTGAATAAATAAATATTTTGAATCCCAGTCATGTAAATTGCCATTAGCTACTGGAGCCCTGAGAGAGGACAGTTGGCCTTGCTCTCTCTGGGTGGGTACATGGTGCTCTTTCCCCTCAACAATCCTAGGCTGATGTCGATCAGCGCAAGGCATCAGTGAGCTGATGTACCGCGAACGAGTTGCTGCGGTTTTCTCCAACCGTGCTGGCTATTCAGAAATGCTGCATCAGCAGCAGTTTAAAAAGAGGCGGTGGCTGACTTCAGATGTGTCGGAGGATGCATGTGCTTGTCTTCACTCTACTTGTGTTGTGGCATCACCACTGATAGGGGGTAATACAGTTGAGTAGAAACTGAATATGTTGGAAATTTTAAATAAAATAGGAAAAATGTAATATATTTATTAAAATATATAAATATATATGGTATTCTAGTCACAGAATACACAGAAACAGTTGTTTTACCCAGTAGTTAGCTTTTTTTTGTTGTTGTTGTTGACACTGTATGACAGCATGAAAAAAGTGGACAGTGCTCAACCTTAAAAAATGACAGGTTTACAGACATGTTTAAAATCTAATACATCTTTTAACAAAAAAGAAATAAGAATTATTTAAAAAATAACCCTTCTAACATCACTGCTGTGTTAAATGTTTCTGTAGTGTCTAACCAATAGAGGTCCAAGTGTGAGGTCTGAAATAACAGGACACCTTTGTACAATATCCATGAACACATAAAGACACTCCTCCCAGGCTGTGTGTGTGTGTGTGTGTTTATGTGGGTGATCTCCATGGACACAGGCCTTTGATGTAGTCATCCTGAGGAAGACACCAGTATAACACAACACAATTCTAATTGCACTGATGACCCTAAACAGACTCTAGAATCTCAGCTTGGATTTAGCAATAAACTGAAAATTTAATTTCATTCAATTTACTTATTCAAAATGACACATATGTTTCTGTATTACATTACATACTTTGTTTAGTTTTCCTACTTTTAGTGATGGCTGCGCTGATTTGATATTTTTTGTTTAAAGTTTGAACCAAATAAATTCAGAACATATGGTCCCAGATAGTTTGATTAGTCAGCAATAATAAAATGCATTAAATGAATGTATATATGTCAGAACATACAGCTCTGGAAAAAGAGATCACCTAAAAATGATGTGTTTCTTTAATTTTACCAAATTGAAAACATCTGGATTATAATCAGGAGGAAGATGGATGATCACAATCCATCAAACCAAGCTGAACTGCAAAGAATTTTGCACCAGGAGTGGCATAAAGTTATCCAAAAGCAGTGTGTTAGACTGGTGGAGGAGAACATGCCAAGATGCATGAAGAATGTGATTAAAAAACAGGCTTATTCCACCAAATATTGAACTTTTAAAATATTATAATATGAACTTGTTTTCTTTGCATTATTTGAGGTCTGAAAGCTCTGTGTCTTTTTTGTCACTTCAGGCATTTCTCATTTTCTGCAAATAAATGCTCTAAATGACAATATTTGTATTTGAAATTTAGGAGAAATGTTGTCCTAGTTTATAGAGTAAAACAACAATGTTAATTTTACTCAAACATATACCTATAAATAGCAAAATCAGAGAAACTGATTCAAAAACTGATGTGGTCTCTTTTTCAGAGCTGTTTATTGCTCTCTTTCTTTCATGTACTGTATAGGGGGTTCTGTATTTAGTCAGATCTCTCTCTGTGTCTTGTTCACTCTCTCTCTCTCTCTGTCTGCCCTTGCTCTCTTTCTCTCTAAACTGGCAGGAAGTGTAAACACTGATCAAGTGTTAAAGTCCAGCCCACCACTTCTCACCTCCATTAAAGGGTGTCTCCATGCATAACTTTCTCAAATACCCCTTATAATACCTCTGGCCCTCTAAAATACTCCCATATAATGCCCCCCTCTGTTTTGGACCACCTGCAAAGTGGCACTTGAGCACTATAGCCACACATCACATATTCCATCATGGGTTTATTGGGATTACACCAATACATCACATTCGGCTGCATTGGAACTGTGAAATTCTCACACTGTAAACCAGCCACAGTGTTATAACACAAAGCCGAGAAAACCATGCATGTAGGTTTAGAGTAGATTCAAACAATAAAGAAAAATGATATAGTAATCGTTTTCAATACAAAAGGAAACTTTAATAACAATTCAATTTCAGTTTTAATACATGCTCCCAATTAAACTCAAACTTTAAGTCCCAGTTGTAAGAATGTACTTTTGAAATTCAGGTTAGAAAAGTGGATTTTTATGTGTAATTCTTTCTGTGTTAAAATCTAATCTTTTTTAGTAGAATTCTAAACAAGTAATATGCAAATTGTCGTGTGAAAAGATGTCAATCTTTTAATTCTGTGTAAAAACTATTTTAAGAACATTCAGAATAGCCATTTCCATAAATGCAAAATCTTTCAGCCTTTTGATATAGTAAAACCAACTCCCCTGATTTCAGACAGCATTGCTCTTGTTTAAGAAAAAGTATGTTTTATTATTTTATTTAAGGTCCTGGAGTCATTACTGATCCAAAGTGGCAGATGAATGAAGTCTAATAGCGTCTGTAGTGTAGTAGTACATTCTGCTCAGTGCTCGGGTTGTATTGTTCCCCCTGACGAGTGAAGGGAGCAAAACAAAGGGCCTGCAGGGTAATGGAGCATTAGTCACACCTTCAGAACGAGTGTGAGAATGGAGCGAGGCCTCAGAGCCTGTGCTTGTGGTCTGAAATGGTCCTCAGTGCTGATAGAGGGGCTTTGAATATGACTTCATTGCTGGATCATTGAGAAGGACCAGGTGTGGTCTAGCAGTGTCAGACGGCCTGAATACACACCCTAAAGGCAATGGCCTAACTGCATATTTCAGCTTAATCTGCAGAAAGCTTGCTCTCCACTGTGTGATCAAAACGTTTTAGATTTGCTCATCTCAGTTTAACATACTTTAACTGCATATTACATCTTCAGGTTCCCAGCTTTAGACATGACATTGCTGTCACTGCCTATATCATAACATATATACTTTATATAGTTTATATTTGTGAATGAATTATTAGACATAGTCAAGGTTTACTAGAAATTATTTTTTATTATTATTGTTGATGCACAGTTTGTTTTGACAATAATGATACAGTGGCATGTAAAATATGAGTGCACTGGTCAAGAATTATCTGCTTATATATAGTTTAATTAGTAAAAGATTGCAATCTCTTAAAAGGCATAAAAATACAAATGAAGCAATCTAAAGAAAGTCTTTAAGCAAGAACAGTGAAATATATTTGAATTTTTTTTTTGTTTGAAGCAAAACATTAGAAAAGAGCACCAGGCAAAAGTTTGAGCTGTCCAAAAAATTTGATTGCAATTAGCTATTAGCTAACAAGCTTGTTAGCACTATGGCTTGTTCACAGTCATCTTTAGGAAGTACAAAATTATGTGAAATTGAAAACTTTAAAAAGCTCAAATTGTATTTCTGTTGAAAATCAACTAAATAATGCAATATTGTGTATCATAATATTGTGACCAGCAGTAACAAATCATGATGAATAGACTGATACACATGTGCCAAAATTGGTGTAGAATAAAATTTATATAGTTGCCACTTTAGAAATACAAGGTTTTAGCTAAACAATGATTAAATAAATATCTAGTAATGAAGTGCACAGAGAAGTCAGAAAACAAACAGCATTCTTTAACTGTACGGAAAATAATAGAATCATTTGTTTCCGTTAAGTGGTGCATATTTTAATGCTTTATATTGTTTTATCTGCATGAACACTGTTGTTCAGTACAGATTTTATATACAAGGTATATAATATAATGCATCTGAATTTGTTTGTGTTAAAGAAGAAAATATGAGGTCATTTTATCAGCTATTTTAATAAACTTTTCCTGTATGGTCAAAACCATATTTGTCATGAACAATTCAGCAAAGATTGACTTAGAGTGGGTACAGTCATCAGTTTAGGTTATTATAGTGATTTAGTGTTTACATAACTGATACAGAGGCTTATTTGAATGCCCAGGTATGTGTGTAAAACATGCACAAACACACTCTACCTGGCTGAGCTCAGGTGTGTATTGGGGCCAGACGCAGTTTACCAGGCCATCCGCCCAAACCACTCTCGCCAGTCAAGTGGCCAATGACTCGTTATTGTTTCACCTTGATGACCCCGACTGTCATAGCAACAAGAAATGAGCTCTGAATTAGAACGACCCGTCCTTCCACTCTGGTCCTATTGAGCAGATAGTAATGGAGCTAAGAAAAAGAGAGTTTGATGTGTTCTGAATTGGTTTACCAGGTGAGAATATTGCTCCATTTTCACCTCAGTAATAATGATGATGATCAGTATGTGCATGGGCTTACTGATACAGGGGATGACTGTAGTATATCGTCACTGTCCAACTAAAAAACAAGAGAGAACCTTCTAAACCTTCTAAACTTTCAATGGAAGTCAATGTAAAAAATAGTTTATTTCAGGTAATTTTTTTTGAAGTATTTCTATTGGTCGGTTTATCAATAAATTTTGGCACAGTGTAAGGCACAGTTTGTCTGTTTAAATTATGTAGTAAACTTAATATCAACAAAAATTGAGTGACAGTTTTCACTCCGCGAATGAGAAAAATGAGCATAAGCTCGACTGTAGTTATACTTTTATATTCTCAGTGTTGTAAATAGATTCCCAAAAGCAGGTAATTCAGAACTTTAGTATACATTTGACAACTGTAAAGAATATAATATGAATATGAAATGTAATTTTTGAAAAATGCACACTTATTGGAATAAGAAAGCAAGACAAGATAGATAACATCAAACTTCATTAAAATGCACTGACAATGTTCAACATGTTTTCAGTGGTCAGCTGCGTCTGTGTGGGAAGTTAGTTTCAGGTCTATAGTAGTGGGATGTTGTGTCGTAGGAGGGGCAGCTACTGTTCTCCAATACGACTATGAAAAGGCCCTCCGGGACAAAGGCCCTCAGCGTATTCTTCGTCTGGCTCCAATACACAAATTCAAACTTAGCCTTGATTTTGACTGGTCAAGTCTGGATTTAACCTATAGTGCGGTAATTATAGAAACAGCCATCATTACAGGCCTCTTTAGTAATTAGCTGATTTGATGTCAATAGTAGAATTATTTTTCTTAGTCCACTTTGGTCAGATTTTAAAAATGCACTGTGAATTTAATTCAATTGTATCAGTAAACCTAAAAAACCTGTAGCAGTAGAGTTATATGTCTGGTGTACTGTTAATTGTGTAGCTGCATAAAAAACATTTAATATTAAATGTCCATTCAGTATGAACAATTTTGAACTTGCACTTCTATTTTGTATGCTTGTGTTTTTTGCTTGAACAAAACCAAAAGACTGGAAAATAACCAATTTAGTTTATAATATAATTTATTCTTCTGCAGATACAGATGCTAAAGTCAGATGTATTAAAGGTGTACACTCTATAAATTATGTATTCTAGGACTGCACAATATTTCTGCAATACTTCTGCAATATACGTTGCAATGTTTAACAATGCAGTAATTATCAGATTTCACCAGCAGTCATTAATCCAACTAATAGGACTCTCTGCATCCAAAATTTGGAGTAAAAAAGATGATACTGGGTACATAAAATCATGTCAAAAATCAGTATCAGAATGAAAAATTGGAAAATAAAATTAGACAGAAAGTTGTAGCATTATGTACAGTTTAATTTGGACTATGTAAACATTTCACATACTGTAAGGTGACCATTGCATATGTGCACACTGTGAGTAGGATGCTCAGGTGAAATATTGTGCAGTCTTGATATTTCTTTTAGATGTGCTCATCTCAGTTTAAGAATTAGAACAGTTTTAGGTTGTCCAGCTATAGTTATAAGTATAAGCTGTTGCTGACTTATATCAGCATTGGCTGTCTTCATAACAAACACTTTCCAAAAATAATTATGCTTATGTGTGTGAATGGCCCACAGACAGAGTCTAGATTTTAATGAAATAATATATTTTCTATAATTTCCAAAAGTTGTGATCTTTGATCTCATTTAAAGTTTCTACCTTGTAGATACACTATTTTGTTTTAACAGTGGCAATGGGAATAGTGATAAAATGCAGAAACGTTCTCTATAAAATTAAAGTTAATTTTAAAGTACATCATTTTAGGAATGCACACTCTTGGTATTGTAATCTCAGTGTCTTCATAAAGTCACCTAGAATAGTTTTCTCAGCATCTTGAAGGAGTTCTTGGAGGTGCTGAATAACAGTTGCTGCTTTTCCTTCATGCTGTGAAGCACCAGCTCATCCCAAATCACCTCAAATCACCATCTCAGTTGGGTTTAGACCAGGGGATTGTGGAGGCAAAACACTATTTTGTTTACTACATAATTCTATAATTGTCCCTTAATTGTTTTGATGTGTTTATTATTAATCTTCAATGTAGAAAATAAATTAAATAAATATATAAAGACATTGAATGAGATTGTATGTACAAATTTTGATGCACAGGTTAATACTCATCATTCTTATAAAATATATTTTTAGCCGCTTGTTTCAGTAAAAGCCTGAAGTATTTGGTATAAAATCATTGTAAAATACAGTAAAATTTGAGTTGCTACTTGTAATTGGGATTGTGAGGGTTAAATGTATCCATCCCTTTAGGTATTTTTAGTTAGCTAAATTTGTCTGATTTGTCTGTGGTATAATCTGCATGGTGACATTAAAATCAGATCAATTCAATGCATTTTTTCTGAGATTAGTTTCATTATTGTGGATTATATAAAGTTTTCAAAGTAAGCCATACAGTTTAGGTTAAAGTTGTAAAGTATAGTACAAGTTATCAATGGTAATTGGGACTGTAAGGGTTAAACTTGTACATCACTTTTAGGTCTCTTTTAGTTTGGGTGATAGATTTGTTGATGTAATCTATGTGGACCTCTGAGTCAAGGCCATTCAGTGTAGCGGTGCACGATATTTCATGGTATTGTTATTAACGATAACGATCTTGGTTATATGAAAAACACAAAATGAAAAATATACCAAAAATAAAAATACACCACTGCAACAAAAATTACATGTTATTATTGCATATGATATTATATGACACCCCTAACTGAGATATTAAAAAATACAAGAAATCTATTAGATTGTAACAGAAGTGAATGATCCAGAATGGCATGATACTAATAACGCACTTTATATATCTCCATAGTACATCCTCCAAAGTAAAGTTTTTGTGTTTTTTTTTTCTTTTGCTAAAAACAGCAAAAAAGTAGTACCCTGATGTGATAATAAGAGGTGGGTGATATGGCACGATTTTCAGTATATAATATCGTTCTCTATATTTAAAAATATAGGCGATACAATGTTGGCGATATTATTGCGTACCCTAGGATATGGCACACCCCGAATTCAGAGCATAATTGTTTTCTCAGAAATGTGTTTACTTATTGTGGATTATATAAAGTTTGCAAAGTAAACCAGTACCGTTGGGGTTAAAGTTAACAACCAAGATCTGAGCAGGAAAAACAGGATTAGGATGGGGGAAATCGTAAACTAAAGGATGGATGCTGTAAAAGCCTGAAAGTCATTCTTCTAGGCCGTGTCTCTTGCTCTTACTGTTGTCACTGAGAGGGAAAGTGGATGTGGTGCTTGAAGTGAGAACTTAAGGGTAGTATGTAAATACTCTCGGCGTGATAACGGTTGAGAGCAACATGTTAATAAACAGAGCTGACCTGGCCTGGGTGGTCGGCCTGTGGCTGTTTGCGCTCTTCATTAGGCGCGCGGGTGTCAGGCCTCTGCGGTAATTAGACAGCGCGCGGCTCAAAGGCACAAACCCGCGCGCCTATGTTTGACCGCGGTTTAGCGAGGTCTCTCCATCGGCACAGAGTCCCAGCAAAGAACCGCAGAGTTTACAGAGCCGCCCCATAATCCCCGGTTTGAAAGATACGCTGTTTGCAGTAAGGCAGTGTAAGAAAGCGAATCACTTCCTTTAGCGAGAGCGCCGCTTTTCATCTGCGCCGTTTCAAGTCCTAAATGAGAGTCAATAATGAGAAAGCCTTCAGCTCCTTTAAACCCCCTTCACATTGACTTCAGGATTGAGTTCAGCAATAATGCCATTTACCACGTCTCTTATAAACTGACACTATAGGGTACAGCCATTATTTCTTTAAGCATATATAATTATGCTCATCATTACACAACATTAACCACTGTGTGATAAACTAGGGCTACACAATATATGGTTGCAGCATCGTCATCACAATGTGTACATAAACAGCTCTGTAAGAAATATGACCACTTAAAAATGATGAGTTTATTTGATTTTACTTAATTGAAAACCACTGCAATTTTTGCACCAGGAGTGGCATAAATGTATCCAAAAGCAGTGTGTAAGACTGGCGGAGGAGAATATGCATGAAAACTGTAATAAAAACCAGGGTTATTCCACCAAATATTGATTTCTGAACTCTTAAAATGCATTAATATGAACTTGTTTTCTTTGCATTATTTGCTGTCTGAAAGCTCTGCATCTTTTTTTGTTATTTTAGCCATTTCCAATATCTGCAATGACTGTATTTGGAATTTGTGAGAAATGTTGTCCGTAGTTTATGGAATAAAACAATATTCATTTTACTCAAACATATACCTATAAATAGCTGAATCAGAGCAACTGATTCGGAAACTGAAATAGAGTTGTATATTTAACAGAGGAAGATTATATTTAGCCTATACCAATTATTAGGAATGTATTGAATACAATCGAAAATACAATTTTTATTTGAAACGCAAAACAAAAGTTTTTTGTTTCATTTTGTTTGGTTTCTGATATATATATATATATATATATATATATATATATATATATATATATATATATATATATATATTAGTTATATACATCAAATTAATTATATACTATAAATTATATATATATATTTCTTTTTTCAGTTCTGCACTTTTCCACCACAGATCATTTATTTTCCTGCAATCTTGCATGCACGACGTGCATGTACTCATAATGTAATTCTGTTTTTTTATATATATTGCATACATATTGCAAAAAGAAAATGTATAGCAACGTCAGTTTTTTTTCCAATAGGCAAACCGTGCAACCCTATGATAAACTATTTCTCAATGAGGCATAAAACATATTACATTTACGGAACTGACTGAAAATAGTTATGTAAAGTCTGAAATAAAATAAATAATAATTATTATTTTATTTTAATTATGTGACTGCTCTCTTATATTTTCCACCGAGAGTAAAGTCACCGAAAGTACCACCATCTTCCAGAACCTGCAAAAACGCACACCTGGCCATTATCCCGAGGGAGGAGAGCCGATCAGTATGTTTACATGGACCCTGAACCTGCGACTCTCATCTGACACCTCGAGACTGAAACTGAGCTGTGAAATAATGCACTGAACACCACCACGTGTCTGGAGGGTGAGTGGTGCACGTATTCCTCCTGTCTTTAACTAAACAAATAATAAAAAATGCTAATTGAGTCTTAATCTGAAAAATCGATCGACATCTGCGTGTTCATTCGGATTAAAGATTGTCAACGTTTGTTTTATTCAGAGGCAGGACTGAGAACAAGGGCTTCAATGTGATTAGAAGGAGAGTCTCTGGTGGCGTTTTCTTTTTGTCTTCCTCCTCCGAATGTGGGGTATTTGTTCCGCTGCGTGGTGCATTTGGCGGCGCGCTTTGATTCCTTAGAAACGAAATAAGATGATTTGCTGAATGCTCACTGTTTCTCTATCTCTCTCTCTCTGTCTTTCTCTCTCAGTGAATGCACTTCTCTATCGCACAGTTGTGCAGGAGGAATCTGGGGGAGATCTGGAAACCCCCTCCCGCGTTCCCTGGTTACCTCCGGGGGCACGGAGAGCAAAGCACCATTAGGATATTTGACAATCTCAGCTTGTTACAACTCCATCAGTTAATTGGATCCCTTGTAGCGCCGCTCGTTCCACTCATCTGCTACTTTAAAAGACAAAAGCGCAGAAAGGGGAGGGGGAAGGGGGGGTCGTTGACACCTTGTACTTGGGGGCGTGTATAAAAAGGGCACCTCAGCCTCTCCAAAGGCATCATTCCCACTCCTGCTTCACTGAGGAACAGCAGCAGGCAGACACCAGCGCAGGAACGGATACCTTCTCTACCTTCTTTCTGTTTTTCTTTTCGTGCCTTTTTTTTACTTACACTTCAAGAGGACAACATGCAGCCCTCGGCGCGAGCTCACACTCTTTACGGACATGCGGATTGCACATCCACTGTGGCCAAACCGCATGTGGGGAAATCGTTCACCATTGACGCGTTGCTGGCAAGGCCTGAGCATGTGGAGCGCTCCAGAACGGGCTCCTCTTTTAGAGGCGCGCTGAGTAATGCGCACAGCCAGAGCGGGCTGCTGCCTGTGTGCCCACCGCTCCCGCACTACATGTACAGCCCGAGCTACGTGCACACACAGCCCGGTTACCCAGTCTACTACTGCCCGCCATACGGCTACCATCCCTCCTGCCGCACTGCAGTTTACTCACAAGGTAAGCGTTTGAAACTTTGCTCAAATCTGGCTTGTTAGATTCATATAGGCTATTTAAACGTAAATCTGAATTTAAACAAACTTGTACATTCTCCATGCTCACCACACTGTCTGTTCTCTTCTGGTTCCACAGATGCAGTCCTGGCCAAAGCAGGCGCGCTCCCGCACTACAAGCACAAAGCTGGCAAGTCCAAGAGGATGCGCACAAGTTTCACCAACGAGCAGCTTTCGCGCCTGGAGAAGGAGTTCGCGCGCCAGCAGTACATGGTTGGCTCAGAGCGATTCTTGCTAGCATCTGCACTGCAGCTCACAGAAGCACAGGTAGGTTCCAAAAGTGAAAAATACTGGCCAACCCCAACCCATCACCACGCAGCCATATCTATACCTCTATCTATGTGAGATAAAGAGAGATCAGCCCACTAAAATCTTTGTATTCTTTCTTCTCTAGGTCAAAGTCTGGTTTCAGAACAGACGCATCAAGTGGAGAAAGCAGAGTCTAGAGCAGCAGCAGGCCAAGCTCGCCAAGCTGGGCCTCGCAGGACCACCCAAAAGCCCCGGCTCTCAGGGTCGTGAGGATGAGGGAGATGAGGACGAGCACGATTTCACGGAAGATTCCGAGGTGGACGTGGACATCGACGATTCACTCAACGATTAAGGAGAGAAGCAGAGCTGAATCAGAGCTCATCCAGTGACTGTAGTGGCAACACTGCGTTTTGTACATATCTGAACTGCTTAAGATGGAGTGGTTCTCTGTAAAAATATTTAATGCATAGATAGTTATATATTTAAGACTTTGTTTTGTATTATTGCTCTTGTGAGAGTATGCTTCCTTCTTTTTGTATACGTTTGTATGGATGAAATAAACTAAATTTATTTTTATGAATTTAACAAATTGAGTTCTTTCAATGCCAATATAGTTCGAGAAAACTCTGCAAAAGTGGGTGTTCAATTTGGGTGGAAAGGTGCTATTGCTGGTCATTTATAGAAAAAAAGAACAATCTTAGACGTAATAGTGCAAAAAGTGGTTAATAAAGAACTGGTCATCTTTAAAAAAAGATTTTCTTGATTTATATATATAATATTATATAATGTAAGGACACAGGACTGGAAGGGATTACGTCTTGCACTTCACAGTACACAAGGGCTGGAGTTCTGCAGAGTTGGTTGATTTCCTTTCTTAAACACATCTACTAAAACTGGTAATGACAGAGTGAAGTTAAATCAGGTTTGCCTGAGCAGAAAAAGCATGAAAACTGTGCAGGAATTCGACCCTCCAGGAGTGGCGTTCTCTAGCAACGTATTGGCCTTGATCTCTGTTATAGTGATATATATAGTCTGAGTCAGAGGTCACATTGCTCACTGTAGTGCAAATATAGACATTTTATCTCCTAAGCAAAATGAGAACTATTGGGTTTTTGGTGCGTTTCACTTTTTGCCATAATTTAAACATATTAGCTGTTTTTTTGCATTGTGTTCAAATTTTGTAACCAATAGAAAGGCTAAAAAATATATAATGCCTTAAACTGAAATTTAAGACTTTTTTCTGCTCCTGTAGATTTGCCATCTTGGAGATTGTTGCATGACTGATAATAGTAATGCTTTTTTAAAAAGAACTTGGCAATATGATAAAATATACTATATACTATATAACTATAAGACACTGATCTTTACAAAAAAACTAAAATAAAATTAGTTTTTTGAAAATTATATCTATATTATTATCCCCTTTGACCTGTACCTATTTTAAAATATAAATTGTTAGGCCACAATTATCATAAAACAATATGTGAGAAATTAGACAGTGTATTTACTTTAAGCATTTCATGTAATATTTTTCACAGAGGTGACTTTGAAAGCTTTAAAACTCTTTAGATGTATGTTTTTTCTAACAGTCCCTAACCACTCTGACTCTTTACATTTCTCACATTTTCTCTCGCATTTCACACCTAACCTCTCGGTAAGCCTTTGTTTACATCATAACAACCTAGCTACACTTTTAAAAAACAAGCTACTTTAAAAGGCCCTTTGAGTTTAGCTAAAGAATAACCACTTTGTCTCCATAAAGAGCAATGTTTATAACAGTCACGTGTGAGTATGAAGAAACTTTACATCAAGAGAGTTATTTAACCCTGTTGTAAGTAAATTCTGGCAACCTTTCATCATCCACTTAGAGGGAAATCTTGAATCACATGCACTGCAGCAGTTGTGGAGCATGCTGCTATTTCCTGCATTTTAAGGATGGATTATAAGTTGTGGGATGTCTGGTCAATGGGTGAAGATTATTAATGGCTAGATATAATGTTGCTTGCTCAGTCATGCACAGAAGGAAATATTCAGGTCCTACAGTTGGGACCAAATTAAAAAAAGAAGAAAATAGAACTTTAAAAAAATATGCATATGCAGAATTTTCTTTTTAAATGAATGAATTTGTTATTTACGGGTTTATAAAGAAACATTTATTTTCTCTTTTAAAGCAATATTTTAAATGTTCTACCCAACTAAGAAGCAATTAACTGTAGTGAATATATCGTAAATTGTGCAGAAAATAATAGTAAACAAAAGGTTTTATTTTAAGTATTCTCAGTATTCAATATTTAAATAGTTTAAATAGTTGAAAGTGTCCAAATTTTATGAGGAATGGACCAGTAGAAATGCTCCAAAATGACATGGAAATATATTAACAATGCCTTTCATTGAAAGTTAAAAAGGTTTTTAAATGTCCTGTAAACTTGTGATTTTCAAGATTGTTGCATGACAGTGACTGAATGTATGTTTGCATTTCTAAAACAGCTGTTAATATGGATTCCCGTGATCCCTCTTTACCCTATGTCTATTTACAAAAAACAATTGTCATGTTTATGATGATTACATCTATCATAAAAAAACACTGCAAACCCCAGACCTTTATTTTTTTTGTTGTGTTTTTTGGCATTTATTTTAGCAAGGTAAATGTAATCACATGAAACTGGTTCATGGTTCAAACCCAAACCAGTCTGATATTCATTGGCGTGTGAACTGCTGAGTGAAAGCTAACACCAGTGCCCAGCTGTGGGACCAGGAGACATACATCCTCTCTGGCTCCAAACAGATCTGTTCATTTTAGAGGGAAAGAGTGTATGTTTTTTCTTTGACAGAGCCTCTTAGGCATGGTGCTGTCCTCCACTTGTGTTTTCTTCATAGCACACTGAAGCACGGTAAAGCCTGTTAGCATGGTGACTTTGTGCAGCCACAGGTCTGACGATCGTGATTAGTTTGGATTAGTAATCCTTGGCTAAGAACACAGCAATTATTAGTTAACACACTTGTCACAATGTTTCTTTTCTACTCTCCTAATCCAGATAATCCTTAAAGGGAAGACTCTAGAGAAGATAAAGGAACCAGCTCAATGAGTGACAATTACAGGTACAACACAATACAAAATGGGGAATCAAATGGGTATCAAATGAGTAATGAAACAATCAAACTTAGTGTGCAACAGAACATGAACATATGTGTGCTGCAGCCCACATGTAATCTTACAGCTCAAGGAACACCAATAGGCCTAAGTGCTATCTTTGTTCAAGATCCAGCTATTTGTAGTTATTTGAGTGACAGTCTGTTTTGGGAAGTTTTGGGATTTTCTCTAGTAGGTGTACCTAGCATATAGAAAAGTACCTTTAAAAGTGCATTGTGTTGAATCTGCATTCTTCAACAGATAATGCTGGTGATTTAGCCATAACTTTCTCAGTCTCTTTTAAATATACCACCTCTCCTCAGTTCTAATCCAGTCTTTCTTTTGTTTAACGAGGAGTGAATGAGCAGTTGGGGACTGAAAAAGCCCTTCAGATATCCCCATGTTTGCAGTAGATCCTTGGATCAGTGCCATTAGCAATGGCAATGTTGCTCATTCTAGTTTTACAATTAATATATTTGACTTTGCAAAGATCACAGTAGAGTTCACAGTAGCATATTGATGCTAATAATTACAATATTTTGTCCCCTTCCAACTGAACAATATATGGCTTTTATTAATGAACGTTTTCTGTAAATATACGCATTTTAACAGCACATCAGCACCCAGATTAGTGATATATTTAGCATGCCTTACATAGAGTACATACAGTATCATGCTAAATGGGAACTAATTTTCTGTCGAGTTCTAAAAGTCTAGTGAAGAATCACTGCTGAAAACATAATGTGGTCCAAATGCAGCCAAATGAGTAAGACAGTTCACTGATCCGTGCCCTGGCTCCTCTGGCTTTCGCTGGTGTGCAGGTCACATTTCACATGATTATTGGCTTTAGAGATGAATAAAGCCTATTAGGGAAGCACTGTCAAAAAAGCCTGCAGTCTTTCAGTAATCCACAATCCCTTTTAAACAGCCACTTGAAGCAACTCTGTGAAACACACACAAGAGAGGACGAGAGGGGGAAAGAAAGAAAGAGAGAGAGAGAGAGAGAGAGAGAGAAAGAGAGTGAAAGAGAGAGAAAAAATGGTGCCTTCTGTTAAACTGTGTTGCCAACAATTAACAACTTATTTTTCTTTACTTATGTAGGAGTGTAAAGAGCTATTGAACCCCTGCAAACTTTTACCATTCCAAGAGGAACTTTTAATGTGGTATAGAACCATTACATTGTGTGAAGGTCCTATACAAACCTTTATAAAACTCTTTCCTAAATATATTTTTAAAGAAATAAGCTTTAGTAGGAGAAAGAGGAAGTACTAAAAACTTCAAAAGTATGCATTTGGGTTCAAAAACCTGTTCAAATTAAACTAATTATTGTAGACAAACCAACAACCCTTTTTTTACAAAGCGCAATTTACCATTACATTGTATATTCTTATGAAATTATGGAAAAAAGTGGAGAAACAAAAGCAAATCTCTTTTCTTCATCCTTTCATATCCCATTCCGCATGTACTTGTGTCTCTTCGAATCTCCCTTCCTGTCTTTAAGTTTGATTAGCTGAACCCATCCCTTTGTGCGTGTGTTTGATTATGCATGGACAAAGCATCTCTGATGTGATCTAGTGTAATCCCACAGCGGGCCGGGAGGTTCAGCAGGGGGGAGACCCTGAGAAAAACCACAGGAACAGCGAGGAAAGGGGAGGGGAGCTCACCGTTCCAATTAGTCACTGCTACCCTCTACTCCCCCCAAAGAGCTGCAGTCTGCACCCCCTGCCAGCAGTATTAACACTGGAGCTCATCACTTCATCTCACCACTGCATCATCATCTGCTTCTGTGATTTGACTAACCACATCTTTCTTTAGCACTCTCACAGTGAAAAGACACAGACATAAATCATCATGATCTGATGATAGTGTACCTAAGAGTGTATAGTTTTAATATTAATTAAATATTAATATGAGTTACTAACAGATAAGAGATTTATTTTATTTTATGTTTACTATAATTAACAGCAACAATATATTCATTACATAACAATTTAATTGTATATGTTAGGATGTTTTTGAGAGGGTTTGATATCTCAGTGAGTAATTTGGCTACGGGTTTCTTAAGGTACAGATTTGTGATGGATGCCTTCAAGTTTGAAATCATGAGTAGCCTAATCCTGATTGTAAACTACACTGCCTGTCCAAATAAAAGTTGCCACCTGTATTTAACTAAGCAAATGATCTGGGGTTGCTGCAGTTGGTCAGGTCTAGGTTCAGCAACAGTATGTGCTGAAAGAATGAGGTCAGCTGACTACCTGAATATACTGAATATAGACCAGGTTATTCCATAAATGGATTTTTTCTTCCCTGATGGCACAGGAACATTCCAAGATGACAATGCCAGGATTCATGGGGCTGGAATTGTGAAAGAGTGATTCAGGGAGCATGAGATCATCATTTTCACACATGGATTGATTGGCCACCACATAGTCCATACCTTAAGCCCATTGAGAATCTTTGGGGTGTACTGGAAAAGGCTTTGGGCAGTCAGACTCTACCATCATCAATGCTGTAAGATCTTGATGAAAAATTATTGCAACAATAATAGATTGAAACCAATCTTGTGACATTGCTGAATGTCATCGAAAAAATGCCATGGCGAACGTGTGCCATCATCAAAGCTAAAGGCAGTCCAACAAAATATTAGAATGTAAAGGATGTATCAATTCTTTCCTTCTCTTCTTTTAGGCTAAAAGCTTGTAATCAAGAGCCAGGAGAACCAGGAGACTACTGTCGAATGAAAAAGAACGTAAAACCAAGGAAGAGGATTTTAAGACGCTTTTAAACCTAAAGTAGAGGATTGTAAATGTCTGGTGTTTGCATTTTATTTGTAGAGCCCTGCCCTGCCACTCTATCTTGCAGTCATTAGCATTCATTACTGGCGTTTGAAGTAGAGCAGGGCTATTGAGGCTTTGTGAAGGGTTTCATATGGAGCACACAATGACTTCTAACGCCGGGGAGAAGCTGGATGAAAAGAGCACAAGGCGAAGGCCCCTCTCTAAACGAGCCCTGTATGCTAATGGCTCATCCCGACCAGGCTCTCAATGAAGCTCTTTTTTTAACTCTCAGGAAATTGAGTCGTTCCTGTTTTCCCAAGGACTCCGTGCGAGAACCGCCAGCGCTCAAATAGAGACAAGTGCCAATCCACTCCTGCGCCATTATTATACACCACCCGCGTAAAACCCGAACCGCGCGGAAGCAGCAGAAACGATCTTCATATAAAGGGAAAGTTCCTCAGTAAATAATTCTGCAGGTGGCAGAACTGCTCCGTTTCACACGCAGGTGACAGCGCTCGAGCTAGTTGTGATTTTTCCCAGCTCGTTCGGATGGAGTGAAAAACTGCAGCTAGTTAATCAGAACAGATTAGTTGAACACACAGAGTTAATGTGAAACAAAACGGCCCGTTAGTTTATTAATGAGATGTGGTGTGAACGCGTCCGGCTGAGCGGCCTGAGCTACTGCATCCTCTCCACTGTTTACTCTCAACAAAAGCCCATCAACAGCCATGCATGAAGAACAAGCCAGCCCAGCGAGAACCTTCCTGCAGTTTCCGAGTAAATAAAGCATTTCAGATGCAGGCGAGTGTAAACAGCCGGTCTGCTTCTCCCAAAGCCGCTAACCGTGCCTAATATACAGCTCTGTAAAAAAAAATGAGACCACTTAATGATGACGTTTTTCCTTGATTTTTCTAAATTGAAAACCTCTGCAATATAATCAAGAGGAAGGTGGAAGATCACAAGCCATCAAACACCAAGCTGAACTGCTTAAATTGAGCGGCATAAAGTTATACAAAAGAAGTGTGTAAGACTGGTGGAGGAGAACATGCCAAGAATGCCAAGCATGAGAACTGTGATAAAAAAACACGGTTATTCCACCAAATATAGACTTCTGAACTTTTAAAACTTTATTAATATGAACTGATTCAGAAACCGAAGTGGTCTCTTATTTTTTTCCAAAGCTGCACCTAAAGTATCTGATCTAAAATCTGCACTGCAGTTCGGTTCTATCACTAAACCATTAGAATGTAGAACAATAAGAATTCCTTTATAATAAAATCTATGCTTCAATAGCCTGTAATCAGTGTTTTAAAAGTAATGAAAAAAGTCTTACAAGATAACAAACGTTTGAATCGGCATTTATTTTAAAAACGTTTTGAAACTTTTTTTAGAAACATTTATTTAGGTGATTTAGGGTATTCCTTTTCAGGTCCTCTGCTACTGAAAATCCTAATTGTAATTAAAATGGAAAATATATAACAAATTATAGTAACTCTGCAACTGTCAAAATCTAATTCATAAAAATAATATTATTGAATCCTGAATACAAATCAAATATTTAATGACCTCCAAACCTGTCCTGCAAAATATTTAATGTCCTTTTGTAACGACTCTCTTTATTTTTGTTTTATGTTTTTATGTCTATTTTTAAATGTAATAAGATCAGTAGAGAGTGAACAGGGAGCTTCTCTACGTGTCCTGTAGGAGTCTCCAATGCCCTTTTAAGTTTTTAAAATGTAAATAACTTATTTTGCTGCAGAAAAAAAGGGTTTGACATAATCTACACTTGTGGCCTGTATACAGGCCAATGCCTGTTAAGGGGTATTTAAACTTTTAAGAAAAGCACAAAATCCCAAACTCTTCACTAAATTCAGAGAGACAGACAGACAGATAGACAGACAGACATATAGATAGATTGTTAAATGGTTAAAGAATAGTTAATTAATCTAAGTACCTAAGCATAAATCTACACATAAATCTACACTAGTTAAGATATTAATAAACATTACTAAATTTTAATGCATAAAAAATGTAATGAGTAATAATGTCAGTTAATAATTAGCTGAGGCATTTTGCTGTACTGTTAATTAATATAGCCTTATTGTAAATTGTTGCTAAAATTTTAATGAAAGTTATATGTTACAATATATATTTATCATCTCAGTCAGATTTGGGTGACATAAATAAATAAATGAATAAATAAATAAATATGTCTGTGCTCAAGTGGATGCAGCTATAGTCAAATGAGAGCCAGACACCGTTTCAGCCCTATTGCAATGCAAAATATAAAAAAGGAAAAGACCAGAAAATCAACAATTTACATGGTCATTCTGTGGAATAAAAGGAACACATTTATATTTGTAAGTATTGTAGTCATCAAACAGGAGCAGTGACTAAGTATGCAGGTATGTAGCCATGTAGGTTCAGACACAACAAAACCTTAATGACCAGTGGAGACAAGTGACATGTGGTCACTCTGAGACAGAGAGGGTGCAGCCTACGAATAATCAAACACACTCACTGTAAAATCCAGGCAAGGTGATGTTAGGTAATTTGAACCAAAATATATGGGATGAGGGTGGGCTGTAAACGTTGGTAAAATTAAAAAAAAAAAACGCGAATAAATGTAGGGGCAATGCCTGGACAACGATTAAGCCTTTAAAACCTTTATTCAGAATGCTGTGTCCAAAACTAGGCTTAATCCCTTTGAGAAACTTTTTTTGTTTTCTACACATGATTATTAGATATGTTATCAGTAGCATTAATCATACAATGTATCACTGGTAACTAAAGTGGATATTAACACATCTTTATCACAAAAACAATAATTCAGCATAAATTGGCATTAGTTTCTGACTGACCAGCACTTGTTTGTGTATTGCAAGTCATGCGCCCCTCCTATGAAACTGACAGCTGAGAGGAAATAAGCCATCTCCCAGAGCACAAGAAAAGCTACACACAACTACACCAATTACTGTGAGTTTTAACAAAAAATCCACCCTCGTCTTGACCAAAGTCTGCATTTTATAAACACTTTACTTAAACCAAAAAGACATTTGGTTGTATAGATTTATTTTTAGCTGTTCCTTGGTTCATACTGGGCAAGAAGATAAAATCAAAGTTGTTGGGCAAATTTGTGCTTCCCCAGTGAAAATATCTACTACTGTAAGACGCTAGGCAAACTAAAGGTGATTTGAGTCAAAAAGTTTTTTATTAAAATTATGTAATATTATTTTTTTTATTCCAACAGCTTATATCTGCCTTTAAATGCTAGCTAAGAGCCTTTTAACCAGTTTTTAAGGCGGCCTTTTTAGCTGTTGTCCTTTCTTTAACCACTTTTAAGGGATAATAACCACTACATATTGGGAACACAATTCATTTTAAGATTTTGGCTCAAAATTTGGTTCTGGTCAAAGAGTCACAGAACTTAATAAATGCCCCTTTTCCTCACTTTTAACACACACCGTTCAATAACTGATTGGTTATTTTCTTCCTAATACATGACATTGTATGCCACTGTATGAAGATAATCAGTGTTTCTTACTTTACCTGTCAGTGGTGTTATGTTATTGTTATGTCAATGTTATGGCTGATTGATATATATGAGACACATTCTGTCATGCTAACATTGTCCACACGGTGGCAGTAGAACATTTAAATTTGACATTGAATCACTATAGAGAAGTGCCCTCTAGGGTGACAAAAAGGGAAAAAGGTGTTTCACTGACTGTCCTTATTGATAGGTAAAAAAGCAATTGAGTGCCCACTAGGGTGCCTCTTCTTGCAATATATTTAATTATGATAATGTGTCCTCTGGGCCAAAACATTTAAATATGGTATGTTAAATCTGAGTGCCCATCTCTGGGTGCCCTTCTGCTGTAAATGTAGCCTATTATATGCCACACATACTAGACATACTGACACATTGCTCCATAGGGTCCCTTTTTTAGTAGAGAATCTAGGATATGGTTCCTCATCAGAAACATGATGCCCAGTTCGGTGCTCCTCTACATTAACCAGTGTTTACAGAGTAGTGTAGAGCTGAGCCACGCCCACAGGAACTGTGACACGCCCAGTAGCCTCATTTTCAATTTATCCCAATTCGGCCATGAACTCTGTTTGATTCTCTCATCTAAAGAAACACGTTGGACGGTAAGAGGGATATCATTTAACCGGACTTGTAGTTGATATTAAATCGGATGTAACTGTAAATTCACGAGGGTGGTCGGTCTTGTGTAAAAAGTAGGTGTGTTTTATGTACATTTAGTTTAAAAGGCTTTAGTTTTTCAGTAGCTCGTCTGCGGAGTTGACATTAGCTAACACACTCCAACAGTGTTAATTAACACAGTTAACATTAACGTGTATCAACTCTCAAACTTTACTGTTTTAATTATAGTAATTATTTTTATACAGAAACTGTTTGTAAACAGAATTCTGTAAGGGTATTGAAACTGATGTTGTTTGAGATTATCAAACTAAACGTTTATGGCTGTCTGTTTTTACTAGTTTGTACTATTTCATACTACACACTTAGAAAAGTAAGTACAGATTTGTACTTAAAAGAGTACAAAGCTTGTCGCTGGGGCTGTACCTTATATTACGAGGTTTGATATTCGCAGCTCCAGATTCGTTTGGCTCGATATTCGCAGCCTCGTATTCCCCGGCTGAAGTTGGTTTGATATTCGCAGCTGCCGCTTCACTGAACCACCGTGAACTAAAGGCAGCGTTCACAAACACCCGCTGTTTATATTAAACACCTCACAGATCAACACTGAAGGAGATAGAATGAAGAAAAGCAGTACATCTGTTTATTAACAATGTAAATATACAATATATTATTAAATATAATTTTGTATATTGTAAAATATTTATTTTAATTACTGAATTTATAATTATATATTACAATAAATAATTAAATATATATTTAATAAAATTATATTTTAAAAGCCATTGCGCTCAAAAAATATGAGGCAGATGTTCAAGTGTGATTTTGAAGAACTTTTTCATCTTGGGCCAGACCAAATACACATGATCTGAAGAGTACTAGTCTTCTACTTTAAGAAAAACCTGGAATTAGCCTGGCCCAAGCTGATTTTATACTTTAAAATTAACTGGCAACATGGCCTACCGATCCATAATGCACAAAAAAATTGAATATAAAGCTGATGTTCTAGTGTGATTTTGAAGGACTTTTTCATATTGGGCCAGACCAAATACACATGATCTAAAGAGTACTAGTCTTCTACTTTAGGGAAAGCCTGGAATTAGCCTGGCCCAAGCTGATTTTATACTTTAAAATTAACTGGCAACATGGCATACCGATCCATAAGGCAGAAAAAAGTTTAATTTAAAGCTGATGTTCTAGTGTGATTTTGAAGGACTTTTTAATCTTGGGCCAGACCAAATACACATGATCTGAAGAGTACTAGTCTTCTACTTTAAGGAAAACCTGGAAATAGCTTGGCCCAAGCTGATTTTATACTTCAAAATGAACTGGCAACATGGAATACCGATCCATAATGCACAATTTTTTTATGTAAAGCTGATGTTCCAGTGTGATTTTGAAGGACTTTTTCATCTTGGGCCAGAACAAATACACATGATCTGAAGAATACTAGTCTTCTTCTTTAAAGAAAACCTGGAATTAGCCTGGCCCGAGCTGATTTTATACTTTAAAATTAACTGGCAACATGGCCTACCGATCCATAATGCACAAAAAAATTGAATATAAAGCTGATGTTCTAGTGTGATTTTGAAGGACTTTTTCATATTGTGCCAGACCAAATACACATGATCTAAAGAGTACTAGTCTTCTACTTTAGGGAAAGCCTGGAATTAGCCTGGCCCAAGCTGATTTTATACTTTAAAATTAACTGGCAACATGGCATACCGATCCATAAGGCAGAAAAAAGTTTAATTTAAAGCTGATGTTCTAGTGTGATTTTGAAGGACTTTTTAATCTTGGGCCAGACCAAATACACATGATCTAAAGAGTACTAGTCTTCTACTTTAGGGAAAACCTGGAATTAGCCTGGCCCGAGCTGATTTTATACTTTAAAATGAACTGGCAACATAGCATACCGATCCATAATGCACAATTTTTTTTATGTAAAGCTGATGTTCCAGTGTGATTTTGAAGGACTTTTTCATATTGGGCCAGACCAAATACACATGATCTAAAGAGTACTAGTCTTCTACTTTAAGGAAAACCTGTAATTAGCCTGGCCCGAGCTGATTTTATACTTTAAAATGAGCTGGCAACATAGCATACCGATCCATAATGCACAAAAAAATTGAATATAAAGCTGATGTTCTAGTGTGATTTTGAAGGACTTTTTAATCTTGGGCCAGAACAAATACACATGATCTGAAGAGAACTAGTCTTCTACTTTAAGGAAAACCTTGAAATAGCCTGGCCCAAGCTGATTTTATACTTTAAAATGAACTGGCAACATGGAATACCGATCCATAAAGCACAATTTTTTATGTAAAGCTGATGTTCCAGTGTGATTTTGAAGGACTTTTTCATCTTGGGCCAGGCCAAATACACATGATCTGAAGAGTACTAGTCTTCTACTTTAAGGAAAACCTGGAATTAGCCTGGCCCGAGCTGATTTTATACTTTAAAATGAGCTGGCAACATAGCATACCGATCCATAATGCACAAAAAAATTGAATATAAAGCTGATGTTCTAGTGTGATTTTGAAAGACTTTTTCATCTTGGGCCAGACCAAATACACATGATCTAAAGAGTACTAGTCTTCTTCTTTAAGGAAAACCTGGAAATAGCCTGGCCCGAGCTGATTTTATACTTTAAAATGAACTGGCAACATGATATAACGAGCCATTTTGCACAAAAAAGCCACTGTTCCAGTACAAGTTTGAAGAATTTTTTAATCTTGGGCCAGAACAAATACACATGTTCTGAAGAGAACTAGTCTTCTACTTTAAGGAAAACTTGGAATTAGCCTGGCCCGAGCTGATTTTATCCTTTAAAATGAATTGGCAACATGACATGAAAGCCATTTTGCACAGAAATAATGAATATAAAGCATTGATTTTGAGAATACCAGAACTCTTCATCTGATGTGTATTTGGTCTGAAAAAAAAGTCCAAAATCATACTGGAATATCAGCTTTAAATAATATTTTTTTTGTGCTGCCATGTTGCCAATTAATTGTGCAGTCTAAACTCAGCTCGGGCCAGGCAAATCCCAAAATTTCCTTAAAGTAGAAGACTAGTACTCTTTAGATCATGTGTATTTGGTCTGGCCCAACATGAAAAAGTTCTTCAAAATCACACTTGAACATCCGCTATACATAAAAAAAAAAATGTGCATTATGGATCGGTATGCTATGTTGCCAATTCATTTTAAAGTATAAAATCAGCTCGGGCCAAGCTACTTCCAGGTTTTCCTTAAAGAAGAAGACTAGTACTCTTTAGATCATGTGTATTTGGTCTGGCCCAAGATTAAAAAGTCCTTCAAAATTACACTAGAACATCAGCTTTATATTCAATTTCTTTGTGCATTATGGATCGTTATTCCATGTTGCCAGTTCCTTTTAAAGTATAAAATCAGCTCAGGCCAGGCTAATTCCAGGTTTTCCTTAAAGTAGAAGACTAGTACTCTTCAGATCATGTGTATTTGGTCTGGCCCAAGATTAAAAAGTCCTTCAAAATCACACTAGAACATCAGCTTTAAATTAAACTTTTTTGTGCCTTATGGATCGGTATGCCATGTTGCCAGTTAATTTTAAAGTATAAAATCAGCTTGGGCCAGGCTAATTCTAGGCTTTCCCTGAAGTAGAAGACTAGTACTCTTTAGATCATGTGTATTTGGTCTGGCACAATATGAAAAAGTCCTTCAAAATCACACTGGAACATCAGCTTTACATAAAAAAATTGTGCATTATGGATCGGTATTCCATGTTGCCAGTTCATTTTAAAGTATAAAATCAGCTTGGGCCAGGCTAATTCCAGGCTTTCCCTAAAGTAGAAGACTATTACTCTTTAGATCATGTGTATTTGGTCTGGCCCAAGATGAAAAAGTCCTTCAAAATCACACTGGAACTTCAGCTTTACATAAAAAAATTGTGCATTATGGATCGGTATTCCATGTTGCCAGTTCATTTTGAAGTATAAAATCAGCTTGGGCCAAGCTATTTCCAGGTTTTCCTTAAAGTAGAAGACTAGTACTCTTCAGATCATGTGTATTTGGTCTGGCCCAAGATTAAAAAGTCCTTCAAAATCACACTAGAATATCAGCTTTATATTCAATTTTTTTGTGCATTATGGATCGGTAGGCCATGTTGCCAGTTAATTTTAAAGTATAAAATCAGCTTGGGCCAGGCTAATTCCAGGTTTTCCTTAAAGTAGAAGACTAGTACTCTTCAGATCATGTGTATTTGGTCTGGCCCAAGATGAAAAAGTCCTTCAAAATCACACTAGAACATCAGCTTTACATAAAAAAAATTGTGCATTATGGATTGGTATGCTATGTTGCCAGTTCATTTTAAAGTATAAAATCAGCTTGGGCCAGGCTAATTCCAGGTTTTTCTTAAAGTAGAAGACTAGTACTCTTCAGATCATGTGTATTTGTTCTGGCCCAACATGAAAAAGTTCTTCAAAATCACACTTGAACATCTGCCTCATATTTTTTGAGCGCAATGGCTTTTAAAATATAATTTTATTAAATATATATTTAATTATTTATTGTAATATATAATTATAAATTCAGTAATTAAAATAAATATTTTACAATATACAAAATTATATTTAATAATATATTGTATATTTACATTGTTAATAAACAGATGTACTGCTTTTCTTCATTCTATCTCATTCAGTGTTGATCTGTGAGGTGTTTAATATAAACAGCGGGTGTTTGTGAACGGTGCCTTTAGTTCACGGTGGTTCAGTGAAGCGGCAGCTGCGAATATCAAACCAACTTCAGCCGGGGAATACGAGGCTGCGAATATCGAGCCAAACGAATCTGGAGCTGCGAATATCAAACCAACTTCAGCCTCGTCCTTATATTGAGGTACAAAAAAGTACCCTTCAGTGAAGGTCCTTTTTTGTACCCATGTTTTTATGCCAAGAACTTCATGATGCAAAATTGTCTGGCTCTCAAACAAAAAAATATGCAAAAAAAATATATATTGTTTATTAGTACAGTGGTACAGAATACAGAATGTACCTTTTGACTGGTTAAATGGTACAAATTTGTACTTACTGCTGTTAGGAATGACCCTGTAAAGACCAATATTGTACCTTTGAGGGTACAATTATGAACAGTGTACCTTTGAGTACAAAAAAGTACTCCTTTCGTACCTCTGTTTTTTAGAGTGTAGCTGTAAAACTTTGGCCTTTTAAATAAATAAAAAATCACGGATTTTACGTAGTAATGGGCAACAGCTTGAAAATAAATAAAGGGAAAGAGCCTTAAGCTCTTTGACAAGTATGTTTGCCTTTAAATGCTAGTTAAAAGTCTTTTTAGCAGTTGTCCTACTTTGTGACTACTTTTAGGAGATACTAACCACTGCGTACCAGGAACACAACTTGAAGATTTTTGCTCTGATTCTTAAGTCTAGCCATCACAAATTGGTTCTGGTAAAAGTATCTCAGAACTTAATGTTATGTTATTGTTATGTCAACGTAAAGGCTGAAATATAATTTAGGACATATTCTGTCATGCTAAAATTGTCCACACGGTGGCAGTACAACACTTAAAGCTGCCATTCAATCTTAAGATTTAATTTCAGTTCACATTGTGAAAACCTACGATGGCGGTGGCGGTGACGACATGAGTTTAAACTCTTAAACTTTACTGTTTCAGTTAAAGTTATTATTTTGTACAGAAACTGTTCGTGAACAGAATTATGTAAGGGAATTAAAACTGAGGTTGTTTGAGATGATCAAACAAAACCCGTCTGGCTTATTCTAATACAGTTTGTTCTAGTTTATACTTGACCTTTTGATTTAAAAAAAAACTCACATATGTAATTTTATCTAGTTAGTTTATTAATTTGAACTGATTTCGGTTAAAATAAAAGGATTTACTGTAAACACAAACGTACAACTATCTCGATCTATATAATGCGTTAAAATAGGCATAGTTTCATGACTATGTCCATTAAATCTTTGCTCTGCCCGTGTTAAATAAAAATATATTTAGTGGCTTCAATTTTACTCAAGAATGTATTAAATCTTTTCCCAGGGTGATTCAGATCTTTCCTAAAAGTGGTTCCCTCTGTTTTCAAAACTGATTTGACTCATTCCCTAAAGTGATTGGATATATTCTCAAAGTGATTTGGATCTTGTCCTTGTTTTACTTTTACTTAATTTAAGTAAATAGCAATTAAGCAATTTTAAATCAATGTATTATTTTCAACAGGTGATTTAAGTAGTTCTGATATATTTAAAAAGTGATTTGAATCTTTACCCAAATTTGTTTGGATCTTTTTCAAATAGTGACTTGAAGACACTTGAAGTGTGTACAGGTACTTTTAAGTTATTCAGACCTATCCAAAAGCAATCCAAAAGCGGTTTGACAATTAAAAAATATTTTGAATGAGAATGGCATGTTTCCAGTTGCCAATCTTTTAAAAAGTTTTTTTTAATATGATTTCAAGCTTTGTCAAGTGTTTCCAATCATTTCAGAAGTGATTAAAGTAATTCAAATAATACAAAGTATTAAATGCAGCAGTATAAAGCACACCGCCACTGAGAACAGTACTTATCTGGCTGCATTTTGCCAGGTGTAAAATTTGGTGGAGGGGGATTACGGTGTGGCTTGGCCCGGTTCCAGTGAAACTTTGCAGGAATAATTTAGGAATGGCCCACACCAGTGTACAAATCAAGGTCCATAAAGACATGGATGATGTCCTGACCCCCAGCTAGAACACTTTTGGGATGAATTATAGTGAAGAAAACTGCGACCCAGGATTTCTCATCTAACATTACAAATGTAAATTTGGAAGAATGACCAAAAATTCCAATAAACACAATTCTAAATCATGTGGAAACCCTTCCCAGAAGAGTTCAATCTGTTAGCTGCAAAGAGTAGACTGTCTCCACTGTCTACTGTCTAGACTTTTTCTATTAGATTGAGAGAAATTGATTGCATTCAGTTACAAGACCACTGGATGTTATATGTTGGATACAGCCTCACCTTATCCCATTTTCACAACTTGTCCCAAAAGAATATATAGAATAAGAGAGCTGTACTGGAGTGGAAATCCCTACAGAGGGTAGTGCTCACAGTGCAGTACATCAGCGGGGTTCAGCTTCCTAACCTTCTGGATTTAGACACCAACCGCTGCCTGTAAAATGTAAAATGATAATGAGGGACCCCTCTCACCCAAGCTATTGTCTGTTCTTATAGCTGCCAAGTGGAAGGGGGCTCAGAAGATTGAAGACCAAAACCAGCCGGTTCCAAGATTGCGTCTTCCACCGGGCGACCAGGCTGTGGAACAACCAGTTGAACAGTGTACTGCCCAACCCACCTCACTGCCATCATATTCAAATAATTGCACCCTGCACTTTAATTTACTTCACTTCACATTGTACCTACCGGACTGTCCCATACTCACATACCCCACATACAGTATTCTGCACCCTGTACTTCCCACAAAACTCATAGTTAATCTGTCATCTACTAAACTATTTTCTTACTACCACACACACTAGATATCTGCACATGTATTTAGCTATATATTTTTATATTCAGTCATATTTAACATATATTAGTACAATATCATATCAATGTGTATATATGTTTACATGACTGTGTATTGTGTATATAGTGTATACTGTAAAGTTTTCTGTATATTCTATTTTATTTTATTATTGTACTTGCAAATGTTGTTCTCTGCACACTAGTGGGAACCTGCACCAAAGTTTTTCACTCACATCTACACCCGTACTCTGTGACGTGACAATAAAAATTCTTGAATCTTCAATCTTGAATCTCCAGTCTTGAGGAAGCTATCAGGCTTCTGCTGTTTGTAAGTAGTTGTAGTACACCAAGCGACAACAAGAGGGCAGCAGCGGACAGCAGGAAAAGTACTGTATGCTACAGTTCATTAGACGGAGGGCTCACTCTAAAGCACTTTGAAGGATTCAGTTCAGTGCACTGGAGCAGTTCTCAGCCCCAGACTGGAACTCATTTAGAGGAGGTTGTTTTGCTAAACCATTCACATCTCAGGTAATCATTAAGCCATGTGGGGTCACGGAGACAGGCTGGGTGAGCGCAGGTCCGTGACCCAACTTTCCCTGGAAACACACATTAAAACAAACCAAAGGAGCAGCAAATTTATATTACATGCATTCTCAAATTAAGGATTATATGTACATAAAATACATGAAAAATGTAAATAAACAAACACACAATATATTGCTTTTGTAGTGTGTTTGAGTCCACAGTAGCATGGTCCCACTTTTATTATGCCCCAGATGGGCTACAAATAGCATAGTGGCTTGTTGTGTTTTTCTCTCTCTCTCTCTCTCTCTCTCTCTCTCTCTCTCTCTCTGTGTCTTTCTCTCTCTCTCTCTTTCTCCTTAAAAATCTCCCCATCTCTTCATTTCCTGACGCCTCCTTTTGCTGCAAGGTTAAATCTCTCACCCATCCTCCCTTCCCTCTCTCAGTCAATCTCTCTCCCTCTCAGCATGGTAGTTTTTAATTTTGTGTTTGTGCAGATGGCTGGTTGCTCTATTAGTATTCATTACAGATTCCATGAGCTCTTAATTACGGAACGGGAGAGAAAAGTGGCAGACAGAAACATTGGGTGAGACTTGCTCTCGCTCTCCCCCTCTCTCTCTCGACCCCCTCCTCCTGTTTTAAGAGTACACTGTAATTATGTGGTACAGAGTATGCGGCGGCGGCGTCTTTCAGAATGCCTGTATGTGAACGGAGCACGTAGCCTAGCTGTTCACTCAGCGGTTCATGGGGGAAGTTCTGAGCTCCAAAACCACAGATATCATCTAGTGACGTAACGCAGGTGCTGAGATTTGTTCACATTCTCCCCTCCTTTTTTCCTGTAGCTGCCACGGCTTTCTAATGTGCAGACACACACTGGTGAAATGGGAAGAATATTAGGAATGTCTCACCATTCAGAGGAACTGTACACTTCACTGGCTTCTCCTTTGCTACCTGTAAACCAACACACCAAAATGCTTGCTTGAGCAAATCAAGGGCAAAACGTGTGAAATAGTTCAAAAGCACTGCTTACTTAACTACAGACGAATGCAGCACTCAGAGAACTGCATTTAAACAATTTTGCCTCAGTTTAAAACGGAATCAGTATTTAGTCTGACTGAATTTTAAAATCACATTAGTAAGTTATAATGTTGTAATTATAGGAAAATTTAATTAACTAGAATTAATTAATAAACCGTTATTCGAGCAATTAATAAAACATAAATCTAAATGATGGGTGAGGCGTCTTTTCCTGTCACTACCCTATATATTAAAAAAAAACATAGTTTGTATTTTCTGCTTGCTTAAGCAGTTCCAAAAATAAATTCATATAGAAAAACATGTAAACAAATATGTATTTTTTATCAATTCTTATAAATATATATATATTCCTGGTTAATGCGGATTTGGATTTGGACTCGGATCCTGCAAACAGTCAAGAAGAATTAATTTCTTTTTGAGGTGCATAAATGATTGTTGATGTATCTGTTTAAAAAAAATCTAAAAAAGAATAAAGTAAACAAAAACCTCCAAAATATTAATGTTTATTAATATTACGACAGACAATAAACGAATATAGAGAGCTGCTATTATCATCATTATACGCAATTATATTTCTCATTAATTTAAAACTACTAATTATAAACCTGAACTAATTATAAGACTCAAAGGTCCTTCGTTAGGTGTAGTGCTGACTGTGCGCGTTCACGGGCTCTTTGCTTTCTAAATAGTCGCTCAACATGCTGTTGTGCAGACTAATGCTCGGCTGTAATGATTTTCTAATGCGCACTGGAGGTAACGAGCCTATCAGGAGGCTAATCATTACCTTTAAAAGTACGAGATGAAACGCAGAGTGGACGAGCCCTCAGGAAAATCCAGGCGGCCTGGAAATTAATAGCTGAGCACAAGTTCATGAACTCTCTGCTTAATTGACTCATATGTGGAGTCCGGGTTTATATGTGTAACCAGTGAAACCGCACATATTCAATTATTGACCCCGCGACTCGGCCGAGTTCCACACTGTAGCCTGTAGCTGTAACGGCCGAGCGCTCAGAAACAGGGGAGCTCGGCTCTGCTGGCAGATCTTTATCCAGGTCCAGTGGTGGAAAGCGCTCTGGTTAATACATTACTGTAAGAGACGGGTCAAGGCTTTTCATTAAAAGAGAACTCAACTGACTTAGGCCTATAGAGCAAACACGCCAACTTAAGTTCTCTAAACTGAGTCTCCGCGGAAAACGCCAATGAATGATATATATATATATATATATATATATATATATATATATATATATATATATATATATATATATATATAACATGTTATATATATTTTAACATGATGCTTATTGTCGACTGAATGGATCAAAATAATCACATTTATTTGTGATTAATTTGTCAATGTGGGTTAATTTCTTTAAAATAAAAAAGCTATTAATAATAGCCTAATAATAGCGATTAAACAATAAAAACTCTAAAGAGTTTGGTTTTAAAATAACGAAGTCTAATTCATAATTCCACAGGACTGATAAGACGCAGGACGACCACGAAAATGATCAAGAAAAGTATGAAAGGCAGACAAAACGCAATTACGATTGTAATCGTACAAGGGTGATTGAGAAATTATCACTAACGTGCACAACGATATGGGATGTCCATTTAATGCGTTTAAGGAGAACGTAGTCCTGTAGCGAAATTAAACTGAGAGTAAAATAAATAAAAAATAATTGACTTTAGAACAAATGATTACAGGATTGGTGCAGAATGAGTCTTTATTATTATTATTATTATTATTATTATTATTATTATTATTATTATTATAATTGTTGTTGTCACCGGTTTTTACAATTTGTCTGATCATTTTCCAAATACTGAGAGAGAAGCGAATAAATATGAAGAGTATATCTGTTTATAAAATTGCTGCTTTCTACTAAATGAATAATTTATTATTATTATTATTATTATTATTATTATTATTATTATTATTATTATTATTATTTATCTTCTTTGGTGGGACTGACCTGTTGGAGGGACTCGGTGAATGATCACACTAATAGAGTTCATTATCAGGCCTAAAGTGAACGGTGGTCCCGCCCACCAATAAGATCAGCGCGCTCGAGTCGCTTCTGGCCAATCGGAGCGGCGCAAACACGACCCCTGCAAATCGCCCCTCCAATCCAAATGTGCACAACCTCCGCGCGCAGCCTGCAGCTCTTCACTCCCGCGCTGCTCGCTCATACACGCTGTCCCGAACTCATGGACCAAGCGCAGAGCCCGATCTGAAGCCGGTCTGTTATTTCGCTCCGAGCTGTTTCTGAGGACCATGAGCGCTTGAGCGAAGACCCCCCGCTGGCAGAGGTCATCTCACGGGTCCTGGAGAGGACGGAAAGGCCTCGCGCACTACAAGCTCCCGTCGGGGGACGATGTTCTCGGCCGCAGGGAAGCGCTGCTTCACCATCGAGTCTTTAGTGGCGAAGGAGAACCCGTTATCGGGGGAAGAGCCCGTGCGCCCCGCTGCTCTCACTTACACGCCCCCCGCAGACTCTTTCCTGGGCGGCTATCAGAGCCCCGCGGGCCGGGCGCTCTACCCCAGCCCAGAACTTGTGTTCCCGGACGCGGTGAGCCACGCGCCCCTGAGCGCACACCCGCACCAGCTCGGTGGAGCGCACCTTCAACACCCGCACTTCTTCAGCGCGCAGCACCGAGAACCCATCAACTTTTACCCCTGGGTGTTACGGAACCGGTTCTTTGGACATCGGTTTCAAGGTAAAAGTCGTTTAACATTATACATATAAGTGGAATTTGGTTTAGTTATCGTTGTTGGTATGTATAATTAAAATGCTTAAAAATACATAAATAACAACATATCAGTTTCATATGTATCACTAAATATTTACAAGGTTGCGTTTTGTAACATCAACGAACAATTATTATATATTTTCAATTGGGCAGAAACAAAACTAGACTATTACATTGTATTTTATCAGGTTATTTTACATTCAAATTCAGTTGTAAAGACCAAGAAATTTACCTATATATGTGTATCTTCGGCCTCACATACACTTACATCACACAAAGTGCATGAAAATTAATTTTCTTAAATTCCCAACTGGTTGCGTTACACACACAGGTACACCGCCTCTTTCTTTGTGAGTGTATAAGCCTAGAAAACAAAATGTATCTCAACTTACTGCAGAAATACAAAAATACATATGTTTATCATTTTTTGAGTTGGTCTTGAACCCCTTTACTTGAACCCAGGAACGCAACAGGTCAAGGCCAAGTTCAGTCCAGTTCATCACACCTGTAGGTTACCTCAGAATTGTCTGCTTGTGAAATCACTGCTTCACCATTTCCCTGAAAGTGATTCCTCACCTGCTGTCTGTCACTGTGTTGAGAGGTTTCTCAACCGCAGCTAATGATAATTATCTGCTTCGTGATTTTACAGCTGCACCCAACCTTCTGTTTACTGTCATTTTGGGATCTTAATTAGTCTAGATTTTTTGTAGCCTATAAAATGCGTTGATTTGGGCCATATGTCACAATTTGGAGAAACACGTACCTCAAGCTAATAATAGAAATCATACACGACTATTATTACTATTATTACAGTGCTCAGATTAATTTACAACGCGTTTAAAATAAAATAAAACACATTTATCAAAAACTCTTTATGACTAGAGGAAGAAAAACACAGAGTATTTTTAAGACTTTTGTTAAGACATTGGGGAATTGGGGAATAGTTAGCCAATGTATATTTATATATTATATTTGTATATTGTATATTATTTACAACTTAACAGTAAATTAAAAACGACCCATTCATACAAATTTATAACAGATTAATACACTGTTAGGGTTGAGATGTCAGTGTCATGTAAAAAACATTTTTAAATATTTAGGTGATTAGGATTTCACGCATATAGAATATACAATATAACTGCATTACTCTGCACCATCAAAGAGCAACTTTACAACAGAACATTGGTGTATAAAAATATTATGACAATTTATTTGTTATTAAAACTCAACACATCTCAGCAATAATACACGAACAGACTAATTATACCTTGTCCGCTGTAGGATCAGCAGTCGGCGCTCTGAGAGAAATAGGCTTAATGTTTAAATCACAGCAGTTATATTATCATTATGTAGGTGCAGTTTGTTTAAGGTTTAAGGGCTTTGATTCACCGCTTAAACGCACACTGTCTCTCACTCTCTAGGAAACGAAGTAGCCCATGACTCGCTGTTGCTGCACGGGCCCTTCGCCCGCAAGCCGAAGCGGATCCGCACGGCCTTCTCTCCCTCTCAGCTGCTGCGGCTGGAACGCGCTTTTGACAAGAACCACTACGTGGTGGGAGCAGAGCGCAAACAGCTCGCCAACAGCCTCAGTTTGTCCGAGACCCAGGTAAACACACACTTACACTCACACACCCCATAATACAGCAGAGAGAGACAGACACATTCACCACACAACGCACCACATCACACTGATTAGGCGATTCTTTGTAATTTTCCCACGTTAAACTATTTGTCACCTAAATTAACAAAACTTACAAAAGAAAACATATCCTAGTTAAAAATATAGTTAAGAATTATGCTTGTTTTGTGCTGAATCAAATTAATAAACAATTATTGCACCCCGCAGCTGCTCCAAGTCAGGCTGACACTTCTAAAAATATATAGATTAGAAAATACAAGTGTAGTCTATATTAAACAGGTTGATAATTCAGGTAACTTTCAGTATTCTATTTATATTAAATGAACGACTGTTGTCATTATTAATATTACTAGCACTAGTAATAGCAGTGTCATTCTTCTTCTTCTTTTTATTATTATGAATATTATTTATTTATTATTAATATATTTAATTATTTTATCTGGAAACGTGAATTATGTGAAATAAAATAAAACGCTCCAGGCTGGACAAAACGCCCGTGGATCCGTAAACGAATAAATAAAGACGTCATGTAAAAAAAAATCAGGCACAAACGTTTCTCTATTCCACAGAGCGTTCAAATAATTAAACAGCTTCCTGAAGAATAAACTGCTTTAAATATAATTATCAGTTACATGGTTTATTACACTAAAATTATTTTTACTATTTTGTATACGATTCAAATGTCTGCCGATATCTTTAGCGAATACGGTGTTACTTTGCATCACAGCTCATGAGGAATTAATTTAATTTACAGAACAAAATTGTAGTTATGTGTCATTATGTTTATACACAGTTAATTTGTACTGATCGTAATGGACAAGTGCGTGTTTGTGTTCAGTTATTATTTGCTTGTTCACTTATTATTTTCGCATCGACTAAAATAAACAAATAAACCATTTATGTTGTTCGTCTATTAAAACTTTATGTAGGTACCAGTCAAATCCGATGTAATTAGATTTGCTGTACTTACTTACAATGCGCATATGGAACAGAAGTAAATTCTAAAATAGCGCAAATCAGTTATGTAATTGAAGCGCTTTATATGTTTTCACGGATATTTTTGTCACGTGTCTTTAGTTCGATTTTCACAGACTAAACAGTTTGGAGGAAATGTAATAAATAAAAAATGTTCACACAAGTCGCACAAAAATTAGAATCATTTTTTTTAACAGTTTAAGTTAATAAGTGTGTCACGACGTAACTGCTGCTCGCGCCGGTATAGCATTGGTAAAAAAAATATATTAGTAGACCCATTATAATGTTTAGATTTACATATATTTTACAAAATATATTTACGTTTTATTAGTGAAAAATTATGATTGTCTCGAAGTTATAAACATGTCCAAAATGTGAAAAACATTGTCAGCCATAATGTTTTAATTTAAAAAGTGAGATGGATGTGTTTTTGAGGTTCAAACTGTTGTTAAAATATTGATTTATATATGAACTATTTTAATTTAAAAACTTTAAAGGAAAATACATTAACTAAATAACTTTTTCATAATTTACATTAATTACATGTAACTGGCTGAACTAACAAAGCAAATGCAGTTGATTTTATAAGTATGTAGAACAGTACACTTACTTTCTGTCCCAAATACTTGTTCCCACAGGTGAAAGTTTGGTTCCAGAACCGCAGGACCAAGTACAAACGTCAGAAGCTGGAGGAAGAGGGACCAGACAATACACAGAAGAAGAAGGGCAACCACCACATCAACCGCTGGAGGATTGCCACCAAACAGGCCGGCTCTGAGGACATAGATGTCACATCTGATGCCTAGAATCCATGTGAACCAGGCCTAAACTCACACACCAGGCCAGAACAAGCCCTATTTATTTATGTTCACAGCCATGATCATGTTTGAGTTTAAACAGGGCTGCTGAGGACTGTGTACATGTGTGTATGTGTCTTTGAGTGAGACAGAGAGAGGGAGTGCAGAAATGTGGTCAGTATGAAGGCAGAGTCTGTTCAACTCTCTGTACATACTACAGTGACTGAAAATCTACTCAGCCGAACCACGATTTGCTCACTTTCTCTACAACACTGGCACTGGCCGAACTGAACATGGCACATTGTTTTATTTGTTAACAACACTGGCAATTATCAAATAATTGTATTTCTTTTTTTGTTGTTCTTTTTATTATTGTTTGTATTTGTATCAAAGTCCCAGAATCGAATATGTAAGTTGAATTCTATTCTAAGTTAATGTCATCTTTTTCCAGTCAACTAGCAGCTTTGTATTTATATATTAAAAAACACAACACTCATTAAGAATGGTTATAAAGCTTATACTATACTTTTTGTGCTGGTTATGTACAGGTATACATTTTAACGTATTCATGTACACTCAGACCTGAGAACTTTACAATTACCATAAAAGCCCTTGTACAAATGCTCATTTCTCTGTAATTTGATTAAGGTTTTTTTCTGTGGCAGCTGACAACAGTGACAAAATAAACAAATTATGATCCAAGGAATCAGTTTACAGACCAGTTTAGACTTGAACCATATACCCTCAGTGCAGGAATGAGAGAGAGTGTGTGAGTGAGAGCGAGATCTAAATGCTCGGGTGTCATTCACTATTAGCAATGCAGGCTGACAGATGCAGGTTACTGTGTGAGCATTTTTTTTTTACCCGATTAAGAAACTACATTGAATATCTGCCAACTACCACAGCCCATGTAATGCACAGTACTATTTTAAAAGATTTTTGCTCCCCAGTAAATTATGTAAATAGTTGCCAACATATTTTTTTACTTTTTGACACACTGTGAATCTTGTCTGTTAAATGTACCAATAGAATTGATGTAAAATGACCAGGAATAACCATAATACGCCTTTCTTTTTTGTTTTTAATTTGACTCGACTAAAAATTAAGAGGTCTTACCTTCTTCTGTAAAATTACCTTCATATGAAAAACATACACCTTCAGCAGATGTTAGGTAACCTTAAGGTTCTTAATCTTAAGGTTTGTGTAAGTAAATTAGTGGTGTGTAACAGTCTCACACACACGCATACACTCACAGTATAACACCTGCTGGCTGTGTGTCCTTCTCATCATGTCTCAATGTTCTCCTGTCAAAAGAAACAGAAAGAATCTATGTTAAACGAACCTGCAGTTCACCTCTCACCCCAGCATTTGACCCCCAGTTTCTGTGGGAGCAGACCCAGCCAAGTATGATGACACCTGAGAATGACAGTCCAGAGCAAAGAGTGGATGAAGAGAGAAAGGCAGGCGGGGGAAAGGTGCGAGTCGGTAGATTTGTTTTGAGTCCACAGGACATCCTATCCTGCACACAGGTGCACACACACTGGCCCCTCAAAAGCCCACTGTTACATCACACATACCATTCATTCTCTAGGTCCACTCTTTGGTCTACTATACAACTACAAAAGGAAAGGAAATTGAAAGATAAACACAGAGAGATTTGTTCTTTTAGTCACTTTGAGTTTTTTGTTAAAAAAACTGCCAGTTGTTTTAAAATTCTTAATTTCTAAACTTAATCTTACAGTCCAGAGGCCAGACACATGAATTAAGGTCTAAAGCGAGCCATTTATTCATGGCTATTTTATATAATGTGTCCCAAACCTAAGTATTTGAGTGGTTCTGCAATATTGCAAAATAATACACAGCATATTTTGGGCTGATTGCCTATAGAGAGAGAGACACTCTCACAGAACTCTGTTAACAAATAACAGAGTTGCAGATAAAGCTTTGAAAAATGCTCTACAACACGTCTGCTGTTTCCCTGCCAAAAAAGGATGTTTCCAAAAAGCATAAATGTGAAACACGCAGTTTTCTAAAAAAAAAAAAAAATCCTTTAATCAATCCTGTAAAATCCTCCAAAGAAAAGCATAAAAAAAGTCGCACAAAAAATGACACAGATTTTTTTTTAGTCTTCACTGTCTTAGAATCTATCTTAGAACGTAATTTGAGCTAATAAATGTACCAACCTGTGCAAACAAAACTTAAAATAAAAAAATATATAATTATTTAAAATAATAGGCAAGATTCCTTAGATGTTTCAAAGGCCAACCAACAAAGAATGAAACATGAATGATGAGAAGATGTTGTCACTGTCCAACTACAAAAACAAATATCTTCATTTCTGTCAGTGTTTTAGTTTACTACACGTCCCTTAGCTGTCCCTTACACCATGACTTGATGAATGGACAAATAAAAATTATACAAAATTACCTGAAATAAACTCTTTACATGAGCTTCCCTCCTGTAAAGTCGCTGTTTTGGAAATACATGTTTTTCATAGGACAGTGAAGATATATACTGTATACTGGCAGGACAAAATATGTAATGATAAACTTTAATAAACAAAAAGAGACTTAAAAGAGAGAACCAATACAAATGATCTGGTAAGATTGCTAGCAGATGTACTTCAAGATGCAATTAAGAAATGAACATCAGATCATCCTTTCTGGCATATACAAAATACTTAGCAGCTCACCTCAACCTTGGATCAGTATTTCAGGAAGAAACTATCAAAGAAAAAAAAAGGAATACTAATGGTGCAATTAGAAAGACATCAGTAAACAAAAGTGTACCATTGTTCATATCCTGAAATAGTGATTCTTGTGCATTAGTGAAAAATGTATGGAAAGGAGCAGCTGTTAATGTCAATGCAGGATACGACCAGACCATGTCAGCCAGAACAGCTAGCTCACAGTCCACAGCTACACAGAGAGACGAAGATGGAGATTAACAGCTTTAGGGCATAAACACCTCAGTGAAATACAAACACATTTGAGAAATACACCACAAGAATAGCACAGGCCTTATGGTTTGACCCCTACAGTTACAATTCTGTGACTCTTTATTCTGTATGTGGCTTTTTGCTGGCAATGTTTGGGTTTACCTTTCTCCGTTGAAGAAAAGGCTAGGGTGAAATGAATAAGGTTATCCTAATTGATGCACTTTATCCTCTAGGGATCTCTTCTACAGCAACAATGAGCCTATCGACAAGGCACAAGTGGCGACATGATGGTTTGATTAGAATGAAAATAATGTAAAATGAAATAGCCTTCAAAACATTGACAGAATTTGAGGGCAGAAGGGACAACCGCCCCCTCTTATGCCCCTATGGTTGAAAAAACATTACCTAAGTGCCCTCTAGAATGTCAAAAACAAGACAAAGTGCCATATTTGCTGCCCTTTACATGGAAAAAAACAAAAAAACAAAGTGTGTTAATGAGTAGCCATATATGGTAGTCTTTCCAAAAAATACTTTGAATGTTAAGAGTGCTTATGTATCAGTCACATGATCAAGAATGCTAAAAATAATACATTTATTTTTTTTCGCTTTTTTGATTTTCACTCCTGCCCTTTAAACAGCCTAAATAGGTCCACTGTTACTTTACAACAACCAGATCTAAACTCAACTGAATAGACATGTTTGCATCTTAAACTCCTGGGAACCACTGGTAGCTTCTGGCTTTTTCCCCACTAGTAAATTCTGTCCTCCACAAAATCCTGAGTGGAGATTCCCCATTTTAAAGGAAAATCTATTTCTAGGCTTAGCACATATCTAGGAATGTTGTTTTATGTATTAAAAAAATAATATGACGTTCACTGTTTTGACAGAAAGAGATTTAACTGCAGTACTATGGTTTACAATAGGAAATTGTTGTGCAACTCTGCAAGAGTGCACGCGTGCTGGGGCATCCCCAAGGCTGTTCTATATGGTTAATGATTCTGCATGCGGCTTCATGTCCCGCCTTCTTTCACTATGGCCCACCATGACCTGTTGGCATGACAACCAGGTAGGAAAAACAAAGTGGCCCCTCCTTCCTGATCTGTAGATGGATCTAATGATAAGAGAGGAGAAGTTTACAACTCATTTTACAGCCCTGCCAAAAGAACACAAACAAGGCTGAATACAATCAAGAGATACAATCGTTTCCTGTAAATAAAACTAAGTAAAAGGCAAAGGAGGAGGGTGTGTTTATGTGTTTCTGACAGGTAGCTTAGCGTGTTTAGCATGTAATGCAATTTACTCACAAGCCACAAGCACAATGAGGCACAACTTCAGGTGAAATAGAAAAACGAAAAGAAGAAAAAAGAAGGAAAATGCTAATGGTGGGCCTTGCATAAAGTCTTCACACTTTCTTCACAGTAAAGACAGAAAGTATACACACACAATGAAGGAATTTAGGAAACAAATAGTAAATAGAAGGCCAGTACATGCATGTTTCTAGCCAAGTGTAAAACTCCTGACTCATAGATGAAAAGCACAATGCTGATAAGGGAAGGGAAGCTGGCTGGCGTTGTACTGAAGCACAGCGTAGATGAATATGGTTCAGGTTTCAAGGCTTTCCAGGATCCAGGTTAAACTCTGTGACTCAGCAGTGACACATTTGTTATCAGCTGCTGCTGCTTTCCAGTAATAAGTACAACAACAGTATGACATTAGTGTTTAAGTGGTTTTACAACTTTACTGTAATTATACAGTCATACCTAAGATTAGACCCACGGTGGAATATATACTGTTTCTTTTATTCAAGTAAACAGTTTTATAAAGAGTCTAAGCATCTTGAAGCATTCACTCCATTTCAGAATTAATAGGCTACTGCACAACCCATTTCTGTAAACAAAGAAATAAAGTAAATATATTTACTTAATCTAACAATTACCCTGCCTCATTTATTCACAATTTGAGCTCAGTAGATATTCTCATGTTCTTTTTGTGTTATTTATTTAAGACTTTAAATGACTAAAATGCAGCAAATGAATTCATTCAGTTTATTAAATAAATATGAATCACTAATATTATAAAAATAATAAAGGCACAATTATAAAGGCTCAAAACTCTGCCTCTTTCTATTCTTGCAGATTTGTTTTATAATGTTTTTATTTCATTTTATTTCATTTTATTCAATATGGTGAGGAGGTCAAGCCTACAGGTACTGATCTGGTGACATGTGAATTCTTTGAAAACTCTTAAAAAAATACTACAGTGTAGTGTATGAATATTCAATAGGTTCTTGGAGTGCACATTCAATTAAACTGATTTCTGTTCTTTTATCTGCAGTTTAATGTAAGTCTAATTTTAAAATATAAAATGGATGTTACATATATTTACTCAGGTAATCTAAATAGTCAAGTAGTTAAATATTCTCCAAAATATACTAAATATTGTCTCTATTTCCTGCCTGTTAAACACAAATCTCTGCTAAAGTGTAAACACTGTTCTCAGAAAATAACTGAAGTATTAGCAGTACAGCTGTGATAATGAAGCCCTTTTTAAAATGCATGATCATGTTTTTCTTCCAGAAAAAGCTACAAAGCTTGAAATAATGGCACTCAATTTATGATACAGCCGTTAATTTCCTGTTGATTTGGCGTTAATATTCTTAACTACCCAATGGCGTATTCAAGCAAATGCAAAAAAAAAATGTGATTAGCGCCTGCGTGTGAATGTGCCTGTCGCAGTATGCAAGTGATAATAAATTCCACACACACACACATCCGTGGCAGGTTAGAACCAAACACAGGGGGAGGAATGTCCTCACAGCCTTCTTTAGCATGACCGGGCTGCGTGGAGCTGCGCTACGCTTCGTTACATCACTGCACTTTGGACTCACAGCTTCACAGCCATCTGATGAAGAAGATCTCCTGACCCACAATTTTCAGGCGTTTTTCGCCTGGCGTTCCACCATCCTGATTGGTTAAAGACCCTTGTTGTAGGTTAGGACCTTGCACTCTGTCGCCACAGACATTTCTGGCTCAAGCTGAGAAACATGAATCTGGAGATAAAAAGAGAGAGAGAAGAGAGAAACAAATTATTGATAAAAAAAAAACTTGCATATCTATTTTAGTTACAATTTTGCTCTGTTCCATACTATATGTATACAAACACACTTAGTAAATGCATGTATAAGCTAAAGCTTGACTCAGCAGCAGCCAATCAGTTAATCTTAAGTTGTTTTAAATGAGCAGTAATGTGTACCAGGATCATAATTAGCCTGATGGACTCAAAGCCTCTTGCACACATCTTAAATTACCTACAAAGCTATAACATTCACAGTTCTGTGTGTACATCATCATTTTATATATCCATGTTAAGGAGCTGATCTCGCTGCTAAAATTACATTCATTAACTGTAAATATCCTCTCATTAAGATGTTTAAAATGTTTAATCAAAAGTGAATTAAGAGAGCGGTGTCTCTTCCATCAGAAGCCTAGAGCATTTTTTTTACGGGCGTTTTTTCACAGGCAAAACTGACGCTTAGGAGGGAGAAAAAAAAATAATGCACGCAAAAATAAAGTGATGAGCACTGGTAAACGTCCAAAGCAGAGCTAAAACGCGCAATATTTTGCTCAGAAACAGATGGCAAGGAGTGCGCGAGCGTGTGAGGCTGAATCTGAAACAGACATGCCGTGGGGTGTGAAAAGGTGGGGGTACAGGAGCGGCAGATTTTTGGGAGCACACTCGTCTGGAACCCTCCGAAACGTGTAAAGAGGGAGCGAGGAAGTGAGAGGAGAGGAGGAGGGGAGAGGAGAGAGAGGAATGGAATACGTTGGCAGCACATATGTCTGTAGATCAGTAACCATATGGATGAACAGCTTATTACAGACCATTTTAAATCATAACCCTCTCCACCAGAGACAAAGAGAGAGAGAGGGAGAGATAGATGAAGAAAGATGGGATGGGGAGATTGTGCTGCTATGTGTTATGTGGTGTTGTGTGTTGCTTTGTGTGGCTCTGTGCTGTAATGCTGCTGCTGTGTTTTGTACTAGCAGGCGGTACTGTCAGTGTTGATTGAGTATTGTATTGCCAGACTAGACTATGCTGAACTCTTAAAATAAGTTTTAATGGCTCTTGACTTGGACATGGGAAGGAAAAGCCTATTAGAAGTCTAGTTTTCAGACTTTGTTAAGTCAAACTCACAAAACGATCTCATTTTAACACTGTTTATGGAGTTAAAACAGATTATTTTATTTTAGTGTGGGAATGTGGGAAGCAGCACTATTATGGACACTGACGAGTCTAAAGGGCTTGTGTACAAAATTGCTGTGTACTGTTATCTTCTGCTGTAACACTCTTGTGTTATAATACTGTTGTGTGGTGGTGTTGCATATTCCTTGTAAGTAATAATATCTATATTAATAATATTTTTTACATTAACCAGCCACAACACTAGCACGACCGGGCACCAAGAGTAACGTTAGCAAATATGTCTTGTATTTTGTAGGATGGGGCCATCATGAATCACATCACTTAGCCTCTAGGTTTCAGGTGTTGATGCTTGCCCATTTCTCCTGTTTTTATTGCATTATCTTTAAGAACTGTCCGCTTCAACTTCAACGTGCTGTCTAACATATTCCACCCCTTCACAAATCCCACTGCAGATCAAGATAAACAAAGTTTTATGCTTCACACAGTGGTATTATTTTTTATCTTAATAATTCATTATATATAATTAGCAAGGAAGTAAATTAAAAAGACGAACACAATAGTATGGCTACACTTTACAGTAAGATTTCATCTCCTACGATCCTTACGAGTGTATTAAGTATTTTAGGTTGTTCTGTTAGAGATAAATGATACATGTATGTTGGGGTCCAAAAAACGCAGATCTAACTTTATGTGCCCATTTATCACCCTGTTATTTTACCTCAGAAAAAAAATGTTAGTTTTTTTTATAGTGGACTCGTAAAAAAAAAAAAATAAAAAAAAAAGGCATTTTATCTTTTACTGACTTATTCATGCCAGTGCATTTGGCTCACAGCTTCTGCATAACACAGCTCAGTATACCATGCTACCACAGTACAGAGCTACTTTTTCCTGTACACTGGTTTACAGTTATGTAGCTAGCATCAAAAACATTATACTCACAGTTTTAATGCCATCAAACACCAAATGTAAATAGAGAGGGTAGGTTAACTGCATGCTACTTTTTGAAAGAGTGAAAGAAATACAAAGATTTATTTCAAAGATTATATCTTAGGAGATATACGTGAATAATATTTTGTTGCATTTTCATAATCTGACAATTTGATATGAAAGGTTTAAGCAAACACATTTGTAAATAGATTTATTACAGTTGACAAATTTGCACAAAACTATTATGTTCATTGTGTGAGGGCTTTGAGGCTATAAGGGCTTTTGATAGTGGGCGGGGTATATATCCATTGTGAGGGTGTATGACACTACACTAGAGCTGCATGAGCTAGAAAAAAGTGACTTTGCAATATTTTGTTTTTTTTCAGCTATATATATATATATATATATATATATATATATATATATATATATATATATATATATATATATATATATATATATATATATATTATATATAGATTCATTGATCCAATGTCATGATAGCAATGATGCCCTCTGACTGTCAAAGACAGGTTTTACAATAAATAATAGTGAACAGAAATAAACTACATCTGGTAGATATGCAATTAAAGTGAGAACAGTGTGAATTTTCCTTTTCTATCAAGCAAAAAAAGTTGAAACATGACATTCAATATAGTTTTACATTGCAACTGACACTGCAGTTCCTCTGATGTGACGTTTTATTCGCTTTATGTGGGATTTCCGTTAAATTAAAGATAGAATAGTGTTTAAGGTTTGTGGTATGTTATTTCCGCATATCATAACCTCATTATTTAACTGTGCCAAGGCAAATACAGTTTTCCATTCTAGGGTATTTTACCTTTATCCATCTCATGAGGCTAGTCATGCATTATAAGTATGGAAAACAAGATAAATTATTGAGGTATATTTAGGAGAAGGGAAGTGAAAGTGGACTGGCTTGTGGCTCTTGACCATTTAGGAGTGTTGTGTGATCACCTGGCTGTTTTGTGGAAATAGACTGATGGCGAGGGGCAGGGCCAGACTGAAGGCACCGAGACACACCAGGCTGTGTACTGGCAGCACAAGACGAGGGTATCTCTGCAGAAGAGGCAGTCTAACACACACAAACACACACATTAGAAGATTAAAAAAACAAACCCGGATAATTCAGCGCAGATAAAAAAGAAAACTCTCAGCATCTTAAGCATTCCTGCAATCATCATTATCAAAACCCCTCCTTCTCCGACACTTCCTCTCTGCTGCGAGATCGCTCTGTGGCTGACACCTGCCTCAGCCCTCGCTCCCGGCCGCAGTGCGGCGTGGGGGCTTGTGGGATAGCGTGCTCGGCAGGAGTCCTCCAGAGCAGTCCTGCTCTAATGAAGGCAACGGCTGCCTAATGACGACTTCATCAACACTTTCGCATGATGAGCTTTAATTGGCCAACAGACACGACTAGGCACTCTGCATGTGCGCGCTTGTGCTCAAGTATGTGTGTGTGTGAAGAGAAGTGGGCCTAAGAAGGGGGAAGATGGGCCGGAGGAAAGCTGTAACGAAAGAAATACGTTAAAAATCTTTTATCATGTCCATCAATTGTTTCAAATGTGTCATCATGGTCATCACTCACTCTTAATTTGGTCTGAGAAAAAGCGAGAGAAAGAGAGAGGACACTAGAGATAAAAGAGAAAAGGCCAAAGTGGCAGCAGGGAGAGGAGGGCAGAAACACTCAAGAGTTTCTGAAGAGTGAAGGGAAGTGGCAGACTGAAGGAGGCCTGCAGGTAGAAAACTATGCTAAAAGTTCAACCATTGCACACATACATCACACACACTCCTCTCAGCACGGTAATCCATCACACACACAACCCCCCATTACACTGACCCTTCTGCTCTCTTGTTCTCGCTCCATTGAAAGCCAGTGAGGGTGAGCTGACAAGCAGCATAGCACAGGACAACTCACAACTCATTTACCTTCTCTCTTCTTTCTTTCTTTCTTTCTCTCTCTCTCTCTCTCTCTCTCTCTCTCACACACACACACCTGTGAGTTTATGTATGGACACTGAGGAGTAGTTGAGACAGAAGCTGTCAGCTGGAACAAAGCCAATCAAGTTCTCTTACTACATGTACAATAAAGATAAAAACGATTACCCAGTAATCACTTATCAATAGACCACATTTACAGAACATACAAGACAACCATGTTCACCACATTTGTTCAGGAAGCACAGATGGAATGTGGCCTCCACCTTAAACCCATCTGTGCAGTGAACACATGCATTCACACTAGTGAGAACACATACACACACACACATGCACACACACTCACACCCACAGTGACATACAGACACCCACACTGACATACACTGAGCACATGTGCCCAGAGTGGTTGGCAGCCTTTGCTACAGCACTCAGGAGGCAGTGTGGGTTAAGGGGCTTGCTCAAGAGCCCAACAGTGGCAACAGAGGCAGTGAGCCAAGCCCAGGAATTAAGGGAATTGAACCCATAACCATATCATCAAAAAGCCATTGAGCCATCACTGCCCCAGTTCATGTTAGGCCTACAGAAAAAATAGGCACTGTTTATGGGGCTGTGTCTTGGCAAGAAACATACATATGTACGTATGATACAAGGGTCTCAATTCAATATACTGCTATGTATTGTCATACTGTAAACGAGGAAATAATATAGTGATTGTTTAAATAAAACGTTGAAAATACTGTCATTGTATAAAAACAAATAATATATGCATAAAGTCAGAGTAAAACAGACAAGTTCACTTTTTAAACATCCAGATCAGTTTAAACAAACAACTCTCTGCCAACAATCCTTACCAAGTAAACTGTTTATTATTCCTTTGGTGTCTGAGGCCTTTCAGACACTTCTGAGGTAATCTGAGAAGCCTTAACATTTTTGAAAAGTATAGCAAAAACACATTGTTAACATATCTAGCAAAGACTTTTGAGATACTTCAGAATTTTCTTTTTAATCACAGTCTTTATGCATCTTGGCATGTTCTCCTCCACTGGTCTTAGACGCTGATTTTGAATATTTTATATATATATATTTGTATTTGAAAAGTAGACTGCTTGAGGTTTCTGAGGGGTGTTAATTATATTTCCAAGACGAAAATTCATGGAGTTATATGTGTATTACTGGAAGTTCAACCCACGTGATCATGGACTTAGAAAAAGTTTTTTGAGAATCGATACAGTATTGCAAAACATAATATTGCAATACATCAATACATTGATATTTTATTACACTCCTAATGTTTTATAGTTCATAGCTACCAACTAAAAGCACAACTAAAAACTCAAGTTGGAGTGCCCAACACTGGTTCTGGTTTTTATCTTTAGCTTCAACTTCCGCTTATAAAGGCTTGTTAAAGCTCTCCAGAGAACTCTCCAGGGATGGAGCTCACCAGGACCAGTGGTGAGCATCCCTGCTCTCCAAACCTACACTTCTAAAACCAGTCCTTAAAGCCCTTTTAAATGGTCTTAATCTTTTTCTTTACTCAAACTCAACATGCAGCAGTAGAGTATAAATCACGACCACTTGGTGGGCCACTCACTGATTTAAACAATAAAAGCTCGACACGAAAGTACTGACCTCTCCAGCACAGTCATCAGCATGGGCGGCAACACCAGAATGGGCATGGGAAGGACCATGCGTGTCACAGCCGTCTCAAACAGTGCCTGCAAAATATGTCATTCAACTCACGAATTAAGCTGTAAAATTTTGTACATTTTACAATGAATAACATGTATTATAAAAAATGAGAAAAGACTAAATACACCAGCAAAAGAATGATGTCACATTTTATAAAATTATAACAGGGCTAATTAAACAGTCATATAAACTGTATATATTATTGCTAAAATGCTAAATTATCTATGAAATAATGCAAATCTGACAGTTGTTGAACAAAACAATCTGTAAAAATGGTCTTAAGCTGCATTATTACTGTGTTAATATCGGTCTAGAAGCACTGGTAATGGCAATAAAATAATCAGAAAAATGAATCATTATGTATTTTATAAACAATATCATCGTCATATTATCCAGCCCTAAGAGGAGCTCTATGAGGAGCTTTTAACATCCACTCACACGCCTGGCTGCTAGCTTGGAGGTGCCCACTACATTTCCATCTTCATCTAGAACACTGATGCCCTCAGACAACTCGCTGTGGCACATCAGCAACACATTACACACGTTGGCACTCGCTGTAGAGAGAAGAAAAAATTTTGTAAAATGTTGTATAGTTATTTAAAGACATGAATGACATTTAAAAACATGGATTATTATTAATAATGGGTAAGGAAATCTGTTTTAAATGTATCAACAGGACAAATTTAAACAGGACCTGAAAATTAATTTTACCTGAAAGAAATACATTAAATGAATAAATGACAAAAATATAAGTAAGTAAATAAATATATAGTGCGTCATTGATTGTAAGCAGCTACACACACACACACACATATAAAAATACAAAAATAAAATGGAAAATCATTTAAATTGAGTGGAATGTGTGTGCAAGTCCACCCTGCCATGTTTTAATACCAAAGTTTCTCTCTCTTTAAACAAACCTCTTCTAATTTAACGTGTTTTTTTTCTTTTTATGATTTACATATAATACTAAATTTAATAGAATATTAAACAGCAAAAAGGGTGAAACAAGCCGAATAGGTTTTATACTTTAGATCCGTCTAAGTAGCCACATTTATCTTTGAGGACAGATCTGCACACTCTTGGTATTTTCGCAGGAGTCACCTGGAATCTTAATTCTTAAAGGAGTTTCTGGAGGAGCTGAACAATAGTTGTTGCTTTTACTTCATGCCCAAATTACCCATCTCAGATGGGTTGATGTCTTAAATATTAATTTACAATGTAGAAAACAATTTAAATAAAGAAATAGATAAAGAAAAACACTGTATGAGAAGAGGTGTGTCCAAATGTTTGACTGGTACAGTAAATATATATATATATATAAATTATTTTTTGAGAATGAAAAAGTAGGCATGAGGTAGAAAAACATGTTTTAGAACATTTCGTATTTTAAGTGTTGGTTCTGAAAATTTAGAAAATTGCAATGGTGAAATTCAGTAATATGACTCGTGACCATAAATATTATTTCAACCAGCATAGTAAGTATAAAAAATGTAAAAAGCAAAGCAATATGTAATGTCTCAACAAATGTAGAAATGTGTGTTTTGACTTCATGTGTTAATTTTGATATCTTTAATGTTCACACTTTGAGAACAGTTTTTAGCACTATAATTTTGAGATGTTGAAATAATTCTAGAGAGTTCTAATTTATATCCTCTACAGACTGAAATTGATAAAATATTACACATATGTATAAGAATTACAACTAAAGGTAAAACAAATTAATAAATAAACAAAGAAACAATTAAAATGGACAGTGTTTTATGGACAGTGGCATGAATGTTTCTGACATGTTATTAAATTCATTCAGTGTGTGTGTGTGTGTGTGTGTGTGTGTTTGTGTGAGAGAAAGAAAGAGAGAGCCTGAAGCATTTTTAATTTGCAGGCCTTGTGTTGTGAGTTATCAGTGTTCAGTGTTATGGGGCTGAGTTAATTGGCTGAGTAAATAGCTATTCACCTCTGAGGGGTTTAGACCCAGACCAATTAACCATACACATGCACACAGAGACACACATGCACACACACACACACACCGTCAAACGTGCGCACATTCACATGCGTGCACACACACACAGACACACACACACACACACACAAACAAACTCAATGCTTAAAAACATCAAAACACATCATATAGGAGTTGAAGTGGCAGGGTAAGGGAGTTATGCTTTAGGTCGCCCATGGAAGCTGGAGACATCATACGAATCCTACAAACCGTCCAGATAAATTAACCCACAATAGGTTCATGTGTGCCTGGAGGATGTGGAACAGAATTCTGAACCTCAGCTAGACTGGGTTATTACTTTTACCCTGTGGTCAAAAATTTGAATAAAGAATGAAAAAAAAAATCATGTAGAATTTCAAACACCTTGCCTCTGTAGTTCAATGATTCAATGAGCTAAATTTAATAACCTTTTAAAACTAAACACCAGAAACAAACAACAAATCCAACAACAAAACAACAACACTGACATGGCGGCCTGGAGTTAGGAAGCCCTGTGCTGACACAGAGAGAGCACTTTAGGCCTAATTAACCAATTAGAGAGCAGCAACCAAGAGCTAACGATGCTCCATTACCCAAGCCAAAAGGTAAGGGGGGACAGGCTGATTTAATTAAAGGGGTGGGGTGAGGGGACAAAAACAATTTAATTACAGCCAAGTATCCCCACGGCATCCTGGGACCGGCTCCCTGAGCCCCTCTGGCCTTGTTAGAGCCGCTGAACGCTAATAGAACAGAGAGATAGCGTTCCAGCGAGTCCCCTCTGACACCAGTCAAAACAGAACACAATCAGTAAACAACAATAAACAAACACTTAATGTATTGGTGGTTAAAGGATAGTGCACGCAAGCACTCATTTGGAGGCCAAGTGTCATTACAATTACAAACACAGGGCAACGAGTGCAGACAGAAGTAGAAGACATGACATAAAACTGACAAGGCCTTAATGAATTAATATTTAGTGGCACTACTGATTCAACCCCGTAATTGTGTCTTGTACTCTGTTTAATCATTAGGCATTCATACAGCCTAAAGACAGGGAGACGAGGGAGCTTTGGCTAAAAGTCAAATTACATTTAAAACAGCCTTTCTGAAAGATGCTTCTATTTTTGTCTTTTGCACACACACACACTGTACATACCCACAGCAGGGAAAGGGATGAATCTTTGGACCAGGAGTCGTGTTGCTGGGCTGAAACGATCAGCTCTCTTAACCAGCACATTTAGCCCTACCTGTACAACACACACACACACACACATTTAGATACAGACAGAGAATGATATTTAAGCTACACTTTTGTAGATTCTCAAAAAAAAGAAACAAAGAAACATTCTACAAAAATGGTGCCATTTGTAACATTTGACAAAAAACACTAAGATTAAACATTATTTTAATTAACATACAAATTTTAGTACCGTTTGTTGTACCTGACATGTCTGTATTGACCAACATGACATCACAAAATTATTTTTTATTCATTATTTTTAATTATTTTTTAAAAATAAATATTATTTGCAGGGTAATATGTATAACCCTATAGACTTCTCTACTAAAAACACAACTACTTGTGTGTATGACAGCATTTTAAGATTAAACTGACCACCCAGTCACATTCCAACCACTATGTTTTTATATGACCATGCTTTTACTGCATGAATGTAAGAATTATAAATTGAAATCTGCATGAGGAGAAAAAATAGGTTTTAAGAGAATAATAATATCTTCTTGGTTTTTATAAGGTTGGCTACTGATGAACATTTGGAAAATTACAATGTGTAAATTTTGAAGCATCCATTTTTGAAAAATAATTCTAGCTTTTAACCTCAATATAATCAAAAACCTGATCATAAAGTCAGTTTTAACTAGCCTCTGCTTTTATCAAACCCATTTTTTATCTCTGTAAAAAATTGCATTTATCATTAAAAAAGCAAGTCATACTGGATATGTAAGAATAAACAAAACTAAACACGTAATTAAATATCTCTCAATACATGCATACCTTTGTGGCTAGTGTTTGTGTGGTAACTGTGATATATTAATTTTTACCCATTAGCACACTGTACAGCACTATACAATAGAGGTACATAATTGATTTGTAATATTGTATATGTTAAAACATTTATAGAGAGCTCCAGTTTATATACTTTACAGACTCTCATTTCTTAATGTGTAAATTAACTACCCCCAAAAAACACATTTGATTTATATAAAGCCCAGTCATTTGATCATGACTGCATACATAATACAAAAATCTTCTACTATTCAGAATGTCACCACATATTGCAATACTGTAAGCATGGTTATATACTATAATTGTTTAAATCATTTAGAAAAAAAACTGTCATAGAATTAAAACACACTATCAAACTTATAAAATCTAGATAAAAAGGTTACTTTCTATACAACTGTAACAGTGATATCTAACAAAAACACTACTAAAATATTAGTAAAACATTACTATCTAGTTTAAACACAACACAGAAAAAAAACACAGTATGCCCTTAGTCTTAACATATAAAGTAAAAATAAAAAAATGATACACTACTGTAAAATTAGAGTAGAATACATTTTGCTATATAATAACAATATCAAACTTTCAATATTAAAATTATTTTCAAAAACTAACCACAAGAGTCTAAGATCAGAACACACTCATGCTAAAACTCAGCAGTTTGTGCTCCATCTAGAACACATATTTTATTATCACTCAAATTTAATAGGCAAATTAAATCTAAAATCACTTTATAATAGACTCATCTTCATTAGCAATAAAAAAACATAATAAAAATGTTCACTAAGCTCTAAGTGTGAACTTCAAATGAACCCTTTAGGAGAAAACTCTGGTACGGGTTTGATAAATTTGTTTTTCATTCTGCCACGAGGACAACGGGTCCCCAAAGGGACCACTAGGCTTGGTGACAGGTCATGACAGGCTGTGTGAAGTTGTTTCATGTCTTGTTTTGGGAGTCTCTGGTCATTTCCAACAGCTCCTGTAACAGGCCTGTCTAACTGCCATCTAACAGCTCTCTGCCTGCTCTCCCCCGCCCCTCCCCAGCAGGGGGCTTCAGCAGGATTTGAGTTTTAATTAGTGACCCCTCCCTCCACTTCCCACAGGCATGGGGCCATTTGTAGCTGCCGTCACCGTGGTTATGGTTGTCATGCCCCAGGGCATCAAACCGCCACCCAGCAGGGCAGCTAATTGGCTCTAGAGTACACAGGGGGGCGTGGTCATACGGACACATGTGTTGAGCTCTGTGAGCCAGAGAATAGCGCCTGGCGCAGGAATCGGACTACATCAGTTTGCTTGACAAATTTCTACTTGATATCAACATTAGAACAGATTCATGACAACATGTATGGCGTGATTCACCAGTAAGGCCATTTGTTGCACGTGTGTGTGTGTGTGTGTGTGTGTACTTACAGCAATGGTTACTGCACTGCTGACTGCACCCAGGTACCCTTGGAAGAACTTTGAGAATGGTGTAGGCTACAAACAAAAATCATACACATCCACATATACAAACACATACACAAAGCAAAGCTATACAGTCCAGTCAGAATCTTATGACCACCCCCTTAGATCTACATTCATTGTCCATCTTATCGTAAAAAAGTATTTGCCCACCCTACAGATTTCTTTTGTTTTTGCCTTTTTGGCATACTTATATTTTTCTGATTATCAAACAAACCTTAATATCAGACAAAGATAACCTGGTTCCTGGTCTATTACAGCAAGCACTTTTTGTCCACACCATGTTTTACATTTAGTATGATGTTCTTTTTCTGCTATTGTGATAATTGGTTAGTTTTACGCCAGATATAATGGGACGCACACCTTCCAAAAAGTTCCCCTTTTATCTCATCAGTCCAAAGAATATTTACCCAAAGTTCTGGGGATCATCAAGATGTTTCATCAACACTGATCTTAACTAATGCAAAGTGAGACCTGCAGTTCTTAAAATGTTGTTCTGGGTTCTTTTGTGACCTCTTAGATGAGTTTTCCATATCCTTTTGGAGTAATTTCGGTAGGCTGGTCACTCCTGCAAAGGTTCACTAGTGTTCCATGTTTTCTACATTTGTAAATAAAAGCTCTCACTGTGGTCCACTGGAGTCCCAAAGCATTAGAAATGACTTTGTAACCTTTTATAGACTGATAGATGTCAACAACCTTTGTTTTCTCACCTTTTTTTTTTTTCTTCAGATCACGGCATAAGGTGTTGTTTTTTTTAGATCTTTAAGCTGCTTCATGTTGTCAGACAGGTTATATTTAGGTGATTTGTTGATTCTACAGGTCTGGCAGTAATCAGGCCTGGTTGTGGTTAGTAGTAAAATTGAACTTAGATTTCCAAAAAGTGTGATTAATCAGTTAATTTATCATTTAAAAAGTGCCTTTTATATTTACTCAGGTTATATTTGTCTGATATTAAAGTTTATTTGATAATCTGAAAAATTACACTATGACAAAAATGCAAAAACAAAATAAATCTGTAGAAGCACTTTGTAGTTCTATAATTACGGACTCTACCCCTTACATTGCTATGTATACTCTATTATCCTTCTTTCACCCTGTACTTCAATGGTCAGAACCCTGCAGAACCACCACAGAGCAGCTATTATTTGGGTGGTGGGTAATATTCAGCATTGTAGTGACACTGGCATGGTGGTGGTGTGTTAGTGTGTGTTATTTTGGTACTAGTGAACACAGAAGTTCTGCTGAAGCTTTTAGACAATATATTGTCACTGCTAGATTGAGAATAGACCATCAACCAGAAATATTCAGTCAACAGCATCATTTGGGCACTGATAAAGGTCTAGAGGATGAGCAATACTGTGCAGCAACAGTTTACAGAGCTATTGTCTCTGATTTTACATCAATAAGGTGAAGCAGCTAGGAAGGCACTGTTGTGTTTGATCCACTTGTAGCAGAACAACAAATAAATTAGGTGCAACACACACGAACACTTAACCACCATGTCAGTAAGTCCTGAGAATGACCTGCCACTCAAATAAAATTCTGCTCTGTGGTGTTCTCTTCTGTGGGCTCCTGACAAATAAGAAAAAGGGGGAAAGGAGGATAATAAAGTATGCAGAAAAACAGATACACTACATGCGAATAGGTTAATTTTAAGTTCTTTATTCTTGTTTAGACATTATTTCTTATCGATTAAAATGACTCGCCTAAACCCCGTAGTGTTCTTCAACCTGAGACTGTTCTGCCCACACTGCACCTTAGAGGCATTGCGATTGCAGTAGTTCACACAGGCGTTGTGGCTCTGGTTCAGCCACTGAAAGACAAAGAAAAAGAAAAAGAGAGCAATTCACTGGTGAAATTATTTATAATTTAAGTTACCATATAAATGTATATATCATGTATGTGTGTGTGTGTGTGTATATAAATATATATATATATATTAGTTAGGTAAAAAAGGGTAGGAAAAATAAGCTAAAGCTTCAGCCTATACCTTTCCGGTTGTTTTAGTGATTGTTTACATGCAAGATACAGGATGTGATTTTTTTTTCTTTATTTTTCTCTTTTCTTTATTATCTGTTCTTTATGTGTGTATATGTTTTGGCAAAAACCGAAATAAACTAAACTAAACTAATGGGAGCAAACAAACAGAAGTGATACCTGCCAGAAGATGGTGGATGCCAGGGTCTGATTGCGAAGTAAGAGGCCTACAACCTATAATCAGAAAAGGACAGCAATTGCATAAAGCACAAAAAGTCATTATCAAGTACTACAGTCTAAATTGTTTATACATTATTTACTTTGTATAGAAACTTTACATTACAAATAGTTTATTTGAGAACAAGCCATTGAAAGACCTGTTAGAAAACCAAAGTTGTTGTTTTTGTTCTAAGGTAAAAATCCAAAGAAAATTTTATTGCAAATTATAGTGCAAGTTCATTGACCACATTCTCCAAACAGCATGAACAGCAATTGCACATCAAAATGTAACTGTTGCTATTCTGCATTTTGTATTGTAGAATATTTAATAATAGTGAAACTAAATATTGACAAAGTGTTATATCATTTTTGTTTTTGCTAAGTTATCTATATGTGGTGTAAAATATCTATATTTTTAATTGAAACCTAGGTGTTCTAATCTCCCTAAGACTCTGCCTTCAATTTGACTTACAAAACTTATTCGCTCACAGTGCAGTAGAGAAATAAGACATGAGCAAGCTAAGCTCTGCATTTTGTTGACACCAGTAAATACATCATTCCTTGTATTTACTTATTTATATTATTAAGGATTGTATTTATCATTGTTATTATGACTTATTAACATAATGTGATATATGGTGAGATTTCCTGTGATTTCCACCGCTAGTATTTACTCACCACTGGAGTACCAAAGGGGATGTAACCTGAGAAAACAAAGAGCGTAAAAAAGACAAAGCACAAAGTAATAGAAAAGTAAAAGTTAAGCAGAAGAGGAAAGTATGCAAAACCTTTACTTTGTGACGAAAAAAAAAAACGTGAAAGTGCAGAATATGGAGCCATGTGGATTAACTTGCTGTATAAGTCACTATACATCTTAATTATCCTATGGATAGGTGCTCACATATCATCATCACTGACCTTTCATATGCTAATAACACTCTTATTATCCTAAAAAGTCTATATCGTTCATTCCAGTGGAGGCCATCAGCCCGTTCCAGCGAGCGGGTCTCTCTTTCCTGTCTTTAAATAGCTGTGTTAACACCAGACTAAAATACTCCCATTTCTGAGAGGCCCAACAGCAGTTGCAGACAGCAGGGGGCAGAGGCCTTAATCAGAGCCCAGCTGAGTGTGACCTTTTCCAATCACTCAGCTTGCGCAGACCCCCTGCCACGCTGCCCACGTCTCCAGGGCCGGTAACAAGGAGCAAAAAGCCGACCAGCCACGGTGCACACACACACGCGCTTACTCCAGAGGTATGCTCACACCCTCACCTGACATGCGAAAGGGCATGGGGATCTTTTCTCCGGTATCTGGATGGAGGATGGCCTGAAGGTGTAATGACCCCACGGACAGCGCCAAGGAGGAGGGTGGAAAAATATAGACGGGCGGACAAAAACAACAAGATTACCTGTGATCCTTAACTTAGACCCCTGCAGTATGTGTGTGTGTGTGTGTGTGTGTGTGTGTGTGTGTGTGTGTCTCTTTCTCTCTTTCTGTGAATGTGTGTCTACTTGCAGTGATGCTCTTGCTGATGCTTAGGCTATTTAAGCAAATAGGCTGGGGTAAACTTCTAATACATATTATGAACAATCATTAAACAACAGCTAGAAACAGTATTTTGTTTTGATTGAGTTTTTATTTCATTTCAGATTCCAATTCAATTAACCCATGTAAACCCAATGTTGTGTCTGGTCAATTTCATTTAGTTTGTTAATACAGAACTACAGAACTATTCTTGCATGACATTCAGAAAAAAAAAGTTGGATCAAGAACCTTCGATCAACAATAACTGATAAAATCACACGCTCAAATCTTGATGTGGTTGGTGTGGCGCAGTGGACAACAGCACTACTTGCCAGTGAGCTACCCTATTTTGTGAAAGACTGGGGTTCAATTCCCGTATTGGGTGACTATGGTGTGTTACACCAATAAGAGTTCTTAGGCAAGACCCCTAACATTATGTAGGTCTACCTTTGTAATAGGAATAACCTGATAAGTCACTCTGGATGATGATGTAAATGAAATGAAATTTGTCAAACACTACAGTTCTGAGCTACACGTACAAATACCAATGAAAACTTTACTGTGAAAAGCAGAAGCATTATATTAACCACATCCACACAGTGTCAACTTTCCTGGGCTTGGAGGTATCTGGGATGAACCATCACACAGTGCAAATGTGTTGTGGTCAGACAAATCAGGAAACCAGAACTTTTTTGGAAAAAGTACAGGTCATGTGCTTCAGATCAAAGATGAGAAGGACCATCCAGACTGTTATCAACAACAAATCCAAAAGCCAGGGTCTGTCATGATATGGGGTTGAGTCAGCACACTTTGGTCATGGCAGCATTAATATAAAAATGTACAGTACAATTAGATCCTGGGCAACATTTGGTGCATTACAGACGACATCTGCATTACAGATGCCCAGGCATTTGTCAAAAAGACAATGAAAAACCACATGCTGCATACAAAGGCATTTCTACAGAAACAGAGGGTATGGGTACTAGAATAGCCTTCCTGCAGTCCTGACCTGTCCCCAACAGAAAAGCCAACAACAAAATGTGTGGATTATTTTTAATGCGAGAATGACCCCATACTACTGCAAACCTTGCACGTGTTTGTAGGAAGAAAGACACAAAATAAAACCTGAAGTAGGTTGGTGCTAAAATGTATTTTAAGTGTTAAGGGAAGGATAGGAAACATCGCAAATTGTTTTTTCTGTCCCAACTTTTTTGGAATGTGATGCCGGAATTTATGTAAATTTACATCTGTAATTAAGATGACCTGATAAAAACATTACATTTTTGTATGAAAAAAAAATAAAAATCAAAGAAATTTTTGGGCCTCCCAAAGCTAAAATAAGACAAAGAATAATGAGAGAAGAATATAATTAGAATCATCACTTTGACCTGTGACCTCTAATGAGCATAAAGCCATGCAAATGGGATACACAGGTTAGGTGTGATTAGATCCATCACCACTGTTGTGTGATGAACCCCATAGCAACGCAACCTGCTACCACAACACAGAGTGACCGCATGGTCTCCCACAGTGACCTATTGAATTCCCGGACACCTGCCATCAGCTCCACCTCGGTAATCTTTGCTGCCGCTCACCACAAACCAAACATTATCAAATGCAGGGATCACAGTTTGGGGCGCACTTACATAACACCCCTTTCTTTAAACACACACAACCTTACCTGTGCATTGGTCACACCTGGGGGTAGAGTGCCAGCTTTGAAGTGCTCTAAGAGTTTAACACTTTCATTTAGACGAGTCTAGGACCAAAAATATATATAAACATGTAAAACATTTGCAGACAATGTTTAAAACATTTAAAACAGTGCAGACATTTGTTGGCCTATAAGCACATTACTATAAATTATTTTATTAGCAATTAGCTTTTTTGCTTGATAAAACATAATAATACATTAGATTACATAGAATTACAGCCAGTGATTGGATTTGTTTAATTCCATCACCAGCTCACCTGATTTAACATCATTAGGCACGGATTAGCTAAATCAGGTTTTTGCATGATAGTTTTAAATTAAACTTTGAAAATAAACTAATAATAGTTGTATTATGTTGCAATATTGTTTTTTTTTTTTACTGAGTAATAAAACACTTATTGCCCAGATAAGTGTATAATGTTTACAGGTGCCTAAAACCTTTACAAAGCAATTTTTGAGTATTAAACAAATAACAAAAAACAATGTAAAGTTTAATAATAATTTTTGATTTAGTTAAGTCACAAATATACAAACTCTGGATATACAGCACTAGTACAGAAATACAGAACTAGTTCTTTCTAACAAATGAACCACAAATTCATCTTTCAGACTCATTTGTCAGGATGCACCCAGGTATGACAAATACTGAAATTATAACACCTTCTAAAAATATCTTTACATAAAAAAAATACGTCAAACGTAGGCTTTACAACTGGAACCACCCCTAGCAGAACATCAGACACTGATGCATACACCTCACCCTCACTCAATGCAGATTCTATTTAATGTGCAATCTCTCTCTTATTATGCTGAAACTCAACACTTTTATTATTACAATCTCCTCTAAGAGCTAATTATATACTGTTCAATACTAAATTGAGAATGTGCTCTGAGAAGATATTTTTAGCTCTTTTAATACAGCAAATGTTTTTTTTTTATATATCCTCTATAATGTCTGCTATTACTACTAATCCATTTAACTAATTTGAACTTTGTTGCTGTAACAAATCAATTTCCCTAAGAGGGATAATAAAAGGTTATCTTATCTCATCTTAAACTGGAAAGTGATTATTTCAGGGTCCGTTTTGGGTCTCTTTCATCATGATCCTGGGAACTACCTAACGATCAGTTACCCACTTAACTATTCCAAACACATGTACTCACACTCCTTAGGTCAGGAACACCCACCCACTTATTTGTTCAAGGAGTCAATGAATTGGCCTCTCCTTCATTCACTTTTCAAACAGCCTGTAATCTGACACGACTGGCGTTTTCCTCTTCCATATAGAGAAGGATAACAAGGGGCTCTCACACACACCCACACCCACACACACACCCACACACACAGACATACCTCTGATACAAAGAGTGTGCGAGGGTCAATCACATCCAGGAAGTGTCTTAATCTACCATAAAGCGACCCCTGAGAAAAAGAGAGAAAAGACAATAAACAATCCTCCAGGGAATTAATCATCGCCTATCATCTGTATTATAGTCATGGAGCACACCAGGTTGAATGATGAATACTGGATGTACCTAACTTTAAACAGAGTGGCAGATGGGATGTTTTAACCCAAAGCAACTGTTTCAGTGAGGAATAATAATTAAAACAGCTTTTATCTGATTAATTAGAAAATTATTTTTAATTAAAATGCATTATATCATTTTGCATTTCTTTTTTAAGGTCCCAAAAACTTTCTCCAGACGTGGGAGCCAGCTGCTGCAGTGCATGCCTTGACATAAGGGTTCACCAGTTGTTTTTGTGCACCAGGTGTGACTGCCTCATTACACGCAGGCACCAACTGTCTGCTAGTTCATAAACTGTGAAACTTTTCCGATGCATTAAACTTTTTTTTTCAGTGTGTGTGTGTGTGTGTGTGTGTGTGTGTGTGTGTGTGTGTTTCTCGCCGTTTCTTGCTGCATGTTATTGGTAACGGAGGTTTACAGATGTTCATGGCTGACGTTCTCAGTGTAATTACAGCAGATCTGCTTTTCACTGTCAGAAAACTCTCCTCTTTTACCTCAGAGGATGAAACCATTCACTCCCACCGGATCATTAAATACTTAATTGGAGACAGTTACTGACGGTGCCTTCACGCGGGCTAATTTTATATGCTTTAACTTCTTTTCTGCGATATTTTTTTTTATCAGCCTTTATAATTTGGTTGTGAAACAGTAGCGCGGTTACACCAACAGGGGTCTCTATTGGAGCGAGTTCTCCACAGTCAGACTCCAGACCTGAAAAAACACCTCACTGCCCACCAGAGTTGCCAGGTTCGTGGTTTTCCCGCCAAAGAAATGTTTGAAAATCCAGTCGCGAGTGAAAATTCAGGTGTGGGGCGGGGTGCGCTTTTTTGGGATACTTCTAAAAATGACTGCGGCCGCCAAAAAAGTGGGTGTTGCCTTGGATGTTACATCAACATGGCGGGCAAACGCGTACAAGTTAACACTAAAAGAGAGATAGACAGACAGATAGGGACGAGGCTGAAGTTGGTTTGATATTCGCAGCTCCAGATTCGTTTGGCTCGATATTCGCAGCCTCGTATTCCCCGGCTGAAGTTGGTTTGATATTCGCAGCTGCCGCTTCACTGAACCACCGTGAACTAAAGGGAGCGTTCACAAACACCCGCTGTTTATATTAAACACCTCACAGATCAACACTGAAGGAGATAGAATGAAGAAAAGCAGTACATCTGTTTATTAACAATGTAAATATACAATATATTATTAAATATAATTTTGTATATTGTAAAATATTTATTTTAATTACTGAATTTATAATTATATATTACGATAAATAATTAAATATATATTTAATAAAATTATATTTAAAAAGCCATTGCGCTCAAAAAATATGAGGCAGATGTTCAAGTGTGATTTTGAAGGACTTTTTCCATGTTGGGCCAGAACAAATACACATGATCTGAAGAGTACTAGTCTTCTACTTTAAGAAAAACCTGGAATTAGCCTGGCCCAAGCTGATTTTATACTTTAAAATTAACTGGCAACATGGCCTACCGATCCATAATGCACAATTTTTTTTATGTAAAGCTGATGTTCTAGTGTGATTTTGAAGGACGTTTTAATCTTGGGCCAGACCAAATACACATGATCTAAAGAGTACTAGTCTTCTAATTTAAGGAAAACCTGGAAATAGCTTGGCCCAAGCTGATTTTATACTTTAAAATGAACTGGCAACATGGAATACCGATCCATAATGCACAATTTTTTTATGTAAAGCTGATGTTCCAGTGTGATTTTGAAGGACTTTTTCATATTGGGCCAGACCAAATACACATGATCTAAAGAGTACTAGTCTTCTACTTTAGGGAAAGCCTGGAATTAGCCTGGCCCAAGCTGATTTTATACTTTAAAATTAACTGGCAACATGGCCTACCGATCCATAATGCACAAAAAATTGAATATAAAGCTGATGTTCTAGTGTGATTTTGAAGGACTTTTTAATCTTGGGCCAGAACAAATACACATGATCTGAAGAGAACTAGTCTTCTACTTTAAGGAAAACCTGGAATTAGCCTGGCCCGAGCTGATTTTATACTTTAAAATGAACTGGCAACATAGCATACCGATCCATAATGCACAATTTTTTTTATGTAAAGCTGATGTTCCAGTGTGATTTTGAAGGACTTTTTCATATTGGGCCAGACCAAATACACACGATCTAAAGAGTACTAGTCTTCTACTTTAGGGAAAGCCTGGAATTAGCCTGGCCCAAGCTGATTTTATACTTTAAAATGAACTGGCAACATGGAATACCGATCCATAATGCACAAAGAAATTGAATATAAAGCTGATGTTCTAGTGTGATTTTGAAGGACTTTTTCATATTGGGCCAGACCAAATACACATGATCTAAAGAGTACTAGTCTTCTACTTTAGGGAAAGTCTGGAATTAGCCTGGCCCAAGCTGATTTTATACTTTAAAATTAACTGGCAACATGGCATACCGATCCATAAGGTAGAAAAAAGTTTAATTTAAAGCTGATGTTCTAGTGTGATTTTGAAGGACTTTTTAATCTTGGGCCAGAACAAATACACATGATCTAAAGAGTACTAGTCTTCTACTTTAAGGAAAACCTGGAAATAGCCTGGCCCAAGCAGATTTTATACTTTAAAATGAACTGGCAACATGGAATACCGATCCATAATGCACAAAGAAATTGAATATAAAGCTGATGTTCTAGTGTGATTTTGAATGACTTTTTAATCTTGGGCCAGAACAAATACACATGATCTGAAGAGAACTAGTCTTCTACTTTAAGGAAAACCTGGAATTAGCCTGGCCCGAGCTGATTTTATACTTTAAAATGAACTGGCAACATGGAATAACGATCCATAATGCACAAAGAAATTGAATATAAAGCTGATGTTCTAGTGTGATTTTGAAGGACTTTTTAATCTTGGGCCAGAACAAATACACATGATCTGAAGAGAACTAGTCTTCTACTTTAAGAAAAACCTGGAATTAGCCTGGCCCGAGCTGATTTTATACTTTAAAATGAACTGGCAACATAGCATACCGATCCATAATGCACAATTTTTTTTATGTAAAGCTGATGTTCCAGTGTGATTTTGAAGGACTTTTTCATATTGGGCCAGACCAAATACACATGATCTAAAGAGTACTAGTCTTCTACTTTAGGGAAAGCCTGGCATTAGCCTGGCCCAAGCTGATTTTATACTTTAAAATTAACTGGCAACATGGCCTACCGATCCATAATGCACAAAAAAATTTAATATAAAGCTGATGTTCTAGTGTGATTTTGAAGGACTTTTTAATCTTGGGCCAGACCAAATACACATGATCTAAAGAGTACTAGTCTTCTACTTTAAGGAAAACCTGGAAATAGCCTGGCTCAAGCTGATTTTATAGTTTAAAATGAACTGGCAACATGGAATACCGATCCATAATGCACAAAGAAATTGAATATAAAGCTGATGTTCTAGTGTGATTTTGAAGGACTTTTTAATCTTGGGCCAGAACAAATACACATGATCTGAAGAGAACTAGTCTTCTACTTTAAGGAAAACCTGGAATTAGCCTGGCCCGAGCTGATTTTATACTTTAAAATGAACTGGCAACATGGAATAACGATCCATAATGCACAAAGAAATTGAATATAAAGCTGATGTTCTAGTGTGATTTTGAAGGACTTTTTAATCTTGGGCCAGAACAAATACACATGATCTGAAGAGAACTAGTCTTCTACTTTAAGGAAAACCTGGAATTAGCCTGGCCCGAGCTGATTTTATACTTTAAAATGAACTGGCAACATAGCATACCGATCCATAATGCACAATTTTTTTTATGTAAAGCTGATGTTCCAGTGTGATTTTGAAGGACTTTTTCATATTGGGCCAGACCAAATACACATGATCTAAAGAGTACTAGTCTTCTACTTTAGGGAAAGCCTGGAATTAGCCTGGCCCAAGCTGATTTTATACTTTAAAATTAACTGGCAACATGGAATACCGATCCATAATGCACAATTTTTTTTTATGTATAGCAGATGTTCAAGTGTGATTTTGAAGAACTTTTTCATGTTGGGCCAGACCAAATACACATGATCTGAAGAGTACTAGCCTTCTACTTTAAGGAAATTTTGGGATTTGCCTGGCCCGAGCTGATTTTAGACTGCACAATTAATTGGCAACATGGCAGCACAAAAAAAAATATTATTTAAATCTGATATTCCAGTATGATTTTGGACTTTTTTTTCAGACCAAATACACATCAGATGAAGAGTTCTGGTATTCTCAAAATCAATGCTTTATATTCATTATTTCTGTGCAAAATGGCTTTCATGTCATGTTGCCAATTCATTTTAAAGGATAAAATCAGCTCGGGCCAGGCTAATTCCAGGTTTTCCTTAAAGTAGAAGACTAGTTCTCTTCAGATCATGTGTATTTGTTCTGGCCCAAGATTTAAAAAATCTTCAAACTTGTACTGGAACAGTGGCTTTTTTGTGCAAAATGGCTCGTTATACCATGTTGCCAGTTCATTGTAAAGTATAAAATCAGCTTGGGCCAGGCTATTTCCAGGCTTTCCTTAAAGTAGAAGACTAGTACTCTTTAGATCATGTGTATTTGGTCTGGCCCAAGATGAAAAAGTCCTTCAAAATCACACTAGAACATCAGCTTTACATAAAAAAATGTGCATTATGGGTCGTTATGCCATGTTGCCAGTTCATTTTAAAGGATAAAATCAGCTCGGGCCAGGCTAATTCCAGGTTTTCCTTAAAGTAGAAGACTAGTTCTCTTCAGATCATGTGTATTTGTTCTGGCCCAAGATTAAAAAATTCTTCAAACTTGTACTGGAACAGTGGCTTTTTTGTGCAAAATGGCTCGTTATACCATGTTGTCAGTTCATTTTAAAGTATAAAATCAGCTCGGGCCAGGCTAATTCCAGGTTTTCCTTAAAGAAGAGGACTAGTACTCTTCAGATCATGTGTATTTGTTCTGGCCCAAGATGAAAAAGTCCTTCAAAATCACACTGGAACATCAGCTTTACATAAAAAAATTGTGCTTTATGGATCGGTATTCCATGTTGCCAGTTAATTTTAAAGTATAAAATCAGCTTGGGCCAGGCTATTTCCAGGTTTTCCTTAAAGTAGAAGACTAGTACTCTTTAGATCATGTGTATTTGGTCTGGCCCAAGATTAAAAAGTCCTTCAAAATCACACTAGAACATCAGCTTTATATTCAATTTTTTGTGCATTATGGATCGGTATTCCATGTTGCCAATTCATTTTAAAGTATAAAATCAGCTTGGGCCAGGCTATTTCCAGGTTTTCCTTAAAGTAGAAGACTAGTACTCTTTAGATCATGTGTATTTGGTCTGGCCCAAGATTAAAAAGTCTTTCAAAATCACACTAGAACATCAGCTTTATATTCAATTTTTTTGTGCATTATGGATCGGTAGGCCATGTTGCCAGTTAATTTTAAAGTATAAAATCAGCTTGGGCCAGGCTAATTCCAGGCTTTCCCTAAAGTAGAAGACTAGTACTCTTTAGATTGTGTGTATTTGGTCTGGCACAATATGAAAAAGTCCTTCAAAATCACACTGGAACATCAGCTTTACATAAAACAATTGTGCATTATGGATCGGTATTCCATGTTGCCAGTTCATTTTAAAGTATAAAATCAGCTTGGGCCAGGCTAATTCCAGGTTTTTCTTAAAGTAGAAGACTAGTACTCTTAAGATCATGTGTATTTGGTCTGGCCCAAGATTAAAAAGTCCTTCAAAATCACACTAGAACATCAGCTTTATATTAAATTTTTTTGTGCATTATGGATCGGTAGGCCATGTTGCCAGTTAATTTTAAAGTATAAAATCAGCTCGGGCCAGGCTAATTCCAGGTTTTCCTTAAAGAAGAGGACTAGTACTCTTCAGATCATGTGTATTTGTTCTGGCCAAAGATTAAAAAGTCCTTCAAAATCACACTAGAACATCAGCTTTATATTCAATTTTTTTGTGCATTATGGATCTGTATTCCATGTTGCCAGTTAATTTTAAAGTATAAAATCAGCTTGGGCCAGGCTAATTCCAGGTTTTCCTTAAAGAAGAAGACTAGTTCTCTTCAGATCATGAGTATTTGTTCTGGCCCAAGATTAAAAAGTCCTTCAAAATCACACTAGAACATCAGCTTTATATTCAATTTCTTTGTGCATTATGGATCGTTATTCCATGTTGCCAGTTCATTTTAAACTATAAAATCAGCTTGGGCCAGGCTATTTCCAGGTTTTCCTTAAAGTAGAAGACTAGTTCTCTTCAGATCATGTGTATTTGTTCCGGCCCAAGATTAAAAAGTCCTTCAAAATCACACTAGAACATCAGCTTTATATTAAATTTTTTTGTGCATTATGGATCGGTAGGCCATGTTGCCAGTTAATTTTAAAGTATAAAATCAGCTCGGGCCAGGCTAATTCCAGGTTTTCCTTAAAGAAGAGGACTAGTACTCTTCAGATCATGTGTATTTGTTCTGGCCCAAGATGAAAAAGTCCTTCAAAATCACACTGGAACATCAGCTTTACATAAAAAAATTGTGCTTTATGGATCGGTATTCCATGTTGCCAGTTAATTTTAAAGTATAAAATCAGCTCGGGCCAGGCTAATTCCAGGTTTTCCTTAAAGAAGAGGACTAGTACTCTTCAGATCATGTGTATTTGTTCTGGCCCAAGATGAAAAAGTCCTTCAAAATCACACTGGAACATCAGCTTTACATAAAAAAATTGTGCTTTATGGATCGGTATTCCATGTTGCCAGTTCATTTTAAAGTATAAAATCAGCTTGGGCCAGGCTATTTCCAGGTTTTCCTTAAAGTAGAAGACTAGTACTCTTTAGATCATGTGTATTTGGTCTGGCCCAAGATTAAAAAGTCCTTCAAAATCACACTAGAACATCAGCTTTATATTCAATTTTTTGTGCATTATGGATCGGTATTCCATGTTGCCAGTTCATTTTAAAGTATAAAATCAGCTTGGGCCAGGCTATTACCAGGTTTTCCTTAAAGTAGAAGACTAGTACTCTTTAGATCATGTGTATTTGGTCTGGCCCAAGATTAAAAAGTCCTTCAATATCACACTGGAACATCAGCTTTATATTCAATTTTTTTGTGCATTATGGATCGGTAGGCCATGTTGCCAGTTAATTTTAAAGTATAAAATCAGCTTGGGCCAGGCTAATTCCAGGCTTTCCCTAAAGTAGAAGACTAGTACTCTTTAGATCATGTGTATTTGGTCTGGCCCACTATGAAAAAGTCCTTCAAAATCACACTGGAACATCAGCTTTACATAAAACAATTGTGCATTATGGATCGGTATTCCATGTTGCCAGTTAATTTTAAAGTATAAAATCAGCTTGGGCCAGGCTAATTCCAGGTTTTTCTTAAAGTAGAAGACTAGTACTCTTAAGATCATGTGTATTTGGTCTGGCCCAAGATTAAAAAGTCCTTCAAAATCACACTAGAACATCAGCTTTATATTCAATTTCTTTGTGCATTATGGATCGGTAGGCCATGTTGCCAGTTAATTTTAAAGTATAAAATCAGCTTGGGCCAGGCTAATTCCAGGTTTTTCTTAAAGTAGAAGACTAGTACTCTTCAGATCATGTGTATTTGTTCTGGCCCAACATGAAAAAGTTCTTCAAAATCACACTTGAACATCTGCCTCATATTTTTTGAGCGCAATGGCTTTTAAAATATAATTTTATTAAATATATATTTAATTATTTATTGTAATATATAATTATACATTCAGTAATTAAAATAAATATTTTACAATATACAAAATTATATTTAATAATATATTGTATATTTACATTGTTAATAAACAGATGTACTGCTTTTCTTCATTCTATCTCCTTCAGTGTTGATCTGTGAGGTGTTTAATATAAACAGCGGGTGTTTGTGAACGCTCCCTTTAGTTCACGGTGGTTCAGTGAAGCGGCAGCTGCGAATATCAAACCAACTTCAGCCTGGTCAGATAGGGGGAGAGAGAGCGAGAGAGAGATATACAGAGAGAGATGCAGAGTGTGACAGTCATTTTTTGGGCTAGTTTAAACTTCTGAAGGGCGCGTTTTAGACTGACTGCATATTTTTGCTGGACCTGGCAACCCTGACCTCTCTGCCCTCGTGCAGATATAATACGCTATGCTATGTAAGCAGCGAGCGGCTGAGTGTAATGTCCTAATGAACACACCACTGCTCTATTCAGGTACACACAACCCTCACCTCAGGCCTGCAGTTTACAGAAACATAAGTTACTTTAAACACTGAGCCGGGTGGTTATATTTCATATAAACCGCTCCGGACAGCACGCGCGAGCGTGTGTGTTTGGACAGACCGCACAGTGAGAGACTTTACCTGGTCAAAGCGAGACTCTCCCAGTCTAAAGAAAGGAAACACGGTCGAGTCACCCATGCTGAAGCGAGGTAAACCCGTCCACACAATGAACACGTTAATATTTACAATGATACTGTAATAAAACCCGAAGTTTACTTCAGCTTCTGTCGCACATGCCTTAAAAAGACTAGGGTACGCCCCCATGGAAGTGGTCAGTGCTTCGTTGCATTTTGGGGAATGTTGTTTTTAACGCCAGCAAACGTTGAATATTCTTTTTTGTTAATTGCAACAAACTTAAAAAATTGAATAAAACATTGTATTATATGTTTTTAAAACAGATTTTATTTTTAAATGAAACTAGGGGCATATGTAAAAAAAAAATTGTCCACAAGTACCACAGATTAAGTTTGGCTAACCAACCACACTGACTATAAGCTTTTAATTTATATTTAACAGATAAAATGTGTCTCACATATAATTAGAGACCCTATTTTACAACATATAGTTTATGTTGGTCACATTACACTGTAATTATGGCATAAAACAGTAACGTTCAAATGTTTTAAATGTGAGCACTGAGCAAGAGTAAGAATCCTCCTGTTACTGCAATGCATTAGCTAGCTGGCTAACCTACTGTTCTCAAAGCGTTTTTTAAATGTTTTGCAGTTTTTATTACCATTAAATAAGTTACATAGCCAAAATGTTGTGATTTATAAAGTAAAACCAATTACAAATTAAACTCACTACCTTTGAACAATATTTATACTATAGCTCACTTACTTTAACATATTGTTAAATGTAACAAAGCACAATACATTTAGCTACCTCAGTAGTGATATTCTAATAATAAACCTACCACAGCATTGCTATTCAAGTCACAAGTGAAATTTACCAAAAGGCAGTCAGCTTTTATTTAGAGGCGAAATGCTCTTTTGCTGTCCTTTTATGCGCATTGTGTGAAGTACTTGTCTTCTAAGCTGCCCTGATGTGATGAAAGAACACAAACAAAAATGCCATCCCAAAGTGAAAAGAGTTTATTTAATTAAGACAGATGCAAAAGGGCAGACCAGAGAACTGAACTTAAAGAGTCTCTGACTGCAGCACATCTTTCAATAATCTAATCAAACAAGCAAACATTTGCCCCCTGTGGACAGTCATACAACTACAACCTGCACATCCCAGAGAGAGCACCTCAGAGAAACACAGGAGAAAATTGAAAAAAATAAAATAAAATAGTTCCAGATTCCTGCAGAGTGGCCAGTTCCTATGCTCAAGGATCTGTAACATTTACCTTCACTTGTTCTCTCCACTTATCCAATAAACAGGGGAAAAAGTTATAAGCTAAATCAATTACAATGAAAATGGCAAATTAAAGACATACATATAATCATTTATTTTAAAAAACATTGGCATTATGAGCTACAATGAAAATGCATGTTATATTCCATAAATGACCAGATTGGATTGGCAGAAGCAAAAAAGTAGAACTGTAAACAAATGTTTTTATTTGCAAATAAATTACCAGAGGTTCTGATACAGAAATGTAGCTTTGATTTTTTTTTTATCAAATCTACCATTAAAAGCACAAATCTGTTTTACATTCAATCCCACTGACATTTCATTACATTAAGCCAAGGGCACTTGTACCTCCTATCTGGACTACAGGTTCTATACAAGTTCCCACAGTCCTCTGTACTTCTGTACTATTGCTTTCTATATTATTACTGACTTCTAAAGAGACAACCTGACGAACACAGTCATGGTGTGTGAACAGCATAGTGGCATAGAACAAAAAGAGAAAAAAATAATTCATAACCACTAAATAAAATATAAAAGAACAGCAGAACAGTGAGCATTTAAAAGAACAGACAGAACAGAACTTCACACAACAGTTGAGAAAAAAAGCAAACACATTAAAAAGGCTGAAAATATTATTTTTAAATAAGGACATATAAATGTAAAACCCAACAGGTTTATTAAGAACTGTAAACTTCAGTCTCTGACTTTAACACAGTCTTTCCATACGAGCCCAGTTGAGCAACACAGTTTGAGTGCAGTCATTCAGTCTTTATCAGCACAATCTATTAGACAGAGATCATATTTAAATGGGAGGCAGAACATGTGATCCCGTAAGTGCTTCTAATCATATCAGCAACTCTTTGCATTACATGTATTATGTTGACCTCTGATTTTTGTTTTCTAGCTGGGCTGGACTATGAGAATTACAGTAGCACAGGAATACTGTAAATATCTTAGGTTCAGAGGATGAGCTAGTGCAGTGTGTATGTGCATCTATTTGTGTTCCTATGCTCTTGAGGAAGAACCGTTTCCAGTGTGCGTGTGGTCTGAAAGTGCTGGAACATAGGCCTCTACCACACAACTACACATGGTGCTACACTGCAACACACACTGATAGTGGCGACATTAGAGTAACAACACTGCAGGGACAGTGACGCAGGCCAAAGCCTCGGCTGTGCATGACACTAACACTGAATAACAGCAACTTCAGGCATTTAATATTCTATAAGTTATCCGTCCTGCCTCCGATTTGCTTACAGCTCCACGATGAGGCAGTAACATCCTACGTCTTCACCTGACTTCACCTTAACCATAACAGTCTGTTGGTAATCAAGTTTGAAAATGCACCGTCGTGCTTCAAGGTCAGATGCAGAGCTGAATAAAAGTGATGGTTTCAGCGACAACAGAACAGAGACATATGATAAGGCAGCGTTTGGCATTTCATCAGAGTGGCATATACGCATTAAGGACAGTATATATCCCGTTCTTTACACCTGATAGCACTGGTAGCGATGTGCGTGCGTTAGCTCAAGCAGGGTGGGGGAGGGGAGGGCACTGACTGACACAGATGGGAAGTGGGGGAGCCAGCATGTTAGTGCGTGCCTCTGCTCCTATGCTCGTCAGTAAAGTGCGGAAGACACGAAAGGAGGCACAAGCAAGATTCTGAACTGACCGATTCTGCTTGTTAAAGCAGAACGGGCCTTTTCAAGCAGCACAATGTTACATGATAAAATGTGATAGGTCCCATTAATGTGATGGGAAAGGAAGAGCAAAAAAGTAAGAATTTGGTAAAATGCATAACTTTGAGCATCAGAAACTATCAGAAGCACACAAAGACCACGCCTTCCTTTGACTGACTGATGGTTTTGGTAACTAGCTGGACAGCTGCACCTTTGAGACATCTGTCACAGAAAGTGATCATCAGCCAATGAATCTCAAGTCAAATCGGAATAAGATTGCAGGGAGGTGCGGTGCGTCCCCTAAGCCCTGCCAAGGTAGGGGTGTACCTGGCAAGTTTGGACCCCACACAGAGATCCAGGTGCATTTGGATACAGTTAAGCATGCCAAATATACATCATCTCCTCTGTGCCTGTTCGGTAATGCCGGTTGCTGTACTCTACATTTACATGGTAGCAGTAGCAATGCAGGGTTGCGACATCTGCCCAAAGTTGGTGGGAAGGTTTGTGGAGGATTAGTGAAGGGTGGGCTGAGCATTGACCAGGTCACTTCATCTTGGAGCGGACCTGCAGCAGCGTAGGCGTTTGCTCCATGATGCGGACGAGCAGAGTGTCAATGTAATCTTCCAGATCTCGGATTATAACCTTCATCTTCTTTATCTCCACCTCCCGCTTCTCCAGCAACATCCCCCGGCGCTCATACTCCTCCTTCTCCTGCTGGAGCTCAGCATCTCGCTGCAACAGTAAGGACACCAGCTCACTGTGGTTCAGATGGTAGTAGGAGCCTCCACCTTCCACCAGGGCCTGAGAGAAATTAGAAGAGAGACTTATTTCAACTACTAGTACTGATCTACACTGGGAAACATACCTTGTTCTTACACCCATTAGATTTTTTTGTTTAAACCATCACACAGAATACAGATTTCAGTTTCTAGTCCACTTTTTCATAGGTTTTATAAACAAAAGTATTACACTTTAAGCCTGTTTTATTAGGTCTGACAAAGACAGTACAAGTCTGACAAGTTGCATTCTTAAAAGGAATGTTTATATCATTGTTTGTTAAATTGTGAATACACTCCTAAAATCAATTAATCATCCTAGTCAGTGATGGTCCTTTCCACATTACAAAGGTGGCCGGCCCCTATGGTCAAAGTCCTTGATCATTAAAAATATATATAAATAAAATGTAAAATTTAAATAAATTAAGTATAATAGTAAATTTATCAAATAAAATATTCTGATTGGCAAGATTCCAGTGTAGTGTTTTGATATCTTGGTTCAATCCAATTTAATCTGACATAATTGTTAGGTTTAGTGAAATCCTCAAAATCTGAATTACAGCAGTTCTCTGCATTTGCCCATCAGTACAAAATGGGGCAGTTAGCATGTCTTCAACATAAAAGCCTTCACACTCTTCCTGACTCTACAGACTGACCTTTAGGCACAGACATACACACATTATTGTATTATATTGAATATTAAAGACTCTGGGTGTCCCATCTCTTTTATATTGGTGTGGGGTCTCCCCAGACCATGACTGCATCCAGAAACTTTGCTACCCCTGCTCTTTACCTCTTTCTTCCCTACTCCCACTTACTACTTCCCTAAAAAAAGGTGGAGAAATGGAAGAAAGGTGAGGGTGGAGCAGAAGAAGTGGGGAGAAGGAGCAGTAGTAATTGGGGATATGACAGCTGATCCCTTTTAATAGGATGTTAACTACTAATGAACTGAGACAATCGCTTTCAGTTCATCCCATTTCTCCCCAGCCATTCACAGATTTGTCGATCAGTTCAGAAAAGTGGAAGTGCTGTGTGTTATTTATTTTATTTTATTTATCGCTTTTATATCAGCTAATAAGAAGTGGTGATATATGTTTTACTGTCCTGTAAGTTTTAGGATTTTTTTTTTTTTCATATTTCTACACAATGTATCACACAATACAATAAATAAATGAATTAGTAAATAATAATAATAATAATAAAAAAGATGTATGCTTGTGTGTTGTGTGGGCGTTCTCACAGTGATGTCACTGCAAAATCCTTAAAATACCTAAAAGTCTTCCTTGGTAAGATACTCTGGTGTATCCTACGCTAGAAGATGCTTTGAGGAGGATTTTAAGAGGCTTCTTTTGATTCCTTCAATATTTAGACAGGTGGCAAGATGGCATCACAAGGATGGATCACGAAGGAGAGGGGAAGGATCGGTAGGAAAAAGAAACAACTTTTGGGTTTTCTGGACGCAGCCCATGCATGAACTGAGGAAAATACTTTTTAATTAAATTAAAATCTTAATACCTTCTTTTCAGAATCTTGATCTCCATGGTGACTCCGTCCTGGATGAATTGTGGACTTAAGTTTCTCCAACACAGAGCGACCTTCTGACCTCTTCTCATCTGGGGGTGTGAGTGGCTTTACTGGGTGCGGGCTGTAAGATGGAGACAGTAGTTCTGTGAAATTATTCATCAACAGTCAGGTATGACAATCTAAGGCAAGTTTTGGGTATAGACTTCTAAGAAGAAAACCAGTGTATCCCAGGGAGAAGTCACATGATCACCTGGTCCAGTGAAGAGAAAGACATGCAGTTTAGTCACAGTGTTTAGAAGTGTTTAACAACCATTGAAATATCCAGTGTTCAGGTCAACCCCACCACAATGCATGCAATGTACATTTTTTATTTACTTAATGTTTATTTACTTAGAGTGTACATTTGTGAAGAGTAAAGGGAAATTCCATACATTTTTAAAATGTACTACACATTCCAATAGTATGGGAGATAGTTCAGATCAAGCAATAAATGTTTTAGACATGTGGTTCATACCACAATAATGAACACAATTGACTGTTTATCTAGAATAACTTATTAATCTAGAATAAAATGACATTGAGTGGTTTGATTATGCAGTAACAATGAAAAATCAGTAGAATTCCCCTTTACCTTTCTAACTAAAATGGGCCTAATGAAACCACCAAGGTTATATCCACTAAAATATCAGAAGACATGTAGACACCAAAAATAGTTCAGAAACAAATGATTGGAAAGAATAAATCAGCAATAGTGAGGACGGTATTATTGTTACAATACTCCCTAAAACAGTACCACATGACACCATACATTGATGAGCCAAAACAATAAGAACACATGTCTAATATGGTCAAATGTTACCAACCATAAAGGCTACAAGACTCTTATTTGACCTTTACAGAAACTAAGAAGATGCCCGCTGGGAATCTTGTATAAATAGGGAACAGGGGTTAACATGGGAAGGACTGTTTAGTTCATGTCTAACATCCAATCATAGATCTTTACTTTCAACATTATTAGATAATCAGCCTTTACTGATTTACTTAACTTATAAGTAGTGAATGTTTGGGCTCATCAGTGTATATTTAAAAAAAGAATCATGAGAATCAGAAAAACAAGGACACAGAATATGTTTAAGGCACATTGCTGGTGGAGCTTTTATGTGTTCTTCACGTTCTATTAAATAAACGCAACATTCTCACTAACAGAACACACATAAACTCCACCCACCATATGTATAAGACCAGGGCAGAGTGTTTGAGCAACACAAATTTTATGGGGATCTACAATCTCTCCCTGTTCTTGAAAATTCTGTGTATAGAATAGTCCACAGAATCTGTATAGAGGCTGCTTTACCCAAACACTCGCCGAGCGTGTATCCATCCCGACAACCAACCATTTAACCTCACCTGTTGGGAGTTGGCACCTGATGTGTTTCCTGTGGTAAAGGAGCATGAGATACAAGCTGGGTAGGGGGAAGAAGAGCAGCAGCCAGCACAGTACTCTGGGATGAATTTGCTGGAGTTGGTGGCATTTTAGGGAAGGGGAACGAGGACAGAGTATTAGTGCCTACTACTATATCTGGTGTAGACGAGGCTAGGGGCAAGAGGTCCCAAAGCAAAGAATGGGGAAGGGTCGGCTGTTCTATGCTTGAGGGTTCAGGTAGAGGCGGTTTAGCTTTACAGTTGTCCAAGTACAAGCTTTCTGTACAACGTAGAGCAGCTGTAGCTTCTTGTGTATTACTGTTTTTGTCTGAATTCTTTGTTTGAGAGTGCTCAACAGCAACTGTTTTGATAGTAGATGCTGCATTGTGCCCGGGAACAAAAATCTTCTCTAAAAGCAAATCTGTTGTAACTAAGTCCTGGGTGATGCTGGAGCTTGGTTCAGACAGTAAATCACACAAAGTGTCATTTAGGTTCTCGGCAGGCTGGACACCATGTGCTGTGTCATGGCGCACATCGTGGGACAAATGGGATTCAGGTAGATCGGTCTGGGTATTCACCAAACATAGTTGAGGGTCTGACTTCACATATTCTTCTTCTGTCCTCGTCATCTTTTTTAAAGGGGTAACCTTTTTTTCCTCCTGTTTTAAATTATGGTTGAGCATCATGTCCACAGTTCGTTCATTTGCTTCATTTGTCATACCAGCCCCTACAGCCTCATCTATGAGGTCACATTTTAGTAAGGTTTTCTTAGAAGTATTAAAATTTGGCATGGATTCATGACATACTGGTGGATTTAACGGATCAAACTGAAAACCATTCCTGACATTGTCTGTTTTTTGAAAGACTTCAGGTGTTTTTTGGCTGCTCTCTATTTCTGACATGTTCTTCTGTAATAGGTCATTGACTGGCAACACCCCCTGAGATTCTTTTGGTTTGGCTTCCTGAAAAGCGTCATGTTCTGGCTCAGGTTCTTGAAAATGAGTGGACAGGGAACTGTGCAGTGACCTGCAGGTGACGTACTGCTCTGAATCTACACTAGTATACAGGCTGTGGAAGAACTGGCTGCCAGGAGACAGTGCTGCAATCAGAGCACTTGGCTCTGTCTCCATGCTCACGTTGGCACTAAGAGGATGGAGGTAACCTACAGACGGTGTCTGTCTGCTAACAAATGGTGTCTCTACCGTAAGTTGTTCGATATCGACCCTCAGGTTGCCCCTGCATGGATCAGGTGGCCAATCACTGATGTCCTCCTGGATGTTGCTTGAGACTCCTGGAGAGGATGTCATAATGACCTCCAAGTTGTCAATCAATGAGCCATCTTTGACAGGACTAGCGTCAGTTTTGTCCAAGGACATAATACACCCTGGTTCACCTTCAGCATCTTTCTCTTCCACTACTGCTGTTGCGTTCAATACACTCTGGTATCTGGTTCCTGCTGGTACTGACAACCCATGCAAGTGTGTTTCATCCTTAACGACACACTCTTTCAAATCTACAACTCCCACATTTCCTTTATCGTTTGTGGTACTCTTATTGAATTTGAGATGATCTGTCCTTGTTTGTAAATGACTTGATTCCAAAGTCTGATAGTCAGGGGAGTCAGATGTGATGATGGTAGGCTCCAGACTCTCCTCTGAGCTCAAGCCTTTAGACTTGAGGGTTTCCACAGACTTATCAGTGTCATCTATTAACATTTCAGAAGAAGGACATTTGACAAGCTCATGTTTGGTCTTCTTGCCGACCTCAGGCCATAGAGAATCTAAGGATTTGTTGCCAAATGGTGATACTTCAGAAGATACAAAGGACAATGACAATGCACTGAATGCATCGCTGCACAGAGATGTGATTTGAGGCTCCACTACAAAGTTCTCTCGATCAGAGACTGCACTAAAACTGTCCTGATTAACAGAGCACACTGAAATTGAAGGGTAAGGACAGGCCAGTGTGTTGAGTTCAGAGAACTCTATACTTGAGTTCTGAGGCAAGGATGAGTCAAAGTCAGACACTAGAGCTTCCTGGGCAGGAGAGCTATTGAGGTCAGTATCGCCAGCCCTCCAGCAAATGGAATTAGCTGAAGGATGAAGAATTGTGTTAGAAGAGTCTAAAGTATCAGGGAAAGTGCATGCTGGTGTAGTGTTACTTATATTAGACAAAGTCAGACCACACTCACCACCTGAAGGTGTTGGGTCAGGTGGTTTGATCAGAGGAGGAGGCTTTGATGGCTTTATTGTATTGCTTAAGAAGTTATCCCAGTCTGGATTTAATCCACACTCATCTGATATATGAATATCCTTAGGTTTTATAGCCATTTCTGATGCTTTGTTGTTCACAGAGTGTCCATTTGTATGTCCAGCCTCATGTAAGCCTGAAGGAGAAGTGTAGTTGCTTGTACTGAAGGAAGGTGCTGTAGATTGAGTGCAGTCTGGGCTAAAAAGAGAGGGCAAAGCGGGAGTTAAAGTAACAGTACACAGATCCTGGAAAAAAGGATTCTGCTGCAGATGAGAAAAGAAAGGGTTGGCAGGGGAGAGCAATGGGGGTGAGGTGAATGGATTAGTGTACTGGTGGGCTGTGCCCTGTGAGGGGTCTGTTAGGGTCAAGGTTGAAGGAGGTTTGGTTTTGCTGGGGCTGGAGTCCTGAAGAGCAAGAAGCTGGCTGTGAAAGAAAGACAGAGTCCACACCATTAGTGATAACAATTGATCCATCCATAGGACAACATTTAGAAGAGACTACATACCAGAGATTTCAACTATTAGGCGCAGTGTTGTTCTGGGGCGGCGGCAATATTACCAAGGTTACCATCATAATTGTAAGCAGGTCATCATGGATGCACTCTGCCATGCACATTATAGCGTTTGTCCTTGTTCTAACACATCTGATGAATTAAATCAGCTCATTATGGGTAGAGTTATACTTGATGTTTGGGAATGCATTTACATAGAAACTAGCTGTGCCAAATGTGAAAAATCACATACTTGCCTACGTGCAACGTGTTACTAGAGGCATCCACTAGAGGCTTTTACTTGCTACAGTAGCAAAATCAAATCATACAAATGGGAATAGCAATTTTCAATACATGCACTGCCCTTACCATATGTGTTTTTTGGCAACTCACACACATATAGCATTCATTCCTGAGGACACGCTCAACCGATGCACCAAATGGACACAGCATAAACGAGGCAGCCATCAAGTTAATAGCAATATAGCAAGTGTTCTCTAGCCCATTAAGTCCTTTTAGTTTTTTAGGGCATGTGTTGGGTGTGCAGGTCAGGGTGTTTTCAGGACCAGGATTAAGAAACACAGTTTTAGCATTATTAGCTTGGTATAATATTTCAGTTTGCAGTTAAACAATGAGTGGACGATGACTTTGTGTTGACTGCTGATTAGTAGCAAGCTTTTACAAACATTCAAACAGAAATGTAACTTTTTAAGAATATAAAATGCATGCACACGAGCGTGCAAGTAAGCGACCGTGTGAACCAGGCCACATCTGCTTTATATTGCAGCACTGCAGAATGCTAGCTCTGCTGACCTAAGATACACTATAATAATCATGTAGCTATATCGGTGAGTGGAAGAGTGAGAGCAGCAGAACCAGAGAGAGGAAATGAATAAAAAATGGAAAGGGGGGCTACAGCCTAAACGCTATCTAGGTCAGCGAAAGAAAACAGTTGCAGTGTGATGTACTACAGTCCCACTAATGCATATTTGTCCTGAAATGACTTTACCCTGAAGGTATGATGTTCATATGAATGCATCAAAACCAGCTTTTAATAACTTCCTAAACACATTTAATAATCTTCATAAACCAAGGCAAATGTTAAGCTATAATAAAGTTCCTACTGCAAAGAGCATTGTATGAACTAATAGGATTAGGAACAGTAAATGGTGGGTCCTGGGGAGTAATTGAATGTATACATTTCTATGTTTTTGGTTTGTTAAAGTTATATTCATTAATATTCAGTGGCTTAAGGAAGCCCATAGGGAAGTCATGATAATAGAAAGTTTGAAAAACTATAAAAAATATATAGTTTTATATATAGTTAATAGTTTACAGCCTAATTCTACACAATAATTCCCTCCACCCTAAAGCTCTATGAAAACAATGCATTAACTGAGTAGAAAGTACACACACCAAGGACAAGAACAGCAAGTGAAACTGGTAAAGACCACAACCAGAAAATAATTAAGAAGCTTTTTTAGAAAACCCGCTCTTCTCACACACACCCATAGTCCTAGAGGAACACCATGTTATCATGCCTGAACAAGACACAACCAGGCTTGCTAAGGACAGGGGGCCGTGTAGATAAAACAGAAATAAGAAAAAGACAGTTATAAGGACACAGAGGAATAAAAAAAAAGAATACTTAAAGTCTTTAGGGTAGACCTGTCACAATAACCATTTTGGAACCAGTTTGAAAGATAAACACTAATAAACACTAATATTGTCATTTCAAAACCATTTTATGCCAGTGATATACAATAATTTTCAAACAAAGATATTGGCTTAGTCATGGGAATCAGCTCTTCTTACTATACAAACAATGGGTAACATTAAGGGATTTTTCAGCTAATACTGAATTAGTAAAAAATAAATAAATAAATAAATAAAGTCCTAATCATTTACACTGAAGAATGATTTATTTGATGATGAGATCAAATCGCATCAAGATTGGAGAGAGGCACTATTTATAAATGCAGCAACGATGTAAAAAGTGATCAACTTCATTAAAAAAACTTGACCAAATTTTGACCAAATGTTTCATTTTCTTCATTTTGGTTCCTTCCCAAAGTTTTCATTTTGGTGCATCTTTAGTTAGATTGAGGATGGCAAAACTGGTTAAGGTCATGTCCATATATTAAACGATAAGTCAATAATATAATTATTGTGACCAGCCTACTCCAGGGTTACACCACTCTCTGCAATGCACAGGCTAAAACTAGAGTCACCAGTAGAGTTGGCACTGACAGCACACACACACACACACAAAATCTATGTATATCTGTATTATAATATTAATACATTTTTATCATTGAAAAGCAAGATTGCTTTTTACCTGGGTTTACTATCCTTAGAGCTAAACCATCCTCTGTGTTTTCCTTCTGTAGGTGGCTGGCCATGGCCTGTTTCTTCTTTGCCTGTTCCCGATCCTTTCCCAGCAGATTCACCGCCCCGCCCATGTGAAAACAAACCCCGCTTCTTCTTGCTTGGCACTTCTGTCTCAGAAACAGTCATCGCCTCCACCTCTGGCTCATCAGTAATCAACCCAGCGTTCTCCAGTGCAGCAGCAATAGCAGCTTTCTCCTCATCTCCAGGTCTATCAAAAGACCAGCGCCGCCCATCTATCGGCCCTCCGCCTTTCCGCTCCTCTCCACGTCGAGAGAGGTTCTGCAGAGAGAGGGAGAGTGCGGAGCCCTTCTGCAGAAGCCCTAGACCTGACAGCTTAGGCTCAAGCTTGGGCTTTGACTCCACCTTCGGCAGCTGTGTCTGAGGGTCTACCTGTGGTTTTGCTGTGTGAGGCCGAGTCAGTTTTTTCTCTGGTGAACTCGTCTGAGGTGGCGTTCTGGTTGGTTCTTGTTGGGTCTGCGGCTGTGGCTTGGGCTGTTGCAGTATCAGTGTTGGTGGTTGATGAGTAAGTGGAGATGTTTCCACCGGATTCCCATTCACACAGACAGAGGGCAGAAGAATGTGGAAGTCATTGTCGTTAGTTAGGGAATTAGGCACCGGGATGCTATTGTCACATGGCTCATCAAACGCATGCTTGACAGGAGAGACCTGCGGTGATGGTGCTACTGTGTGCTCTGAGGAAATAGAAAAGAAAATTATATAAAACCTACTAAATTATATAGGTATTTGGAATACTGTTACTTTTTATTGTTATCTGACATAGCTTAAATGACAAACATTTCAACATAACTTATGCTTAGTATTTTTACAAAAGTTTTACAGCTGACAAAAATCCAGCTGTACAGGGCCAGGATAGTAACATTAGCTTAACTGACTCAGCTTTAGCATCTTCTGGTTTACCAAAAAACTGACCACATCATCAGTCATTTATTTCATCTGTATATTTATTTCATGTTAGCTAGCTACATATGTCCTAAGCAGCACTACTGTGGTACATTGATGATTAGACCTGCATTTCAGAGATAGCTAGCTAGCTAAATTGTGACTACACTAGCACTAAAATTTATGATTAAAATAATAGTACTGCTGAGGCTAATAAAACGTTTGTTGGCTTCTGCATAGAACCAACCTGGCACAAACCCTCCCCAGTCAAACCCAACCAGAGCCCCACCCACTAAATTAGTAGAAGAAACACCATTTCCGTCTGCTGGTTGAGAAGCTCAGACAGTACACAGCAGGATTATTCAACAGACTTTGTTTGATGGAGGGATCTGTGCCAATTCAAGGTGGGTCTATGGCAAATCAGCAGATGAGGGAAATAGATGTAAGTAACTTTCCAATACTGAGTTTTTCAGTTACACATGAACTAGCTTGTTTGTGTTTCTCCATTTAGCACATGCTAACACTAATGTGTGGTAAACGCTCAGAGTGAGTATAGCATGACCAGCAACTGCTTATCTGCATAAATTAACAGAGCCCTGAAAAACCAAAAGTGGAAAGACCTATTCTAACTTAAACGTAAAGTATGTCCCCTTTTATTTTAGTGCATCTATAGTTTTGAGTGCATATACCTGGGCTGTTATCTGCTGTCAGGTTGCTGCTGTTACTAGGGGAGTTGGACAGATCAGAAACCACCACACTGATACCAGCTGTAGGGCTGAGACTGCCTCCTCTGGAAGACGACTCACTACTCTCGGAGCCCAGTGATGTGCTAGAGCGTGTATCTGAAGACTTCCTTAACCTTCCCCGCAAGAAGAAACTCCTCATCTTACTTCTCCTCAGCTCCCCACCCTCGTCATCTTCATAGTCTTCTTCTCCTCCTCCATCGCTCGGTAACCGGCCCCTCATCCGCGCCAGCGCCCCATAGCCCCCAGGGACGATAGCAGAGGAAGACTCTTCGTCTGCGCTTCGTTTTTTGGCACGCATGCGCTCTCGCAGCTTTCCAAAGGCAGAGCGAGGCTTGGAGAGGTCATACATGCTGGCCGTCAGGTTGTGGCGTGTGAACTGCACGGTTACCTGGAGCTCCCCTCTTTCCTTCACCTTTTTTTCAGTCTTTGAGTGAAGCTTGTACCATCTGAGGGGGAACAAATTAAAATTAATTTAGACATTGGATTAAACATTGTTTTATGGTGTACAGACTATTCACATCAGGACAAAATGAAAGAGCCCAAGCAATTGTTCTCCATAACTAAACTCTCTGAATTTAATCTTAAAGCATTATAAATGTTCTTACCAGTAGAAGTTTGTTTTTGGGTCTTAATATTGTGTTAATCGCAAAAAAGCCTAATTCAATCATTGCAAACAGTTATAACATTACTCTATAAAATTGTTTTCTACAACAACAAATGCTAACAACTGATCAAACAAACAACCGATCATTAAATAAACAGCTTTTCATAAATCAGAAGATTGGAGGCCAGCACATTTACTAACCCCTGATTAGGGCTACACGATATTGACAAAACAGACATGGCCATTGTTTTCTGTAAAATGTATAGGAAAAAAGAGATTTTTTTTTAATAATGTCATAACATTAATAATGCACATAGTGTATACAGGAATGGAGTGGAAATAAATGATAATGGCAGATCTAGTCTGCATTTTGTAGAAGTTATTTAATTTAGCTTGATGCAAAAAAGTAATTAGATCTGCCTTACATGACACTGCATGTCCCATGATGTGATTATTGCACATGTCCACACTGTGATTACAACACTGAAATGCACTGTGCACATCTACTCCTAATGCAACCAAAACCCAAAAGCTTTAATTGTAAGTGAACTTAATTGCCTTCCATTCCAAGATGAGTACAATATGTTTATAAAAGTTGATTTTCACATATAATAGGCCTATAGAGAACTTCCATTCAGTTTCAGTAACTTTAATAATTCTTGCTCCATTTTGTGGATGGCTGGCACACTCACGTGAACATGGGTATTGCTCACAAATGAATGAGCTGCATCTTAGGTGTTACCTGTGGACATTTCAAACTTCAAGGAGAAAAAAAAGACTCAGAGGAGACTCCATCTGGAATATCGATTTCTTGTCTGTACTACTGCTCACCTTTCAAAGGTGAAAGCTGCACCTGCCTTAGGCCTGACCACAGATCCACCAGCACTGTGGAATGTAAAAACTGAATACCATTGCTGATAAACTCCACAATAACTTGATCTGAAAGCTCTAAAATAAAATGTTGAAGAAAATAGAGTAAGTGAGTTTGGCTTTAAAAAGAGATAAAAGTGAAATTTAGATCTGTCCATTTAAGGAAATTGGTCAGAGCTAGAGATGGGTGATGATATTTTTTTGCAATAATGAAAATCTTGGAGGTATAACCAAACACTTAACAATATTGAATTACTTTCAAGAAAATACTACTGAAATTAACAATTATAAACTTTTTTTTATTTTTATTTAATTTACCAAGGCTACATGAACTAGCCCAAGGCCTGTTACAAAAATTACGACATTTTTATTTTTTAATTTATTTTTTTTATTTTTTTGTGGCAGGAATTGTGTGGTTCTTTCCGCTGGCCGATAGTCGGGCCCATTGGGGTGGCGGCTGCTGTTGTGTGTTGTCCCGTCGGTGTGTGGCTTTTGCTTCTCTTCGTCTGCGTCCGTTTTTTGGGCCGGGGGTGTGGGGTGCTGGAGTTGGGGGGGATGGAGGGACGGGGGGATCTGGAGGATGGTTGCGTGGATGGGGTTGTTTTTTGGGATTCGGGGTCGGTGTGCTTCTCTTGATGGGGTGCTGTAAGAGGGTGGGTTCTTTGCTCTTTCCTCTTAGATCATAGGTCGTGCGGCCTCTGTATCTTGTTCTCTGCTGTGTTTTGCAATGATCTCATCATACAGCCTGACTTCTTCGGTCGCAATGTTGAATTCGTCCAGTAGGGCCTGGCTAGGAGCACCGCCTCCTCGGGTGGCGAACACCCTTCCAGCATGATAGGATGGTCTTGCGATTATGGCATCGTCGATCGCGTAACCGGCCATAGTAGCATGGGCGGCGGTCGCGTGGTCAAGAGCGGGGGCGTGTAGCTCCGGGAGCGCTGCAGGCGAGAAGAGTCCGGCTTTTGGATGGCCCAGAAACTTTGTATATGGAGCTGTCGGTCCCGGTGTACTGTGGACATTCGGGGGACCGCGTGGAGTCTCGACCTCAGAGCGATAGGCGGGCTTTACTAAAATAGGAGCCTTTGCAGATGCTGCGAGGTTGCACGCCATGACGAACCCGGTAAGGCCTGCGCCGCGCAGATGGTTTCCGGCGTGCGACGCTGCAGCGAGTGGGGCATTTGTGTTGTTGGCTTGGGCCGTTGATGCCTCGACCAGCTCCACGATCACTCGTCTGATGATGATGTTTTGTTTTGTGGTCTTTGCGGTCTGCTCGGCTGTCTCGTCTTGGACGGGCCGCTCTTCTTCTGCCGGGTTCGCTGTGCACATGGCTTCCATCCTCTTTCTGGCGTTATCCAAGCACACAGTGGGTGATGTGATGCACTTTGAGGCGATCATGATAATGTGAGAGATTACTGTTCTCAGTGCCTCTGCAGTTAGACCGTCTGCTGCCCCGAGCTCCATGCAGTTCTCAAAAATGGAATTGTTGCCCACGATGATGTCAGCGTCCAAATTGTCAATTAGTCTTTGTGAGGTTATGCATATCCCGACGGCGACGCCGTGTTCAATCTTGGCCTGGATCTGAGTATGAGCCAGGTTATGATTTTTGGTAAAAGTCTCTAGGAGAGGTTGGGAATCTCCTATCTCTGAAAAGAAAGATGAGAGGAATAACCCTGCTCTTGTCTCCTCAGGCAAAGTGTCCACCATAATCGAGGCTAGCAGTGCCTTCATGTAGGTCAACCTCTTTTCGGCGCTTGAACCACCCTTCACGGCCAGGATAGGCACTCTGGAAGTGACAGATCTAGAAGTCTTAGATATGGCAGTACTCAGCGCAGATCTCCCAATCCTTGACGGGTCACAGACCAGGTAACTGAGCTCTAGCATGCTCGCCATGAGTACTATTGATAGTGGCTGTTAGAAAGAAGCAGATAAGGAACCAAACTTAGCATCAGAACTTGGTCTTAATCTCGTTTGAACTTCAAAAATTACGACATATTGAACATTATATGCTGACCTTTATATTATATGCTGACATTTTAGCTGACCTTAATATCATTTATTGTTTTAATATGTGTTTCAACATATAGGACATTTCTTATGCATTGATAATGAAGACTTGTACACATACTGCACTAAATGAAGAAAAAAGAATTAATGTATTAGTGCTTAGTAATTAATAGTTAACTGTCTTTTAATAGTGTGTAACTGAATCATTATTATATTAAATTAAAAGTATATAAGTGGCAATGGGTCAGTTTCCTGGACAAGGAAAACTACTTTATATTTAAGACTATATGACATATATAGTAAGGATTTATATATTTATATATATATTTTTTTTTTCCTTTTCATTCAATGGGAACTTTACATTGAATATACTGTGTAGTCCAAAACAAAGCTTAGTCCCTCTCTAGGAAACTGCCCCAATATTGGGGACAGTATATCGGGATAATGATAATTGAGAAATGTTTTAATATCTTGTGTGAAAAAAATATTTTTCAACAAAGTTCCTGTCATTTCACAGCTAAAGCCAACACACACACAAAGAAACACACACAAACACACACACACACACACACCTATTGTCCACAACTCCCCTTTAGGTGCACTCTTTTACAAAACTCATATATAAAAATCCATACTGTACATGTAATACTTTCCTGTTTCCCAGCTCCACACATGCATGTAATAGCATGCATGCACACACACACATCACACACAAATGCTGACAAATGCAGTACCAAAGAAAGCCTCAGCTTTCTGCCCATCAGCAATATTGATCTGCATGCGTGCATAAATTAGAACTCCTAGATTATCCAGATATCCCAATAAAATACTACAAATACACAACAGTACACTTTTGCCTTCACATTCTCTACACTTTGGTTATCACCACACCCAGTCAGCACAAAATGTGCAGCGCCAACATCCTACATCTCAACTCCCAGACGTTGCCACGTTGCTATGGTAACAGAGCCATGGCGCGTCAAATGAAGGTGACACTGGGAAATACTGTTTAAATGCAAATGAATCAATTCATGTTTGTTCATGTCAAGAAAGCCCAGAGGCTTCCTGGCTCCAAGCGCAGTTTATTCTTCCTTGATGATCTTCCATTTTTATCTTCACTCCCATTTTCTCCCATTCAGCTTGATTAGTCAAGAACTGCTCGCCAAGTTGTCTCTACTTGGCTTTTTCCCCACTTGTCCCAATTTCCTTTGCATGGAAGCCCTACAGAGCCATGAATCAGATTGTCCTTGATGAGTTAGTTATTGTTAGTTAGTTTCAGATAATATTTTTTTTTTAATTGAAAGCAGTATTCCTCAGTGTGGAAGAAACAAAATTTTCTAATAAATAGCATCAGTTTACTTCTGCTACCATTCCTGCTAAGCTGAATGCACTATATTGTGTATATGTTGGGTATTTGCTCACCCAGCCAAATCACTGAACTCCAATTACTTGGATAAACCACCTAGGCATGCAGACTGCTTCTACCAACGGGTCACTCTCAGGATCTCAGGGAATCCAGTGTAGTACAGTGTTAGGATGCCACCTGTACAACAAGTCCAGTTGTGAAATTTCCTCACTACCAGATAATCCACAGCCAACTGTCAGTGATATTATAACAGTAAAGGTAACTGGCAATGACAACAACAGAGCAGGGTCAGATGGTGCACTGCTGCACATGGGTTTCCATGGTGATCACATACTTTTAGCAAAATATAGTTTATATTCATTCTGATCACAGTGTGTCTGGTAGATCTCCCCAGGAATTTTTCTGACCGCTTTTGTGGGTAACCTGACCAGACAAATATCTGTTAAGGGCTCTGATACAAGAGCTACTGTGAACATTGACATATCAGAACAGCACACAGAGTCTTCATATGTTTATTTACAACATTGTTAAACCAAAGAAACACAAAATTTGAACTGAAGAAAGCTGGCAAGCTAAAATACAGCCCAAATGTCTTAGCTATGCTCTGAAAGAAGACCACCATAATGCACAATTTTAAAAGTATCTTTTCACATGCTCAGTATAAATTCACACTCAACCAAAAAGGTCCCTAAAACTTACGATTGTCACTAAGTAATTAAACAAACAAACGCCATTTTCCTGAAAAAAAATAATGGCTTCTTTAGATCTTGAGAAAATAACTTTTTTTTGGTATTAAAATAATAAAATCACTATAGTGCGTCATCAGAGTAAACACAGGGATCCACTGCCTTAATGTTTTAGCCCACCAGCACAATGTAGTCCCAAGGATTAAACTCTTAAACCTTGTATGTACAATAGGTCCACACATCATTCAGGTCTTCACTCTGGCAACTACACTACTGGTACAATTAATAATCACCTTTATAGGCCCTAAAACAGAACCTTTTGGGACTCGCCTGATGTATGGTCATTATGAATGAAGCTATTAAACATTAGATAATAATATAATAATCTACAGTTTAAGGGTTTAAAACTCACTTACTTACAGTATGGGCAAAATAATACTTCAATACCCCAAACGAACATAGTGCACAAGAATGGAATGGAAGAGTGTGTGTAAAATGTGTATACATGCTTTATCACAGCATCAGCGGAGTGTGTGACAAGCTTAAAGGCAAAGCCATTATATTCCTGATATGTTTTTTTTTTTAACTCAGTTAATAACTTCTCAGAAAAACTGAGAAATTAAAAAACTCACTGTTTTCTGCACACTCACTGTGTACACATCCAAAAACACAGATACAAATCCCAATGACTGTCACAAAAAGTTCCGGTAAAGATATCAAAATCACACCATTTCAAAACTAGACATTTATCAGTGCATACATCTAACCTCTATATCCACACGCACGCATACACATACACACACATACACACCCATACATGCCCATCAAAACAAAATTCCACAAGGATGTCAAAGAGGATATCAAAGACCTCCAGTATCTCCAACAGGAAATCAAGAATTCCCCACCCGAAAGACCCCCATATCACAATCTCACACACTGTGAACAAAAACAGTCCCATATAGTACTGAAAAAGACTTCTATTAGTTGTAACAAGGGAACATTTTTTGCTTTTATAAAACCTTTTTATTTTTTTAAGATTCTATAAACAGCTATCTACTTATAATATTTTTCTTCTGCATTAACAAGTGTTCAAAATAGGACTGAGCAATAAATCATGAATTAATTAATATAATAATATAATAAACAATTTTATAAAAATAAAAAAAATATCACACCAACTACGCAAGTTAACATTTGTATGCGATCTCATACCAAAAATGGGCATGGGTTATTTTTAATTTGGTTTCCAGAGGAATGATACTTAATATAGTTATATGTTTGCTGCTGTCTTATGTTTCCTTTAAATAATAATGCAGTATGTATTTGTTTTTTTTGGTGCAACATTTAAATACCAATACTTTAACATTACACTTTGTTAGGGTTTTCTTTATGTCGTAACTTATGTTGCCTTTTCTTTTAAGCAGGTTGAGACGAGTTTTTATGTCATATCACTCAACCCCACATTTAAGTACTTGTCTTTATTTAATAAAACTAAAAAAAAATAATAATCTGAAAGAATAGTGCAATCATATATAACTAGCTATACTATACATTAGGCATGCCCCTCCTGACACCATACTCCTACAGGATGACTCAGAAAACATCTTAAACTTAACACAAAAATATTTCCATGATTAAGTAGGATTTTGGTAATAGTAGCATATTAAATTACTATTATTGGTAACATCTTGTTAGATAGTAAATACAATATGAGATTTATCATGATACCATCAAATAGTCATATTGCACCTCTATGCTATGGGGACAATAAAAGTTAATGTTTAAAAGTTTATTTAGGGGTAGATACAAATTTAAAGAGCACAAGGACTCATTCAGTTCTGATAAACTGTTAAAATATTTAGAAGAAACTTATATATGAAATAAGGAGATATTATACTTGTCTTCTATTAAACCTATTTAGCAGAGTTGAGCCACATGGTAAAACATTATTTTGACCATAGCCAGAAAGGGTGGGTTAATTACTCTCACAACTGTACATCTTACATTTTGTAGTCTCCTGATCCTTGATTAAATACCTTACCATCTCTTACTGAAAAAAATGATTGCCGTTATGTCCATACATTGTATGATAAATTGATATCTTAATTATTGTGACAGGCCTAGTACAAAGCTTTAGTTCTTAACTTTTGAATGATTTTGCAGCTTTTAATCACTGTCCATTGTAAAATAAAAAAGTAAAAGAGTTTTAAAAGAGATGAAACCAAGTAAAAAAGGAGTTTCCCATGTTTATTTTTTGCTAATGCTATTTTGTCTAAATAAATTTAAAGAGAAACAGCTGTGGCAAAGTTGATCTCTTGGAGAAACGTAAGTGATCCTCCTGAACCATCAATGAGTAATTTTTTTTTAATTCAGTAAGCTCGTCTCCAGCCCACCACAAGAGCAGGAAGCCATTATAATATTGTCTTTGACCTACGACCTAACTACTGAAGAATTGACTGTCCAACATATAACAGCTCAGAGTGTTATTTATATTTTTAACCAGTGAACATAAGGCAGTTGCACTCTATTGCATTTCACATTAGGCTACACTGGATTCTATTGTTTAATGTTGAAATAAATCTGTCGGACTGCTTATTTATTCTTATTTATGAAAAATGATAAGTCATAAATAAGACTGCACGCAGTTGTATGCTCTATCAAAATATCTAACTATTTCACCTCAAACAGGCATTTTTTTTTTTATTAAATCACACAAATAGTAACTGCATAGCATGCACAAACTTTTGATATGGTTATTTTTTTATATCTTGTATAAAACTGTTTTACGGTCATCTTTATTTGCGATATATTGCAACCAACCCTAGACAAGCCTGCAATCTATAGCAGGGGAAACACCAGCACAATCCGGAAATTAACAAATTTCTGAAACTGACTCATGCACTAAAAACATTAAATGTCACACAGACACCGTATTCTGCCAACTGAAGCTAGCACAGTGTAATGTCACACATTGTAAGCCAACACAACCCATTGTCTGTTCTCCTTGGCTCCTCTTACTGGGTTAGAAGCAGGAAATACAGGATTCATCACTCCAGGCCAAAATATCCTGTCTCCTCCATTACTTTACTGACTTCTGATACTCTACATCGTTATATTCTGCTCTTTCTTATTCCAGTAATGAGGTTTTTAAAAATGTGCAGCAGTGCAAGAGGCTGTTTAATTTGAGTCATAACTTTCACACCAACCAAAGTGATTTCCTGTTTCTTGGGCAAGCACAGGAAGTGGTGAAAATGAATATATTTATCTTGATTACACTTATGCTTCTCAAACAAACCATAAAACAAATACACAGACACACAAAATATTGTGTCTAACAGGCCTGTACTCCTGCACCTTTGGTAAATAGACATTTATTTAAGCACTCTGTGTATAGAATGTAGGGCATTAACCTACTTTTAAGGCACGAGAGACTCTCCATGCTAACTGGATTTCTGTTTCCAAGAGGTAAAGAAAATAAAACAGCACACCAGTTACCTTTCCAGTCACTGTCAAGCCATGTTACAGTAACTGTTGCTTTGCCATCCTTTAGTCTTGTTCTAGGAATTATAGCCATTATGTAAACATGTTCCTGCAACTGTTCCTACCCACTATTTAAGAGTCCCATCAATGGCTCCCAGGCACTATTAAGCCATCTTCCAACCACTGTTCAGCAATCCTTCAGCCACTACTCCTAGCCACTGTTTAGCCCTCTTCCAGCCACTGCTCCTAGCCACTATTTAGCCAACTTCTAGCCACTGTTCCCAGCCATTGTTTCCAGCCATCTTCCAGCCAATGCCCTAGCCACTGTTTGGCCATCTTCCAGCCACTGTTCCTAGCCACAGTTTAGCCATCTTCCAGCCACTGTTCCTAGCCACTATTCCTAGCCACTATTTAGCCAACTTCTAGCCACTGTTCAGCCATCGTCCAGCCACTGCTACTAGCCACTATTTAGCCAACTTCTAGCCACTGTTCCAAGCCACTGTTTAGCCATCTTCCAGCCAATGCCCTAGCCACTGTTTAGCCATCTTCCAACTACTGCTTAGCCACTGTTTGCCATCTTTCAGACACTGTTTAGCTATCTCCCAGCCACTGCTCCTAGCCACTGTTTAGCCCTCTTCCAGCCACTGCTCCTAGCCACTATTTAGCCAACTTCTAGCCACTGTTCCCAGCCATTGTTTCCAGCCATTGTTTAGCCATCTTCCAGCCAATGCCCTAGCCACTGTTTGGCCATCTTCCAGCCACTGTTCCTAGCCACAGTTTAGCCATCTTCCAGCCACTGTTCCTAGCCACTATTTAGCCAACCTCTAGCCACTGTTCCAAGCCACTGTTTAGCCATCTTCCAGCCACTGCTACTAGCCACTATTTAGCCAACTTCTAGCCACTGTTCCAAGCCACTGTTTAGCCATCTTCCAGCCAATGCCCTAGCCACTGTTTAGCCATCTTCCAGCCACTGTTTAGCCATCCTCGAACTACTGCTTAGCCACTGTTTGCCATCTTTCAGACACTACTCCTAGCCACTGTTTAGCCATCCTCCAGCCATTGTTAAGCCATCTTCCAGCAAGTGCTACTAGCCACTATTTAGCCAACTTCTAGCCACTGTTCCCAGCCATTGTTTAGCCGTCTTTCAGCCAATGCCCTAGCCACTGTTTGGCCATCTTTCAGCCACTGCTTAGCCACTGTTTGCAATCTTTCAGACACTGTTTAGCTATCTTCCAGCCACTGCTCCTAGCCACTGTTTAGCCTTCCTTCAGCCACTGTTTAGCCATCTTCCAGCCACTGCTCCAAGCCACTGTTTAGCTACCTTCCACCCACCGCTCCCAGGCACTGTCAAGCCATTTTCCAGCCAATATTCAGCCACCTTTCAACCACTGCTTAGCCACGGTTTAGCCATCTTCCAGCCACTGCTCCTAGTCACTGTTTGGCCATGTTCCAATAACTCTTCCTAGCCACTGTTCTTCCAGCAATTGTTCCTAACCACTGTTTAGCCATGTTCCAGCAACTGTTCCTACTCATCATATTTTTGCAAGTGTTTCTAGCCATTGATTAGCCATATACAATTAACTGTTTCTAGCTCGTCCTAGACATTGTTTGGTCATGTTCTAAAGAGGATTAAGCAAACTAGTAATTAAAAAATAATGATTTATTTGGATAAACACTGATGCTGACAAAGGTTTGTAGCAAACTTAAAAAATAGAAAATACGCCATTCATCTCCATAGGTCCATCAAAAGCTTGCTTTACCAACTGTCCTTAAAGATAAGGTTAATATGCATAAACATATCAGTGTAAATCAGTGGAAAACAAAGTGAAAACCTACTCAAAGTCAATTTTAAAGCCAGATTATATTACTACAGACATTATAGAGACCATTAGTGCAATATTGATCGACAAGCAGCATATTGTGGAGCCTTACCAAGTTGTTTATGAGAAACAAGAGATAGGTATGCACCACTATCTCAAATCTATCTGTAAAGTGAACCATTTCTTTAAGACCCAGCATGTACATAGTCAGCTGTATCCTGTGTGTGTTCTGGGCAGGTTGCTTACACTGCATGTTATGCAGGCCACTGGAGTTCCAGAGAGGCAGTAAAACATGGTATAGGTTTAAAAATGGTTTATGGTTTTAAAAAAGGATTTCTCTAAACAGATCATTTCATTTAGACTCTTTCATTAAAACTTTGTTTACTACCAGATCTTCTTCTTCAGAGCTGCTGCATAATTCAGTAGTTAAGTAAAAGTGGTCTAAAGTGAAATGGTCCATAGTACACAAGCATTCAAGAGTGGTTACAGTGGTGATGAACCAGGCATTACCAGTGTGTTTTCTGCATAAAAGACTTGCTTAAATGTACTATCCAACACAGGAACTTATTTGTAATCTTCTGAGGATTATGTGTAAATGCTGATGACAGAAAATAGTGGTGAAATTTGCACATGAGCAGTAATCACATTGCGGGACATGTAATGTCTTATGTAATGTTAAATTGCCATTTTTTTTTCCTTCACTTTTTTGCTGCTTGTTACAAAAGGTAAACACACACTGTTCCCATTTTTCAGGACATGTCTACAAGACACACTTTTTCTGACACAATATATTTTTGTATCAGTATTTGTCCTAGCCTTATGATATATTCTGCAGAAAAAAATATTAGAAGAGCAGATTTTTGCCCTAATCTAAGAAAAATTGTCTTCGCTTTACCCATGTAATTGATTTACCTTTCCACCATAATCAGATTGGTATGAAAAATGTGCTTTAGGCCAAAAGTCAATACAACCCTGTCTTATTGGCATCTGCAGTAATGTAACTATTAAGCATGGAAGTCTTTGGACCCCTTGTTCCCATCACCCCCACATCAAACCATTCTCAGCTTTAACATTGAAATTACATGCAACTTTTTTTACAGGTTTACCGCTTGTATGTGCACCATAGGGCAGCTAGGCGAGAAACTGTTCTGAGTACAGCGTGAAAACTAAAAGGGTGCCAGTTGAGAGCTAGCTGTTTTCACTCTGCATTAAGATTACATAATCCAAAAGCTGACACAGCAGAACATGGACTATTGGCTGCTCATCACCTCCACAACAACCACAACCAAAACAGTCACATCAAAGGCAGTTCATATGCTGTGACCTTGAGGCAGAGGCAACAAAGATGCATGTTCAATAGGGAGCGAAATGTTACACAGATTGTGAACAGCTTCACTCTCAGGATCAGGGAGTGTGTCTCTATAGGCCTGCTTTACCCAAATCCTCCCAGCGCGCGCTGAAACTGAACCGAGGAGGGCGTGACTGCGCAACTCAGGATTGCAGCACTCACTGTACGTGTGTGTGAGTGTGTATAAGTGTGTGTAAGCTATAAAAGTGTGTGTACAGGCAATTAATATGAGATAGATCCAGCCTTATAGGAGACCGGACTGTGTGTGTGTGTATGTGTGTGTGTCTGTGTGTGTTCAGTGCCAGAAGAAACCCAATACTCTGTTCATGTTTACACACCCTGACCTACCTCTTCTCTGCCTGCACGCCCACCCACTCACCCACCCACCTGCAGCTCACGCGCCGCCACGGTGATTAAGCAAACAAGACAACCTACTCGTTCTTCATGCATATCCGCTCGCTGAAGGCCTTGTCCAGGGGGATCACGGCCTGGCCCAGGAACACGTCGAGGCCGATGAGCGCGCGGTGCATGACGGTGAGGGTCAGGTCGCAGCTCCCCGGGGCGCACGCGTCGCGGCCGCCCTCCTCGAGCACGCCGGGCTGCAGCTCGAACGAACACTCCTCGCTCCACTCGGGCGCCGTGCTCTTCTCCACCACGCACGTGGAGTACTTCTCCTTGCCCAGCTGCATCAGCGTGTACGCGTCGCTCGTGCCGTGCTTGCCCTTGGCGCGCAAGCCGCGCGCACGGATCACCAGCACCTGCACGTGCGTGGGCACCCATCTCTGCTCCTCGTCCGCGGCGTTCACTGAGCACATGGCGGAGACATAGAGGGCGGACGGGGGTGTCGCTCGCGCGCGCGTGTGCGAGCTTGCGTGTTTGTATACGCGTGTGTGTGTGAAGTCCACAGCTAGTGCTGATGCTGTTGTTGATGCTGCTGCTGCTTCAGCTTCTGCTGGTCTGTAGCCGTTTAGCCGTTAGCAGCCTGCTCTCGCGCGCTCCAGCATTATTAGCTATTATTGTTGTAGCAGTCCGTGGTCGCCGCCTGTACTAGCTTATCGTGCACCGCGCACCCCGCCTCTCTCTGCTCGGCGCTGGCTGCTCTACTCCGCGGCGCTATAGCCTAAACGCCGGTCCGCCGCCGACGTCAGCGCTTTATCCGCTCCGCAGCACGCGGAAGGAAGGAAGTGCGTGTATCTGTTTATACGCTGTTTTCTCCCGGAGCCTGAACGTAGCAGCCTACGTCGCTTCAGATCAAGTCCGCTGAACGCCCTCGCGCTCTAAATCCTCAGCCATCTCGCGCTCTCTCCCAGCCGCATTCTCTTTGATGCAGCACCGCACGCGCTCGTGTCCCGAGCGCCCGCTCGCGGCTCCTGAGCGGGAGAAGGCGGTGGCGGAATCCCGCCGCCCTGCGATGACATAATACTGCAGAGGCCCAACGAGCTAAGGGAGGACCCCAGCTAATAGTTTTCGGTTCCCAAAACATTCTGGCAACATATAAAATATTGGATCCTCAAACGTTTTGTTCATTTTTTGTTCACATTAGGCTATAAATCCTTTTTTGATGCTCTTCCATCTAAAAGTATGAAAGCACCTCTTAAATGTGCATTCAGGAAACATTTGAAGTTCCTCCACAGTTCTACACTGAAGAACACAAAAAGGTTCTCCAGGAACTCAGTGGAAAGAATACTGAAAGAATACATTGTGGAAATGTACTCCCAAAGTTCCCAAATACTTCAAATGATTGAAACATTTAAGAGAACCTCGCAGTAACCTTCAAATTATTGAAATATTTAGAGACAAATGCAATAACACTCTATATAATCTTCAAAATGGTGGACACACATTTATAATATACATTAAACAAGATTATCAGTACCTTGTATAAATATACACTACAAATAGATTTATTTCATAGAATGGTCTGCAAATAGTTACAGAATTTATCTAACGGACAGAAATTATGGCCCATGCAGACTTAAAAAAAAATTAATTTCTGTAATTTACTTTCAATTAATCGTATTCATTTGGTTAATTACCATCATGGTTGCTAAGAGACACTGCAGCACCTCAATGAACAAGCTAGCTAACACGCATTAGCTAACTAGCTAACGCTTTGTGCTTAAAAGTTTCTATTTACTTACCTTGTAAACCCTGAATTTGAACTGTGAAACTACTTCAGTTTACTTTCAGTATGTTCACTTCAGCTAAAAAGGTTTAAATTTTGAACTATTGATATCAGTCACAATGTTTTTGGAACATTATCTCATACGTAACCACCTACAAATATCAAAACCTGAAAACAAGCCTCTACAGTCTTGCTATAAACATTTTAATCTATCAGCCAACATAATGGATCAAAAAAACTTTCTAAGAAGGAGGTTCTCACAATGTCCTTGTAATCGTAATCCTATTAAGTTAGCTTTAAAAAGCATTACAAAAACTGAACCCTTCATGGGAAGATTTCTGGAATGTTAGATTATAAACATGAAAAGCTAAACTTTAAGGCAACCTTTAGCTAGCGTCCTTTCCTAGTTCTCATAAAACCAAAAGAAAACATTAGGTCATAGATCATAGCCATAACAGTATAGAAAGGTTCTCCAAAAAACTATCGATAGGGGAACCAAAATCTTACATTACATGTGTTCTGTGTTAGCTGGGAGGGAGAAGCAAGTGTAAAACACCACTGTTCAGGGACAGAAAAAGGAGGTCAGGGTTGTTAAGGAGAAGCAGCCTGACCCTGTGCTGCTAGAATTATTATCATCGTCATCACAGCAGTTTCCCAAAATATCTAGGTGTGGCTGTAGAAATGCTTCACATTGCTGGCCAAACCTACTCTGTAAACACACATGCACACACACACACTCCGCCCTGATTTGATAATCGCTTTTGCATACCACATTACACTAAAATAACTTGCATTCCAGATTACACCAAATAACTAAGGGTCAAACACAATTACTGATGTTCCAGTTAATCAGGTAAGCAAACCACGCAAAGGTACATTTTGCAGTGCATTTTAGCTGCCATCCTTGACCACACTCCACCACTTGATTGGTGGACCCCTGTCCTCAAAGTATTGATATTGACCACGGTTTAAGTATTCAACCCAAGCGTCACTTGACCCTGATGTTTTTCATTTCTTCACAATAACACTTTTGTGTTTTTTCTTTTTTCCTCGCACATTGAATGTGTGCAGTGAATTGTGGGCAACTGAGGGCCACAGCATTTGTATCCTTTAAATCATTCTGATTGTCATCTGAATTTTTTGGCTGTTTACAAAGCCTTGTTAACTTGTAAACAGCCTTCTATTGCGGTGGTCAAAAAAAGCCAGGGCACATGGGATGCAGCATACTCTTTGGAACACAGCTTTACCGTGCTATGCTACACCAATGACTCCTTGGGCAAGACTCCTAACACAAGTAATATTGTAAGGTCGCAAATGTGTAAGATTGTATGGTCTTAATAAGTAGTAGTGGATTAGTCCCATCTTAATGTTCATAAAGCAAGTATTCCGTATTCAGTTCCCACTGAGTATAGGCACCCTGACAATATGATGCTACCACCCCCATGCTTAACTGTGAAGATGGCCATTCCTAAAGAATGGGGCTTGTTAGGTTTGTGCCTTGTGTAGATTTTTTTTCTTATGAGCCTCACCCTGATGCTCCTACTTAGCCTACTTCTCACAGTATTAAGGTCTATTGGGTATCATTTGGTAGCTCCTTTAAAGTGACTTGTCACATCTTTGTGGATTTGTAGGTACTGAACTAAATTCACTGATTTTTCTACAGCCCTAATGACAGCTACTGTATCAAACAACAAATCCAGCTGCATGCATCTTTAGCGGATACATTTTCTTTTCCTAAATCAATCAAAACCTTTAGTGCTCCATAGTGCTCCAAGACTGCAAAACTACAAGGTGGGCAGTCATGACTTGGTGTTTATAGCACTGGTTATTGATCATAGGGTTGATTACCCGTGTCTGCTGAGCTACCACTATTAGGCCCTTGAGCAATTCTAATAATCCTCTCTGCTCCAGTGGTGCCATAGCATTGCTGATGGCAGCAATCTGAGTTTTTCGAACCTGGGATTGTCAAAAAGAACAATTCTGTTAAACTGTACAAATATAATTACAATACTTAACCTGAATGAATCACATCATGACAGGAACACCATTGCAAAAAAAAAGGTTTTATTTGTCATGCAGTTTAAAGAAAACGTAAATTAACCATTTGGAATTATCTCGATTTCTGCATAATTTATAATTTTGGATTTCTGCAAGTGCCTTATATTAGATACTACACTTCATCACATTTTTTGCATTCATTAACAGATCATCTCTTATGCTTTCTAGCCTGCACAGTGAAAGTTTACTCAATGTGTTTAGCGCAATACATGAACATGGCTGTTGTGTTGTGACTGTTGTGTAGTTTAGTAATTTAATATATAGTATTAAAAATCAATGCAGTGATTCCAAAGATTCCACTTACTTTTTCTTGTATCTTTATGGTTCTAAGAATCGTTTGTTTTTCCATGACAAAACCAATATGCATAAAGTGAAACAAATAACTGGTGAAGAAAAACATATGAATTGATATCAAAATGGTTTGGTTTAAATGGTTAACAAGTCCAGCAATCAGACATGATTTTGGGTTAAATCCTCCTTTAAGTAGCCCATCACCAATATCCAGCCATAAGTTAATCTCTGTGATCAGAAATCAATAGATGATGACAACAATTTGTGATTGAATAAAGAACTATAGTATATATAATCCTGTAATATTACCTAACCACATCAGTCCACATGCTTTATTCACTTTTCTCTCTCTGCTAGTCCAAAAATGCAATTTTTAATCAATGTATTTATTCATGGTTGTATTATATTTTATGTTTTGCAACATGTGTGGTTCTGTAATAATTGTGTGATGTGTCTTTCCATATTATTGCTAAAACAATTAATAATATACTAAGCTTTATGTTTGCAATTTTAGGAAATGTATGTTCTTAAATTAAAACTTTATATTACCCAATAATTAAGATAAACTGCCTAATCAATACATGTCTTCCAGTAGTGGGCCTTTCCACTGCTGAATAAAAGTTATTAAATCACAAATCTTATAGTAACAGATTGGTAACAGTTGATTTAAACCTTAAATATTGATACTCTGCAATTTGTAATACACTTTGCATAGGCAGTAGGTAACACCTATGTGGAAGGGAAACATGATGACTGACTATAATAATGATCAATAAGTGTAAGTACCAGATAAACTACATTGATTCAATGTAAGTAACCTAATGTATCCTTCTGTTTCTAGAGCAATTGCCTCTACTATCAGGAAAAAATCAGGTCAGTAATGTATACTGAATGATCACATTACAACATCTTATTTTAAACTCGCCTACTCATCCCAAAAGTGTTACATGGAGCAACATCATTCCAGAGAACACAGTTCCACTGTTCCCCAGCTTAATGCTGGTGGGTTTATAACCCAGCCCACACTGGTGTTAAGTATGGTGCCAATAGGCTCATGTTTATCTGATCCATACAGCATCTTGGTCTGCTGGACCACTCAGAGCCCCCAGAGAGTCTATTCTATAGAACAGTGCTTTCCTACTGTAACTAGACAGGCAGTGTGTGTGTGCATTTGCACATCTGAGTCAGCAGTGGGTGGAACTTAAATTAGTTGAATTAATTCATTAGCAGGTTTGTCTGCAAACGTATATTGTAGATCAGGGGTCAGCAATAGGCTTCCCGTGGGCCAGATGTGACCCAAAAGGATGTTTAAACTATAAAGAACGATAATGAAAAAAAAATAAATAAATAAAATGGTTCTCTGGCAAGATTTTATTTAAATTCCTCCCCTGTCTCTCTCTTGTACTCAGCATGACTTTAGTTTCCACCCATTATCGTTTTTCCGCTCCTCATAAGGGCGTTTTCCCCAGCCACGTCTCAATTCAGTAGCCGGGGCAGCGATAGTGTATTGGACCATCACCCTCATCTTGGGTTTACCTGCTTTGGGATCAACTGTTCTGCAGTTGGGTTCAACAACCGTCTGGGCTGGAGAGCTACTAGTCAGTAGCACTCCATCACATTACACTTGATTTTTCAAAACTGTTTTTTTTTTTTTTTGTGGCACGCCACATAGTATGGCTTGAAAAACATCTGGCCCGTGGCCAAACTTAACTGCCGACCCCTGTTGTAGGTGATTGAATTGATTGACTGGCATATAGTAGCTTCTTAGACGGTTTTCTCAATGCCACAACACTGTTAAATACATGTTATTGAAGATTTCACTGTCTATTTTAAACAAAAAGAACAGATTAAATAAACTGGTCACATGTAGAAACAAAAAACTCCATGTTTTATACACTAGTCAGCACCATACTAACTCTACACGTTAAGGTGTCAGACAAATTATACTATAGTATATGATGGAATGTATGAAAATAAATAAATCATACAACAAACACTTTATACTATGCATTTCTAAACTCAATGATCTAAATACACTAAGATGGTACACAAACAGTGTATTATAAATATCAGTATTATAGTGTAGTTGTAGATTTGGTATAAAGTATCCAGGAAACGTGAATGTGCCATTTTATTTACTTCTATTTTTGTTGTACTGAAATGTGTGTATCTATGTTTCCATCTTCCAGGAGTGTGAAGTAGAGAAAAAGAACACTTTTGCTTTTTTCTCTAGTTCGCACTCCTGAGACAGAAACTGCAGGCACTCAACTACATGAGAAACTACACCATTTTTTTTTTTATCTTATGGAGATCGTGCCAAACCCTGTGGGGAAATAATTTAACATTTTTAAAATGATAGCAAGCAGAAGCATCAGTTTAGAGAAAATGTATCCAAAATGCAGCAGCAATGTCACCAGGCTGATCTCAGTCGCTCTACTCAACTCTGTAATGGCCCTAATTTATGAAAGAGAATGAGCCAGGTCCCCAGTGAGCCCCCTTAATTTAGTCCCAATTAACAGAAGCTATTCTTAGAGGGGCGATGTCAGTCGCTTCTCATCACCCACTCACTGATCCATATCTTGGCCGCCGCCCACAGCTGTTACATAATGGTCGCCAGTTAAATCTTGAACCATAACACCCCTTATACGCACGATCATTTACCCACTCCTCATTTGCTCACTCACAAACGCATTGAGGTTACTGATATATACATACTTATTCTACGATCCACACATGCATTCTACTCTTATCACCAGCCAATGTACTTGGCAATACCAGTGGACGAACTAAGGGGCAGCTGGCATCCATGAGCACATTATTTGGGCCAAGAGTAAAACTGGCTGCTGAGAAATAGCCCATACATGCCCAAACATTCACAAAACTCAGCAACTCACATGTTCGTTCCCTCATATACACACTCTAATCCGAGCAGGGTTCAGTTCCAGCACCAAAGTGCAAATAGACCACTTACAGTCTAAACTGGGTAATTAGATCCCTAATCAGGGATCAGAGCCACAGTGCAGTACTACATAATGAAATTCCACACTCTTGCACAAACACACACACTCCCTGACCTAATCAACTCTTATTCACACAGCCTTTAGCAGCTGTCACTGATACGCTCCCTGTCACTCACAAGTGTAGACACACATTATACGGAAATAATGGAAACTCTGAATATGATATGAAGTGCCAAATTAGAAGTAGTAAGATAACTTCAGCTGTTTCAGTCCTTCTTAGAGTTATGTTGTACTGTGTAAGTCTTATAGTGAGATATTGGATATTTCCTCAGCAAACTTCAGATTTTTTGTGATTTAGAACTTTCCGCACTAGAGCGTTCCCCAGGACATAACCCAGGGTTAAGGAAACCACTCGAGTTTACTAAACAGTGTGCATTGGAACATGTACTTCTTGTAACTTATGAACAAAATATATTCTTCTGCTGTTATATATGACCATCGATCAAGGATTTCTTCAAAATGACTTCACATACTTCTATTCACCCTACACCATGTTTAACAGTGGGAAATACAGTAGGCACTGTGGTTCAAAAGGAAAAGTGAGCAAGGCCTAGGGGCCAAAACATTCATTCTTTATCTGTGAGTTTAATAAATACACTGAATAATTTACAAGCTGTTTTATTTCTCCTCCATGTGACTTGTTTTTTGAAGAAACAGCATGTGAAAAGTGTGCTAGAGAGCAGCCTGTTTGTTGATTTCAAAGCCATTCTTTGATTTGATTTAAACATACTAAACAACCTGAGATTAACTGATTCATTAGACCTGATTGGTTTATTTATTGGTCAATATTATGAAAGATGTATTATGTTCTTTACACATGGTCAAAACTCGAGAACTAGTGGTTTTCTGAATTGCAGCTTTGGTCAAAGTAATGTTGGCCTCTTCTATTGGTTCATTCAACATGGACAACTCTAAACAGACTCAAAGAGTAAGTGGCTCAGGTTTACTGAACATGCGCAGCTGGTGGAGCAATGGAGACCTCAGAAGGGCTTCATCCCTCTGAGAGGAAACTGCATCACACCTGCCCAGTTTAAAATGATTCTTCCATATTCTTGGTGCAATTACCCATTCTCACCAGAGAGGGCCCTCAATCCCTCAAATCCCAAAAGTTATGGACGTTAGCTTTAAAGTGTAACAATGTAGAAAAGAATCATTATAAGATATGATTATTAATGAATAGTGATGAAGTGATGTATTTCTGATAAAGGAGTACTCTAACTTTTGCTCTTCGTCATATATGAAGTGTCATTGTTTCACATGCACTCTCAAAAGTTTAGACAGATTTTAAAATAACAAGATAACATATTGAATTGTCCTGTGACCAGTAATAAGCATGGATGAAATGTGAAACTGCACTATGATCTCATTTTTTAATTTTTTCTCTATAGATTCTTCCTTCATGTGTTTAGGTGTTGGTTTGGATGAAGATTTTTTTTACACACTTGTCATTCTCTCAAGTAGCTTCATGGAAAGCCTTTGGGATGTGTTTTCCATTGGTACTGAAGAGTATATTATACTGGATATACAATATATGTTAAGTATGTGCTGGATACCCAAGGACAATTTGGTGGTTTTTAGGCACAAACATGATTCTTTTGATTAAACATAAAACAGGTGTGTTCAAATGACTGGTACTTTTATTTTTTAGTAATCTATAAATTGTAAAAGTCTTTAAAAGTGTCACTTCTTAACAACTGTGTTTATGTGGGCTGTTGATGGACATCTTACAGGGCTCAGCAATTGTGTAGTATGCAAAAAACTGTTGCTAAAGTATATCAACCATAATATGGGTGTATATCTGTTTATGTTCCTGCACAAGCCAGTAAGCTGTGACCGTCTGTTCCCCTCTTAGTTTTGCACCTGCATGAGCTTTATAGCCTCTTTAGAACTGTAAAAATGTGTTAATACATCTACATTTTTCTTACTCCACACTAAAGCTGATGTATAGTAATATCATTAATGTATAAGTTGTGAGTTGTCCTCTTGTGAGTGAGGTTAAACATCTGGCCAGTGTGTTCATTGCAATGCAAGATGGATTTTTCATTTTTCAATTCAAACAAGGCCCGACAGTGGGTGCAAAATGGGAAATTCATTAGATTTCTGAAATTGTGCAAGCATTTAAAAATAACTGATCCACAGCGTCACATGCATGTATACTGGGAATGCAATATAATAATAATAATAATATAATACAATAAAAATGAGTTTACTTGTCATTTTTATAAGCAATAACCTTTAATTATTAGGACTATTTAGATGATTAAATTTATCAAATGATTGAGTCTTGTCTGTATGTTGTAGGATAAGTCAATAATGTAATTCTTGTGACAGGCCTACAGTGTGTTGTGTATTTTGCCTGTAAGTAATATGTACATTGTCTTTATATCTTTATAATTGTATAGTCTGGTTATTACTGGGCCTGTCTATTTGCAAGAAATTGTCGATGTGATATAAATCATGAAACAAGGGTTACTATTCAGTATATTGAAATACTAGTGCATCTCAAAAAAAGTATTATTTATAATTATAATTATAAGTATTATTGAAAAATTACTTTATTTTCTGTCCTATTGTTGATGAATATGCCTTACAGCTAATGAAAACCCAAAAATCAGTATCTCAGAAAATTAGATTATTATATAAGACCAATTGGTACTTTTGACAATGTGGGCAGTGTGCCAAGTCCTGCTGGAAAATGAAACATGCATCTCCATAAAAGTTGTCGGCAGAGGGAAGAATGAAGTGCTGTAAGATTTTCTGGTAAAACACTGCACTGACTCTAGATTTGATAAAACACAGTTGACCAACACCAGCAGATCACATGACTCTTCAAACAATTACTGATTGTGGAAACTTCACAATCTCCACACTTCATCCAGACTCTGGTCCCTTAATTTCCAAATGAAATGCAAAATTTACTGATGGTCAGTGATGGTTTGGAGAGCCATGTCATCTGCTGGCGTTGGTCCACTGTGTTTTATATCAAGTCTAAAGTCAGTGCAAGCACTTCATGCTTCCCTCTGCTGACAACATTTAGGGAAATGCAGATTTAATTTTCCAGCAGGACTTGGCACACTACCCACACTGCCAAACGTACCAATTGGTCTTATATAATATTAACATTTTCAGAGACACCAATTTTGGGGTTTTCATTAGCTGTAAGCCATACTTATCAACAATAGAACAAAAAAAACGTTTAAAATAGAAGCACTCTGTGTTTAATATATCAATACAATATGAGTTTCACATTTTGAACTGAATTACTGAAATAAAGTACTTTTTCAATTATATTCTAATTCTTTGAGATGCACCTGTAAATTGTGATACTGTAAGCAAGGTGATACATTGCAATTGTTTCAATCCAATTGTAAGAAAATTGTTATAGTATTATAAACACACTATTATATTTATAAAATCTGACAAAACTAATCAAAACTTAGAACAGTGGGATTTGAGTACTTAAATATCTACTATGTATTTGAAAATGAGCTATGTAAAACAAAATATTGCGATACCTTGATCTTACCGATATTGTCTTATACTTGTATAATAAATGGGATGATGATTTTGATTAAGCTTATGTGTATAAGAAAGGAGACTGGATGGGGCAGCTGTGTTATGCATGAGACTGTGGGTCTCAGGAGGTTCTGGGATGTTGGGCTCTGGCCGCAGTCACCGCTATTGGCAAAATTAAAATTCCACCTTAAGGCGCCTATAATACCGCTCTGTCTTTTTCCTTTGTCCATCTCTAGACGGCTGTCAGCCTGTCCAAACAGCTCGCGGCTCCCACACTCGCCTCGCGGCCGCGCCCTGCCGGACACTGGCGTCGCGAGCCGCGCGTGTTGGGCGCAGCTGAGCTCACGCGGCGCGGGACTGTGTTTCAGGGCTTACTGGCGGTGTCGGTTTACCAGCCCGGGCTCGAGAGCTTCTCTTTGAACGGTTTAACTCGATTTAGGTTTTAATTATCCGCTAAACTGCGCGCGGAAGCCATTTGTGGGAACGAGCGGGTGCCTGGCAACCCCTCACGTCAATCAACCGATAAAATAGATCCCACCCCGCCCCCTTTTCAGCGCGCACTGAGGGACAATATGAACCGGCTCATTATCTTCATGAATGACACAAAGAGCTATAACACCCAGATCTCACTCAATATCTGAACTTTATACAGGCCTCAAACAGATCTGATTAAGACCATTAAGACAGCTGAAAAACTATAATAATAATAACTATAATAATAATAATAATAATAATAATAATAATAATAATAATAATAATAATAATAATAATAATAATATTATTAATAAGAATAAACAACAACACATTTGCTAATATAACCCTGATAGAACAGAACATTGAATGAACATTAACTTTTTCATTGCATTACAAGGTTGATGATGGAACAACAACATCAAAGCAACCTTTATTTAACCTTACGTAATATTTGTTTTACCTTATATTTATTGCCTAACAGACATCAGTTAGCGTTACAATTCTAACATTGATTTAACGTTAATTTAAAGGCCTGGAACGGTTGGGGCTCTTCTACACACAATTCTTTTACGCGAAAGATGGTCGCCTTAAATAAAAAAGAAGAACTACAATAACACAAACTATGTGTGTGTATTAAGTGTAGTTAAAGTTTAATAATAATAAAAAACATAAAACCAAAAAGCTGAATCATTGTTGAATGAACGTAAAATCGATGTTCCCAATAAACCGATTGTGTCGTTGTTTAAAGGCATTAGAGATATAAAACCTTAAACGTTGATCCGACATACATTTGCTACTTTTGAGTTGGCTAAATATTCCCAAGACAATCCAACATGTATTTAAGGTGACAATAAAATTAACGTATTAACATAAATATGAATATCTTTATATCGTCTGGGTTTCATTTATCCATACGTTAGGTTCGTGTTTTGTTTCTATTCGCATAATGATATGACTGCAGAGCATTAACCTGAAAATTAATTCTAAAACTAACCTATATGAACTTTGTTTGTTCGTTTTACATAAAAAAAACCCAAAACTATTCACTTAGTCACAAATCCGAGATTTTATTAAACTAAGAAATCGCTTTATAAATGTTTGACTGGCGTTTAGACTAACTGGGTTTGTGTCGCCCCCCTCTGGTTTAATCTGTCCCTGGGAATAATCTAACTCACTTCTAGAGAAAAAAAATGGGGAAATTTCATTTCTTATATGATTAGTCACGTGTTTCCTATCAGCAACAGTTTGCAAACAGCACAACACGAACAGAAGTTCATTTTTACACAAAACACACTGAACACCCTTTATCATTTTACCAAAAATAATATTCTTAAGGATGGTGAATTGGGAACTAATTCTATTTTTATTGCCACTTATTTTGGTTTAAAGAAAATAAGAACAAGATCCAAGTGTGTCTTTAGACAGAATAATCTTGCGCAAAAGAATTTGTGACTATTCACAAAACATTTACAGCATTGTTCTCATGCAAATAAGCAGAATAATTGTATTATTCTTGTCTTAATTTATATGATTTGTATGTATTTTGCATTATTGTTATACTGTTGAAAGCCTTTAAAGATACTTGTGCCCAGGATTTCTGATCAACGCGTCGATAAAAAAAATAATACATGTGCTACCTTTTCCTAAAATCACAAGCACAGACTTATTTTAAATAATAGCACACTCATGACCTTATTCATGACAGCCAACTCAGCTCATTTATGGTGTAAGCAAAGGAGGCTTCCCCCAGGAGACTTTTCTTTATCCCCTGCAACCAAACAGAAGCAGACAACTAGAACAGAGGTAGAGTAGATTTAAGAATTCTATTGTGTATAGTAAAGCAAGTAACAATAGATGGAAACTGTACTGAAAAGTCTACAGTCCAGCATGTCTCGCTTTCTTTAACCAGAGTGGTTTTGAACAATTAACCTGGGCAGTTCTTAGAAAGTAACATTTTTGTCAATTAGATGTGGGAGATCGAAGAACCTTTTTTTAGAATGTTACAACTTCCATTTAATGAAAGGTTTCTAAGAAAAAAAAATAAACTGTATAATATTTACATACTAACATAAAAAATGATTCTTCAAACTTGCATGATTCATTTATCTAAGGATTCTTTAGGAAAACACAAATGGATCATCAGTGGTGTCACATTCAAATTAAGTGTGTTCAGGGTCTCAGCAGATGTCTCTTGGATAAATCTTCACACTGTTTCAACCTCAGAATCATCTTGTGAATAACAAACAATGACAAATTGTAGATTTGCAGAAAGCAGTGTTTGCTTTTAGTATTGTTTTTTGCTCATAACTTAAATGAGGGTCCAGAGCTACAATGAGAATAGACCAGTCAGCCACTGAAGATGGCACTGTTTATCTAACAGCTTAGTCAAAACACAGGGGCTCATGAGCTTGATCTTGAACACCATTATGATTGGCTATATCCATAGCCAGTCTGTTTGGGGATGTGAGAGGTCAGAGTGTAGATCACAGGGTCTGTGGTCATGATCATGGGTGGTCAATGTGTCTCTTGTCAATGTCCTACACACTAATACTTGCCCTTGGTCTTTCCTGACCATCTGTTTGTTTACGTGCGAGTCAGAGTGAATGCATAAAAAAAGATTATACCGAAGACAAACAACATGCCCTTGTGCTCACATGAGCTCCCTTACTCACAGCCAAACAGCCCTTTCCCCTCTTGAGTGTTTCAAGTTAGAGGTCTATTGCCACGGTCACTACCAGGTCAAGGGGCCTCAATGCTAGCAGAGATTATCAATTCAAAGTGTGTGGAGTGGGGTGAGGGGGGTATGTGCATTGACATTGTCATTCAGAAATGAATCTCAAGAATGGTAACTAAGAGAAAAAAAACTTTCAATGAAATTAAATGTAAATATTTTATTCTTAGCAATTCTGGAGCCTTTTGATTAGTAATAATAAACTTGTGCGGAAAACATCAAAAAGTGAAATCCTAGAAAAATAAACACAATGTTTTTGGATGATAGCAACAAAATGTTAATATGGTAATGTGTAAATGTCCAAATTCTATACTTTTATCAGTTTTGCAGAAAATTGTTTTTCCACACATTCAAAGTTTAGTCAAGAATTTTACAGATTTTTCTGTTTCCTAATATTAAAGCAATCACAAACATATTCAACGATAAGGTTTGGACCCTATGGTGTTCAGTCAGTTTTTTTCTGAAAACAACTATAGCTTTAACAGTTTGATTTCCAGTTATGCTCCCTTTGTTCTTGTTTGCTTTTCATAGAAGGAGCTTCTCGATTGGTTTCACATGTGCACTTCCGAGTTGTCCTTTGGTAGAAAATGGAAAGAAAGCATTTTTTCCAGACCTGAGGTGAGAGTGTAAATTGGTTTCATCATTAAGATCTGTTTAACTGAAGGAGAGGTTTTGGTGGTCCCATAGGTCTTGCACCATTGATAGGAGTCTACTTTTCTCTGTTTTTTTTATATTATTTTTCTTGAACTTCAGTTTTGGAAAATCTTGTTTTTATTCACTTCTTCTCTTTAAACTTTTTCTTTCTCAAGAAAGTGAATTATCCTATTGTCTAGTTTCTTTAGAAGCTTGACGATATCTTAATCTTGTGTCATTATCCATTAGCTTCAAGGCAGATCAAGCGGCGCTCAAAGGGTAAAGTGATGCTTTTATGGAACTTTTGGTTTTATAAAAAAATATTTTTAAAACAGAGATGCGTAAGTATGAAAAACTTCAAACTTGGGGGGAAAACTTAACTTTTATAAAATTCACACAGTTCTATTACTTGTGGAACCAAAAATGGTTCTTCAGTGGTCGCTTAACAAAAACCTTTGTAGCAAAGAGTGTACAGGCTCTTACTCTTACTCTCAGTCACTCTCTCACCCTCACTTACTCTCTCTCCAATCCCAGACCGTGGTGAGATAGGTTGTGTGGTTGAAACGGAATCCAAGCGCATCTTTAATTGAGTTCCAGACCTTTCAGTGAAAACAATTATAGCGCCAAAGTCAATTTCAGCGTCAACAACTGAGCAGTGTCTGCTGCGAGGTCGTGACGAGCTGGAATCCACAGATTGCCATTTCCAGTCATCCTGAGCGACTATTCGCTATAATAACGGTAATAATCTGTGTATTCTTCTTTCCTCTCGCCGTGCTAAAGGTTGTGCTGAGACCTCATGATTGATTTCCTTCATTCACCTGGCTCTAGCCCCGGGGCCGGCGTAATTAGATTGACAAATCACTAAATAAATTGATAAGGTAAATTAATGACGTCGAGTTAATTTTTTTTGCCGTTTTCGCCTTCATTTGTCTTCTGAATGAGAGAAGACAAATTTTGTCTCTCATGCTCGGTTCTCTGTATTCTACTGCTTGCATTGTGTCTGAGGCTATGAGCATACCTTAAGTCAACAATTGTCTCAAATCTTGCAGTGATAATGAAAACCAATCAAAGGACGATTTTAAAATTACTAGAGCTTAAGTTCAATTTGCTTTCACTGCGTTGTGGCGTTGTTTCTTGTTAGGATGTTTAAAGAGCAATCAGCGGCACATAGATTCATTATAGAGCAATTCAGTGAGTGGGAAAGGGTACTTGATGCAAAATATTAGACTTCTTATTGACAGCAATAAAGTCTCACTAGGGTCCATTTCTCTAGTTTGTTGCCATGCAGCAAATTATAGTTTGTTATAGGATAGTCAATCTGGCATCCAAATATATGTATTTATATATTGTCCATCATGAAAGACATCACACTTTGACCGTGGCCCTCAGAAAAGTATATAGTCAAAGGCGAGGAGGCTCCGCGCGCATTAATCAGAAGGATTTTAAAAGGTCATTTGTGAAGGCGGGCACGCGAGACTCCCTTTTCAGAGCCGTGGGTTTAATCTGGTGGTCCGCGAGCGCGCCACTCTCCCGGCCTTCGCCCTGATTGCTGATTGATTTGTGTTGAGGCGAGACCCTGAGCGCTCTTTGAATGCCAAGCGCGTCATTAAAATCCTCGCTGTGGTCTTCGATTTTTAAAAGCGCGTAATCCCTCGAGTGTATGGGGAATTGACAACGACAGTTTATTTAAGGACTAACGGTTTAATTCACATTTAGTCTATGATATCTGCTGTCAAATAGAGCATGTTAATGAAGCCATATGTTGTGTTCTCCGCGCGATAAAGTCATTTCGAACTTCTAAGTCTCTAAGTCGTATTATTTTTAACATGCAGTTCATTAATAACCATCAGAGCTTCATCATGTACTTGTAGCCATGATCATGTTCCGAAGTGGCACTTTGCCCTCACAATGAATTATGCTGTTGAATTCTACTCTTCTGTTATAGATTAACAGCAAATCGAACATTATCTTATTCAGAGTAGCTTAGATACAGGTTAGGCCAAAATATTGACTAGAAAGACATTCCAGCATTAATTCACCATCAATAAATGTAATCAACGTCTGGGAAATCGGCAGTGTAGGGGTTAAATCTACAATGTTTTTTTTAAGTTGCTTCAAATGTTGTTTTAGTGATAACCATGTTTGGTCCCAAAAAAATGTACGTAGTTCGTAATGAAAAAATATTTTTTTTACGTCGCTTACAAAAACGTATACTTCACATCAAGTTTGGCTCTTTATGGAGCCACAAGGTACAGCGTTTAAGTGTTTTTTTATGCCTGGCCTTCTACAATTGATTCAGAAAAGGGTAAAGTAAAGTTAACTGATGAGCCAAGACATGTCTCTTGTTAGAGGTTTAGTTATTCATTTTCAAATTTAGTTTGTTTCAATTATGCTTTTAACCACATTAGCATTATATCTTCAGTTTAAGTAGTCCACTTTCGACAATAAACACAATAATTAACTATATTTGGGTTAGGGCATTTTTAGGAGCAAATTACACTCTTTTCTATAGCGATGCTATTGAAAGCCACATTTTGATAAAAAAGTAAAAGGAGATGTGTAACTATTAAGACCCTGTTAAATGGTGGAGATTCTTTAATTAGTGGAAGTTTTTTTTATAGTCACACTTTTCTCTGGAAATTACTATGTATAGAATTAAAACTGGTTCTTCTATGGTGGGCAACCGAGGGCTGGAGGTTCAGCACAAGTTTACTAAGTTCCTTGTTCGGGCAACTGGTAGGTGAGCTGAATCAGGTATGCTCAAAACTGTGCAGGAATCAGATGTTCTGACGAGTTATGCAGCTTTGATAAAGTGTGCTAGATCACAGTGTATATTTATAGGTAAATTTGTCAGTCGTACATTTATAAATAAACAGCAGATTAGAAATGTGTATATTTTGAAATTCCATATGAGGAAATTCTACTGGCAGAAGTGTATAGGCTTTTTAGATAATTTATTGCATCAGAGGGTAATTTTCATTTTCATTTATAAATATATTTAGAACAGTTATCAGTTATAAACCGAAAATGCAAGGAAACATTAAAATGATCAATGACACGCCATCAGGGTAAAGGCCTATATAAGATAAAACGTCGTAAATTGAAGATTAGGCCTAGGTAATACGCGATGCATTTCTGTGCAGAACTGAACAATAAAAAAGTAAAAAAATATCATCAGTTGTAGAAAACCAAAAGTGTGCACTTCGGCTGTTGTGGTCTGAAGTCAACCTTTCAGAGTATCAGAGAACAAAGTAGTACTTCCGGTGAGCGTTGCTGGACCGCTGCAGGCCTGCGAATACGAAGGAAGGATTAACAGAGCGGAATGACATTTAACTTGTTAATATTTTCTATCGTAAGATCAACGATAAGTTGGCCATTATTTTTCCTTAAAAGAAAAAGATAAGACGGAGACTTGGCCCAGAGGGCCGGCCTGCGCTCCTATGCAAAGTGACAACCAATTATATACGTCGGGTCCGGGCCTCAACACCGTGCCTTTCAGCGCCCAGTTTAGCGTAATGACTTTTCAATGAATCTGCTGATTGAAATGTAACTGGCTTGGCCGCGGGCACTGCGGATATAACAGCCTCAAAGACAATCAGAGGCTATAAGACAAAGAGTCTCTGCTCCTCCCTTTCCCTGCCGCTCCCACTGAGTCTACATACAGCCCGTATCCTACGACGCAAGCCTAGACTATATGAAGCTGGAAAGATATGCATATAGTCATGAAAAAATTATTAAACCAAGAAGCGCTTCCAGCAAACATAAATTAGCATATTCAGGGTAAATATGCAGACCATTTACGATAATAAGGGGCGGATTATTCAATTCAATGAATGTTAAATAGATGAGGAAATTGTGTGTGCGTTATCAGCAATGGCTTCCATTTATTTTCATCTTTTCCCAATTGCTCTCTTCATATCACGCATATTTCCTTTCTCCACTCTCGTCTCTTTCCCACTTTACCTGGTCGCCGAGGTTTAGGGTCGTTTAAGCGCATGCGCAGAACTGCCTGTGGGGTTGAAGGCGAGCGCGCGGCGCCCCGCGGGAACAGCGCTTTTCATTATTCAACCGCAGAGATAGCGGAGTAGATTACCGCGTGCTCCGTCTGCATAAAGGCAAAATAAGCGAATGAATCGAGATGAAATGAAGATGGCCTTTGTGCGCGTGAATTTCCACAGCTTCCTTCTCCTTCAGCTACAAGTTTTTTCACCTTTTATCAAGTTTCCACTTTTAACACATTATGTTTTAAAGGCACTCACGTTCAGAAAAAAAACATACTGGTAAGCTAGTTCGTTAACTAGCTCTTTAGCAGCATATGTTGTATTTTTTCTGATGACCAGCTGGTCTTGAGCTGGATTTTTTTAGCAGGGTTGTCACGTTCTCAGATCCAAAACATATTCAACCTTAACATGGGTCTGTCCCTGTTTTATCATTGCACCACTAAAACACAAATGCTCTTTCACAGTGGATTCATATGCAGCGGAATGAGTGGTACGTTGAAAGTTAAATAGGTCAGGAAGGTTATTTAGAAAACTTCATTACCATTCATTTCCATCTAGGCTAAATACGAAATAATGCGAAAAAACTCTACAGTTTCTACAGTAAAATGTCGCAACACTGGAATTTTATTGGTAATCATGATTTACACTATATAAAATATTGCGTGAACCAGTTGAAAGAGTATAAAATAAAATGCACTAGCACAAAAAGTTTGGAACGTCTTTGCCTTCTGCTGTAAAGTGACCTCTCCTTTAAAACTAGTATTCTTTCATTCAAAGACGAATCCTTTCCAGTGGACTATGCCGCCCTCTTCTGGACATCGCTATCACTGCACATTGTTAAGAATCCACTTTGCGCCTGGAGTGTAGTGAAATACGTAACGTGTGTTATTTAAAAGACAAGTAATTAGTAAACAAGTAAACAACATTTAGGTTTTTATTAAAACTAACCACCAAACAAAACTTTTGGTAGGCTATTTATGTTTTAAAAACATAATAGGATCAGTGTGGGAGACTCTAGCAAGCTAGACAGAAAAAAGAGAACAGAAGAGTCACAGTCCCCACCCTTAAAATGTACTGTTACTAAAGGAAATTATCCTATGAGTATCTACTTAAAGCAAGCGAAATAATAAAACAGTACATGGTGACATTGTCTAAAGTAGGGAACCATTGCAGAATGCTACGAGGTGCACAGTGTATGGACGTTCCTCCTTCTTGTTAGACACTTTGTTAGATTGATTTATTAAAACAATTTTAATAAATATTCAGGCAATATTTACTGAAAACAAATCAGAATATTTTTTTTTCAAAAGGGTTGTTTTTATCTGCTACATTTGTCCACTTAAATTAGAACTAAATCTAAATTAACATAGTAAAACTAAACACAAAAATTTCTTACTAAGAGTAAAATGTCGAATAGGCTACTTTTCTCACAATAATACTTTATGTAGAAGGACCTTTACATTTTAAATCTATTTACATTTTACATTTTAAATCTATTAAGTACCAATCTATGAGAAGTTTCCAAAAGTAAGACTATACTACAATAACACCTTGTTCTACACAGTGAGATTTTTCATTGCTTATTTTGATCTTCAAAATGAAGTCTGTGTTCTACCTCAAGTGCTCAGTAGGACTGGACTTTAGCACCTTTTCATTGGCAAATTACAATACTTGTCTTATTCATAGAAATTACATTTTATATTCCAGGTTCAAAAGCATCCAACCCATTTGTTTAAACAGGGTACTAAAGCCCACAACTTGTAAGCAACCAATATGTCCAACCTATTAGCATAAGGTCATGTAATTTATGTAATAATATTTAGTGTCTATACACTTTAATTTATTTGGCAACATTCTTCTACTTTCTTAAAATCTCCTTCAAACCCTAAATGTCAACCAACAGAGGGCAGCAAACACACAGTAAGGAAACCATTCACCTCTAATATAATATAACATATAATAATCATGATATAGCCTTAAAGCCTATGGATAATCTCCATTTAAAATGCTGTGTAGAACAGACTAGCTTTATTTTCTAGCCCTATAAGTAATAATTAAAAAGATAATATCTTAAAGTTACATTACATCAACATTCAGTGTAACAGCATTCACATAGTACAGCTAACAGAACTGTAACCTTATTATACTAGTATAAGAAATCAACAACATTTCAAATGGTTTGCTCAAATGCCAATTTTTTAAATTTAATCAAGGACCCATATGACTGCAAGTCAGTGCCAATATTGCTCACACTTGTTTGTTAGATATCTTCAAGCCACTGACAGTTGGGAACTGAGCAAGTCCAGCTGGGCCCTCAGCTTAAGTGTTGCCCTCACCACATGGACCATCAAGCACATTATCAACTTCTACAATTTGGATTTCTTCCTCAAACTATATCACCAGGGCGTGAGGAAGAGGAGTCAATAAGAAACATTCCCGTACATCATGTTTTTATTCTGCAGCGGAGTCTTGCTGACCTGACCCAGAAAGTTAACCAGCTGTAATGTATTCTTTTTGTGTTTCACTTCTGCTTCAAAGAGCTTTGGAGCAAGATTTTTACTGACACTGGAAGCTATTAAAATAGGAGGTTAGTATGTCTGAGAGAGATGGATGTTAAGAAAAAGAAAGCTTGCTCAAGCTGACATGACATTTAAATGCACATCCCTGAAGTAAAAACTCTACTTTCCCTTTACTGGTGCCTTGGACATTCTCTGGGAAAACATTATCCCAGGCTCCTCTGTGTACATTAGCTTTCTGCTCTGTGCTTTTATATCAGAAACAAAACCTGGAACGCAAAGAGAGACCGAGAGAGAGAGAGAGAAACACTGACCAAAAGTCATGTAGACTCTGAAATTGACTGTTATGAAACCCATTAAAATATTTATTAGGGTTCTGTTTCAGAATGATTTAAAAGAGAGAGAGAGAGAGAGAGAGAGAGAGAGAGAGAAACTAAGACTCAAAAGAAGGAAGGAACCTTCCATAGGCAAGCATTGATTTAAATTGATTTATTGTAAATAACATGTTACATTCAGACTTAATCAATAACAATAGGTGCATTACAATCTCAAGACAAATAGTGGAATAGAAAAAAAGGATTAAACTGTTCAAACTACTACACCACTAATCCTGTCTTAATCTTAAGTCTTATTATGTGTTCTTCCAGAGTATTCTGTCTGTCAAAAAAACTAAAGGCAGTGTCTGTGTGTGCGTGTGTGTGTGTGTGTGTGTGTGTGTGTGTGTGTGTGTGTGTGTGTGTGTGTACGCATATGCATATGTGTATGATTGTGGTTTTAATACGAAGAGCTAGCAGTATATTTTTAGTAAACGAGTAGGCTCAGAATGCAACTGTGACTTCCTTATATGTTTGGAAAAAATAACTTCCATTTCTGCACACACATACCTACTCAAAGGCCTGTTAAAACAAACTGTAGTCTGACAGTTATTACCTTATTTTTACATATATGCAATCCTCTATAACCTGTGCTTTGTACCATTTGTAAATCTTTCACAGAACCCTTGTGTCAGTGTGACTGTTTTTTCCCTAGACAGGATTGGGGTGTGCAATCGAACTTATTAAAGGGGGCTCACTTCACTGGCTTATTAGATTTCAGAACTATAATCTTATTTTTAAATGACCATGACAGCAACTCAATAAATAGTTGGCATTAAGGAATACTGGGTTAACAGGCAATTTTTTCCTTTATTTGGCTCTAGAACTGTCCTCATATCAAGTCAATATATGCATCATTATACAAGAGGTAATATGATAAAACATTAAATGATTACAATTTAATCTTACTACTTATATGTCCATGTTCTTAGCCACCTTTTACTCACCAATGATGTTTAAGTGTCTGTACTCTTTACATTATTAAGATAAAAGATTAGGTACGTGTGTCATGTCAGAAGAATTCAATAGAATACATTTATCACAATTTATTACACAAAGGTGACAGGGGTGTTTTTCTTTTTAGCAAATAAAAAACTAAGGTTAGCATAAACACATTTTCTATATATTTTTAGTTCACCCTACTCTGGAAAATGATGCACCATTATTTTGATCTCACTCTTGCACTTGAATTTGGCTCTTTTCTTTGAAAAACACACACACACACGTTAGGAGTTGGGCATCTTTTGTCTAATTATATTATCTTCATTCACTGTTGCAAATAATGAGCTGATACACACAGAGACAGTACTAACCTAGCACTTTGGCTTCAACATCAACACAGGGAAAACAATTGAACAGCTAGCTTTTCACACTCCAGTTTCAAAAATTGACTGGTTGATTGACAGCCAGCAAATTTTTAAAAATAAATTACTGCAAAAAAGTGCTGTGTAACTCATTTAAGCAAAGGTGAGGACTGCTGATAACTAATGAGTTGGTGCTAAAAGATGAGGAACAAAAAAATCTTATTAAAACCACACCACAGACAGAAACTGTTGGCAACAGGAGTTCTGCCCTGAGTTCCAGGGCAGAGCAGAGAAAATGGATCAAACCATTTGTGTGGCAACACTTGCAGACTCGGAGGGGGAGAGGGATAGGGGTTTAACCCGATTTTTGAGTGCCTTTAAAAGTAGACAATGGGACTTACTGGCTGCAGATTACATCGAGAAAAAGAAAACATAATAAATTACGATGTTGTGCCCTCTACAGCAGAAAACTTTGAAAATGCATTTGAATGAGAGCCCTAATAAAGCTGGCCTTTCAATAGAAAAATGTGCTTTCTTAGGTGCCCTCTATTTTGCCCAAAGTGTGCCCAGTCCAGTAGCAATGTGGTGCTGTTTAGAGGAAGTTTCCTGATAGAGAAAATAGGTTCCCCTTGCAACTGGATAAACTTGGCATTACCTGTACCCAGAAAACAGGCCCAAGCAGGGACACATGTACCGCCTAAGTTTGCAACTGTGTTGCAAGGGGGGGAGACTGCTGTATTTTTGTTGTTAAAATATTATGATTAACCATATTTGACTTTTCAATTTTTGAGCATTCTGTCAGCTTATCAAAGATAAACCTTTATTAACAAAAACAACAAAACAACCTTTTACTCCCCCTTTTAAGGGATTATGGGTTTTAACTACATTTCCCTTTTCCTTTATTTACAGCATCACCCACTTGTGTCCTCCCAGTGGTATTAAGAATACAGAGAAAGTTTTATGGTGTTAGTAATCTGCTTGTAGTCTAGGCCATATATTTATAGACAGCAACAATTTTATTTCTTACAGAGAGTTGAATGAATGTGAATAAGCAGATAAAGACTCAGTGTGCCTTTCTGATATATCCATGTTCACAGTAAGTTGTGTATCAGCACCATTAGCAGCATTGTGTCTGCACAGGTAACTATAGCAAAAGCTGTTCTAGCCAGAAAAAGGTGCCAGGACCTACCAAATACCCTGATTTTAAAATTAATATTTGTGGCTTTGGATGAATGCAAGCAGAACACTGCAGACACACTGGAGCCATTTGTTATAATATGGTGTCCTCTTTACTTAGCAACACTACTGCTTTTGCATTAAAAGAAACAATCTTAATGACTAAAAATGAAGTAAAAATGTGGGTAAGGTGGGTTAGGGTGGTTAATATGGCCCAAATTAAAAATAAATAATGCAAAATTTAAAATAAATAATTTCCATTACAACAACAAATGCACAACCTAACAAGCAAACAGGTAATTTTTCTAGCAAATCTGTAAATAATAAAAGCATGCTAACTCTTTATATGGCATGTACCCCACTTAATCTAAGACGAGCCCTCTAGCTAAGTCCTCCACACACAGTATTTCTAGAGGCAAAAAAGACTATATAAAGATGCAAGTACTCAATCAGCTGGCATATATGAGCTAATGGAAGGATGTGGGGAAGACACGTCATTGAACATTGCAACCGAGCGAACTCCAGTACTGACCTGTGGGCAAAGCCTGCTTATGGGGTAATAAAGCTAATGTGTTTCACGTCAAACAGCCTACTAAATGCTGCTGTCTAAGGAGTAACACTAAGCACTAATGCGCCTGAAAATGCTTGTTTCATATGTAGATTTAAATCGATACATGAACGGAGAGTCCTTTGTCCAGTTGCCACTTCTCTCCTGGTGCCCCGCAGCACAAAGGGCTCGCGCACATGACGCGCCAGTTTGACGACACTGAACGATCTTAAAATAACTCTCCAGCGCAGAGAGTGACTTCAGCACCACCAGGGCTGCGGACAGCGCGCTTCACATCCACGATGGCGCTTTAAGTTTTATTTATTTAATCATTATAATCATAGTCATTATTTTTAACGATTAGATTGGTTTCCGTTTGCATGTATCCAGAAACCTGAACACGTGATAAAAAAAAAAAGAGAGACAACCGGTTCCGAAGCACTGGGCATCTGTTCGCGTGCGCGCCCATGGAGCTGGAAACGTCGGCCAACGTCTCCACCTTCGTGGCCTTTGACGGAGGGGTTCAGCAGCTGAACGGAGAGGACACGGCGCTCATCTTACCCTTCGTCCTCGGCGCCATCTGCGCGCTCGGAATTGGCGGGAATGTTTTGCTGCTCGCCGTCTTGACGCACAACGTGAAGGCGACGGGTGCCTCGGACACGGCGGCGTTGCTCACCAACCTAAGCGCCGCGGACCTTCTGCTGCTGGCGCTGTGCGCCCCTGCGCGCGCGCTCACCTACCGCGCACGCGCATGGACCCTGGGGCCAGTGGCGTGCCGCATGACCGAGTGGCTGCAGCACGGCTGTTTGGCGGGCAAGGCCTTCACGCTTGCGCTGTTGGGCCGCGCGCGCCACGACCTGCATACCCGCGTGGCAAGCGACGCGCACTTGAAAGTGAAGCGGACCGCTCTGACCGTGTGCGCCGTGTGGACCACGGCGCTAGCCTTTCCCGTCGCTGACATCGTGTTCTCGAACCTGCACGTGAAGGGTAACGTAAGCCTGTGCGTGTCCGAGTTGGCCCCTCACTCCTCCGGGTTCGTGCGCGCATATGGCAAAGTGCTCCCGCTTGCCGCCTACGCCGCTCCTGTCCTCTTCGCCGCCGTATGCCACATCCGTAACATCTTCAAGAGCATCCCGAGGGCGCGCGAGGCCAGCGCCGCGCGCCGCGGTGAGATCGCCCTGTCTCTGCTCAGCGTCACGGCGGCCAACGCGCTCGCCTTGCTTCCCGAGTGGGGCGCGTGGGCATGGTCGCGTCACAGCGCGCGCGAGGGCTGCGGACCGCCTGCCGCCTTGCTAGTGTTCGCGCAGGTGTGCATGTACCTGTCCAGCGCGCTCACTCCTGCCATCCTGCTCAGCACGCTCGTGCCGCTTAGGGAGAGCCTGACGCGCGCGTGCGTTCGAGTGGCGAGCCGGCGCGCTGCCGTGAACAACGCAAAAATGCACAGCGAGGGCGGCACGAGCGAGGTGCTCGCGGACTCATTAGGCAGGCCTCTACCAGACCTGGAACACTTCTGGAGCGGACGGCAAAACCCCACAGTGCCGGACAACACCGACCCGTTCCCATGGGAAAGAATGGACCAGGGCAACACTGATCTCTGAGCGTTAAATAGATTTATAAATACATTATATAAATAAGGTAGAAATGCATTGGACATAGACTAACTGGACCGCCTTTACAGTACTTAATATTTTAACTACAGACTGTAGTCCAGCTGCGACCCATTGCCATGCACCTACACCTTTTTAATCACCTGCATCACTGGTTAGCTTCTGACCACAGGGGCGTTGACCAGGAGACCACTAGTTAACTGCAGGACACCCTTAGATCTTATTAGAGAACTAACAAATGTGTGTACAATCTGTCAGAATAATATCATCCTTTCAGAACTACACAAAATAACACAAATAATTAGACACATTAGAAACTTAAAAAACAAAATGTAACAGGCCAATGTGTTAAGTCACATTATACTTGCATTATAGATGCTTAGACAGTGGTCCTTCAACCAAATAATACTTGGTGTATGGTCTAAAAAAATAGAGTGGTCATTTAGATTAAAACTGGTCAATTGTGCATGCATTCAACAGTTACTGCTACTCTACCTGTGCACTCCTACAAAGTAAAAGTTTTTACTCTCAAGGCCAGTGCTGTAAGTAGTGGAAATGGAAGAAACGACGGACAACATTCATCCACTAAAAGCAAAGTGCTGTAGCTTTAGGCATTGAGATGTTCAAAATACAACATTAATGCTAAAGTATAAAAGGGCTGTGTGTGTAGATGACTATTTTTCTTTAGGTTTTCTACAGCTTTCATTACAGCAATAATAATCATTGTTCATAGCAATAATATTAAGTATTAGACTGTTGACCTTGGTGAAATGAGAAGTCCTTAAATATCATGCTACAAAAAATGCTCAACGGAAAAAAATATATAGCAAATCATTTGTTTCTTTAATTAAGAATTGATTTCACTATTACATTGTTAAAAATAAAAATATATTTTTGACTGTTACAGTAAATTAAAATCATGCATGTTCATATCCATGAAATATAATGTTCACTTTTCGCAACAATGGTGTTACCACTTCACTAGTGTTTGCTCCTATTTCTGTGTGATGAATCTGCTACTCAATTTGTGTGTTTAATACTAACAGTGTCTGAGACTGTGATTTAATGGCAATAAAGAAGTATTCTTTCATATTCTGTATGTTTTTATTCTGTATATAAAATGCATACATGGATATGTTCTAAAAGTCTGAATTGTGTATGTGGTTTACTTAATGGATGGCTGTGTAAATGAAAGCCTCTCCCCTGAGGGACACTATACAGTACCATTCAGTTCCATCCAGTGTCCGCTGACTTAAGATATATTATTGTTGAAGACTGGGTGATAACCCCTGGCTGTAGGTATGAAAGGGTTTCTTTTTATAGGTCATTATTCTTTTTAGTAAAAAGCTCTCTGGTGGGCTGTTTTGAAATAAACCCTGACCTTATTTTCTAAGGAAAAAAACAAATAAGATTAAAAGGAAGAAAATTAGCTCCCAGTGTAAACCAAATTTGAACAATTGATAATGTTGTTAAAGTGGATACATATTTGCTTACATTTAGGTTTTTTTTTTACATATTACACAGCAAATAAAACACTTCTGATTGGTGTATTCAGTTACTATAATTCAGTCGCAGCAATTTAAAACAGTGGCCTAAAATGGAGCGACCTATGCATTCAGGATTAACAAAACTAAGCAGCAGACTGGAGTTAAGTGATTTTCAAAGGGTCATTGTCTATACATACCTTCACACAAATCATTAATTTTCACTAACTAAGTAGTACTTAAACTTATTATTGATTTAACAGTATTCTAAGTCATAACTCATTAAGTACTTCTTAACCTGAAAATGACTTAAAAATGACTATGCACTAAAACAGCACCTTTTGGGAAGCTCCTGCAAAACTGGCATTTTTAAACTTACATTATTCTTAAAACCGCCCTTAAATTGCTAAGATGATTAAATATTGGAAAACACATCCCAGGACTCTCATGTATACCAAGAAGCAGGTCAACACTCCTGTATGAATTCAACTGATCAACAAATGATTAAGGTATATAAAAAGGCTTTTCCCAATTTTGCCCATGTAGCATGACTTACAAGGGTTTTACAAGCTACAGCAAATGCACACATACACACACCTAATTGTTCCATATTTCCAACCAACTAGCTCTAATCTAATCAATAGATGCAAAAATCATCATAGCTAATTTGCATTAAACACAACCTGTTATCAGACTGTTGCCTCTCATTATGCTGTGCACTTTATCAAAAACTTCACGCATGGTTGCTGTTTAAGTATAAATACATACACATTTGCACACTGCCTGATATGTAGTCTCTAAAGAAATCTCCCGCTCTCGCAAACACATACGCAAACACACACACATTCTCTAGAAAGCTAGTTTTAGCCTGAGGGATACCCATTTATGCTATACAGACCATGATAAAGCACAGTAGACTTAATGTCATTTTATGTCCTCTCTCTGTACTCCTTCCTTTATGTTCTTACTGTATAAAGATACTCGAAGATCACTAAGTACACTGATCAGTGACCCATATCTGAACTCTCCCCACTCTATCTTTCAAATTAGCACACAAAGTTTCACATGATTCTAAACACATGGAATTAATGGGCACAATTCTTATCTCTTGAATTTTTTTTATTTTATTTTCAGGATAATATAAGGTAGGTACATGCTTTTTACAGTTGAAAATCAACTGTAATTATGATGATAAGCTGTTCTGAGCCTCATACAAAAAGCAGTTCAGGATGAAACACAGCTGTGTCAAAAAAAACCCATTCATCACTATTACATTTTGTCCAATAACACAGTGCACTGGAACTACAATACACCATATCAAATACAAAGTGTGTACTCTATCAGACATTGAATATTCATATCCACATCCAATATCTAATCATGCTGTTTGGCATAAACATTCACACACATTTTCTTTGAGTGAGAATTGTTAAATTCTGTTTTCTGTTAGCGTATTCTGTCTCATGTATGTATGTCTATTTGTGTCCCTGCTGTATAAAGTGTCTCCCATTCTCTTTTTTATATGTATTATCTGTACTTGCTGTAAAATTTGGGAAGGAGAGTAACGTAATTTCAATTCTTTGTATGCCCTGTACATATGCAGTATTGACAATAAAACTACTTGACTTGACGGCAACAAATATTAACTTTCCAGACATGAAATTGATTCAGTTTTAATAGGGTTTGCAACACATTGAGGCTACAAAGCAGTATTTTTTTAACATCATAAAAAATGTGCTATGCTGGCATACCACACAGAACGTTCCAGACGCAAAGTTCTGCTTCATATTTACTAGATTTTTTTTGGAGTCCACCTTTAACGGCTCACCAGGTTCATTAATGTGCTTGTTTGGGCGGTAGAAACTTACAGTTGTTCAAATAATAGTCAAGTTGTGTTTCTAGTCATTTTAGTTGAAAGAGGCATTTAATTCATTTAAATGAAGCTACAAGAGAGTTGTGAAGTTACAAGTGAGGTTTTCATTCATGGTTATGAACGCATAAAAAACAACAGTGAAACTAGAGCAAATACACAACGTTCTAACTTTATAGTATAAGCTAGCACAAACAGTAGGCAAACAGCTTTCGGTGATGTGAAATCACCTTATTTTTAATACCATTCTCAAATACTGCTTCTAGGCATGTAATCAAAGCTATCGGTCATGGAATACTAAAGACAGAGTTAATATTTGATCTTAACTTGGAAAAAACGCTGGTTCCATCTGTACTAGAACACCAGCTTAGCCATGTGGTAATAAAAAAAAATAAAAATAAACTTGAAATTTGCTAATGCTTCAGCTGTACTAATAAACAGCTAAAGCTTTTTAAGCCAATTATACAGAAAACGCATGCTTTATACCACATTTAAACAACTCCACCCTTATCCACAACGAGTGGGGTTATGAGCCGCTTACCGTGTATTTACATGTCCAAATAGTTTCCTCCGAACCTAGAAGCAAACAGAGGCCAAGGCCAGGCCTGTTTTCATTGAAAAATGGTGGTTGGAGGCGTGGCACTGTTTTTGTGGGCGTGTCGCAGTTCTACACAGGCTTGTGTCAATCAAAGGTCACAAACACTGACATTTCATCCCTCGTAATTTTGCACCACTTAGTTAACAGACAAAGACTGTATAGACTATAGACTAAGAAAAGACTTTAAAAAGTGCTATATATATATAGGTATATGTTTGAGTAAAATTAACATTGTTGTTTTATTCTATAAACTACTTACATTTATCCCAAATTCCAAATAAAATTATTTCCATTTAGAGCATTTATTTTGCTGAAAATGAGAAATGGCTGAAATAACAAAAAAGATGCAGAGCCTTTAGACCTTAAATAATGAAAAGAAAACACCTTCATATTCATAAAGTTTTAAAAGTTCAGAAATCATTTTTTGGTGTTTTAATCCTTTTTAATGACAGTTTTCATGCATCTTGGCATGTTCTCCTCCACCAGTCTTAAACACTGCTTTTGGATAACTTTATGCCACTCCTGGTGTAAAAATTCAAGCAGTTCAGCTTGGTTTGATTGCTTGTGATCAACAATCTTTTTCTTGATTATATTCCAGAGGTTTTGGTAAAATCAAAGAAACTTATCTATACTTTTTAAATGGTCTCTTTTTTCCAGAGCTGTATTTACGTTAAATCATTTCTGGGGTGTCTTGTTTTAAATGGGCTATTTAAAGGTTTACATTTCCATATTTTATGGAAGTGTTACTGTTCTACACACAACGGAGATTAAATAATATTTTAATTAAGCAGAAGAACACATGAATATCCTTGTTTAGAGGGGCATATATGTATCTTTATTACAGAGTCACAGCATAATACCATTTTAAAAATAGAATTTAGTTGAGTTTTCTTAAATTAGTATAAATTACATTACTTTATATTGTATAGATTAAGACATGCTTACCTAAACAGTTATTTAAAGTTATATGTGTTACTTATTCCAGTGAACATGAAAAAATATACAAGTATTAGAGTACTAGAATACAATATAACTGCCCCAAATACAAAACAACTGTTAATTATTTATTTATTTTCTCAACTTTATATGAATGGATCATTTCATTTGTATTATCAGTCATCCTGTCCCTCTGGTCTCTTTCTTTTATTTAGAATCTTCAGCAGGAGGCACTGAGTACGATGCTCCTCACGGCTGCGGTAAAATGATGCGCAGACTTTGCGTCGCAGGCGACGAGCAAAAACCTCCCCCAGCACCATCAAGAAACCAGTAGCCAGAAACGCACAGACTGAGGTCAGAGTGGCGTGATCTGGTGCGGAGAGAGAGGGAACACACCCTGGAGGCATCATCCGTACAGTGTAGGGATAATTATCACGCAGGCCACTAATATAATGAGGAAACCTACCAAAATATGTTGCCTTTATCTGAAAGAAAGACAGAAAGAAAAGCAGAGAGGGTTCGTTTATTTAACGTGTATATTTTCACATCTATTTATTTCACTGAAATTTGGAGTATCGTTTTCTTCTTTGATGACCAAATTTGTATTAATCTATTGCAACATATCACTCTGCTTACATTTGTGCAATATACCACATTATATTGAATCATAACCCCCCACCCTCACCCCTCAAACGAGACAACTCTACATGTAGCCCTTGACCCACGACTGAAGACCAGAGTAATGTAAAAACGTAATATACACCTATCATATCAAAAGCATTTTCACACAAAAAAGGCAATTAATTAATCATGCTCAAAGCCTACTGTTAAGTTCAGCTGTTACCTAGCTATGAATGGATGTCTGCATTCTGAAGTCAGTAACTAAAGACTTGAGTGAACTATAGCCATAATTCTCAAATTATACAAAATCACAATACCTACTTATCTAACCAGTACAGTGCCATCCATCTGTTATCAAACCTTAGCCAATAATTCATTCTGGAAAAAAGTTAGCATCACCAGTTATCCATTAGTCATTGGCCATTATGGCTAATCTACCAGCTTGGACTTCATAATAATAGTCCCCTGGAGAGATTGTATTAATGAATAGTTGTGTACTAAAACTTTTTATTATTTTATTTGAAATATTTTATTTAATTTGGACTTTACTAAGTAAACTTTTAATCAAAATATACCAAAATATCTAAATTATGTTAATATGTGCATCTCATTTTAGCATTTTAAGTAGGGCTTAATGAGTGAAATGAGTTTAGTTGAAAATGGCAAGTGGCATGTGTGACCATCTCATATACATTTTTTTGGTAATTTGTAGGGGAATAAATGTGCATTAAAGTGTAAGAAAAATTGGCCAATGGTTCTAAGAGATATAAAGTATTTACATCATCTGTTACTGACTGATTTTTATTACAGGGAGCTTTTAAATTTGTGCCAGCTATTTATTTATTGTTTTTTTCTTCATTTATTTATTTAATTAGTTTCTTAGCAAATAAATGATGAATGCATTTAATTTAGACTAATTAAACACAGCACCTGTAATTTATTATTATTATTATTATTATTTTATTTTTATTTTTTTTTTCGCTTGACAGCACCGATTGATGCATTATGTTTAGTGATGTACTTACAGACATGTCAATGTTCACAGTAACATGTATGTCAGGGATGTCTGAGGCCCATGCCAGTAGAGACTGCAGGGACCAGTAAACAAAGTGGTCTAGGCCCAGTATGAGCCCACACATCAGAACGTAGATTAGCAGGGCCATCATCCCCCAGAGGCCACGCTTCAGCTCATGGGCGCTCATCCTCAACCCAGATGTCTTCACTAGTTTCTTCTGGTAACACTCAGGGATCGTGATATCGCCGCTCACTCGCCGCAGAGCCTCCATCAGCTGCTTTGACTGGTACACATTATCATGCTTAATTTGGGTCAGGTAGCTGTTTACGTAGGCCACTGAACTGCCGATCATTAAAAGCACGAACAGTGCAGCGATGGACTTTTTGAGAACTTGGGAGGTCTGGCCTATGTTTCTGCGTAGCTGTGCTAGCTCGACTCTCACATTCTCAGATGCTTCAGCAAGGTCCCTCTCCATTGCCTGCATTTTGTCATATGTGCCACTCTCAAGATTTATCCAGTAGCTGTTTGACTGAATGGAGGGCAATTCATGTAGTTTATTGTTAATGTCATACAGAGCTCCTTTGGGCACGCAAGCAGACTTTAACACGCTTTGGGTGATGTTCCCTGTGCTGCATTTCAGCATGTGAAGGCTTTGGCCTACGTTGTGGGTGATGTTGGGGATGCAGGAGGTGATGGCGTACAGCAGCGCAGTGGACAGGATGATCTTGCGGCCCTGTTTGGTGCCCAATGCAGGCACGGTCACTGTAATCACACAGCGCACTGGGTGCACCAGGATCAGAAGCACTAACATCACACATGCACATGTGCCGGCAACAATCCCTGCGACAAAGAGGTCATAGGCCAAGCTTGATGTCATCCAAGCAAACAGCAGAGACGAGATGACCGAGGAGACGAGGACACAGAGGAGAATGAGAAGGAGCATCTCACGAGCATCTGATGGACAGGGTTTAGAGTAAGCATTCCACGCAAAAGCCATTTTACCAGCTACAGGCTGCCTGAAACGAACAATAAATTTCAAGTAAATACAAAGTAAAAGTGTATTGGTATGTATATGGTATCAGTGTCCTGGCACAACCATCCGTGTAAAAGTCTTGATGCAGGCATATGTCGTCACTGTCCAATGGAAAACTCTTATTTCCATTTTTGTCGATTTTTAGTTTACTAGATAATTTGAACGGACCAATAGAAACTCTTCAAATTTACTTCCATTGAAAGTTTGAGATAAGTGGAGATAAGTGTTTTTCATTGGGCAGTGACGATATATGGCCTCCTCTTCTTCCGGCACACACGATTAAGTCAGCTCATTACCAAGCCCTAGACAGTGTTTCAATGATTGTTTTAAAGCAGGCAATACTTTAAAATGTGTAGGGCAGGGGGGAACCAGAATCAGTTATCTGTAACATCTACATTCATTAAACAGAGTGGTCTGGTAGATTTGTTGTAGATTAGTATTTCATAAATGAACAAAATGAACAAAAAACAACATAATCAAAAGCACTTTAAATACAGAGGTGCAACCCTGCTGTAATCATACTGTAGTGTGAGGACGTAACACACCAAGCTTTTTTTCTAGGTAACCTAGCCTAACAATGTAGTTTTAATCTTAATCAAGTACCCAGACTTTTATGAGTAAGCACTCTGTAGGATAAACCACTGTGAACATTTAAAAGGTAATTTAATCACACTTACAACGACATTCTTAGTTGGGTAAGGCGTCTTGTTAGCAAATCCATTGGTTCTTTCTGTTAACACATGCAGAGAAAGAATTACATAAACAGGCATAGGTATCAACAGCTATATTCCAAGAAAGGCAACAGTTTTGTGTATGTCAACTACAATCTGAGCAAAAGTGTTCAATATACTAGTGATATTAATGATTATATGATTCTTAACAGTAGTGGAACTCCTTTGGTGCTACACTGTAAAAACCTGAACTTGAAATTGTTCTTCTTAATGTGATTTTTTTAGTACTAAATCTCACCATAAACTATTGTAAACTTTATTAAGTTCCTTGTTAAAAGTTGGTCTGATTAAAAACCTGTGTTTGCAGTTGAACCCAGGTTAAGGGCAGACCAACTACTCTGCACATGCTCAGTCTGACTCTTTAGTTGAACGGCATCTACTGAGCAAGTCTGCAGGGGATTTCACCTGATGTTGGATTTGATGATTTTTGTCATTTTAATGTTTCTCAACAAATACCTGTAATTAAGTCGGTTGTGCTGTTTTTAACACCTTTTCTGCTGCCCCCTTGCAACATCCCTTTGCATATGAGGCGTGTCCTCCCACCTCCTATGCTTTGTATGTAAATCCTATTTCAAATATTTTACGCAATATTCTCTTTCAAATATACTGTGCAATATTTGCACTGTTATCTTGTTTGACTTGGTCTTTGGGATTACTTTAGGAATATTGTTTAATTGATTTTATGCCTATTTAGGTCACAATAAACTGTAAACTGCTAACTGCTGTAACCGATAGCATAGAATAGGCTCTGGACAGCTGAACATCTCAACCCATGTGCTTTTCTGTTTTCACATGGGTTGTTTTCACATTTTTGGTCTAGATGCTTTCTGGGGGAAACATAAAGTAAAGTGTTAAGTTCTGGAAACTCTAGACTAAGTTTTATTGACACAACTATATTCTTGGGTTGTCAGCCAAATGTACAATACACATTTTACGGAGTTTAAATTAGGCCAAATAAAAACATTAAGTGCATTTTGAAGTTAGTGAGATTTTTTTTTACACATTCATGCAAAATAAATTATTTGAACATAATATAACAATTTGGCACTTTTGTTTAAAAAATCTTTAAGTTAGTCTTTAAGTTTTTATACATTTGAAATATTATAGATACAAATAGATAGATACAAAACCTAGAAGTTGTCCTAGAGTTGTCCTCAAAAATCTAGTGCATTAAGTAGCCTTAAAATCTTAAGTTTTTTCAACTTTTGTCAACATGTTATACTGTTTGAGTAAAAGGTCTTTACAGAACCATCTCCAGACGTTTATCCTCCAATCCAATGAGCCAATCAGCTAATCAGGCCGAAATATATAAAGCACCCAAATGGTTCTTTATTACTTTTTCAGTCACCTCAAAGAACCCTCAAAGAAGCCCTTTTAAGAGTGTAAAAAATCTCAGGCCTGGGCCAACATCAAAACTCAGAATCAATGATAAAACACATTCTTACCTTCTGTTTTCAGACAATCCCAAAGAAAGGTGATATTGTTCAAATTTACAGGACAAAATGACAAATCCAGTGTATATGAGTACAGAGATCAGTTAATAAGTGGACGTGTCTATTCATATACACATATGCCTGTACAATGCCTACTTCCCTATTTGCATTTTTTTCTAATCACTGACCAACGGAGTCACCTTCTCTCTCTCTTTCTTCTTCTCTCTCTCTTTCTTCTTCTCTCTCTCTCTCTCTCTCTCTCTTTCTCTCTCCCTCTCCCTCTTTCAATTTCATACATACACACACATCAAGTAACTAAAAATGAAGGAAAAAATAATAATCAAATCAAGACTAATTTGTCTTTTTTTTTTTTTTTTACAATAGTCACAAAGGTACTTCCCAGATTAGCCCAGACGTGACAGTGAAAAGGAAAACATCATTAGAGCAACTAAAAATAACCCTGAGAGGAACAGGCGATTAAAAGAGAAACCCATCCTACGCTTGTTGGCAGTGGATGGCAAAATAAGAACCAAACATACACAAAAAGAAACATGAAAGAAGAAAGGAAAATACTTTGATAAGCAATTACTAACTGTCAGTATCAGTGGTGTTCAACAGTAAACCAGTTTAACCAATTATTGTTATACAATACCAGGCCAGAACCAAATTTGGACACACATTCATGTTTTTTTGCTACATGAAGAATGAAGTCATCTTGGCTATAAAGAAAAACATAAATAATCATTTGGTAAACTTATATAGGTGAAGCATTTAGGCGGCTCTTATCCAGTGTTCTGTTAGCTTGTGGTTTCTTTAACTTGAGGCTGGTGACTCTGATAAACGTATTCTGTGCAACAGAGGTAAATCTTGATCTTCCATTTTTGGGGGCAATCCTGATGAGGGCCAGTTTCATCATAACATGTTTGATGGTCTTTCCAACTGCACTTTCATAATGCTTGAAATGGATTGACTGACCTTCATTTCTTAAAATATTTTTTTACCTAGCTGAGGAGCTCTTGTCATAATATGGACTGGAACTCAAATATGGCAATTCACTCTGTACCAACTCTAACTCTTAACAACTTTACAACTGATGCTTTAGCTAGAGCAGGGGTGTCCAAACTTTTTTTGTTGGGGGTCAGAAGGAGAAATATATTTGGCCAAAGACTCTGTAATAAAACAAATAATGAAATATATCACTTTAAATAATACATTTTCCTGATTACTTTCATTTACCCACCATTTTACCTGACTTACTATCTTTATCTTTGACAGTGTTGTGTAAACAAAGATTTTTCAAATTAATGTTTCATTTCATGATGTCTCTTAATGTTAAACTCCTTAATTACGGCAACTTTTAGACTTTCTGCACTACAACTGCGCACTGTCTCCCCTTTTAGACTCTTTGGCCCGATTTTCAGCGGTACAACTGTGCACTCTCTCCGCTTTTAGACTCTTTGGCCCGTTTTTCTGTTCTAGAAACGCGCACCCTCTCCACTTTTAGACTCTTTGGCACGTTTTTCTGCAGTACAACTGAGCACCCTCTCCGCTTTTAGACTCTTTGGCCTGTTTTTCTGCACTACAACTGCGCAATCTCTCCGCTTTTAGACTCTTTGGCCCGTTTTTCTGCGCTAAAACTGCGCACCCTCTCTGCATTAGACTCTTTGGCCAGTTTTTCTGCGCTTCAACTTCACTCTCGCCACTTTTAGACTCTTTGGCCCGTTTCTGACACCTAGCGTCCAAACTTTGAATCTCACATTATAAAAACCTGCTTAACAGCGGGCCAACTTTTATTCTATTTCTAAAATACCTCGCAGGCCGCTCCAAAAAAGGAAACGGGCCGCAAATAGCCCGCGGGCCGTAGTTTGGACACCCCTGAGCTAGAGTCTGTGGAGGTATTAATCTTAGCAGGAGGGTAAGAAGGTGGTGTATCCTGGGGGCTTATTGATGCAGCAGGAGAGTGAACTGCACATATAGGTACAGTAGCTTTATGGTGGTAAAGCTGTAGCAGAGTAGCTGAATGGAAACATCCAATTATGTCAGTGATCAAGTCCCTAAATTCTTACTGCTTCACTGAATATCAGTGTGTGTGTACGTGTTTTTTTCAGACGCCCTCTAAAAAATTACTGGCTGAACTACTTACTGTTTTTCGCTGAACTCTGTGGTCCTCCTGTAATTTTAGTCCCGTCCGAACACACATCTCTGAGTTTCGATACCTCGCATCTAATCATTTTTTTTTTTGTCCACTGCTACATACAGTTATGACTCTTTGGCCGTGCGTTTCCACGGAGATTCACATAACCACAACAGCAAGTGGAAATGGAGGAGCTACTGAAAGTCAAAAAACTCACTTGTGCTCCTGTTTTTTTCAATTGTGGTCCGGATACAAGAGTTTTATCACTGAGTAGAAGTGTGGTTTTTTTTTCACAGAAGTCCCCCTGAGAAAACGAATACCGTTCGGATACGGCTTTACTTTTCAACATTTAATAAACTATAGATTGTGTTCCCTTTTCATTTTACACTGTACTCTTTTAGAATGTACAGTTATTTGAGGGTATAGTAAAGACAAAGAAAGACAAAGATATAATGTTGATTCTGAGTTACAATTTTAACATTTATTTATTTTGTTAACCTTTTTTAAAACCATTTAACAATGAACAATGTTTTATATTTTTTTCAACATTAAAGGACAGTAATGTGCCAAATTATGTTTTAACAGCAAATCACCTATATTAGAAAATACATCATGGATGCAGTAACAGTAGAAAATGTAGGCTGCTTTAAAATGCTTAAAGATCATTAAGAAGTCAGTTTAGAGCCGTTGAGGGCAGCTGCACCTTTATAGTAATTCACACAGTTCAACACTGACATCTATCGGCCATAAAGAGGTAAAACAACATAATTTTATTTCATTACAAGGCCTCAAACAGGACTGAGTGTAGCATTGGGATTTAGATATAAATCACTGATTCAATATAATCTCAGATAACATGCCCATATGGGCCTGTATGGGTTTTGTCCACAGCTCCCATTTTGCCCTCATATGGATGTCAGTCAGTGATGGAACCTAAAAGGTTAAACATGGTCTGTGTCTGGGTCACTGGGGCATAGACCAGTCTAAAGCATCCTTCTATGCCATCATGATGGTAATACAGAAGATGTTCCCTTCTCATGTTTATATTTTGAAGCTTTTTATCTATGTGCCTTTGGTCAGCCTTGATTGAAGAGACTACAGCTGCAATAGAGGCTTGTACACCTGCACAAAGGAGTTTCAATACACATAGCAACCTAAACCTAAAACTAATGCACACACAGCAAATCTTTACATACCTACATACATACATTCAAGTGTAGCTCTTATTATTAGGCTTTATAGCTGCTGCAGTACCAGACAATATTCCTTAACACATGTGATGTCATACATTTAGCATACATTTAGTTTAAAAAGCATCCAAAATTTAATTCGATTTTTGTGGACACTGACAATTTGCATTTTAAATCTTTTGTTTAGCCATATTTTTAAATATACAGTGGCAAGAAAAAGTATGTGAACCCTTCAAAATTCATTGGTTTACTGCATACATTTGTCACAAAATGTGATCCGATCTTTCTGCAAGTCAAGGGTATTAAGAAATACAATATGCCTTAAAAATGTATCAAAATCATCATTCATGTTTTTATTAAGAACAACCATAAAAACATCACAATGCTATTGGAAAAATTATGTAAAACCCTGTGATCTCAAGAAAGCTAATTTGAGTCAAGTATTAGCATACATAGAGTCATGCTAGTTCAGAGGTGTGCACTAGAGCTACACTGACTGATAAAAAAACATTCAAACTTTTTGAGTTTGCTCCACACAAGAAGTTTACTTACTTACAATTACACTTATATAGCACCTTTCTGCCACTCAATAAAACTTTTACATTCTATGCAAATTACATTCTACACACACTCAACACACACCAGTGAGAATCACGCACAGCGTACTCTCAACTGAAACACCGTCCACCTAAAGTGCCAATCCATATCTGGGCACACAGTTTCTTTTGGACTGTGGAAGGAAAACAGAGTCCCAGGAGGCATTGGCGTAGGAACCGGGTTCGAAACAGGTGGATTTGTCCCCCCCAAAAAGGATATCTTTTCGCTAACTCAACTGTACTATTAATGAGGAGACAGACCGGACCAATGCATGTGCATATTACTGTGTGTGTATTTATATGTGTATCCTATTCGTCTATCTCTATATCTATATAAGTAACGCAACTGTGGTTAAATCTAGAGCCCCGCCCATTCCCTTCTATACTCTACTCTCCCATTCATTTACATTAAACTACACGAGAACCATAAACTCCTACAGCTAACAACTACGCTGCTGTGGCCATTTACCATCCAATCAGCAACATTTATCCCAAAAATGAAACAGCCACCCTTCCCTTCTCCCACTGATACACTGATCCCTCACTATGCCGCAAGCTCTTCACAGGGGTCATCCGCTGAGGACCTCCCTTCATAAGCGTTACACTGAACACCTCAGGAAGACTCAGCAGTGAATTCTGGCATCCCAGACTCACCCCCCTCCAAGCTCACGACATAGGAGATCACAGAATATTACCCACAACCTCCAGACCACTACTGTGTGCCTCAGCCCATTTACCAAAATTCTAACCCTGCAATGTATGTCTGTGTATGTATGTGTTTATGTATGTGTTTGTGTATGTATGTACAGCTCTACAGCCAGATCATCTACAGATCACCTTTTCAGCTCTTTCTTGCTTTCCACCTGAAGCAGCTGAGCAGGTGCTGTAGCCATCCTCTCTGCATGAAAAGAAATAAAAAAAACAAAGAACTAAGTAAGACATGGTGTAAAAAAACATTAACACAGACATTGCATATACATTCACAAACAATACAACACAACAGCAGAATTTTATAATTATATGCTGATCCTTTTGCTTTAATTAACACTGAAATCTAACCTTTCTGTTTGGAGCTGTCTCTCCTGGCCTGTGATGCTCCAACTCCAGGACCTCCACGTCGTTCTCCAGGTCGTCCTTGTCCTACAAGAGACAGAGACAGAGACATAGAAATAAAGGGGAACTGTTGTACACCTTTACTGTTGTAGACAATTTACTAATAATTTCACTGCATAATGCTTGTCAAATATTTATATAATTTTATACGTAATATATTGTAAAATGCTTATCAATATGGCTGTATAAAAGGTCCTGAATCACCCCATCATTTGATGAGTCTTCTGATTGGTCCTTGGCTGATAGTAGGTCATGCAACAATGTGCAGTGGAGAAAGGAACTAGGCAGACATGTTCCTCCATTCCACCTAAGAAGCCTTACAGTTCCTAAGTTGTTTGAGTGTGGACTTTGGTGATTTGCAGTTTGAGTCTGTGACCCAAAGTAAGCTGGACTTTTTCCTTTATCAGCTACTAGTTTAATTCCTGTTAGTTAGTTAGCTACTATTTTTACAGCTCATAGGATTAAAAGTTAAGTAGTATATTTGTATAGTTACCTGCATATATGTGTATGTTTAATGTTATTCCTTAATATTTGTGATACTGTGTTGCATACTGAATTATTTATGGTGTAGTTGAGCTGGTTAACAGTGTTGTATGTGGAAATTTCCCGAGTCAGTTAAATTGCAGAGTCATTGCCTTTACCTTTTTTGCCTATAGGGTGGTGCTAACTCCCTATTATTTAGTTTAGAGCAGGGGTCGGCAATTGGCGGGCGCGGTGGCGGGAGGGCGCTCTTAAAATGACAAGCAGACATTCAAGTGGGCTGATGTGGGTGAAATCTGTGGACTGACCATTGGGGGCGCTATCAATGATATACCTGTTTGTTAAATTAAAAAAAAACAAACGAATAAAAAAAAATAACAGAATAAAGAAGCTAGCAGTTATCTAACAGCCCGTGGCTCTATCAAAATATCTTTAATAATTTTTTCTGTTTTGGAAAATTAAGTTTCTAAATAAAGAGCATTTTTGAGACGGACAGTCCGATTTTTTTTTTCATTATAGTTCAACCTCACGGGCCAGATGTTTCTTGCTTGCGGGCCGCATCTGGCCCGCGGGCCGCCTATTGCCGACCTATGGTTTAGAGCATGCAGTGTATAGGAATGCTATGCAGTGAAATTATAGTGTTTTGTTCTACTTGTACAATTGTGTTGTAATTGCTCTTATTGTAATATATAATATATATTGTTATGTATTTTCTCTGTTATTGCAGACTCAAAGTAATACTACTGCTAATTGCCAAATCCATAAAGCCACCTAAACCATCCTATGCCTCTCTGTCTTCTATGTCCTGGCCGACATATGGGAGTGTTTGCTACTTATCCAAAAACGTACTAGCCCTCCTAGTGAGATCTCCCTTACAATTGCTGTGACTGCAGGAATTATGTCTAAAGTGTTTTGGACTAAATTATACCATGAATTAACATAATTATTATTAAACGAGATACAGTAAATGGGATATACAGGGAAGCTTCTATAGCTGACAGCAGGATTTAGTCCAAACTCTTACCTGTGCAGCTGGCACTGGCTCCAGTTCAGGCTTTGTGTCCTGAAGGTCCAGCCGGTGAGAGGGATCTGCCTCTTCTACCTGCACCAGGACTCGACGAGGAGACCTGAAACGACACGCAAAGGAGGTCCGAAAGTTGGTGACAGGGCGTTTCAGGGATCTGCATTGTGTATTAATGGTGGGTGACAGTGCAGTGTCTCCCTGGCTGTATGGCTCTGGATGAGAGGTGGTGGTGAGGTCTGGAGCTGGAGCTTCTTCGCACTGTCAATGACAAAAACAAAACAATAGGAGATTATTATTCCTTTCATACAACTTTCTCACAGCTTCTTATAACAGGTTTTTATTATGAATTGTAGATCTTTAATCATTTTAAGATAGTAGACAGGCAAAGATTATTTAGGATTAACTACAAACTCTTACCTGTGCAACTGGACCTGGGATATCAGGCTTGGTAGAATCCAGCCTGTTAGCGGGGGCTGCCTCCATAACTGGCACCAGGACACTCACAACATGCGACCTGGGACAGGAAAGCTGCTATGAAGTGGAAGATGAAGGTTTTAAAGACACATATTAACAGATATTCAACAGATTTAATGTGGTATTTGGTTTTGAAAGCAGCTGTATTACTGTGATGCTTCTCTGCATCTTAATTAATTGTTCATTGTTCTTTTCTCACCTTCTCAATGAGGGCCTTCAGCTTCCCCTCGAGGAACTCGCACTGAACCCTCCTGAGCTCCGTCCAGGGGTCTGGCTCCTCCTGAACACAACTCAGGATTATATACACTGCAATATAAACTAAACATGCTGCATTTTTAGACAAATCAACAATAACAGTTTGCTAGAGACTCACACAAACAGGCAGGAAAGTGGGGGGGTCGCATGCGCAGTGAGACTCCACCTACAATAAAAATAAATTACAACCATTTTTAAAAACAATAATCAACAAATGTTGACATATACAAGCATTTACAGTGTGTAAAACGTGACTGTGTTGTTTTTCGGCGTATTAATTCATTGTTTATTGTGCTTTACTGACCTTCTGAATGAGGGCCCTCAGCTTCCCCTCGAGGAACTCATGCTGGACCCTCCTGAGCTCCATCCAGGGGTCTGGACCCTCACCCTGCCACTGCAGACAGGCAGCCCTCAGCTCCTCAGTGCCCTTCAGAAACATGAAAAAAACACAACAATCGTTTTGAAAAAAGGAGACATAAAATGCTGATATTGTGAGCAGCTCAGAAAACATTTTAGAGCTTATTTGATGATATTTGTGAGCACATATACCACCCTTTATAGCACCCAAGCAAGGAACCCTTTCCAGACTGATACAGTTATTAAATAAAATGCTAATGTTATGCTAACTAGGTTAGGCTAGCTACTCATCACTTCCTCACACTCCGCCTGCAGAACTAACAGCTGCTGTAATTCATGCTGCTCCACCTCTAGTTTTACCTCCTCACTATGAATTTGGTTAAAAATTAGATAACCTTAGTTGTTTACTAACCTCCATGCGATGCTCTTCGCTACGCCAAAACTCCATGTCGGACCGCGGGGTGTCAGTATACCCTCACCGGCCTCCGACACCTGAAAAACAAAATATATAAGATTAATAACAGACAATACAGATAATATAACAATAATATAATAAGTAAAACACAATACAATTAATAAAACAGTAAATATGAAATAATAAAAGTTTGCTCTTGAAAAATCGCTGAATCTCCTCCGGGAAAAGCTGCAGCTGCTGCTGGTCTAGAGTTTACGAACTCTGTAAACAAAACAAGCGGCCAATCTTCGCTCCGCTGTCACTTCTGTAGCCATAGAAACGCGTATATTATATAATTATTTTTAAATGCCACGAGTGTCTGACTGTAAAATATTTATATTTATAGCACAGTTATTAATACAGTTTTCTCTATTATTGCGCAATTATATGTTGTGGTGAACCCTGGTGGCAAAGAACATTAAATTAACTTTTATAATAATAATAATAATAATAATGATAATAATAATATCAGTGTGGAATAATAATAATAATAATAGTAATAATAATTATAAGCAGTGTGGAAAACTATTATTATTATTACTATTATTATTATTGTTTAAAATAATAATTAAATAATTAAAATCTGTACTAGAATAAAAAAAAAATAACGGTGCTGACTTTCTAATATTTAAACGTGTCTGACTGTAAAAGATTAATATTTATAACATCGTTATTAGTACATTATCTTAATTATAGTGCAATTATATGTTGTGGTGAACCCTGAAGGCAAAAAACATTTAATTACGCAGAATTTTACTTGCATTACAAGTATATTAATAATAATAATAATAACAATAATAATGATTATTATTGGGCGGCACGGTGGCGCAGTGGGTAGCACTTCCGCCTCACAGCAAGACGGCCTGGGTTCGATTCCCGGCTGGGGCGACCCGGGTCTTTCTGTGCGGAGTTTGCACGTCTCCCCGTGTCTGCGTGGGTTTCCTCCGGGTTCTCTGGTTTCCTCCCACAGTCCAAAGACTAATTGACTAATAGACTAATTCAGGCTAATTGGAACTTGATTGAAATTGCCCCTTAGGTGTAAGTGTGTGAGTGAATGTGTCTGTGTGTCTGTGTGTCTGTGTGTCTGATGGATTGTCGGCCTGTCCAGGGTAATAGACTAATTCAGGCTAATTGGAACTTGATTGAAATTGCCCCTTAGGTGTAAGTCTGTGAGTGAATGTGTCTGTGTGTCTGTCTGTGTCTGTCTGCCCTGCGATGGATTGTCGGCCTGTCCAGGGTGTATCCTGCCTTCCGCCCGATGCCTGCTGGGATAGGCTCCAGTTATTAACAAAATAAATGTTGTAGATTTTAAGTAAAGTCAATAACGCTATAAGCACGTGTTACAGAATAGAAAAAACGCTGTCTATGAGTTCGCATAGTGAAATTAGTTGAATATTTTCCTTAAAAAATTGTCGAGGCTTAGGTGCTGTAGTCACACACATTGGCGTAGGAACCGGGAGGGATGGGTGGGACATGTCCCACCCAATATTAGAAACAGGTGGATTTGTCCCCCCAAAAAGGATATATTTTCGCTAACTCAACTGTACTATTAAAGAGGAGACAGACCGGACCAATCACGGAGCCGGTTTAGGAATTAAATCCCGCCACTCAGTAGAAACAGCCAATCAGCTTGCTGGTTTTGCGTCGCGCGGAGAAGAGGCAGTGTGCTGTTGGGGAAGCCCCTCCCCCTAGCCAGAATTTAGTTCAGTACTTTATGTTTGTAGTTTAGAGCAGTTTCTTAACCCTGATCACTGCCCCAAAATTGTGCTTTCCACTTGATCCAGCTGATCAGCTAATAAACCGTCATTTACTGAGTTTACCTGTTTAAATCCTTTAGCTCCCTATGGAGCCTAAATTAATCATGTATATCCAGCAGTGTATTAGACACATCATACCACCACTAATTTTATGAAGTGCCTTTAAAGCAGAGGAAGCTGTAGAATATGCAGAACAGTGTTAATATTCAGTAGAATATGTAAGAACTGGGTTGAGAAACACTGCTGTAAAGTGACTTCTGTTCACTTGTAGTTCAAAGTAAGACCACATGTCCTGACGTTTATAAAAATCTCTATGAAACGTAAAGTTACATTTTTTTACATAAAAGGACACCATCTTAAGAAGAGCTCTCAGTAGAAAAAATAAATAAAAGCACAGGAGAAAATGTAAATATACAACAGAATTGACATGCCAATACATAATAATAAGAATAAGAATAATGATAAACAATAATAAACAAATCTATTATTATGACTATTAGGTGATAACTAATCATATTTGTCATATGTATATAATTCAGACATTGCGTGCATAATTTTTTCTAACAACAGTAACTGTAATGTGGAGTAACATGTTTAGGTTGTAAAATCACCTTATAATAATAATTTACTTTTAATTAAAAGTAATTTCCACAAATGTTGTTCTAGGAAACAATAGGGTGGGCTTGGGTTCATATTGGCAAATTTATATATTTTAATCATTTTTATCGTGTTTTTACCAGGTTTCAGACCCACTGTGACCTCTATAGAGTTAATGACCCGAGCAGAAAGACGAGGGAGGAGGAGAGGGAGGGGGCGGGGTCTCAGCGCGCAGCTGCGGAAGACAGCGGAGTGAAAGTAAAGTCGAGGCTGATTCGGGCAGGAGTTCCTTGACTCAGTTCTGAGCTGAAGGTATGTAAACGCTGCTTTTCGTTACTGTAGAAATGTTAATATGAACATTATTAACCGTCACATTCATTCCTCTGTTCCTCTCTGCGTTAACGCTCCGTGTATCTCCACCATTACTTCCTCTTCTGCACACCCACACAACCTTACTATCGCAAGCCTCAGCTGCAGCATGGCAGTGGATACATTGAGAAATAGTCTGTATTATAGAGAGAGAGAAGGAGAAAGACCCGTATTTTAATACGTTTATGTTGGTAAAATTGAGCAAATCACATGTTCAGCGCCTGTCTGGGTTTCAGCCAGCAGCTTCCATGTTGTTCCTGCTTCGCTTTGGGTAATAATAACTACAGTCAATCCAGTTCTACTACAGGCCTTAATAACATGGACTCTAATTCACAATGGTGTATATATTTTTCCTTTTCGGCTAAGAGGAGTTTCTGACTCAATATAATCAATATAATAAGACCAAATAGAATTATTTGGTGCAATATTCTTTATATAAGTCAACCAACCAATGGAAAAATATCTGGATAATTTCGAATCTTACTTCATTACTAATAAAGCAGCATATATAAAATCTATGCAGGTAAAAAATATATATACTGTATATTATTTATACATAACATTTCAACAGCTTGCACATTCTGTAGAAACAACCCAGTGACAGTCATTCACTTGTTTTGGTATTGTCAAAATATTACAACATTTTGGCCAAACACCATCAGTGGCTTTATTATCTATAAGATGATGAAAAATATTGTTTATTGCGGGAACAAGTATTATTTAGTTATGACAGAGTAAAATGACATAAATAAATATACACATACATAATGGCTATGATTGGTATGCATACATGTGCATAAAAACATTTTAACTAATACATGTATTAAAAAATAAAAAAATCACAAAAAATTACTAAAACCTTTAAAGCATGTATGTAGTTTAAAATAAAATACATTAAAAGTCTTGTTCATACAAAAGATAGTTGCAAACACAACATGGTTCGTCTTTTTGACTTCCCTTGCCTTTTAAATCGGAGTTTGAGGCACAGGCACAGGGCATAGTGACCTAGCGTCCCATACGCACACTCCTTTCTGCCCTTGAGAAGAAGTTCCTCCAGCTTTAAATAACAAATAACCCAGAGATCTGTCATCTGACTGGGCTTTATGCCATCAGCTGTTTGGCAGGTAATTAGGGTGTGTGGATAGGCTACGATTGGAGCTGAGCCAGAAGAAGGCTTTGGGAGGACACCAGCTTGTCTGTGCAGGTTTGGGTTGGTTGGTTGGTTCAGGTGTAAACGTGTCTACTTGTGCATTCCTGTACACTTAACTGATAGGAATAACACTGACTTCGCTCTGACTTTGCTCTTTGGTGCCTTAACCTCTAAGGCAGTAAGTGACCTCCATAAAGGGCTATTTCTGAACTGTTCACAATGTGTAATGTTGTGTGTAGCTGGGCGTGTGTCTGTGCAGAGGGTGAGTTTGTGTGAAAGTGACTGAGTTTGAAGGGCAGAGCGGTCATAGAGCCGGTTGCCTGTTTCAGGTAGATCAGATAAAAACTCATAACAGATTAATTAAGCTAAGCTGTTTAAGTGCAAACAGTCTAGGAAAACTTCAGCTGTCACTGTATCATTCGATCCCATCTGATCCACCCTTGTGTGCAGTGTGATTAAAACAGGATTATAAATAATGCTATACTTGGTTGCTTACCTGTTTGATTTCCTAGCCACACACATATACAGTAAATATCCCCATATTTCCGTTTGAGTTCTCTTTGCAGAATGTCTTGTTTGACTTGTTTACACCGATGCATGACAGATATTTTTCATCAGACAAGGACGTGTAAAGCTGTGTTAGAAACAGTGGATTTGAACTCTATGTTGAATAGTCTAACAGCATAGAGAGGTCAAAAGACAAGTCTGAAGCAATATAAAAAAACGTGAAAGGATTCTGTTTTTCCATATACAGTAGGCCTTTGCTCTGAGCTGAGTCTGGAGATCATTAATTTGTTACTTGCTGGGTAATGTCCGGTCCCTTGCGGCTCAGATTATGTCACTTATTAATGCCCAAGCTCTTTTCTTATTGCCCAGGTCATTAGGCTATATTTTACTGTATTCAAATTATTAGGTTTGTTTGAGTTTATGTAAATAAGTGAAATCAAAAGTTCTCTTAACATACTAACTTTTTATTTTTGCCTCCCAGTTTCGTAAAATAGTACAGTGAATCAGTGAATATACAGTTCCTTTTTATGATAATAGAGGGTTACCACTGTGGGTATATATATATATATATATATATATATATATATATATATATATATATATATATATATCAATTTTAGTCAATTTTAGTTGCAACTCATTTACTGTTTATGTTTTTGCCCGCAAATTAATATGTGCTGAACAAACTACAAACACTGCACACTAAAAAACTAAACAATATATGAGTTCAGAGAGCATATGCCTAAGCTAATATGAGTAGCTGTAATCAGTTACTTGATAGTTTTAGGTTTGCCTCTCTTTACATTTATACACTGTTTGTGGGTATATGCCCATATTATCTACTATAAGTTGATGATGCTTTACAAAAATGTATACACCATTTACAAATGAGCACACAACCTTTCTTATATTTTACCTTTTAAGTAAAGGTAGAGATATTTTATTCATAATTATAACATGTATATTGGTTAGTTGGACAGCACAAAGAAATTATTACTTCTAATTGAAACCTCTTAGTCTGCTGAAGAGGCTAAAGCCTTTTCAGAGCAGGGTTTTTTTAGGGGAAATCATCCATATGATGACGATGAGGTTTCACATTTTGAAGTAAGTTTTTGTCGTGTAAGTTTCATTTCTAAAAAAAGAAAATTGTTGGAATAATAATCTGTAATAACATTTTGTGGTGTACATTTCATTGTGCAATGTTCACAATTCACAATAAATCTGTAGAATTTCCCCAAGACTGGTATGAGCACCTTCATTTTCACTTTTGTTTTCGATTGAGGAATCCCCTACCTACCACAGAAAAGACATTTATGCCACTGAAAGGATGTGATTGCACTACAACATTCCCAAAAGCTGCTCTTTGTCAGTTTATTATAGTGTTGTTAGAGGTAGGGGTGGCATTTCAAACTTTGAACAGTTTGTTGTATTGGGCATTAGCTATTATTTCAGATTTTCTTATCAGAAAAAGTTGTATCATTCTGACTCTACAAACTGTTTGCTACTGAAATAGGAAATATTTATGATAATTGTCTCATTTTTATTTTAATGTGACTGTCTCCTTCTCCTTTTTTCCAGTGCCGAATTGAATCTGTCAGTAAACTTCAAAACATTAAAACCTGTATTAACAATTTGGACGAGTTAAAGGTAATTAAGTTTTAATTTGGCCCAAATAAAGCATTTACCGGAATTGCTCAAGCATCAGATCAACCTTGTTCTCTCTCTCTGACACTCTCTTTTTTAGTGTGAAGATGACGTTTGCAAGCGACAAGCTGTATAAAGACTTCATACAGAAGATGTTGAGTCGTTTGGCTTCAACAATCAAAGTTAGAGAAATCATACCTCACCTGCACTGCCTCACACTTACTGATCGGGTAACTGTCTCTTTTTTTATACTATGTAGTTTTACAGGGCACTGAAAGTTTAGGCTGTGAATTTATCTTATCAATCATTTTGTTAATGTACACGTTTACTGATTCCTGATAGTGATATGAAGCACAACTGCACAATGTACTGTTTAATAATCATTATGCCGATGTTGTTGCAGGAGGAGATAGAAGCCAAAAGAGAGGTTGCGGGAAACTACAATGCTATGCAAGTGCTGATGGACTGTCTGCGCAGACGAGAAAACTGGCCTGAACAATTTATCAGAGCACTGAATGAAATTGATCAACAGAGTCTGGCTAATGAGATCAGCGACGCTTATGACAAAATAAGAGGAATCAAGCGTAAGGATTATTTCATAATCACACAAAATCTTATTCAGTTTTACATTCATGGAATTTAAAAATGGACATTTTTTCCACATGTTCCCTTCTTACAAATTGTGCTGTGCAGTTCGACGTTATGGACAAATATATGCTTATAATGGACAAGCACTTTCTTTTAAAATATGTGAAATTAACAAATAGGTCAAAACAGAACATTTTTTTTATTTAGTAACTTTCTTGTTTTCTTGTTTCTTGTTTTAGCATGCTAATAATAGTAGTTCTCAATTAAATAAATACAGAATAATACACTTTCAACCTTTTTTTAGCTATATTGTGCACGAACAGAAACTCAAAAGAGTGTATTTATTGTATGCTGAACAACGTCTTTACGTTTCATTTCGTTTGAAGTGGTGCTACTGTACTTTGTTTTTCCCAATTTACCAGATCCCAGAAAACTTTACTAAGATCAATGTTTTGTATCCTGAAAATGTTCTAAAGTAATTTAATATTTTTATCATTAACAAATAAATCAAGATTCAAAATTATGCACTATGAGACATGTAACATACAGGAACATATTTCGTCTCTGAAGCCTTATAAATATATATATGTATTCAATATATGTATTATATACAATATAAATGTATTCTCAAAGCTATTTATGATCCTGAACGCTAATTGGGTACCTTAAATGTAAAAGGTGCATAATTGTATATTGTCCTAACTATGTTTTGTGCTATGAAACAGAGTATAATTCTAACAATGGGGTAGAGTTATAATTGTATAATTATACAATTATTTCAAAGGTACTGCAGACACATTCTGTGAGCACACAATTAATTTCAAAATAGGGACACCTGATTTTTTTTTTTCTTACAATAAAATTTAACAGCGATGTTACAACTATAAGTCTACTATATTGTCCAGTCCTTTTATTTTTTTTTTCAGCTTTAAACTTTAAATTGATTTAATACAGAACTTGTTATTTGCTAATGAAATTTACCAAATGTGTTACAATAATTTTTACATTTGTGTGTTACAGAGAAAATCACATGTAGTGAACGGAATGTTGTTTCAGATTTTTTCTTTTATAATAATTTATACTAAATGTTTTCTCTTCTCTTTTCTTTCTCTTCAGCCCAGAGATCAACTCCTCCTGCTGCTGCTGCTGCTGCTGCAGCTTCAGGTCCTACTCCTGCTGCTTCTGTGGTCTCTCCACCTGCACCTGCACATGTCCCCGCTCCTGCTGCTGCTACTCCACCTCCAGCTCCATCTCCAGCACCAGCCCTAGTTACCACTGCAACAATTCACAATGTCCCACGCTCCACCCCTCCGCTGCTGACCCCTTCTCCAGAGGAACCCCCAGCTCCACCAGCTGCTTCTGCCCCTGCCCAATCTCCCCCAGAGTCCCTTCCCAGAGTCGATGCCCCAGGCCCTGCTGAAGCCTCTGTCTCAGTGTCAGCACCTGAAGCTCCAGCTCCCTCTCCTCCTAAACCAGCCCAGCCTGTTAAACCTTCACCACCAATATCAGCTCCCCCTGCACTGCCCCCTTCTGTAGTCTCTGCTCCTCAGGTGACCACTTCTCTTCAGCAAAATCAAGTCTCTTTCCGCCCTGAAGCAACAACCTGTTTAGACTCCTCAAGTGACCTCACTCTTAGTGCAATTTCCGAACCATCTTCAGCTGCTGCTACTTCTCTTCCTACTAGTATAATAGCCACTTCCCCATTCCAGCTTGACACTCCTGACACTTCTTCCCAGCCTCCTTCTTCGCCCGAAGAGAGCAAAACTCCCCTGGGAGTCACAGAAACCTCCGCCTCTGTGAAGCACCCCATTCAGGACACCAGCCCTCCACAGAAAGTGGCTGTCTTAACCCAGGATGTCAGCTCAACTGTCAGTCAGGTAATATATCTACCTCTTAAATTTGAGGCTTATTATTAAGCAATTATAAGGCAACAGCTTTCCAAATATGTTGTAAGTTATGAGAGTGAAGAACTGAAAGTTGCTGATTAACCTTTTTTCAAAACAGTCATTCTACCTAACATAACATGAAAGTAGCACTAAATGCCAATGCCAGAGCCATTACTATCAAATATTTTTATTACGCCCTACCCCTGAAATAGTTCAGAAATCAATCAATATTTGGTGGAATAACTCTGGTATTTATTCAAAGTTTTCATGCATCTTGGCATGTTCTCCGCAACCAGTCTCACACACTGCTTTTGGATAACCTTATGCCACTCCTGCTGCAAAAATTCAAGCAGTTCAGTTTGGTTGGATGATTGTGATCACCCATCTTCCTCTTGATTATATTCCAGAGGTTTTCAATTTGGTAAAATCAAAGATACTCATCTTTATTAAGTGGTCTCTTATTTTTTCTAGAGCTGTATATAGCTAGGTGCCATACTTAAAGGAGAAAAATCATCAATCAATCCAAAAAAGCTAGTGTGATCTCAGGTTTTCTTTCTAAACAACCAGAAGCACAACTGATTCTATTTGTTTAAACAGGCGGTCAGTATTCTACACTCTAAAAAACAGAGTTACGATAAAAGTACTTTTTTGTACTCAAAGGTACACTCTTCATAATTGTACCCTCAAAGGTACAATATTGGTCTTTACAGGGTCAGATGTGTTCCCTCTGAAGTACAAAGTCATTCCTAACAGCAATAAGTACAAATGTGTACCATTTAACCAGTCAAAAGGTACATTCTGCATTCTGTATCACTGTACAAATAAACTATATATATTTTAATTGCACATTTTTCATTTGAAAACCAGACAATTGTAGATCATCAAGTTCTGGACACATATTCAGTTGATAATGATGTTTATAATCTTTAATGGCACAAAAAACATGGGTACGAAAAAGGACTTTTACTGAAAGGTACTTTGTTGTACCTCAATGTAAGGTACAGCCACAGCGACAAGCTTTGTACTCTTTTAGGTACAAATCTGTACTTATTTTTCTTAGTGTGTAACAACTACTGACATAAGCTTCTGTTAGACTGGAATGAAAACCTGCAGCTACAACAGCCCTGTGTGGAAGCTATTTGACAATCCTGGCTTTAAATTGTATGTGAATTGATTGTTAGGATGTAAGACTTTGTATTTGTTGTACTCTATTTTATTAACTAATCCTTAATTTTATCTGCAGCGCATGGAAACGTCACGCTCCACAGTGCCACCAAACTCCCAAGCTTCTGCATCTTCCCCAGGAATGGCACAGGTCTTACGCTCAGCATCTCCCCCAGCTGTGGAAAGTGTGGAGTATTTCAGCAAGCCTGGCATTCTGATGGGAGCAGAGCCTTCCTTAGCCAGTTCCGATGATCTTCAGATAAGCCGTCCCCCCACAGAGAGTGCAGGATCTTCACCACTGCAACCAGCCAGACCTGCACCAGTGTCCAGCCATCTTCAGCACAGACAACAATTACAGGAGCCTTGCTCAGTCACTTCCGACCAATTAATGTTGAGTAATTCCACCACAAGCACTGCTGGCTCTTCAGTGTCACAACCTCCTACAGTATCTCCTGAAAACCTGGTTCCAAACTCTACTCCTGAAGAAAATAGCTTTTCAGAACAAGCTGTGTCGTCCTCTGAAAATCAGCCTGTGGAGGACACCTATGAGTCTTTCTGTCAGAGTTTGCAAGGGGAGCCTGTCACAATGGTGCACGTCGGCCAGATAAACGAGGAGCCATCAATCCTCAATGGTCAACCTCCAATTATGATGGGTAATGCAGCTCACGCAAATGAAATCCAGTCAACCCTGAACCACAATAGGCCAACTGAGAGTCCTCCTCAGTCTGTCATCACCCAGACCACACAGAGAAATAAAGTCTACACCAATGAACAGGCAGGTGCCTGCCCAAAGCCATCCACTCCTGCATGTCAGGTGTCAGAATTAAATGCTTCAGGTCAGCCAGAGCAGAGTGAAGAGGCCCAAAGAGCAGTGCTCCTGTCTGACCCACGCTTTATTGCAGCCACTGCAGCTGTTGGTGTGGCTGCTGCTGCCTTCATGGCCTGGAAGCTCAAGCACTAACACTGCAGTGTGAACTCTAGAGTAAAACGACCCATTAACTCTTTATTGCCACCACTGCTGCCTTGGAACAGCATCTAAGTATCTCAACACAAAACCCTGCACTTAAACTGTAGTGCTTAAACTGTAAGTCTATAGAAGCCTAGCTTTATTTATTACCACATTTTATTATAGAATAAGTAACAGCCAATGTTTTATGATAACGGATTTTCTGAAATCAGCATCGTACCTGTTGAGAAGATGTATAGAGATAATAATCAGCTAATCAAGCCAACCAACCTGGACTATCGCTCTGGAGTCAGGTTTGCTAGACACATGTGCAGTCAGTAAAATTAATATTCTTGTCTTCTACACATTTAGGCATTGGGTCAATATCAATATAATGTGCCTCTATGTCCAAAACATACAGCTCACTTCAGTTTCTGAATCAGTTTCTCTGATTTTACTATTTATAGGTATGTTTAAATAAAATGAGCATTGTTGCTTTATTGTATAAATTACGAACAACATTCCTAAAAAATTCTAAATGAAAATAGTGTGATTTAAAGCATTTATTTGCAGAAAATGAGAAATGGCTGAAATAACAAAAAAGATGCAGAGCTTTTAGACCTCAAATAATGCAAAGAAAACAAGTTCATATTTACAGAGATTTAATCAATATTTGGTAAAATAACCCTGTTTTTTAATCACAGTTTTATGCATCTTGGCATGTTCTCTTCCACCAGTCTTACACACTGCTTTTGGATAACTTTATGCCACTTCCGCTATAAAAATCCAAGCAGTTCAGCTTGGTTTGAGGGCTTGTGATCGTCCATCCTCCTCTTGATTATATTCCAGAGGTTTTAAATTTGGTCTCTTATTTTTTTCTAGAGCTGTATTTGTTTGAAATTCATACAAACTCGGTGTAAGAGTACATTGATGAATGTAACTTGAAGCCATTATTACAACTGTAGAGGAATGTTAACCTTCATTTCTAAGTACAATTTTTACATTTTAAGTGGCAAAATATTTTTTTAAACAAAAGTATATTTTCTTAAAGATTTTAATATTTTAAAAGTAATTTAGCCATTTCATTTTCAACTGTCATGATAAAATATCAAGGCAATAAAGTAATTTTAGGTCATCCGTGTTTTTGTCAGCAATTTTTGCTAAATTTCTATACCCGGCATGTATGACAGGAAATACCTAAATTGAAAATTAAAAGCTGTAAAATAAGATTTATGTATAGACTTTCTTTCTAGTTCTCTGAAATATTATAAGTATGATAAATAATCAAAATAATTAAAAATCCTAAGTTATTATTTTTTTGTTTTGCGGGCCAAAAGGCACAATATTCTGATAATAACCCCATTGCTGTGTCCATTGCAAGCTTCCTGTCTGCTGTTTTGCAAAATTTGTACAGTTTCTGCAGTTGCACTGAATTGAACTTTAGTCTTAACTGTTTTACCAAGCGTCACTGTTTAGCTTTGTAGAAATGTTTTCTTGTGATCCATGTCTGGAGGCAAGGACTGTGCACCTATTCTATGAGCTCAACAAAACCTGCATGTGGAGCCATTTAGCATCCTAATAGAGGGAACCTTCAGATGCCAGGAAAAACCTGTAGATGTTGTTAGTGTACGTCATCCTAAGGTGGGGAATACTGCTTTGAACCAAAGCATGAAGGCAGGGTATATCCGAAGGGTAGGGCCAGTAGCCGATGCAGCTTGAGTTAATTAAATACATTGTAATATGTACATCTGTAACACACATGTTATTTTTGCAATATAAGGCTGGGCAATCTTAGGATATTTATAGCTATCATGGAAAAAAAACATGCTTTTCTGAGCATAATCTGAATAGTAGAACACTGGCAGAACACTGTGTTCTTTGTTCATTTTTGTAATTAATATTTCTAGTATGATTTCAGTCATAATTCCCATACAATACTCATCACACACAGTATATTCAAGTTAAATTGACTAAATATGTGTTTTAAAATGTGTAGCGTGCCTTTGTTTGCCAACCTTGCAGAAGCATAGTTTAAATTCTGTACTGCAGAACCAGCTGTAAACTGACTTTCTTATAAGGTGCACTTTTGTAACAAAATGTTCTTATTGTGTTGTTTGTATTTTTTTGCCCAAAGTCTTTAGAAGAACTTTAATTCCAAAGAGAAGTAAGGTTATTGTGGTCTTAACACCACAGAGCTTGCTTAGCAAGATCAGAAAACGTTGCGCAGTGCATTTTATGTGTAAAGAACAAAAGCCAAGTATTAGATGAACTATGTGGGGCTTATAAGCCTTTTAATGAGAGATTTATTTATCAAGTGCTGAGAGTTCATGTATCATTTAACTGAATGTGTGTTAAAAGTCTTATTTTATATATGCTTGGTTCAGATGTGTATTATATCGTTACGTTTTAGGCCCAATCTTCTGATTTCTGTAGCTTATGTAAATATATAAACATCAGCACTTTAATTGGGAACTTCTGTTTGTTCTATTAGAGTCATGCCTGAGTTTTAATGCTTCAGTGTAGGCCGGAATATGTATTGCCTTCTTCCCATTGAAACTCTTGTAAACAATGGAAAATGGATTAAATAAAGTCTGTTAATTAAAATGATGTTTTGGAAGGTGCTTTGTAAAATTAGCAGATAAATAAAATATAGAAATTCAATGAGATCTAGTAATTATATGTACAATAAAGAACTATGACTATTGTAGATTATTCCTTTGAGATCAATCTGTTATTAATTATTAATTAAACAGAGATGTTTGGTCAGCATTTTCTGGTGGCATGAAAATCAAAACCCCATTTAAATAAAACTTTTGAGACTGGCAATGATTCTGATATATATTCTTCAATAACAGAACTGACAGCAGCTTTCTGCTATGTTTTCTCTGTTGAGATTTAGATTTTTCTTTGCCTTAAGCTGGACAAGAGAAATAGGGAGGGATGAAAGTGAAAGCATGTGAGATTTGAAATTTTAGGGACTTGCAGGTCTCTAATAGAAAATATGTATTAGTAAGACCTTAACAAAAGATACTGTAAAAATATGTAACAGTAATATTACATATTTTGTGGTCACATACTGCATATTCTAAGAACCTCTGAGGTCCAGTTTCTACACAAACAAAACCTTTATTGTTAAATTGATAATTATGTTATAGGAGAAACAAAATTAAAATATATATATATATATTTATATTCAGTATACTGTAAGTTAAAGAGATGTGATGTATGAAAGTAAATGTTTAAATGTTGTCAAAGTAAGTTAGCACATTTTTATAAGTATCTATTACTTTTAATTAAATGCACAGGAGCTTGTATTTCTATGATGTTACCTACTTCAGGAGTAGGTAAGGTTCCTCCTAACGTTTAATGGAAGCCATTGGAACAAGAGATTTTTGTGTCTGATTTAATGTGACACAGTGGTAAATCTCATATCTAACTCGATCTTCAGATTAACAAAAATCAAATTCAAATATTTTTTTATTTAGAACCATTTAAGCCAGGAGATAGAATTGAATTGATTATGTACAATGTATGCATATTTTTTAATCTGAAAAAGTATGGATCTGAAGTTATTTAGAATTTTTTAACAATACATTTATTTACCTCATAAGTTCAAAATACAAAAAAAAATGGTCAAATTAAATGTGTATATTTACTCAAAAGAGCCCAAAAGTTGACCTATGTGTCACAGACCCTATGGAAAGTGCCTAAGTGACATATACAGAACCTCCTGAGAGCATCACAGAACAGTGTGTGAATGTGTGATTATGTGATCTTATTTACAGAATGTAGATGTGCCGAGTTTAATAATTAAAATTGCTTTAATGAAATGCTATATATTCCATATAACTATTTCTGACACGATTTCTAGATCGAAATGTTAAATAACAATTAATGAAATTGTTGTGTAATTAATAGGACTTAAATTATGAGTTAATGAGTTGATTTAATGTTAGATTTTGTATCAAAATTCAGAATTGGGATTGGGCTCTTATGTGTTAAGCCGTTAAATATATCAAGTTTATTATAAAAGTCAAGTAAATTTAAATAAAATATACTTAATGCGGATTAAAATACGTAAGTCATCTTCTCCATATGGTGTCCCCATTAGCGCTGCTGATCAGCGCTGGGTGGAGACTGAGGAGCTGATTGGTCAGGAGGGATGATGGACACTTGCTCTGGCCAATCGCGTGAGAGATGCTTGTGTTGTAAACACAGCGCTGTAAATATAGCCAGTGACGCTCTTCTCCCCCGATGATTAGGAGCCGCTCTCAGATAAAATGCGCGCAGTTTCCACAGCCTGTGTTATTGTGCTTGTGTTTATAGAGGCCTCCGGGTAGCCCTGCGCCCGTCTGTTATGGAGCTGAACGGCTACCACTGCGCGGGAGAGGGCTGTGCGGAGGCGGAGGATGAGGACACGGCGGGGCCGGAGCTGCTCCTCCCGGCGGGGGGCGAACCGCCATGTAGCTCCGCTGCCGCGGGGAGCGGGGAAAAGGCTATGGCCGACGGACCCGCCCACAGAGAGCGGAGGATATCTAACTCGACCCCGGCGAGACAGAGGCTCGACTCGCTGAAGAAAAGCAGGCCGCGTAGGTGTCCCAGTTTATGGCGTTAAACGTTATTAGTTAACCTAGCTAGTAAGGTTAGCTAATTAACTAACCAGATAGCAAGCGTGAGCGCTAACGGGCTTCTCCATCCATCTCTCACAGTGAAGCTACAGCGGCATAAACCTGCTGGATAAGTAAAGCGGGACTGGGTAAAAAGCAGAATCCGGTAAAATTAAACAACGGGTAAATTAGCAGGTTAATTAATAAATATTTAGAGCTTCCCATTATCTCAGTGTTTTTATTATTTATTAACAAAATCAATAAATTAAGTTATGTGTAATATTGTGTGAGTAACTAACGCGATCAAGACTGGTACACAAGGCTATTGCCTTTTGGTGTTCTGTCAAGTTATGCTATCCCTCGATATGTGCTTCTTAACGGCAGTGCGCATGCGCCGACCCACAGTTCTAAATTTTTTCATGTTTTTAATAAAGATTCATCTTTTCCTTGGGTAAATTACACCATCTGCTTGAATGTTACCAACGGTAAATTGCATTAAAAAATAACAACAATAAACTATAAAACAAATACGATTTTAATCACCTTTACGACCATAGTTTACACCTAATACAATTATTTATTTTATTCTAATATCCTATTTAGAGTTCTGCCGGTAGCATTTTCTAATATGTTTTTTTGTGTATTTTTACCTTTAAATACATTGAAATGTTCTCTAGGGTAGCACGTTTTGACAAGGTAACACAACTTGTCATAACACCGTATTCCGCATTTGACCGAGTCTCAACTATAGCTAAGCCAGCTAATTGAACAGCACCCACAGCTCAAATATTATAAAATATAGCACTTTTTAAATGTCTAGATGCACCCTCTTTATATTAGAGTTTCTATTAAATAAAATTATTGATCTTGTCGGTTTGTCTGTCTGATTAAGAGGGAAAAAAGATAAATAACGTTATATAAACAGTAAACTGTAAAGCAATTACATTTTTCTAGGTTACCTGTCTGAATGTCCTAGCTAGTTTACCTGGGTAAACCAGATGTTTATTAGCTAGCTAGAGTTAGCACTTTATTGCTAATAATTAGATAACAAGCTAATCTACTGTGTCTACACCTGTCAGTATCACGCTGTCAGTCGTTTTAATAGTCTTGTATTAAGTAAATCTAGTTAATTAAACCAACCATTTGAAAGCCAACATTTGCAATAAACTAACACTAACATTTAAACCTATTGGATGTGTATAGAGGGGGCTACGCCCACCCTGTATATTCAGTAAGCTAGGTTAACTAGCTATTCACTAACATGATAAATACACAACAAAATATACAAAATTGTTGCTACTTACAGAATTATAATAAGAAACCAATTGTTAAACATTATAAAACGCTATCCACTGTATAGTGCCAGTGATAACCTTTTAATTAATATAAATATGTGTGCAGTCTTTTGTTTAAAAAGTCATTTTAGCTATGAAAACACATCAATGTGAATGAGTCATGGTTTATTATGTGTTCTGGCCTAATTAAGAGACGTTTTTAGATCTTTGATATTTATTGGAATTTTATAAAGTTTTAAATACTTCAAAATGCATGAATCGTATGTATTTGCAGATAATTGCTTAGGAAAATGATAAATGTGTCATATTTGATTATGATGATATGATTAATTTTGTTGCTCTTTAAAATAACAGAATTTAGAATAATGCTAAAATGCATAAAAATACAGTACCAGTCAAAAGTTTGGACACACTTTCCCATTCAGTGTTATTTATTTATTTATTTATTTAATTAATTTATTTTCTACATTGTACGTCAATATTAAGGACATTAAGGTACATGTGTGGAATTTGTACAAAAAAGTGTTTGGTTTTTACATCCCCTGACCTAAACCCAACTGAGATGGGTGATTTGTGATGAGCTGGAGCAACTATTGTTTAGCACCTCCAGAAACTCCTTCAAGATGCTGAGAAAACTATTTTATGTGACTCAACTTCATGAAGACAGTAAGATTAAATACTCTCCATTGGAAGAGATATGTTTATAGCCCTATTTGCAAAACCTTATATAATTTTAATACAAGTCTAGGCTTAGTCGCTGCCTGGGAGACTGCCCCTTTAATGTTTTAAATCATGTCAATGCATGTGGATTTAGTTGAGAGTTCCTATATGTGCACATCTGTGTAATTTTCCTAGTAAAAACAATATGCTATACATACACTGTTATGTAATTATTGTGTTATTGGCCCTGCAGCTTTCCCGTGGTTTGGCATGGATATAGGTGGCACCCTGGTGAAACTGGTCTACTTTGAGCCTAAAGATATCACAGCAGAAGAAGAACAAGAGGAGGTGGAGAGTCTGAAAAGCATCCGCCATTACCTCACCTCACACACAGCCTATGGCAAAACAGGCATAAGAGATGTGCACCTGGAGCTGCCGGATCTCATCCTTTGGGGCCGCAAGGGTAGCCTACACTTCATCCGCTTCCCTACTCAGGAGCTCCCAGCCTTCTTGCAGATGGGCCGAGACAAACACTTCTCCAGCCTGCACACAACACTCTGTGCCACTGGCGGTGGGGCCTACAAGTTTGAGGCAGACTTCCGCACAGTGCGTATATTACACATGTGCACACTCATATTGTCCTGTAAATGCCTGCACACCTGCAGCCTAGATTGTAGCCATGAGCTTTATGTGCCTTTGCAGCTTCCTTTAATAAACTGGAACCTGCCCCGCCTCTTCTTTCTAAGATGGCAGATCTGCAGTTGCTGAAGCTGGACGAGTTGGACTGTCTGATTAAGGGTGTCCTGTACATCGATTCAGTGGTCGCGAGGGGGCCCCCTGAGTGTTACTACTACGAGAACCCTACACACCCAGAGAACTGCCAGCAGAAAGCCTACAATCTGGAGAATCCTTACCCTCTTCTGCTGGTTAACATCGGCTCAGGGGTCAGCATTTTGGCCGTCTACTCCAAAGACAACTACAAACGTGTCACTGGAACCAGGTCAGTCTGAGCCTAAAGAAAAAATACGAATGATTTATTTTAATACATAATTCGAACCATAATATTACATAAAGCACAACAATAATCATCAGGTGTGTTCAGTGGAAGGGACTGCAAAATAATGTAACTGTGGCGTTAGTACATTAAGCAGAAACTGTGGAGGCAGCATGGTACTAAACTGATTTGTCTGTCTTTTTTGCAGCTTGGGTGGCGGAACTTTCCTCGGTCTGTGCTGTTTGCTGACTGGCTGCTCCACTTTTGAGGAGGCGCTGGAAATGGCCTCAAGAGGAGAAAGCACTCGTGTGGATAAACTGGTCAGAGATATATATGGGGGCGACTATGAGAGATTTGGCCTGCCAGGATGGGCCGTTGCCTCAAGGTACGCAGATGCAATGATTGGAACAGGCTTTTGTTTTTCCTGCACTGACTTTTCATTTAAACATTTAAGTTATATTCGAGAGCTGTATTAATATTGTAATCTCAAATTAAAATGCACTATTTTGTACAATTGTAGCATCTTAAAAAGCATCTGTGAACTTTAAGGTAAATGGTAGGGTTACAATTTGTTACCATTTAAATCCATAGACCTAATCTGCACAGTGTCTCAGAGGTGTAAAGGTGTGGGGAATGAGTTTGTGGCATGCTTTTGGTTTCTTAATACAAATCAATTATCTCTTAAATGCCACAACCCGTGGAAGTATTGTTGCTGATAATATTTATCCCTTTAAGGTCAGTATTTGCCATCTTCTAATGGTTACTTATAGCATGAGAATGAACGTCATAAAGCAAAATTCACCTCAAACTGGTTTCATAATCGTCACAATGAGTTCATTGTTCTTCATGGTCCTTCCCAGTTATCAGATCTGAATCCAATAACATCTGTGGAATGTTGTAGAATGGGAGAGACACGTGAATGTGTTTTTAAAAAAATCTAAAGAATGTTTCCAGCACTTTGTGAACTCTATTCCATGAAAAATTTAGCCTGTTCAGTATTGGTGAAGTACTAATCTGAAAGTGTATAACCGTTGCATTAACTAGGGACTTGAAGAACCTAGAGAAGAACTAGGTTGACTAAGTCACCACTTACCCTTGCGCACCCTATTCATTTCAGGGGAGGAGATGCTGCATGCCACAGTGCACAGCACGTCGCTTAGCATTAAGACACCTTGCTGTATGACAACAAAGTTTAAAAGAGATTACCTTTATGCAAATAACTATCGCTGCTGCACTCCATCTGGCCAATCAGGGTAGAAGAGGCTAGATAGATACTTCCATACATTTAATATGTGATGAAATCTTACTGTAAACTACTTAAGTACTTACCATTGTTTGTGTGTGTGTGTGTTTCAGTTTTGGGAATATGATGTGCAAGGAGAAGAGAGATTCTGTCTCAAAAGAGGACCTGGCGAGAGCTACACTTGTCACTATAACAAACAACATTGGTTCAATCACACGCATGTGTGCCCTTAATGAGGTATGAAATACTTTGAGTGATAAGTAATTAGGTTTTTGCCCTTTTTCTTTTTCACTTTGACTTGTCTTTACCCTTGTCTCTCAGCCTCTTTACGGTGCTGCCTTGTGGAATCTGGATCAAGCAGCATTGTACAGGGCTATGAGTGACCAGGGTCTGAGCAACACATTCTGTGTATAAACCTAAAATTTGCATTTCGTATTCTTATATTAAGTAATTAAAAATTACCATACTTTACGGACTTTAAGGCGCACCGTATAATAAGGTGCAATGAACGTCTAGTTTTTGTTCTATTTTCATACATAAGGAGCACCAGATTACAAGGCACTTTAGGTGATACTAGTAAAAATATTAGGGTGAGCAACCAAAGGTAAGCGCTAGCCAGCTGCAGTTGACGCTAGTAAATGCCGCCTGATAGTGGAACACCGAGGTATGGAAGCCCATTTCCGCCACCTGAAGAAAAAAAAACGTCCTCAACTAAGTCATAATTATGAGATAGGAAAGTCATAATTATGGGATAGTAAGTCATAATTATGAGATAGTAAGTCATAATTATGAGATAGTAAGTCATAATTATGAGATAGTAAGTCATATTTATGAGATACTAAGTCATAATTATGAGATACTAAGTCATAATTATGAGATAGAAAGTCATAATTATGAGATGACTTTATCTCATAAATATGACTCACTATCTCATAATTATGACTTTTTTATCTCATAATTATGACTTACTATCTCATAATTATGACTTACTATCTCATAATTATGACTTACTATCTCATAATTATGACTTACTATCCCATAATTATGACTTTTCTATCTCATAATTATGACTTAGTTGAGGACGTTTTTTTTTCTTCAGGTGGCGGAAATGGGCTTCCATACCGAGGGAACAAAAAGAAAAAGAAAAAGTGCACTGAATGGGCTTTCAGGACCTTGGCTGGAGGCAGCTTCTTTAGAGCACTCCTGGAAGACTGGATTTTTGTACAGTGTAGTGATTTTCCTTCTTAAACACCTCTGATTTAACTTAAAGCAGTAAATTACCAAGTGTTACTTGTCTTGTAGTTGCAGAGAAATCTGCAAACTGGACTTTACCCCTCAATGTATTATTGACAGACTTTTATTTTATTTTTTTCCTATTTAGAACATTGAAAGAGTTGTGTTTGTTGGGAACTTCTTGCGGGTGAACACGTTATCCATGAAATTGCTGGCTTATGCCTTGGACTACTGGAGTAAAGGACAACTTAAAGCTCTGTTCCTCCGACATGAGGTATGTTTGTGTGTGTGTGTCTGTGTTTGATTTGTTTGATTGATTAAAAATAGCATCAATCAATAAAGAAATAATGACATTATCATTTTATGTGACTTTTCTCTGTGTTTCAGGGGTATTTTGGTGCTGTTGGAGCGCTGCTGGAGTTGTTAAATTCATCCTGATCAACAGTGATCATTGCTTATGCCTCAGGTCTTTGTTTCCTCACAAAAAATTGCAATAATTATGGAGGTTTACCACAGATGCCTTCATTGTCTTAACATAAGGACATGTAATCTTTATTAATAATGGAATAGAATATTTTTTATGTTTGCCAGATAATGGCTTTTGTTGCTTAGTGATGCTTCAGATTTAACTCAGGTACACAATTTCTTTTCTAGATGTTTTGCCTACAGCTGTTTGTTGTGAGAGGTTCTTAGCTTTAGTCAAAAAGTTTCAATAAATAGCCTTTACTATGTACTAATATTGTCCATCAATACCATCTGTCCTTCTATTGATTTAATTTGGCATTCTGCTGAAGACAACAGCCAGTTAGGCACTGTAGTTTTCAGCTAGTGGTCTGTGTGTTAGTGTTTATACAGTTCTAATACACTGATCTTTTATATAATCATCCTATTCTTATACATCTGCACAAAAGCACTGAACTTTTTGGGACATTACTCAGATTATTATAAAGGTTGTAATGGACATTGCCTGGATTTTATCCTGCTTTCTAGTACAAAGTGCAGGTAATGTCCGAGTGAGCCCATGTATGAATAGAGCAAATAATTTTTAAAAAATTCAGGGTGTCATGCCATGCCTTCTGCACATGCTACAGAAATGCCACATCGTTCCTAAAACACAGAAAACTTACTGTAGAAAGAACACATCTGTCAGAAAAAATCAATATATGCTGCATGTGTTTAAAAGGGCAGCTTTTATATGTGTTTTATATGTGAAAAAGTCTTGAATGAGAACACTGAGACCAACTAAGGCCAGTAAATAGTTTCATGTGTTTAGAATATATATTTATATGGACCTTTTTTTCTCTCAAAGTTTACTTTAAAATATAAATAAGTTTGAACTTTACATGGTATATTTGTTAAAATGTTTCAAATATGACTGAATTCAGGCAGTTTAGTATTGTAACTCAGTCTGATACTCGTCATTCATGCACCTTTATTAATATTAAAAATAATATAGCTTATTTTCAGTTTACAGCAAATTAGAATGCCTACGTTAGATTTGTGGCTACACAAAGACTTTCTTAAAACTATCTACATTTTCTTTTTTGTTTGAACACTATTGCCATAGTCTGTTAATGTAAGCTGATGTGAAGTAGCTGCCCCTGGTTTCTTAGGCGGAGCCTATTTTCAGGCTTTTCTTATTGTCTTGGTAGCAAAACCTTTATACACATTATTTGTGTGAAGCACAAGGAAGAATCCTTTGAACTTCTGTTTGTTGATCTGCTTATAATTTAATTCACATAACCTTTTAGCTTTAAAAAAGTGGTGATGGTTACCTCTAGCTTTAAAAAGAACTATTATGGGATTCCTGTCAGCTTTCTTAAGAGCTATATTTGAACTTCTAGCTTTACCTTTAATATGAGCTCTAGATTAATTCTTAACTTTTTTTTTTTCAATCCTGCCCTTTGTCCGCTTTGTCAATAACCAAGATGACGGAGGGTACAGGGATTGTGGTCCAGTCTTACCTCACAGTGCTGACCAGGATACTGTTGTCAGTAATTTTGTGAAAGGTTACTTTTTGTTTTAAATGGAAAGTGCCTATATATGAAAACTTATTACAGAATAATTTGGGATGAAATGAATGTCAGTCTAGTTGGTTGTACAGACCAGAAACCCACACTTGTACTTTTTGTTTTGTGTTCTGAATATTTTCTATTGTAATAAAACCTTTTTTCAAATCTATTTTCTAGACTCCTTTTACTTGCCCAAGTCCAAGGGCATGCATGTGTCTAATTGAAATAATGATAACTCTGTCCTTTTAAAAACTGTTCCAGATTTTCCCACTGTAATTATGACTAGTATAAAAAACAAGGGCTTGTTATAGAAATCCCTACTGAAAAATCCAGGTCAAGATCGGCTTGTACTGGTAGCTGGTTTTGGGTAGTATAAGCTGGCCTTTGATGGTCAAGGTGGCTGAAACTGAAAAGCTGAAACAAAACCATACCATACACTTGAAAGCTAGCTGGTTAACCAGCTTTTGACCAGTAAAGTGTATGTTTCATTTAGTTTGGCCATGCTGGTCTACCAGCTTGTTCTTGCTGATCATTCAAGTCAACCACTTTGGTCATGCTGGTGGACCAGCTTAGTGAAGCTAAATCATACTGGTTGTCTACATTGACCATGCTGGTGAACCGGCTTAGTGCAGCTAAATCATACTGGTTTTCTAGCTGAACTATGCTGGTAGACCAGCTTAGTGAAGCTTAATCATACTGTTTGTCCAGCTTGGCCATACTGGTGGCCCAGCTTAGTCAAGCTTGGTCATACAGGCTGTCTGATCTGTCTGGCTAGTTAAAACTGAGGACAATTACTGGTAAGGCTTTAGACTAAAACTGACTATCCTAATATTCTATACTGTTACATTTTAGAGGCTTCATGTTTAAGGAGCTGCTGAAGAACGTGAGTTCCGTCACGCAAGTGGAAAAATGGAAAAACCTTCCCCTGACCGGTGAAAGAGCCAGTGTGTGTGCTGGAGGAGGAAAATTCGGCCACCAGTGAGCTCCTCCTCCCCGCCCCTCTCTGCCCAGTTTCTCCCGTAAACTCGCACTAATTACTGCCCGTTATAAAGCGGCCTGACTGACTGTCCGTAACGCTTCTCCTGACTGAGAGGAGCTGAGTCTCTGCTGCCGGAGTTCCAGTCTTTTCATGACTTCTTATTTCCGTGTTCGTTAAATACGGCAAGCCCCTTAACTGAGGATTTTTTTCCAAACTGAGGAAAAAAAGCTCGAGCTGCTGGAAACGGTTAAGGTAGGACTTCATATCTGTCTATCTATATATCTCTGTGTACATTCCCTGCACCCTGATTACCTGTGAGTGTGATTCTCTTTAAGAAAAACATAAAAACCTCTTTATTGATCTTGCATAACGGTTTTGTTTTGAGGAGCTCAGACAGGCTAATTTATCAGTATCAGGACTGGACGACACGTAGACCTAGATTTATACAGGAGTGTTTGTGTTTGCCTTTAAGAAAGAAGTTCTTCTGTTCTCTTTATGTGGCTGTAAAAGTATGTATTTTCACATTGATTTGACTTTTTTGTGGTTGGAGTTCACTAGAAATGTTTTTCCTCAGTGGTTTCTTTTGTCTTTGTTTCTTTGTGTTTTTAATACTATTTCCCACATGAGAATTTGGCAACTGACCTCAGTATCCAAACTTCATTCCAAACTCTAACAGTCTAATAGAAATGTATCCAACTGTTATGTCTTACAAGAGTAGAAGGTTTATATATTTTTTTTAATGTTTTGTAAGTTTTCCCTTTTTTGTCTAAAAAAATTTCATTCAAGCAAATGAATGTCCTCTATTGCTATTTACTGTCCTCTATCCTCTATATACCTATTACTATATTGAAAAAAAAGGTATTGGCTCAACTTAACCTAAGTCAAGTCAAATAATTTTGCTTTGTCTCAATTAATTTGTAAATATATACAATTTTAAGTTTATTCAACTACACTGTGTCAAAGCTAGATGCAAACATATTTGTAAAGAATTGTCAATACTGACAGTATAATACTGCAGCAGCACGGGAATGACTGTAGGTCCGACTAGGAACACAGAATAAAGGTAACTTGCTCTTCTAGCCTACAACACCAAGGCCTTACAATCAACACATATTTTATCTTAATGCACACCTAGGATAAGGTAGCTTTCGGTAACACACAACACAAAGATGGTAAGTAAGAGAGAGGCCACACCCAATTTGCAAATATATGGTGCCAGGGGCCTTATAGGAAAGCTGTATGAGCCAACACTCTAGAAAAAGCATTGACACATGTAGTATACTAAAAGTTGATTGAAATCACATTTTTTTCAATGGCTCAACTAGCATTTTTAGGTTTTCTGAACTGCAGTTCTCCTGACTAAAACACAATTACTTTTGGAATAGGCCCACTGGTTGAGGTAAAGATAGGGGTTGGCTAAAGTTACAAACGTTTTTGCTTACAACCAAATTAATTCAGTTAGTTAAGACATGTTTTAAAAATGTGTCTTTATTTTTTGCACTGGAGCCAAAAAGCTAATGTCGCTCATAAATAATATATGACCCATAACCCATAACTGAACATTTAGTTTGCCCTAAAGAAACTGGGCAGTAAACGAAGCAAGAGCACGTTAGTAACCAGTTTGGACCCCAAACATTGCAAGTATATTGAGCTTTTAGGCCGAAATGTGAAACATCTTTGACTGGCTTATTGGTCAATAACACAACAGGAGTCCCTCTGGGGAGCAATTTACCTAATGAGGACAGGCCTAGAGGAAGAAAGCCTCCATTACAAGGCTGTGTTACAGGGCTGTGTTACAGGCAGTGTAGAACTACTTTAGAAGTAAAGTGATGTGTCAACGATTGATTTTACATTTTTGTATATTGCATATATTAAGAAAATTAGTTAAAAAGTGTTCATTTAACATTGTCAAATTTACTGTGAACTAATCTAGTCATCACAGTGTTGTTCACCCAGTGCATTATTGGTCTGCAGCTGCAGTAAATGTGTTTGTGCATTAGTGCATTTTAAAAAGGTCCAATGGTGTAGTCTTGAGGAGATTAAAACTATGGACACATTGTTCTGTCCTTCTTCTTGTTTATGGATCAAGTGGGGTATTTTATGCAAGTACAATCTACCATAAACCATACTAGACCATAAATAAACAAGCTCTAAAACCCAAACCAAGCAAGGACATTAATTCATTTTTTGTGAGCTAGGGCCTGGTGGGTTACTAGGGAAAAGCGGGGCACAAACTAATGCAGAATAACATGGTCATCTTGTCAGTGTATTGTTTGTCCAAAAATATGTTAGAATTGGTGAGAGTGTACTCAGAAAGAATACACACTCTTTTGTTTTCTTGTGTGATTGAAAAACAGTAGACATTCTTTCTCAAGCCCAGGCTGGTGAAAAATGGCCCTTGCATTTTGCATAATCCTGCAAGGTATACCAGGTCACATAGGTTAAAGGTGAAAGGTTAAAGCTTGTTTTCAAATGCTTGATGAACATAGAGTGAGTGAGATGCTAAACCAGCCTAATCTGTTCACTTCAACAGATGGTCATGAAAACACACACATAGCCTACTGTACACACAGTACGTTTATATTAGCTAAACAGTGCCAGAAGCTCATCTTTTTGGCAAGACTGTTTGCTCTTGTCCAGACAGCTGGCTCACATCAGGCCCTCACAAAGACTCAGCTTCACACAGACATACACTGACACGCTCAGTAACTGTTCTTCTGTTCTGCACTCCATCAAAAGGTTTCTCTGTTTTGCACCTCTTCTTTTCTGCAGGCCTCACAATGGAGCAGTCTCAGAGGAGGCAGCACCTAGTCGTTCTGTTGCTTAGCATTTGGTTTCCATCCCTCCTCGCTCAGACAACGCCCTCTTTACGACCAAGTCCCACGCCAACATCCCAGTCACCTGAACGCCTGAAGTTCCGCCTGGCTGGTCACCCACGGAAGCACAACGAGGGCAGAATTGAGGTGTTCTATAAGGGCGAGTGGGGGACTATCTGTGACGATGACTTCTCGCTGGCTAATGCCAACGTGCTCTGCCGCCAGCTTGGCTTTGTCTCTGCCACTGGATGGGCACACAGTGCCAAATATGGCAAGGGCTCAGGTAATGTGTAGCACCAACAGCTCATTCCATCATGTCTTGCTGCTTTCACAAACAGACAGCGGCGCTTAAAAGTTTGTGAACCCTTTAGAATGTACTATATTTCTGCAATAATATGACCTAAAATGTGATCAGGTTTTCAAACAAGTCATAAAAATAGACAAAGAAAACACATTTAAACAAATGAGACAAAACAATTATATTTGGTCATTTATTTATTGAGATTTTTGAGTAGCAAAAGTATGTGAATCTTTGCATTCAATACTGCAATTAAACATTTGTGGTAAATGTTGATTAGTCCTGTACACCGGCTTAGAGGAAAATTTGTCCATTCCTCCATATAGAACAGCTTCAACTCTGGGATGATGGTGTGTTTTCTCACATAAAATGCTCACTTTAGGTCCTATTACAACATATCTATTGAACATCATACATTAACATTAACCTGATTCTTTGGTACAACAACTCAACACGTGTGAAACTTGTGTGAAAATCTGATGATGTTTTAGGTCATATTTATGCAGAAGTGTAGAAAATTCTAAAGGGTCCACAAACTTTCAAGCGCCACTAGATACATTTTATTATTTGAGGCGTGGTGGCCATAATAAGAAATGCCTCATTTTTTTTCTCATTTCTCACTTAGCATTTGTATTTAAAGGGTAAATCTTTACATTTCTGAAAGTGTGTGAGTAGCACACAGGAAAGGATGTAAGAACTTGGTCTGTTCCTGCAAACACTTATGTTTCATCCATCCCAGTGGACATCTTATGTGTTTTATGATAGTATTAAGCATGTAAACCAGCCTGTATAGCACCCAAGCCAGCAAAACTTTCCAGTGTGCTACTGGTATTAAATAAAGCATGCAATTTAAAGAGTTAATTACGCTTAGTGCTCATTGGCTACTTCAGAGATACCGCTTCAGAAATTACCTTTGACTCTGCACCCAGAAAAATCACAATCCAAATCCACTGATCCACAAGAAACTTTGAAAGAAATTATGTGTACTTCCTTTAAACGGTTAAACTTTAACTAGACTTGTGAGGAGGTTCTGCCCTTATGATCGTTACAACGCGGTTCAAATCCCGCATCATGCTTTTTTTTCGCCATGCCTCTCACTGGCTTTGTCTCTGTCAGTTTGAGTCTACTAAGTGGGGAAAAATTTTGTAAAATTCTTTAAAACAAAGTCTTGTGAATGTGTGTGTTTCAGGTAAGATCTGGTTGGATAACGTACAGTGCAGTGGCAGTGAGAGGAGTATATCTGTCTGCAAGTCACGTGGATGGGGCAACAGTGACTGCACTCACGACGAAGACGCCGGGGTGATCTGTAAGGACGAGAGACTGCCGGGATTTGTGGACTCCAATGTTATAGAGGTACAGACTGTAAGAAACTGTTCCGTTTGCACAGATCACTTCCCTGGAACAGAAACCGCTTCATGTTCATTGGTCAAGTGGGTTATTTTATGTCTGTGCAATCCACCATACATAGAACTCTTCAAACAGGGCCAAAGCTAAAGAAAGACATTCATTCAGTGTGTATTATAGTAATCACCTTCTAGACACTTTTCTCTAACATCTTAAAACATAAATAAATAAATCTCAGTAAGAGCTCTGGGCTAAAATGCAGCTTCTATACAGCAGGGCTACTTTAAACACAGTGGGCCCCATTCACCAATAGCTTTCTAAGAATTTTCTTATGTTCCTGAGAGAAGTTCTAACAAAAAAAAATCTACATTAGAAACATGGTGTTTTATTTACTCTTATAATGATGGATCCTATTGTCCTTGTTTATTGTTAATCAGTCCCAAATAACAATTATCAGTGTTGGAATCTTTGTGAAAACTGTGCTAGTGAATTTAAGATATTGACATTGACAGTCCATTGTTTTTTTTACTTTTAAAACCTACATTGTGGTGCAGCCCGTTTTCTGAGTTAATGAATCTGGTGATTTTAGTGCATATTTTGTTGAGCTCTCTATTAGCTTTTTCTGCATTCCTTTGGTGAAGAAATTAGTCTGCTGTCCAGGTATCTCTGTGTTCGCAGTAACTCTTGTATCAGCACCATAGCACCCATTTCTGAGAAGTAGAGACTACACAGACTGCGTGTGAGGGTCCATTCAGAGTTTATCGCACAGAGGAACATCATATGGTAGCATTTTATGGCTTACTGCACCTATAGCATGTTTTTCTGATTAGCTGATGTCTGCTACTGACTTTTCCCCTCACCCTTTGCTGACACACATCTGAAAAGGATTAGCTTGACTGAACCTTTACCTTTTACCCTCTGTGATTCTTTAGTGCCCTATGTCTAAGGAATTCTTCTGACAGCACTAAGATTTTTTTCAATAAAACTTAATTAAAATGTGTTTTAGAAAATTCCAAAGTGTATCCTATTTGGTGGGAATGAAATATATTTGATCAACACAGTTACAGCAAAAACATAAGCCAAATTGCTGATGTAATACACTCATTATTAAAAATAGTTGGAACCGGAGGTAGGGACTTAAAGTGCTAGGAGGCAAATGTGCCCAATTCCACCACGCCGCCCATAAACTGCAATGCTATTTGGAAACTATTTAGAGAGAATTACCTTAAGTGACAAGCTCCACTTTTGTCTTGTTTGAGATTATCAAAAAAATTGTGTGAAAGCTCTGTGGTCAGCACCAAGGTGAACTGTGTCAACTGTTTGTTGCCACGCATGTGATGTACAATTTTGTAAAATTTAAGATCACCTTTGATCTTTATTACTTTGGCCGTGCAACCAGTGACTCTACCTTTTCTGAACACACACTCTAGTGTGCTTTTCCATCAGGACAATGCTTGTACACACACTGCTGCCATCTTAAGAGCTCGTCTTGAAGACACAAATTAAATGTGTGGGAAGCTGTATGATATGCTACCAAAACTACACCCCACAATATTAAGGTTGCAATGGATGGATTATCCCAATTAGAAACCTCTACAACACCATGCCGAGTTCTGTATGTATGAGTTCTGTACTTCTGTATGTGTTGCTCATGAATTATTGCCTGCATCTGTTAAAATGTTCATAATTTATTGTTTCTGGTAAACTTTATTTTATGTCTGAATATTATTGCAATCTGAATGATGATGAGTGTAAATTGTTGATGTCAAATGAAAAATATTTATCTCCAAAACAGCAGCTTTACAGGAGAGAGAAAAAACCTTCATCTATTTTAATGAATTTCAATGTAAAAAGAGTTTATTTCAGGTCATTTTGGAGAATTTCACTTAGTCCATTCATTAAGAAATTTTGACACAGTGTAAGGGACAGCTTGTAGTATTATTTATATTAAAATAAAAATCTACAAAAATATAGATACTTGTTTTTCATTGGACAGCACATTTTTATGTACACTAAATTTATGTACATACTCTGATTCAATGTACTTTTGTCTGACTTTCAGGTGCAGGTAGATGAAAGGAAGGTGGAGGAGGTGCGTCTGCGGCCGGTGGTCACCACAGCTAGCCGGCGGTTGCCTGTGACGGAGGGAGTGGTGGAGGTGAAGTATAAGGACAGCTGGGTCCAAGTCTGCGATAATGGCTGGACCCCCAAAAACTCACGGGTCGTCTGTGGCATGATGGGATTCCCCCATGAGAGGAAGGTCAACAAGAACTTCTACAAGTGAGTGTGCTCAGAAATACAGTGGTGTTGCTTTGGGTTTTTTTTTGTGAATGGATTGAAGAAAATTCTAGAGTAGCTTCACCTTTGAAGTTAATTCAGCTTGAAGCTTTAAAAAACAACACTTTCTGCCCACACATATGTGGATCAGTACTGGGGAGGCTAGATCCCCAGTGCCTGTGTGTGTGTGTGTGTGGGGTCTGTTGGTTAGGAGGGATTCTTGTTGTCCTGCTAACCGACTACTGGCAGAGTAATAGGAAGTGCAGTGTAGTTTAACAGCTGTTTGAGAAATGAGGTCCTAATATAGGACTCATACACACACACACACACTCATAAACCTTCCCACAAACATAATGCACTTATAGAATAACATACATTCATACAGTAAACACACAAACACCCTGCTTACACTCACAGACACATAGTCTGCACTGGTGCCTGCTGTGAAACACTGAGAGCAGTATATTAGTGCAGTCATTTAACACTGAAACGGCTGCTGCGTCAATAGTCTACTGTAACATTTGTGAAAAAATAAACCTCTGGTAAAGAGAGTACATTGACATATCATCAACGTTCCACAAGCAGCACTAATGTCACACTGTCAGGACTCCATCACCAGGCTGCTGTTTTTGTACATGCTTCCTAGATTCTGCTTCATAAAGTGGATGCTTTGCAGACAACAAAATGTTCAGTTTTTATAAGTCCACCACTGACCCTGATGTTAGGTCATTTGGGATGAATCAATATGGAGTTTGTAACTGTGGGGCAGCCCCAGTCTCCCAGTAAAAACTTGGACTAGTGTCTTTTTTTGAGCTGGTTCTGCCATTACAGATATCAGAACTGTGTATCACATTTATAGTTTAAGTAAAAAGCTAAAAAAACACAGTATTTCTTTCTAAAGGCTGTTTGCGGTATACTTGTAACATGAACAAAATTACGTTTACATTCATAAATCACTGCCAATCATGTACGATATTAGAATATAAAGACATTAGGGATGTGACGAGACACTAATATCACGAGACGAGACGAGACGAGACACGATACTGGGTTCACGAGAACGAGACGAGACGAGATTTAAAAATAAAATTTTAAATAGAATATCAAAAATGAAAAATGAAATAAAAATAAAAATAAAACTTTTCTAGGTCTTATATAGTGCAAACCACAACCAGTCATATTAAGCCTATGGTTTTTGTTTTTTCTCCTAAATCTCTTGTAATTTAACTATGCATAACCATAGATAGATAGATAGAAAGACAGACAGACAGACAGACAGACAGATACTTTATCCCATTAGTGACCTCAGTTCTATGCAAATACCCGAATTTTCCTCTTCTGCTGAGAGCTGCTCTCTGCTCAGCCACACACTCGCTGTATAGCTACTGTGTTGCCAGATCCCTCTTAAAAAGTCCATACTAAACTGTTTTTTTCTTCCCTTGACGAGAAATATCGTTACGTTTTAATCTCGTGCCACGAGATCTCGTCACACCCTTAAAAGACATTGCTCTTAGAGTGGTCTAGGGAGGGCGTTTTTGCAATTTTTGACAATTGTCTTATAATATGCTTTGTATTTTCTATTTAAACTTTGCTAAGCGCTTCTTAATAACTTGAGATTCTACAAAATAAATCTTTATATGAAAATGTGTTCCAGTGGCTTTAAAAAACTTTTTTTAAGGGTAAGCTCCAAAAATATATTGCTTTTAAAAAATATAAATTAATATTTTCACTGCATTAAAGGAGAAATTCTTGTAGGATAATTTTTTGTAGAATAGTCCACCTCTATTCACCCTCAGCATTCCAAAAAGCATTGCTTTTAGTTTTTTATGTTTATTAGCAAACAATAGATAAACCCAAAATATCATGGAGTTTATCATGGAAATACATTATGAAATTTGAAATGAATGGGAAGAAAAAGAAATGGAGGTCCTGCTGGGAGACACATTAGGCAGTGTTGAGTGGGAGGTTCTCAGAATGTCAGAGGAATGTCGCACTTTCAGGAATCCACACTTCGCCGAAATCTAAACGTCTACTGCAGGAACCCCGCCCCCCAAAACACACAGACACACACATATATACCTCACCAACCAACAGCTATTTATATCCATGATACATACCTCTACTAGCGGGATACACATAGAGAAACCTGTTCAGCTACCTGCTAATGAGCCTGGAGTAGCCGAGTTTGATTCAGTCTCTGGTCTGATCAGGTTTATTAGGGAAAATCTGTCTGTTTTTCTCAACTTCCTGTTGAGCTAACCTTAAGAAGAACACCAGATTTCACTATTCTTCCACTCAGCGTAGTGCCTGTGCGCATACCTTAAACCCTGACTCACAGCGTCTGATAGCATTTCCACTGCCCCCACAAACTTTTACAGTTTCTGGAGTGTCTTTTGGAACCTGGAAATGTAGCATTTTGTTAACGTTGTGGTTCATGATGTCTGTCTCATTTTGGAGAAAGAGGCCAGATTCATACTACATATGAATAAATACATAAATTCATACTTTTATTACCTATAATAAAAACTAAATCATTACCTTTTCTTTGAGACAGTGCAGTCGCCATGCATGGATGAAAATTGGCTGCATATAACTCAATGTAAAAGACTGAATACCAAACCACAGAAAAGATACCTTTATATTAAGTATTTAAACACTCACACTTATACACACATATTTACATAGTCTGAAATATGACCCAAAACAAAAAATAGTCGCATATATCATTTTTTCTCCAATACTTAATTACACATTTCATTCAGTCAGGTTGTGACTTCACCAGGCCTTTCAGAGAGTTCTTGACCATTTTTGCTCACTCGTCCACTATGTTTGTGCTTCATTTTCAGCCAAAAACAACACTCATACTCACACACCCAAAGAAAACACCTGTACACTCTGTATACGTCCAAATGGAACACTGGGTCATCAACAAATATGACAATATCTGAAGCCTTGTTTGTGATACAGAAATAGCTATACTAGAAGTGAGCAATATTACTATATTTTATTTTATTATAATAAATTTAGTCATATTTTTCGGAGACTAATGTAGTAATGTATAATCCTCTTAAATCTCACAAAACCACTGATGTTTGGTGTGGAGCAGTGGATAAAACCACAGCCTGCTTGTGAGCTACAACATCATGTGGGAGACTGGGGGTCTGGGTCATTCCTGGTCTGGGTGACTATACTGTAATAAACAATTAAGAGTCCTTAGGTAAGACTCCTAACACTACATTGGCCCAACTCTGTAATAGGAACAACCTTGTAGGTCGCTCTGGATAAGAGCGTCAGCCAAATGCCGTAAATGTAAAAATGTAGATTTCTGGCATTGTTCCTCACTGGTTTAACTTATGAACAGCTCAGACATTTTGCAATGAATACATAGACACTAAATATAACTATAAAGAGTAATTAAAATCACAGAGTATTTGAGTAACATTTATTTAAATCTGCCTCTATTGGTGCATTTTGTCGGCTTGTCAAAACGTTGCAATAAATATAGCGTATTGTGAATATACAATATAATGTGAATTTAAATATGTGGATTTTTTTTATCATATTGCCCACCCCTATGCTACATACATTAAACAGGACCAGTAATATTCTCACAACAACAGAGATCACTGTGCCATATTGTCTTGTCATGTGTGTCTTTCTTTTTTTCGCTGCCCAGTGAAAAACAAACTGTCCCTCACACTGTGTAAAAATGTCTTGAAAAAAAAAAAATCTGAAATAAACTCGATTAACATTGACTTCCACTAAAAGTTAAATAGATTTTTTTATTTCTCTTGTAAAGTTGCTATTTTGGATAAACATAATTTCCGTGGACGGTAACGATATGTATTCATGCTGTATGTTTCCATATGTGTGTTTGCAAACATGTGCCCAGTTATGTTTTTGATAAGATTCACTTATCTCCTGTAGGAATCTCAGAAAGAGATCTGCTGAGCCAAAAGCCAAAGTTAGAGTTACAGCAGACAGGTACCATCTGAGGGGAAGAAACCAACAGTGCTCTTCCTCTAGATGTTTGCAATGTAGTGTCTCTTTTAGAGTCGATCTTTCATTCTAGCAGTAGTTGCAGGTTGTAGAAGGCTTTTTTAACTAACTTCTAACTTCTCTTCTGTGCAAACTTTTCTCTCTATGCTTTGTTCGATTATCCGAGGGATGATTGATGATAATGGACATCTGCTTCTTACATTAAGTTCCTCATATTGGGTGGTTTCCATGTACAATAATTTCACAGTATTTGTGCGCTTGTTCAAACATATCATGCCTCGAAAGGAGAGTCAGACTCTCTGCTGGCAGTAATTGAAGCCAGGAAGTGTCTGGGGCCTGGGGGTTGGAGCCTGTTTGGGGAACGAGAGAGAGAAAAAAAAACACAGAGGGGAGAGGTGGAGTAAGAATGGAGGAATGACACGGGGACCACTGGCCCATGAGGAACTCATTGCCATCTGTTAGTTTTATTTCCATAGTTTGGAAATGAAGCTGCGCACGTGTCTGAATGTATGCTCTGTGTGTGTGTGTGTGTGTGTGTGTGTGTGTGTGTGTGCGTGTGCGCGCGTGTGTGTGTGTGTGTGGGGGGGGGGGGTTGAAGAGAGAGAGAGAATTAGTAAGAGAGAGTGAGAGAGAGTGCATTCTGGGATAACCATGACATAATCATGGTACAATTAGCTTACACTAACAGTAACAGGTTCTTATATTGCCTTCTTATAGTCTTTGTATAAACTCTAATACAGCATGTCTCACCACCGACTAACAAACTCTAATTATACTCTTAATTATATTTGTGTGAATAACTAGTTGATAATGTATTGATCATGTAGGGACCATGGGAAAGCTGAACGACCAAAAACACAGCATAGGATTTAAAGTTTTAAAATGCTTCACATTCTCCATTCTTCACATTTGATCAGTTGTCCCACTCTTCCTGAAAACATCTGTGAAGGTGTGCAACAGCACGGAGACATTGTTGACACATTTTTCATTTCTAAATCGTCCACGCATTCTCTATGCTAGGACCATGCAGGCCAGTCCATTGTCCATGCAATATTTTTTTTGCAGCCATGCATTTGTAATATATGCATCATGTGGTTTTGCATTGTCTGGAAAAGATAGTGCCCAATGGCGCACCCTGTGCAAGACACACTACAATACCCTACAATACTATCTTTCACCCCGTCAACAGTCTATTTTTTTACGCCTCTAAGAGTTTAAGAATATATTAACACAGATGGGCGCGGTGGTCCATAAGTATAGTATGTTCAGCTAAATATCTGGCGTGTTTCTATCTTGGCGGCAGGAAACACAGGTGCACCACTGACTGATTCAAACCATGACAACAGTCACCAGTCAGCCGCCAAATCTTATTTTATTCATGCAGGAGCACCGTGCATGGCTAAACCGCAACTATTTTTACCTCAACAACATTGCTAAGTAGAAGCTTTCCAGAATTTGTATTTACCAGCTTTCCCATGTAACCCTTATGTGATAATTTGCATGTGCATGCTGGATTTTTAGTGACTGTGTGTGTGTGTTTGTGTGTGTTTTTCACACTTAATGGATGTTTGCATTGCAGGCAGGATGCCAAAGCTAAAGCTATCACTAAAGCTAGCTCTAAGTCTAAACCTGCCAAGCCGGCCGCAGCCAAAAGGTAACCTCGGACAAACTGAGGAAGCATGGACTGAACTGTCCAGCAGTAGAACGTGTGAACATATGAATTGTTTGTTCTTCATTTGCCTTTATAATCATAGTTTTATCAGTGTTACAGTTCATCACAGCGTTAGAGAACTAGACGGTGGTGAAGAATGAGTTTGGACCTCATCAGACACATATCACACCATATTATCAATGAAATAGTACTGTATAGGGTGTTCTTCTTGTTTCTTCACGTTTTTACAGGCTTAATCTCAGACTTTATTTAGTTGAGGTGAGCACAAACAGCCCTTTCACACTCATGTACTCATCTGTTTCATCTTGTCTTCCTCTCTCTTTTAGGCTGTATGCGGAGCGTCAAAAGAACTACTACTTCGTTCACTCTGTGGCATGTTTAGGCACAGAGGTGCACCTGGCTGCCTGTCCTTTGGAGTTTAATCAGGGCAATGCCACTGAGACATGTGCAGGGGGCATGCCTGCTGCAGTCAGCTGTGTGCCTGGACCAGAGTACGCCCAAAACCGTGCAATGAAGAAAAAGCTCAAGACCTCGGTAATTTATATATAAATATTTACACACTTTGTCAAAGAAATGGCTGCATGAAATAGTTGCACCCAGAGGGAAATGTCTTGATGCAGTGCCATTCTGAAGGAAGATAAAAGTTACCAGTAACAATAATTAAAAAAATAGACTAATAATGGCAACTCATGTCATGTTATTGAGCTACACATTCAGATGGAGTGTGTAATGCATGTGTATCACAACATGACAAAACCCTCAGCATTAGTAGTTCCTTGAGGCAGCTTGATGCATCTGATGTTTATGCAGTTCCGATATTTTCAATCGTGGATAAGTCTGACAATGCCGCTGGTTTGAGGTCTGTGCGGGACTAATTTTTTAAACCCGCTCCTGCCAGCTCCCGCTTGTTTTAGTCCCGTTTCCACCCGCTCCCCCCAAAAATAGTTCGTTTTAATCCCGCTTGTTTTAAGCCCACTTGTTTTTATCCAACTTGTTTTTATGAATTGAATGAATTAAATTTAGTGCTTAAAATGTACTTATGTATTTATTAAAACAGCAATATAGCACTTGATAGCGCTGTCACATTTTTTACCTCAGTCCAAACACATGCCGGATTAATTCAGAAATAAAAAAAATATATATAAAATTGTATTTAGTTAGTTTTATTATAATAAAAAATAATAATAATATAAGTTAATTATAATTATAATAATAAAGTTATTATTATTATTATCTTACTGATTGATTAGTTGTTTTCCCTCTGTTCATTATGCATGGAAATCAATGTGGGATTAGGATAATTTTCTAGACTATTTATTAATTTCCGAGATTTTTCTTCTAGATCTTTACTTTTTGTCTTTTACTTCATTTTGCAGATTTGAGCTTATTTTGTCTCTTTCTCTTTCTCTGTCACTTGCTGCTGCAGAGCACAGTGCGTCTGAAGGGTGGAGCAAGGCCAGGAGAAGGCCGTGTTGAAGTGCTAAAGGGAAGTGAGTGGGGAACGGTGTGTGATGACCGATGGAACTTGCAGGCCGCCAGTGTGGTGTGCAGAGAGATGGGCTATGGTTCTGCTAAGCTAGCCCTCACCGGAGCCCGCATGGGACAAGGTGAGTGAGAGATGGAGAAAGAGTTGCACATAGAGAGATAGACAAACTTTGAAAGAGTAATTGTGTATGAAAATGATACAAAATGTTCTTAACATAATACTGCTGTTTAACAAATATATTGTAGACTGTAGGAGAATGATAAAAAAATGTCTTAACTTCAGTGGAAGTCAATGTAAGAAGTCAAAGCTGTACCTATCTGAAGCAAACCCCTCCTGCTGATAAATGGCAGCGGTTCATCGTCAGTGTCAAGTTCTGCAAGTTCTTGTCTTGGTGGAAATGACCAATGATTCTGTATGTGGAGGCACTGTGTTCAGCACTTAGATCAACAATTTGTTGTAATGAACCAGTGTTCGTACATTTTATCTTTCTTTATTGAATTGCAATCCTTCACTCTCATCTTGGTACATTTTTTTTCTCTCTTTTTTTTTTTGCATTTCTATTAGTCCATTTATAAGGAAACATGTTTCTTGTGTGTGGTGTTGCAGGGATTGGGCCGATCCACATGAATGAGGTTCAGTGCACAGGTCATGAGCGCTCACTACTGAACTGTAACTTTAAGAACATCACAGCTGAAGACTGTAAGCACACAGAAGACGCCGCGGTGCGCTGTAACGTCCCGTACATGGGCTATGAGAAAACGGTCAGAGACATCCCTCTTGTGTTACATATTACATAGTTCATAATTGTGTTTTTTTGACTGATTGTTTGTTTTGAAGATATATTTTAACAGATTCATAAAATGCTAAATTTTACAAGGTCAGTGAATTAAGATATTTTATTTACAGTGATACATTGATATTAATAGTTTTATGAGAGTTGCTCCTGAGCAGTTATCAGTTTGATGCACATTCCCCATTTCACTTTACAACTACATCTTCAGCTCAAACCTAAACAAAAATTAACTTAAGATAGTTACTGTTGTGTGAATGAATTCATATGCTGCTGAAACATTGCAGTCTGGCAATGTGTTTACAGCAAAAAGGTGATTTAAGGGCATGAGCAATTACTGGAAGTTGTTCATGTGAATATTCTAACCTCTAACATTTGTATGTCTCAACATACAAAATCTCTGCAAAGGTTTGGGTGTTCAAAATGAAATTCATTTGATTTTGGAAGATGTTGACATATTATAAAATGTGAACATTCAAACACCTGCTCAAAATGACAAGGACTGTAGTGGTTGGCCACCCAACAACCAGGTTATATACAGGCATATTTGCCCCCTACTGCTAATGTTATTTTTTAACAATAGCATACGTTTACATTTTAAGTTTTCATTATGCTTTGTGTTCAAAATCTAAGTTTGACCCCTGCTTTCTTCTTTAATTTTGTTATACTATGTCAGAGCATTGGGTGAGCTCAAAGACCCAAATAAAATGTAGAAAAAAAAAATTCAACATAGTGTACACAATATATGTCACATCTTAAATGATGTTCATTAAAATCCCTTTTTCCCTAGAAATTATATATTTTTGGTGGAAAATGGAAACACATTTTTCAGCCAGCTAGCAGTACCACTGCAGTCCATTGGGGGGCCATGGTCCAGAGGTTAAAAAGCCAATCACTGTTCTATGAGAACTGAGGGATTTCCTTAGAGTTCCTTGTCTTTTTGAGTGTCTCTTTGAATTCCGTATTTTTTGCACTATAAGGCGCACTTAAAATCCTTTAATTTTGCCAAAAAATCGTCAGGGCGGCTTATAATCCGGTGCACCTTATGTATCAGTCAGGTTGTTAAGAGCAGCAAAGCCACTCTGCTGAAGTACAGCGTTATTCAGGAGTTTTAGTGAAGTTTCTTCAGCACAAGGCTGGAGCAGCATTAGCATTAGCCGCTAACCACAGCGCTAGCTCTTTCACCATTTAGAGGTGAGTATATCGGACTGTAGTATGTGCGTTTACCGTGTTAAAACAAGCTATGTGTGACGAACCGCTAGCTGATAGTGCCCTGGCTTACTGGAACACTCAGGGTTACTTAGTGTAGCGCTGTCGGGGGGCATTTATGATGTATGTAATTATGTATAAAAATGGAACAGAAAATAGATGTACATTGATAGTGCGCCTTATAGTCCATAAAATATGCCACTTCCTATCCTTCCTTCCTATAAGGCCTTGTTGGTATAGAGGAAGTTGGCCCCTACCCCCTTCATTTCCTCCTGGGCTTTGTCCTGTTCAGGTGCGTATCACAGGGGGCCGCTCCGGCTTCGAGGGCCGCGTGGAAGTGTTGCGATCTAGTGCTAATGGAACCCAATACTGGGGCCTGATCTGTGGAGAAGGCTGGGGGACCAAAGAAGCCATGGTTGCGTGTAAACAGCTGGGCCTCGGATACTCCAACCACGGCCTGCAAGTAGGACACTAACACTAACAGTGATGGAGACTGTGGTCCAGTTTCCTGTGCCTGCTTTCTCCTAAACCTCTACTAATGTTCTTCAAACTCTTCACACTAATCACTGTTAGGGTTTCTCTGTACATATTCAGAATATTCACAATAATGTACAGTAATAGTGTAACATCATTTAGGACAGAAGGGTGCAAGTGAGTGCTAGTGATCTAATTAGAGCACAAGTGTGTGTACTAACATCCCATAGGCTGTGTGTACAGGTGCGGCTGGTGGGCGGGCGGGCGGAGTACGAGGGGCGAGTGGAGGTTCGGGTGGGTCAGCGGTGGGGGAGTGTGTGCAGTGAAGGTTGGACCACCAAAGAGGCCATGGTGGCCTGCAGACAGCTAGGGCTGGGTTTCAGCATGCATGCTATTACTGTGAGTACACACACACACACAAACACACACAGAGTTTACACACACAGAGACACAGAAGAATGTACTGTAAGCATTTATAAAATGCAGAGACCATCAGAATAGACATGTATATAATGCAGAATAAATGCTACAGTACAAATGCTTTGTACTGTAAAACAATCTTAACATATTTGAACATTAAATTAATTAAACAGTAAATACTAGTATTATCTAGTATATTTTGAGTTAGATTTACAAATGAAAAAGTGTAAACAAAAAAAACCATGTATAAATACTGTAAATTAAATAGTTTGCTATTTATTTAAGCAAAATGGCCTAATCTTTGTGAATGGATTTGACATATAGAAACAGTTTCAAGCCAAAATATACCTTCACTCCTAAACAAACTGGAGCTTTACTAACTTTATATTTTTGACACTTTATTTCTTTTTTCTTTAAATAATGTTACCGTTTTCAAAAAATTGGCAGTTAATGGTGTATATGTGATAATATTGCGATAATATACAGATATTTTAATCTACTATATTTATAAATGTATTAACGAAATATAGAATCAACACTTGAGATGTACACACAGATATTAGAATTATATCTGTACTGGCCAATATTACTTTTATTAAAATAATATTTGAAACTGATATTTTTGCTGATATTTTTACTGTAGCTAATTTTTATATATTTTTTAATTCAGTTTTAAACTAGTTCTAAAGTCTCTCTGTAAGTTATAAATGTGCATATTAGCACTTGTATTGGCATTAGCAGATCTATACATGTGTAATATGGGATATCGGCATCGGCCAAGAATACCTACATCAGTGCATCCCTAATCAATATAGTAACAACACAATTAACTGTCACAACACAATATAAGACAATATAAGAATTAATCTTTATATGGAAATGACACAGACATGCCAATGGTTGAATAGGATATCAGTATGCTAAGTAATCCTGAAGTGTTACTTCAGAGAACAGTCTGGGTACAAGAAACCAACTCTTGTTGTGAGTTTGAACACTGGCTAGCGGGCTCATTGCAAGGCAATGGCCTCAGTCTGACACAACTCAACCACGGTTTAGTTCATTTGCAGCGTGAAAACACTTTTCTAGATGGTTCAGATTTTACGACAAATTACAGGAAGCTGAGGCAGTCTAGCATCAGCCCTTAAACAAAACAGAAGAAAAAAGAGAATAAGAATAAGCTGCCAAATTGGCAGCATTTGTGAGAAGTACAGAAAAATGCAGCTTACATTGGTGATGATGACAGGATATACAAAAGTTCTTTAAGCAGCTCATTTCATGGAGAAATCCTGTTTAAAATGCACTAGGAGTGTAGAGAAACTTGATGAAAACAAGTACTTTTGTCAAGTAACTTTTGTCAAGCAGCCCACCTCTGTTCACCCCCAGCGTTCCTAAGTACAGCGCTTTTAGTTGATGCTCCAAACAGGCATACAATGCTAGTGATGGGGGCATAGTGTTGTCCATGCAAATTTAAAATAAAGCACTGAGAATTTTAAAAGTGCACAGCTAGTTTATAAAAAAAAACACTGTTTATGCACACAGTACAAGTAGTTATGCAGGCGTCACCATCTTAAATATAATTAATGATAGGTCGACTGACAAGCACAATAAGATTGGATAGGATTGGATTGGAATAGGATAGGGGAGCAGATTGAATTTGGTGTCCTCATATTCTGTCATCTTTGCAATTTTCCCCAACTCCTGTTGCACCAACTTCAGTCATAAATGAATGTGAGTATTCATGTGATTTTCAACTGTAGATTCATTTGTGCTCGTTAGGTAATTTATTGTAACTTAATTTTGAGATAGTGGCATCTGGAGAACTACCTCAAAGTACTGTAAGAAACTGTATTTTTAATAAACTACCTGTGTACTTTTAAAGTTCTCAGTGCCTCGTTTTAAACGTCAGGCCCCCAGAATTCTACCAATGAAGTGTGGAGCTACTTTGAGCCTGTAATGGTGTAAAAATAGAGATTTCTTTGCATGTGCAAGGCTATGCCCCTATTGTTAGCATTGTAAGCCTGTTGGGTGTATCGACTAAAAGCGCTGTATTTCAGAATGCTGGGGGGTGAATGGCGGTGGGCTATTTGAAAAAAAAAATCATTACACCAAGTTGATTTTACATTGGATTTCTCCTTTAACCGCAGTGTATAACCAAAAATAACCAGGACAAATGTACACTAATGGCCTGCGGACTATCAGGGGTGAAAACACTCTAAAGTCTACTATTTATTTAAAGTGTGACCAAACGTTTTATCTTAAAGAGGTCAAGTGAATTCCCCAACAGCCTCCATTACCAAACAATTTACTTCTCAGCAATATGAATTTCTATTTGCATTTCACTATTGTGTTTATTGTGTTAAAGTTCAGATCAGGGATCTTCCCAATAACTATTGTTGTATTACAGATTTAACACACAATTATGCAGGCCTTCCTGAGCTGAGTCAGGTGTTTTACACAGAGGAGGAGCACAAAGATGTGCAGTTCACGGGGCCCCAGTGCTCGGGTTAAAGATCATTGCACTATTGTCTTCTTTGCTGGTGTTTGCTCACTCAGCAGAAATGAGTGGAGGGAGACAGGCAGCACAAATCCTTTTCTTTACAAACTGAAAAAAAAAACACTACTTACTATTTTCTACCTTCCCCCTCCTCCACACACACACACACATCAAATCTGAACTTTGCTCAAAATTCAATACTTAAGGGAGCAGCTTTACAGTCTTTTGTGTTTCTGTGGTTGTTGCTAAGGAAACGTGGTACTGGGATGGCAGTAACGTGACGGACATGGTGATGAGCGGCGTGAAGTGCACGGGAGACGAGCTGTCACTCAGCCAGTGCCAGCACCACAAAACGGTCAGCTGCCAGAAATCAGGCGCACGGTTCTCTGCGGGGGTCATCTGCTCGGAGAGTGAGTCATTGTTCAGATAAGCACACACATATATGCTTTCTGGGCATGCAGAGACATGTACACTGTTTATTCTAGGGCTGTTTTGCTGACTTCTCTGCTTAAACACATAAGTTTGAACACACTGGTTAGTTACTAAGGCTGTGTTCAGGCTGAAGGCAAATCAGATTTGGTTTTCAAATCAGATCTGTTGAGATGACTGTCTGCACTGTTGTTTGCAAGTGATTAGATCAGATTTGCATGTTGAGACATCACAAATGATATTCTCACTCACTCTTCTTGAAACCCCACAGTTTTGTAACTCTAGATTAGATTAGGTTGGTTGCAGTGTTTTCAGTGATGCAAATAACACACAGAAATCCAGACTGAAATTTAAGCATCCAGACTGAGACACTCATCACTCACTCATCGCCAACCGCTTTATCCGTTAAGGGTGGAGCCTATCCCAGCTGGCAACGGGCGGAAGGCAGGATACAACCTGAACAGGCCGCCAGTCCATCGCAGGGCAGACAGAGATGTGCTCTCTTAAGACACATTCACTCACACACTCATACCTAGGGGGCAAATTTAACCAACATCCAATTAGCCTGAACGTGCTGTCTTTGGACTGTGGGAGGAAACCGGAGCACCCGGTGGAAACCCACACAGACACGGGGAGAATGTGCAAACTCCACACAGAAAGACCCGGGTTGCCCCAGCCGGGAATCAAACCCAGGCAGTCTTGCTGTGAGGCGGAAGTGCTCAGACTGAGACACATCTGTACAAATCTGATTTCCGAAAAATCTAATTTAATGTGGCTTCTGGCTGTCTAGACTATCTGAATACAATCTGGATAGGCTAAAAAAAGATTTGGGCTGGACATATTAGTCTGAACATAGCCTTTAAGATAGCAGTTGAGTACCACTGCAATAAACTAGAATTAATTCAACACAGGGTGAGTCAGAGTGGGCACAATTGGCCTTGCTCTCTCTGGGTGGGTAAATTACTCTCTCTCCCTTCATTACTCCCAATGGGATGTTGGCCAGCACCGGTGTCTGGTAGCTGCTGTATCAAAGCTGGAAATCCAGCACTTTTCTCTGGTCGAATAAGCTACCTAGCAATGCTGCATCCAAAACAGCTGGAAAAGAGGCAGTGGCTAACTTCACATGTGTTAGAGGGGGCATGTTCTCGTGTTCACCCTCCTAGTGTTCAGGGCATTACTAAAGACAGATGGAAATCATTTGATCATGAATTGGGTAATTGCCCTTCCAGACTGGGCAGAAAACAGAGTAAAATGCAGAAAAAAATGCAAACCAAAACAAAAACACTCTGTTGGAGTGGGATCAGCACTTCTGGGCAAGCATAAGCACATGTGGTCACTGCGTTCAGTTCAAATAGAGGTTGACGACTTTGTTGTCTTGCTCTCGGCTCAAACAAGCTTTTTTAAGAATGAAGAAAGGCCTTCATCTTCCTTTGATGGCGGAGTGAAAGAGCACAGTATCAGACTTTTTGTCTGACCTTGTTCCCTCAGACCTGTAATTTGTGGCTTTTGCGCCGCTTTAGCCGTTTACTTTCATCTCTTGACGAATCATATCTAAAGCTGTACACAAACATCAAAACAAACACTGCTCTTAAATCGAATGTCTGCACACTACCGGGTCTATCACATACACAGCTCCAAAAGCACCAGTAATATTAAGAGCTATTAATCAAAATTAAGTAATTTTAGGCACTTATTGATCCTGTAACACTGTGTATCTGTGCTCTTTTCCTCAGCTGCATCTGATCTGGTGCTGAATGCTCCCCTGGTGCAGCAGTCGGTGTATATAGAGGACCGGCCGCTGCACATGCTGTACTGCGCCGCAGAGGAAAACTGTCTGTCCTCAACAGCTTCCAAAGCAAACTGGCCTTACGGACACCGCCGCCTGCTCCGCTTCTCCTCTGAAATACACAACATCGGCCGGGCCGACTTCAGGCCTAAAGCTGGACGCCACTCCTGGGTCTGGCATGCATGCCACGGGTAACTATTAGTAGAGTAGAGGAGTACAAATGTACCGTTTCATTCCATTATGATTACCGTATTTTTTGCACTATAAGGTGCAACTAAAATCCTTTCATTTCCCCAAAAAACATCAGTGCACCTTATAATCTGGTGCGCCTTATGTATGAGTTTTACTAGACAGGTTTTAAGGAGCAGTAAAGCCACTCTGCTGAAGTACAGCCGTATAGTACTCCTTATAGTGCGAAAAATACGGTATGTACTGTCATTAGTTGGTTCTCTGTTTAACCCTTGTGTGGTGTTCATATTTTTGTTACTCGTTTACTTTGTTACTTGTATTTAATTCAGCAAAATTAAGCAATTTTACATTAAAATGCTTTACACATGCTTGCTTCACCTAAATTGCAAGCAATATAAACAGCTTACATGGTTAATATTTGCCCTTTACCTTTCTTATGTTACATTTCTTTCAAAAAGTGCTACTCTTTTTTTTTTATTAGTTTTTTAATAAAATGTAAAAGAAAATGAATTAAACTCTAGATATGAGTAGATATTTTGTTTAGTTTCAAATTAACAAATGAAGCAGGGGGGGGTGTACAGTGTGTGTTTATCGAAAATGTGTTTTGATATATGTTTTTCACAAAAATTGAGCCAATGCCAGTTAGAAAAGTTTTTTTTCTTTTTTTTTTTGAGTTAGAAAAAATCTTTTTTTTGTATCATTTGATGAAAAATGAAAACTGGTCCCACAGACACGAACACCACACAAGGGTTAATACAGTGCAAAAAACATCTATTTAGATTTCTATCTGCATGTTTTATAGGCATTATCACAGTATGGATATCTTCACTCACTATGACCTGCTGTCCATCAATGGAACCAAGGTGGCAGAAGGACACAAAGCCAGCTTCTGCCTGGAGGACAACGAGTGTCAGGAGGGTAAGTCAGACAGACGCACAAAAAGACAAACCCGCACAATAAAAACATATCATAGTGCCACTCACAGTCACTAACAGTGATAAATATACACAGGCATACCTGTAAAAGTGACCATAAGATAAAGGACACATCTGCTTGTTTGGGTTTTGTGTTGCAGGCGTGTCTAAGCGATATGAATGTGCTAATTTTGGAGAGCAGGGCATCACAGTGGGATGCCGGGATTTGTACCGGCATGACATCGACTGTCAGTGGATCGACATCACAGACGTCAAACCGGGAAATTACATTTTGCAGGTGAAACATTTTTTATATTAAAGTGTGATGGGAGTCCCAGGTTTTTTAATGTGCTTATTTAGACTTGTCACAATACCATTTTTTTTTTACTTTTATTTTATAAATAAAATTTAATATAAAACCTTATATGTTATAAAATATGCTAAATAAATAAAACAAATTCAATTTAAAACAAAGTCGACCTATACTAGCTCATTTGTGTTAATAGGTTTTCCTTGTCAATTAAACACACTGGGCAATATAAAACATAGAATATATCCTTAATGTATTTATCGTGACAAGCCTATGCTTAGTATTTAGAAATTATATTTAAAAGCCAGTTTATGAAGATGCTAATAATAGTTTAAAAACATTTTATAATCCAGAGAGTGTGTAATAATGTGTTTCTCTTTTTTTTCATTTCAGATTGTAATAAATCCTAATTATGAGGTGTCTGAAAGTGACTTCACAAACAACGGCATGAAGTGTAACTGCAAATACGATGGCCACAGGATCTGGCTTCACAACTGTCATACTGGTGAGAACCTCGCACACATTCACAAATCTATGTTTGTGGACACCCTTAATAATTAATGGCAACAATTGATGACATAGATGTGAAAATGCATGTCTAGTCCCTGTAGTGAAATATTGGCAGTAGTATAGGACTCTCTGGAGCAGAACAACATGAATATGTCTGTTCATTATGGGTGGTATATTATTTATAAAGATTTAAGAACCACTGGTGTAGAAAGTCTACCTTCTTACTGAATGGCCTTCCTCTGTTCTGTTCTTTTACAGGTGATTCCTTCAGTGAGGAAGCAGAGAGGAAGTTTGAGAAATACCCCGGTCAGATCAACAACCAAATCTCCTAATGCATCTCACCAAATTCATCATATATTTTACTTAATAATCCAGACAAGATCATATGCAACATATAGTGAGGGTTACATCTATGCCTTCATTCATCATAACATAATCCAGTATCATATATGTACCGTACCTCACATCACAAGACAGGAATCAGTACTCCTCTGTAAACACTGACAGTAGATCAGTAAAACACGGGCATTAGATTTGTGGATCAGGAATGATCTGAATGTGATTCAGTCGATTAAGTGACATCAAGTAACACATAGTGTTGAAAAGGGCCTTTGTTGGCATATCCTGTGGCACAGACTTAGGTGTTTGTTAATGGTGCTATGCCTTGCCTTTTAAATAAGGCTTAATCAACTGATATACCTTTACAAAGATTGGGGTTTTATATAATGTGTTGCTGTGACCGTTGCCTTCTACTTGAGTAATGTATTTTCATTAGACAGGGCAAATTCAGCTAGAACAGCATCGCCGTATGAATGTTTTTTTTAAATAATGTTTGTTTTTTATGCATCAGATTAGGGCTGCATGATATTGGGGAAAAACTGCCATAAACAAGAAACTGCACTATTTTTTGTTCAGAGATATACAGCTCTGGAAAAAATTTAAAGACCACTTCAGTTTCTGAATCAGTTTCACTGATTTTGCTATTTATAGGAATATGTTTGAGTAAAATGAACATCGTTGTTCATAAACTACCGACAACATTTCTCCCAAATTCCAAAAAGAAATATTGTAATTTAAAGCATTTATTTGCAGAAAATGAGAAATGGCTGAAATAACAAAAAAAGATACAGAGCTTTGTAATTCAAAGAAAACAAGTTTCAATATTTGGTGGAAAACCCTGGTTTTAACCACCAGTCTTACACACTGCATTTGGATAACTTTATGCCACTCCTGGTGCAAAGATTCAAGCAGTTCAGCTTGGTTTGATGGATTGCAATCATCCATCTTCCTCTTAATTATATTCTAGAGGTTTTTAATTTGGTAAAATCAAAGAAACTCATCATATAGAAGTGGTCTCTTATTTTTTTCCAGAGCTGTATTTTGCGATATAAAACAAATACAGTTTTTTTTGCCAGATTATTCAACTTGTTATGATATTAATAATGCCCTCTATATATTATTTACAAGATTGTAGTAATATGAATGATAATATGCAAAAAATAGGCTTCTTTTGTTTGCACCAAAGATGGTGATTCTGAAGCGATATGTTGTGCAGCCCTATGTCAAAGCATACAAGAGCAAACAGCAGCACCTGACAAATGCTTCCCATAATGTCTACTGATAATAGACATTCCTAAATGACTGAATGTTACTTTTTTTGTTTTACCAGGTTTTTATTTACCATATTTTATATGTAGGGCATTTGTTTTAGAATAAGCATCATCTGCTCTTCTCCAGGGATTGTGAAAGAAACAATGTTACATAATTCGTGTCACATTTTTAGGTTTCTTATTTATAGTTTAAACTTGGAAAAGAAGTCACATATGATACACAACCGTTACTGTAATACACAAATAAACTACTTTTTAAATTATGAAATGTTGTTTATTGGTTCCAGATCACTTATTGGCATTGTGTATAGAAAAGTTCATTAACCAGGATGTGCTAGACACCAATCAGCCCTTTATTAACATGATAAAATACTGTTTATTAACTTTTTGTTTAAACAGAATAACAGGCCTAAAGAGTTCATGACATCACATGACATCATGTAATGTGCCAAAGTGTTCAATACAAAAAGGATGTAAAGGCACGTTTAGAGTGCGCTGATTGTGAACTCTTGAAACAGCTATGAAAGCTGCAGATCTCTTACATACTTCAATATTTCAAACTTCAGTTGTTTTAATGACACTTTCCCATACTGAACTAGGAGTGTAATGGTACATGTATTTGTAGCAAAGCCTCAGGGTACAGGTCACGGTTTGCTGCACACAGTCATGTAGTGAATACATGGTACACGCTATTGGGGGGTAACTACAGTAGATTCACTAGTGCATGTGGCACTAAGAAACCTTAACTTCAAGCTGAATTATGGATTTGCATGGTATTGTGGGAAATAGTGTTTTAGACGAACTGCAATTGTAACTGTAGCCTTGTTTGTCACCTCAATCCCCACCTTTTACTCCTTTTCTCCTTCACTTGTAGAAAGAGTGACCCATGCACTCATATTATCTCTCTTTATTCTGTATCTCTTTCTTTGAGCTTAAAACAACTTAAAATAAACAGGCATTTATCTGATTATCCTGCTATAATTCATAAAAATACTACTACTACTACTACTACTTTACTGCTTCATTTACACACTGCACTACGAGATCCGAACCGTGTCCTAATCCGAAACCATGGCGTTCTTGTACCATTACACCCCTAGACTGAACACTGATCAGACTTTAGAGAGAACATATCTTTAAACAGTAAAAGCAGACAAGTGCTAATATATAGGTACCTCCCTCATTCACATATACAGGGATAGACAGCATAAAAAAAGAATCACAATCACTAGAGTGAGAGTGTTTCAGTTCTCTGCACAGTGTTACACATCTTTCCATACACCAGTCCCAAAGTATACTTTTGACAAAATTCAGAACAAAATACTCATTTTGATGAACAGTTTTAAACAGGCAAGGTAAACTAAAAAATGGGGAATGAGGAATCAGGAGTAATTTTTGTTTTCTCAAATGAAAAAAGCATCCAAATGCAAAAAGAGTAAATAAAACAAAAAATAAAATCTCTTATCCAATTTTCTTTGATCTAATTTTTGCAACTTTTTTTTGTACTCAATTGTGCCTTTACATACAATGGAAATCATTGTAGCTAAAAACATAAGGTTTGCTGCCTATTAGTCTTCTAATAGCAGGAAAATCTTAAAGAGCAACACATTGTTTTTTTTTATTTCATAAACACAGTATTGTTTTTTAATTATTAATTTGCATGTAAATATTGATGTTAGACATTGACTGATTTTGAGTTGGAACAGTTCTTTTACTTAGATCTTATAATTGTGATTTGACATTTTGTTTTTCTGAAATGTGATTTTAACAATTACAATATATCACCTTCCTTACAGTATTGCAATATATTAAACGGTATCCCATGTATCTTGATAAATCATTCATCATACTGTCAAGTTCTTCCCATTATAATTCTTCCCTATAATTCCATCATATGGTCTATTGCCTGTTTATGTGTCTATTCCCATCCCAAACTCCACTTTTCCTAGCTTGTTAATCCAACACAAATTACAGAACCATTTAATATGAAACGCGTAACTTCATGTATTCTTTCATACTGCTCCACACACTAATTTCTATCTTTCTCACACAGACTAAAATGTCCCCAAGCCATATCTCCTTCCATCTACATTTCACATAAACACACTCAACGTTTCTATCATTCCATCATTCCTCTTCATCCACTACTTCATCCCAATAATGAACAACACAAAAATAGATCATCTCAAGGTCACTCTGTAAACTCAGGAACCATGTGCAGGATCAGAAGGTCTTCCCCCCTGCGGACCACCATCTTGATGCTGTCGCTTGACCGCACAGCATTGTAGATCTCCTCTGACGTGTTCACTTTCACACCATTGACCTCCAAAACAATGTCTCCTGGCTTCATTCCCGCTCTTTTAAAAAAAAAGTAGATACACAAAATGAAGTTAGGTCACATGATTTAGAAGCACAATTCAGGACACACTTTCTTACTATAGCTGTGGTAATTTTGCAACAAAAAAAAAAACGACAGTGCGCCTCATAATCCAGTATACTTAATTAAGAATATTGTATAAATAAATAATAGTATAATAATAATCCAGTGCACCTTATTTATAAATTTTACGAGCTGGGTTGTAAGGAGCAGTAAAGCCACTCTGCAGAAATACAGCATTATAAAGGAGTTTTAATTAAGTTTCTCCAGCACTAAGGGTGGAGCAGTATTAGCATTAGCAGCTAACCGCAGTGCTAGCTCTTTCACCATTCAGAGGTGAGTATATTGGGCTGTAGTCTGCACGTTTAATGTGTTAAAACAAGCGACAAACCGCTAGCTGATAGCACCCTGGCTTAAAGAAACACTCAAGCAGCTAGCGTTGCAGCTAATCGGGCTGTTGAAAATATTGTAAATTCAAGGTTACTGTAAAATAAACTGAAGCGCTTTACTCACACAAATACAAAAACAAACTGTTTTTAGGACAGATATCTGTGTAGATTAACATCCAGTGCTTATTTGACTTGCTTTTTTGTTCTAAGAATTACAGTTTTGTTTTATTGGGTGCCTAATTATACAGTGCACCTTATATATGAAAATAGACCAGAAAATAGACATTTATTGATAGTGCCCCTTATAATATGGTGCGCCTTCGTAAAGTACAAGGCAAGCATATTACAACATCCTGCCTAAAAATGTGAATATTTTGCCTAAAATACAAGCTAAAATTTAGAGATTTTTGTGGTTGGGGAAAAGAAAGCAAAGTAGAATCACTATGCTCCTAAATGAACTAATGAACATTGAGGAGAGTGGGCTAATTATCTTGTCCACTAAGATTTTTACTTTAGGTTTTACATCAGTGTCATCAGGGTCTTGGGAAGTTGCTGTTTATGAAATTACAAACATTTATTGATTTTTTTTGTTTTGTTTCTACTGACTGATTCTACTGTTATTTTCTTATTAAATAAAATTTTAATATTTGTTTTGTCGCAGTAGTATACTCTTGAAATAAATGTAAAAACAATTGTGTTTTATTTTTATATCACCAGGAATATTGTTATTGCAAAAATACCCTAAAATATTGTAAAATTTTCTAATTTCTAATTTCTCATTTCTAATTTTCCTGTGGAGGCCTGCCGATTTAAATTTTCCTGATCTCTAATTTTCTGTTATTTTGTACATTATAATAATAATAATAATAATAATAATAATAATAATAATAATAATAATAATAATAATAATAATACAGAAACGTAACAAAAATGATTCCAAGAAACTTACAAAATTACTCTTAAAGTTTCACGGAAATTATACAACAAGCACAAAAAAAAGAGTGCTTTTAAGAATTATGACAACAGTATTGTGTATGATAAGATATGGCACATCCCTCATGTGATGAACAATCAATGAGTGATAAAAATAATGCAAGCTAACAGATGCAACAGAAATAAGCAGGAAGTAGGCTTTCATCAGTGGCATCATTTTACTCCTGCTTACCTGTGTGCTGGAGAGCCAGAGATGATGCGATGTATGAGGATTCCATGGGTCACGTCAGGAAACAAGGGGTCTCTCATTTTCAGCTCTGCAATAATACTGCAGGAATAAAAAAAAGTGTGTCATTTGTAAGTGTGTGACATTAATATATTTTAGTATTGTATATATTGTAGTTTGTTACCTTGGTGTCAGAGTTAACATCATCACTCCTACGTAGCGCCGCTTGGTCGTGGATTCACTGAACCAGGACTCTAAAACCAAAACCAATATAAGCAGTGAGCGACCCCTGAGTGACTGCATTAACTAAAAATAGCAAAATGTAAAAGGACCCGTCCTTACTCTTTTTATCTGCAGCCTGATTAAGGAACACACGTACTCTGTCTGAGGGGATGGCAAAGGAGATTCCAGCTGTGACCTTCATAGTGTTAATGCCAATTACTTCACCATCCTAAAGATCACAGAGGGCAGAAAGGCAATTATGAGACTCCTTCTGTGCAAAACTCACTGTTTTACTGGGGAAAAAAATATATATAATATATATATTTTTATAGGTTTTTATAATGGTATACACTATATTATGTCTGACGAACTTGATTCACTTACCAAATTAATAAGAGGACCACCAGAGTTTCCAAACTGTTAAATGACAAAGCAATTAGATTGATCAGAACTGAGTTCAAAGCAGGTGATTATACATGAATGAGTTAAGCACATATACTAGGGTTGGATGATATTGCCAAAAATTATATACATGTTTTATTTCAGTCTAATTTTGTTTGGTAAATTTCAGTCAACACAATATAATTGTATATTATGAACAACATTCATGTTGATAACACAATTGAGATGTAGGGTAGGTGAGGTAGGTGTGTGTATCAAAACGTTCTGTTTACACTAATTAAAAATCTAAAAATCTTTACTTTCTAGACATGGACTACCCACCTTTGTGTATTTACATAGGATCTCCGGTGGATTTTGTGTTTTACAGAGATTCTAAGATTAGGTCAGTGGCTGAACTGCACATGTTGTAAAGTAATATATGAAATTGCAAAAACTGTTAGTGTAAAAAATTCTGTATTTTAAAACGTTTCTAACTGTTGTCTGTTTCGCTGGTGTCGCAGTGCTGTTAGCCAATCAGAGGTGATATGTTTGCATGTATGAATATTCATGAGCAAGAGCCAAAATCCAATGAAAAGTAACTACTGTATTGTAATATGTATCATATCAGCAAGTTCTTTTTAATACCCAGCCCCAATATGAACAATCCAAAATAAATTTGATCAATATATACTTAAATATGGAAATGTGTTTTAAAATTAAATCACTGTTACTGAAACTTTTTCTATTGTGATTTAACGTGATATTGAACTACTATCCAGGCCTACATACACATAAACTATTGTAAACTAAGGTTGTTTAAACAATTTACATTTTGTCTCTATCCCTCCTTGGAATAAGGCTTAAAAAAAAAAAAGACTGTCTGAAAGTCCCAGAATCACTTAAGAAAACCACTGGAACAGAAGATTCAGAAGATTGTGCTTACATCTATGGTAGCATCAGTCTGTATGTAGTCCATGTTGGGGTTGGACAGACCCAGTTCTTTGCTTCCTCTCTGAGTTGAGCTGACTATCCCAGAGGTGATGGTGTTTCGTAAAGCGAAAGGGCTCCCCATGGCAACCACAAACTCCCCCTGCCGCACTTCCGATGACTGGGCCAGACGCAATGTTGGCAGAGGATGCTTAATACATAAATACAAAAGAACAATGCATGAGTATCAGAATTACACAGAAACATGAGCTGTAAATAATCATTTTAAAATGTTTCTTTCCCAGTAATCCACTCTAACCTTGGGTTGAATTTTAATGGTTGCAATGTCTGCAGCTTGGTCCACATCCTGCACAACAGCATTGTAGGTCTCTCCACTGGTGAGTTTGACCCGGACGTCACGCTTGTTGGCTACTACGTGGGCATTGGTCACTATTAGTCCATCGCTACTGACGATAAAGCCGGAACCATTCGAGACGGCAACATCTCGGCCAGAGAACATATGCCTGCTCAGAAAAGATAAACAATATGGGATGGTGTGTGTGAAACTATAGTTAAACAATTTGTCACCTAGTTTACTTAACATGATGTCAGATTATGGGCAGTTGCCCAAACCGTGATTAGACCAAATCATAGACTAGCATTTAAAGGGGCACTAAAACCCCTCATTTCTGCTGACTCCACTCTCAGCTCAATTGTGAAAAATGCAAAGAAATGGGAGGAATAGTTTGGGAGGGGAACTGGGTGATGTATAGGTTTAGAAGCAGGGCAGGAGGGAGAGATGATTGGCTGAGCTGCAGCAGCAGCAGTGTGCCTCTGACAGAGGTGAGACACAGATGGTTGGACGTCAACAGGGGGCAGTATTATTGATTGATTGTCTGCATATTTTGATGTGTCCATGTCCAAAATAATCCTCTCCTGTAACATAGTTGAAGCTGAGAGGGCGCTGCAAAGGCAGAAATTACCATAATAATTTTTAAAAGTTAGGAAAGGTTAATAAAAAGTTTAAGCAGGACTGGTATGTTTCATTACTTCAAAGGAACACATTTCAGTTAATGGAAAAATATGAGTTAGGGTTTAGTGGCTCTTTAAATCTCCACTAAAAATGCTGTACAGTCCAATAATTCATCACCTCATTCATAGACCACATCACTGAGCCTTAGGTGTTCTTGACCCGGACCCCTTTATATCGGTTGTCCTTTCTTGTCCACTTTTGCAAGGTATCGACCACTGCATACAAAAAAAACGCTACTAAGCCTGCCTGATGTTTTGGATATTCTATAACCCAGTTGTCTACCCTATAGCCTATAGCTGTATATCCCACCGATTGACTCTCAGTTTCACTGTAGAAGATAATCGATTAAGGTTTTACAGCATTTACCCATCCAGAGCAAAAGCTAAGAAAGGTCATGTGATGTCAATGAACCAATCATTTAAAATTTGATTAAAAGTAACTAAGGACGTAATCAAATTTCACGTTGAATCCCAAATCCCAAATCACAAGTTGTGAATACGTTCAGTGGCAATTTGGCCTACAACTCAGCCAACATGCTCATGTGAGGCTCATATATATGGAAAGTGAGCATGGGCTCTGAATGGGTTTATGTAACATGTTGATAAAAACCGAGCTAAAGTAACGTTATTATGGAGACTTTTTCTCTCAACTGTGAACACTTTTAGAACGTTATGTAAATATTATCTTCTCTTAACATTGGGTGAGCTTTAACCTATTTTGTGTAACATTTTTTAAAACATTACATTAAATGTTATTGTGGGAACTTTGGATAAGGTTGTGTAACATCTGTGCAACATTACATTAATGTTATTGTGGGAACGCTTTTGTTTAAACTTTAAACAAGGTTGTCTAACATTTTTTAGAATGATACATTTAACATCATTGTGGGGACATCTCCTAACATTAGGGAAACTTCGAACAAAGTTGTGAAATATTATAGAATGTTGCATTAATGTTACTGTGGCAATGCTTTGTCTGAACATTGGGGGAAATTTAAATAAGGTTGTGTAACATTGGTAAAACATTACATTAATGTTATTGTGGGAACGTTTTATCTTAACATTGGAGGAACTTAGAATGAGGATGTGTAATTGTTTTAGAACAAACATTAATGTTATTGTGTAAAGGTTTTATCTTAATATTAGTGGAACTTTGAACATGGTTGTTGTGGAAAGTTTGAACAAGGTTGTGGAACATTTTAAGAACGTTGCATTAATGTTATTGTGGAAATGCTTTGTCCTAATATTGGGGAAACTTTGAATAAGGTTGTGTAACATCTGTAGAACATTGCATTAGTGTTAACGTGGGAACATTTTGTCTTAACTTTGAACAAGGTTGTGTAACATTTCCTAGAATTTTCCGTTTAATTTAATTGTGGTGAAGTCTTCTCATAACAATGGGGAAACCTTGAATAAGGTTGCGTAACATTATAGAACGTTGCATTGATGTTACTGTGGCAACAATTGGTCTTAACATTGGAGAAACTTTAAATAAGCTTGTGTAACATTGAAGTAACTTTATATAATGTTGTGTAACATTGGAGGAACTTTAAATAAGGTTGTGTATCATTGGAGGAACTTTGAATGAGGATGTGTAACATTGAAGGAACTCTGAATGAGAAATGTGTATTTTTTTTAGAATGGTATATTATTGTTATTGTTGGATTATTTTCTCTTAACTTTGGGGGAACTTTAAACAAGGTTGTGTAACATTTTAACAACGGTAACCACATTAATGGTACAGTGGGAATATTTCCTCTTAACATTAAGGGAACTTTGAACAAGGTTGTGTAACATCTGTAGAACATTACATTAATGTTATTGTGGGAACGTTTTGTCAACTTAAGGGGAACTTTGAACAAGGTTGTTTAACATTTTAACAACGTTACATTGATGTTACTTTTATAACGTTTGCTACTAACTTACCGTCCTACGATCTCGATGTACACTACAGCAGGCGTGGACTTCTCCACCACGTCTGCTATGAAGTTGTACTTGAAGCGAGGACTGTCTGGTTTGAATGGAGAAGCACACCGGGCTACAGGTAACACTGAGTGTAGTCCAGAGTTTCTGAGAGGAAATATTCTCTGAAGAATGTCTTTCTCCTGCTCGTCCTTAAAACTGAGTAAAGCGGCTCCACTCAGCCCGAGTCCTACAGCCACTGCCCCGAGGAAGCCGCTCCGAGCCCGGCTGCGCTCCTCCTGCGTGCCCGCCGCCTCCGGCTCCTCAGCTCTGGGGGTCTGTCCGCTTTCTCTCGCGTGTTTATCGGGAGAGCTGCTGGCTGAACCCCGGGTCAGTCTGAGGGAAGAAAGGCTGTATCGGGGGTCTCGTTCCCGGAGGAGCCCCGCGACCGTCCGCGAGAACACTCCACTCACACGAGTTGATCCCATGTTGCATCAGATCTGATAAAGATCCTCATATAAAGCCCTGTGATCAGTGATCCCACAGTCTGAAGACTGGAGAAGCTCCACTCCGAGAAGATAATTAATAAACACTGCAGGTCATAAACTGATCTTCACAGCCCGCTGTCTGTCACTGTTCATCAAATCGGCTAGTCTCTCTTATCGCATTAGTTACAACTCAGACTAGCGGAAGTAAAAACTACTGTCTCTGGGTGTCGCACATGCGCCCATCAGCTCAGTGCTGCGTCCTGACCCGCACACCGCCCATTTACGATTCTCTTCCGGGTTTGTTTGTCCACCAGGGGCGCTCCCGAGCGAGTCAAAAAATTGAATGCCTTCATATCACAGACTGTATATAAATCTATGGCTCATATGGAGCAACTGAGAATAATCCAAGAGTTCATAAATATTCAATCATTTATATACGAAAACATTATTAATTTCCTCATCTATGAAGAATATCAAAACATTTAATACCAAATACATACTTTTAATAAGCTGTTAAACTCCAGTTATACACCTTTTAAAAATGCTCTAGATGTAACTCCAGTTTACAGTAGCACTTTAGCCCTATCTGGACGGGATTAGTTTCTCAAGCAGGTCCTGGGGTAATTTTCTCTTTCATGGGGGCATCCTTTGTAGTTTTATTCTCGTCTAGAACGATCATGTATGTGTTTTTTAGATGTCCTGAATTACCTACTGTTTTTCACTAAACTCTGTGGTCCTCTGGTAATTTTAGTCGTGTCACCTCACGTTTAATAAAATAGCTCCACCCACCATAATTACACTTTGAGTGCATGCTTCCACAAAGATCCATGTAAACACAACAGCAAGTGAAAATGGAGGAGCTACTGAACATGATGTCACATGACCAAGAAAGCCAAAAAACTCACTGGTCCTGTTTTTTCAATTGCAGTCCAGATGCAAGAGTGAGTAAAAAAACTGAGTAAAACTGAGAAACTACTCCAGTCCAGATAGGGCTTTAGACTGTATTGCCCCAAAAACTGTTTGCTGTAGAAAAATGAAAATATATGGGTGTTTTCTCAAATAATTGTCTAACTTTTTTTTTCAGGAAACACACAAAAATTGTCATGGATATTTATTATTTTATATATTATTTAAGCAATGGTTTAAGAACCAACCAAAAACAATCCCTATTCAACATTCTAAGAATACTGATTGAAAACAGTAAAAATTAAAAAAGCCTTAAATATTAAAATCTTTCTAGCTAGCTTTATGGATGTAGCCAATTTACTGTCTAAAAATGTAGACAAAAATGCAAACTAAAAGACTTAACAACTACACTATGTACAGCTCATAGCCTTTATTAATAAGAAGTAAACTTTACATTATAGAATCTCTTAACACTTTCCAATTGGGGATTAGCCCTGAATCATTGGTGTGCCCAAAATTTGTGAAAAAAAAGCTATTAAATTTGCCTAAGTAACATTTTATTTTGACTTAATAAAACAGCTTAAATCATTCTCTGGACATAGTCCTAAACTGGTAGAATCGATTTATATTATCTACTGAGGGTGGATACGATTTTACCACAGGTGGCTATGCAGCATCACAAGGAGATGATTTAGGCAAACAAAACAAAACAAAACAAATTTTGCAAGGTTATTTTTCCACCTTGATATTTTAGGGGCATCATAAAAACTGATCTTTATCAAAGTAGAAAATACAAAATAAAAGTTCAGTGCCAAAATCTGTAAGGCACATATCAATGGACAAACAAAGTATTATTATTATTACTACACATTATTAAAATACACTGCTCCACTTTTAATATTGTTCCTGTTCTTTTTCTCTTGCAACATTTCAAAATGCAGGTATACACAGAAGTGTTTTTACTCTGATCTCACTAATTACTGCCTTCAGTATTCCTTGATTGGCTAAAGAGGATGTGTTGGAGACCACACACTTAAACTATTTAAAAATGGTTGAAAACCAAGTTGACAAAGTTGATTGTTAGAAAGTTTGTTGGAAAGTTCTGGAATGAAACACCAGACTCGACAGTGCCACTCCAGCTTCTGCTGGATAATAGTATAATAGAAACAAAACTCATTTGGAAATTGACAAATAATAAACATATTTAATCATAATTGTTACAACTGTGTAACTCGTAGCACAAAAAACATTTAGAGCACGTACAATGTACAGATTACCCACAAGTTACCTTTTCTCTCTGAAAACAAACAATTGTTACTGTATACAGAATGCCTAAAGTTGTTTTTGCTGCAGTAACAAGACATGCGTAATTTTCAGTCTCTTCCCAATGTATTGGTCTGCATCCCTTATTGAAGCATTGTCCTTTTTTCTGTTTTGCCCGCTTTATTAACGGCAAAGTTGTAGTTTTTCGGATTGTCCAGCGCCTCTTCAATCCGCTCATCCAGATTTTCCAGTGTAATGAAGTTCTTTGCCTCCTCCTGGAAAAAAGATGTTGGTAGGTATGTTGTGATAAAGATGAAGATAGATGTGTACATGAGAGGATATTAGATTTTAGCACTATGAGCAAAATAAAGGTAGAGTATCAGGAACATTAAACAGCGTTCTTCAACCCTGGTCCTGGCACCCCTTAACGACCACATTTAAGGGCAGAGGCCTCCAAATCTGAACCAGTTTACAGTGCTGGACTCTTTGGTCTTTGGTAGGTTTCACACAAAGTGGCTAGTCAATTACATTAACTGTTTCCTTACCTTCCAGCAAGAACAAAATCCAGGACAGTACACTGGATTCAAGGTCCAGATACTAAGATCTCTGTTTTGGAGGATTGCCTGCTTTAACACACCCACTGCAACTCTGAAGGTGCTTGTTAATTAGCAGATTAGTCATAAATGTGTGGAGAAAAAAAGCCATCAATATGCAGGGCAGAGGGGGGCACCAGGACCAGGAATGAATAACTATAATTTTTATTCTTTTTAAAGATTTAAATTTTTTAAACATAAATTCTTATGTGCATTCCTTTATATAATTAACATATGCTTGTCAAAAGCACTAATAAGGTCGTATTATACATTTCTTAAATATTATCTAATACTTTATCCAATGCTGTGCATCTCATATTTGACATTAATGTATTCACACATGTATGTTTTTTTTTATCTGTACAACAAAACTAGCACATAAAAAAACACTTTGCATTGTGTATCACTGTGCCTGCAGCAAACACCCTCTGCATGGGATCCTGGCAGCTCAGAGGAGCAGGCACAGTGATAGACTCCTCTCTCTCTGCTGTAGGACTGAGAGGTTCTGCAGGTCATTTGTTCCTGCTGGAATTAGACTACTAAACACCTCAAGTGTGTACTTAATAAGCACCATTAGCATTTTTTGGACCTGGGTATGGACTTTTTTATGCTTTTTGTGTTACTTCTTTATTAGTATTACTATTATTATTATTATTGTGCTGTTGGACAAATGAATTTCCCCATTGGGGATTAATAAAGTATCTATCTATCCATCTGTACTGTTCTCACCTGTAGCTGCAGGATCTCCATCTCTTTTTCTTGGATATATCTCTCGAACTCTTGCTGACGCAACAATGCTTCCTCTCTCCTTCTCTGTTCAGCAGCTTCAGCTTCCTTCTGCACACGTAATTCACTAACAGACAAATGTAAAAAGATAGAGTATGAACTTAGGGTATGTTTCTTTTACTGAAGTTTTGAAATATTTGATGCACAAATTGGAGAACATTACCAAATAGAGGATAGCATATTAGTGCCTACAAAATATATTATAATATAAATATATATAATAAAAAATGTTACCCTATGTACCCACACCTAATTTTTTTCTGTAGTATTTCGCACATTTAATGACAATATTACTTACCGGATTTTCCTCAGTCTGAGGTTCTCAGCATCATTCCAGGCCATTAATGATCTGTGTTCTTCAGATTCCTGCTTGGCTCTCTCCTCTGCCAAAGAACCGGTCTCTTCTTCATATCGTTTCCGCAGCATCTCCTCTTTAAACTCCATTCTGAACACACAACGCATATGGTAAACTGATTATATAACAGGGGTGTAAACATCCCAATCATTCTGGAGTAATTCTACGATTCTACTCGTCATAAGATGTAACTAAACGAAACTGACAACCAACATAAAGAACAGCTCAAACTGCATACTGTACCATTATACTAACGGTATATATAAAACAATATATGCCATTAGTATTACACATGATATTGTAAAATAAAAAATATTGAAATATTCATCTACAGTACCAGTTCAAATTTTGCACATGCCTTAAATTCAGTGTTTTTTCATTATTTAAAAACAATTGGCATTGTGGATTAATAATTAATGTCATCCAAACTAAATAGACAAGAATATGTTTTATATTTTAGATTCTTATAAGTAGGCACCTTTTGCTTAGATGACACCTTTGACACCTTCTCAGTCAGCTTTATGAGGTAGTAACACCTGAAATGGCGTTCAGTTAACAGCTGTGCTAAACTTGTCAAGAGTTAAATTACTTGAATGTCTTGTCCTCTCAATGTGTTTGAGAGCATCAGTTGTGAAGTTGTGAAGAAGTAGAGTTGGTAAACAGTGAATAGCTCTATTTGAGTAATGTCCTGATTCATATTATGGTAAGAACTTCTCAACTAAGTAAAGAGAAAATAATTTAAGAAATGAAGGTCAGTCAATCTGAAATATTTTAAGAACTTTGAAAGTATCCTTTGAAAGGAAGTGCAAAATGTACCTTTGTTGCACAGGATAAGTTCATCAGAGTTACAAGCCTCAGAAAACACAAGTAAACAGAACCCCAGATAAGAGCCACGTAAATGTTTCACGAAGTATTTTGGTTTGTTTATCACTTTTTAGTTAATAAATGATTCCTTTCCATGTTGGTAATGTGTCAGAAGCACCTTATATCATTTAAAAATAAAACCACTGAAAGAGAAAGTGTGTCCAAACGTTTGACTGGTACTGTATTTATCACTAAAGCGTTGAGTAATAAATGAATAATACTATCAAAAATAGAATGCAGCTTTTTTCACTTTACATTTAAAGTTACCCTTTAAATATGATTGCTTATTTGGAGAGCAAAAATATGCCATCATTTTTTTCAGTTTTTTCTCAGTTTAAAGCTTAAATTAGTTTTTAAAGTATACACTTATAAAAAACTAAAAGACCTTGTTACTGAGACACACACAAAAACACACACCCTGCAGCTCTGCTTACCTGAGCGCTCTCATTATGAGGTTATATTCAGTGAAGCGCTCCTTCAGGACCACCATCTCCACCGGGTCCACCGGAGAGGGGGTTTTGATCCGCCCGGCTTTAGACTTGGCTTTGGGGTCGGTTCTGGACTTTCTGCCCCGGACCGTCTCCAGCAGAACCCCCGCCCGGGGAGACAGGAAGCGGACAACCGGAGTCCGGCTCCGGACTACAGCCTGAAACATCGCTCAGTCAGATCTACAGTCAGATCTACAGAACAGCTGCTGGAGCAAAGCAGAGGACAGACCGCACGCAGACCTACACAACCCTCAGCCCTGCGCACGAGGCCGCCATCTTCACGACCTTTCACACAGGAAGAGCTTCTCCTGCCGCAACAGAGTCTCCTTTTTTTAGACATATGAAAAGACTTACAGAAACAGAAAGATTATTACAGAATTTGAAAACACAATGAGCAGATGTATCACTACTACAGGTATATTAATAAACCTTACAGTGGAAGTTAAAAAAAAAAACACTAGACATTTTTTTTTTCCAAAATTAAAAATAAAAGGACAGGCAAAAGATCAAAATAACTTAAGGGCATTTTTTACCATCCATTAATCTTAACGATTTGTACTACAGGACCAACTCATTTTTAAATGCTAAAAACTTTGGATTGTTAAAACTGCATTTTTGAATATAATACTTAAAATAGTAGTGTTATGAAGTATCGGACACCGCCAGATGGAGCCCGCGAGTGATTACCCATTAAGAGAGGACTCGCTCGCGGACTCCCTCTGGCGGTGTGCGGTAATTCTCTGATAGAACGGGAGGGATGTAGTTTATAGTTTGAGATAAACGGCTAAAAACCTTAATAAATGTAAAATAATAAGCTAATTGCTCCGGATATCTATTTAAAATTGAATAGGATAATGATGTGTGTTTCTAAAAAGCCAAGATAATGTAAGTATATAAGTCTGTTTTATACAGTAAACAGATTTTAGGCAGTAAAAACGCTAGTGTTACTGCTACTGTGCCCTGACCGGTTGCTAGTGTTCGGTGCTAAAGCATTTAATATTGTTCTGTGTTGATGATATGAGTGCATTTTACAGTATAAAAAATATGAAACATGTATAAACTATGATTTGTTCAGTTGCTCAATATGAACAAACACTGTGCTGAATTTTTAGAATACATTAACTTAAATAAATACCAAGGAGGTTCAAATGATAGAAAACTGATGCACTGTAACTGAAGCTCCCCCCTGTGTTACTCTGCCACATACAGGTAACCTAGCAACAATGCAGCACTTACAAACCAAACACAAAACAAATGCGATGTCCTCATACACCAATGGGAGGCGCTAGATCCCACAGACACAGTGCAGAAACGCCATTTCTCCAATAGGCGGCGCAGATAAAGACACAGTCCACACAAATAAATAAGCCCAGCGATTCGAAAATAGTTTGTGGGGGCATTTCTTTTTCTGCCAGTTTCCACCATGGGAGGTTGCTGGATTAATGTGTGGAAAAAACACTTTTAACACGTTAATTTTTAGGTACACTGTAACTTACAATATGCAAATATCCTGTCTGCAACATTTTATATACCAACAGGTAAGAAAGAGAATTCATTTATTAAGACACGTTACAAATTCTGGCTGAAACAAGCAGAGTAGAGTTCAGTGGTTACCTACAATTATCTACACCGCTACATAACCCAAATTAGTGAGCCCAACTTGCATTTCTACAGTTTGGATGTGTGTCTGGTGATACTGACCTGTGCTGCTGGTCATTATACTGTAAACACATTACCATAGCTGTGAACAGCATAACTTGAATGCAAATGTAAAAAAAAATCTAAAAGTGTACTTATTTAAGTGCAACCTGACTTAATAATATGTTCATATATTAACAATAATATTGTTCAACACATGGTTTTCACATTTAACCACTGGACCCTTTTAGGGGACAGGTAATTAACCACACAGACAAGGCAGGGTTTTTTATTTAGTTTTATTGAGTAGGTATTGTTGGTTTTAGGTGCAGAGTAATGAAGTCCAGCACCAGGCTGGTCTGGGACTGGTGCTGGTGGCTTCTCTGCTCATTTTGAATCTCACTACTCATCGGCTCAGTTTCTCATTGTTTAGATGGATGGACAAAACAAAAGCAGATGAGAGCACACAAAATTTCACTAATAATGTTTTGATCTTGTAAATTGCTGTCTGCAGTTCTCTACCTTTCTGGGCAGACATGTTCATCTTATTTACCTCTATATGACTAAATACTGAACTTGTTTTAAACAGATTACTTGTTTCACATAACCAAAGTGAACACATTTCAATAATCAACCAAAGGTTACAATATAAGAGAAAAATAAGAAAACAAAACTCATAAGCAAATGAATTGCCATGGCTCTCAATGAAAATTCTACTTCTAACAGGCTATTAACTTCTAATAGTCACTACAGTTATAGATGTAGAAAACAATATCCTGTTGGCAGATTCTAGACTGAAATTCAAAGAGGGGGAAAAAGGCTTCAGTTGTTTTTCCAGTGCCTAAATCAAGAGAGGTTTTCAGAGGAATCCACCTCCACAAACAATTGGTTAACAGTTTGTGCAGAAGGGGCTTAAAGCTTGAAGGCCAGTCATGATTGGCACTTTCTAAGAACTGAGGACTGAAAATTTGCCAACAGGATATTGATCTTTGTCTGGGCAAGTGCTGCGGTCAGCTTTCTCTCCATTGGGGCCATCTTCTTACATTTCGAGTGTGAAGAAGAAGGGGGACAGTCATGGTGTACCTCTTGTTTAACACAAGGGCTCGTTTGTCTTCAATGCAGTAATGCAGGTTGGGCATGGACTTAAAGGTGATGGTAAGATGTCTGAAGTTTGGGTATTGGAGTTTGGTTCAGGTGCTAAGGGGACTGAGGTTAAATGGTCAGTAATGGGTTATATGGGGTTAGAGGTTTGGTTAAGAGGTATGAGTTGGGTGTGGATGTGAGAGACAATAGATGGGTATTTAGTGTAAGTAGGGGACAGATGTTAGGGAGCAGGATTTTAAGGGATTGGGGCAGAATTGTTGATAGCACAAGTAAAGGAGCAATGGTAACGGTTGATGACGGTTCTTAGGGTAAGAGCTTTGTAGTTTGGGGCTTAAGCCAAAGCTGGAAGGGAATAATACGTCAGACGAACCTCTTCTCCTTCCAGCAGTTTCCTGTCGATATAAACAAAGATGACAATGTAGTAAAAGATGAAAACCACAGAAATGATAAAAAGACTATTTAGATACAGAATTTTTCATGCAAGCCACAAATGTACTAGTGATTATTACTTGTAGGCCGCAATCTCGATGTCCAGAGCCATTTTCACATTCAGTAGGTCTTGGTATTCCTTCAGGTACCTTGCCATCTCCTCTTTGGCCTCTGCGATATCCTTCTCTAGATCACTTATCCTCACCTTGAAGACATAATAAGAAACCTCACTGAATACAAACCGATAGTGACATTGATTAACAAAACCACTGAACCTGGATAATAGGATTTTTATGACCGCAGATGTGACAGATGTGCCTGTACATGATATATGCATTTATTGTCAAAGAAATATTTGCATAAATATTTCCAATAACTGCAATTCTATTCAGAAGAAAGATTAAGGTTAACATGATAAATAAATCAATAAAAAAATAGATATGGCAATATAGCTGTGGTCATGGCATAGTATCTATGTCAGGGGTCTCAAACTCATTTTTGCCGAGGGCCACATTGGCATATTGGCTGTCCTCTGAGGGCCAGATGTAACTTATAAATATAAGAAAATGTAACCAGATGTAATATAAAATGAATGTAATTACTCCTTAATGTTAAATAACTCTCAATATACTATTTATTCAATCAAATATTACAGTTGCATGGAAAAATGGTTGCTTGTTGCTCTATTAACATAAATCCTTTTAATTTATAAGTTATATTAACTTTGATCAAAACGTTTGATACTGAAATAAGGCTTAATAAATATAAAATCAAAAATTGTGAGCTGTGACAGATTTAGCATTTCCTCAGATTTAGCAGTTCCTCATCCAACCACTAGTCGGAGCTGCAGCTGCAGCACCACAAGCCCGCAGTCTTTGCTTAGTCAGAGCTACAGCCCAGCCACGGGCTACAGGGCTCAGCTGAGCCAGTCTGGAGCGTTTTTAAAAATTTGTAAGTTCTTCTGTGTATGAAATAAAATAACCCCACTAACCGGATAATACAGCTCTCTACAATTCATCTTTCAGCCCAAGCAGCTAACAGCAGCAGTTTAGAGCAGCGTCACGGAGGCACTGCTCGGATTACATTATAAACAGGTCAGTTAGCGCGCTGCTAACCTCAGGATGTTTATAACTACGGAGTTTAGTGGACACGGCTGCAAGGTTAGACTGTTGAAGGCTACTGAAGACTACTAAAGCAGGCAACGCAGCGTAAGCAAAAAAAAACAAAAACCACACACACACACCAAAATACAAGTTAAGATAAAATATGAAAACGAACATAATAAAGCATAAATAATTAAATTGAATTGCGGGCCAGATGTATGTTTATTTTGTTAACCCGTGAGGGGCCGTATGAAACCGCGTCGCGGGCCGCTACTTTGAGACCCCTGATCTATGTCATCAAGGCAAGGTCTTAAGATGGTTGGGATGTCATTGTGCCTGTAATAAAGCCCAAAGGTGATCTAGCATCGTGCCAAACTGCACACCGTGAGGCCAGGCCTTCTGGATGTGTGATATGTGACAACAAACTGTTGATTTTTGCGCTAACCATGATGCATCCACCAAGACAATTTGTGTCTGAAGATAGCCCTTTGCCCTTCTAAGTCACTCTATGACAGCCTGGCACAACTACCCACCAATCTTCTTTCCAGTCTGTCAATTCCTTCTGAAACTATTTTTTGTATGCAATGAGTGTACAAGGACCAAATCATAAAATTGATAACTGATGCGCAACCTAAATACCTTTTTTGAAATAAAGTTTCTAATGAAAGCTTCTTGACTCAGACAATACAGCTACAGACAATACAGCTATTTTTTTGTGGGCTAAATTTATACTATCAGATCAGAAAAGCACAGACTGTGATGTCATGATGTTACTATATTTAGAGGCTGAGAACACTGAGAGTTCAAAACTGTAGGTGCACATCATCTTTGTAAGAATGAGTCAGCAGTCTCTCTCCAGAACTACTAGTTTACTACGGGTGAATTGATTTCTCCCCGTCTCAGCAGAGCAAAACACAAAGCAACACTGTTCTGCTGCTACGTACACTTACTACGGGAAGGAGGAGATTATATTACAATATGGAGTTCAGTATCAAAATACTACAACCATTTAGCATGGCTACAGTTTTCAATTATTATGCATCATCTCAATGAATAAAAGAGACAACAAGCAATAACAATTATTTCTTGTACTGTACTGTCCTTAATAAATGTACTGCACAGCACATCTCCCATATTCTTCTGCAAGTGCATAAAATACCAATTACTTCTGGGTCTGGCATAGAAATCCCTAGCTCTCTTTTTCTCTGGTATCAAGCTGATTCAAATCAAAGGTGTTAAAGGTGTGTTTGTCCTAGGTTTTGCTGCAGTAACAGCTTCTACACCAGATGTTGAAACATGCTATGTAAATTTGATTGCAGTCAGCAACAGTAAAAAAAAAGCCACATAAGTAAGGTCAGGTACTGGTGTTAGATATATAGTTCTGGATCACATATGCCACTCTCCTACTCAAGAAATACTCATTATTGAGCTAATTAGTTGGATCAGGTATTTTAGAGCTGGACAAAATATAGGGGCTAATTTGTTTTGGACCAGCCCCTATATGAGCTATAGATGTTCCCACTATCATACTTGTCTTAAAGCAGTTCCACTGCTTTACTGCTTGATACTGGGGAGAGATGACTTCATACCACTTCAGATGGTTCCAATTTATGTCTATTATCATATATGGTAATCTACCACAATCCTGTGGAAATTCCTTTGGTAGCTCATACATAAATACCTTTAAGTGTTTGACTAGAACACTCATTCTCAATATCGGCCCTGATTTGTTCCTGCTCTAACATACTTGATCCAACTAGTAAACTCATTAGAGAGCACTTCTTGAGTTCCTGTTAGAGGATGAACACACTAAAATTGAAGGGGCAGAGTTATTCCAGGACCTTGATCACAAATCACTGGAGTCCCTTGTGCCCTTGTCAAGTTTTCGCCTTATCGAATACCTGATACTTGGCCACTTCCTTGCCCTGTGTCTCCTCCATCTCCCTCAGTTGTTCGTTCAGCGAGTTGATGACATTCTTCAGGGTCTCCACTTCAGCAGAGCAGGACAGGAGCATCCTCCGGTACTCCGCTGTCTCCTCTCGCACCGAGCGCACTGCCTCCTCCTGCTTGTCAGCGACCTGTGCCACACTGGCCACCTTCCCCTGGAACCACACCTCGGCTGCCTGCTGGTTGCGCCTGGCCAGGCTCTCGTACTGAGTGCGGATCTCCCTCAGAGCAGATGACAGGTCTGGTCTGCTCAAGTCCGGCTCTGCGGCAAGGGTGATGCTGAGGCTGGCAGCCTGCAGCTGCACCCGCAGCCCCTCTTGCTCCTCAGCGAACACCTGCTTCAGGAAGGTCAGCTCCCGCTCCAGTGAGGCCACACTGATCCCAGCATCGTAGCTCCAAAGTACTGCCCTTTCTGCCTCCTCTCTGGCACGCTGCAGTTCATCCTCGGCCTCCTCTCGCCTCCTCACCTCCTCCTCCCAGCGTTCCCGCAGCTGTGCCTGTGCCTCCTGCACCTCATCCCTGTGTGCCTCCATGCGTGCCTTGTCCTGGGCCTCCTGGCGCAGCTGCTCCTGGAGGCCCCTCACCTCTTGCTGGTAGACCTGCTGCAGGCGGGACGGCTGACTCTGCCCACGCCGCAGGGCCTCCAGCTGCAACAGCAGTGCCCGGTTCTGCTGCTCCAGGCGCCGCACCTTCTCGATGTAGGAGGCGAAGCGATTGTTCAGTCCCACAAGCTGCTCCCTCTCCTGAGCTCTCAGCCCCAGCAGCTCGGAGCACACCACGGGCATGTCATTCTTCTCCCAGCGCCCAGTCGGTTCCGACTTCAGCAGCCGCCGAGAGGAAGAGGAGGAGAGGGGGGTCTGAGAGAAGCGGGAGGTGCTGGAGTGGTTGTCCCATCTTCGGAACAGGATGGAGGAGGGAATGAAAGAATCGTAGCTCATGATGCAGGATTTTTTTGTTCTTTTTTGGTTAAATTATGTTATTATGAAGGGTTGTTTTTTTTTGGTTGAGAAGTTTTTTTTTCTAAGTCCCCCTTGTTCTGCACACCATCGGTGGAGATGAACCGGCACTGCACCAGTTCAGAAATACTGCAGAGCAGCATGCTTTATAGAGGACACACAAGCAGGCTCCCACACACGCACACACACACTCCCTCACACACACACACTGATCCTTCTCAGCCAATAAGGTGCGTAGCAGTGCAGTAGAGCTGGAGGTTGATCTTGTGTTCCTCTTTTTCTCAGAAGAGAATTTAAGCAGGAAGGGCAGAGTTTTCCTGGTCAGAAAGTACAAAGACATGAACACAGAAATTTAAGCCTAACCTATAGACAGTCGACCAGGATATTTTGCGATTCACAGAAATGTGAATTTTTCTTTATTCTTAAAATCAAATCAAAAATAGCACAAAAATGTAGCCTCTAAATTTTCATGACTGCATAATGTGGGGTCGTGGTGGCTCAGCAGTTAGAGCAGCGGGCCATCAATGACAAGGTTGTGGGTTTGATGTCCGGTTTTGGGCCCTGTTGGGCATTTAACCCTCATTGCTCCCTTCGTGCTGCAACAATGGCTGCCCACTGCTCAGGGCACGTGTTAAACAATAGCAGTGTGTGTGTGTGTGTTCTCTCTACAGATGGTTTAAAGCAGGGGTCTCAAAGTAGCGGCCCGCGGGCCGACGCGGTTTCATACGGCCCCTCACGGGTTAACAAAATAAACATACATCTGGCCCGCAATTCAATTTAATTATTTATGCTTTATTATGTTCGTTTTCATATTTTATCTTAACTTGTATTTTGGTGTGTGTGTGTGTGGTTTTTGTTTTTTTTTTTGCTTACGCTGCGTTGCCTGCTTTAGTAGTCTTCAGTAGCCTTCAACAGTCTAACCTTGCAGCCGTGGTGTGTCCACTAAACTCCGTAGTTATAAACATCCTGAGGTTAGCAGCGCGATAACTGACCTGTTTATAATGTAATCCCAGCAGTGCCTCCGTGACGCTGCTCTAAACTGCTGCTGTTAGCTGCTTGGGCTGAAAGATGAACTGTAGAGAGCTGTATTATCCGGTTAGTGGGGTTATTTTATTTCATACACAGAAGAACTTACAAATTTTTAAAAACGCTCCAGACTGGCTCAGCTGAATCCGTGTATCATTCGTTCATTTGATATTCAATTGAGAATCAAAATCGGAAAATTAAAAAACCAATTCGTTTTTTCGTTTTTGAATATAATACCAAAAAACGAATAACGGCTTGTATTTTGTATTTTTATTTGGTTATCCAAACAAAAATTGGAAATTTAAAAAACGGACCAGGAGCCGAATTTGATTTTGATTTTGAACTTGACCCATTTGTGTGCCCCGGAAGTTACTGATTTGTTTATTCTTGGTGGGTTTCTGTTGCGCGGGAGTTCACTGCAGTGTTATCTACACAGTCTGTATTGCTGTAGGCAGCATGGCCGGACTGGAACCACATTCTGGCCTAATTAAAGATCTTTTTGAAGGTGGTAAGACGCATGAAGAGATTTCGTGCACGTTGCAGCAAATGGGGATCCAGCGATGTTCTGCAATGAGTGTTAGAAGGTTCTGTGTTCAACACGACCTTAAGCGAAAAAGACATGTATCGAACACAGAATTGGAGAGGGCCGTTGAGGATGGAGAGTTTTATCTTGTTCAGAGGAACTAAACGCGTTGCAGTGAAAGAAGACGATATGACAACAGAAAAAATCGGCAGGATCTTTCAGGTGTTTGTCTAACGTTCCGTAGCTAAATGTCATATTTAGTAGGCGGCAATTCACAGAATAACATTAACTAAATATGACATTTAGCTACGGAACGTTAGACAAACACCTGAAAGATCCTGCCGATTTTTTCTGTTGTCATATCGTCTTCTTTCACTGCAACGCGTTTAGTTCCTCTGAACAAGATAAAACTCTCCATCCTCAACTCCATCCAAAGCCTACAGCAATACAGACTGTGTAGATAACACTGCAGTGAACTCCCGCGCAACAGAAACCCACCAAGAATAAACAAATCAGTAACTTCCGGGGCACACAAATGGGTCAAGTTCAAAATCAAAATCAAATTCGGCTCCTGGTCCGTTTTTTAAATTTCCAATTTTTGTTTGGATAACCAAATAAAAATACAAAATACAAGCCGTTATTCGTTTTTTGGTATTATATTCAAAAACGAAAAAACGAATTGGTTTTTTAATTTTCCGATTTTGATTCTCAATTGAATATCAAATGAACGAATGATACACGGATTCAGCTGAGCCCTGTAGCCCGTGGCTGGGCTGTAGCTCTGACTAAGCAAAGACTGCGGGCTTGTGGTGCTGCAGCTGCAGCTCCGACTAGTGGTTGGATGAGGAACTGCTAAATCTGAGGAAATGCTAAATCTGTCACAGCTCACAATTTTTGATTTTATATTTATTAAGCCTTATTTCAGTATCAAACGTTTTGATCAAAGTTAATATAACTTATAAATTAAAAGGATTTATGTTAATAGAGCAACAAGCAACCATTTTTCCATGCAACTGTAATATTTGATTGAATAAATAGTATATTGAGAGTTATTTAACATTAAGGAGTAATTACATTCATTTTGTATTACATCTGGTTACATTTTCTTATATTTATAAGTTACATCTGGCCCTCAGAGGACAGCCAATATGCCAATGTGGCCCTCGGCAAAAATGAGTTTGAGACCCCTGGTTTAAAGGCAGTGACAAATTTCACCTGTACCCAGCTTGATTACAACAGAAGCTGCCCTGTTAAAGCTGATGTCCGTAAGTTTTGGGATTTAGGGCCCTCTCTGGTGAAAATTGGTAATTGCACCAAGCATGCGGCAGAATCGTTTTAAACTGGGTGAGTGTGAAGTGGTCTCCTTTCAGAAACTACTATGAGTGAATGAGCTACTGAGTTCCAGTGTTGGGAGTAACGGCGTTACTAACGCTGTTACTTTTTTCAGTAACGAGTAATCTAACTAATTACTGTAACTATAACACCGTTACCATTTCCGGCACCCCGTTACTGCACGTTACTTTAGTTTTTTTTTTTTTTTTTTTTTTTTTTTTTAACTTCGCTTTGACCTGGTTAACCCCTCCTCTTTCCGGTGAACTTGAGCTTCTGCCCATAGGTTTACATGGTTTGGCATGGTGAAGTGAGGCACAATTGTGACGATTTGCGTGCTCTAATCAATTCAGTGATTGCAGTGGACAGTGTTTTGCCAGTTCACAGCTTTTCTGAACTAGTTCAAGTTTAGTTCATACATGCTCAAAGTGACCAGTTCACGTTCAAAGTTCACAATTTTAATTCTGAACTAGTTCAAAGTTCAGTTCATTTTACTTTTTTCGTGAGATATTCAAATAAATACTTTTTTTCACACTACACACTATACGTTCTTTGAAACGGCTCATTGTAGACATTTGCTCATGACACTGCAATTGTGGGTTTCATACCAGGTGATGAAAATGTTCATAAGGAGAATCGGTGTCTGTCTCCGTGCCATCACTTCCAGTAGCATTTTTTTTTATTGCAGCGCTTTCTCTCACACTTCTCTCTCTCTCTCTCTGTATCTCTCTCGCCCTCGCGCTCTCCGCGTCGTTGCTCCTCCTGCTCTTTCGCCCGCCCTCACGCTCCGTGCTCTCAGCGTTGTTGCTCCTCTCTCTCTCGCTTGCTCTCCGCGTCGTTGCCAGTATGTTATTAACTAGCCAATGTTCATTTACAGGGATGTCTGCCATTCATGACACATACTGTGAACTAATTCATGTTCAAGTTCTTTAGTAAAATATGTGTTGCGTTCAGTTCAAATGAGCGTGTTCAATGAGCTCGTTCTTTTAAACTCGCTCACGCACAACACTGACCATGGACAGGCCAAGTTCCGATTTAAGGACGTTAAGGACGTTCATCCCCAGACGACATTTAGTAATTTTCTTTGGTTGTGTGGAGAATTTCGTTTTTTTTTTTTTTTTAATTCGTTAATTATATTTTATTTTCGTTTATTTTCTTTCTAATAATAGTAGTAAATACATAATTGATTTTCTTTTTTTCTTTTACGGGCGAATAAAAAAAGTAACGCCATAGTTACTTTTACTGGTAACTAGTAGTTAGTAACTTTTTTGGAGAAGTAACGAGTAACTATAACTAATTACTTTTTCAAAGTAAGGTGCCCAACACTGCTGAGGTCTGAGTTTGCCCTTCTGAAGTCTCCATTGCTCCACCAGTCGCTCGCGTTCAGTAAAACTAAGCTGGATCCTCTTTTAAAGGCTTTTTTTTTAGAATGAATATATTTTGCTTAGCTGGAATGGTTGTTCCATTACACTGGTACCATAAAACACAATATGTTATCCCTTCTCCACTCAGAAACGCTTCTGCTTTCAGTTTAAAAACAAAATAATACTTACACTTTAAAACTAAATAATTATGTACCATTCACTACTGATACTAATTTGTTCTTCACTAAGTTCAAAACTCACATTAAAGCTGATGTCTGTATGTTTTGGGGGGATTGGGGCCCTTTCTGGTGAGAATGGGTAATTGCACCAACCATGCGGAAGAATCATTATAAATGGTGGGTGTGATGCGTTCTCTTTTCAGAGTGGACGAATCTGATTCCAGGTTAAGTTCACCCAGAGAGTGCGCTAAGTCAGAGAGAAATGTGTTCAGAGGATGTAAGAAAGTTATTATATACAGTTTTTAGTTTAATCAATGTAATTACTGTATATTATACTGTATTTGTATCCGGTACATATTGCAATGTTTAGTTAAGGATTGTGTTTGTAATGCATGTTAATGTAAATAAAGAGCAGTGTGAAATAGTATTGTTATTGTAAAGAATATTTTGTACATTTTAGATAAAATATTCTCACTACGTAGAGCGCAATTACATCCAACAAACAGCTAGAAAACTAAGTATGGCGAAATGCAGTTTAAAGGCATTCTTTGATGAGCAATCATGAGAATAATAAGCAGTTGCCTTCACTAAGCAGCTGGTAAAACACTAGCATTAGGTTGTAAACAGACGGTCAGTTAGACTGTAGCTAATTATATTGTTATACAGACTATTGTTATATACTATCCTGCGGCTAAGCGTAGCCTCACTGTTGGACAATAATAAAAGTGGTTTAACATCCAGTCTCCCCTGCTGTGTTATCATACTGAATTTATAGTATCTAGCAAGCTAACTACAGCAGCTACACTCACTTTGTTAAAGTCAATAATTGTTTTTTTTTTTGTTAGAAGCTAGTAGTAAAAGACAACTGAAATAGCTCTTGCCTTTGAAACCCTTTCAGGTCACGGAGCTCTCTCCACATTTCAAACACCAGTTCAATGTTAATCCTGGTTTTAGCGCGGACTCGTCTTTATATTTACTATGATTGAATGAGCTACTGATGTCTGAGTTTCCCCTATTGAAATTCTACATTGCTCCACCAGTCGCTCGTGTTCAGTAAAGGTTCACACTTTTCATTCATTTGTGTCCCTTTTAGTATAGTGCGTTACTAATGGTAGCCTTTGTTACTTTGGTCCCAGATCTCTGCAAGTCGTTCTTCAGGTACTTTCGTGCAGTTCTGGGATTTTTGCTCATTGTTATCCTGATCCTTTTGACCGCACCTAATGAGATCTTGCGTGGGGCCCCAGATCGAGGGAGATCATCAATGGTCTTGTATTTGTTCCCGTTTAACTACATTAAATTATCACTAAAACAGTTAAAATGTAAAAGTCTTATAAAATGTATGTTTTACTATATATATATAAAAACACACATTCAAAATGTCTCCAAATATATTACACATTTACTCACTAAATATCAGAGCTTTCCATATTTAAACATCTCATTTGTATCCAAAGTTAACCTGTTTCTATCTGAAGCCATCTGAATTTGTACACTATGTAAATAAAAGTAGCTTAATTTGCTAGTATTAACTCAGACTTGAATAACTTGAAATATAGAGAAGCACACACAAAAAAAAAAAAAAAAAAAAAACAGCCTTTAAGTTGTAATTAATTATCTGTAATCGTGTTCTCCTGGTGTAGAATTAGTAACAATATTTTTGTGTCTAATGTGCAATCTTTTACGGTCCTTTGAGACCCTTTATCTGGGGGGAAAAAAAACATCACTCCAAAAGAAATAAATAGGTGCCAGGACACAGCAAAAGTTTAGCTCAATCATTCGAGTCATAACTTAAAATTAAATTAAATAAAGAGGCAGCAATGATTAAGGTGTTGATTTGTGTAATTAAATGAAAAGGGGTAGCACATGGTTCATACATAAAGTTGATAATTATTAAACAAAATGAAAAATTACAATTGACATGTTTATGACACTTGGTTAAAAAAAAAAAAAAAAAAAAAAAAAAAAAAAAAAAAAAAAAAAAAAGTCTTTCACTTGTTTATAGTGGGGTTAATATTCCTGAACCATGAATAAAATCACAACACCGGAGGAGACGAGGAGGGGGGAAAACTGGAATACAAAACAAGGGGAAAACCTTTACAAAGCCTAATCAAGACTAACAGGTCAAAACATTCTCTGATTTAAGACATACAAGTGTAAAGTAAAATGTTTAAGACAAATTGTATTTAAAACCAAATGTTCATAGAAAAATAAAGTCAGCAACATTCAAAGCACAAGAACTCAAACATCTGCAGGGAGCTTTTTTTTCTTTTAATCCAATTACTGATGGCAAAGAACACAGAATGTAGGTTTGTTTCAAGAACTTGTTTTAAAAGAAAAAAATGGAGATTACAAATATGGTATATGGATCAAAGTTGGCCCACACAGTTGAAAAGGCCATCAAGATGAAATCAAACAAAACATGAACATTTTGGCCTTTAAATCAATACTGATTGTTGCAGTCAAGGAAACAATCTGGGCATCTCAGCAAAACAGCATCCATTACCGATAATTCTTCCTTTCGTAGAGGTATGAACAGGGTGACTCAAAAATTGATGGACAACCTTTTATTTCAGAAACAAAATATGGCACCTTTTAAGATGGCGGCCATGTCCCAGACACAGCCTAAAAGACGATAACCCAACCCCCTAACCCAATGCTTGCTGGAATATTCAGATATGTAATTTTCCCTTTTGTTTCTGAAATAAAAGAGGGTACTGCAAACTTTAGTGTATTCACCCTGTATGTATATTGTGTACACACTAATTAGGTCTCTTAACTCAATGTGAGATAGAATATGAATAATTGTGATCCTTGGATTAACATCAGTTTCTCTGGTTGCATCAGATAGCTCAATCAAAACTTAGCTTTGGCTCGATCAACGCCCTTGTGCTCCGGCACATGTCTGTAGGAACAGCGATTATTCTTAATGCAGCCTGTCGTCCTCCAGAAATAACACTCGTCAGGCAATTTACTGCACACCAAGGAAGAAAAACAATAATCTTATGAGTAAAGCACAGTATTAACATGAAAATGCAATTCAATAATAATGTTTTATGTATGTATGCATGTATGTATGTATCATGGGACAGCAGTATGTAAACTGATCATGAAGTATTTTCCCTGAGAATGGCTTTTGAATACCCAAAGATGTGCAAGTTGCCATCTTGTAAGTGAGGCTGGCTGACTGAATTACTGGAGTCTGAGCAAGGCCTGATGGTTGGTGGCAGATAGGTAGGACATTTAGTTTTTGAAGCTGTTTCAGTATTCAACATTCTTCAATACAAGGAGTCACGTGTGTGGCTAAAACTGTCTATGACACAAAATTTAACCCTTGTTTAATCACACCTTTTATAGTAAAATACGGTTTTGTTTGTTTTTTTAAGAAAAGGAAAATAGTAATTTACAGCTATTGATTGCTCTCAAATGGGTGTTCTACAGAGTGAAAGACCCAAGAACCAGAAGCAACCCTTGCTAAACCCCAGATTTTATTTACCAGCCCACCACACATGGTGGTAATGGCTTATATAATATATTCCTTGTACACACAGGAACAATGTGGAGTGAAAAATGTTGAATACTGACACAGCTTCAAAAACTGACTGTCCTACCCATCTGTCTCGCTCAGACTCCGGGATTTTTTTTTTTAAACAAATATCACGTTCTTTTCAGAGAAAGCAATATATTCCAACAAACAGAGCAGCATACAAGACCGTAGGCACAGCATTGTGATCCAGCATTATGCATCACTCATTCATCATTGTAGCACAGAATATTAACTGAAAGTGTGCAAACACTCTACACTTTCTTTAAACTCTTATTTTAGTGCCTTTAGTATTCAGTGTTACTCAACCCAAGATCAAACAGGTGAACTCTAAAAATATTAGCACCCAATTCTTACTGTGCAGTTCCTGTCCCATAACTGCTAGCATGTCCATGTGACAAAAACAAACAAAACTGACAACTGTATAGGTAACTCCTTGAGACTAAGAAGCTTAGTAGTTCACAAGTTTAGCATCAGTTCTTGTGGAGAGCTGAAAGGGTCATTTACTCACTTAACTTTTGCAGTATCTGTTGCTGCAGCTTTGGATGCGCCAAGATGTGAGTGGAGTCTGTCAGGATAGCGCACCACAAGAGTAGTCCCTGCAACAGCATAACCCTGCACCCCAGACACAAACAAATGAGCTAAACACATGCAAATATTACACTACAGTCACATCCTTTCTCAGTCCTGACAAGTTCCCAGACTAAATGCTTTTTTTTAAACTTTGTTTTGGTGACTTTAAAGATAAAAAAATTAAGGCAACATTAAATTTATATAATAAGCAATCAAGTATGTGAAGTTTTCTTACATTTTTTTTATTTTTTTTTTTTATCTTTAGCCATATGATTAACCAGACACTTACATGCATTTCTCGGATGGCTTTTTCACTGTGATCTTTGCTGGTGAAGTTAACAAAAGCACAGCGTCTTGCCCGCAGTACTTTTACACTGTACACTGGTCCAAAGCTGTTTAAAACATGTCAAATATAATATTATAAAATTCAATCTTAAAGTTGTTCCTTTATAGATTACATAATTTACTGCAATAATGATCAAATTCATTCAGGAACATCATGAAAAGTAGTGAGAACTTTACTAAGAGCTACATGCAAAGAAAGAATTCACACATACATTTATATAAAGATAAATCCCACACTTAATATCTGGGACTGCACATAGGGCTCATTCCCTTCCCCTACTCCACGCTCACGTTCATTCACTATTACCGGTAACTACACAACACTAGTAACCTCCTCCACCTAACAGCTAAGTTGCTGTAATTATCTGATAAGCAACAATTGACACAAATATGACCTAAACATGACCTAAAAGTGTGCCCTTCAATGCATCCCAGTTAAGAACCCATAAAAATGGCTTTAAAATGTTGCTTTAAAAACACAACAATGTTAAAGTCAACTTACACACGGAACAGCTCATAGATTTCTGACTCCGATATTTCAGGCACTAAGTCCCCAACCCAGATGGGAAACAGCTCTCTGGTAGAGGGAGAAAAAAATAAATAAATAAAACATACAAAGATTTATATTTGGAGTCACGTACACAAACAGAATTGTCCATACATTACCGCTCAAACGTCTGGGATTACAGTGAAATTTTCAGGGTTTCCATTGAAACCCACTTAAGATTTTAAAATAAAGCAAATAAACAGGACATGCAATCATTGTCAGAGTAGGAAAAATTGATTCGAATGTATTTCAAATTTGGCCTACATCAAATAAGCCATTTTTTGCAGCAATTACAGCCTACAGCATTTTAGCGGTCAACTTTTTCGAGGTAATCTTCCTGTAGCATCTCCCACCACATGGATTGGCTTGATGCAGTCTTCCTCTGTACCACACAATCAAGCTGCTTCCACAACAGCTCAATAGGTTTCAGATCCAGAGACTCTGCTGGCCACTCCATTACAGTCAGAATTGCGACTGACCCTTATTTCTTAAATATTACCAACACAATTTGGAGGTGTTTTTGTGGTCATTATCCAGGTATGGCATGACATTGCAAAATGCCTTCTTTTTTTAAGATCCCTTCTACTCTGTATAAATCTCCTATTTTATCACCTCCAAAGCATCCCCAGACCATCACACTGCCTTTACCATGCTTGACAGATGGCATTAGGCATTGGTCATTTATTTTTTCATTGGTCCTGTGCCTCACAAATGTCCTTCTGTTTGATCCAAAGCCCTCAACCTTGGACTCATCTGTCCACAACACCTTCTTCCAATCTTCCAGTGTCTAACGTCTTTTCTCTTTGGCCCATTTGCAGTCTTTCTTTTTATTGGCCAGTGTGAGGTATGGCTTTTTCTCTGCAAGTCCAGCATCCTGAAGTCGCCTCTTGACCGTTGATGCTGATACTGGTGTTTGACAGGTTCCATTTAGTGCAGTTGTCAGTTGACAGCCTGTGAGGCGTCGCTCTCTCAAACTGCACACTAAGTTATTTGTCTTCTTGCACAGTTGTGCATCAGGGCCTCCCACTCGTTCTGTCCTTGTTAGAAAAAGTTTGTTTTCCTTTTAAAAGGGAGTAATTAACAGCATTAGATATTTTCAGTTTCTTGGCAATGTCTCGCATCGAGTAGCCTTCCTTCCTTAACACGACAATAGACTGACAGGTCTCTAAAGACAGTTGTTTCTTTATGGACATTTTGAGCATGTAAGCAAGCCAACATCTACTGATGCTTCAGATACTAAACTAACTTAGAATGTTGTGCTCCTTTTTTTGCTCACTTATTAGTATAATGTTTTCCAGCTGTGCATCACAATTGAGCAGGGTGTCCCAACAACCAATTATTAGCCCAAAAACATCCTTAAGTTGGATTTGCCGCCATACACAGATTTAGACAGAGGACTGAGAACTGCTGATAATAGGACTATATGCAAAATAAGTAGTAGTGTACATGCAAATAAATATGAAAATTAAGACATTCTTACGGGGGAGTGGGCATGACTGCTGTGTTGGGTCTAGGCTGGTTCTGAGAGACTGTTCTGAGTGGGACTTTAGAAGGCTGCTTTCTTTCTGCAAATTCCCATTCCTCTTCTGCAGGCACAGGGCTAGCTACAATACTGCCTACAGGGATAGACAGAACAAAGTAAAGAAAGATTAGATGAGTATGACTAGGGTGCAGCCATGTGCTGACTCAGGATGCACAATGGATCTAAGGAAGAATGGTCGTACCCTGCAGGCCAGATAGAGCTTCTAAGGCTTTCTCTACGGTTCCGTGTATAATCAGCGCGTTTGAACTCTGCTCTCGAGTGAAGCCCATATCCTTTAAGAGCAAAACAGAGAGACAAAGCAACTGGTTACAAAACAGTCGAGACAACATACAAACATATTATTCCACTGAACTTAAGCACTCACTTCAAATGTAGTATTGTTGTGCAAATACTTTAGATTGACAAACAATACTACTGTACCAAATATTAAAATTAATTTTCAAAGGTGTTCAAATACTTATTTTCCACACTGTATTTTAATTTGTATTTAAGGAAACCATATACTTCATTTAAAGTAGACACCCCAAAGGGGAAAATATTACCCAAGTAAAAGTAGAAGTCCCTTTAGACCTTTAATTGAGTCAAAGAACAAAAGTATTTGCTTCCAACTTAAACGTTTAACTTGATAAAACCCTATTTTAAAACAGGTTCTCACATGAACTTTCCTTTAATACATTGCACCTATACCAATTAAGTAGGCACAGACACACACAAATGTTTCAAATGTTGCACTGATGCTGAACTGCTAGCATGGGACAGCTGGGTGTCCAACAGATTAGAACCTGTTCAACAAAGCACATGCTCTACCCAGATTATGTGCTTGCTTTTTTTGTGTTGCGACAAGTTAAATCTGTCATTCCTTTTGATGTGTGTGCATTATGAAGTGGCGTAAAAAAAGGTTCTCTTTTCATCTGTTATATATTATGTGATGCATTCAACAGTTTCCTCATAATGAAGTATACTGTTTATATAATATTGTGCAGTTTAATAACAAATATGCAGACATAAGAAAAACATACTTACCATTAACTGCATTATCTGTACCCTCATCAGCTCCTGAGCAGCGTCAGTACAGGAGCTGTCCAACTTTAAAACTTCCTTATAGATCAGACTAGCATCATAGTATCTCTAAAACATGAAAGAAAGCAGACATTTAAAACACTTGAATTACAGAATACAGATTGCCATGTGCTTCATTATTGGGTGTAACTAACTTAATATGAATTTAACAAAACCATTAACAGTACCTTAAGTCCAACCAGTGCTTTTCCTTTCCTGTAGAGTCCTTTAATCCATGTTGGGCTTAATGACAGAGCAATATCCGCATCTGCTAAAGCTCTCTCATATTGCTGCATTTTCTCATAACAGAAGGAACGATTTCCAAACAACCTGTCAGACACAACCAGAGCATTATTTATTTAGACTGAAGAATCACTGACATCCTTTTACAGAAGGAGCTTAAGTGATGCATGTAAAAAGACATGTTGTAATAATTCATCATTTTTCTTTGGACAATATGCATAGTCCCAAACATAACTGTAATTAAAGGATGACATTTTATGTAGACAATATGACAATTTGAAACATAACAGCATAATAAAGCATTATTATATTAAATTGTTGAAAAAACAAACCACCTTGAACTACCTGCAGATTAATTTGTTTAAAAAAAAAGTCCACTCTGTTTTTAGACTGAATATATTAGATGTTGCAGGGATTGCGTGTCAGAACACTGATACCATTAACTACAGTACTCTGTCCTCTACCAATTCAGGAATACTACTGCCTTCAATTTAAAAGTAAAAATCTTAGAGACTGTTGCTTTCTTTAATTGAAAAATATTTGCATTTTTTTAAACAAATAAAGTAAATCTACAAACATAATGTGACAGACCTCTATGTACTATGTGTGACTTATCAAATTAATGCAAACTCTTCCCCTAGAAACATCTCTCAATATCTCAAATATCTCAAAATAACAATGCAAAAACACTGTTCTATGTTAATACCATATACGAAATGTTGTGCACACATTCATTGCTACACAATGTTAATACTCACTTAAACTCTTTAGGATTGTGTTTAATAGCATCAGTAAAATACATCACAGCCATTTCCAAATTGCCTGCTGCAGCATAATCGTTTCCCATTGCTGAAAATAAAAGTAGGGGAAATTTTGTTAGGATCACAAACAACAACTGATCTCTAAACTAGGGTTGGGCTGTATGATAATAGTTTATGGTATCATTATACATTTTGTAATAGTGTGACACACAAACTGCTTTAATGTGTCAAAAAATGACAGTGCTTTAAACTAAAATACTGAAAACTGACTCATTGTAGTAATTTGTGTAATTAGTACAGCAATTTTTAAGTACAAATTCACTAACGAATATGGAATATGGATAATTTCTCTCTACTGGTGCATTTTGTCTGTATGTGCTGTTTGTCTGTATTAACATTTAATGTGAAAATCTAGTCAAATAGTGTGATAGCCATTTTACTTTATCACCCAGCACTAATCTATAACTAACTGCAACAATAACAACCAAACATACTTGCTAGAACCAGGCTCTTTGTGACAAAGTCAACTGTCTCTCCCGACGACTCCTTCTCCTCATGAGTCTGTTTAGGATAGAGAAAAAGAACATTCAGTAATTTTACTTTAAGTGAACTTTAGTTTAACTGAAGGTAAATTGATAAAAAAATGTTGGTGTTCCAGTCACTTAATATTAATGTCCAATTGCACTTTTTTTCCCATATCTTATAACACAAGATCAAACAAACCTGATTGTGGGGCTCTTTTGTTCTTGTTTTTATTGCCCCATGTTTCCTGAGATTCTCTTCTTTTTTGTCTTTCCTGTCAGGTTTAGGTTTCTGTTCTATTTTGCGCTTAGCGATGGCTGCTGCATTTGTCACAAAACAGCTGTTCATATCTAGTTCCTGAAACACATACATTTACACACTCACAGGAAATCATCATACAGGATATGAACATGATTCACTATGTAAACACAAACCAACCTCCAGTTCCTCAGTTACACTCTCCTGATCATCTTCTTCATCAGAACAGTCACTGTTTTCAGAAGCTTCATGGGTCTGAGGGCCAGGGTCAGGTTCAGGAGGTACGGGTGCACTGTTATTTGTTTTATTCTTCTTTTTATACTCTTTTTCTGCAGGCTTCTCTGATGCAGTACTAACCTGCACAAACACAGCAAAAAGGGATGAATCATTTTAAGTTATTTTATTTCAATTTTACCTAATATATGGTTTCAAGCATGCCTATGATGGCCACATATAGTCCATTTCCATGGACTTTACCTTACCTTTTTGCTTTTATCTGCATTTTCTTTCTCTATTTTTTCAAGCCGTTTTCTTTCACGCTGCCTCTGTAAAACAGAAAAGATTTGCACCTTAAACAACATTCAAATTCTGGGACAAGATTTAAGAGTTAATCTTAATACGTTACCATTTTCTTCTGTTTTTTTTTCTCTGCTTTCATCTTAAGTTTTTCCTCTTCATCTACCAGTTCTTTAGCATTTTTTGCAGCCTCCTGAAAAAAAAAAACTATACATGAGCTCTTTTGAGCCACACAGATATATTGAAAGCTTCATTATTCCATGTGGTGGTACTAATTAAATGAATAGAGTAACCTGTGGTAAAAAAATATTGGTTGTCAAATTCTGTGAAACTGACACCAATAAATACATAATTGCCGGGATTTATTTATTTATTTAGGAGTCGTTAATCCTCTTCAGTTACACAGATACCACAAAGTACTGTAAAGAATTCACAGCATCTTGGTATATTTGTTGTTGAGGGCAACATATAGTGATAAATCGTGAAATATCCTGTGATTCCCACCCCTAATATGCATACAGTACTCACCTCTGGAGAAACACCTTTGACGGATCTAAAGGCTATTGCAGGCAGTGTTTTTGGAATTCCTCTATCCAGAAAGTTTGGAGTGAAACCACAGTATCTATTGCTCTGGCTGCCAAAATGGTCATCATCATCATCATCATCATCATTATAATCATCATCTGAAGATTCCACATACTCCACAAACTCTGAAGGGTAGTTACCTAGACCTAAAAAGACAAACAAGTCGAGTTTTGGCCTTTAAGCAAACAGAATATAAAAGCACTGTTAAAAGGTAATTGGTCTACTTAAGCATATTTCTTAGATCTGAACCTAAAAAGAAGCCATCAAACTACAGTTTAAGTGATCTCTTTTTCTGAAGGAAATAATTAACACCAATTGGCAAATGTGCAAATAAAAAGGGCCTGCCCTTGTAACTCAATCAGATAATTAACAAATTTGGATTGACAGTTGGATTCACCTAAACTTTTGCCTGCTGAAACTTAAGCAGAACTATTGTAGCAATTACAAATAGACTAAAAGATCTTTAGCACTGAACAGTGATAAAAATCTGGAAGACACACTATATTTACTGAAAGATATCTGTATGCAGTTTTAACTGACCTCAAACATGCTGATGTAATGTTTTCACAGTACATGCTGTTATGACTACCTAAGGGAGGGACTCTACAGTTCTATGCAGAACAAACCGTACCCTGCACAGTTCACAATCAGTGACAAGATATCAAGGTTATGCATTTTAGGGATTTTTAACATTTATCCTGTCCCTGTCCCTAATTATACCGAATTTATCAAACCCATGACTTGAACAGTGACCTGAACAGAAAACCACAAACCTTCAACATCATTACACCCACAATGATTAATCAAGCACACCTTTTAATAAACCTAAATCTGTGATAGCCTGGTTATAATCATAAACTCAAGCCAGACTTATGTATTTATTTTCCATATGGATGCACCAATCAATTTTTATAGCCGACTCCATCTGACTGCCCAATGGTTTTTTTTAATTGTTAACAAAATTTACAGTTAAGTGAACACAAGAAACAGACTCTGACAGTACTATTAAAACTGGGATAACCAAAGTTGCAATACGAATAATATTTATTGTAAGTCAAACTAACATTTTATATTTATATATAATAAAAAAATTAATAAAATAAAATCTTACAGCAAATAAATCAAAAACAGCTGATTGAACATCTGAGTATAAGATTTGTACAGACAAACAGCAGTTTTCTTTAGAGGACAGCGTTTTCATGAGTTCATTCTTTAAAAAAATGTGCTATTATGCAACTAGACAAATACAACTTAAATCGTACTCGAGTGGAGATCTTACCTAGTCCATATGTAAATGCATCCAACAGATTATAGCCTACACTTCTGCCATGGATTATGTCCACCACTGCCTCCTGTGAAAGATTTCATGGTTGTTAAATTTACATCAGAAGGACAGATCTCAATCACAATTTAGTAATGTACATGTTTGAAAAACATAGGACATATTAAACCACTTGAACTGACTAAGGGTATTTTCACACCAGAAAGTCCGGACCAGAGCCTGCACCAAGATTGGTGTCTTTACTACATTATGCTACATTTGGTTTTACACTGCAGATTAGAGAGCAAACTAAAAAAAAAAAACCTTTACTCTATCTACTACAAGCCTCAGCTTCCTCTGATTGGTCTGAAAGTCTTAACCATTTAGAAAAAAAAAAATCACATTGCAGATGAACTGGACCATGGTTCAGTAGCTCCAAACACAACCTCTTTTGGTTGGACCAAACTCTGGTCCTTTGGTCCGGACCATGGTTTGCGGCTTCTTTCACACCTGCTACTTTGGTTCGTACCAAACAGAAAAGTTTGGATCAAAAAAAGCATGTATGACAGCAAGAGAAAACACGCAATGTGAAAATGATCTCATGCTCCCTGAACTACTCTTACACAATTCCAGCCTAATGAATTTGATGAATCATATTGGAATATGCCTGTGCTATCAAGGAAGAAAAAAAATCTATTGATTGAATAACCTGATCATTCAGTATATTCAGGGGGTCAGCTGATCTCATGCTGAACCTAGACCTGACCAACTGCAGCAACCCCAGATCATTGGCTTAGTTAAATCCAGGTAGCTGCTTTTTTGGTCAGGCAGTGCAGTTTATCCATCTAACTCCATTAAACAACTTATGGTAGGGGACCACATTGGTTTGAGGTTATAGGGATAATCAGCGTGATTTTGGAGAGTTAAGTTACTCTGTTAGCTACGTGGCTAAAGGCATACTTACATGGGTCTGCATGATGCGCACGTTTTCTCGCATCCGGAGGTAATCTAGGCAGGGAAAACAGAAAAAAAATCAAGGCAAATTCAAACATATGCTACATAACAAACACGGCTAAACCCACACGTTCTTCACACGCTAACTGACCACTGCCAGTGTCTGCCTCAATAGCTAACGCTAGCACTGGAGGAGTGTTTCTCAAACATTTCTTACTTAACTTACAGCCTTGAAACGCCGCGGTCTTGAAAACGGTGTGCAATCAATGCTACTAAAGAGCCAGCCAGAACAATAACTAAGCTAGGTACTTCACTGACTGAAATAAAAGTAACTTAACCCCAAAAGAACAATAAAACACCCAACACTAGGCAGCGAGGCCATGTAGCTAGTAGAGAATTAGCTTGAGTACCAGGGGTTTAATACAAACCTACATTCAGGCTGTATACTTATGCTGTCTTGTGTTTTATAGGTTAGCTAACTAACTAGCTAACGCTATGACACGCATCTCGCTTAGCCAGCTAGCTAACGTTAGCTAAAGTTTTTCAGAACTAAGAACAGTGCGGTGTGTAAAAAAATCCCCACTCTCCAGATAAAAACTACTCACCCGGTGGGATGAAGTCCCTTTTAGACATTATCTTGAGTGTATATATTTATATATTTATAGTAAATTCACTGCGGACAGAAGTTCACGCAGGTATCTCTAACTTTAGCATTATCTGAGTGCGCCGTTTCCTCCTTACCTCACCTTTGAACAGTGCTGGGTGCGCATGCGCCAGGGCCTCTCCCTCCCCTTCACCAGTTCCAGGGAACCGAAACTAATGAAGCATATTTAAACAAAAAAAAAAAAGAAAACGTCCATCCGTATTAATCATGAAATAACAGCCTACCGTGCATGTTTTTGGCTTTTAGATTTGTTTCTGTTTCTAACTACTTTTATAAACTGTGATTTGTGCATTCTAACATTCTAACTGGTAATTTAAAATTTAGGGTTTTTTTTTTATCTCTGCACCTGAAAAAAAAATCATTTTCTTTTTTCTTGACATTCTAAAATGAAAAACTGTATAATTAAAATGGGATGAACATCCATTTATTCTTCACTCTACTGAATAAAAAATATGATTACGTTTTATACCCAATTTTCTATTTTCTAATTGAGCTTGATACTGTCAAAAAATTTATTGCTACAAGTCTCACTTACCGTGTAGGTGCATTATTTTTAATATTTTAAAGCTGTGTAAAGCTGTGGTGTTTTTATTCTGTTACTGTTTGTAACTTATTCCTCTGGCAATAAAGAAAAGGAGATGAGGAATATGCGCAGATCTGCGCAGTATTGCTTCTAGTGCGCAAGCGCGAAAACGTCAGTTACCCGTCCTCATAGAAACCATGGGCGGTTAAGTTAACCCCACCAGCAGCGAAACAACAACAATGGAGCCCCTTCAGCAAGGAGAAGACGGGGCCAGCGCAAACAGCGTGAGTCATTTAAACACATTCGCCTTTTAAACTACGTACCTGGGGGTTATACCGTCGTTTTAAATAAATGTACTTCATAAGTTTTTTTTCCCGCCATTGAGCTATTGCATAGGTTAACTAGATAGATAGATGGCAGACAATCGTGATAGCTAACTTAGTTAGCTAATGTTAGCTAGCTTAGCTAAAGCTACCGTTAACTGACCTAGCAACAAGTGCCAACACGATAGATAAACAGGCTGGTTGATACGTTAACTACCAGTAGATTAAGAGTTAGATGTCTTATTGTGCCCACTGTCTAAAATTATTGTTATACAGGTATTTAACTAACTAGTTAACCGAGCTTAGATCTTATTGTTTTTAGAACAGATCTTATTGTTTTTCTTGTCTCCATGTAAGCTAGTTAATAAGCCTCGTCCTGATTAGCTTTGATTTTGTATAGCTAACAAAACAGTATTCTGCAGCCCCAGTCACACGTTTCTTCAAATGTAGTGATCATACTGGCATAGCCGTAGCTAAGAATGTCAGGAGTAGGTTAGCAGTTTGTCATATCTCAGCAGCTAAGTATATATTTAGTGCTGCGGTTTCTGCAGGTTATACAGCCCTACTTTAATATCACTACGTAATATTTGCATTTTGATGGTGGTTAGTCCCCTTGCTCAAATGTATCAGCGAAATGGTGTGTGCACAACTAGTTATTTATGTCAAATATGTTGTTAACCTAGAGCTGTGTGAGTTTTGCTGACCAGTCAGAAGAACCCCCACGTTCCTTGTCAGTAACCTTTTAGATCATGGGGTTCTCTGTTCCCTAAATGAGTAAGTTAGCATTGGTCACCTTTTAAGTGTGAAAGAACTGCAATGATGGAGAGATAAATACAGATCTGGATGAAATTAAGAGACCACTCCAGTTTTGGATCAATTTTTCAGATTTTGCTATGTATAGGTATATGTTTGACTAAAATTAACATTGTTGTTTTATTCTATAAACAACAGACAGCATTTCTACCATATTCCAAATAAAATATTGTAATTAAAGCATTAAATTGCAGAAAACGAGAGAAATTACTGAAAATCAAAGTTCAGTACTGAACTTGGTACTGAAAACCAAGTTCAGCTTGGTTTGATGGCTTGTGATCATCCATTCAATTGGGTAAAATCAAAGAAACTCGTCATTTTTAAGTGGTCTCTTATTTTTTTCCAGAGCTGTACTCATCTTGAATAAGCCTCTCTGTTTTTAGCCTGTGTTTATATTTATTGTTCTGTGAACAGTTGTATTGATGATCATTATTTTTACTTTTTTTTTTTTTTTTTTACCTTTGTAGGCAATGGAGTCATGGCACCAGCTTCCCGTAGAGGAGGATCCCAGTCAGTTTCTAGGACAGACCTCTGCTTTGCATGAAGCTGGCCATCAGCATGGGGTTACCCTCAACCCTGCAGAGCAAATTTCCATAGTAGGAGATTCCAAAATGCAGCAAGTATCTGACCGATTTGAATCATTACAACTAGGTAAACATGGAGTTCATAATATTAACACACTAACCTGCTGTAAAACTACTTTTGTCACATCGATAAAAATCAATGGGTCCAATTCAATTGTTACTCTGAGCTTTGGTGTTATTTTGATATAATTTCCCATGTTATCCTTTTCTCCTCGGCAGAGTTTCAGGATAGCCATTTGTCGCCTGCCCTGACATTGATTCCACAGGGGAAGACCCTCGCCCTTTCTGATTCCACTCTTCTACATCAGACGGATTCTGAGTTTGTCCCCTTAAGGTACTGCAATAAAAATATAACTAGATTAATTTCAATATAAATCAAATAAACTTTGATTTACAGACAATTCTTAGTGCTTTTTTGTTTCTATGTTTAGGGGAATTCCTGATATGTCCATGGCTTCTGGGATGTACCATCATTTGTCACACCTGGATGTCACGTCACATGAACAGGCTTCACTGTCTCAGCATCCACTGGGTGTGACCTCTGCCATTTCAGAGGGAGGCAGTAGCTGCTGCTCACTTTCACAACACAGCCTGTCACCCGGTAGCCGATATCAAGCAACACAAGTTGATGAGGAAGAGGAGGAGGAGAAGCAGCAAGAGAGCAGGTTAAAGAGCAACAAGGAGAGACAGATGGAGGGAGAGGAGCAGACTGATGCTGACTTAAAGAGAAGAGAGAATGCTTCTAGTGCTGTGAGTGGTGGTGCACCTACTCAGTTCATGGTGGAACTTCTAGAAAAGGATGTTCGAGTAGTCGGTTCACGTAGTGGTGCTGTCTTTTCTGCCTCTGAGACTTCTCATAGTCAAACTGAAGCCGTCCTATCCCAGCCACACCCCATCCAGAACCAGTCTCAACATACTGACATTGGCCATTACCAGGTTCCAGGCTATACTTCTGAAGATGCATCAAAGCTAAGCCCACCTGGAAGTAGAGAGCAACCACAAGGTGGCACCTCTTCATCAATGTGCCAGAGGAAGACCACAGGGAAAGGCAGTATGTTGCTTTCCTCAGACATGTCTATGACGTCAAATATCACTGTTCGCTCCTCAAAAACACGGCCAGACTGCAACACAGACTCGTCTCGCCGACTGTACCTGTCTTTCAGCCAAAGTGATGTAACAGGATCAGAAAATAAAAGCCAAAGCCAAAGTGGGACCAAAAATGCTCCAAATGCTTCATTTGTCACCCCAGCCAGTGGAATGGGTGTGTATGTGCCAGGGCTCCAGAGATTGCTCTGGGCCTCAGGCAGTCAGACTGCAGCAGATGGTTCTTTCCTGGCTTCCCATCCAGTATCCCAGTCCACACCTGCTGTTCTCTTTAATAGAGCAGCTCCAGTCATAACAAAACTCTCTCCTATATACTCCAAACAGAACACCATTGATACTATGGCCATGTCAACCAAGACCAGTAGCTCCAAAGATGGCCAGGTGCAAGCTCTACAGTTGGGCACCACAGACCCCCAAACCATGCCTCTTCAAGTCTCTCAACATGCCTCAACTTTAGACCAGGTGGAAGCTCCAGATACCCATGTTGCCCCTTCCACTGGACTATCCATGCCAGCGTTTGCCTCCAAGGACACATCTTTTTATCCCCCAAACCTTGAACTGCATTCTTCTCAATCTGAAAAAGATTTCAAGGATCAGGATTCTAATCTTTCTGCAGGAAGAGTACGTTCTCTACCCACGCTCAACTACTTGCAAAAAGTGGATGCTTGGAAGGCCAATCAGAGTTCTAGTGGGTCATTTTATGACAGCTTGGCTTTGCAGGGGGTTGAAAGTGGATCTGCTAAAAAGAAAGTGCAGAAATCTGTGTCTGATGGACAAAGCCCACGCTCTAAAAATGAGACCTCTTCGGAATTTGACACTAACGCCAGTGCCCAGGTCTGTCAGCCAGCTGTGGCTGCTACCTTCTCCATGCGGAAGAGTGTCTCACCAAGACATGGAGACGTGTCGGGTGCTGGAAGAGGAGTTGGAGCCCCTCCCTCAGCATCACCAATTGCTCACTCCCACTCCCACTCCTCTCTTAGCACAGTAGTAATGTCCATCCAGCAGGAGAGGCCTCAGCAAAACTTGCAGCTTCCACCTGCAAGCTCTGATGCCATCGCGTCACCACTGCCTTCAGAAAAATTAAGTGAACAAGACCCGGGAAGTCAGCCTAAAACAACAGACCCTGTAAAGCCCCTTGCAATGTGCAGTCTGGGACAGTTCAGTGACGTGTCCTCAAACCGCAACATAGACAATGCCCTTTCCAGCTCCCAGGGGAGTTGGCATGGTGAGCAGAGTTTGCTGGCATCGGTGGGTGCAGCATCATCTGTGGTGAGTCTGGAAGTGGACAACTATGCACCCTACTGGACTTCCAGACCTGGATCTCCTCCACCATCGTTTGAGCTTAACATTGAAGACAGAATCCCGGTAAGTAGTACCAACCTGATGGCAAGACTAGACCATAAGAAACCATTTTTTATATATATATGTAGACATTGTGAAATTTAGTTAATAAAATCTGCACAAGCTTTTTAACAAATTATTCATTTCTGTGTAGCTGTACCTCCGTAACCTGGGGATTGACCAGTCACCTTCTACAATCTTAAATCCATTTACACCTCGGGGACCCATCAGAGAGCCTGAGTTTTCTCCCACTGATCTGTGTACCATCAAGGGCTCAGTAGGAACACCAACTAAGAGCACACAACCATCTGAAGGTGAACCAAATGTCTGATGTTGTTTATGTCTATGACAGCAAGCTTTATTGTGTAATAGCACTGTTAACATATTTTTAAGGCAATCACACACTGGATATACAGCCCTTTAGAAATTTGAAACCATTGTCCTTAATGGAGGTGCACACACTGGTGCTGACAGTTCAGCTCAAGGACACTCAAGCACTGTTTAATTCATTGGTGTGATACAGCATGCCACATGTTTTTTTGTTAATACAGTACATTAAAACAAAGCTATTCCTAAAATGACACATGGTTTGAAATTTACACAAAAGGAAACTTTTCACTTAAGAGTATACTGGCTCAGCTCTGTAGGATGTCACGTCTTGCTTACAAGAAACCTGTTTGTGGATGATAGTTTAGGAGAAGCTAGTCATAGGAGTAAGCTTATTAGATAATAATAATAATCTAGGCTCCATAAAATATTATCAGCTTACATCTCCTTAACATCTTCAATATAAATAAATCTTCTGTTATGGAACTCTCACCACTAGCCACCACCACCGTTTTGTATATATAAAGAATGTGGGAGTCTTAAGGATATGACTTGTGTGTGTTGTGTGTGGATTTTATTTTTTTGGATGAGACAAAAGACATTTCACAGCCATGTGCCTCATAGTTACTAGAAGTGCAATAGTATTGTAAGGCTATTCAGTGGGGTACCCTAATTGTCTTTGCACACCTCTACCCCTACTCTATATATGTTTACACATACTTTTAGTAAATGTCTGCTAGTGATTACCCATATTACACTCCTCTCACTTTCGTTTACCTGCTATTGGATTATATTAAACATTGTGTGAACCGTTATTACTTTTGCTTTCTTAGGGAAATACTAAAATATATTAATAACATTTAAACTTACTAAATATTTTAAATGTAATTAATACATTTTTAACGAATGTGCTGTATAAGATAAATCAGAGAGCTTGTTTGACCTTCACTGATTTCTACTAGAGTTTCTGTCATTTATTGCATTTGCATGGACTTTCAACTTAATTACTTAATCACTTCTTTTTTTTTTAAAACAGCTTGTCAGTATTCCCTGTTTGATGTGTTGTTTATGTTGTGTGCAGGGGGTAGTCCTCAGAAGGAGACGTTTTCAAGTTCCAGTTTGCTCTCTGCAAATTCCAGCGTCTCTTTACCTAGGCGGATTGCCATTCAGAAGCCAGACAGACCAGCTAGTCCTGGGAGTGTTCGAATGGTGCGCTGCCAAGCTAGTGACTCTACACCTGATCCTCATACTTCATCACACCCATTCTCCACTTCTCAGGAGTCTGCTACTCCCCAGCGGGAAGGTAGTTATGGCCTTCCAGCCCGGCTTAGCCCAGATTCCGTCCCTCATTCTGGGATTTGGCTGGAACCTAAAAAGGAGGACTCCTCTCTGGTGGGATCTGGCACCTTGCAGGAGATCAGGCGTCTGTTGGGTCAAGCAGAGAGCCTGGTGTCTGGCCGTTCCTCACTGGCTTCTTCCCCTGGATCACACTGTTACTCTGAGAGCGACGCCTCCTTTCTGTCTCTTAAACGAAACACACAGCCTTACAGAGATGACTCTTTTCTGTCAGTTGGTGGAAAGACCTCCCTGGTCTCCCTGCCTCGCTCTTCCTCAGACTCTGCTCTGAAAGAGAGTACCTCATCCTCCTGTGGGCCTCTGCAGCTCTCCGCTCATAGCGATCACATGATTGCAGAAACTACCTCTCCATCTCAGATAAGAGATGCGAATCTCAAATCACGTGACCTTCGAGTGGCACCGAGGAGGACTGAGCCTGAGGGTTGCAGTGCAGCAGACCCAGACAGAGTGGGTACTGTGAGCCTGCCAGTCATGCAGGGCAGTGTTTCCTCAGCATCAGATGACCTACAGCAAAGCCAGGAGAGTGTGGAGAACACTGGGGTCCAATCACCTCAGAGCAGCAGCTCTCACAACCCAGCAGAGGCAGAGTTAGGTGTTTTAAGTGACGGCAGCAGCAGTGAGAGTTCTCTTGCTGCCAAGGTTGCCAAGCTCCTACGGAGTGAGTCTCCAGTTTCTGTGGTTACCAGCCGTCCAAGTACTACTGACCCGGACGAAAGCCGAGCTAGAGGTAAACACCTTGTGACCAACACTGAAAGTTCTACACAAGGCAATTTTCTGTTTAAACTAAAGATGCACTGAAATGAAACCAAATATCACCGTAGAACTTCGGTGTGAAATGCACTTTGGTTGTATTATTAAAACTTGATAAAAAAGGGCGCCGAGTGGTCCAGCGGTCTAAAGCTCTGCCACTATGGGCGGGAAGTCGCAGGTTCGAACCCCAGCTCATGCAGCTTTGCCATCAAGCTGCCAGCGCTCAGAGGGAGCAAAATTGGCTCTGCTCCCTCCGGGTGGGTAGATGGTGCTCTCTCCCCACATTACTTCTAGGGTGATGTCCACAACACAGGGCGTCTGTGAGCTGATGTACAGGAACGGAGTCGCTGCGCTTTCCTCCAAGCTCGCTGGCTGCTCTGCAATGCTGCAACAGCAGCAGCTCGAAAAGAAGCGGTGGCTGACTTCACATGTATTGGAGGAAGCATGTGCTAGTCTTCACCCTCCTGGTGTGTTGGGGTATTATTAGTGGTAGGGGGAGTCCTAATGAGTGGGTTGGGTAATTGGCCCGGTAAATTGGGAATTCGAAATTAGAAATAAAATTATATATATATAAAAATTACTTACCTTTTACCATTCTCTCGTAGATTTCTAAGATCCAGTATTTTGTGCACTTTGCCCAAACAGGCTTGTAGAATGAATGGGGCTGGGGATAGTTTGCCCCTGCAGATAAATCACTTTTTCCACCACACTTCATTGGTAGAATCTGGAAAACTCTGACATTTAAAATGAGGAATTTAGAACTTTAACACTGCGGAAGAAGTTTATTAAAAGCCACTGTTTACATCTCATATATTTAAGAGGGTCAAATAATAGTGCACGCCCCACTTTTCGTTTTTTATTTCTAAAAAAAGTTAAAAATATCCAATAAATTTTGTTCCATTTCACGATTGTGTCCCACTTGTTGTTTCTTCACAAAAAAAAAATCAAATTTCATACTTCATAATTTCATACAATTTCAACTTGGTGTTAGAGAGAGCACTGCAGTATTGAAATAAATTAATCATTGTTTTGCCTAAACAATAAAAAGTGTTTTTCTTTTAATTGAATAATTTCAGTTCCCATATATATATCCGGTGCATCCCTATTTTAAGTATTACCTTAAACATGTCAAGTTGTTTTTGTTAGTTGTACAATAATTGTATTTTTTTTCCTTTCTCCAGAGTGGATCATGATGAAGGTTTCTGGCCGCCAGTGTGAAAGCCTGGAGCTCAATATAGAAGACAGAAAGAGAATTGAAGAGATCAAAAGAGAACTGTTGCTCCACACCAGACAGGCCAAGGTACAACGCAATATTGAACAAAGACATATTGAACTACTGATAAATAAATACTAATGTAAATGAAATTAGTAATTCATTCCATGATGGAAAAAAAAACATTGTGTCAGCTTCTACAAGAATGGGTGTTGAAGTAATGTGAGTTTTGTTCTCTGTGATGCTGACAGACTGCTCTATGGACAGCCCTCATAGTCTGTTAAAGGTAAAACTGTGTGTGCCAACAGAGCAGTGTATTTGTTTGCACAGAAAATAGCATGCCAGTGCATTGGTTTTACTTGAAATGTATCTTACTTCATCTATTTAAGCCCAAATTAGAAAAAAATAATGAATGGAAAATGCAATAAGCTATGTTTTGTTACATTTCCTTTAACGTTTTATTTAATTACAGGCAGTATGAACCCATTACATTTCTGGTCAAAAATAAGACATTTTACCTTTTTTAGATAACAGTTTTACTTCTTAACTCACATTGTGCATAGCATCAAACTGTAACAAATAGTGTTGTCACAGTAACTAAATTATGACTTGGAGGCAGGGAGACATTTAAAATGTGATCTGTGTGATGTTTGGGCGTTTTGACGAACTTACACGATGAATTGAGTGTAGAGTCAACTAATTGAATGAATTGATTCATGAGTGCAAATTCGAATCAGTAATATAAACAATGGTTTATAAGCACATGTGTTGATCTCCTGCTCTGACCTTGTATGTACACAGCCATGGGAAACTCAGATGACACAGAACTTGCCTCAGATACTGGATTATACTTGAGCAATAATACACGAGAGGGAGTGCTATAACCTGTAATATTGGCACTGCTGTGCTGCGATTGTGAGAACGAGGCTGCAGGCAGAGTACTGTAGAGCAGCACAGCAGTGCCAATATGACACGTTGTAGCACGAACCTCAAGTTTATTATTGCGATTATACCACAGTTCCATTATCGCTGTTTATTGAAAGATTTCGACACTCGAGTTGAAATAGTTACATTGCTGCTGTGTTTAGCTGCTCTGTAAGAGCTGCATCATTGCTAGGTTACCTGTATATGGCGGAGTAATACATGGAGAGCTTACAGTGCATTACCGGCTAATAAGGTCACTCATAAAATGCCTCTGTGGTATACTTCTGAACGCAAGTTTGTGACTGAAAACTAAGAAATAACGCATTATACGAGTCACAGAAAGTTACTATGAAGGAGCGTTTATTATTAAATGTTTTCCACAATGGATTTATCACTGATCACTTACCGAAAAACAATGATTCAGTAATTTTTAGAAAGTTCTTTCTAACCATATATGGTTTATGCTGATGTGTTGAGGCATTATTAAGTTATTAAGTGAAGCCTTTGTCATCATTTTTGCCTTATGCCATGTTAAAAGTAGTCAGAGTGAAATGCCATGTATTGAGCTATACAATTAAATAAACAATTCCCAGAGTCAAAGATAATTCCTTAGTCATGTTTTGTAATTGAGATACGGAAATTACTAGAGGAATCGTTTTACCACTAGTGTAAATTATAAATGTTATAATGTTGGCCAGACACAGAATGAAATATCTTTGGTTCATACTGTCTGCAATCAAGTACCGTATTTTTCGGGCTATAAGGCGCACTTAAAATACTTATTTTTTCCCAAAAATCGTCATTGCGCCTTATAATGCAGTGCGCCTTGTGTATAGATTTTGCTTGTGTTTACTGACCTCGATTTTATGTGGTACACGGCGCTCTGTTGTGCAGAATTCCTCACCCACGCCAGAAAAAGATCCCCCTCTTGGGCTAGCGCGCGGTTACCTTTGACTGCCGTACTGCCTCTCGGCTGTGGTTCAGGGTAGCTAGTTTCCACTGTAGCTCCATGGCCAGAACAAGGTGCCGGTAAACTTTCCTTTCCACCCGTTCTGGGGTAATAGCACAAACTGTTTCTTTTTAGCGCCCACTTCTAAGTAAAGTTAACCTCTTAACACGCGCTGGCCCACCGGCGGGCCAGAAATATTTAATATTTCATAACTGGCTGTGTTTCTGAATAGTTATGAACAGTTACAGGTTCAATATAGACATCCAATATACCATTTTAAAGCTTAGAATCTCTGCTTTTGAGCTATTTAGCCTATTTAGCGGAAATCCTTTCAGAAAATAAACATTTAGGGCGAAATATGCCTTGGTTATGATTTTAATAATTCATAACTCTCATATTTGCGTTTATCGTTCATCCATATTTCATCGAATGCGGTCATGTCATACACCATTCGAACCGTCTGGCTCTCCGGATTCCAGAACTGTGCTTTTACTGTAGGATGTATGTTTCATGAATTAGAGCTGCGTCAGAGCGCATGTTTCCAGTAATAAAAGGCTCTCCTTTTGTCCTGGGGTAACCTCCGGTCACTGCCGCCACCCCCCGAACACACACCCGCGCTCAGCCACAGGTCCTACCTTCAAAACGCGTCCAGACTAAAGAGAATCCATCAATCCAGTCTCCTGTAATCCACAGTTATATCCAAACAGCGCTGGAAATCACTTCATCCAGAAATGAAACTTATCCAATCTTTATCTCTGTTTTAAAACCGTTTTATTCACCGAATTCGGCACAACACGCTATTATAGTCAGAAGCCTCGCGGAGTAATGCGGTACTTGCTGTGCTTCAACATAATATTATGGTCTGTCGGAGCGTTGCGGCTACCGTTGTCAGGAGCGTCGCGGAGTAATACGTACTTGCTGTGCTTCAACATAATATTATGGTCTGTCGGAGCGTTGCGGCTACCGTTGTCAGGAGCGTCGCGGAGTAATACGTACTTGCTGTGCTTCAACATAATATTATGGTCTGTCGGAGCGTTGCGGCTACCGTTGTCAGGAGCGTCGCGGAGTAATACGTACTTGCTGTGCTTCAACATAATATTATGGTCTGTCGGAGCGTTGCGGCTACCGTTGTCAGGAGCGTCGCGGAGTAATATGTACTTGCTGTGCTTCAACATAATATTATGGTCTGTCGGAGCGCTGCGGCTACCGTTGTCAGGAGCGTCGCGGAGTAATACGTACTTGCTGTGCTTGTTGATTTATTGCTCAGAGATGTTGTTATTTTTCACAGATATTGTGAAGGATTTATTGCTCAGAGTTATTGTTACTGATATAAATAAAGTTTCATTTAGTGCACCTTATAATCCAGTGCGCCTTGTGTATGGACTAACACTAAAAATAGACCGTTCACTCATCGTGCGCCTTATAATACGGTGCGCCTTATAGTCCGAAAAATACGGTAAATGTAAAATTAAATGTAATAAAAACAGCATTTATTTGCATTGTCCATAGTGCACCAATGTATTCTGATTTTATTTAAAAGGTATTGTAAATATATTCCTCCCAACTTTCTTTTTTTTATGGCGTAATCTAACACAATCTATCTCTTCCTCATTACTCAGTCGAGCTCAGATTCTGAAGGCAGTGCCCAGTCCAGTGTTGGTGCTGTTCCTGAGCCTACAGAATGCTTTACAGCTGTGCAGAGTACAGAAGACCGTCTGCAGAGAGCCGCCCGGCGTCCACTAGACTCCACCATCCCTCTGCACACACCTCTCAGTCTCAGTCTGGAGGCCAGGGTCCGTCAGATTGCCCTGCGGGAGGGGCTGAACCTCCCTACATCCCTCTCCTCTGTTACTTCAGCTTCCACTCATCACACGCCCTCGCCACACCAGGAGGCCCACCTTCTGACTGCACAGGATGACTCTACACACACATTACTGAAATATACTGTCGAGGAGAGTAGACAGACTCCTGTAACTGTCAGAGGAACTGATATAGAAGAGAAGGTGGACAAGGAGGAGGAAAATCAAGTGAAAACTGATCGATCTGTTGTTCAAAGTGCAGCTCCCAAAACCATCTCTAGCAAGAAAGACGTCGCCCCAAGTACGGACTCACCTCCGAAACCCCACTTATCGCATATTCATGTTACTGTTTCCACTAAACCACAACAGAATATGACCCAAAGACTTCACTCAACTGCAGACAAACATCACTCAGACAGAACCCTGCCATCAGTCTCCAGCTCCAGTGGAGAATCTCACACCCCAACGATCAGTGAGACCAGTGCAGGTGAAGATAGACATGCAGGAATCACTAGTGCCTACACTCAGATCAGGTCCAGATATCCACAAGCCTTTACTCCAGCTCAAAGACTTCATGAATCAACAAGACCTCCGTCCTTCCAAACAGCAGGTAAGCATCAATATTTAAAGAACTGCTCCTTTATCAATAGGTGCCCAGATCCAGCCGTAAATATTAATACCAAATTCAAAATCAGATAAATTGTGTGAGCAGCTCATTTATGTTTTTTTTTTTTTTTTTTTTTTACTGTGGGCACATGATTAAATATTTAAGCCTAAAATCCTGATGTAATGAAAATGACACAATAACGATTTCATAACTATTTAATTTTTTTTTTCCTAGAATTCAAAAACCAGTTATATGGATCGAAAAAACATTTCAGTAAAGCGATAAAGTAGTTTAAATGGTTGGAACAGCACTAACTAGTACACATACATTCTGTAAAAAAAATTGTCAAATGAAAAAACGCACATTCTTACACATTCTTCCTGCAATGTTCTCAGGATGCATGTCACTTGGGTGCTTAATGAATTACAGACTTCCCAAGTCTTCCAGAAGTTGCGGGAGTCTACCACATATCAATAACGGCACCCTGATGCCCGCAAGTCAGATAAAATCTCCCAGAATCTAGCAAGCGCAAGCAGGCGACAGGCTTTTTTTTTTTGCCCCCAATCGCATGTGGGAAGAAGGAAGAGAGTTCTCTGATTCTGTGAGTCAGCCAGTCAGTTTTCAGTGAGGGTGGGCAGTGTTTTTTTTTTTTTTTTTTTTTTTTACCTCCTGGCTGGAATGCGTTCAGGAACATCATGGCTCCCATCAAAACTCATTTTAAAAAGTATAAAACCATGAAAGTCTTGCCCGCTGTACAGTTTGTGATAGTGATTTTAGCATTGCCCACGGGGGACTAAATGATGGCAAAAGGCATGTTGAGATGAGTTAATGTGTTTTCTGTCGACTTCGTAGATGACTTGCTAAATTTGTGTTCTGTGTTCCTACAGCTGTTCCAACACTGTTGCCATATAAACCTCATGGCAGCACAGAGCTCTTCTACATGCCACAGACTGATCCCGATCTCTCTGCTGTTCGCTCTGATACCACCATGGAGAGTTCCCATCCAGGTACAGGAAAAAAAAATGATACCTTCTCTCCATATTAGTGTCTAAAGCTGCCTGGGTTATGTCATAGCGTGCTTTACCACCCACAGTGGACAGCACAGTGAGTGTTTATTAATAGAATTATTGCAAATGACCGGCAAAAATCAATGCAGACGGCTCCTCTTACATAGCCTGCAGGTCAGTGCAGCGTTCTTTGCGACGAGGCACAGTGAAGCTACATATTCAAGCAATATTACTTGTTATTACATGAACCTTGAGTGTATTATTGTGATTATACCACAGTTCCATTATCGCTGTTTATTGAAAGATTTTGAGTTAAAGAGGACAAGAAATACGATCTTTTTGGTTATAAACACTCCAAGTTAAATTAGTGCCATTGTTGCTCTGTTTGTAAAAGCTGCGTCGTTGCTAGGTTACCAGTATGTGGCGGAGTAATGCAGGTAGAGCTTTGGTCACAGTGCATTATCTCTCTCTCGATCTCAGGTTCTCCTTTTCTCATTCTCCTTTTTCACACACATCCTTTGGCCCCTCCCCTCGCACTCCTGCATTATTCATAGTCTTCTTTGTCTGAGAGGAAAGACAAACTGGTGATACTGAGCTTAATCACGTGCACAAGCCAAAACCTCCTGGGGCTTTTGCATTTTTCTGTGCTCTGTCTTTCGTCTCGAACACTAACTTCGCTTCTGTTTTATTTCTTTGAATTCTTTCTATAGGCTCTGACGACGCTGTGCCTCCTCGATTTACCACAGAGGTTCTGGGCTCCCGGGAGCTTGAAGACAGCGGCGTTACACCAAAGCACAAGGAGGGTATTTACAGCAAGAGGGGCAAAATGAGCAGAGGTAAGATGTGGCCTGCATTCACAGCAGAGATATTTGATATGAACCTGCTTTGACTGATGAATGAAAGCTTCTTCTTTTGTCTCCTCTCTCATTCTTGGACAGGCCTTCAGGATTCCAAAGTTGCTGCTGCTGCTGCCCTGAAGCACACTGCTGGAAGTCATGATCAGCTTTTAGCTTCCAGGAGTGAAGGTTTGGACCGTGATCAGGAGGCAGTATATCTTTCTGAGCAAGCTGAAGAAGAAGAGGAGGAAGAATTTGCCCCACTGCACATGGAGACAGACTACAGTATAGACGACCTACGCCATCAAAGTCATATCGTACAAAGGCAGAGCTTTGTGACAGAAACGCGTCCTTCACCCATGAAGCCCATCAGGGAGGAGAACGGTATGAAGAGTCAAGAGATTGGCCTGGAGATTAATAGCTCTTTAGACCAACTGTGGAAGCGTTTCAGTGAGAGGTGGAGCCTGCAGGAGGCTCAGCCCACTAATGAAGGCGAGATGTCTCTGCTGGAGAGACTTGAGCGTCTGTCTCGTCTCCTGAACAGCACTACACCACCGGAGACGCATGCCAAAAAGGTTTGTAGTCGAGAAGAATGGGGCAAGAGAGAGAATAGCTCAAGAGAACATGAGCCGAAGAAGGCCAAGGGAAAAGATATACGCAGAAGAGTAGAGGACAATGGCAGAAGCAAAGTTGGAGTGTCTCCAAAAACTGCATGGGTGGAGGACCCTGCACAAGCCAGTCATGCATCACAGGAAGAAGAGCAAGAAAATGCTCATCGCTATCCTGCAGAGAGAGACGAGTCTGTCAGTGTCTCGATGGAAACTAGCAGCAGCCACTCCACCATCGACACAGATCGCTTGCATAGAGCCTTCGGATCACGCAGGGTTCACAGCGGTTCAGTAAAAGTCCCTGGGAGTCGCAGGGACGGTCAAGAAACCAGTGGCAGCTTATTAAAACTATACAACACAATTAACAAGCAAAAACGAAGCCAAGATAATGGCATCTCTGAACATCACCCTGTATCTGCTGCCACTGAGGTAATCAGCGCCGATGAATCCACGGTAAGACTGCAGACTGTATGCTACGTTGGTTTTAAAAAAGCTCCCTCCATAAATGTTCTGCCTTGCTTTACAGTTTGTATGTTTGAATGCATGTCTTGTATTTCCTTTAGGCCTCTGCTGACTCGCTGTCTTCCCCAAGCACTTACACACTCCCTTCTCAGAGAGGCACCATTCGCACTCTTGGTACCAAGAAACGGAAGGTCAAGGTGGTCAGCAGAGGCATACAAGCAGGTCAGTCTCCTTATAGGCGATTGGTGTGCCATAGTTGGTATTAGGGGTGTACCATATCATATCTGCACATTAATTGTTATTTTATACAATCTGTTTTGTTAAAATAGCAAAATATGCTCCAAGTGGTCCAGCGAACTAAGGCACTGCCACTATGATCAGGATCAGGCATGCTGGTTCGATTCCCAGTCAGGCTGCTTGCCATCAGCAGCCAGAGTCCCGAGAGAGTACAATTGGCCTTGCTCTCTCTGAGTGGGTGGATGGTGCTTTCTCTCCATATCACTCCCAAAGTAGGGCATCTGCTGTGTCAGAGCCAAGTTGCTGTGTTTTTCTTAGAGCACGCTGGCTATGAAGCATGAAGGTATGTGCTATAATATGTCTTCACCCTTCTGGTGTTGGAACATTCCTAGTAATAATGGGAGTGTAGGTGAGTGGGTGGGATAATAAGCATAGCTTTATTGGGGAGAAAATCAAGATAAAAAAAATATATATATAGCATAGAGTTTTCCTTATTTTCTTATTTCCTTATTATATACTCATAATTATGTATTTAGCTATTTACTGTGAATCTTTAAATATATTTTTATACAATTGTTGAACTAAATATTCTGCACTTTAGTATTTTGGTACATTGTTTTGCTACATTACATTATTTTATGTTGCATGATTTGTTTTGATACATTATTATAAATCTCATAATCTTATTTTTTTTTTGTTTTATGCTAAGGTTTGAAACTTACATGAAATAAAACTAGTGTAGTATTTAATTTATTGCGGTAGTATATTCTTGAAATATTTTTCAGTGTTTTTATTTATTTATTTAATTTATATATTTGCCAAATATCTCTTTATTGCAAAACATACTCTGAAATATCATGATATTATTTGAGTACTTAGTGGGAATCAACACTTGCAGACTGGTGTCTTTGTGCAAGATGCTTAATCCTATATTTGCCTACCTGTGTAAAATAATTCAAGTGTAACTTGATATAAAGTAGCCAAATAAATGAATAATAATAATAATAATAATAATAATAATAATAATAATAATAATAATAATAATAATAATAATAATTAGCCATAAATGTGAATGTCCAATGAGGATGCCCTATATACCTATTTCTGATTTGTGTAATAGTGAGTAAGGAAAAAAGAACAGGGTTTAAAAAAAGTCACTTGGAAATCAATACAAAACAGTTGTTTTATAATACAATAATCAATTGTGTCCCCTGTTCTACAGGTGATCTGGAGATTGTAGTAAACGGCACTCGCAGACATACACGAGATGTTGGCACTATCTTCCCTTCACCATGTAATGCCAGAGACACCAGGACTCCTGCATCAACCCATGCAGAAATACAGGTGTCCAGGGGTGTTCCTGCTCGTTCCCAAACAGTGCTGAGGAGAGAAGGCATCCACAAGAGCAATCAGACCTGCTACCCAGAAGGTTAGTTTGTGGAAGCTGTTAATGGGGGTCTTATGGCGATTTCACCTCTAGAGTTTGTTTTCTTTAGTCTGAATCAGTTTAAAACTTTGTAAACTTGTGTCGTTTTTCTGTATATTTGGTTTGTTTTCACACAGGGACAAATTCTAGTGCCTCTAAATGTGTCACAACATTGTTCTCTCTGCTTATTGGTCAGAACTGTCTGGGGAGGAAACAAGAAAGTAAAAACAGGAAAAAGATCCATGTTCTGGACTAGTGAATATTTCTGTGTAGTTTAAGCAAATGCAGAGGTGGCATTTGTTAATAGCTTTAGTTATTATCTGGACAATAAGCCAGGTTAATCTTCACCTGACATTCTGATTGGTCTGGGTTGAGGTCACTTCCTTTCGAGGGTCTGCAGTTGTTTTGGTCTGCATCTGAGTTTAATTACCGTGTTCACATCTGCCTAAACAAATTGTTTCAAAAGTAAAAACAAACCAGAGCATGATTTAACCAGAATAAAGATTGCAAATGTAAAAGGCCATTTTACAACACTATTTCCAGTCTGTCTCATATCATTATTTTCTCTTTATTTTTTCTTTTTGTTTTTAAGGTGTATCATGGTTTGTGCCTGCTGATGAGATGAAGCAGGATGCACGTAAAGAAAACGAGCCCCAGTCTGAGGGAGTGCTGTCTGCAAGCCATGCCTGGTTTGAGCCCTACAGTAGGACTCGGCCCTGGAGACAGTCTCTAAGGGAACCACTCAGAGAACGACACATTCAGCTGGAACGAGAGAAGCCCCTTGAGCCAAAAGCCTCTTCAGAGACTGACCGCAGAAAACCCTCTGCCTTGGTTCCTCTCTCTCTTCAGGTATATATACCATACTCATTTGTGGACATGAACGGTTATTAGCTTATGTTCCAGCCTAAAAGGCGTAGTGTTGCCGTTTTCCCAGACCCATGTGAAGACGGCAGTTTATTCCAAAACTATATACAACCAGTGTGTGGGGAAATTGGCCAATGGTTGTTTATAAAACTGATCGTAAGTATGTTAAAACATGTAGAATATATAAACAGTAGCAATAGACCCCTTAAAAATACATTTTTGTTCTCCCCATAAATTTATGTCCTGTTGTATAGATGGCAGTATAGTACCAAAACACATCTTTTTAAAGTTCATATATTGGTAAAGACAATGAGAAAAGCTTCTCGTAAACTTGGCTAACGCACAAGTGAATAACGATAATGAGGAAGACACAGGTGGGTATGATTACCATTGGGGCAGTACTGATGGGAGATCTAGGAATGCTGCCCAGAATTTATTTTACACACAGATGGTTAACAATGCCATGTTGGCAAATTTAACACAAATTTGACTTTGGTTCCTACTTTTTTTTAACTAAATGGTTGTAACAGCATTTTCGCTTAAGATAAAGCACAACAGTCAAAAAACAATCTCTCTGTCATACAATAAAGGTTTTATAAGTCAGTTCAGTATTTTTATTCTGTATTATATAACAAAAAAGACCGAAAAAGGTACTAATTTACTGGCAGTTTTTTTTCTTTCTCTAAAATAGATAAAATGTTGTTATTATATAAATGTTATATGTTATGCTTGTGAATGTTTTTTTTGTGGGGAAAAAAAGTTATAAAGGCTATATTAGTCTGGTTTGCGTGGTGACACAGTTCACTCTAACTGTCTCTTTACTGTCTACATGCAGGGTTACATCAAGAAACCTGATTACCTGCAGATTTTCTTTAATTTAATACGCACTATGGCTGAGTGAATACCTTCTTCTTGTAGTGTGTTCCAGTCACTGCATCATTACATCAAGTGTACAGTGATGCAGTGACTAGTATACACCACCTGAGGGAGATGTTCAGTTGATATTTAGTCAGGCACTATTTGTACTGAAGTGTAGATAATTTAATAAAATAAAATAAAATAAAAAATCACTTAACATATGCTGTTGGCAGGATGCATATGGAATTCTTTAATCTTTCAGTACACTCCTTTAGTAGTAGCTAGTCTTATGGCAATAAGGTGTCTTGGCTGATAAAATAAAAAAAAGTTTTCGTACGTTTTTTTTTTTTTTTTTGAGCCATTGTTTTTAAAAGTGCTCTTGTGATCCATCATCCTTGCAGGAGGCTCTGGAGTTGAATCGACCAGACTTTGTATCACATTCCCGAGAGCGAATGAAGAGGCTGTGCCTTCTAGCGGAGGAGAGGAAGATGCAGGCTGTCTTTAACAGAGAGAGAGAGGAGCTCTTCAATCGACCTTTACCCCTCCAGCAGCCAATAGCAGGTTGGTTTGAGTTACTGACACTGCTCACAGCACTTAAGCCTTCATCACAGTTTAAAAAGAAGCTGTCACTGTATGGAATGTACTTTACACTAACTTGATACATCTCTGTTCCTCAGCTCCACCTCCTTTGCCCTCTAAGCGAGTCATTCCAGTGAAGGAGATGGTCCAAAGATCCAAGCGGTAAGAACTTTCTGTCAATTTGGACAGAATTGTTAACACAATAATTGGACTAGTGGTTAATGCTTTCATTCTATATGTGCTATCCTGTGCCCTCTTCTCCATGCTGTCAGTGGGGTAGAAGAAAACACACACACTCAGAGAATAGACAAAACAGACAGAGTCAGGAGGTAGGACTGTGTGTGGTATCGTGAGAGATGAATGAGAGAACGAAAGAGAGAAATGATTGCTGGGAATTTATGAAAAATGGCTGCTTTTCCACTGCAGGGCCAAATGCTAACTAAGGCTGCGTCACACTAATCCGTGCCACTGCAGATCCATAAGACGGGTTACAGTTTCTTTTTCCATTTGTTGTGTTACTAAATCAGAACCAAGAAATGCGCACCGCCTCGTCCCACTTGTCCCACAGTTGCTACCACAGAATTAGCACTCTGGCTACCGGCCTCTTTCTACATCACTAACACAGTGTTAGCAAACAGACTAAAAGCCTACTGCACTATTATTAAGGCCTAGCTGGTCAATCAGCAGATCCCAAAAATATTAAGGCCCAATCACATTTCACCCCTTGGCCCTACCACTTAACCTTACCTCTTCTTTTCGAGTGTAACTTTCACCCCTTCCCCTTTGTAACTCTGTGCCATGGGGTGTGAACGTCTCCTCCTAAAAATAATTGGGATTTCATTGACCAAGTTGCTGGTTAACTAGTTAATTTTAGGGCATTGTATGTCTTTGGAAAGGGGGGGTTGGTACAGAAATTAATTATTATTGTCCATTCCTTAAGTCCTCTGTGATGGGGAGCTAAAATTAGCTTTGATTAGTTGCCGGCTGTTGCATCATTTAAGGTGGAATAGGAAAGTTAGCTAGCTAGCTAGCTACTAAAACAAACTACTAGTGATCTTTTTATGCTTGTTATGAAGAATTTGTCCATAAAACATTGAAACTACACATTAAACTATGGCAATATAGTGCAAATCATCATTTTTAACAAGGAAATGGGGTGAAATGGGATTGGGCCTAAGCCTTCCTATTGAAGGTTCTTGTGGCCACAAGTACATTTACTTGGAAAAGCTGCCTGAACGGTTATTCTCCATGCTCACAGTTCAGCCCTGCAGTAGAAAAGCGGGTAACATGTGTCTTGTTTGGTGTTTTGTTTTTAAAGTCAGGTCCAGTCAAATATGTAATGAGTGTATCATTTAAAATAAATGGGAAGAAAAGAGCATGATTGCATTTTTGTGCTTCACCTATTAGGATATATGCTCAACTCCCTGAAGTTCAGAAGAGGAAACAGGAAGAGAAGAGGAAAGCAGAGTACAGTACGTACCGCCTCAACGCTCGGCTCTTTAACAAGGTAAATGTGTATGGCACATCAATGCAAGTGCTCACACTCTTAAATTATGTGCATTAGACTTTTTGTTAATTATTAAAGAAAAAGAACAACATCATCATCATCATCATATCTTTTTCTTTTTTTGCAGAAAGTCACCAACCATGTTTTGGGAAGAAGAGCACCATGGCAGTAATATTTACAGAAACAAACACAAATAATAAACTGCAGAGTTGCCTTTTTTCTAGAAGAGTTTTATTGCTCTATGTGTGTGTTTTAGTGTGTGAGTTTGGGTGTAAAATTTGTGTGATGTAATGACTAATGTACTTTTTGGAGATGTACTGTTACTACTAGGAACCAAATGAATGGAAAAATGAATGATTTTTTTATTGTGTTTTAAATTTTTATTGTATTTTATTTTAGATTTTATATTTAAAAAAATAAATAACCCATGGCAGCTGTCATAGTGTCCGCACTTTATTTTTTCCTGACCTATGTATGTTGTACAATAGGCTGTATTTAACACTACACCACTAATAGAACTGTTTACAGTAGCTTTAGTTCATGCTAAAGTTAAATTTAGTTACTTAGAGCAAAGTAGCCCCTGCACTATGGACAAAAGTCTTTTATCATGTATTCTATATCTGAAGATATGCTTATAGAATTTTACCCTCTTTGTGCCTGAAATAGCAACATAATATCTTGATGTAATTCTACTTTGCAGTAATTTCATTCACTGTTGATTCTATTTGCCTGTGCCAATGGGACTGGATGAAACACCTGAATTCAATGTGTTAAAGATGTTTTTGTCCACGTACTGCAGATACCCAACAGTATTGAGTTTCTATGTAATAATTGTTATAGACATACCATGGATGGTGTGTAAAACCCCAGCCAATATATGGAGACTAAGCAGCCCAAGCGGCTTATTTTTGTTTAGTGCTTTCAATTAATTTAAACTTGTGGCATTTTTAAGATTCTCTTATCCAGAAGGAATTACAGAAGTTCTTCACTGTTTAACCAGAGAACAAAGCAATATATTCACAAAGTTATATAATGTGATTAAGCTTAAGAATCTCTTGAGGGTTCATGCAGTGACTACACAAACGTCCCTGGGGGAACTGTTCACTCTCATTAATGTGTATACATATATACAGCTCTAAAAAAACATTAGAGACCACTTCAAAATGATCAGTTTCTTTAGTTTTACTATTAATAGGTATATATTTGAGTAAAATTAATGTTGTTTTATTCGAATAACTACTGACAACATTTCTTTCAAATTCCAAAGAAAAATATTATTATTTAGAGCAGCGATTCTCAACTTGCAAAAAATAAATACAAAAAATATATACAAAATTTTAAATAATTAATGCTCATTCGATTTTGGGGGGACAAAGAGAGAGAATTTCTTACTGATATACTCTGAATGCAGAGAAGTGAAATATAAAATTTTGTGGCCCTATTTATTTTGATGTTTAATTTAATTGTGGTAAATTTTATATATGAAGTTGTCATGTTCCTCCTCAGTTTCTTAAAAAATGCTCTTAAATTCACTTTGCATGCATATATATGTTTGAATGGGTTTTTTAAAAGACTATTTTTCATAATTTGTTTAGTTTATATTTTATAAAAGTGGGTCGTGACTTAATGACCATGTGAAAATGTGGATCTTGGGCTATGACCAGTTAAGAACCCCTGATTTACATTTATTTGCAGAAAATGAAAAATGTTCAAATTAACAAAAAACATGTAGATTTCATTTCGGACCTCATAATAATGCAAAGAAAGCAATTTTTTTATATTTATTTAGAAACAACAATAATGTTTTAGTGAGTTCAGAAATCAGTGTTTGTTGGAATATCCTTGTTTTTTTAATGATTGCTTTTATGCATCTTGGCATGCTCTCCACCAGTCTTTCACACTGCTTTTGGGTGACCTTATGTCCCTCATGGTGCAAAAAATTTAAGCAGTTCAGTTTTGTTTCCTTGTTTCCTCTTGATTGCAAGTTTAGGTTTGGAGATTGACCATTAACCTTAAATTAAACATTAAAAAACGTTTAATTTGAATGTCGGTCAGCAACCACAGGATGACATCAAGTGACCTTGATATTGTAATAACTGGCATATACCATTACATTCGCATATATAAAGTTTCATTGTTCATTTCATTGTTTCTTTCTTGATGTGTACAGAAAATTAAGGCTAATTCCTACAATTGTCCACTAGTCTTAAAGCAGCTCATGTCCTCTGTGTAAATTTAGACTACTATAAATAGCCCCTCAAACACATATCCCACACAGCAAGCAGCTGCCCAGTGACCACAGGCAGACCCTCACCATAACATACCACTCTGCTCACCACAGGCCAGCTCTACCGGACTTTTCAAGGTATTTACATCAGTTTTAGTGTAAATGTTATATGTATATGTAGAGTGCAGACCCTCTGTTCAGTTTAAATACACATACACAATGTACAGAGGTCAGTAGGATGTTGTGTTAATATTGTAGTTACTGTTGCTTTGTTGAACGTTAGTGATTATTTAGTCTTTATTTAGTTATTTAGGAGTTGTGGATGAGTACCATGTCCATGAGTCACATGGGTCATTTGTTGTTTTGCTTTTAGAATGGGGGACTTCCAGCAGTTGGATCAAGACTTTTACCAGTCTGAGTATTACTATGATAATCAGGGGCAGGAAGGCTATGGCTATGATCCTGCAGCATACACCAACCCAGATTACCATGTGTAAGCATGTATCTAACAGCCATGATTTTTACCACACTGAATGCAGTAATTAAAACATTTTTATTGTTGAGTATTGAGCAGAGGAAGCAATATTTTTGACAATAAAGTTTATCTGAAACAGAGATTATTATAAAAAGTTGTTTAACGTCTGATTGGCAGAGATGATGCAGCACCTTGCTATGGCCCAACCATGGATCCCCCTTACTCTGGGAAGGTGTTCCAGCCTTCAGCTCCTCCTGGGGCTCCTGAAACAACAGACTCTTTTGAGGAAGAGCCCCCACTGTTAGAGGGTAAGCAACATTAATATCATATATTAATATTTTGAGAATTATTTGGTTCAAATATGCACTAAAATAGAAAACTATTGTATTTTGGCATAGCTGGATAATGTGATTTCAGGATATCAATGAGAGACGGGTGGTACTGGCACTGTTAAAAAAGGGCAACTTTTTCTACATGATCCCATTGGCTGTAAGTAGATGCTGCTCTTGGCTTTATGCTCACAGTTACAGACTGGTCTAGATATTAAACCTGCTAGATTTAGTTTGCCAGGCCTCTGTGACTCATGAGCAACCACTTACTGATGGCTCAGTGAGCATTATTCAGCAGATCACTGAGCACAGAGTGGTCGCCGATTTGCCTCAGAGCAGAGCTTTTTGTTTGTGACAAACAAAATTTAGTTGCAGCTAGACAACCGGGCTAAAATTGTATAGTGTGCACTAGTCATAAACAAAACAAGCCAGAACCTCTAACTCTAGCTTGGAGAAGCACCCCTGAGGAAAGGACCACTCAGAGAATCACTTAAAGTGCTTTTCCAACGATGTGGAAGTCTAATTATGAACCGTTTCCACAAACAAAAGTAGGTCCCAGAACCAGGCTAGTTTGTTCGCAGTGGGAACCAAAGAATACTAGGTTCTTTCAGCACAAACTGTGACAACATCTGTGGGCGCGTCCGTTTGTAAATCAGCATCGCCGCTGTGCAACGCCCTCTGTTGATGACCTATTGTGTGATGTTTTGACGGGTCCACTACAGACATTCCAAGTTGCAAAAATTTATTTCAGGCAGTTATCCCCAGACATGGACTTTCATTGTTTTTTACTTTTGCCAGATGTCCAGGAGGGGAAAACATCACTGCCCACCCACACTAAAAACTGTTTGGCTCACTCATAGACTCTGCAGAGAACCAGAACCCTCTCTGTTGTGCATGCACTTCATTAATATGCACACGAGAGGAGCCTCCTCTGTGTCGCCTGCGTGTGCATTTGTGTTCACTCTTGGGCCACTCTTTCTAGTATCCGGGAGATTTATCTCACTTGCAAGCATCAGGGAGCCATTATTGATATGTGGTAGACTCCTGCAACTTCCGGGAGACTTGGCAGGTCTGCCAGTAAAACTGATGAAAACGCAGACTGGTTCACTGAAAAGCACCACAGTTCTTATAAGCCCAAACTGAACTGATTCAGAAAGAAATAACTGACTGAGTTCTTTTGGTGGAAAAGTGTTATGTGGGAAAACGCATCCAGTATTCTTTCCATGCTAGAAACTAACAAACATCTAAACTAAAGGCTTTAACATGTATTCATCTCTCACTGTACCAAGAGAACAGAAACACTCTCTTGTAAGACATAAGAATAAGTATGAAACATAAATACAATGTTCTTATTACTGTGCTAAAACTAAGCTATGCTAGGCTATGCTACATAGTTATTGTAGCATGCTGTTATTGTGATATAATCCAGCCAATGAAAACAGAAAATTATGTCTAATTCTCTCAAAATAAAAAATTGGCTTGAAAAAATTGTCTTTAAGTATTTCTCACCCTAATTCACAAACTTATATTTATGCATTAACGAACAACTAATAATCTTCAATAAATGCATTTATGGTACATTTCAATAGAGGAAGAGTAATTGCATTTTGGAGCTGAATTGATGAACAATCCTTATACCTCACGTATTTCATCAGAGTTGGGCATTAACTTTGATCACATCTGGCAGAAGACTCTGACTGTATTGAACCCACTGAAACCAGCAGACGGCAGCATCATGAATGAGACAGACCTAACTGGGCCAGTTCTTTTCTGCATCGCTCTGGGAATCACTCTTTTAATGGTAAGAAGTACACTTTGACTTTTTATATTTGGTATAGTAACAAATAAAGCATTTAAGGGCCAATTTAATTTGGACTATGTATAGTAAATATTTTACAAGTTGTTTTCTTATCTCTCTGCAGGCAGGAAAGGCTCATTTTGGCTATGTGTATGGCATCAGTGCGCTGGGCTGTGTTGGCATGTACATGTTGTTGAATCTGATGAGTGCATACACCATATCCTATGGATCCGTCGCCAGTGTATTAGGATATTGCCTGCTGCCCATGGTGGCACTTTCTGCCTTTGCTGTTGTTTATTCCTTACAGTGAGTAAATCAACCTTCTTCTTATGTTTAGAATCTAAAGTTGAACTTTCTGTACAATTTGGTTTGACACAGTAACCGTTTGAGGTATTGTAGTCACTGTTTAATTCTGTTTAATGAGTCTGGCCCTGCTAACGCTCTTGATTTGACCATATTTGATGATATTTTTGAGAACAAAAAAACATTTGCCAAACTGTATGGCACCCAAGCAAGGAAAATTTTCAAGCCTACTACAGTTCTTAAATAAAAAATGGAAATCAGAGAACCCACTTCAGAAATTACCCAAAAAGGTCCCAGCTAACAATTTTTGGTTAGTAGAATTTTTTTTCTCACTGCTACAGTTTACATTTCTTAGAAAATTCTTTATTTAATTAAAAAAAAAAAAACATTAAATAAAAACAAAATCTGGATTTTTTTTATTTAATGTTTTTTTAACATTCTGGTAATTTTTGGGAATGTTACTTTTAACGTTTCCTTAATGTAAGTATTCATCTAGCTGGGAGTGTTATGTTAGAAACATTTTAATAACACTGTGATGCAAATCATTATTATTTGATACGTTTTCAAAATGTTCCTGCAACAATGTTTTTGTAACATTACAAGCTAACTTTCCTGAAACCTTTTTAAAATGTTGCTGAAGGTTCTTGTAACATTCTCTGTTATCTGAGGTCACATTCCAAATGAGTTTTTTTTTTCCCATATTAGTAAATATCAGCTATATCTTTGTATTTCAGAAGTTTAGCTCTCTTTCAAGTTGTTTTGCTAATACATCCTGTGCTTCTGTTACATTTTTGGAAACTGACACTCAGCATTTCTGCTTCTGAACGGATTATCCAGATTCTTGGCTAGTGTGTAATGAAGTTCTTTCTGCTGTGTGTTTTCAGAGGACTGTTGGGAACATTGCTGGCATTGATTGTGATTGGCTGGTGCAGTCTGTCAGCATCTAAAATCTTCAGCTCCACTCTGGACATGGGTGGTCAGCAGCTGCTGGTGGCTTACCCCTGCGCTCTGCTGTACGGAGTCTTCACCTTGCTGACCGTGTTCTGATTGTTCACATCAAGAAAGCTCAACGTTATGTCAGTGAGACGGGCACTCACAGCGTCTTCATCATCTTCTGATCATACACTTGACGAGACATCACCAGTCTTTCAGTATGACCTCTACTGTTCAAGTACAAATAACCTCATTAACAACCTGCCTTACTTCTCAAACCTGTAAGGCAACTGATGCCTTTAAGAAATATTCAGAAACATCTGAAAAAAACATGGAGTTAAAATTGGTAGCATTAAATCTGATATACAATATCAGCAAATAAAATATGGTGTTGAGAAACCAAAACTGACCAAACTGATCAGATTGCAGAACAAAACTACTATCAAATAATCCTGCACATAATCGGCATAAGCATCCAATTCAGGCTTGCCATATAACTAATCAGCTAACACTTGTAATGATGTTATAATACCCAGCTTTAGCTGTGGGAATCTGGTTTTATTCAAGAACTTCTTGGAAACTTCAAACCTCTAATAAGCACAGATTGTTATTTGGTTGGATGTTGGGTGTTTTTGCTGATGTTTTCCATTTTCTGCTACTTTTAAAATGTTATCTTATTCCAGTTGGTGCTGATACCCAGTAAAATAAAAAGACACTGTAATGTAATGATACATTACAAATAATTCTGGTAAATGCTGACACATATGTAATGTTGGAGCTTGCCTGACTCTTTGACTGGTGATAGCTTAAAATGCTTGTTAAGTAGCTTTTCTTTACCATTTAATTTAACCATAGTTAAGCAAGCATACTCACTGTACACATTGCACATACTTTTGAATGTGGTTTGTATTCGTCTTTGTAATGTGTAGTGCTTATAGGGCTACAGTGCATATAGGGTTTCCCAGGGGTTAAGCCTATAACAGACAATATAGTCTACAATGAGGCTTAATCTCTGAGCAAAAGAATAGCATAGAGTATGTACCAAATTTTTCACACTATATTGCGCACTATTAATAAACATCTATTATTATTATTATCATTATTATTATTATTATTATATTATTATTATTGTAAGTAACAAGGGTGTCACCATGTTTTCCTTCTATTTTAGCAGGTCCCGTTTCTGGGTGGTGAGACCTGTAAAGCTAAACTAAGTTACATAAACAAACTGTAATAAAAACTGTAAAAAAAATATATATATATTTTAAAGTCAAACAAGCGCTGGATGTTAATCTACACAGATTTCTCTTCTGAAAACTGTTTATTTGGGTGAGTAAAGCACTTCCGTTTATTTACAGTAAGCTTTTCAGATTTTAGATTTTCAGATTTCCACTAAGGCAGGCTGCAGCAGTGTTAGCATTTGCAGCTAACTGCAGCGCTAGCACTAGTTGCGGTTAGCTGCTAATGCCGCCTGATAGCGATACACTGAGGCTTGTTTTAACACAGTAAACTGGCAGGCTACAGTCTGATATACTTCTCTGAACGACGAAGGAAGTAACGTTTAGCACACTTAGCAGCTAATGCTAATACTGCTAGTGAACTAAACTGAAACTCCTGTATAACGCTGTACTTCAGCAGAGTAGCTTTACTGCTCTATACAACCTGACTGGTAAAATTCATACATAAGGTGCACCGGATTTTAAGGCGCTCTGGTGATTTTTTTGGAAAATTAAAGGTTTTAAGTGCGCCTTATAGTGGAAAAAAATACGGTAATGTTAAATCTTTTTGAATTAAACAGCATTAGTTGTTTTTGCATCTTTACTGGATGTAGAAATTAAGAATTACATTGTATGTACTGGTTTCTATTAATAAGGTAATTTCATATAAAATGTTATCAGTGCCCCTGTCTATACTCTCTTTCTAAACTATTTGAATGCCATGCCCTTACTTGTACCCTTTTTTCTTGTCATTGGCCTTGCATGACCTTTAACCAACTCAGATACCCATCTGGACCTGGAGACTGTCAGGTCAGGTTTGTTCTCTCTCTCACTCTCTCTCTCTTTCTCTCTCATGGTATCTCTCTCACCCTCACCCCATGCTTTCCAAATACTGAATTATGCAGGTGAAAATGAGCTCTTTGACCTTCTGATCTTATTCATAATTGAAGGTATAAATGTTAGGCTGGCATGCACCAAAACTTTTGGATTTATTTTTGTAAATAATAACTTATTAACAAAAAAGTATGCAAATAAAGAAAAAGAAAACTTTTAGTGTTCACTTGCAGAAAATAAAAAGTATTTAGAGTTTCATTCAAAAAAAAACTGGCTCACTTCATAAAAAGCAACAAAAATACAACACACACTGCCTTCAGTCACCAAAGATGCAAGATACATAATATAACTAGAGATTGACAGCAACATACAAAACTGAACAGCCAATTGTATCTGAACATTGTTGTTATTCTTTCAGTGGTTGTTTTTTTAAATATGATGAAAAAGGAATATTGATACAAAGGGCATATTTACATATTTATATTAACCTATAAATATACAGTGTGTGTAAGGCTTTAAAAAACATGAAATCATGGCTGTTAAAGATGGGTTTGTATCGGTTCAATAGACAGTTCAATTAGTTAACTGTAAACAGACATGAAAATATGATCATCATGTATATTCACTTCGGCCCACTACATCACCCCACATTCCTGTAATGGAATTCCTTTATTTATAAAAGTGTCTTGTTCTTTTTCTCTTAGATTTTAATATTTTCTATTTAAGAAGATCCAGCATTCCCAAAACATTGTGTTCAAAACAACTGACCCAAATAGTCCTTGGCCTCTTCTCATCATAGGTCCCTGAGGCCCATCATCCACTCATTACAGGTGTGACCCTTTGTTCAGCTTTGCCCTGCTCTAAAGTTCTTGGCAAGCAGAGATTCATGGTCTCTTTGGCTTGGGTCCATGTCGAGAGCCCTTAGGAAAAGAAAGAGAAAACTAGTTTGTAAGTCAGCAATCAGCAAAGATTACTTTATCACTTTTGTGTAGGAGTTGTTAGGGGTGATTTACAGTGATTTATTAATTTACTCATGCTTTAGAACCGCTCTGGAACCGTGAGATAAAAAACTGATCAGCACAATGATTTATCAGTCTATTTATGCTTTTGCTGTGCTCTTTAACAGGATCAGCACAGTGATTTATCAGTCTACTCATGCTTTAGCTGTGCTCTGTAACAGTGAGTAAAAAATAGAGGTTCAGATACCGGTTTAGTAAACAACTAGAATATCCATAGGGCATGGCAAATATCTTGGAACAAGATAATATTTCCATGCCCCTTGATATGTGGCATGTGTTATAAGATTTCTTAAATAAAAAAAGTTCTATAAAAAATAATAAGTATGTTTTTTTGTTCATCTTTTTTTCCTAAAAGTGACTGAATCCACTGAATTATGAAACTGCAAAAAGTCAGACTATGCATATAGACTTTAATACGTAATAGACTACAACCTTAATTCCAAAAGTTGAGACAATGTGTAAAATGTGAATTAATTTAAATAAACACAGAATGCAGTGATTTGCAAATTTCATAGACTTATGTTTTATTCATAGTACAACAAGGAAAACAAATCAAATGTTGAAAGTGAGACATTTTTCCATTTTATGGAAAATGTATCTAATTTAGAACTTGATGGCAGCAACACATCTCAGAAAAGCTGGGACGGGGCAACAAAAGGCTGGAAAAGTAAGTGATACTAATAAAAACAGCTGCAATAAGAGCAGTTCAGTAAACTGAGGTAAATTGGTAAGGTGGCTGCATTGACCCATGGTTTCGTCTTTGCATGAAAGAGATTAAACTTGCATTCCTGAGCTCAAGCAGTGGTTTCCAGTACAAAATCAAAGCAGTGCCACCTGAGGACCCAAAGATCACCAGCATCCAATACTGTTGTTGGCCTTGTCCCTTAATGACCTTATGTCCTGTAAATGATGGGATATGCAATGTACCTGCAAATTTCTGTTGAGAATTTTTTTTTTGGAATATTACAGATCTGTGAACCTTTACCCACCTTTGCTTCTGAGAGTCTCTGACACTTTAAAGTGCTCTTTTTATACCCAATGAGTTAGTCGCAGATTGCTTCTATTGCAGCTGTTTAGTTTTTTGAGATATGTTGCTGCCATCAAGTTCTAAATAACTTAATACTTCTCATGAAATGGTAAAAGGTCTGACTTTCAACATCTGATATGTGTTCTATTTTATGGGTCTGTGAGAATTGCAAAGCATTGCATTCTGCATTTTTTGGAATGGGGATATTAGACACACCTTTATATTTACTGTTGGGTCTGAACAAAAGCCAGCAATTAATGCCCTGCTTCTATCTGACACACCCACCTGCTCTAGGTTTATTTATACTTTGTTGATTGTTTCAAGAAATCTTACACATTCTCTAGGGTTATTTTAATATTTATCAGTTCTTTTTTCTGGCTGTTTGAGGCTAAATATGAAAATAGAAAAAATAGTATTTTATTTATTTGGTGTAGTATATAAGAAATTGTTTTTTAATTAATTTCCCAATTTTCTAGTTTTCCTTAATGCCCTCACAATCTAAAGTTCTTGGGAAAATGAAAAAAATAATCTTGATTTCCAAATTTCCATTTTTTCATGTTTTAACAAAGGTTTATATTTAACAAAAGATTATACCATCAAATTAATAAAGGAAAATCAATGTTTTTTTATTATTTTTTGGGGGGGAAATTCAAAATGTGAGGGCGAGAAATTAACAATTAAAAAATTGAAAAACAATTGGAAAATATTTTTTTACTGTACCAAATGCGAGTAGTATGTTTAAAATGTTTAAAAGGATAAAAAAAACGTATACCTAATTTTCTTATTTATTTTAGGTGAGAAAATTGAAGTGATACTTGTTACTCTGAGCCCGCAGCCCCGTCACTCACCCCGTACACTCGGGCCAGCGAGTTGAAGAGCATCTGTCCCGCGCTCACTTTGTCCCTCACTCCGCGCACTGTGCCGTTCTTGCTGCGGATGGTCACGCGCTTCCCGCTGAACAGGCTCTCCTTCGCTCCGCTCGCGTACAGAAGCAGCTCGTCAGGCTCGCTCCCGCTGTCGTCCGCGCGCGCTCCCGCCGGGACGCTCAGGTGGCTGTTGGCCTCGCTGGCGGCGGGCGAGGCCGCGCGCTCGGGCTCGGAGCTGCCGGTGGTGTCCGAGTCCGCCGGGTCCTCAAACGCCTCCTCCCGAAAAACCTCCGCCAGCACGCGGCCGGAGCGCGCGGACGCCACGCGGAACCGAACCCTGCGCTCCGTGCGGGTCCCCGTCTCTCTCTCCATCAGCAGAAACACACACACACACCAAACTACATCATTCTAACGCGCTCGTGTGTGTGTGTGTGTGTGTGTGTGTGTGTGAGAGAGAGAGAGAGAGAGAGAGAGAGAGAGAGAGAGAGAGAGAGAGATAGAGAGAGATAGAGAGAACGAAGGTGTCAAGTTGACACCGAATGTGTTAATATTGAATGAAGCTGATCCATGGAGACGAAGAAAACAGACTGAATAAAAAATAACGAACAAATTATAACAGAGAAGCTCCAAAGACCCGTGAACTTTATTTAAATTAAAATAAAATTAATTTGTTTATTAAGTATTTAATTTATTTATCAATTTATCATTACTACCACAACTAGCAGCCTCTTGCCTGATCTGTGTATTTACAGTGGTGACTGTTTGTTTGTGTGTTTGTCAGGATGCTGTATGAGTAATACTATATTTACATCTCTGTTGTAGAGAGATTTCTGATATTAAAGCTCTGAACAGATTGAAAAGCCGCTGCAATCTAAGTTTCCATGTTTTACTGAGTTTCACCATCTCGCCACGTTTTTACTGCTTGACTTTACAGCAGCTTCAGCCCATCGTGTCTGTAGTTACAGATCCATGAATATTTTGGAAAGTAATTAAAATATTTTTTGAAAAGGGATTCGAATCTTGTTTAAAGTGTTTGGAATATTTGAAAATAGTCATTCAAATATTCTTAGAAAGTAAGTGAAAAGTGTTTTTGAACATCGTAAAGTAATTTACACATTTTCGTAAGTGATTAAAATCTGGTTTAATTGACTGTAATCACTTTATAGTGCTTTTGTGCCTCTCTAAGTGATGGACCGATGGATGGATGGATGGATGGATGGATGGGATCATTGGCGTAGGAACCGGGGGGGATGGGTGGGACATGTCCCACCCAATATTGGAAACTGGTGGATTTGTCCCCCCCAAAAATTATATCGTTTCGCTCAGATCAGCTGTACTATTAATGAGGAGACAGACCGGACCAATCACGGAGCCGGTTCAGGTATTAAGTCCCGCCTCTCAGCACGAACAGCCAATCAGTTTGCTGGTTTTGCGGCCCGCGGTGTGCTAGTGGGGGAAGCCCCGCCCCCTCGCTGTGAGATTTAGCAGCGGGATCGGGCTGCAGCAGCTTCAGCTGATTAAGATCTGGATATACGGGGATTTTTCTAAAAGAAAGGTAACGATAGGCTAACCACATAAACTGTGATGATGTTTCTGATAGCTGGTTAAAAATACAAGACTCTAAATCAGCACACAGTTTAAACCCACTGTGATTAATAAACTGCAGCTGTGTGAGTGAGTTAGCTTAACTTTGGAATTAGATAGATTGGAAGTCAACGTTAAAGAAAAAATAAACTATATACGTAATGTTCAACTTGCCCTGTACCTGATCAGCTAATTACTGTTTCATTTTTAAACTGTCTTTATTAATTTAGGATTACAGGATTTACTGTGAGCAATAATGAACAAAAATTCATTTAGTTAACTAGTTATCTAGAAGCCAGATAGTGGATAGTCAGAATTTAGTACAGTACTTTATGTTTGTAGTTTAAAGCAGTTTCTTAACCCTGATCACTGCCCCAAAATTGTGTTTTCCACCTGATCCAGCTGATCAGCTAATAAACAGTCATTTACTGAGTTTACTGAGTTTAATCATGTATATCCAGCAGTGTATTAGACACATCATACCACCACTTACTTTATTAAATGTCTTTAAAGCAGAGAAAGCTCTAGAATATGTAGAACAGTGTTAATATTCAGTAGAATATGTAAGAACAGGGTTCACAGTAAGGCCACATGTCCTGACGTTTATAATTAAAATCTTTATGAAACGTAAAGTTACATTCTTTTACATAAAAGGACACCAATCTTTAGAAGAGCTCTTAATAAAAAAATAAAAGCGTAGGATTTTTTTTAAAGAGTGGAGAAAATGTAAATATACAACAGAATTGACATGCCAATACATGATTATAATAATAATAATAATAATAATAATAATAATAATAATAATAATAATAACCAAATCTGTTATATTATTTTAAATATTAGGTGATAACTGATCATTTTTGTCATATGTATATGTATTTGCATAATTTTTTCTTACAACAGTAAATGTAATGTGAAGTAACATGTTTAGGTTGTAAAATCACCTTGTTAACTAATAAAAAACAAAATACAGAAAAAAAAATATTATTTGTGATTTAAAGTAATTTCCACAAATGTTGTTCTAAGAAACTATAGGGTGGGCTTGGGTTCATATTGGCAAATGTGTCCCCCCCAATATCAAACCTGCTCCTACGCCCTTGGATGGGATGGTGGTGAGCTGATAAGGGAGCGACTAAACAGACCGTCTTTGTGTCGTTCTGAGCTTGTCCTACACATCACCACCACTTTGAATTATGGTATCATGCATGATATCATAATAATGCATGATACCATGCATAAATTCCATGGGAATTCTAGTGTGCCTCGTCTGTACATTTTGTGATGCATTATGGGTATTTTATGTTGATTTATATAGGTGATACAATGTACTGTTGGGATTTCGAACAGCACTACAAAATGATGGACTCACTAATGGTTTATACTCTAAAAGCAGCTCAGCAAAGTAGCTGCCATCTGGCACCGGATCATCCAGGTAGAAGGCGTGTGGTAATGAACAGTATTTACTGCTAGATGGCAGTGCAGCTCTCAGATCACAGTTGAACTGGTAAATCTCGTTTTAAAGAAGAAGAAGACAGAGCAGGATGAATACAGTGGTGTAGTTAGACAGTGAAGCTTAATCAGTTACAGAATGTAGCAGCTGAACTTCAATCCTCGTAGGAATGGTTGAGTGACTGGTGGACTTGATTATGAACACAGCGCAGTGCGGTAAGTGTGGTGGAAACAATGTTTAGCAGATCAGAGCTTTTAGTTTCTGCACTAAACAATAACAAGCCATTTAACTAGTGGGTTAGTAAAAAGGCTTCAGTTTAAAGAAATTTGCTGACTGTTTATACTTTCATTTAGTTTTATAGGAAACAAGATTCATAATGTCTAACTTAAAACATAAGCAATATTAAATAATATATATATGAAGGTTATAAATGCCCAGTATGAAAGTAGCTGAAAGTAGATGATTTAGCAGTTGGGGTTGGATCTTTGCCTGCCGGGAGACGGGCGGCAGTGGTGGGTCTGCGTGACGTCACCCGCCAGCCACTTTTTCATCGACCCGGCAGTGCCAGGCACGTACCCGGCAGTACTAAAAACTGACAGGGGGCTTGCTGACAGTACGCCGGCAGTTTTAAAAACTGTCAGGGAGCTTCCTGACAGTACGCCGGCAGTTTTAAAAACTGTCAGGGAGCTTCCTGACAGTACGCCGGCAGTTTTAAAAACTGTCAGGGAGCTTCCTGACAGTACGCCGGCACTACTAAAAACTGTCAGGGAGCTTCCTGACAGTACGCCGGCAGTTTTAAAAACTGTCTGGGAGCTTCCTGACAGTACGCCGGCACTACTAAAAACTGTCAGGGAGCTTCCTGACAGTACGCCGGCAGTTTTAAAAACTGTCAGGGAGCTTCCTGACAGTACGCCGGCACTACTAAAAACTGTCAGGGAGCTTCCTGACAGTACGCCGGCAGTTTTAAAAACTGTCAGGGAGCTTCCTGACAGTACGCCGGCAGTTTTAAAAACGGTCAGGGAGCTTCCTGACAGTACGCCGGCACTACTAAAAACTGTCAGGGAGCTTGCTGACAGTATGCCGGCAGTTTTAAAAACTGTCAGGTAGCTTCCTGACAGTATGCCGGCACTGCTAAAAACTGTCAAGGAGCTTCCTGACAGTACGCCGGCAGTTTTAAAAACGGTCAGGGAGCTTCCTGACAGTACGCCGGCACTACTAAAAACTGTCAGGGAGCTTCCTGACAGTACGCCGGCAGTTTTAAAAAATGTCAGGGAGCTTCCTGACAGTACGCCGGCACTACTAAAAACTGTCAGGGAGCTTGCTGACAGTATGCCAGCAGTTTTAAAAACTGTCAGGTAGCTTCCTGACAGTATGCCGGCACTGCTAAAAACTGTCAGGGAGCTTCCTGACAGTACGCCGGCAGTATTAAAAACTGCCAGGGAGCTTCCTGACAGTAGGGGGCTTTCTCACAGTACGCCGGCACTATTAAAAACTGTCAGGGAGCTTCCTGACAGTACGCCGGCAGTATTAAAAACTGTTAGGGAGCTTCCTGACAGTATGCCGGCACTACTAAAAACTGTCAGGGAGCTTCCTGACAGTACGCCGGCAGTTTTAAAAACTGTCAGGGAGCTTGCTGACAGTAAGCCGGCAGTTTTAAAAACTGTCAAGGAGCTAGCCTAGGATGGACTCTTTCATATGGGAGTGGACCTGTTTTGGCATTATGGAAAAATCATGAGAAATTTAATTTTAAGCATGAATAATACAAATAAATAAATAATATAAAATAAACAATACAGTGAAATTTGCCCAAACTTGCAGGAGTCAAAGCCTAGGACAGACTCTTTCAAATGGTAATGGAACTGTGTTGGCATTATGGGAAAATCATGAGAAATGTCATTTTAAGCATAAAAAAAAAAAAAAAAAAAAATTATATAAAATAAACAAAACAGTGAAATTTCCCCAAATTTGCAGGAGTCATAGCCTAGGATGGACTCTTTCAAATGGTAGTGGACCTGGTTTGGCATTATGGGAAAATCACAAGAAATTTAATTTTAAATATGCATATACTATATATATGTTTATATCTATATATTTTTGTAATTAATATAAAATAAACAAAACTGTGAAATTTGCCCAAACTCGCAGGAGTCATGGCCTAGGACATACTCTTTCAAATGGCAGTGGACCTGTTTTGGCATTATGGGAAAATCATGAAAAAAAACATATTTTAAGTATAAATAAAAAATAATAAAATTTATATAAAATAAACAAAACAGTGAAATTTGCCCAAACTCGCAGGAGTCATAGCCTAGGACAGATTCTTTCAAATGGTAGTGGATCTATTTTGGCATTATGGGAAAATCATGAGAAATTTAATTTTAAACATGAATAAAAAAAACAATAATAATAATAATAATAATAATAATAATAATAATAATAATAATAATAATAAAAATATAAAATAAAAAATACAGTGAAATTTGCCCTAACTTGCAGAGGTGACAGCCTATGTTGTACTCTTTCAAATGGTAGTGGACCAGTTTTGGCATTATGGGAAAATCATGAAAATTTTTATTTTAAACACGCATACAATTTTTTTTATTAATATAAAATAAACCATACAGTGAAAATTGCCCACACTTGCAGAAGTGATAGTCTAGGATGGACTCTTTTACAAGGTACTGGATCTGTTTTGGTTTTTTGGGAAACTCATGAGAAATTTAATTTGAAGCATGGATTGAAAAAAGTAATATTAATATAAAACTCTCTCTCTCTCTCTTAAACACTGATGGGATATTATATCAAATAGATAATGTACTGCACAAAATATACAGTGAGGTGAGTTATTTTAATCCGTTTTTTCTCGTTTCTGGGCTTAATGTATGAATTAATGAATAATTAAGCCCAATTAATTCTGAATTAATATAATAGACTGAAACGTGTCGGTCTCCCGTTCTCTGTGTTTTTTAAGCGTGCTCTCCGCCTGCGCGGCTGTTTACCGTAAAATCGCACGTATACGCGCATCTAAATTTAAAGCCCGGATGACTTGACTGAGAATTTCCGAAGCGCGGATAGCTTGACTCCGGTCTTACTGTCAGCAAGCTCCATGACAGTTTTTAAAACTGCCGGTGTACTGTCAGCTAGCCCCCTGACAGTTTTTAATACTACCGGTGTACTGTCAGCTAGCCCCCTGACAGTTTTTAGTAGTGCCGGCGTACTGTCAGGAAGCTACCTGACAGTTTTTAGTACTGCCGGGTACGTGCCTGACACTGCCGGGTCGATGAAAAAGTGGCTGGCGGGTGACGTCACGAAGACCCACCACTGCCGCCCGTCTCCCGTCAGGCAGAGATCCAACCCCCTCTCTGATTTAGGCAGCGCTTCACTGACGAACAAGGACCTAGTACTAAAATAATGATAAATCCGTAATAAACAAACAAACACTTAACTCTCTCCACAGTTATTGAATTTTATGCTAAGAGTTTACTGTAAAAACGATGCATAAAACAAATAGATGGTCACCAGAAAGAATATTTGTAAGTATTGCTATTAAAAGCTTTAAATGAGAAATTACTGTGTGTATAAATAGTGTTTTTAAAAAATCCCTGTAATCTCTGTAAAACGCGAAATCCACCGGAGATCCTACGTAAACCTATGTATAAACACAGAGGTGGGTAGTATAGGTCCAGAAAGTAAAGATCCACCTTACAGTACAGCCACCTAGGCAGTTGGAACAAAACCCCAGGTTGGATATTTACTTTTAACTAGTGTAAACAGAACTGTTCTAAACATAAACCTATCTATCTCAGTTGTACTTCACTGGTGGTGTTCCATAGACTTTAAATTTTAACAATTTACTCTTTAGCTCTGAATTAATATAAAACTGATGTGTTATTTGCACAAATACCACAGGAACGAACTTGCTGTGTTGTTCCTAGCACTGTTAGCTCCTGTCTGAGGAGAGGTGCTTGGCTGGCTTCAGCTGTGCCTGTGGGCAAGGCCATGAACTCACAAGTTGACGTAGACTCTGGTGCTTTTTCCGATCAACTCGTTTTTCTGAATATTTTCTTTTAATAGTTACTGCAGACAATGGAGTTTGAAGAACAGTTTCATGTGCAGCATGCATAGAGAGACCAATTGCATTTCACAAAGAACAAGAATAAGTGCATTTTAGCAAAAGGAAACTTTTAAATGTTTGTTTCCTCTCTCCTACACTCTGCTTTCAGTCAAATCCTAATGTAGCTACTAATGCCTGTGGAGTAAATGTGTGATTTTTTAAATAGGATTTTCTTTTCTTTTCTCAACACAGGTTAAGATGCCATCATGGGTCGCAGCAGTGGACGTGGGGCGAAGTGTGGAGTGCCTGCGGTGTTCATATGTCTGGCAGCGCTGCTCTGTGCCAATGTGCTGCTCTATATTTACCTGGAAACTGTATACCAGGACAGCGCTCCACCATCAGCACATACAAACTGCCACACAGGATACTTTAAGGTGGGCACAATGAGCAGCTGCACCCCCTGGCTGCAGTGTACCGAAATCAGAGCTGATGTTCGTCGCCTCAGAATGATTGGACAAGGAGCTGTAAAGAAGGTTAGACTTTAATATTCTGTTTAGAGACTCTAAGAGCCTGTTTACACCTAGTGTTTTATATCTGGACATATTTTGACCAGCTTTTGTTAACACTTGTCATTAAGATGCATTCATATAGAGACCATTAGAGATCTGATTTTGTTTTGTTGAATGTTAGGAAATGTTAAGAAAATGTGTCTGGGAACATGTGAATAGTGGAGGAGAGGAAATGCAATCAACAGAGCAGGAGAGAGAGAGAGAAGATCCACAGTGATAATTACGCATGTTAACGTTATTTCAACATATGTATTTCCACACGTAATCTGTTCACAGTGCATTGTGGGGGTGTTTACACCTGGCTTTTTATGCAGAAAAAAATGTCATAATGAGGTCAGCGTCAGACCACTAAAAACATGGGCTGTAGGATTAACTGTAACGGCAAACTCAAGTTGCACTTCTTGCTTGCAGAAACACAGGGAGCTCTTCTGACTGCAAACTGTGCTCACATGATATAGCTGAGCTGGCGGTAGAACAATGTAGAGGTCCACAACGAAAACACACTGAACTGCTTCTTAGCTTGGAAAAAATGATTATGGCCATTTAGCCAAGTGCTGAAAAAGTTTAGGCTTTTGATTTCTCGTTTTTCACCCCTATCACCTTCATTGTTTCTCAGAGCGTGGCATTGTTTAATGTGTGTTGTATGTTGAAATTGTTAAGGCTCTTTTGTGTGTTCCAGGTGTATCTGTCAGAGTGGCAGGGGCAAAAAGTAGCAGTGTCTGTCCTGTCCTCAGAACACTATAAAGATGATTTCCTTCATGGAGTCTCCATGCTGCGTTCCATGCAGAGTGTCCGTGTGGTGACACTAGTAGGTGTGTGCGAAGAAGACGGGGTGTTTGTAACAGAGTACCACCCTCTGGGGTCTGCACTTACACTGGAAGCTACTCTTGCTCAGGATCGGTACCTCCGGCTGAACTCCTGGCAGATGCGGCTGCGACTGGCACTGGATTTCGTTGCCTTCTTGGTCTTCTTGCACAACAGTCCAGGGGGCGCACGTGTCATGTGCGACTCTAATGATCTACACAAAACACTCAGTCAATTCCTGCTGACTTCTGACTTGCGGCTCTTAGCAAATGACCTGGATGCACTACCACGAGTGGAGCCTGGGGGTCAAGGGGTGAAGTGTGGTCACAATCAGCTGACGGGAGAGTTTGTGGCTCCGGAGCAGCTTTGGCCTTATGGCGAGGATGTGCCTTTCTCAGATGATCGAATGCCTGGCTACGATGAAAAGTCAGACATTTGGAAGATTCCAGATGTGACACGTTTCCTGTTGGGTCATGTCTCAGGGAGTGACGTCATCCACTTCCATCTCTTCCAGATCCATGCACAGTGTAAGAAGCAGGATCCAAGGCAACGGCCATCAGCGCATGAGGTCATGAGCGTGTATCGCTCGGTTTATGACAGCATGAAGGAGAGCCACACAGAAATTGTCAGAGATATGTTATAACATGACTGTGTGTGTGATATTACACATCTTATTATATTTCACATGTTGACTGAACTGAAAGAAGAGTGCTTGCTTCTTTAATAATGTCCATGTTTTTATTAGCAGAATAGGCAATAATTTACTAGTGTTTTACTGGAGTTTTTTTGTCTGAGCATTGATAGTTGTTTAGGAATAACATGATGCATTTAATAAAGTTAACAAGTTTTTGATCAGTGACATTTCTCTTTTTTTCTTTTAATACCTTAATGATGTTCTACTACTTCATTTGAAATAATGATGAATCTTCTCTAGTAAAAAAATGTAAATGCTGCTGAAGGAAATGCCCCCCCTTTATATGATTACATTTTTCCTACAAACTAAGCTGCTTAATTTCAAACATTTGTACAGAAACATTGCTACCATACACAGTATGATGCAGTATTTACTGAGCCATATAAATAAAGTACATAACATGTATTTAAATGTATTGGGGACAAAAAGAAGCTTCTTAAGTCTTAGTGACCCTAGAGTAATATAGAAACATAACACATCATTTAGCAATGGTTGGTCAAACACTTAAATTAACAGGCTTTGAGGACGTTATTATAAATATAGAAAATATATAAATATACTACAAATGAAAATAATCAGAAGGTTTTTGTTTTTTCCCTAAGCCAAAAAAAACCTACTTACTCCAGATCCCTTTTAAACATTTTCACTCAATTATGGGTGATTCTGATCCTGGTGGTTTTGGATACAGTTCTTCCTTTAAAAAAAATCATGCTAAATGCTGGAAAATAAGGGTAGCAGATAAGAGTTGGTTTGAGAAGAGAAAAGCATGACATTAGCAAGTCGGTCTATTACCTTATTGGTGTTTGTTTATAATTCACCATTTCATACAATCAAAGATGCACAATTGTATTTTGGCTTCATGATATCTTTTTTTCTGCTACGTAACTTGATGGTAAAAAAATATATTTTTTTGGTGGCAAATAATACATATAAACATAAATACGAATGAGTTCATAACAGTCTCTTAAATACATTGCTAAATGTCATTAAATGTCATGTCAATAAAAATGATTTGGAATGACACATTTTACATAGACATTTAAAAGTAAAAACTGTAATTTCCTTAAAAGCTGCTACATATCTTTTTTTACGTTTTTCATGAAACACAAAAAACATATAGAAAGTTGTTATTGCTATTTAAAATGTAGCAATGATTTAAGAGTATAGTTTATCATACAGTCGAGCAGTAGAACCAACCAGAAACAATCATAATTTACAATTTAAAAAATATTGATTGAAAAGACAGAAAACAGTTAACATTTTAATAGCCACACATTGTAGAGCATTTCCAGCTAATTTTGTGAATTCAAATACAGACAAAAAAGACATCACATGCAATATGTATAATCTATAGTCTTTATAAATAAGAAGTAAACTTAATATTATAGCAAAAATCTCATCACTTTTTGGGGACAAGCCCAAAATTGTGAAAATCAGTTTAGTGAAGGTAGCTGACATGTCATTATTTTATTAAGGTAGCTTTTTTTATTAAGGTAGCTGACATGTCATTATTTTATTTTTGTAGGCATAATACATTAACTTAAATCTTGAAACAGTAACATTTTTTTTCTGTGATAACATTTTGCAAAGGGTTTCACATAAAATATTAAATCTCTGGTTAAAACACACACACAAACAGAGAATGTTAAAAGACTGCTAAATTTATTCTGTATATTGGGTGTACATTTCATTATGAATCAATGTCTACTGAAAGCTTTCTCTAGTAAAACCCCGTTTTTTTAGTTATTTGTGGAGTTGTTATGTATTATGATTTAGTTTGTATTATATTTTAAAATACTTCTCTCCACTTTAAACGTAATATTTAACGTCTATATTTTTCCTACTTTTAAAAACAAAAAATAAACAAATAGAAAAACTTGTTAAAAGACTCATATCGAGGTTTTTGTATTTTTATTATTTTTTTATTGTCAGACCGAAAACAAAAATATCGCACATCCGCGCTGCAAAACAGAACCGGAAACACGTCACGTGTTGTCTCTGCTGTTGGCGGTGGTCCGGTGTTTTGGTTAATGGGTCTGTGCGGGGTCTGTGGCTGTGGCCCGGTTCGCTGTGCTTGTGTGTAGTGGGGGCTTAGTGCGGGTCCGCCGGGGTGTCCGGCGGGGCTGTGCGGTGAAGCGGAGCCGGGCTCAGGCCCCGAGTCTCCCTCCGGAACTTTCCACTTCAAAACGGCTCCGCCGCCGCCGCCACAATGAGCTCGGGCCAGCCGAGCGACAGCAGCGAGCCGGAGGAGCCGCGGGGCGCCGGAGTCCGCCACCTGGACGAGCTGCTCCGAGAGGAGGAGAGCGACAACCAGGAGGAGGAGGAAGAGGAGGAGGCGAGCCGCTCCAGGCCGCCCTCTCCGCCCCCGGAGCGCCGCGGGGCCCCGGACCTCGACTCCGCCGGGGAGCACGCGCCTGGTTCGGCGTGCAGGAGCGCGGGGCTCTGCGACTCGCTGTTCTCGTGGCTGTGGAAGCGGACAGTCCGCAGAGGGCCATTCGTAGATCCAGCCCGCGATAACTTCCGCACCATGACCCGGCTTTACTCGTCCATGAGCCCCGCCACAGACTCGGTCAACCTGAGTACGCAGACCCACGGGGCCGTGTTCAACCTGGAGTACTCCCCGGACGGGTAAGAGCCAGCCCTGTTGCTGCTGTAAAACCCTGTTAATAGGAAGAAAGTAGATCCCTGCAGCCTGATCATGTGGCAGTCTGCGACAATATGTGTGTGTGTGTCAAGTCAAGTCAAGAGGCTTTTATTGTCATTACATCTGAGTACAGGTCCACAGTGTAACGAAATTACAGTTCTCCGGAACCATGGTGCAACATTGGACAACAAACAATAAACAAACACAAAGTGTAAAAGTGAAACGATAGTGCAACATAAAACTATAACACTACAATAAATACAGCAGAGGAGACAGTTTAACAGACAGGACAAGTTCAGTACCAATAGGGTACAATAAAATGTGTGTGAAAAGTGGTGTAGGAGGTGGTGTTGGGGAGTCTGATTGCCTGGTGGATGAAGCTGTTGCAGAGTCTGGTAGTGGGGGCTCGGCTGCTCCTGTATCTTCTGCCGAACGGGAAGAGTCCGTGTGAGGGATGGGTGGGTCGATCACAATGTTGGTGACTTTGCGGATGGAGCGTGTAGGGTAGATGTCGGTGATGGAGGGGAGAGAGACTCCGATGATCTTTCAGCTGTCCTTACTGTGTGTGTTCTGTAGGTCAGTTCTGACTGTCGCCTGCGAACAGACCGAGGTGCTGCTGTTCGACCCTGTGTCATCCAAACATATCAAAACACTGGTGGAGGCGCACGAGGACTGTGTCAACAACATCAGGTAAAATATGTCTTTTAGACACACACACACACACACAAAGATATCAGCTCTGTGGTCAGACTGCTGTCTGGAGATTGTGTGCAAAAAAACGTCATAAACATGTTTTGTATAGCCCATAGACCTATTCTAACTAAGCAAAAAAAGGTATTATATGTCCCTTTTAAAATCTTCTAAACTTTTGTTTTTTAGTAAAAGTAGAAAAACACTAATATTTAATGAGTAAATGTTGAAGTCTGTCTAGACAAAATTAATATATTTATTTAAACACAGACCCTCTAAACTCTCTAAGCCCTACCGAGATGCGATTCGTTTTTCAGGAGGTCTTAGAGTAAATTTCTCTTTTATGGGTGTCCTCTGTGAGTCCATCCAAAATATAATTTTTTTTGGTGTTTTTCTCAGACATTTTCTGAGAAAATTACAGGCTGAATTACCTAATGTTTTTCGCTGATCTCTGTGGTCCTCCAGTAATTTATTCCCATCTGCACTCACATCTCTGAGTTTTGTCCCCTTACATTTAATAAAATGCGATGTCGTGACTGAGAAAGCCGAAACACTCACTGGTCCTCATGGTTTTTGAGGTGTGAAATATTTTTCACAGACCTCCCCCTGAGACACGAATCCTGTCTGGATAGGGCTTAAAACTCCCACCCTAATTTTAATTTTGACTTTAGATTTTTCCATTACTTCACTTGGTGGAACTAATCAAATGAATAGGGTAAACCTGCACTAAGCAATATTAATTGTCAAAGTCTCTGAAACTGACAACAATAAATACTGTACATAATTTCATATTTGCTTATTTAGGAGTATGTTTTTTTCTCTTTAGTAACACAGATGCCTTGAAGTATCATAGAGAATTGTCCTGCCTTATTTCAAGTAGGGCAGCATCACAGTATCGTAATATCATGGTTTCGTGGGCTACGTATCATTATAATCTGTCCTGCACTAGATTGTGTTTAACAGGACTCACTGTGCTCTATATGTGTAAGAACAGCCAATATTAAGAACTAGGCCACCAGAAAAATACATTTATAAACTTATTGCACAAAAATGGGCATAGCTGCAATAAACTTTACTGTCCTCAATGTTATCCATTGTGTGTTTGTTTATGTAATTGTAAATCTCTCCAACACTCACTTAATTTAGATCTTTTCATCGTCCTGTATTATTTTGCTGTTTAATGTCTGAAATTGTGTGTGATTTTGCAAAAAAAACAGCTATGCAAGAATGAGAGATGATGATGATCGGAGTGGGCTTAATTGAATTAATAAATAATAAATAAATACTGAAGAAACATGTGCATTAATTGATTCAAATGTTCAGCCTCTAAATCCACTTTAATTTTACTGATAAGCCTTTTTTACAACCTGCAACATTTCCATACTTTTTTATTTTGTAAAGTTCAACGTTATTGTGTCAGAACAAACTAGTCAAATACATTTATGGAGAATCAGCATTCCAGGTGTTTTGCTTCAGGTTACTGAATGTCAGTGGTTCTCAAACAGCCCTCTGGAGTCAGAGTTTTCTTTCATCTCTGTTTTGTAACTTGTAGTGAGTCAGTAATGTGGACCATCTGTGTGGCTCTTAGGATTGTTTGGAATAAAACGTCTGAAAGTGTTTTTTTCCAGTAAGGTTAAATTTTTTTTTATGGTTTTAGCCTTCTCACAAATGAATCCAATGCATCAACATTTCTCACTGTGCAGTAGGTTGAGAACAGCCAGTGTGTAATTTAGCTGTGAGAGATCTGGTAATGATCTGATTGTGTGGTTGTGCTGACAGGTTTCTGGATAACCGGTTATTTGCTACTTGTTCTGATGACACCACCATTGCATTATGGGACTTGAGAAAGTTAAACTCCAAGGTGTGTTCGCTGCATGGCCACGCGAGCTGGGTGAAGAATATTGAGTATGACACGCACACTCGCCTGCTCGTAACGTCTGGCTTTGATGGGAATGTCATCACCTGGGACACCAATAGGTTTGTGTTTATTACTTCACTCTCATGTAATCCGGTTTATATACATACGTAATGTGTTTAAATGACTGTAACTGGTGGGCATGTGTTTAGGTTCACAGAGGATGGCTGCCCCCATAAGAAATTCTTTCACACACGGTACCTGATGAGAATGCGTCTAACTCCAGACTGCAGTAAGATGCTCATCTCCACTTCATCTGGTTACTTGCTCATCTTACATGACCTTGACCTCACCCAGAGCCTAGAGGTTGGCAGCTACCGAATTCTGCGGGCTCGACGTGCCCCACTTAGCACAGGTATGCGTATATGAAGTCTACAAAGAAATAAGCTTACATAATAAAATAATGTATTTGTAGTAGTGTAAATAGTAATTGGCTTGGGGCTTTGTGTGCACTATCATAGGAAGGTCTAGTTACTCTTATAAAAGTACTGGAACTACAAGATTTTTTTTGCTTTAAGATGAAGACATTGGGTTATAGATTAAACATGATTATGAGATGATGTATCAGACTTTCAGCCTGTCCTGGTATTTGCATTTACATGCATCTATATTTGCATCAGTGTGACCAACTAATTTGTATTACTATTAATAAATTAAAATGTATTAATATTGGTCCCAAAAGTTTGGAACATATAGTCTAAAAGTAAATATCGCTTGTTTGCAGTAACTGTGTTAAGCATCACCAGAACATGGCGCTTTTCTTTTGTTTTCCCTTTACAGATTTGACCAAAGCTCATTTTAGTTGGACATTAATTAAATAAAAGAGTTTTTCAGAAAGTAAAATGCATGTTTAATTGGATTACGTTTTAATCAGCCTCACAGTACAGGCACATGAACAAAAAAACACATTTACACCTGGCATTAATCTGAATATAAAGTGTCTGCATATACTTTTAATACTTTCGTCAGATTCTCTTTACACGTCTCACTAAAATGAGATTAAAATGATCCTGCTACAGGAGACTTTGAACAGTTGTTATTGGAATGCGAGAACCATTAGAGAATGTGATGGACTGTTTAAACTGCAGTTGTACAAACTCTGTACAAGTATGCACACATACAGATACATCAAGCGAGATCAGAAAATTAAAAAGCCAAGATTCCCAGTAATGAGTTCTTTCTTTAACATTTTTGGCAGACATATTTCCATTTGCATTACAGTATCTGATGGCAGAAAACACATTCTGTTACACTTGTTTTAAGCGTGGGCGAGATCAAGCTCTGATCAGCACTGAATGTGGTTCACGTAATTTGATTGTAATCCAGTCTCAGTGCTTCCTAAGGATGTGTACACTTTAATCTAAAAGTGATTTTATTACTAGAAATGCACATTAATGCCAGATGTAACCAGACCCATTTTGTTCTTTTGGCCATTACAGAGAGATCCTGGCCATAGATGGGGTTAGGCACGTTAATTGTTTGTTAATTTGCCCTTTAGCAAAATTGGAAGTATGTTAAGCTTAATAGTTCATCCTTCTAACTAATGGTTTCTTTCAATAGTGGTATCAACCCACACATATTATGGTATCAGAAAATAAAAATGTAATTCGTAAACTATATTTAGTCATATGCCATTTAATTCTTAACGGATCAATATATTTTTTTCTAAACTGGGCAATAATAACTTAATATAAAAAATAATAATGATTCTGAGACTGTGCCAGTGACCTGCAGTGTCCCACAGGGCTCAATTCGTGATTTTTTTTTAGGCTGCTGAGCAGACAGTACTTGTCCTTCCCTTTTGAAAGTCCCTTGACTAAATGGGAGACAACTCTCTGCAGTTGAATAAGAAAAGTAACTGAGACAATTTAATATGGAAACAGCAATGACAGATACACTCAAACCTTAAATCTAAAGGAATTGCATGTCAAGCTTTTCATACTAATTAATTTATTTTAGTCCTAGTTATCCTCTAACTTCTTATTTATTTTTAAATCAATGTCCCAAATGTCTTCAGTGTAGCAAAAACAAAGGAATATATAATAAATATTATTCATTTTTAAATGAAGGAAGTGATAAAGGAAATGTTGATTTCACTTTTCTCAGAAGGATCCTCGACTGGCTCAAGGACTGGAGGCTCTCGTCACGTCAATGACAGCAAGTTGCATCCACACAGAGAAGGTCAGTTAATCTTGTTATATTTGATATAATTGTGTTATATAGGCTTTGATAGCATGTTGCTTGATGTTTAATCTCACAAAGAGTTAAAAAAAAAAAACATATTCTTATAGGCAAGTCTGTTAACTCTGCAGGCATTATTGCATTTCCAGTTACACAAGACAAGTCTCCTATCTTTATGAATGGGGAGTGACCACAGTGCTCAAATCTATAGATCGAATTATCATTTCAAAACATAAAAAAAAAAATACTGCACAAAATAGTAATGATTAAAAATATTTTTTTATTTTAGGCCTTTGAAAGAAAACATTTGGTCATGTAGTGTATAATATGGGTGAAATAGGAGTTTGTGTTTTTTAGGTTTATCTCCCAGAAACAGTCTGGAGGTTTTGACCCCAGAGATCCCAGGTGAAAGGGACAGAGGAAACTGCATTACGTCCCTGCAGCTGCACCCCAAGGGCTGGGCCACACTGCTACGCTGCTCCAGCAACATGGACGACCAGGAGGTCAGCACCCTAATCTTTAACCTCCTCTGTTTAGAGCTGTTTTAGTCTGCAGTTAAAATGTAATGTGCGTTTGTGTAATTTGGAAAGCTTACTGAGACACATTTTTCTTACTTACTCAAAAATCGCTGCTTATATAGTATTTACTGGAATGACAAGGATATTTAAGGTAATAAGTAATCCTAATCTAATGCTGCTTTTATCTGTAAAACCACACAAAAGTGTAACTTCTAAGGTTTTTGTAATTATCCTCATTTAAAATGCTGTCCAGCTCCAAGCATTTATTTACAAGAATTACAATATTTTGAAGAATCTTTTCACACCGTGCTCGCAAGAAACTCCCTTTTGAGGAGGATGGAAGAGCATAAACTGGTGAATAAAATATTTTACCAGACCCAGGATTAAGAAGCACTAAATACAATGCAATATACAGCTCTGGTAAAAATAAGAGACCACTTTAAAATGATTAGTTTCTTTGATTTTACCTCCATCAAATCACAACCATCAAACCAAGGTGGACTGCTTGAATTTTTGCACCAGCATAATCCAGTTAATCCAAAAGCAGTGTGTAAGACTGGTGGAGGAGAACATGCCAAGATGCATGAAAACTGTAAATAAAAACCTGAATTATTCCAACAAATCTTGATTTCTCTTAAAACTCCTAAAACCTTATGAATATGAACTTGTTTTCTTTGCATTACTAGAGGTCTGAAAACTCTGCATCCTTTTTGTTATTTCAGCTCAAACATATACCTTTAAATATCAAAATCAGAAAAACTGAAGGGGTCTTTTAAGCCAGGCGGACACTGTGCGATTTTTTAATCGGATGCGTTCTGGAGAACTCACACTGCACGTTTGAATCGTTTGTCGTGTATGAACAACGCCTGCGATTCATCTGCACACACTGTACGGTCCGACTGACCTGCTGCGACGGGGGAGCTTACACTGCACGTCTAAACGCAGCCCGTAGGCGGAGCTTTCTTTGCGTACAAACTCTCGCTTCAACACAACATGTCGCCTTGCAAAAGAAAGCGCTTAGCTTTGCTTATTTGTGCCCTGTTGTGCGCTGAAAGTCCACGGAAGAGACGTACATGGACTCGCAGGTGGCTGAGGCGACGTGGACTCTACGGGTTGTCCGTAGAAGGAGAGCGCATAGAAAAATTACTGCGCGTCAGGCTGCGAAAGAAACACCAGCAGCTTAAATAAAATAAAATAATTTTATTTTTTATTCTGTTTATTGTTTATGTAAAAACTGGTTTTGCAACACTGACTATTAAACAAGCAATCGATTATTCACACTGGATAGGGACCCTCATTTACAGTGCCGCTGAGCATTAACAGTTTAAAAGGGATTAAAAAAATATATAAAAAATAGAAATAAAAACTGACATTTATTATAGAGGAATAAAATATATACGTAAAAAAGAAAAAATAGGACCTTTTAAAAAGATCATAAAAATTGACATAAAAGGTAAAACATTAATATCTCATGAAGATATATATTTAATGATTTGATTAATAAAAGAAGAAAAATAATTAAAATGAATAAATAAAAAATATAAAATATAAACTCATTAAAAATTCGTTTAAAATAACCCAGGCTTTCTGCAGAATAATCAAAGTTTCAGTTTCAAATCATGAAAACAGCTCACCAAAACCTCAAACTATTCTTTGTATTTGACAATATTTACTTACAGGTCCTTTGCTTGTACTTACAGGCCCTTACTTATTTTTATTCAACTGTATTCAACTGTATTATCTGTAGCCTCGCGCTGAATTCAGCTCCGCGCTGCGAAAGAGCGAGAGAGAGGCGCAGCGCATTTTCTCCGATTTATCTTGATTAATTATCAGTACATTTATTAACTTTAGTAAGTTTAATAGCATTAATTTTACTACACTTCTCCGACCTTATTTATTAAAACGTTTATTTTAGAAGACAGAGGTTATTCTGCACATAATGCCGCGCGCAATGCCACTCGCTGCGCTAAGCTGGCTTTGCGTGGCTAATATTCTGGAGCACTGGACGAGATTTTAATTAATAAATTAATATATTTATAATTTTAATAAATTTGCCCTGGCGAAAAGAAACGAATTATAAAATATAGCTTTATATTTCTGTGCATGTTTTAAGTTTTATATAATTGACGGGCAGCACCAGACGCTGACAATGTGCTTTATTTTTCAGATATAATAAAGTGAAATAAAATAAATTTATGTTTGTCAAAGTTATTTTCTCTTTTAATTTATCTTTACAAAAACTCCAGCTATTGACTGAGAATAAGCATCTGTTGAAATTCTTAAACAGCAGAATGCCTGTGTCTGCTATATTAAGCTATAAGTCTGTGTACCGAACATAAATATAAATCCTTATAACTGACAGAAATAAATATGACTAATAATAATTTATAGTTACTGTGCAGATTTTTGGGATAACAGGTCGTGACGTTAAGAAATCGGCCCGCAAAACAGCTCACACTGTGAGACAAGGACCAAAATTTCTGGCATGTCAGAAATCCCTGGTCGCGTCCGACTGCTCATTCGCAGCTCCTATGGGCAATTAATCGGACATCGCTTCCCCTCTCACACTGCACGACAAACGACGCACGATCAAGCTAAAATTCGGCCCGATCATGAAATTCAGTCGCATCCGACCAGATCGGGCTTAAAATCGGGCTAAAATCGCACAGTGTCCGCCTGGCTTTAATTTTTTCCAGAGCTGTATATATACACTGAGTGGAATTCAGTACTGGTCTAAATGGGGTTCTGCAGCTGTGAAACTTGAAAAACATTTTGTTTTAAGTTCATCTGTTTGACTTGCAGGATAAACTAAATTTGAGAAATGTTTTGTCTCAAAATCGAACGATAATAATATATAACCAATCCAATTGTTCCTTTTGTCTATGAGTACAATGTATCTTTAGTGCACGAAAAAAAAAGCAAACTTTGGAAACCCAAAATTGACTTTTTCTATTGACCTGACTTGTTTCCTTTGACAAAACATCAGTCTCTCTCTCTTTTTGTGTTCTCTCTGTACAGTGGACGTGTGTGTACGAGTTCCAGGAGGGAGCACCTCCCCGGCCGCCGGTCTCCCCTCGCTGCTCTTTGAGGCTCACACACTACATCGAGGAGGCTAACGTGGGCCGTGGCTACATCAAGGAGTTGTGCTTCAGCCCAGACGGACGGCTCATCTGCTCGCCGTATGGTTACGGCGTGCGCCTGCTGGCCTTTGATGAGCGCTGCGCTGAACTGGCGGACTGCATGCCCGTGCGCACGGCGCTCCTCCGTGAGGTGCGCTCCATCTACTCCCACAGCGATGTGGTGCTCACCACCAAGTTTTCTCCTACGCACTGTCAGCTGGCCTCAGGCTGCCTGAGTGGACGAGTAGCACTCTACCAACCCCACTTTTAGCACACGCATACACACAAACGAACATGGACCGAATCTTCTGGCAGATGGTAAGGAGAAGCTAACAGCCCTTAAAGGGAGTGTGTGCTTTCTGGGTTCACAGTGTCAAAGTTTGACTGTGGGTTTGTGTAAATGAGTTGGACGTTTTTAGAAGAAGAGTTCATTGAGTGTGTTCATCGTAATCTTTTCTGATTTCTAAACATGTGTGCAGTAATGAGAGAAATAGCCATTAATCTTTACTCACAGTGCATCTCTCTGTTTGGAGTTGCATGCAGAGTGTGAAAGAGTCAGAACCTCAAGGTGCTATAACAGGCTGGCAGGGTTGCGTTTTGTAGTCTTCATGCCTTTTGCTAAGCATATGACCTCACTCCAGTCTTGGAGCCTGGTCTGCCTGTCAAATGCCGACCCACCCCCCCCACCCCTCCGCAGCAGTGTAGTTACTGTCAGTTATGTATGTGTGAAGTAGCACTAAGTGTAAGCAGTGCAGGCTGTTAATAATGTGATGGATGGAGTTTTCTGCATTTTGCCAAAAGTTGTTTTTGGTTTGTTTTTAAAGCAGCACCGTATTCCCACTCGAGCTCTAATAAGAGCTGCTGTTTCCCTATTTCTTACTGGCATGCTGTTTTACGTTTGAAAGGCAGATTTGCCTCCTGTGGACACTAAGGCTATGCCAAAACAGTAAGTGAAAGTGGCCCAAATCTGATTTCCCCAACAAATCTGATGCTTACTTTAGGCTGTACGCAATATATTTTAATGTGACCCATATTTGACATTTTTCTTAATAGTTAGCACTGTGCAGCTGACGTGTATGTGCAGAGCAATTCTTAAAAAAAAAAAGTTTCAGTTTTATCCATGGCAGAACCGTAGGAGCTATGAAGAAGTTCCAGAGGCTGACAACCAGAATAATCACTGAGAATGTGCTCGAGCTCTCTGTAAAAAAAAAAAAAAAAGCACGTTATTCATCCACAGGCACTCCTGTGGTCTGTGTCCTTAACGTTTTAGCTTTTCTTTTGGCGCTACAGCTGCGTTTTGTGGCTGTGCTCTGCCATTTTATTAGAAACACTGAGCCATTGCTACAAAATCCCGTTAGCTCATCATCCTGCTAATGAAACCCTCATTCACCGCTGTCGTCCATTTTCTCGTTTACTCACAGCCTTTTGTTTTTCACCTTGAGTCACATTGCTGCAATTCTCAAATCTGAATGTCATATTTATTGTGTGTTTTCTGACATTTTTTACTGCCTCATAGTTTTCAGATCTGGGTCGCATATGACAGAAAAGATCAGATTCGGGACATTTTTACCTGCTGTGAAACCTATGGAATGTAGCCTAATTAACTCATGTTTTTGGGATATAATTTGTAGATAGTTTAAGCAGAACGCTTGTGCGCATGTGTGCCTCAGTATGCGTTTGAGTATGTGTGTCTAATATAAGATAAGCTAGCTGCAGGTAATTGATTCTTGGTTGAAAGAGAGAGAGAGAGAGAGAAAGGTGATGAGCCGGTGAAGAGGTCCTCCTCCTGCTGTCTCTCTTGAAATACACGTAAACACATGCGCGCACACACACAAACAATTAACTTATAAACTGGACAGGGACAATCAACATTGTTGCCTAAACCTGAAATCCTCTGGCAGATTGTGTTTTTCATGCCACCTCAGATGAATGTTTGTATGTATGTATCTATGTACATATGGCTGGCTGGATGGATGTATCTATGTGTGTTTGTATGTATATATGTATGTATGTATAGGTGTATGTGTGTGTGTGTGTGTGTGTGTGTAAGCACGCTGACTATGGACAGTTCAGAAGCACAGCTATGAGATTCTAAGCGCTGCAAAGACTGTGGGAGACTGAGCTTTTGATGCACCAGGATGTAATGGTTAGATGAGTGGTTTTTTAGACTGCTTGGTATCTTAATTTCGCCTTTAAGAAGAGACACACAGAGGATGGTCAGTTCTTCTCTTACTGGCAATGTTTGGATCCTGCTCATGTTATTCAACATGCGTAACATCTGGAAAGAGGGAAATAAGGAAAAGGGCCACAGAGGGATAAAACATTCCTTTGTTCAGCTGTGCTTTCACCTGCTCAATCACAAAATGATTCATGTTAGTACTAAAATACCACTAAGGATGCAGAGATTCAAATAAATAAAGAGTTTTTTTTCACTTGCTAGAGCAGTTTTTGTCTTAATATTATTGCAGTTATTGTTGAACACCGGTTGACAAGTGACTGGATTTGGGGCGTATCTGCATTAGGGTTGCACCAGTAACTCGTAATGCAGATACGGAATTACCATGCTATGATAACAGCATGTTATCTTACTGTGGACACTCAAACACAAACGTAAAAAAAAAGGAAAGTGAAGCAGATTTAAACTCCAGGCTTCATAACACATGTTTAAAATAACCTACAAATATTGTTTACATACATCTTATCAAACATTAAGACTTGCACTAACCAGGCCCCAGCCAAGAAAACCTGTTTCCAGAAATTAAACTCCAGCTTAAATCACGTTGCAGACATCCAGTGCATGTTCACTAGTGTGCTCCATCACATGTATAATTCCTACTATTATTAATATTATAATGTTTATGCTTTAGCATTTTGAAATATCGTCATATTGCGATACTGTAATATTTTCTGGGACATTATAATACCCTTTCATATCTACCTCAATTTGCATTATGTTTAACTATGACACTACTATGATGCTCCAATCTCCAAAAATCATTTGCATTTTAGCTACATTGAATTACATAGTTGTAGTGCAAACATTGGACCTTCATATGTCAGTTAGTTGACTAAAAATAATGTTAAATTGATTTTTCTTGGTGAGACACATACAACTGTGCTTGGACATTTATACTCATCATGCACATCATGGCAATATTTTGTCTTGCCATGAGCACACTGGCCAATTCCACAAGAGTATGATCTTTCCACAATCATGCTTGATGGTTGGTACAATATTTTTAGTTGGTACATGCTTCAGGTTAAAAAACCAGCAGAAAAACTCCCCTGACAATAAATCTTTTACTTTTTCCATGTGGTCACGTTATTTTAGACAGTAAAACTGGATGACTGGCAGCATAGCAGTCCTGTGTGGGGGTTCAGGGGGTTAATTAAGCCTTTAATACTACTGAATAAATAAATTGAATGGGTGAGTGATACTAAATAAAGACCTTCCTTAAAAAGATTAAGCAGAAATCATTAACCATTTTTAAATGTTTTCTTCTAAGAAAGGATGTTGTGAGTGCTTTATATTCTAGAAAAGGCATGGTTTCCAAAAATATTAAAAACTAAATATTGCAGTGACTTTTGATTATTGTTCATGACGAGTATAATCATATGTCTGATCACAACTATATCTGCTGGATTTTTTCTTTTTTTTTTTTTTCTTTTTTTACAAAAGTGAAAAATCAGTACAACACCATGAGCCACATCATTAGTTGAAAGAAAGTGGTATTTATTATTAAAGTATGTGGTAAATAAAATACATTTTAGTGATACAAAAATGTTAAGAGTGTAGAAAACCAGCTACACCCTCAGATTTTTTCTGAGCTCCAACAGGAGTCAGTTTTTAGCAATAAAACATTCAGTGTTTAAATGCTGGTCAGAGAACAACCATTTGTGCAGAGCAGATGTGGGTGAATTTAACTGTGAAGACTAGGTGGTGTTTCTAATGCAGTACTAAGTATGCAACATTTGACTAGCTTCAGAATCTTTTTTTGGCTAGGTTTAAAGTCCCTCAAGAAATATGGAAATTAAAAATGTCACTCTTAATCACACACTTCTCTGTAGACCTCTCTCCATCCTGTCTCTGGAAGCAGTGCCTGGCTGGTTTCTCTGTGCGGTCAGTGTGAGTGTTCCGGTCACTTTCTTCTGGCTTTGCTGCGCCGCTGTTGCTGCTGCTGTTGCTGCTCGCGGCGGCGGTTCAGGATCTTGGTGCTGACCCTGAGTTTACGCATTCGTAAAGCCCGGATGCGGAGCTGCTCGTCCCGGGGAAGCTTCCCACCTTTGGCCTGGATCTGCTTGATTCGTTCGAGGGGTGTCTTGGTAAGGGTGAAGTCGCAGATGGTGGGCTGAGGATCTGAGCCCACAGTGCAGCGGCGGATAAAGGGCATGTAGCCCTCCGCCCACACGATCACTTTATATTCACCTGGGTTCAGTAGGCGCCAGTAATCACCATCAACAGCTAAATGGGACAAAGAAACATACAGGGATTAATAGAAATGTTTCTAGATGTTTGTTATAGTTGTGAGAATCTGTGTACTGATTAGGTCTAAATCACCATTGTTACTCATTGTGTTTGATAGCTGGAAACAGCTTACAACCCGGAAGGACTTCAAGATTGATGTAAATTTTCCTTAAACAGGTAAGCACTGAGCTTCAGATAGCTTTCTTTTACTAGATCATTTTCACAACCATTAGTATGGATGGGCATTGTGAGTCAACATTTAACATGCCAGCGCTTACATTCACTGGTCTGCATGCAGCTGGGTTAAACCATTTTATTGTTGTTGCTTCTCTAGGGGATTTTCACTGCCAAAAGTCATGGGACAGTAGTAAGTAAACTAATCACAAAGTGTTACCTCAGCAGCACCTGTACAAGTGGTTAACTATAATCTTGTGAGTGATGCTAAATACTGGTCAGCGAGGTTATGGCAAGGTGATGTGAATAATGGCTTTTTTTTTTTTTTTTCTTAATAAACTCAGTGCATACAATGTAGATCTGCACAATATTGGAAACATTTTACATTACCTTGTTTTTTTTTCTTTCGACAATTATATATTGTGATATCAAACAATGCAGGACCTGTGATGTCACCAGCCCTGCTTTACTCGTATGCACCAGAGAGTCAGCGCTATAAGAGTCAGCCAAGCACTCAAAACCCGAGGAAAACACCAAGGCAACAATAATTGTCCCTTTAAAAGGGCAACCTTTTACAAGGTAAATAAGGGCGTTTTCCTGTGATTTACAAGCGTGATTTTGGCTATAACTAAACATATCTGCGCAAAACTGTGCCGAACTGAGGTGCACAGCTTTTCGGTAGGCTTAGAACGCTGTGTATCTACTTGAATCAAAATGTTGCAACATGACGTGTTTGACTTAATTGCCTTAAGTGACATCGCACGTCCTGTGATGTGATTATTGTGCATCATGATGACGAGGCTTAAACAATATATCGTGCAGCCCTAATACAATGCAAGAACTGCATTGTTCTAACATACAGTTACATACCTGATCTGATGTCATGGTCCAAGCCCACTATTTTAACAACAGCATTAGCGATGCCTTCTTTGGTGTCTTTATCCCTGATCACACCTTTAATACCCCTGTGCACCTGTGAGATTCAGAAGGGTTAGTAGTGGATCAGTGCATAAGGCTATACAACACACAGCAGGCAGAAACGTTGAGTTACAGAACCGAATCGCACTGACCTGTTCCATGTAGAGCAGAAGAGACTCCTTGTTACTCTCCCACTCAACAGGAAGCTCACTGGCATGAGGGAACTTATCACATGATAACTCTACAGTCACCTCGAAACAGTTTGTGTGTAAGTAGCTGAAGTCATTCATACCTATGGGAACAAGAGATGTTTCATTAAAGCAACAACATGTAGCATTTTAACCTTTAAATAATATGATGCTAACTGCACGATGTAACTTTGGTAAAGGGGGCAGAGCATTGCTCATTATTACAATTAGGGTTGCAGCGGTAATAATGTGTGTTTAAGCAAATAATGTGTGTTTGCTTATTACCGGTAAAAGGCAAGCCAGCGGAGAAACTCACCCGCGCATGCGCAACTCTGCTCCGCTTCAGCTCCTCAGCACACAGCGGTGAGAACGGCAGAACGTGCATCAGACTAAACAAATCTCCGTCCGCCTAAAAAAAGGCTAAACTAAAATCAGCAGTGTGGGACTATTTCGGATACCCGCCGAACGCACCCGAGGATGGTTATCCGATTTATAATCAATGTGGCCGTAAAGTCACAGCTAAAGGTGGACATACGTCAAACCTGTTCTCCCATCTCCGAGAACACCACCCCGCTCTGCAGAGCAAAGTATGTGTTTAGTTTATAATTTTAATCTGAACCTAAATAAAACCTCTTTGTAGTCGTGCACAACCCAAAAGCGCTGAGTTATCCGAAATTTGGGCACGTGGGTACAGGCGTGAAGTGCGTGCTACGATGGATTCACGTGTGTTCGTGTAAAGGTCCTGGCCGGACTGGATGTCAAAGACGCCATTCATTTACATGCGTTCATTTTTAAATTCTGACGTGCCTGTTTTTCATATGTTAAAACCAGACTCTGTGTGAAAGCCTTAAAATAGAAATCTCTATTGTGAGGATCATGTCAGAAATAAATCCCCTCTTTCTGCAGCATCTGGTTATATACCAACTCGGCAGTAAAATGGACGTTTACAATAGTTGTTGATCAGACACTGACCCAGGCTCAGTTTATCAGATATAATAATTTAAACTTAAATAATTGTACTGAATATTTTAAATACAGGATCTTTACTTTTTGTAATGTGTGACACGTGTGTGTGTGTATGTGTGTGTGTATATATATATATATATTTTTATATATAAACACCCTTAATGCCCTTAAGAGTAGTGGGAAAACCTGGTTTCCTTTACCTAATGGTGTACAGCTTATTTTTTTAAGGAGACATTATCTATATTATTGTTCCAGGTTTCTACAATAAATAGTTAATTGAACAATAAACCTTTGTTGTAATTTCTTTAAGGGTCAGTTTAATAATATATGTAACAAACTGTGATACCGTGATAACCGTGATACCGCGGTATTTTCCGAGACGGTTATCATACCGTGAAAATCTCATACCGTTGCAACCCTAATTACAATAATACTCTACCACCCTAGCTAGTATGTTCTTTCATTGTCAGTGACTGTTCAGTATCTCTAAGCTTGTCCAGAAGTGCATGTAAATGTGCCCTTCTTCGGAGGTGTCTCAAATCAAGCATTTCACTTCCTCATTGTGAGTGGAGCATCGGCAAATTTCTTAAAGCTCCATCACCAAAGACCAGAGAATATAATTCAAGTAAATACTGCCATTGCATTTTATATACGCAAAGAGCTAAGAACCCAGAAGGACTACAAGGCCGATGCAGTGCTGGCTAGTTTTCTCCTAAAAAAGGTCAACACTTTGATTCAGCTAAGGCTAGCTATCCTTTACTAGATAATTTACCACAACCACTAGTAGAGAAGAAATTTATATATGTCACAGCTGTGGCAAAACACAATAGAAACCAAAGGTTTGACTCCATTGTAACTCTGTTGTGTGTGTGTGTGTGAGTGTGTGTTTTCTCACTTCCAGGGACAGTGTGCCAGTCCCCTCCATTAATGATGTTGTTGTGCTGCTGAAAGTCTTCATAATGGCAGATTCTGCGATCAGGGTTTGCCATGACCAGATTGGTGGAAGCGTAAACCGCTGCTAACCAACGAAAGAAGTCGTTATCAGGAGTAGGCGTGTCCTGGCGAGGGATCCAGTCTCGTGTGCAGTCGAACGGGTAAGTTACCACCAGCTCTCCTCCATGGAGATTAGCGCTCAGCACGAATGGAATATCCTGCATCCAGTTTATTACGGCTCGGGTCTCTGGAGCAACCTTTTACACACACAAAGAGAAAATAAAATTCATCATGTTAAGACCATTTATTTTTTTTATTCATTACATTAGTTTCCCATTTTCTGAAGGGTGGTCTGTTGCAATAATTACATTATTCCGTTCAATATCATATATCGTACTATATGAACATGATCTACAAAATATGGACATGCTCTGATTTTTTGCTGACCTCAGTATTTTACTCATGTGTTTACTTAGTGAGGAGTAGGGGTGTGCCATATCGTATCATACACAATAATATCGCAAACTTTTTTGAATATGGTGAAGGCTATTATACCCATCACATCACATCACATCACATCAGATAAGGGTACTACTTTTTCGCTGTTTTTAGCAAAAGAAAAATTCACACTGTTCTCATTTCCCATATATCTACTAGAGACAGATTTAATTTGTTAAGTATTATTTTTTATTTCAGTCCTGGATATATTGGATATATGGAGTGCATTAATAGTATCATGACATTCTGGATTATTGACTTCTGTTACAAATCTGATAAAATTCTTGTTTTTTCTAAATATCTCAGTTAGGGTTGTGCCATATCATATGCAATAATAAAATTACATTTTTATTTTGTTGCAGTAGTTTATTTTTGATTTTTTTTTTTGCTGCAATAATAATTCAGTGTTTTGTCATATCGCCAAGAGTGTTATTGCAAAAATACCATGAAATATTGTGAAACTTTAAACGAGTGTAATTGTTTATTGTTCTATTTTCATTTCTCATTGCAGAAATGGTAACAAATTGACTAATAATTTGTTAATCACAATTTTTCTGGGACAATATATCATCCAAAAATAGTTATCATGACAGATAAAGCTGCAACAGCCAGCCAAGTGAAGACAAAGAGAGAAGAAGGGGGAAGCTTAATGTGTTAATAGTGCAGTGAGGCTCTGTGTAAGTAAATCTTTGGAAATACCAAACCATGAATAATTGGCGCAGCTTAAGTCACCCTGGCTAATATTAGATCTTAGCTGATTTACTCTGTCTCTAAACACAACATGCCGCAGTAAACCACAAAATGTACTAAAACACTACTGAGAAGCTCATCATCTTTCATCAAGAGAAGGATCTGTGTGTGTGTGAGAGAGTGATTGAGATGGAGAAAGAGAGAGAGAGAGAGAGAGAAAGAGAGAGTAATTGACTCCAAACTGAGTATTATTTTCTTTGTTTGTTATTTTTTGTGGAAGGCCCCAGCACAGGGGCGTTCAGCTCAGAGGAAGTGCTCGCATTCTTTAAAGATCTGCCAGACCCTGGTTACCCTGTGTGTGTGTGCGTGTGCTGAAAGTTTCAGCAAATTTTTTTTTATTGATTTAATTCTCTGTTGTTTAGCAGATCAGTCAGATCAGATGCATTCCTCCACTACAATTCAACAAAAAAAGCACAGTATCCGCTGCGATTTTTGATTATTTTGTCATAAGATATTATGAAGGCTTTGGAAATGAATCAACTGGATGAGCGTAACAATCATGATAAACTAGGATATTTCACAATATTACTTTGTTAAATTACTTTTAACACAGCAACATGCACACTATAAGCATATTACAAGTCTCTCAGTATACAATATGGTTATATACAGCTCAGAAGAAAAATAAGAGGAAAAAATGTTGAGTGTCTTTGATTTCACCAAATTTAAAACCTTTAGAATATATTCAAGAGGAAGATGGATGATCACAAGCCATCAAACAAAGCTGAACAGCTTGAATTTTTGCACCAGGAGTGGCATAAAGTCATTCAAAAGCAGTGTGTAAGACTGTAAAAAGTTTCCTAATTTTTTGCAGAGCTGTATATCACCTTTTGCATGAGATTCAAATTCCTCTGTAAATTATTTAACGTATTTAGGATGAGTAGTAAGTGTGAGGCTCACTGTTTGCAGAACTATCATTTAGGATAAAACAGTGTGGTGTAGAATTTTGATAAACAGTAAACTAATGACTATTAGGAAAGGTCAAGATCATACAGCTATAAAGTGCATACATTTAATTGTTAAACTGTTGATACTTTACTCAGAAATTATGCAGAACTTGTTTTACATACGGTTGCATCAGTGGTGGTGTAGTACTCTGGCATGGGAATGTAGTGGTTGCTGACTTTCTTCTTGTCTGTTGCCAGGTCCTGAGCATCCCACATGATGTTGTTAAGGTCAGGGAAGTTATGGTTCATGTCGATGTTCTCAAAGCTGTAGCGACCCAAAGCCCAGCCAGCAAGCTCGGAACCCTGACACACACACAGACACACACATCCACATACACCATCAAAATGTAATAATGCAAGCAAAGGGTTAGGTAACAAGACTGTATATCTACAGCTCTAGAGAAAAATAAGAAACCACTTAAAAATGGTGAGTTTCTTTGATTTTACCAAACTTAAAACCTCTGGAATATAATCAAGAGGAAGATGGTTGAACACAGCCATCAAAAAACAAGCTGAACTACTTGGATTTTTGAACCAGGAGTGGCATAAAGTTATCCAAAAGCAGTGTGTAAGACATGCCAAGAACATGCCAAGATGCATGAAAACTATGATTAAAAACCAGGGTTATTCCACCAAATATTGATTTCTGAATACTTAAAACTTTATGAATATGAACTTGAATATCAATGTTTTGAATTCCTTATGAATCCTATTTTTTTTTTAGAAAGGAAGCCTGGCCCTTGGGTGTTTTGGTCCAATCCAGATTGGACACCTCTTTCCTAGTCTGTGTGTCCACTGCTCAGACCTGTTAATGATGGAGGTCAAATTCCTATGTGTGCAACACAAACAATGCTTGAGTTTTTTTCTTCTTCTTACCTTCTCATATGCTGTCTCATAGCCATCAGGGTTCATAGATGGTAAGAGGTGGATGCGTGTGTTTTTCACCAGCCGAACTATTCGCTGGTTGCCTCGTCTGTACTCGTGGCAGACGTATTGCATAAGATTCAGCAGCAGCTCCCGACCCAAAACCTCATTTCCATGCATCCCGGCGACGTAACGGAACTCTGGCTCACCTATCCACAATAAACAGCTGCTGGATCAACAGTTTCAGATTAGATCTAAATTCTTTGTACTCTCTTTGTACTACATTTTTCCTACCTGGAAAGGCCTGATTTGCCTTTCAGCAAAAAATCAGTAAAAGCAGAAAAAGATTTCTGAGCATTTAAATTCACTGTGTCGTTCTTCGCTCCTGGACCCATATGTACAAGTCAACTTCAGTTGTATTAATAATAAAAAACACATGGTGACAAAAGTGTGTCACACAGGGGTGATTGAAATCTTTCTAGCATAAACATTATCGGCACGGCGCCTGGATACCAGGAGAAGCATGTGTGGTCTGTTAGAGGATTTTGAAACAGCTGCATATTTGCCACGGGGCCCCATTTTAGCACAGCAGAGATAAACATCAATTCAGATCAAAATTCACAGCTCAGCAAATAATATAAACTAGCACTGTCTAGTGATAAAACCTAATAAAAATAATTCAGGATTTTTTGCTAAGAAAGTATTTAAAACTGTACACCTCTATTAAATTTTACTTGAGGAGCAAATTAACAACTGGCATTGATTTAAAAGCTCTGTGTAATGAACATCAGTCAGTAACAGATGCTGTGAATACTGATCTCTTATCTAATCTCTTAGAGCTCTAGCTCTATATATATATTTTTTTTTAGATTCATAGCTGAAATATGTTGCTCTGTAATAATATAATATACTGATTAAATGCTTAAAAATGAGATGCAAATAACAGAATTTAAATATTTGACCATGTTTTGATTTAATATTTACTTAGTAAAGTCCAAAATTAAATAAAATAGTCCAAATAAAATTAAAAAATGGCTAAAATAGTCCAACTAAAATGATTCTTTTAACTAATATGCCTTTTATTAATAAACATAAAAGGGAGGGTGGCTTATGGCTAACTGGCAATGCTAACCTATCATTTTATAGTGACTGAAACTGTAGCATTGGGTCAAAGTGCACCAAGAGAGGTGATTATTCAGCATAATTTTTTTTTTGTACACATTATTTTTTGTGATTCATTAATTTAAGATAACTTGTTGTTTTGACAGCCACTATATAAACAGAATTTTGAATACTGAATACTAAATAGTTAAACAATTTTATATTAAACATAGCACATTAAACACAAACATGTCTTCTGTAGAGTAAAGCAGTTCTTAAACAATAGTCTTTGGTTGCCAAACATAACAACATAGCCTAATAAAATTTTCTTAAATTTTATTGTAAAACACAGCAATACTCATCAGCTCTTTTTGAGATTATTTAAACATAGTAGGAAATAACATTGAATAAGAATGTGTTCAAATGTTTGACTGGTACTGTATGTTCTTCCTATAGTTCTCTATTACTCTTATTAAATATTGTTACACTCATAAACTTACCCAGTTCATGTTTTCCAGGGTTATCGGAAATCTCCATGACATACAGTTTAAGTCCAGTGTAGCTTTTTCCAATAGTGTAGATACGGGTGATATTAGGGCACTTGTCGTTTACTTCCTTCAGCAACTACACAGTAAACAATAGGTCATTGTTTGAGAATATATAGTTTTGATACTTACCGCATTTATCGCACTATAAGGCGCAATACAATAAACATCTATTTTCTGGTCTATTTTCATACACAAGGCACATCAGATTATAAGGCGCATTTTATGGTGTTGCAATGTTTTCCCTTTAATTCAGCAGGTCTTGCCACCTAGTGGCAAGTTAAGTTAAGCAAACAAAACAAAAAATTCAGACAGGTCAAACGCGCACTGGCTGTAAATCTACACATTTATTTCCTGAAAACTGTTTACTTGGGTAATTTAAGCACTTCTTTTTATTTACGGTTAGCTTAAATTTCCACTAAAGCTGGAGCATTTGCATTAGCGGCTAACTGCTAGCGGTAATGCTAATGCTGCTCTAACTGTGCTAGTCGGGGTTAGCAGCAGGCTACAGTCCGATAATACTCACCTCTGGACGACCAATAAGATAATGCATATCGTGGTTAGTGGCTAATGCTAATACTGCTGGAGAAATTAAACTGAAACTTCTGTATAACGCTGTACTTCAGCAGAGTGACTTTACTGCTCCTTAAACCTGACTGGTAAAACGCATACATAAAGCGCACCGGTTTATAAAATGCACTGATGATTTTTGGAAAAATTTAAGGATTTTAAGTTCGCCTTGTATTGCAGGGGGAAAAAAAACAGTAACGTTAATTGCCCAAATAATAAAAATGTACATAAATCAGAATGTCTTAAAATGGGTTAAAATGCTCCTACCTTTCTCATCGCATTGTAATTATGGTGTCTGAAATCTAATTTGTCTGTAGAAGTCCTTTCAGGCTCCATGGGGTACAGGTTGTAGGGATCTATGTGCACAACAGAGGAAGTGTTAGCATGTATAAATCTTCATATTAATATTGATAATATTGGTTCCTTATGTTGATGTTGTAGAGGTATAATACGGTACCTGGCATGGGGCAGCCCAGGATTTCAGCCCTAAGGCAGATTGTTCCATTGATGAACCAGCTCTGTGGGTTGATTCGGATAAACTGGGCCACTGTGGGCTCCGGGAACAGAGCCAGTACAGGGGTCTCTATGTCCTGATTCCCCACAAATACCTATACAGAGACAGTCAGACTTCATGTACCACACATTCAAGCTCATATTTAATTTTTGATGTGCTTAATATTATTTGACTTTGTAATACAAAGAATCAAAAATACAAATACAATTCCAAAAAAGCTTGGACGCTGTGTAAAATGTAAATACAAACAGAATACTCAATGATTTGCAAATCTCATAGATCCGACTTGATATTCACAACAGAATATAAAACACTAAAAAAATTGAAGGTGAAACATTTTACCATTTCATAAAAAACAATACAGCTTAACTCAATTAGAACTTGATGCAGAAGCACATCTAATAAAAAAGATGGAACATGACCAAGTCTAACACTGTGGAGAACCTTGTCTTCTTATTCTGTAAAGCCATGCTGTTATAATGGGAGCTGCATGTGGTTTAGCTTTGTCTTACTGACATATACAAGGTCTCCCTGAAAGAGACATAGTCTGGATGTGAGCATAAGCTGTTATAAAACCTTGATATCATTTTTAATATTGACTGTGCCTTTCCAGATGTTTAAGCTGGTAAAATGTCTTACTTACCGCTTCTTGTGATCCATTCATGGCGGGGCTCCAAGTCTGCGTGTCGTTACTGAACTGCACCTTATATTTAGTAACCCAGTTCCAGCTACACATACAGACAAAAACAACATGTAGAGCAAACAAATAACTAAATACAGGTACTTTATTTTACTGACGTTCTTCATTGAGTGTCAACTACAGTGGTAAAAGTGTGAATCTGAAAAGGTGAGCATCTGTCATTTTTCATTGAAATATTGAGTTCTGAATGAAACACCAATGCTGACCTCCAGATGGAGTTCCTGCCCTGTAGAATGACCCCAGTGAAAAGTGTAGGCCTGAGAGCATCCAGCTGCAGCCATTGCTGTTGATCCTTCACCCCAGCACACCAGGCTCCATCATACTCATCTCCATCCTCTATACCTGACTAATCACACACAAAGATCTATCATCTCTATCTTCCGGACTTTACTGAGCACACATATAGACCTCTAAAGTGATGAGTTTCTTTGATTTTACCTAATTGAAAACATCTGGAATATAATCAAGAGGAAGATGGATGATCACAGTCTTCAAAACAAGCTGAACTGCTTGAATTTGTGCATCAGGAGTGGCATAAAGTTATCTAAAAGCAGTGTGTAAGACTGATGGAGGAGAACGTGCCAATATGCATGAAAACTGAGATTTAAAAAAAAAAACAGAATTATTTTACCAAATATCGATTTCTGAACTTGTTTTCTTTGCATTATTTGAGGTATAAAGCTCTGCATCGTTTTTGTTATTCCAGCCATTTCTAATTTTTTGCAAATAAATGCTTTAAATTACAGTATTTGTATTTGGGATTTGGGAGAAATGTTGTCTGTAATTAATAGAATAAAACAACAATGTTAATTTTACTCAAACATATACCTTTAAATGGTAAAATCAGAGAAACTGATTCAGAAACTGAAGTGGTCTCTTCATTTTTTCCAGAGCTGTTTGTATTCGTCTTAATAAGAGATAAAAACAATCTCAGACAGGCATCAGAATGACCACATCAGTCGTAAAGATCCATTCGTTTGCTTTAAGGCAATAAATGATATGTTGAAATATTGCAAAAAGAGAATAATGCTGATATACACCAAATTCCAGTTCTTTATTCATTGTTCCTGTTAGTTTATTCATTTTATTATTTATTTATGTACAATCATTTTAATCTGTATTTCGTTCTCACTGGTTTAGCAGTAATTACAGGCAATCAAAACACACTAACTGACTAAACATACATGCTCTATACCACTTAGTAAGATTTAAATGCAGATTTTTAGAGTGTCAAAGACTGCTGGAATAGATACAAATGTAAAAAAAATATATTGTGAGGTCATATAATATTTGCTCTCTTAAGTAATATTTAAAGGATAAGCTTGTCTAAACCACAGTGAGAAACTGGATGTCTGCGAAATACATTATTTAGCAGTTCAATACATCACCCAGATCAGTAAGTAATTATAGTGTAATTATATTACTATCATGGAAAAGGCATTGGATAAGGCCCTGAGATGCCTACATGTAACACATATGAAATGAACTGAAATGAGGCAAAATGGAAAACTATTATGTGGTCAGATAAATCAAAATAATACATTTTTAAAAAATCTTTAGCCCAGAGAAGACAGATGGGTTGTGTTGGCATATGGCTTCTTGTATGAATGATACAATGATTTCTGGAAGTTTTTCTGAGCTCATGCAGTAATTTTTCAGCCACTTGAGGACCTGAAGATCACCAGCATTCAGTACTGACCGTCAGTACATATTCCTACATGTTTTCTGAATCTTTTGTTGGTTTTATTTACTTTAGATGGTGGGATATTTAAAGTCTTTGTTATTTTATGTTAAGGAACATTTTCTGAAATTGTTCCACAATTGTAGGCACTATGAAAATCTTTGCTTCTGAAAAGCATATACACATATACACATATTACAGGGCAAACACTGTGAACGCAAACAATCAGTAACACTTTGGACATCATCAGGCTAATCTGCATTCTGTGCTTTAGGTTAAGGTCTCTCTCTCACTCACACATACACACACCTATACAAACAAAAGTTGGCTAACCTGTATGTTAAGACGTCCTCTGTGAGGGCCTAACCCACTACTCAGGGATGTGGAGGCCTGCAGCTGGTAATCAGACACCCGCAGAGACTTCATTCCCACTGGTGGACAGTCTGCGGGAGGAGGGGGAAGGGGAGAGAAGTAAAGACATGGAGCGCTCAAGGCAGAAATAAATAAAGAGTTAGTCATAAACGGGAAGAAGGGGAGTACTTCCAGGGAACTGCCAGATAACTGTGATTTTTTTTTTTATCTAACACCATATAAAGGATTTGGTATTGTTGCAGGATAATCATTATTTATGACTTTGTTTTGAATAAATTATGAATCATCCCAGCAGTTTTGAAGTAACTAGCACATCTGGCAAAATGTTCTATTCTATTCTACAGCTCTGGAAAAAAAAGAGACCACTTAAAATGATGTTTCTTTGATTTTACCAAATTGAAAACCTCTGGAATATAATCAAGAGGAAGATGGATTATCACAAGCCATCAAACCAAGCTGAACTGCTTGACTTTTTGCACCAGGAGTGGCATAAAGTTATCCAAAAGCAGTGTATAAGACTGGTGGAGGAGAACATGCATGAAATGTGCATGAAAACTGTGATTTAAAACCATGGTTTATTCCACCAAATACTGATTTCTGAACTCTTAAAAATTCATAAATATAAAGTTGTTTTCTTTTCATTATTTGAGGTCTAAAAGCTCTGCATGTTTGTTTTTTTGTTATTTCAGCCTTTTCTCATTTTCTGCAAATAAATTCTCTAAATGACAATATTTTTTCATTTGAAATTTAGGAGAAATGTTGTTTGTAGTTTACAGAATAAAACAACAATGTTAATTTTACTCAAACATATACCTTTAAATAGGAAAATCCGAGAAACTGATTTAGAAAATGGAGTGGTCTATATTTTTTTCCAGAGCTGTGTAAACATATTATACTCAGCATTTATGTTTTAAACCCGAACTTCTTAACATTTTAGGATATGTCTGCAAATGCTTGTATGCTCTTAATATATTGAACACATTTACGTGTGTTTCATCGATTACAAGAAAGCCTTTGATTGCGTTGAGCATGACAAGTTGTGGAAAGTCCTGCAAGAACTTGGGGTGCCAGATCATCTGATCAAATTGATAAAATCGCTTTACGATGACCAAGAGGCCACAGTCCGCACAGCATATGGTGATACCAATTGGTTCAAAATAGGTAAAGGTGTGAGACAAGGCTGCATTTTGTCCCCTTTCCTATTCAATCTGTATGCTGAGATCATCATGCGGAAGTTGGACCTCGAAGACTCAGAAATTGGAGTAAAAATTGGCGGATGGAACATCAATAACCTTCGTTACGCTGACGACACGACCCTTCTCTCAGAAACTGAGGATGGTCTGCGGCACTTGATAAAACGGATCAAAGACGAAAGTGCAAAGTTCGGCCTCCTCCTGAACATCAAAAAGACCAAGATTATGACAACAGCTGGGGATGGAGCTGTCAAGATAAAGGTTGACAATGAAGAGATCGAGTGCGTGCAAGAATTCACCTTCCTTGGATCCCAGATCGATCGAAGTGGGGACTGCAGCCTCGAAATAAAGCGTTGAATAACCTTGGGCAGAAACGCGATGTTGAGCATGAACAAAGTATGGAAATGCAAAGATATTAGCGTTAAGACCAAATGCAGATTGGTTTATGCCATCGTGTTCCCCATAGCCATGTATGGCTGCGAAAGTTGGACTTTAAGAAAAGCAGATAGGAGGAAAATCGACTCATTCGAGCTGTGGTGTTGGCGAAGACTGCTCCGAATACCCTGGACAGCCAGAGTGACAAACCAGGAAGTGCTGAGGTGCATCAATCCAGATATGTCGCTGGAAGGGAAGATCACAAGGCTCAGACTCATGTACTTTGGACACGTTATACGATCAAGTTCATTAGAGAAAGATCTAATGCTCGGACTGATCAGCGGCAAAAGACGATCAGGCCGCCAGAGAACACGTTGGCTTGACACCATCAAAGCTGATACTGGACTGAAGTTAAGTCAGATGACAGATGTCGTACAAGATCGGACAGCATGGAGAGAACTAGCCCATAGAATCGCCAAGAGTCGGATACGACTGAATGGATAACATCATCATCAATATATTGAAGTAATTTTAAAATAGGCCTTGTTCAAATGAACTTTTAAAAAAATATATGCAACCTGACAACAACTCATTCATCGACTTGCTAAACATTTCATTTAAACCACAACTCACTAAAGTATCCATTCAAGACAGCTCCCACAAGCTGTAAACACTTACAAGAAAGGAGTGCATCTCAACTGCCTCCAGCTGTGTGGTTTTGATCAGACTTTTGTTTCAAAGTATAAAGACCACATTTACTACTCAGCAAAATATTCTACCTTTTGGAGAACATCTGCATAAACATACAATACTTTGTATAGTGTGGAAAGCACAATAAACTTTTTAAATGCTGTGACATGTTTATTTTATCTTGTGAGTATATCTCATTCATTACCAGGAACATATTTTTGTCTCATAAACAAAACAGAAAGATTCAGAGATTTGATATAAATAATTCGAGTATCCTATTCGATGCCTACCTGCCAATTCCTAGAGATTTCAGCTAGATATATCAGGCATACTGTCAGGCCTACTCACATCAATTAATTCAAGTTATGTATCTGTCACAAAAAAGCACATTAGTGTATTTGATAGCAACCCTATCTTTTTTAACTAATTTACAATAAAGCCATCAGGACATAAGCCAAGTTCAAAAAAAGCGCTCCCTGATGACAAATCCAGCTTGATTTGTCAAGCAAGCATTGGTGGTTCACCAGTTTTTGACCAGCAGAGTGGATGCTGCAATTGATTAGCTTATTCATGTTGATCCTAGTTGGTCTTGCTTGTCAACCAACTTGTTCTTCATGCAGGTCAACCATCCTGCTTTTACTAGACATGCTGGTTACTGGCTTGATCAGGTTGGTCATACTTGTAGAACCAACTAAAACATAAAACATGCTTTTTATAGGTATATTTTTGAGTGAAATGAACATTGTTGTTTTATTCTATAAACTACGGACAACATTTATCCCAAATAAAAATACTGTAATTTAGAGGATTTATTTGCAGAAACTGTAAAATGACTGAAATAACAAAAAATATGCAGAGCTTTCAGACCTCAAATAATGCAAAGAAAACAAGTTTATAGAAATGTTCTCCTCCACCAGTCTTACACACTGCTTTTGGATAACTTAATACCACTCCTGGTGCAAAAACTGAAGCAGTTCTGCTGGGTTTGATGGCTTGTGATCACCCATCTTCCTCTTGATTATATTCCAGAGGTTTTCAATTTGGTAAAATCAAAGAAACTGTGAAAGAAAAGTGGTCTCTTATTTTTTTCCAGAGCTGTATGTTGGTAAAAGTAATTAACTGATCAACCAGCCTAAACAGCTCGAGCTGGTTCTGTTTGTTTTAGCAGGACAGTCAGCACATATAACAAACCACAGTTGCTCTACTGCATGCATGTAAGTTATCTACCTATCTATCTAAATGTGATATAAATCACAAGCTTCATTTCTCAGCTTCAGTTCTCATGCTGAACTGATCTGGTGAACTCGCCGGGTTTGCTTGGCTCTTCTTTCTGCGGATGAATCTCAGGAACCCTCCGCTGATCTTCTGCTGCCTCTTTCGCTCCGGTCTCGTTCCGCGTTTCATTATTAAAAGCTAATAATGTCCCGTTATTATTAAACACAGTGTCAGTCCCGTTACTCTGGAGCGTGGCGTTCTCTGCAGATGTGGACTCGTGCACAAAGCACCACAGCACGAGCAGCAGCAGGCTGAGCAGGCTCTGTCCGATCATAGTGACTGACTGACTCTGCTGCAGTGAGCCCACTTTACTCTGGGGTCAAAAAACTCTTTAAACGCCCCAGTAACCCAATACCAATACTGCACTTACCGTAAAGCCTGTAGTAGCCCTGTTATCCTCTGCCTGACTAAAACAGGGCTATGTTTAATATACAGACGTACATTATATACATATGTAAAATTAAACGCAGCTCGAGGCTTTTACTTTCAGTAACAGTTTTGGGCCATTCCACCAAATGGGTACCATTTTAAGGAGTGAATTTTGTGCCAAAGGTTTTACACAAAGAATAAATAAATAAATAAATCTGCAATGAAAATCTTAAGAATCAAACATAAAAAGTGTTTGTGGCAAATTTAAAAGAGAAACTAATATAGCAAATATATATTTTTTTGAATATACTCGGTTACTTTATTATTCTTTGCAGTTACTTGAAAATTATTTCAGTTGGGACTTTGCCAGTCGTTGCTTTCATTTTGTGTTTTTGTGGATTTTCTGTGGATTTTGCTGCTAAAGACTTTTTGCTCCTCCGTTGGTCATCTGATTTTAGATTGACCCTTACCCTCGTCTGAGGCCACGCCCACCCCGCCAGCTTCCAGGGTTCTTCCAAACCTGGATGAGCGAACGGCTCCAGTTCACAGCAGCAGACACTTTAGCTAACCCTAGCTAACTCACTGACTAAGCTAACTAGCATACTTTAAGCATGATTATTTAGTACCTCGCTAACGTGAGATTTTTAATGGAGTGAAACACTTGCTTAGAAAATAAATATAACCTTAAACATAACGTTTGTTTAAATTGGGAAAGTATCTGCTGCTGCTAAGCACTGGAACCCGTTAACTACTACAGGTTTGAACGAACGCTTACGGCTGGCGGGGTGGGCGTGGTCGGTCTCAGATGAGGGTTACCCGTCAGTCCAAAATCAGCTGACCAATGGAGATTTAAGGTTTAAGATTTAATATTTAAGCCCTACTCTAAGTCCCGCTCACCCGTAAAAACTGTGCCAAAACTCAGAAACACTATTTTTTAAAATAGTTTTTAGATTTAGATTTTAGATTTTTAAAACGGGTGTGAAACGAAAACGGGCGGAATTTCGGAAATGGAGTGGAGATTCCTATAAAATGTGGGTGTGAAAAAAAAAATGGGTGAGGATTTTACAAATAGGTGGAAACAAAAAATGGTGGAATTTCTTAAACAGGTGAAATACGAAAATGAAGGTGATGGAATATATATACACACGCACGCATAAAAATCTATTTAATTTAAAACGTCATGAAACAGTATAAAGAGCTTAATGTGTAGCTGCAGTAAATACCAGCTACCTTCAACTCAGGCAAGAGTAACTTTGGCAGGGCGCCAGGGCTCCTCTCTGAACAGCGGCGGGCTGTCAGACTGAGTCCGGTTTGGTTATTGAAAAAACAAAACAACAAAGTTGTCTGACTCCTCCCACACACAAATGGCGGCTTCTGCAGTGTGTTTGGGCTGTGTTACACGGAGGGAAAAGAGCGCGTTTCACTCTAAATAATATGCTGAAGGTATGGCGGATGTTTTGTTATTAAAGCAGCAGGATATTAGACGGCCGGTTAGTCTTTAGTCAGACAGACAGTTAAACTGTAGCAGGATAGCTCACACACGCTGTCTTATACTGACTACAGTGTATAATGTTAACAGAGCTAGTGTTAGCACAGGGAACTAGCTGTTAAAAGACTAACCTAGCTAATTCAGTGACTTACGGCTTTCTGAATATCGATACGAACAGCAGATTCGTATGCTGTTTAATGAAGCTAAAACTGTGATTTGTTATTTTAGCTGGTTGCTTGTCGGCGACACTGAACTGTACCCGCGGAAGTGAGCTAACTAGCTCGTTAGCTTAGCTAGGTTAACTTAGGTTAGCTTAGGCAGCATTAACTTTAGACTGCTCAGCGAATCGTAACTGCTAATCTAGTTAACGTAGCTAGTTTTAGTTAGGCTAGCTAGGTTAAATTGGTTGGGTAGCTAAAATACCTCATTAGTTACCTCAGATGTTAACTAGCATGCTATTTTAGCACATTAGCTAACTACTCAAAAGACACAGACCGCTCAGTATAAACAATGCTGCCTTCAATTCATCTCGGAAACTTACTGTCACGCATTGATGTTTGCGAACCCGTTAAACTAGCGAAAATTGTCTCGCTTATTGCTAACTATATGTCTGCATACAGCTCTGAAAAAAAAATAAGAGACCACTTTAGTTTCTGATTTAGTTTCTCTGATTTTGCTTTTTTTTAGGTATATGTTTGAGTAAAATAAACATTGTTGTTTTATTCTATGAACTATAAACAACATTTGTCCAAATTCCAAATAAAAATATTGTCGTTTAGAGCATTTATTTGCAGAAAATTAGAAAATGCTGAAATAACAAAAGAAAAGAAAACAAGTTCATATTCATAATTCAGAAATCAAGGGTGGAGTAACTCTGGTTTTTAATCACAGTTTCATACAGTTTGCCCTGTTCTCCTCCACCAGTCTTACACACTGCTTTTGGATAACTTTATGCCACTGCTGTTGCAAAAATTCAAGCAGTTCTGGTCTGGTCTGGTTTAGGTGGTCTTTTATTTTTTTCAGAGCTGACTATTTAACTTAAAACCAAACAAGCCTTGGGCATTTATTTATTTAGGAGAATGAATCTACATAATCGCAACTGGAAAAAGTATCTGGTGTGACTACAACAAAACATGTCCGCTGTTCAGTTTGGAGAATTTTAGGTAATTCCAGCGTTGCCAAGTAGCATCTTAGCAACTCAGTTCCGATACATCAGCTCAAAGATGCCGTTTGCTGATCAGCATCACCCTTTAGAGTGATGTGGGGAGAGAGCGCCATTTACCTACCCAGAGAGAGCAAGGCCAATTGTGCTCTCTCCTGTAGCCGATGGAAATCTACATGAACAGGAATCAAACCGGCGAGCTCCTGATCATAGTGGCAGCTCTTAGCCTGCTGAACCACTCTGAGCCCTTGAATAGGAGGATTTTTTTTACATGTTTGATGTTTACTATTAGCTAACTGGGCCTATAAATCATTTTAGTAGGATGTTATATTAAATGATTGATTTAAAATTCACAATTAATCACACCAAAGTACTCTTGTAATTATCTGTCAGGGATAAAATATAAAAGCAAGGCTTGTCGCAGTGTTCAGGACTTGATTGATGTGTAGGTTTATGTTATTGTTTAGTACATGTTTGGTAGTCTGTTGCATCACCTCATTTTTAGTATTTGTTTTGCACAGATGACCTGAGAGATTTTAAGGACGCATTTTTATTTTCCTCCATTTAAAATGAAAAGTAGCCTCAAGCAGCATATCAACTCTATGGGTGAGGGATACATTTGCAGAATCTTAAATGAGAACTTGATTTATTGATTTGCTACTTGTCTCTTATCTAAACTGCAAAATAAACTATCGTGTTCCGTGGCCTCTGCCTGTCTTGCTTCATTAAGTAAAGGTTTGGTGATTTGGAATGGTGCTGTGTCTTCCTATGTCTCTAATCGCTTTTACTTGTGAGGTTATGGGTCTGATTTGCAGGAACTTGCATGTTTGAAGCTTGGGCATAGTCAAAAATCAGTAAATGGTTGAAAATGGGTTATTACTAATCTATTACTAATTACACCAGCATGGCTATCATTCAGGCTGAGTGGTTTTGTGCGTTGGATTTATGTGCTTTATGATGTAGTATAATATGCTTTATTCATGTACAAAAGCTTCAGAGCAAGTTTGACGCTGTAATTTTTCTGTTCCAGTGAAGGAGCTCATTCCACTCGGTGTTCCTCGAAGATACAGTGCTGATGAGACAAGCACAACTCAACTGGCACCATGTTGCCAATTTCAGGAAACTGGCGAGAAGCAAGTTAATGTGCAGGAATCTTTAAACCCACTGCCAAAACCCATGCTTCCTATCAAAAGCTCAGTGCTTGAGCAGAAGAGTATATCTGCTGTAGCCTCTTCTACAGGCTCCAGAAAAGGCTCTGGAGGAGGTCAGGGAAGTCTCCCCAATGTGCTCTTGAGAAAACTGCAACTGGACGACAACAACAGTAGTCACTCCATTAAGGAAGTGTCACTCCGACCTGCTACTAAAAAAGACCCACTGAAGAAAACTTCGGGTTCTTACAACAAAGACAAAAACAAAGAATTTGCCTGGGCTTTTTGTAAACAGTTAAATGAGAATCTCAAGGTGATTACTTAAATATTTGTTTTTTATGTTTAAGATAGAGTTGTGAGGTTTATATATGCTCCTAGGATACCTTACTGTTTTTAAGTATTTGATTGTATCTACTCTTTGTTGACTTAAATGGACATTTTTCCTTGTTCTGTATTTAGGTTGGAAAGACCCTGTTGCACTCAGACAGCCTCCATAAGCAGAGTCCTGTGCCTCGTACGCATGTTTCAAGACCAGTTCCTGAGAGCCACACTTCATCATCCACTCAGAGAGGAGGCAAGCTTCCTGGCAGCAGTATGGAGCAGCGAGGCCAGCACTCTGCAGAAAAGGTGGACAAGCTACTGAATGGGGGTCACAACTCTACTTTGCTCAGTCCTGTTTCACCAGAGCAGGTGAGAACCCATTTATACAAAGGTCCAAATTAATTAAAACCTAGTTTACTTACTTAAATATATTAATTGATTTATTATCACAGTATGCACATGCTCACTAATCACATCGTATAATGTCCAGTGTCAAATTATTTTTTTTAGAACTATTTTGCTGCGTGATACAAAAGGGAAATGTACACTGTTTTAATTTTCTGATTTATATTTAATCAGATTTAGTCATTAAAAAGTTCTAAAATCAGTGTCCCAATGTCCCAACAGTGTCTCAATACTTTTATAATTTATGCAACATTGCATTCATTTCAAGATAACAGGCTATTCTGTATGACATTTATGGCTCTTATTATAAGTTTAATATAGTTTATATTTGCCTATGAACCCATGGCTGAATGCCAGTGACACATGGGGATCCACAGCCCACACTTTTAGAATAATAATAATACAGATATAATAATACAGCAAAGTTTGTAATGCTTATTCTTGTAATGCTTCTTCGTTTGGTCTTCTCAGGAAGAAATCACACCCTTCCAGGCAACTACACCAGGTATTGTGTCTATATTTTTCTGTAGCAAACCTCTTAAATGTGCAAATCAAAGCTCTGCAATAACACATTTTATCATATTTATGAGTTTGTGTTATTTTTTACCAGCTGGTGTCAGATCTCTGTCACTGAAGAGAAGAAGAGGGTCCAGTACGGACTCAAAGGGGGAGGGCAAGAGATTATGTCAGGATAAGAGTATTACTCCAACTTCTGCCAATGTTGGTTCTTTTAGTCTAAATGCTCAGAGTATCAGCTCACCTCCAAAGTATATCAGACGTGCCTTCCTCAAGACGGGTAGTGAGAAAGGTTCTTTGTTACTAGTTGAGCGTAGTGGAAACAAAAGCAAAACAAACTATGATTCTACCTCTCTGTCCAGCAGTTTAGCTAGACAGCTCTTCAAAGAGCCAAGCAGAGAACCAAGGTCAGAGAGCTTCAACCCCCACTCAGAAACTCAGCCTTTTAAAACCTCTGGAACAGATCATCTGAGAGAGGAGATACAGTCTAGTGAAAGCAAATACAGTGTAGATAGCTCAGTCTTCTCTAAGCATACTCGGAAGTGCAGCAATGAAGGAAGTTCACCTGCGTCCTCACACTCAAGTTCCTTACCAGGCCTTATTGATGACATTAAGATCAGCTCGCCTCTCCACCAATCAGAACTTACAACTCCTGCCTCTCTTGAGCTTACTGACTCAAGAAAGGGTAAGGTAAAAACACCCAAATCAGATCCAGACACCAGCCCCAGAGGCAGCGTCCCCACCACAGCTACCAGGTGGAATGGGAGAAGAGAGGAAGAAGAGAAGATAGGTAGAGGATTGAGCTATTCTATAGATTTGGATCTGGATGATGATATGGGGTTTGCACTGGAGAGCTGTGGTCTGAGCCTCAGCAGCAGCAATAGCAGCAGTGAGGAGGACCAGCTGATGCCTCTGCAAGAGATCCTGAAGCGCAGTGCACAAGTACCCGACACCCCTGGCAGAGAAGCATTCTCTGATCCCGGCACACCACTCGCTAAAGCTGCAGTAAGTTTCTGTCTACCTTATGTCTTGGTAAACACTAGGAATGGCACAGAAATATGCTTGTTACCATACCACAATATCACTATCAGTACAAAGCACTGAAAGTACAATTAAACATGAAAGTATTTTTTCAGATAAGTGTATTGTCTTACTAATGCAGAACACAGGATATATATTTTGTTGTTGTCCCAGACAAATTATAGCCTATCAAACGGGGCTGGCTGATATGTAGAGTCTATGTACAGCTCTGGAAAAAAATAAGTGACCCATTAAAAATGATGAGTTTCTTTGATTTTACCAAATTCAAAACCTCTGGAATATAATCAAGAGGAAGATGGATAATCACAAGACATCAAAACAAGCTGAACTGCTTGAATTTTTGCACCAGAAGTGGCATAAAGTTTTCCAAAAGCAGTGTGTAAGACTGGTGGAGGAGAACATGCCAAGTTGCATGAAAACTGTGATTAAAACCAGGGTTATTCCACCAAATATTGATTTCTGAATTCTTAAACCTTTATGAATATGAACTTGTTTTCTTTGCATTATTTGAGGTCTGAAAGCTCTGCACATTTTCTTTGTTATTTCAGCCATTTCTCATTTTCTGTAAATAAATGCTCTTAATGACAATATTTTTATTTGGAATTTGGGAGAAAACAACACTGTTCATTTTACTCAAACATGAGTAACAGATAGCAAAATCAGAGAAACTGATTCAGAAACTGAGGTGGTTTCTTATTTTTGTACAGAGCTGTATTTTATTTTTAAATGAGATAAGGTAAGACAAAATTGTTTACATCAATATAGACCATGTTGGGTTCCAATTAGCTCTGACAGTTCGCCTTTCTCTGCCCAATTTGTCAATAGTGATGCTCGGCCGACTGATCCTTCCATCTCTAGAATGTGTATCATGTTTATCTACAGATAAATGATAAAAGTGGCTGTATAAAATTTGTAACATATAGCTTTGTCTCAGAATTGTCTTTTTGAAATATGAATATATATTTTTGTATATCGCAAAAATATTGAGAATTTAGTTTTAAACCATATCGCCCAACCCTATTATCCACCTTATGTTCAGGTCAGTCAATGATGTAATAATGCTGGCAATGTTGCTTTCTGTCTGGAGTCCCTTCTTACAGGTGCTCAGTGAAGTCAAGTGGGCACAGTGACATACAGTGAACACACATGCCCAGAGTGGTGGGCAGCCATTAGTGCAGATTCCAGGGGCTCAACAGTGGCAGCTAACCAAACTCACATATCAAACCCACATGCCTGTCATCAACAACCCTTTGCTGTATCTGCTGCCCCGCAAAGTTGCATTGAATTGGCTGAGAATTAAACTCTGGCTTTCTGTGATTAACTTATTAGAAAGCGTCAAGGGGACAACAGAAAAGCCCCTGGGGCCACCCACCACAGTGCAGTAGCAGAGAAAATCTTCTCAGTTGTATCACTATTTGAGTCAGTAGAGTTACTGATGCAGCACAACTCTGTTTGACCACTTGGGGGTGTGCAAGCCAGAGTTAAAAGAGCATAATATGAATGTTTCTGTTTTAACACAATACTATAAAATCCTTGTAATGTGTTTGGTAATTTATTTTTTATAAACAAACAAATATATTGTGTTAAAATATTATGCATATGTATAGCCCTTTTCAGTGAACTGTTCTTAATAATCAACACATATGCGTATATGCATTACCTTTGATTATTTAAGACAGATTTAAAATAAATTATAAACATTTAGCTTGGTTAAGAATGTAAAATGAGCCAAAACACTAGTGGAAATGTTAACATTTAAATACTTGTCTACTTTTTTTATTTTTATAATAAAGTAACTGTACATATTGCACTTAAAGCAGAAAGACCAGTAAAAACCTTTGGTGACTCAAACCATCTAAAATCCAAGATTGTTTTATCTGTCTTTACTTGTATTCCTTAATTGTTCCTTTTCTGTTAGCAGGTGGATGTGAAAAATAAAGTTACAAGTTACAAGAACACACTGGAGCAAATGCTGAAGGAGAAAGAGCAGAATCAAAAGTAAGTATGACATGTAATAGTAAAGGCATCATATTATGGGATGAGTTGCATTGTTTCATTTTTCGTCTTTGGTAAATGTTGATAAATTGCAGCCTATGTATATATGTATATATAATATAATAATAATAATAATAATAATATAATATATATATATATTACTTGAACCCCAGGCTGGTGTGTAAATCTGTCTCATAAATCATATTCATTTTCTAAACAGCCTACTGTAATTACCGTTAACTGTGTGATTAAATTTTGTGTGGGGTGCAGCATTGTGTCATAAAATTCTGGCTTTTATCAATAATGGACCGTGTATATAAAATATTTATGAATACCTTTTCTCCCAAATATCAAAACATTTAATACTCCATTTCCCTCATAGGTCAAAAGAGCTTGAGATGCAGTTGCTTCAGTCTTGTAAAGAAGACCTTTTGAAACTGGAAGAAGATGAAGAGCATGCAAATGCAGAGGCGGCACTTTCACTTGAACAAAAGTATGTTTTTTTTGTTTTTTTTTTAATTATTATTTGTAACTGTGTGTCAAATATTGATGTGTTGAAAAGGGTCCAATTAGTCCTGTGTTTCTTTTTTTTTTTAGGGAATTTTTACAGAAGTTCTCAGTTACCTCATGTGCTATCCGTGACCTCCATCCTGGAGAGGAAGTTTTCACACTGGCCAATTTTGGCAGACTCTTCAATCACTGGAGTCTGGACCTGAGGAAGATTGGTGTGACTCCAAATACACTTCCCCAGCAGACCCTGCTGCAGTAAGTTCTCATTTACTACAGTCAATGGCAGAAGTATTCATACCCCTTGAACCTTTTGCTCAATTTTCACCTTTCACCCAAACGCTTAAATGTATTTTAGTGAGATTTTTAGTGAAAGGCATAATTGTGAAATAATATGAATTTTAATCAAATGTAAATTGGAAAAGTGTGATGTGCAAAAGTATTCATACTTAGTAGAGCTATCTTTCGCTGTAGTTGCAGCAGCAAGTGTGCAAGCGAGTGGGTCAGGACTTTGACTAGGAATTCTTTAATCTAAACTATTCCACTGTAGCTATGGCTGTATGTTTAGGGTCATTGTCTTGCTGGAAGGTCTCCTGGTCTCTCAAATCTTTTGAGGCCTCCAACAGGTTTTCGTCCAGGATTGCCCTGTATTTAGCTCCATCTATCTTCCAATCAACTCTGACCAGCTTCCCTGTCTCTCTTGGAGAAAACCATTTTCCCGCCAGAGCACGGTGCTGCCACCACTATGTTTCACAGAGGGAACGGTGTATTCAGGGTGATGAGCTGTATTGCTTTTTGCTACACATAGCACTATGCATTTAGGTCAGAAAGTTAAACCTTCTCATGTGACCACAGCACCTTCTTCCACATGTTTGCTGTGTCCCTTACATGGCTTGGTGAATTGGGTGGTGTTGGTGTGGTGCAGCGGATAACCCCACTGCCTGCAAATGACCTATCATTTGGAAGACTGGTTCAATTCCAGGTCTGGGTAACTGAATGCTGTGCTATACCAATAAGAGTCCTTGGACAAGACTCCTAACACTACACAGGCCCAACTCTGTAATAGGACTAGCCTTGCGGGTCTCTTTGGAAAAGAGTTTCAGTTAAAATGCCATAAATGAATTAATACTTTTTCAAGCTACTGTGTGATCATCATCATCATCATTTGAATGCTTTTTTTCCACTGCGCATTTTGGTTTGGATGGAGAGATTGGAGTTTAGAAACATTTAAATACATTGTTGGAATTTGTTGGATTGAAAGGTTATTAATAAAAATGTTTCTGTGGCTTTTTTACAGAGCTCGCACAGAGCATGTCCTGCTGCTACTGACTGCAGGTTTATTTAGGAGAGCATACTCTTCATCCCCTTGCCAACCTCAGGTCACACGCTGGCTCTTTCAGGTAAACACTGCAACTCTATTCATCACAGCACAAAACAGCAGTGACATAAATACCATAAATGTTCAAACACCAGTTTTATGCAGATATTATTATTATTATTATTATTTGGGTGGTGTATCATTATCAGCACTGCAGTGGATGTTAGTGTGTGTTGTGGGGGTATACGTGGATCAAATACAGCAGGGGTATTTAATTAGAATTCAGTATGGTCCAGTTGGATAAAATGTAATCAGTTCAAGGTCCGGATGGTCGCCAATGTTATGATATGATTCAGTGCTATATCCTGTATGTATATATAGGCGTTTTTTTTTTCCCCGGACGCGTCCCAATTCACTACCTGGGGCTGCGGTCTGCACAGATCTGATTGGCAGAGGAGAGCATTTGGTGGTCTTACACCAAGCGTGATTGGTCTGTGCGTTTACTTCGCCATAAAACACACACTGCAGCAACGCAATGCGTTTTTTTTTTTTTTTTTTTTTTACTTTATGCAAATGAGAAGCGAGTTTCGCTGGGCGGTAGCCAATCAGCGCCACGCGGACAGGGCTTCAGCACCACAAAACGGAGAAAACGGAGGAGAGGCTGAGTACAGCTTTTTCAGGCTTTTTTGTGCTCTGTTACCCCTCTGTAAGATAACAAAGATGGAGGACCAGCTGGTCATGAACTGGATGTTTTAGCAGGGTTCACCGGGCGATAAAAAAGAACAGTGTCTGGTTCATACACAGCACTGAACTACAACTCTACACACTCTTTCTGGTGGCAGATAAACTGCTTGCTCTTTCAGGAGACACGCCCCAAAGGCGAGAGAAAGTTATGCAAGAAAAGTTATGCCGCTTTAAATGAACACTGTCAAAATGAAATCCTTCTCTGTAGTTCATCGGTTTGGGTCTGCATTGGACAACGTCTGGGTCCGGACCCGGACCGCGGTCCGCCTATTAGTGACCCCTGAAATACAGCAATGCTTAGTAAGTTTTGTCCACTCTTTGTGTATTTGTAACCTTCCTACCTTGCAAGTGCACAACTTTCGTCCTTCATCAGCGGTAACAACAACATGCTGGTTTGTGGAATATTCTTAGGCTACGTTTACATTACAAGCCACATTGCTCAAATGTGATTTTATGCTCAGATTGGATCTTGACTGTTCACATTCACAAATGTAAGTGACCTGTATCTGTGTGTTATCTAAACAAATCTGTCCCAGAAACGCCTCCCATGAACACATTGATACATGTATAAACATCGCCTTCTTCCCCAACAACATAAAACAGAATATTTAGAAGATGATTCGTAGCTTTATAAAGATGAAATGGATGTGTTAGCAGCTCATATGTGGAGCATCTTTTGCTCGAGTGAAGGGCAAACAGCTGGTCTGAAGTGCATGCTCAGGGCAAGGATGAGAATAATGGCCAGGCGGTTTGCTTTTGCTGTTTTTGCAGCTAAAGCTGTACAGCTGCACCAAGAGATGTGTGGGTACGAGAGAGAAGCATGTAGCACATGCCTTAAAGCAAAAAAAAAACAAAAACGCATGGATTCTGATTTGACCATTCACATTCATGACGGATCAAATACGATTCTGATTTAGGACCACATATGGAAGTGGCTCAGATCTGATAAAAAAAAAATCAGATTTGGCATGTTTACACAGCCATGAAAAAATCAGATCTGAGCCACATTGAGATAAAAAAAATGGGCAGATTTGAGTCACTTCACCCTGGTAGTCCAGCTGTGACACTGAGGTGTTTAAAAACTGCAGCAGCACTGCTGTTTCTGATACACTCATACCAGCACGACACACACTAACATTCCCACCACCAACCATGCTATTGTCACTGCAGTGCTGATAATGACCCAACATGGCTTTCTGACCATTAAAGAACAGGGTAAAAAGGGGCAAATAAAGTATGCAGAGAAACAGAAGAACTACAATCTAAAATTATAGAACTACAAACTGACGTAGTTCTAATGAAGTGGTTGGTCTGTGAATATTTTCAGTTGCTGCTTATTTATGTGGTGCTGATGAACTACGATTTTTTTGTGCAATTACGTGGCAGATGATGTCAGTTCATCCAAACCCCAGTACCTGTGCACAGATTCTGAAGACCATGACGACCATTGCCTTATCTGCTGCTCAGCACATAGGTATGTATCATTTGACCACTGAGTCATCTGTGTTGTGTAGTACAGAACATAGTTACAGCTAATTCTGTCTATATGTTCTAGTGGAAAACAGCAAAAAGAAGTTCAAAGTGTGGGTGCCCAGTTTACAGGATGTTGCACTGGTCTTCCTCAACATGGGTGTTTCATACGTTAATCTGTTTCCTCTGGAGGCTCTCCAACCCCCTTTTACTGAGGGGGATCTGCTGTAAGTACTGATCTTTTTTAACAGCCTCACCCCTCCACTACAGTCCACAACAATCTCGAAAAATACAACACAGTGCAGACATGAATGCTAGGCCTGCATGATATTGAAAAAAATAAATTGCAATAAGTTTTCTTTTAATGTAATGTGTATTAAAATATTAACAAATACAAATTTTGACCAGATTTCACCAACCAAGTCGATGATCAAACATGTTATGATATTAATAATGCATTTTGTGTATTCAAAATCAGGGTAAAATGCATGCTTTTAGGCAGATATAACCTGCTTTTAGTAGATAAAAAATGAACGTTGCTGTTTTATCATAGAGCAAAAAAGTTGTATTACTAATATAATATTATTGCACATCCTGTGATGTGACTATTAAAGATGCCCACATTGTAATTGCTACATATTTTACATACTTTAAATTTACATTTATTGATAACTATTGTTTTATTCAGGAATGTTAACATTTATGAACAGCTTAAAATAAATAGTTTATATATTTAATATATTTTTTATAATAATAATAATAATAATAATAATAAAAAAATTAATATAAAATGAATGTAACTACTCCTTAATTTTAAATGACTAAAACATTACAGTTGCATGGAAAAATATGTTTGCTTGTTGCTCTGTTATACATCCTTTTAATTTGACATGATATGAAATCCATAAACTCCATCAATCAAGGATCAGGCTATTCAAGTGTATAAAAAATATCAAACACAAGGTATAATATTAACTTTGATCAAGACGTTTGACATACTGAAAAGAAGCTTAATTAATATAAAATAAAAAATGCAACAGCCTTGCATCAAACTAATGAGATGCTTTGATTACAACATTTGTCTGCAAAATTACGGCAGCGTTTCCACATCAGTCACTACACTGCTGCATAGTGGCGGTAAGCCGTAACTTCGCGGGTAACACAATCAACATGCATTGTGGAAAATTAATGTTTTTTTTTGTTGTTTTTTTTTTTTTAGTCAAAGCATGCTTCTGACCTATTTATTTTTAGACACTAATACCTTTTAAGCTCTGGCAAGTTTGACACTTGTTAGAGGCTCTGTAGGGGAGGGGAATTGAAAACTGTTTTTCTATTATATTTATATTTAGTTTCACGTAATAATGATTATTAATAGTTTTTTTTAAGTTAAAAATCCAGCTGACAAAACCAAGAGATTATGTATTTTGATTATAAATTCATTCATTCATTTGTTTGGTTATTTCTGCCCTCACAATCACCAACTCTGCAAGCTGAAATGCCTTTGCTCTAAACATATTATATGGAAATGTTGGCGTACTTGCTGTCTCATTGTTTTTTTTAATTGTCTTACTAGGGAGGATTTGGAAATCCAGCCTGATGACACAAGAACTGAGAAGAAGCGTGACAACTTTCCAGAGCACAATTTTGAGAGTATTGTCAAGGTAATGTTTTTGCATTTATTTGTCATAGAGAGGCAATCTGTGTTTTCAGAATGCTCACTAGATATAATTTAAAAAAATGTCATTAAATTGCAATTACAAAAATCCTCATGACATTTAATTTGAAACAAGGGACACAGGAAGTGCAACAGAAAGGGGAGAGAAATAGGGAAGAAGGGGTGCAGTGAGAAACATGAGTTAAACTAGCGAACATGTCGATTCATGTAGGTATTGTTAGATTTTTTATTGCCCAACAGTGCCCTAAACTCAACATTTAAAGCCATATTGAAACCACAAAAGTAACAGTAGAGCTCATGTGACTTGGAATTTACACAGTCAATCTTGGTAAACAAACAGATGAAAATGCTAAGTTACCTCAGGTACCATTACTATCCTAGTCCTGTGCATCTCATATCTTTCAGGTAGTGTGGGCATTCCCTCACTGCTGCACAAATCTTTAGCTTTATACATGTATAAACTCTGCTGCTCATGTCTTGTGTTTTTTTTTTTTGTATTTTTTCTGTTGTTGATTTTTTTTTTTTTTTTGTCTGTGTGTGGGCGTAGTACCTGGCGCTGTGTGCTGCCTTGTGTCCAAGAGCATACACTGATGAGGAACTGCTGTTACTTTTGACGCTGGTGTACAGAGTCAGCCTGGAGACCTGTTTAAAGCTGCTACCTACAGGAGACCTTAGCTGCCTGCTGCAACACCTCCTCAACAACATGACACAGTGGGAAACACAGGTGAAATGGACCCACACAGACACACCCACTCAGTGATTTCATAAACACAGTCAGAATCACACTCTAAGCCCCAGTTAGCGGCCAAAAGTACGTCAGGACAAACCTTTTTCTACAAGGTTATAGTGATCCTGCTGTTTGCAATTTGAAAGCTTCTGTTTTACAGAAACACGCAGGTTTGTGTACTTTGACCTTGTTTTGCTTTGATAGTTTTCTGTCTGTGTACAGGCTGAGAAACACACAGCTCTCACAGTATTTTAAACTGCACTCTCTGTGTTGTTCTGGTCTGCGCTTACAGTTGCCTCAGGTTTGCCAGGCTATCACTGATCTGACTGAGGATCATCATAACCTCAGACGTCTGGTTCAGCTCTTGCCTCATAATGGCCGGGGAAAGTGAGTGGAATATGTGCTTTTATTGTTTATAGAGATATCGAGTCAAATCATTGGTTTTATTTTAAGTTTAAGTTTACTGTCTTTACATTGTTTAATATGTTTAAGACACTAATTAAATATATTTTGTGTGCCCCTGTGGGAAGGCAACTGAAGAGGCATCTGAGTGTGTCAATCATCTCCAAACTTTTAAATCATAGATGCACTTATACACCTGCGTGCACAGAATTCCAGGTGAGAGAAACAAGTTGTTGTTTTTGTTGTTTTATATTTTATGTTGGGGCCTTAATACGGTACAGTGGCCTAAAGGGGCCGGTGGTGGCAAAATAAAAATACCATATTTTTTGCACTATAAGGCGCACCATATTATAAGGTGCACTATCAATGAACGTTTTTTTTTTTTTGGTCTATTTTTATGCACAAGGCACACTGAATTATAAGACACATTTTAAAGTCAAACGAGTGCTGAATGTTAATCTACCCAGATTTCTTTCCTGAAAACATTTTTTTGGGTGAGTAATGCGCTTCTGTTTATTTACAGTAAGCTTAGCTTCTCGAATTTCTCCAGCACTAGGGCTGGAGCATTAAAAGTAGCGGCTAACCGCTAGAGGTTAGCGGCTAATGACGCCCAGCAACACTACACTGAGGAACCTTGAGTGCTCCGGTAAACCAGGGCGATATGAGCTAGCGGTTCATCCCACGCGGGTAATGCTAATGCTGCTCCAGCAGTGCTAGCCAGGGTTGGCAGCAGGCTACAGGCTGATAAAACTTAACACTGAATGGGGAAATAGCAGTTAGCGGCTACTGCCAATGCTACTCCAGCCCCAGAGCTGGAGAACTAAGGTGAAACTCTATAGCTCTGTGTAATGCTGTACTTCATCTGAGTGGCTTTACTGCTCCTTTTAACCTGACTAGTAAAATTCGTACATAAGGCGATTTTTGAAGTTTTGAAAATTAAAGGATTTTAAGTGCACCTTATAGTGCGAAAAATACAATATATTGCATCTATACAGTCTATAAAGGACACCTGGTTACACTTATTTATAAACACATTGTTAACGCTTTCATTCATGCGCTCATTCATTAATCAGGATTACTGCAGTGTTTTTTTCAGTTTGCTTTATTTAAAAATCGTTGTGTTGCACTTTCTTTTATTCTAATGTGTAATTACCAATGATTATTAAAACATACATTTGCACATGGTGATAGTAGGTTTCATTCTAGACTTAAATCTGAATTGCATTTTGATATTAAGTTGTCAAAGTTGTTTCTTTGCTAATTTGCTTAAATTAATTGTTTATCATAGAAATTCTTATGCCAATAAACTCAATGTGTTGTTTTGGTTAAATCTAAAAATGTTATGCAATATTACCATAAACATGCGTGCTGTTTTTAGCTGTCTGATTTGAGGAGTTACTTGCCTCGAATGCGTCCCTCCTCCTTGTTGAAGAGCTTTATAGCTGCACAGAAAGAACAACAGGAAACTGATGGCTGTGCCCCTACTCCAGACCAGCAGGTAAACTAAATATGGAGTTGCCATTGCTGTTTGTTTTCTTTGATGGTTATTTTGGTATATTGCCTCTGTCATAAAAACCTTTTTAGAAGTCTTAATCTTTTGACAGTTTTGACATAATTTGAAACAGACTGTTTTCTTTTTTTTCTTACATTGACTGTTTTCCCCCCTTCTTTGTGAAGTTGCTGCTTTGGAAGTATGTGTTTTTGTGTGTGTGTGTGACAGCAATGATAAAAGGCAATTACAGTTTTATGCCTTGTTTTTTATAGGCGTATTATCTCTGCTATAGCCTGTTGGCTTTGACAAACGAAGCTTCCAATTATGAGTTTTTACCATCAAACCAGAGAGTAAGTGTAATTTTTTTATTTTTAACACAAAGACGTAGGTGTGTGTGTGTGTGCGCGCGCTTGTGTGTGTGTGCACAGCCACAAAGGGAAAGTGTCATAAGAAACAGCAGCACTCTGTCTTTAGTACTGCTGACACACTAAGAGCCCAGTTACCAATTTTCCTCTAAAAAAATGAAGTGGTGGTTGTGAGAACTGCTGTGTTTTATGGAAGACATCGTTTGTAAGGCTGATGTATGTGTGAATTGCGGGTGGAAGGGTGACAGTTTTTCATATATTTATTTATCTTTAAAGCACTTAGAAGGATGTGTCCTTGTGTAATGCAAGGGCTCTGTGGAAGTTCTGTATGCTGTTGTGTTGAAATAGCTGTTTTGTATATTGGGACACAGATAGGCCTTTTAATCACAGTATTTGGTTCATTCTGAACAATGACTGCTTGTCTGACTGTAGTGTAAAGAGAACAGTAGCAGTACTCAGTGGAACACATACTATTAAAACTGTTCATAAAACTAGATAAAAAAAATGTAAAATATAATTAGTTCTTTTTTTTTTATTTAAATGTCTATGTCTTTGTCATTCAGAATGAGCTGCTGCTGCTATCTGCTGAACTGGAAAAACACATTAAGTGCGACATTAGAGAAAGTGAAAAAATGCTGTACAGGAGTAAGGTACAGTAGCTTTACTGAACTCACTCAATATTCATTTTTATGTCAAAATATAATAAAACATTAAATACAATTTATTTATTTATTTTTTAGGTAAAAGACTTTGTTGCCAGGATATACACCAGATGGCAGGTGCTCCTCCAAAGATCACGACCTCAGGAGGTACGAGTATGCTTATGGATTAACATTCTTAATTGATTTATTGTCTTTGTTTTTGCTGTGTGCGTCTGCTGTGTTACAGCACACTTATTTACAGGATGCATCTTGTCTTTATCTATCTTGTATGTAAAATGGTAATTCGTCCCACTTACTTAAGGGGAAGAAATTGATTTAAATAGAAAGTCCTATTCCATATAATTTCTGTACATTTTGCACTACTACTTTCTGATACTGCGCTTTTCTTAATGGCCAAAGACCATGCAATGCACAGCATGTGCTTCAGTTTGAGTCAGAAACACAGCATTTTGTATTATAGTAATTTTCTCAGTAGTAATAATGGTAATTGCCAAGAATGTTCAGAATATGTTATACCCACTGAGTGCAGTGATAATTGTGTAGTTCCTTTAGCTTTTCTAGTTTATGTCAGATTTTCTGCCTGTGAAATTTACAAGTTTAATGGTGGAAATTGACCCTTGAGCTTAAATAGGCTGGAGCAGAGCTGAGTAGACAAGCTGCTTGTCTCCTTCACTTCCCATCATTCTGAAAGCAGTTTTGTTGAATAACCCAGTCAGTATGTGAGGACCTTATTAACGTAGGCTTGGTTCGCCTGTTAATGATTGAGCCGTAAAGCCCTGTATTAGTTGCATTGTCATATGTACAGTATTTTTCACACTATAAAGTGCACCGTATTATAAAGTGCACTATTAAACAAACGTCTATTTTCGGGTCTATTTTCATACATCAGGTGCACTGGATTATAAGCCGCATTTTTAGAGACACTATAATGAACTTCTAGTACAGCAAGTCCCGCCGCTGGGTGGGCTGGTGGGGGGTAGTTATCTAAGTTAAGTAAACAAAACTGGAATTTAAAAAAAAAACGTTCTTGTAAAGTCAAACGAGCGCTGGATGTTAATCTACACAGATTTCTCTCTTGAAACTGTTTATTTTGGTGAGTAAAGTGCTTCTGTTTATTTACAGTAAGCTTAGATTACAGAATTTCTCCAGCGCCAAGGCTGGAGCATTAGCATTAGCGACTAACCGCTCCAGCAGTGCTGGTCTGGGTTAAGGCCTCGGCATACTTCCAGCGAAACGAATTTCGTGAGCATTGCACAAAGTCAAGCGCACTTTCGCGAGCTTTCGAGCTGGCATACTTTCTGCGGCTTCGCTTTGCCTGTCTCGCATGCTCCACAACTGCAGGTGGTGCTGTTACGTTAGTAACGCTTAGTTTCATGACTACCGGAAAAACATCGCGCTCTGTCTAAACAAGCTCCGGTATGGCAACGTGTGAAATACTCGAGGTGTATAAACATACCCTAGAAGATTTCTTCAAAATTGTCCATGTTTGTTTTCTTGGCATGCCTCTTTTTTAACGACCAATCACAGCCTTTGTCGCGTTGTGTTTTCGGCCGTGGAGTTCGCCCAGCTTCCATGTGCACGACACGGCGAACGAAGCCCCTGTGCCACGTCCGCGCCTGTTCGTTTTCTCCGCAATTACGTCACATTGTTCGCTAGAGCCACGCGAACGTCGTCTCCGCATGAAGTATGCCGAGGCCTTTAGGAGCAGGCTACAGGCCGATAATACTCACCTCTGAACAGGGAAATAGCGGTTAGCAACTAATACTAATGCTACTCCAGCCTCTATGCTGGAGAACTAAACGAAAACTCCTGAATAACACTGCAGTTTGGCGTGGTGGCTTTACTGCTCTTGGCTTTACTGGATTAAAAGGTCCACTGACCATTTGTGGGGAAATTTTAAAATTTTAGGGGAGCCTATAGTCTGAAAAATACGGTAACATCACTTTGTATTGATTGCTTTAAATATTTACGTAGTTTTCATTGTGTTTGTGTTTTTCTATCAATCCAGGGGAAGCTGTATGATTATTGGAAGCCTCTTCCTGAAGACGAGGTACCAAATAACGAAGAGCGCGAGTCCACAGAGGAAGCAAAGCAAGAAGAAGCCACAGAGGAAGCAAAGCAAGAAGAAGCCACAGAGGAAGCAAAGCAAGAAGAAGCCACAGAGGAGCCTCTGAGTGAAGATTCTGACAGTGTCCAGGAAGAGTGGGTGGAGGAGGAAAATGAAGTGGCAGTCAAGAGCGAGGAAGAGCTAGAAGGGAGCGTTGGAGTGAGTGAAGAGGCGAGTGGAGAGCTGGAGGAGATATTGGGTGACACAAAAGTGGAGGAACAGTTGGTGAGGCTGGCTGATAAAGAGGGAAAGGAGGAGAAGGGTGAGGAGGAGATGCATAAAGTGGATATGAACGATGAGCTACTGGAAGATGGAAGTCCTGAAGCATTAATGGAGGAGAGTGATGTCGAGGAAGACATGGTTAAAAGAGAGGAGGAGGAGGAGCTTCTGAAAGATGAAGAACCTCTACAGAAAGATGGAGATCTTATGAGAAACGAAAATGAACAGGTGGAGATGTTTGAGCTTTTAGACAATGACTGGCTGTTGGAGGGTTAAAAGAAAGAGTTCATCCAAAATTGAATGTACTATTAGGTTAGAGATATACTTGCTTTTAGACACGCGTTCATGTATGCATGATGGCTGCCTCAGGTGTAAGAAATGAATAAGATATATATGTGAGTTGCAGTACAAACAAATAAAGCCAGGGCAACATTGGATACGAAAACAGTGATGAAGAAAGATTACCTGTATCTGTGTGAGATATTTTCTATGCAGTAGTTAAAGTGAAAAGTTTACATGAATGCGTGGCTAAACAGCAAGTATATAATCTAGCTCTAATGCCTTTATGCACTACCTGATTTTCTATATAGTGACAAGGTCCAGTTTTTCACTGATATTTTGTGATATTTCAGGAAATTGGATAAATATTAATGGGCGTTTGGCTTTTGTGAACACGCCCAAAGGTAAATTATGGGGCATGGCGGTGGACTAATAGCTCTTTTTTTAAACGTGTGGTGACGAAACTCAGAGATGTGCGTCTGGACGGGACTAAAATTACTGGAGGTCCATGGAGTTCATCAAAAAACAGTATGTAATTCAGCCTGTAATTTTCTCAGAGAAAAACATGTTCATGGCCGTTACAGACGAGAATAAAATCAATAAAATCAGAAAATTACCCCAGGATCCCCTGAAAAAACTAATCCTGTCCAGATAGGGCTTTAGTTCTGGTAGCCAAAGGCAGTGTTTCTTAACCTTGGTCCTGGAAGCACTCCAGCCTGCACATTTTGGTGGATTCCTTTCTTGAACACACCCACTGCAAGTCTGGAAATCTTGTTAATGAGCCGTTTATAGTTAAATTAGGTGCTCTCGGAGAAAGGAACGCACCAAAATGTGCAGAAGAGCTTTCCTCCAGTACCTAATATGTTTATTTGGATGATGTTATTTAGCACCTTGTGTAAAGTAGTAAACCTGATGCACTCACTGCCTTACCCCTGTGGGCGGTGACTCACATTCAGTCAACGGTTTAGAGGCCCATTGCGCATTAACTTTCACTGAACTTGGTGATGGTGTAGATGCCAAAACTGTTCTTTTATTTTTCTTCACAAAATGCAATATGGATAGGTTTTCTGTCCTTCGATGCAACGCACACTCCTCTCTCTCTCTCTCTCTCTCTCTCTCTCTCTCTCTCTCTCTCTCTCTCTCTCTCTCTCTCTCTCTCTCTCTCTCTCTCTCTCTCTCTCTCAGGCTCAGGCTTTTTGCTCTATCTAGCTGCTAGCTGCTCTATCTAGCTGCTATCTATTGTTAGTTTACTTTTACTGGTGGTTGACATTTTTTCCTGTCTCTCTTTTTAAATAGAAATAATATATGTCAATTCAGAGACTGCCAATTTTTTGCCATTTAATTCAAACTGTTTAGTACTTCTGTCCATCTTAGACTTAAATATTATTGCGTAGTTTTAGTCAAATGTACAATTTTTTATTTCTAATTTTTCCCATTTTCTCCCCAATTTACACGGCCAATTACCCAACCCATTCATTAGGACTCCCCCTATCTCTAGTGATACCCCAACACACCAGGAGGGTGAAGACTAACACATGCTTCCTCCGATACATGTGAAGTCTTCTTTTCGAGCTGCTGCCGATGCAGCATTGCCGAGCAGCCAGCTCGCTTGGAGGAAAGCATAGCGGCTCGGCTCTGGTACATCAGCTCACAGACGCCCTGTGCTGCAGGCATTACCCTAGGAGTGATGTGGGGAAAGAGCGCCATCTACCCACCCAGAGGGAGCAGGGCCAATTTTGCTCCCTCTAACGCCGGCAGCTTGATGGCAAAGCTGCATGAGCTGGGGTTCGAACCGGCGACCTCCTGCTCATGGTGGCAGCGCTTTAGACCGCTGGACCACTCTGCGCCCCAAATGTACAATTTTAAACAACATATTCACATCATTGAAAAGTCGGTACAATTTAAAGCACTTTCTGCATTTCAAAATAAAAGAATGTTAAACAATTTAATAGCCATATAGTTTTGTTTCCATTCAGCCATATGCAAACAGAAATGATTAATGGCTCTAGCATCAGATGTTAGATGCATCTAATACAGATGTACAGATGTAATTTTATTTTTTAACATTTATAATAAAATATAACTTAATTCGTTAATAATTAATCTGCTTGTGGTCTACCTGTATTGTCTTCGGAAGTTATTTTAGAAAACGGAGAAACATTGTCCAGCACATCTGCAAATGGAAACTGTAGCATTGAGTTCATGGTAAAAGGACTGGGTTCCTTGCTTGAAGGATTTCAGATTAATCTATCTAGTGTTGCCAGTTCCATTATATGGTGGAAGACGGTGGTGTGATGGAAAATCGCATAAAAAGACAAACTCATCCATCACTTGTCTTCTTCTGTACCTGATGATATACCTATGCTGGTCATACAGCAGTAGATATGTAAAATTCCCCTTCTGATTTGTTTCATTTTTCTACAGTTTTTGGAATATTTTAGCACTTTTTGTTGGCTGTGTTCTTTTGTTTACAGTTGTTTCATTTTGTTTATTGAAAACAAGTAATTTGTAAGTTGAGAGAACTTAATAAAGTTTTGTATTAAATATGTTATATAATTTTCTTTGTTAATTGTTGGGTTTGTTTAATTCTTGTGACACAAGGATGAATGAATGCACTGTCCTCATTTCACCAATGGGAGGTGGTAAAGATACACCCACCAGAGAAGTGGCTGAACATTTACAGGTTTCAGTTTTGTTCTTTGTTGTTTAGCACAATGCTGATTGCTATGCTTTTCCTGTATTTAAAATTAAGAATAATTATTAGACTATATATTATCACTGTTGCATAAAAACAACATTTTCAAATGGCATATACAGTAGACTTAACTTTTAATAGAAGTCAGTATAAAAAGATTTTATTCCCATTCTTTTGGAGCATTTCTAGCTATGGGCCATTGATCATGAAATTGTAAATGTCAGATTCACACTTAAACCTAAAGTTAAAAAAAAAACGATTTTAATTTGTATTGTTGAATTATAGAATTATTATGTTTAGTCTATAGATTTTTGACTAACTTTGCCCCACAAACACCTTTAACCCTTTCAGACCCTGCATCCATTACAATGGACATCATGCATTTTCTTTATTTTAAATGTTTCCTTGCACATGACACACTGTTGCCCATTAGAATAGACCATGAACCAGCTAATGAACAAGTTTATAAACAAATGAAAACAATGAAACAAAAGTAGTTTGCATTTTTTTCTGATTTTGCTATTTATATGTAAATGTTTGAGTGAAATGAACAGTGTTGTTTTATTCTTTAAACTATAAACAAAATTTCTCCCAAATTCCAAATAAAATTGTAATTTAGCGCATTTACTTACAGAAAATGAGAAACGGCTGAAATAACAAAAAAGATGCAGAGCTTTCTGACCTTAAATAATGCAAAGAAAAAAGTTCATATTCATAAAGTTTTAAGAGTTCAGAAATCAATATTTTGTGGAATAACCTTAGTTTTTAATCCCAGTTTTCATGCATCTTGGCATGTTCTTCTCCACCAGTCTTACACACAGCTTTTGGATACATTTATGCCACTCCTGATGCAAAAAAAAACTAGCAGTCCAGTTTGTTTTTATGGCTTGTGATCATCCATCTTCCTCTTTACGTGGTTTCTTATTTTTTTTCCAGAGCTGTATATTTTATAGTAGAACATTAGGGTCTTCTTTTCTGAGCATTACAGACAGAAAACAGCATTCTTACATATTTTTTCATCACTGGAGATGATTCAGGTCTGAAAGGGGTAAGTAGCCTACAGACGTTTAGGTGAAAGGCTGTTTTACTGATAGGCTTATGGCTAATTCAGGGAAGCCCCATCTCTGACCTGATCCTGCTCTTCTCTCTGAAGGTTATGTTTCACTGATGAAGGGTTTCAGTGATTAAATTACACACTGAGAGCCTTTGATCTGAAACGGGTGAACCTCTTCATTGAGAATCATTACTGACGACATTTGTATTATCTTTCATGGAAACTTTCCTGGAGGTGTGGCATCTTTGATGTTATTAATTATTGTTTTTGTTTTTTTTTGCTTGAAAATAGAACAGTCTTTTGTCAGTATTACTTTGTTAAAATATGGGTCTGCCTTTACATTATATTTATCTACTGAGTACTTTGCCAAGAAAATGGATCATTAGAATTTTGTTCCATAAAAATATTACATTAATTCAAAATGTTCCTTTTTATATCCATTCCTGTCATTTGTACAACTAAAAAAAAAAGTTTATACATTAAATATTAATATAAAATTCTGAATAAAGCTACAAATAGTTTGCCATAGTTAAAATAAATGAAAACATGTTTCTGGCTGTAAACAATATGTGCACAAAAAGAATTGTGGAAATAGGAAACACAAATTCTGTTACAAGGTTTAAGATACCGGGTAAGATTGGCATCTTAAAAACTTTTATTTTAAAAAAGTGCACACTTTTAAGTAAGACATGCATACTGTTCCTAACATTTTAGAGAGGTGTTGTATTTGTTTTTTAATTGTGCATTTAAGTGCATTAGCTTACAATAAATGGAACTTCCACCAAAGAAGTATAAAATTGGAACCAATTTTGGTAATCCAGGTTAGCAAAAGTATGTTGAATCAACAATCATTTTTTCATCTCTAGGGCATTGTAGCAGTGTTGATCTTATCATAATTGGTTTATTAGTGTACATAGATTTTATATTGATTCAACATTATCGTTATCTATATTTTTATAGACTGTACTGTGTTCTTGCAGTGAATAAAGGGACATTTAAATTAGATGTATTATTTATATAATCATTATTGTTATTGTTATTATAATTATTATTTGAAGAAACCAGCTAAATTTAACCTAAAAGGAAATTAGAATATCATTACTCAATTAACTCAGTAACTCAGTTACTCAATTAAAATGTAAAACTCATATATTATATAGATGTACTACACACTAGAGTTATCTAGTTTAAGTGTTTATTTCTTTTATTGTTGATGATTATGGCTTACAGCCAATGAAAACCCAAGTCAGTGTCTCAGAAAATATGAATATTATGTAAGAACAATTGATACTTTTGTCAGTGTGGGCAGTGTGCCAGGTCCTGCTGGACAATAAAATTCGCATCTCCAAAAAAGTTGTCGGCAGAGGGAAGCATGAAGTGTTGAAGATTTTGTGGAAAAACTCTGCACTGACTTTAGACTTGATAAAGCACAGTGGACCAACACCAGCAGATGACATGTCTCTCCAAACCATCACTGATTGTAGAAACTTCACACTAGACCTCAAGCTGCTTGGACTGTGTGATTTCCAACTAAAATGTAAGATTTACTGATGATCATTGATGGTTTGGAGAGTCATGTCATCTGCTGGTGTTGGTCCACTGTGTTTTACCAAGTCCAAAGTCAGCGTTTTGTGAGGTGTTTTCTTGGAAAATCTTACACCAGTTGGTCTTATATAATATTCAAATTTTCTGAGACACTGATTTTTGGGTTTTCAATGGCTGTAAGCCATAATAATTATTAAACGAAGTAACAATCAAATAAATTAAACCTAAAATATACCACTTTGTTTGTAATACACCTATATAATAAATGAGTTTCACATTTTGAACTGAATTACTGAAACAAAGTAACTTTTTTTTAGATGCAATAGTAGATTCTGAGCCTTAACTACTCGAAACTGTTTTTTTTCCCCTAAATTCTTTAAGTTAAAATAGTTTTTCCACCATTGAAATTCAATATTTAACGCAACCGAAAAACACAGTTTATTCAATGTTCTTTGCTTCCGGTGTTACATTTATGTCCCTCGGAAACGCGGGTAATGTTCGGTTTTCCTTGAGGAAACTGGTGTAGACGATTCTGAGGTATTTTATTTTACAGGCTGAGTGTCTGAGTGGCGTTTCTGTTGCGCAAAGACAAGAGAGAGAGAGAGAAGAGAGGGCGTGTTTAGCTGTACCTGCCGGAGCCGCTGCTGAACCACACGCTCAGTGAAGGGAGAGATAGAGAGAGAGAGGGAGAGAGAGAGAGAGAGAGGGAGAGGGAGATACGGGGTCTTTCAAGGGGAACTACAGCTCGTCCCTCGGTCTCTGAGCTTTATATCGGATTTTTCTGTGTCCAGAGGAGCGCGGTGCTGAAAACTTGAGCGGGTAAGCCTGAGTGAGTGAGTGAGTGAGTATTTTGTTTAGTATAGCAGGGTTTTATAGTGCTGGACTACAGTTTCAGAGCTCAGTCAGTGAGTACGTGAGATTCAGAGCACTGAACTGAACAGACCGTGATCTGGAGGGAGACAAGTCCAACAAGTTTGGGAACAGGTTAAATTTTGTTTACTGTTGTTACTGTTTGTATGATACTCCTGTCTTCTTGTGACAGAGCTGGATGATAGCTGGGTTATGTTTTAATAGGTTATATCTATAGAGTTCTTTTAAAAAACTCTAGCTACAGAGACTGGAGAGGAAATGTGGATCAGGCATTAATCTTTACCAGAAACCTGATTAATCATTAAACACATGCTGGAGAGATAGAGAGACAGATAGCCTACCTGCCTACATTTCTCAGGAACTGAATTGATGAAGCTTTGTTAATCTAACTCTATTAGAAGTGCTGGGATTGCTAGAGTGATGATGATATGATAGACAATGATGGCAGGTTATCTAACATGTACTTTCATGATAACAGTGAGAAGACTTGTAATTATGCACTGCTGATTCCATGTTTCTAATGAATTTGTTGGCCACATTTGTGGAACTATACTTTTTCCAGGTACAATTATGGTAAAATGGGATTATTTAGGCGTTCCAATTACCTGAGACCATACCCTCATTGGGGAAGCGTGGTAGATACTGTAGTACTGAATACAGTACGTCTGGAAATCTGGAATAGTAAATGCTTAATCAGTCTGGCTACTGAAAGATTATTGTGTGATTTGTTTGTATAAGATCTGTGTATTGCTGATCATGAAATACACTATATATATATACTATACATACTGGACTTATTCACTATTCACTATCCTTCCATCATTCCCACACTTTTCCTACACTATTCCTACACTACACTATTCCTATACAATTCCTATACTATTCCTACACTACACTATTCCTATACTATTCCCACACTATTCCGATACAATTACCAAACATTTACTACACTATTCCTACACTAGCTACCCTATTCCTAAACTATTCCCACACTATTCCTACACAATTCCTACACTATTACTACACTATTCCTATATTGTACCTATACTATTTTTATACTATTCCTACATGATTCCTACACTTTCCCCTCACTATTACTGCACTATCACTATACTATTCCTTTACAATTACTACACTATTACTATACTATTCCTACATGATTCTTACACTATTCCCTTACAATTACTGTACTATAGGACTATACTATTCCTATACTATTAGTACACTATTCCTAAACTACACTATTACTATACTGTTCCTACACTATTCCTACCATATTCCTACACTACACAATTCCTACACTTTTCCCTCACTATTACTGCACTATTATTCCTATACTATTACTACACTATTCCTAAACTACACTATTACTATACTGTTCGTACACGATTCCTACACTATTACTATTCTATTCCTATACTCTCCCCACACTATTCCTATACTATTTCTACAGAATTCCAACATTATTCCTACACTATCCCTACACTATTCCCATTCTATTCGTACTCTTTTCCTATACTATCCCCACACTATTCCTATGCTATTTGTATACTATTCCTACACTATTCCTATATTATTCCTACACTATTCCTATACTATTCCTACACTATTCCTATATTATTCCTACACTATTCCTATATTATTCCTACACTATTCCTATACTATTCCTATACTATTCATATGCTATTTCTATTTTTCCACATACAGTTTATGTCTAATAAATGCTAATGTGGCGGCCAACACACAAATGTTTATAAAATGTGTAAATTAAGAATAGATTTACCTAAATAAGCATTACAGAACATTGGTACCTTTAACATTACATTACATTACATTACATTACATTTGGCAGACGCTTTTGTCCAAAGCGATTTACAATAGGGAAGTACAAAAGTAATAGAAGTTAAAGGTAAAAACATCTTTAGAAAGGGCCTAAAGGAGGTCAAAGGGAAATAATGGGATAGAGGAGTGAAGGAGGGAAAGGAGGAAATAACAGTGAACCAACATCACCTACATGTTGCAGAAGGAAAGAAATGCATCTGCAAGTATTGGTCTAAAATATCTGTCTTATTTAAGCAGCAGTCAGTCTGTCATCATTTTGAACAATTGCATGGTTGCACCAGTATGATTACACTATCATCATGCTTCAGTAGAAAAAATACTGTACTGCAAGCTCCTGTGGTCTCAGGGCTGCTATTGGCAGCCGTCTTTGGCTTGGATCCGTGTAATTATATCTTTCTCGGCCAGCAGGTCAGATAACGTTGTTAATTGTAAAAGTAGCTTAATGTATTGTTCGTTATTAAGTTTTCCAACAGTTTATATTCATAATGAAAGGAGTGAACAATGATAATGACTCTAACAGTGGTTCCCAACTTTGGTAAAAAAAACAACAACCCTGTTTTATTAGTGATGTCAGTGTGTTTTACAATGCAAGCTACATTGTAGTTCAGTAGTTTCCAACCCTGGTCCTGGAGTATCCTCTGCCCTGCATGTATTCTTTTGTTTTTATCCAGCTCTTATGACAACAAATCCAGCTAATTAGCTTCCTTAACAAGTCTTCCTGAGTTGATGGTTGTGGGTTGGAGCTGGAAACCACTTTAATTAGCAGTATTGTTGTGTCATGGTATTAATTGTATCGTAATTGCATCACTTGTATCACTATTTTTGCTAAGAAAAAATAATACATTGGAAATGCAAACCCTTGGTTCTCCTGTGTGGAAATGAATGTGTGGTTTGAAACCTGGAAGGATGACAAATGATGTTGGTGAAACATTGCAATTAATGGCAAAGCATGAAAACTTTATTTCAGTCAGTGAAATACAACAAAGATAAACTTTTTATGGTTATTGTAAAAATATATAATTCTTATATGCACAAATAGAGCAAATACAGCATGCTGTATTTGTTGTTTACAAATAATGAGAATACTAATACTTCTTTTGAGCATATCAAGATATTTTAGTCATATTTTTCAGCCCTGTCTGATCATGAATGGGTAACACTAGCATGAGATGTTACGCATATCTAATGTTGCAACCTACAGATGTTACGTCTAGATAACAAACATTCAATACACTGAAAAAAGGTATAAAATTTGAGCTAACTTAATGAAAAATGTTAGCAATATGCTCTTAACTGACATAGCTGAAGGGTTTCAGTGGCCAGAAGGTTGAAAAGCTGACAACTTCTTCTTCAGTTCAATAGGTGGAAACTGTCCTGGTATATTTGGCCTATACCTTTCCTAAAGGAAAGCTATAGATGCCTCTGACCACTGCCAGTGTGTCTCTTTCCACAGCAAGTCAATCCCAGGGGTAGTTCCTCTACCTTATCTTCCACTCAGCACAGCATAACACAAAAGCAGCTGTGAAAAAAAGACAGAAGCATTTATATTACTGCTATAGGTGCAAGCCTGCCGTCTGAAGCCAGCTGATATTAATAAGTAATAAAAGAGATCCCCCTGGGCAGAATGTAATAAGCTTTGATCAAGGTACCTCACTGGTTGGAAGAGCTAAGTAACTTTAAAAAACACCTTATTTTGGAAAGAGGTAAAGTGCCAGAGGCTACTGGTGTATTTAGCAGTGAATCTAATTCATATCTCTGCTGTTTGCCAACAACAACAAGGAATATACAGTGAAGGAAATCATTATTTGATCCCTTGCTGATTTTGTAAGTTTACTTTACCCACTGACAAAGACATGATCAGTCTATAACTTTAGGGGTAGGTTAAAAATTTTACCAGTGAGAGAAAGAATATCAAAAATAAAAGGGGTCATGGCTGGGTCTTCCAGCATGACGATGACCCAAAACATACAGCCAAAGCAACAAAGAAGTGGCCTAGCCAGTCTCCAGACCTTAATCCCTTAGAAAACCTATGGAGAAAGCTAAAGCTCCGAGTTGCCAAACGACAGCCTCAAAATCTTAATGATTTAGAGATGATCTGCAAAAAGAAGTGAACTAAAATTCCTCCAAACATGTGCGCAAACATCATCATCAACTACCAAAAAAAAAGACTGACTTCTGTGCTTGCCAACCAAGTATTAAGTCTTGTTTGCCAGAGAAATCAAATAATTATTTATCTCTGCAAAATGCAAAACACAAAATGTATATAACTTATACAATGAGATTTTCTGCATTTTATTTTTATATTTTCTCTTTCTCTCTGTTAAAATTAGGCTACCCTTAAAAATGATAGACTGTTCATGTTTTCATCAGTGGGCAAAATTACAAAATCAGCATGGGATCAATTAATTATTTTCTTCACTGTATCACATGACAAACAGCTCAGCCTGCCATGATAATTACGTTATATGAATACATTATGAAAAGTTAATTAGGAAAAACTAGTAAAGGTGTGCTATTTTAGAAGAATAGCATCTGTTTCTTTGAGATGTTTTATGGTGGTTTTCTGGATTTAGAATGACGCTTTATACTGTGTAGTACTTTAACTCTGAGGCACCACTGATCACTAAACGCTTTAGGATTCATGGCAGAACTTAGGGCTCCTTATTCAGTATTTATAGTGTTCGTTGGTTTTATAGGGATTCTTACTATGTAGCACTTTCAGATTTGTTTCCAATGTAAAATGGGTTACAAATAATATGTATTATTATTATTAGCATTATTATTTATTTTTGCTAATTAGAAATCAAGAGGAAGATGAATGATCACAAGCCATCAAACCAAGCTGAACTGCTGGAAGGAGTGCAGGCATAAAGTTATCCAAAAGCAGTGTGTAAGACTGGTGAAGGAGAACATGCCAAGATCCATAAAAACTGTGATTAAGACCCAGGGTTATTTAACAAAATATTGGTTTCTGAACTCTTTAAATTTCATGAATATGAACTTATTTTCTTTGCATTATTTGAGATCTGAAAGCTCTGCATCTTTTTGGTTATTTCAGCCATTTCTCATTTTCTGCAAATAAATGCTCTAAGTTACAATATTTTTATATGGAATTTTGGAGAAATGTTGTCTGTAGTTTATATAATAAAACAGCAATGTTCATTTTACTCAAATATATACCTATAAACAGCAAAATCAGAGAAACTGATTCAGAAACTGTAGTGGTCTCTTATTTTTTTCCAGAGCTGTATATCCTATTCCTGTGTCTGAATCATTATTTGCTCTGTAAACGACAGTAAGAGGATTATTATGCTGTTCTATTATTATTTCATCAGAATAAAATTGAATAAAATTCTAATTTATTTCTGGGACTGTATATTGTCAGGCCTACAAACAGCAAAATAAGATATGAAACGTTAATTCTAAACGGTTACCACGTCTGGCATCTATGTCAGGGAGAGCAGTTCTTTGAGCTAAATTATGCACGATTCAGAATCTGAAAGATTGCATTCATGATCTCCTGCCAAGTTGCTGCTAATGAGACCTTCTTGTTTCCATTAATTCCATTTATTGTTCATCAGTGTCCCTTTTCCTTTCTTTATTGGAAAAAGACAAGACCTCCCAGGGCCTTTAGTACCAATGCTGGTGTCATTATGTGATAAGTCGTGCCGTGTAGCGACTTATTTTCATTCAGGCATTAATAAATGGAGAAAATTAGACTGTATGTAAGCTTTCATGAGAATACATGTCTTAGGAAAAGCTTTTTGTCTTTTTGTTAATCAGCAGTGCCACAGTTTTGATATAAGAAAGCCTGCCTTGTTAATCAGCACAGAAGACGTTAAATCTGAATGAATCAGTGATTCATTAGAAGTATAAATAACTAAACACTGATTATGTGTTTGGATCTATTTTAGTTAAAGTGTCAGTTGTTTTGGTAACAAACAAACAGTCTTAGTCTTATACTCTGCAGTCACAGCAGATATCTGCATGCGCTCATTGTGGACATCATAGCGTGTCATGGCAATATTAGGCTTCTATTGATTTCTTTAAACTGGTCTTATGAACTGTTCTTTTTCTGAGGCAGGATGACCACACATCCTACACTGATGTGCTACATGTCATGCAACATGGGGCTTGTGTCATGTTCCATGACTTTTGCCACATCCCATGGAGGCAAAAGAATGCTGCATTCTGCACACTGCATGGATGGTTCCTCGAAGCACTTTTAAGGGTTTCTCCTCAGGAACTTTTATGGTAATTCATGGTAGGGTTTTGCTTTGGGTGCTTATGGGATGTTGTTGACCATCCAAGCCAGTTTCTTTCAGCTGGGGGTGACCGTTTGGTTCTTCGTTCAAATCTTGCCAAGGTGGCCACACCTCTCAATATCTTGTACTTATGAACTGAATTGATTAAACAGCTGACATTATAATCTATGGTCAGCTTAGGGGTGCTGAGTTGTCCAGCGGTCTAATGCGCTGCCACTGTGAGCGGGAGGTCGCAGGCTCATGCCATCAGCTGCTGGAGCTCAGAGGGAGCAAAAATTGGCCTTGCTCCCTCCGGGTGGGTAGATGGCGCTCTCTCCCCATCACAATCAAAGGTGGCACAGTGTGGCACGAGGTGTCTGTGAGCGGATGTATCGGAACCTAGCTGCTGTGCTTTCCCTGTGCTTTGCTGAGTGCCCTGGCTACTTAGGCAATGATTCATCAGCAGCAGCTCGAAAAAAGGGGTGACTGACTTCACACATGTCGGAGGAGGCGTATGCTTGTCCGCATCCTCCAAGAGTCGCAGGTGCCACTGGTGATGGGGACGCACAAAGGGACGGGACAATTAGATAACCAAATTGGGAGAAAATGGGGAAAAAATCTGAAATAAATTATTTAAAAAATTCAAAAATAATCTACGGGCTTCGCTGGCTTCTACTTTTAGGCTTACATGGATGGAACGTGAGCTAGCTCTTTGAAAACCTCTGGATTGCAATCAAGAGGAAGATGGATGATAACAAGCCATCAAACCAAACTGAATTGCTTGAATTTTTGCACCAGGAGTGGCATAAAGTTATCCAAAAGCAGTGTGTAAGACTGGTGGAGGAGAACATGCCAAGATGCATGAAAACTGTGATGAAAAAACAGGGTTGTTCCACCAAATATTGATTTCTGGACTCTTGAATACGTCATGAATATGAACTTGTTTTTGGATTATTTGAGGTCTAAAAACTCTACATCTTTTTACTTATTTTAGCCATTTCTCATTTTCTGCAAATAAATGCCCTAAATGACAATATTTTTCTTTGGAATTGGGAGAAATGTTGTCTGTATTTTATAGTGTTTATTGTGTTTACAGTTTACAGTGTTTACAGACAGTTACAGTGTCTTAGCAATTGAGAAAAACTCTAAAACAGCACAAAATGATCCAGTCTGCCAGTGACAAAGCTCTATCTGTTTCCCAGTTGAGCTATCCATACAGGCCCCACATGAGCATTTAATATAAGAAATCCTTTTATGTAGGCAATGAGAAGCTACCAGCTGTAGTCTCTAATGATCACTAACTTGCTAACAAGTTAACAGGCCTTAATGTATTCAATTAATGAGATGTCCACTAACTGAATTTCAAAGTGTTCGAGTGGAATCACAGTTGTGTTAAGCCTCTCAAATGGCCAAAACCCACCGGCTCAACCAGACATCTGGAACTCGCTTCTGTAAACAACTCCAGCTCTGCAATATTGCACAGTATTCCCCTGTAGTTACTGAATAATAGATCTGAGGAGTGTAATAAGCTTGGCACTTTAAGGGGTCAGCATAAATTGCAATCGTATTAATTCTAATGTGTCATTGTCTCCAAATTTGATCCCTGTAGGGCTGATTAGAGGGACAGCTGTGAATGTTTTAAGATGAGCTCTTTCTGTATGAGTGGGTAGTGGAGGACTGACCTTTTAAAAGTGAATATGAATGCATGTGGTGTGACTGACAGCTGCTTAAACATGCATGAGGGGTCTGATCCAGCCTGCACCCAGCTGAGCTGCTAACATAAATATCACTCGCTCACTCTCTCTCTCTCTCTCTCTCTCTCTCTCTCTCTCTCCCTCTCTCTGTGACGGCTGGAGCTTTTTTTCTGGCTTTTTTCCTCACTCACATCTTGATTGGATTCTTGGAGAGGTCTGTAAAGTGTTCAATAATGCAGTTCCAATGTGATAAAGTAGTAATTTAGACTGTGATTAGGTTTGCACTGTACTCTTTTACAGACATTATTGATCAGTTATTTTCATGCTAATAAAATATCCTTGCTGTTATATCAGACTTTCATAAATGAGTACTTTCCCGTTATGATTGATTTTATAGTAACATACATTACGGTATATAAGAGACCACTTGAAAATTATGAGTTTATTGATTTTACCAAGTTGAAAACCTCTGGAATATAATCAAGAGGAAGATGGATGATCTCAAGCCATCAAACCAAACTGAACTGCTTGAATTTTTGCACCAGGAATGGCATAAAGTTATCCAAAAGCAGTGTGTAAGACTGGTGGAGGAGAACATGTCAAGATGCTTGAAAACTGTGATTAAAAACCAGGGTTTTTAACAAACAAATATTGATTTCTGAACTCTTAAACTTGATCTTTTTTGTTGTTATTTCATGTCATTTTTTCATTTTCTGCAAAGAAATGAAAAATGACAATATAATATTTGTATCTAGTATTTGGGAGAAATTTTGTCTGTAGAATAAGTATTGTATAGAATAGAATAAAACAACAGTGTTCATTTTACTCATATATATACCTATAAATAGCTAAATCAGTAAATCAATAAACTCTTAATTTTTTTTCCAGAGCTGTATATTGATATTGAATTATTGTCCAGTCCAAGCTAAAGATTCTGATGCAATATAAAAGCTTTTAAAGGCCCTACTATTAGACAAGGAACCATTTACGCATTCAAAATGTTCTTCAACCCCTCAAGAAGACCTTTTTTAAATGTGTATGTCTGACCCGTTTTTAACTTTTGTTTGTTTGGACAGTAATGAACAGCATGTCCTTGACCCTGCATCTGAAAAAATCACGAGCAATACTGGTTTAGTGTAATTTGTTGGATCAGTAACTCTCAAAAATACATTCTGAGAGAAATTCTTGGTGCGTTCCTGAAAGGAAAGACCTCCTCTGGTCTGAAGGTCTGTGTGAAATGACCACACTAAAGTGGAGTCAAGCACCAGCGTATGCGCAGCTGATATGAGTGTGGAAGTACTGTAGGCTGCTTTTTTTTGTTGCTCAGTGGGCGTTTAGAAGAGTCAAGTTTTACCAAAGCCCTCTCCTCTGCTCTCTCAGACCCAGCAATTTACCGGGAGATTATCCGCTGCAGCCAGAGAATCAGACGTGGGCAGCCTTTGCCTTTTTTCAGGACTGACATTGAAATTCTGTTCTCTCGCTCGCTCTGCCTCTTTATCTCTCGCTCTCTTGCTTTTTTTCTTTTTTTATAAAGGTTTGTTAGAGTCCAGGGCATGAATGATAACTGACCACATCCAGGTAGTTTGTTTACAGTTCTTTGACGGAGCTCTGTCGTAAAGTCTCTGCAGATAAACAGCACTGAAATCACAGAGCCCGCAATATTTTACTCCCACAGTTTACTGAACAGGACAGTTTAAACGTCTTTTGCTTTCTCTGATGTTTAATACCTCAGACTGCCGTATCTGCGGATAAAGCTCTGTGGATAAATCGTCTCAGGAGTGCGGGCAGGGTTCAGAACCGTTCTAATGCCTCTTAGCTATGAGGAATCGTGAAGGTTTCTCTTATCAAAGCTTCATCGGCTCCTTTTATTCTGTGTGAAATTCATAGCTGCGCTTCGTCTTTGTGTGATATATTACATGGATGTCAAAGATGACATTCGGAGATCACAGAAGGAGATGAGATGCAGAGATGAGTAATTGCTTGTGCTGTCTGCAGGTGGATTGTTTTATTAACTGTATGTGTGCACAAAAAATGTGATCTATCATATTTGTATACCGTTTTCTGTTTAATAAAATGTAGTGGCTAGGGGTGCATTAGATATGCACTATTGGAATTGGTCGTGATTAGAATTTTTCTCCAAATATTTAGTCAGAAATATATATATTTTTTTATTTCAATGCTATATTGTAAATTAAGCATGCACTGATTCAATACTTATGCTACAGTCCGTTTACTTCCAGTTTTCGAGTGTTGGAGCTGGTAATGATGTCATACCTGAATTTACTGTTTTCTAGTTAACCAATCAGGTATCAGCCATTGTTGTTAGCATTGCCCCAGGTTAGCAATGCTAGCAATACCAGTGAGTAACAATGCATTTGTACATCTAAACATCAAGCAGATTCAGATAGAAAAACAAATAGAAGTCATAATAAAGTGTATAATACTACTGCTTTCATATTGGGTCCAAAAACTGTAAAAATTGTATTACAGTCTATTTATGAAATTATTTAGATGGCTAGGTTAAGCAAAGTGCAACCAGACTGTGGGAGGAAACCCCACTCTGATAGAGACTTAAACCCAAGACTCCAGCACTGGAAGGTGGATGTGGTTACCACTAGACCACCGTGCCATCCAAATTTACAATTTCTTTAACTGTTTTTGTCCAGAGAAAATGCTGGTGTGTAAACACTCTAAGGTGTATTCCTTGCTTCCTTAAGTTATCTGTTTTTTGTTTTCATATCATTTGTCAAAGCCAGCTACCCTTTACATTTTGTGATCGTTTGAAGAGAAATGGCCCTTACCTGGACTTAACATGTACAATTTTATGTTCTCTAATGTTGCCATTTTGTACAACTGTATTTTATTAATGTGAAAATAAGTACACAGGTAATTCAAGCATTTGTTCAGTGATTCAAGTTTTATGGGACAGTGTATGACTGCATTGGGCACACAGCTCTAAAGTGATGTCCAGCAATTTCACACTGGTGAAGCTCTTTTATGAGGGATTAGGAGCAGTCGTGGTCAGATTGAAATTCCGGGCCTTCAGCATATCCTGATTTGCTGTAGCAGCAGCGAGCCATTGTTACAGTCCGTATACAGTGCACCTGTCCCCCCAGCTCACAGCCAGCTGTGACACCCCCCAGCTGTTGTCATGGTGATAGCACAGCACCAGAACGCGGTTGTGATTGGTGTAGGAGTGACGCTGTAGGACAAAACTCAGCAGTGCTACTGCTGATTCCTGTAATACCGCAGGTGTGTGTGTGTGTGTGTATCTGTGTGTGAGAGAGAACGAAAGAAACAACACACACCCCGTGACGCAGGTGTTTGTAAGGGTTCTGGAGAGGTGAGGAGCTCCAAGAAAAGGCAGAAGCACCATGAGTACGGCCTCTTATGGAGAGATAGAGGTTTGAAGGAAAAGAAAACATTGCTCATCTGGTGCTTACGCTTGTTTAATGGAAAGAGGGCAAGCGAGTGTGTGTTTATCTTAGAAAGAGAGGGAGTGTTTATAGAAGAGGGGGACAGAAAGAGAGAGAGAGAGAGAAGTGAGGGGAACAGTGGGAGAGTAGAAGCACTGTCCCTCTAAATCACATCACACTGGATGTAAGAGTGAATGTGTGTGTGTGTGTGTGTGTGTGTGTTTGGTTCAGAGAGCCTGTTTCCTCTTCACTTGCCATCAAACACTGACAGTCATGTCGCTTGTCCCCAGTGAACTGCAAAAGAGCCAGAGATTTGTCAAGGAAAGACTAAATGGCTGCATGCTGTAAGCAAAACGTACTCTAGAGACTCATGTGTCGCCTTAAAAGGCTTAATTCTTCCTCTCCAACCTCGCTGTTAACTTTTCAAACACTCACTATTCTCAATAATGTATAGTCACGACAGGTGTTGTTCTGACATATCTACCAGCTCACAAAACATTTAGTAGCTTATCCTCAAGTTGCTGACTGGTACAGGGTGGTAGGCAACAGCGTTGCTCTCAGTGTGCCTGATTAATTTAAATCACTGTAACGTGATTTAAATTGGCCTTAAACTGGCCCAAAACTCCCTAGTTTTTGCTCGCTATAATTTCTTCCTACACACGAGTGCTCATTAACGAGGTAAGCTGTTCATTGGAATAGTGCTGGGCGATTTTCACGATTAATCTATCCCCAGGGGCACCGTCACAATACAGACATTTCATCAAAAATATCAGAAAACGCTGCTCATTTCTGAAGTGTTTATCCATCTTACCTTGGTTATCGGCGCATCCCACAGGCCAACGTACGCATATTTTCTAAGCATTCCGCTCTGACAGAAGAAGTAGACTAGCACCTAGAGCAGGGGTGCCCAACCTTTTTTGTTGGGGGCCAGAAGGAGAAATATATTTGAAGGCATGGGCCACAGACTGTGTAATAAAACAAATAATGAAATATACCACCTTAAATAATACATTTTCCTGATTACTTCATTTACACACCATTTTACTAACTATCTTTGTCTTTGACAGTGTTGTGTAAACTAAGATTTTTCAAATTGATGTTTAATTTCATGTCTCTTAATATAAAACTCTTTAATTACGGCAACTTTTAGACTTTTTGGCCCGTCTTTCTGCGCAAAGGGAGCAAAATCAGACAGGGAGCAGAGAAACAGAAAGAGTGGAAATGTATGAGAACTAATGTTTTATTACCTTTAAACTGAGCTAGAAACTTCTTGGTTCTCATTCTTTTCCACGCTTTCTTTTTCTCTGCTCCCTGTCTGCTTTTGCTTGCTTTCATTTTCCTCCTCCACATGAGTGCTCATTATTGAGGGAAACTATACATTGCTGTTTTTTTTGTGTGTTTGGACATGAACAGACTGGGACCTAGCACCTAAACAAACTAAATAACAAAGATTAAAATCTTTGTAAAGAACTCACCATCATTCTTGAGCTTTTCAGCTCTACGCTGTTACCTTTCAAACACTAACTATTCTTAGTAATGTATAGTAATCACAGCTGTTATTGTGACATGTCTACCTGTTCACAAAACATTTAGTGGCTTATTCCTAAGTTGTTGACTGGTATAGCGTAGAAGGCAACATTTCTGATCTCAGTGTGCCTGACTTGGGTCACTTGGGCAAGACATCACATCATCGCATTCTCCGACCTCTGTAACGTGATTAAAATTGACCTTAACCTGGACTAGAAACTCCATAGTTCTCATACATTTGCACACTTTCTTTTTATCTGATTTTGCTCACTTTAATTTCTTCTCCTCTACATGAATCCGAGAAAGCATAATTGGCCTTGCTCTCTCTGGGTGAGTAGATTTTTCACTCTCCTCCTATCACACCTAATGTAATCTTGTTCAGCACAGGTGTCTATTAGCTGATAGCATTAGCAAAGTTTTGCTTTCCTCCAATTACTCTGGCTGCCCAGTGATGTTACATTAGCGGCAGTTTGAAAAGAGGTGGTGGCTGAGTTTACATGTATCGAAGGAGGCATGTGCTAGTCTTCATCCTCCTAATAATGGGAGGAGGCCCTGTGACCACAGGTTTACTTGGGGTTAGATTTAGGTAAGCGGGGGTTGAAAGTGTGTTTAAAGGGTGTGAGGAATTATTGACCAGCCCGCCACAAAAGAAAAATTAATGTGTTTCATTCATGTGTTAAAACATACAAAAAAATAGTATTACAGTTTTGGTTTAGTATTATATTAGTATTATTAGTATTAATATAATTTAGTTTTATATTAGTATTACAGTTCCAGTCATTGTGCGTTAAAAGTAATTGAAAAAATGTACTGTTTATCATTATATCAACATTCCTTCATTTGATCATCACGCTTGATATTCAGTCAGTTAGGACAATCATCACGCCATTTCGTAATTTATCACATCTTAGATGTACTTTCTGACTGTGTTCCTCTTTCTCAGGGCTGTCAGATGAGAGCAGACAGATGCAGAGAGATGAAGTGGTGGAGATAAAGCGAGGAATGTTGTGTAGATTAGGTGGAGAAGAAGTTCTTCTGAAAGATTTCTCTCTCTTCTCTCACATTTCATTTGTCCTACATTATCCATCCCCTTATTACTCAAAGCAATTACTGCAGACAGAGCGCAGCATTACAGACCAGATTGCTCTGTGCTATTGGACGTTTGCGCTGCGTCCACCACAAGCCTTTGATCTTTACTCACAGTGTGTGCGTGTGTGTGTGTGTGCAGAGCACACTGGGATGTGTCGGCAGAGGTTGTAATTATTGTATTATCCCTCACTGCTTTATAACACACTTCTGGCTTTCCAGGGCACTGAGGAATATTACCATTCTGTCTCACTCAGGGGTTTTTTTCCTGGATTGTCTGCTCATGATGAACGTTTTCATTTAGCGTAATATATGTCATTTTAACTAGCTTTCCCAGCAGCGAGCTCCTTTTAAGGCTCTCAGCTCTCAGCGCTCATCATGTATCACATGAGTGAACATGAAGATCTGTCTGTTTTTCTTCATGCTTTCTTTCAGCTTCATAAGAAATGCAGTGATTCAGCTACTGACGCATGCCTCTTTTCACTAAGCAGCCTGCCTTTCTTATTGATTTATTTTATTTTTTTGGGACTGATATAGTTTCTGATGTTCAGAACCTAAAAAATCTGTCCATAATTTAATATACTCACAATTAAATTAATGCCCATAATCTAATTTTAATTTTAATTTAATTTAAAATGAATTTTAGCATCGTGTTTGTCTACAGTCAATAGTAAAATGACAGTAACTTCTATGAAACACAGCAGAAACTAACAAAGCCTTAAATAATAGAAGTACTGCAGTGCAGACAGTTGAGCTTTCTTGCATTATGAGCCGTTTTGTTGTTCTCTTGTCTGTCATTTGTACCAGATAATAATATATCATCTTTTTGGTTATGTTGACCATAATTTGCCATGTGTTATGTTATTAATGCACCAAGTATTAAGCAATCCAAATTATTCAGCTAAAATATGTAAAAAGCACTTTTGATGTTCAGTCGAATAAGTAAAAAGGCCAAAATATTTATACCAAGCAATGATATTTTTGATTACTTGAGCAGTTTGCAACCAGCTGGGATGTTAAAATGTTTGGTGTTCAATAAATATTTTGAAATTGTAGTTTTATAATCTCATTTCTTTCAATTTCTTAATTTTCATTTTGTACATTTCTCTCTTACAGTGGTAAGAAAAAGTTTGGTCACTCCTGATCATTTTTATGATTTTCCTTCATAAATCATTGGTTGTTCGGATCAGCAGTTTCAGTTAAATAGTTCATATAGCAGAAGAACACAGTGAATTTACAGAAAGTGTGCAATAATACTTTAAACTAAATAAGGCAGGTGCATAAATTTGTGCACCTCGAGAGATAAATTACATCAATATTTATTAGATCCTGCTTTTGCAGAAATAACAGCCTCTAAACTCTTCTATTGCGGAAAGTTTGGTTTCTGGTTGAACTGAAATTGCTGAAATTGATAATCAATGAAATGACAGATTTTTAAAGGAAAAACATAAAAATGATCAGGGGTGCTGAAACCGTTTCTTACCACTGTATGTTTAAATGTTTTGTCAGCTTTTATTTACATAAAGTAAAATAAGTTCCATAATTGAGACCATCCTTAAACATACAGTGTAGCACAACATATCCCTGATTCTTGAGGCCTACTGCCTTGCACAGTTTAGTGCTTTTCCTGCTTCCAGCAAACACACGCACACTTTAACTCAATAGTGAACTGCTGATGAGCTGATTACTTGTGTTGAGAGCAAAGAAAACATTATAAAGTACAGGACAGTGAGCCCTGTGGGCCTCAAGAGCCAGCATTGAGAAAAGATGGTGTAATGTAAGGCCTGTATGGCTGTAGGACAGGAGAGAACTTTAATAACCTGATCTTTTCTGGAGTTCTGGATGGTTTCTGCTTTAGGATAGAAGGCGTGACTCATTTGTGTTGACACCCCCATCAACAAGGTGTATCTGCTTACAAAAATTGACTTTTTTTATATAAATTTATTTCTAATTTTTTCCCATTTTCTCCCCAATTTACATGGCCAATTACCCAACCCACTCATTAGGACTCCCCCTATCACTAGTAATGCCCCAACACACCAGGAGAGTGAAGAATAGCACACGCTTCCTCTGAAACATGTGAAGTCAGCCACCGCTTCTTTTCAAGCTGCTGCTGATGCAGCATTGCCGAGTAGCATCACAGCGAGCTTGGAGGAAAGCGCAGTGACTCGGTTCTGATACATCAGCTCTGTGCTGTGGACCTCACCCTTTGGAGTAATGTGGGGAGAGCGCCATCTACCCACCCAGAGGGAGCAGGGCCAATTTTGCTCCCTCTGAGTGCCGGAAGCTTGATGGCAAAGATGCATGAGCAGGGGTTTGAACCTGCGACCTCCCGCTCATAGTGGCAGCGCGTTAGACCGCTGGACCACTCTGCACCACGGACATTTTTTGTTTGTTACACCATTCCTCTAGAGTGTAGACTCCAGAGACTGTTGTGCTAAAAATCACAGGAGATTAGAAATACTCTAGAACCACCCTCTTCTGGCACCAACATTTACACCACATTCAAAATGAAGCAACCAGAAGCTACTTGTCTGTATCTGTATCTATAGATTTTATGCATTGTATATTTCTGTACTGTCTCTCACCTTTTCCTTTGTTTTTGTGTTTGTTTTCCAGATTAGAAGGATGAGGTAGGACTGTCGGGACCTCTGTTGGGACAGAGAACATCAAAGTGCGACCGTGCATGAGAGTGTGAGAGAGTTCCAGTACTTCTGAAGAAAGGGAGGGGTTCAACACCAGGTGTCCACCCCTCCAGGGTGAACTCGACTTGCTTGTTATGATGAGTCGCGATGTGGCGTGGCTGTCCTGCGTACAGCTGCTGTGTGGCATGTTGTCCAGCCTGTGGGCGTATCCCTTCAGACCACCACTGGACCTGGATGTCACTCCTAGGACCACTGTTTTCTCCAAAGGTAACACCTTATATAACCTCCATCTCTTAACCCGTCACTTTCTACCTCACCCTCACTTTGGTTAACAGATGATGACGGGGTGTTCCAGTTCTTGGCATACTTTAGTTCTAAACACCTTTAGTACATATCAGTGGCTGGAAATAACTTGTGCTGCAACTTAGGGGTGGGCGATATGGCTCTAAAATAATATCATGATATTTCAGGGTATTTTTGCGATAACAATATACTTGGCGATATAATTAATTTCAGGAAAATAGTATAATAGTATAACAGAATAATCATATTGTGGCAAAACAAATAATATAGCATAAAATAATAAAATGTAGCAAATAATATTGCAAAATATTTAGTGCGTGCATATAAACTGCAAACTAAAACAATTATACAATAAATACACTTAAAGCTTCACAGTAAATAATAGGCTACTTTTAAGACAGAACAGCCCTATTATCACGATATGGATTTTTAATATCATGATATTTCTGTGTCACAATATATTGTATACGATATAATATTGCCCACCCCTACTGCGACTAATGATTTTATGATTAATGATTAATGAATGTTTTTGTAGTCGACTAATCTGTCGATTATTTTCCAGATTAATCGATTAGCCGTTGTTTAATTCTGCTGTGCTTTTCATCTCTGCTTCCTGTTCCTAGATTTCTCTATTGCTTCAAAATTCTAAAAAGATGATTATAAGTCTGTTAATATGTAATCTATTGTGTTTGTAATCTATTGTGTTTGGAAACAAAGTCGAGTGTGAACTGAATGAGTGAGCAGCCCTTCCCCCTTCTCTTTGCGTTTCTGTCCCTAAAATTTAGCAAAGACCTAGAAATAACTATGCTTTTAATCAAAAGAGCATTTAAAAGCTACATTTGCACAAGGAGGCTGAAGTCAAAGCTAAATCTTAAATAGGCCTCTACTTCCAAGTACAGTTTAGACAGCAGGTTTGAGTTTTATACCCACTTAGTGCACTATAAATTATTCAGGGAGTTTGAAACCTATGTATATAAATATTAATGGCTATTTGTTAGACATATAATGTACTATGCAGGGAGTCATTTGTGCAGCTGGCATAGTTCAGCCTGGAATTATGAATCTTAAGCTGAATCAAAGGCTTAAAGAAGTAAATTGCATTTATATTGTATGTATATATTTAGTGTTCATGTTAAATAAGTGGTGTTAATAATTAACGCAACCTTAGTGCATTGTTAATTCTTTAATAATTAATTAATCAAATGAAATCAAAGAGTTTGAAAACCTTTCATGAGATTTCATCATGTGTTGCTTGAATAAATGACTTCAATCGGTCAATATCATGATTAATTAAACACTTTACCTAAATTATTGATTAATGAATTTATTATTTTGTTGAACAATATTCACAGCACCATGCTTTTAGACAGACAGACATGAGGAAAGATTTGACAAGATTAGACATGGACATGATTTATGTCAGTTAGAGGTTCTGAATGTAAGGTTTTCATTCAATTTTATTTATTTTCTAGCTCGAATATTTTGAGTAATTAAATGTCAGTTTGATGTCAGTGGTTTGCGTCTCTGGTGTGTGTGTGTGTGCATGTGTGTGTGTATCTGTATAAGCTCCTTAGGGCTGTGCATTGGCAGTAACTTACCAATATGATGTGTATCACAATACAGGAGTTACGATTCATTATACTACAGTTAGTTCCGACTCTGTAATGTGATTGGCTGAGAGGCATTCTATGAGTGCCAGTTGCACAGATGCACCGCTTACCGCTTACCGCTTACCGCTTGTTTAACTAAACAGTGCAGCTACAAACAGAGCAGCAATGGAAATATATATACTCATAAAGTTTTTATAACCAAACAGATCGTATTATCTCTTCTATTTTAACCCAAAATCTTTTAATAAACAGTGATAATGAAACTGTGGTATAATCGCAATAATACATTATAAGTATCTTAATACATTACAATAATTATTGCTTAAATATATAACAATATATTGCAAAAATCTATTGTAATTTTTTAAATAAATTTTTAGAAAAAAGTCTCATAGGATAAAAAACACAATCGTATTAATAAAATCTGAATGAAAGAATAGTTAAACAACTAATTAAACTATCTAATAATTCAGTCACTGTCTGATACCAAACTTTGCACATCATCTACTCATTAAAAATCAAAACTTGAAAAAAAAGATGAAAATTAATATCGTATTGCAAAATATTGTGATATGATATTGATATTTTGTCACACCTCTAATGTTCATATGATCTTTTTCTGCACTTATTCATGTCAAATCTACCGAATTGTCTTATCCCATCTCAAATGTTTGCCTTGTTTTAGAATTTGATTTATTTATTCTTGAAAGCAGTAGTATTCTTCATTGGGTAGGCAACACAATACTCCAAGTAATGTGTTTCTGTGACCATCCTAGAAAAGCCAAATATATTCTTTATAAAATCATCTACACTTTCACACAGCAATAAACCAAAGAAACACTGAATTAGAACTAAAGACAAATGGCAAGATAAAAGAAAGTGTGAAAGGTTTCTTGCTAAAATCTCCAGATTCATTGACTCTGAATGGAGACCAGAACACAATGCATGTTTTAGAAGTACCTCATACTTGATTTTAATTAAATAAACCCCCCCAAAACTTACAGACTGTCACTTTAAACAGGATTTTGTTAACAAAACCGACTCATACGTATTACTTCAGGTAGATTTCGCAGATCTGAGATGTTCCTAAAGTTCCTTTGAAAGAAAGAAAAAGTGTGCGTAGCTCTTTGGACGCTTGAAGGCAGATAATGTTACAATAAGTGTGTTTTCCCCTGAAGAAGAGTAGCTTTATATTGGATATCCCTGCTCTGCTGAGGCTGGAGTTTTGGCAGAACTGTAAAAGGCAGATGAAGAGGAGCAGCTTGGCAGGGTTAAGTGAAGAGGAGTTGGCTTACGCACAGTTTATAAGCAAGCGGTGAACCTTCACTCTGAAAGCAGTAAATGTGAAAGTTATCGTGCGAGCTTTAAGTTTATGTCCTTTAATAATTCTAACAGCAACAGCGTGCCGAACTGCAGAGGCTCTGGCGTAAAGGCGGTATGATCCGACCTGAAGTAGCCTTTTATCTCACGCGTGGAGTTATGCAAGCGTGGAGAGGCCGGGATGTCAAGAGACCCAAGGCGCATGTTTGGTTTGTAAACAGGCGGCGAGAGCACAGGGTCCGCTCTCTAAGGCCTGTCGTGCTCAACCCTCGCAGGGCACTGAGCCAGAGGAGGAGTGTTACAGCTCAGAGCCTCACAGAGCAGCTTCACTCATCTCACCCCAGAACAGCTCTCACGCGTGTTCATTTCTGAAATACAGTACAGTAACTTCTAATATTATAAGTAGATCAATATCAATATACATACCTGTCAAGTTTTGGATTTAAAAATAAGGGACATTTTCTGCCACTCGCTTCAAGCCAGTGCACCAGCTCAGTATCACAGTATCATGATATAGTATAGAGTAATTAATATTATTATATTTGTCACGCAGGGAGGTGAGAAGACGGACGTAATTGCAGTACATACATTTAATGTAAAGATACAAGATAAACAAAAGCAAAACCGAAAACAAACACTGGAAATGCAAAAAACTAAAAAAACTGAGAAACCAAAGAACTAAGACTAGAACAAAAACTCTACCAAAACTAAGAAAACAATATTACTTCAATGAAAAACAAACCTGACACATACACAGCAAGGTAGCACACAAAAGACTCCACAAGGAACACTGAAACAGAGGGGCTTAAATACACAAGGAGAGTGAGGGAAAACACTAATACGGAAGGCGGCGGGAAAGAGGGGTAAATACAGTCGTTTCCCAGCCAAAACGGAAGACTTGACTTGAACTAATTATTACAAATATAGAGGAGTGTTAATCTTATTTTTTTTACAGTCTCTTTAATTTGGGGGTGAGTTTTTGCCACATCTACATTGCTGCTGAATGATTCATTTAAATGTAAATTTAAAATATGTACAGTACCCGTCAAAAGTTTGGACACACTTTACATTCAGTGATTTTTCATTGCAGATTAATACTAAAGTCTTCGAACTATGAAGAAAAAACATATGCAATTATTAAGTAAACAAAAAAGTGTTATAAAAAAAAAAATTGATTTCTCAAAGTAGGACTTCTTGCTTAGATGACAGCTTTGTGCATCTTGGCTGAATTTTCAGCTCTGTCAGCTTTATGAGGAAGAGTCACCTAGAATGTGAGCTTTTCAGAAGAGTTAATTACTTGAATTTCTCGCCTCTTAATGTGTTTGAGAGCATCAGTTGTAAAGTTGTGAAGAGGTAGAGTTGGTATACAGTGAATAGCTCTATTTGGGTAATAATCAACATTATGACCAGAACTACTCAACTTAGTAAAGAAAAAAATACTTTTAAGAAATAAGAAGTATCTTCAAGTGCAGTCGACATATCCAAAAACGTGAAACTGGCTCAAGACCACCCCATGAGAGGAAGAGAGTATAAGTTAATCAGAGTTACCAGTTCAGTATTTTGGTTTGTTTAACACTTTTAAGTTACTACACGATTCCTTACGTGTTTCTTTATAGTCTGGATGAATTCTGTTTTCCCTATTCATTCTGCAAGAGACTGAAGACACTTACTGAAGGTTCAGCAGTTAATAAAATTCATTCTCCTATTGTCTCCATATTTAAAGGAATGCTGAGGGAAAGCTTATGCTGTCCTCCCTGTCATGGTAACATATCATAGAAATCGTAGAAAATGTAAATTTGTCTTTTTATATAGAACAAGGTCACCATTAACAATTCAGCAGGTTTGCATTCTGACTTTGGGTCAACCACATTTTCTTCAAATGCCAATTTTCCCTTGAATTATTCACCCTGTCACTGTCCACCCATGCAGATTGCTTTGACAGGGTAATAAAGAATGTTTATTTTGGGAGAATAGGATTTCTGTGTAGCCTGAAGTCTTATAAATAAGATGAATGTTCAAAAGAATTACAAATCATAAGTCATTTTTGTAGGTTTTGAATGCCAAAAGGCACCGTATACTGATAATGATCCTGAACAGCTCTCACGCGTGTCCATTTCTGAAATATATATCTTCTACTTTGAGCTCTGAATCTCGTGGCTCTGGTTTAGCAGGCTGGAAAAGCTACACTGCTTTGTATGGTCTTTGGCATTGAGCAGTCAGTGTTTTTGTAGCTTTGTATGTTTATGGCCTTTTAGTGACGATAGTACTGACATAGACAATGTGTTTGTGTGTGTGGGCGAGTGTACATGTGTATAAACATGTGTGTTTGTAAGCAAGTGTGTACATGTAATCTTATCTTACTATCATTCATCTCAGATCTGCCTACGCTCCATGCTCCTTTTCCATCGCTCTTCCCCTCCTCCTCCTCCTCCTCCTCGAGCACGTATTCACTCTATTCATACTGGCCTTTACCTTGGACAAATCTATTCGACTGAGTTACTTAGCAACTTGTCCAACTCTTAAAAGCGTCAGATGGGAGGGGAGCGAGGTGCCCAGGGCCCGTCCCTCTCCACCTCCCACATTTAATCATTTCATTTAGTGGCCCTGTGCTCTCAGATAAGAGGAGCGGTGCAAGGAAAGAGAGACATCAATTACAATAATGAGCACATTGAACTTCTGCTCACTCAGAGAAAGAGAGAGAGGGAGAGGAAGAGCAGGAAGAGAGAGAGAAAGAGAGCGAGAGGAAGTGAAGCAAATTGCTTCAAAATGAATATGTATTTTGTTTTATTGTACCAAAACATGACCATTAACAGTCTTGGCTTATTTTATGTACGCCCTCAAATTTTATAACCCAACCCACTAGCAAAAGCCCTTTAAAGCTAATTACATCAGCTACTTAGGGAGGAGCGTTGACACATGCGACTAATTTGTAATCATTAACGCGTTATTATTTTTTAATGCAAATGAATTACGTCACGAAGTTTGACTCCAACTTCCGACATAATCTGCCCCGCCCCTGCCTAACGTGTGATTTCAAATTATTATTATTTTTTTTTGTGGAGTGGTTTGCTTGTGGTGAGAACGTGATCTGGTGTCAATCTGACCCAGCTATCAAATGTACTTCTTTTTTATTGAGCTGAACTGCTGATAAGGCGCAGTTTAATCTAAAATATTAACCAGATAATATACTTCTATGAACAAACGCTGTCTTTGCCGCTTCATGCTGTTAACACACGCAGTATGTGCAGCGTTCACTGCTCACAGCTGAGCGACTTTGTTTACTACACAGACATTCGTGCTGCATGTCCAATTAAAAACACTGTTTAAAAGCTGTCAGCGTTCTGTGCTTAAGCAGTTTCACACTGCACAGATGGAACACAAAACCTTCTCTATATATTTATTTGCTTTCTCCCACGCCAAACAGCTCTGACCAATCAGAGGAGACAATGTGCTTGAATGCTTTATTGGCTTTATATGGTTTATAACAAATAGAGTGAGAAAACCCTCCAACTTGTCAATTGAGCTGGACTGAAGAAACCAACTTCGAGTGTGAAAATGCTCTTTTATACTCAGCAAATTAAGTTCTAATTCAGAAATCCTTACAACCAAGCTGAGATGTTTTCAATTAATTAAAAAGTTTCCTCTATCCAATTTGTCATGCATTCTTTATTCCATATAGAATTTAGGCAAAAGCTAGTGCTAGGGTGACCATTAGTTAGGTTATAACCTGCATAGGGAATCCAGGGAGACCTGCTAAAGGGCTAAAAAACTAAGGCTAGGCTAATCAGGAAAGAGAAAAACCCTCAAAGGTCTAAACCAGTCAACCAGCTACAATCTCTTCAATATGTTAGCTAACAACACCATTACTGAAAAGCCAACAACATTGGCAGGACGAACATACTCTATACTCTAACATGTCTAAATGTCCAGATACTTTTGTGACTAGATTCATGTTGGCCCCACATATGAATGTTATTGATTGGCCTGTCTTGGCTCATTTTGTTTATGCCACCAAAATTCAGATCCACCCAGCCCACTAGCAAAAAAATAGTATTTTGAGCAGTTTCACCAAATCTTCTGTGAAATAATGCCTCTGTGGGTGGATCATGGATAGATCAGCTACTGTCTTTAAACCATCTGTTGCTGCACAGTTTGCAACACTAGAATGCCTGATACACTCCTACCTGTGCAATACACACTAACATGCTGTTGCAGTGTGGATATTCCTACTGTATTAAAAATGGTTTACCAGCCAGGTGGTCCTCAGGGGGTCTCTTTGCACTGATGGATGTGGAGGGCTGAGTCTGAAGTTGTAACCTATAAAGTGCACATATATAATAATAAAGCCAGTAAGCCAGCTGTCACTTGAAGAAAGGTTTATGCTATAATTCAACCACTGAGTGTATACACATTGAACATAACTGAGCCTATTAAACATCACTGCCTCATAAAAAAAACGACTTCATGTTTATGAATGTTCAGTAATTCAGTTATACTTCTTATACCTGTTAATTCACTTGACTAACCTGAATCTTTTGTGAGTTACGCTTTTTGGCCATGTCTATAAAGCTTTACTGATCTTAACAGACCAGACAATAAAGGAGAGAATTAGATGAGAAGAAGAAAAGAAAAGTAAGGCTGCACTCCAGAGGAAGTATAAAAAAGAGTTTGCGAGAGATGAAAGTGAATTTGTTGGGGAGAAATTGCTCATTTAAGAGCAGAGGCGTGAGACTCCTGAGGCCATCTCTGTGGGTTTCTCTGAGTGTGGGTAATTACTTCAGTCCAGTCAAAAAGCAGAAAAGCGCCCATGGATGTGTGTCATCTTAACTCGGCTTTCTTCAACACATTAAGAGAAACACACATACAAATACCACACTCAGTAACGCAGAGACACAACTAGCTTTAGGACTAATCCAGTAATTTAGAGAAAACAGCAGAAGGTCAGCAGCACTGTAGATCGTAATAATATCTTAACCTCCTGAGACCCAGACTGTTGCTTGGTGTGGCTTTTCATTTGGGATTACTAGAATCTTTGTCTTTGTACAAGAAGTTTATTTTTGCAAAAAAACGATGTCCAGTTAGTTAAAAAAAACTAAATTTTAGATTTCTTCAGTAAGTAAATAAACTAAAATAAAGTGAATGAAGATAAAATGAAGATAATTTTTACCTGGCCGCTGTTTCTGTCTAAACTGGCTGTAGAAACTTTTGAATAGGATTCTTACTGTTTTGTTTTAATCATTTTAGTGTAATGTTGTCATGTGACCTTTAGATAGTACAGACCCTGTCTCCTTATCCAAGAGGTTAAATACTTGGGTTCTTACAAAATATCAATATTGTGTTATATTGTATCGTTTCATTTGTGAAATATTAACAATATGTGTTGTGAAATATTGCTATTTTTATTTAAAAAAAAAGGTTCTCCCTAAGACTCACCCCCCAGTTTGACCTACTTAAGGTACTGCTTAATTACTCCATGTGGTGACGCTAATCATAGGCTTTGGTGAACCGACACCCTTAAATACAAAATACCTGGTAACACAGATGCCATGAAGTATCATAGAGAATTTTGCTATTTGTCGAGTATCTCAGAATCACGAATTTGTGATATCATTGTTTAAATTGTGAGATGCCCTGTAATTTCAACCATTATTAAACACTTTAGGCTTATATTTTCATTACTTCTTTGAAAGTGTTGATGATGACAAAGAATGATGACATGGGATTAAAATTTATGTGTCCCTGCACATTTTTACAAGCACAGTGCAAACTGTGAACAAAACACAATAATATTCTTTTCATAGTGGGCTTTTGGTTTGCATAGCATAGCATAGCTTAGCTGTGTTTTTAATACTGTTACCAGAACGACTGTCATTAATCTTTGTAATTATTCATGAGTCTGACCAATGCTGTTGTCCTCTCATTTCAGATTGTGAAGCTACATAGCTGCAGGGTTTGTTGTTGGTTAGCTAGTGTTTTAGCCTAGCTTTTAGCCTAACAGGGATACCTGGTTCAGTAAGTAAGTTGTTGAGAGGCTTTAATAAGGGTGTTGGGAGTATATTATTCCCATTTCAGAGGCATTCATTTAATTAATGTGATAACAGTATTGTGCTGTTATTACATACTCTAACTGTAATGTAATAGTTTGGGAGTTTGTGAAATGGTATGTTTAGATTTAGTTTTTTTCTAAATCATCTCCTCGTGACAATTCATGGCCACCTATGGTAAAATGGTTTACACTCTCAGCTGATCGGATCATTTGATTCTACCTCTTTAGGATTACTGCCTATGTCAAGAGTGAGATATAGCTCATTTATTATTCCTAAGTCAAAATAAAAAATGAGCTTAAGTTAACTAAGTTAAGTAAACAAAACTATAATTCCTTTCTTTCAAAGTCAAATGAGCACTGGATGTTAATTTACACAGAATTCTTTCTGGAAAACTGTTTATTCAGGTGAGTAAAGTGTGTCCTTTATTTACAGTAAGCTGAAATTCCCAATTTTTTTCCAGCACTAAAGGCTGGAGTATTAGCATTAGCGGCTAACCTCTAGCTTAGCACGGTTAGCGGGTAATGCTAATACTGCTCCAGGCTCAGTGCTGGAGAACTAAACTGTAACTCCTGTATAACAGAGATTTGTACTACAATATTAAGTTTACTTCTTATTAATAAAGGCTATAAATACTGCATAGTTGTTTAGTCTAATTATTCAGTTTTATTGAGTTTTTGTATTCTGCATTTTAGACAGCAAAATAATGCTAGCAATGATCGTGGCCATGCTGCTCTACAATTTGTGTCTGTTAAAATGTAAAAATGTTAATAGTTTTCTGTCTTTTCAATCAATATTTTCAGATTTTTTCATTAGGATTGTTTTTGGTTTGTTATACTGCTTGACTTTATGAAAAACTATCATTGCTCATTTTTAAATAGCAATAACAAATATTATTGACAAATTTTATAAAAAAAAAAAAAAGTTATTTACAAATCAAAATAATTTACATGAACCAAGGTTCAAAATGTTGGTTTAGCTATTTTTTATTAATTGCCCAGATCTAAAATAAGTCAGGAGAACAAAAGTAAAAAAAAGTTTAAGTAATTCAGAAAAACACAGTGTAATATGATAACATACAATTTAAAGCTGGCCTGACGTTCATTTGTACAGTGTAAGATTATAGATTTAAGTCAGTGAATCATATTGTGGGTATTTTTGATTATTCCTCACAGGTGTGTGTTTATGCAGCACTGAAGGGAAGTGCGCTGTTTTTTTCTTTGCGGTGATGTGGGAGGGGGCTTGTTAATGACAGTGTAAATCCAGGCATAGTTAAAACAGGCTGAGCTGCCCAGCTGCTGGTTCAGCATTAGATAAATTTGAGTGGGCAGCAGTTTATCCCTCAGTACACTCAGAGGATAGTCACACTTACCAATGGGAGCGCAACGCAAACGGAAAGCTAAGTCCCAGTGCAGTGTATACACACACACACACACACACACACACTCAAGTGCGCACATACTCATTAGTCCTGTTGAACGTCAAGGGTCCAGTCACTGAATGACTGTAAATAAAATGTTTGGTGGAAAAAGTGAGTGAACATTGTGTCCTTGGATCTGGTCCTCATGAGGCCTTTACACATGTTTACTCAGTAAATACTCTTATGTGCAATCTCTCTCTCTCTCTCTCTCTCTGTTTTTCTCTTTTAAACAAACAATCAATGTCATTGTCTGATATTGTTACAAATTACAGATTTGGACTGGAATGAATTTAATCAGTTGTACATTTGTTTGTTCACTGTCTGATTTCAGTCCCTTTTTTGTCTGTCAACCACAGGGCTGCACAATGTATAATTTTGGCCTCATTATTGTGATATATACAATAAACTTAACCAAACTTAAATTGCATTACCTACGTGCAGCGACAGAGTGACAGAGTGATCATGTGACTTATCTGGGCTGGAGGTAGAGTGAAGCAGATTTAACTCTGTGAGCTCCAAAGTGAAAACACTCATCAAACTACTTATCCAGAAAAAACAAACCAAGACAAACAAGCCAAGAGACAAAAAAATAATAATTTGAGGAACTTCTAAACATTTTAATCTTAATTAATCATGTTTCATGTTTTTCAAACACCTTTTTTATCCTCTTTTGTCTGTCAGCCTGTTTTTTTCATCCTGAATATGTACAAAAGCAAACCGACATATGCACAAGTTCATGCATATGCACATTCCAGTGAAAATAATATTACTAATAATATTATATTATTTTTATATATATATATATATATATATATATATATATATATATATATATATATATATATATATATATATATATATATATATTAAACACTTTAGCCTGTTACTACACAGTTTGTGTTGGTCATCATCTAGTCCTCCATGAGCAGTTACTGAATGCTGTGTTCCGGACGCTGTTGGCTGGATATTTCTGGTTGGTGGAGTTTTATTCTCAGACTAGCAGTGACACTATGGTGTTTAAAAACTCCTTCAGCACTGCTGTGTCTGATAGTCTTGTAGCAGAAGAACACACATTGTAAACACACCACTGCCATCTCAGTCAGGGTCACTGCAGTGCTGAGAATGACCCACCAACCATCCATATAATACTAATTATTAAACTAATTAATAATTTATTAATTTAAATTATGTAATAAAACTACAAAGTGTCTCATATGCTCAGTGGAGATTATACGATGGACAGTGAGTGCAAAAACAAGGAGGTAGTCATAATATTCTGACTGGATTGTGTGTAAGTACGAAAACATAGACGTATACGCACGCATGCACTCGTTCACTCCCAGCTGTCTCCCACTGTGGCAAACTGTATCTTGTCTTGGATCTTCTATTGATTAGCTAATTAGCAGTGGCAGCTTTTCAGTTCAGCAGGCAGGGCTGTCAGGCTGAGTGAGCTGTGTGTGTGTGTAGCGATGGGTGAGGAGGGCTTTATTTAAAACCAGCGTCTTGTTTTTAAGTCTGCTGTAGAAACTGGTCTGTGAAGATTGTAGTCTCAGACGTTACAGCTATAGGGCGGAATAGCTTTTTCTATTGTTTAAGTTTGAGACACGTGGCTCCTTTTGTTTTTACAGAATAGGCGTAACTCTGATATTGTCAATGGAAATCATGAGACTTTCTTTTAGCTCATCTTTCTTCAGGTGTGTGGCTGTATGTCTAACCCGTCTCACCTGATTCAGCCGAATCACAATGGCTGAATTAAGCTCCATCCTGAAAGTAGGAAGGGCAGACACTGTATTTTTAGCTGCGCTATTGTGACTCCAACTGACAATATCACCTAAACTGACTGCAGCTCAGTCAAATAATCCTCCAAACCCAGAAACGGAGAAACTTGCACCGTGTAACCCAGCTTATATTCAGGCTGCAAGTCACACAGTTCGGCTTTATTAACCCCACAGCTCTGAAATCCCTCCTATTCAACATTCACAGTGTTACAGAACCAGCATGCACTTCTGATTCTGCAGTGGAGTCAACTGTGAGCCAACTGATATTTATCCACTATATGTTTATTTTGTACAAAAAATTTCGTTCTTTAGTAGGCCTGTCCCAATAACATTTTTTATGGATGATATATTGTACCAGAAATTATTGCAATAAACAATATTACTTTCATTTTAAGGCCATTTAAATGGCACTGACAAAATGATAATAGAATAGTATAACACAGCATTTATACTCATTTAAAGACAACAAGTTTGTAATGAATCATAGTTTGGGAAATCTATTTTTTGTCCTCACCTACTGCAGTCCATACTGTGTTTTTGGAGGTGCAGGTATTGAAGTATTGGTCTGGTATTGCAAGACTGGCTAAAATACTGTTTACTGTTGTATATGTGAACAAACATACAAATAAACACAATAGACAATATCAAGATTATCGAATATTATTGAGGTCATGTCCATTTAATGTACCAGAATGTAAATATTGTGGCCTATTCTTCAGTTTTGTACTTGAACATAGATATGTATTATTACAAAACTGACTTCCATTACCTGATACAATAGCCTCAGAGTTCCACTGATAAATAAAAAAAGAAAGTTTAAATCAAATCAAATGTATTTATATTGCGATTTTTTGAAATTTGAGAGAATCTGACAAAACATTAAACATAGAACCCCAGTTAGCACCAGTGACATGGAACAACTTTCTCAGAGCTGGAGGAAGGAAGGAACCAAGAATCACAAATATGGATGGTAAAGTTATATACATGAGTATAATATATTTAGGCAAATATCCACACCAGCAGTGGAAGCAATTAGAAAATTGTTAGATTGAGTTCATCTAAACTTCAATATAGTTGGTAGTGGAGAGTGAGCAAATAGTCTTAGATAAATAGAGTACACTGGACGGTGGGCAGCTGAACTGTAGTGGGATTTCTTTAGTGTCTTGCCGGATAGGTGGGCAGATTCCTTCATAACTCGAAGGAACTGGATTTTGACTGGATTTATGAAGAACAGAAAACATTTAACAATATCAGAGTGTGGCTAATGACTCCAACAGGTTACAATATAGCAGCCTAACTAAACCACAATTCCCTATGTCCATGACCCCCTGGATCTTCAGCCTTTATCTAATGAGAAACATTAATTAATTTAGACAGTAATTATGTCTTGGCAGATTGTCTAGCTTAATAATATTTCAGTTCGATTTTTAGTGAAACATTCATGTAAAACCTGAATTACAAAAAACCCACTCAAATCTCATTGACCCCTTATTTTATTCAGTCTAAAACACAGAACACATTTCAAATCACAGTCACAGTTTTCTAAAAAATGAAATATTTGACTGAGTTTTGTTCTATGTGTCAGACTTTGTGAGGTTGTTACATGAAGTTTGTTCTCTTAATGGCCTCATCATTGCATCGTCATCATGACCTTTTTCCTGGTGTTTGTCCTCGTCGGCTGGTCTACCTCGGCCTCTCTTAAGTTGTGATAATCAAAGCCTGGTTTGGATAACCTTGGTTTGGATTGGTTTGGTGTATGTAGCCACTGCTTATGTAATGGTTGTGTTGAATCTGGCTCTGAGCAGCCTGTGTGTGACATGCCTGTGTGGAACACTTGTGAAAAGAATGTACACATCCCAGTAGCTGCTGATGTGTGTTTGATCAGTTTACACAGTGTGTGTGTGAGGTGTTTATACATGTGTGTGATAGGAGTGTAAAACACTTGGGCTCTAACAGAACTAAAATAATTGGAATAGTGCTTAGCGGTATATCGGTTTGTCTGGTATACCGGTGGGAAAATTAAAACGGTATGCATTTTTTACATACCGCCATAGCTAGAGGTGCAGTAGAGCTAATGCTTGCATAACAAGCTAACTGACTGAAGTAATAGTATCTCAGCTCTGTGAAGTCAAAGATTTTAAAAGTCATGCCTTGTCAGAAACATTTAAAATGTTTCATATTTAGACCATATTTATTATGATATGATGATCAATAATTGCACATTGCACCAGTAAGAGCACAGTGTGAAGGTTCAATTAGCAGGGTTTTAGCACAGTTTTGCTCATCTGTGATCTGTGGCACATCTGTGACCAAGACAGCAAGTCTTTGATGTATCAAGAGCCACGGTATCCAGGGTAATGTCAGCATACCACCAAGAAGGACGAACCGCATCCAACAGGATTAACTGTGGACGCAAGAGGAAGCTGTCTGAAAGGGATGTTCGGGTGCTAACCCGGATTCAATGTGCACCTCAGCTCTCCTCTTTCCACCAGAACTGTCCGTCAGCACAATAAATTATTTCAGTTTCATTGTCCAACCCCTGTATACTGGTGAAGGGACATGGTTCATTTTGCAGTTTAATGAACACAATATAATATTTGACCCCCCTTTACGTGCACATGCATCATGCAGCAGAACAGGTTACCCGTAGAAATAAGCCTTGATCTACAGTTACAGTAGATATAGTAGTGACAAGCTACTGTATGTGTTACACGTGAAGAGGAATTGTAATTCGGCATAACACCAGTTCTTTTTCATCTTTTGTTGTTTAATGAGTGACAATAGGCCGCCTTACTGTAATTGGTCCAAAAGGACAAACCATAAAAAGTGGGATTTTTTTTTCACACTGTAAATGAACCGGTCCAGGGTTCACCTGATCTGGATCGAAACCACTTCTTTAGGTCAGACCAAACTGTGTTTCTTTTGTCCAGGCTGTGGTTTGCTGTACTTTACTTTACACCAGAGATTCTGATTTGGACTAAAATAAAAAGTCCAGACCAAACAAGGTAGGTTTGAATGCTCCCTATATGTTACTTCTCATTTTCTAGCTTTGCACTGCATGACAGATCAGTGTTGCCTTTCTTACACTGCCTGTTGCAGGTTGGAGGTCACAGCAGTGTTAATGTAGATTATGCGTGATACTGTGGGTGATGTGAAAGCTCTGTCATTACAGGCACGTGTCCAGGGCACAGTTCAGCTTCTCAACATTCAGTTAGTTAGGGCCACTTTCACCTTGGCCCTGGCCTACCTGAAACTAATGAGCAGAAATCTTTGTGGGTTATTCTGAGTAGCGACTCTGGGGGAAAAAAATCCAGGGATAAGGATTCATGCTAACTAGGGGTGTCACAATCTCGATATTTTATCGAAATCGAATCGAAATGAGGTCATGGTCTCGAGTATCGAAGTCAAAAAGAGGATCGACGATCCCTCCCGCGCGCGCTACGCAAATAGCGCAGCGCGCTACGCAAATGGCGCGGCACCAACACAGCGCATCCTATTCATTTATATAGAGAGCCGCTGCATGAGCGCAGCCCCGCCCTCAGTTCTGCTGTGTGAGAGACAGCTGCCTTTCAACCACGGAGGAGAAACTGAAAACGGATTTATAGAAATATAGACAGGGCTCTCAAGTTTTGAGTGTCGGCGGGAGTGTGATCACTGTTTTTTATCTGTCCAACGGGAGAGGGGGGGGGCGGGGGTTGGGCGCGCAGGTTTTGTATCTGTATCTAACGGAGGGGTGGGTGCGCGCAGGTGAGAGCGTGTGAACTCGCTGAAATGCGTGTGTCAGTGTGACTTGAGAACACTGACTATAGATCACAGTGAGGTGGATTAAAAATCTTAAACTTATAATTGACTACACCTGTTGCTTTCCATTGAATTAAAAAAACATCTTTCTCTCAGATAAAGTAAACACAAGCGTGTTTCTGACTAAAATAAAAGCTTTTCAGGAGAGATATAAGTTATGTGTAAATATTTATAAGACAATACCTGACAAAATCTGTTTTAATGACGTTAATAAACATCACTGTGACAGCGCTAGTCACAGTTTCACCACATCACTTATCTAACCAGCCTGTACTGATTTCTGCCCCCCAATAATGCTTTCAATAACCTCTAATAGCCTTTAATAGTCTTCAGTAGCCTTTAAAAGACTTACCTGGCGGCCGTGGTGTGTCCACTAAACTCCGTAGTTATAAACATCCTGAGGTTAGCAGCGCGCTAACTGACCTGTTTATAATGTAATCCGAGCAGTGACTGCGTGTCGGCTGTTCTAACCTGCTGCTGTTAGCTGCTTGGGCTGAAAGATGAACTGTAGTGAGCTGTATTATCCGGTTAGTGGGGTTAAAACCTTTATTTGTTTACAGAAACAGTAAAAACGGACTGGCTGAGCCCTGTAGCCCGTGGCTGGGCTGTAGAGCGGGGCTTGTGCTGCTGCTGCAGCTCCGACTAGTGGTTGGATGAAGAACTGCAGCTTCATGTAAGTGAGCAGTTTCACCAGCCATCCACACACAGCTCTGATAAACTGCTTATTTTAATAGTGCACACTGTTGCTACCAAAAAAAGTCACTAGATGGCATTACCATATATATCTTAATAAATAATAATAATAATAATATTTATAATATTTATAATAATAATAATAATAATAATAAATATATTATTTAAATTTTATGAGGCATAAAATAATAACAAGAAAAAAAAACAAGAAAATCGAGAATCGAATCGAATCGTGACCCTCAAATCGAAAATGAAATCGAATCGAGGATTTAGAGAATCGTGACACCCCTAATGCTAACTCAGTTTTAGGACTAAGATTTTAGAAAAGCACGTCTTTAATCTCACGGTCTCCTAAAGGCTTGGCCATTAAAAGGATTGTGACTAATTGAGCTCAGAGGTGAACTTTGTATTCTCTGGTATGTTTAAGATTGTGAGACTGACTCACATTTTGAGTCATTTTTCCTTATTTGAGAGCTGCTTTATCTCTGTATATAAGCAGTGTTGGGAAGGTTACTTTTAAAATGTAATCCCTTACAGATTACTGATTACATCACTCAAAATGTAATTTGTAACGTAATCAGTTACATTACTTCAAGTGAGTAACGTAATCTGATTACTTTGGATTACTTTAAATATTGTCATTTTTTTAAGCCTGAATGAATGTAGCAACCACATATTGCATATTATCCTTTTATTTTTCTTTCCAGTTAACAAATAGATAAACAAATAAAACAGCCTTTTCAATCACCCTATAAAAATACTTATGAAACCATTTCATCAAACAATTTTATGAAACACTTCTATAAATTGATAATAAAACCATTCAAAACCAAACAATGTAACAACAACTGTAAGTTATCTATTTGCAGGTTTGCCACCAGTGTTAATTTTGACAACAAATTTTGATTTAGTCTTAGTCATAGTCTTGTGACGAAAATAGCATTTAGTTTTAGTCACAATTTAGTCATCTGAAATGTTTTTAGTTTTAGTCGACTTAATGTCATAAGAATATAGTCTACTAAAATTACAGTAAATTTAGTCGACTAAACTGTAAAAGGGTGTAAATGTAAATGCATTTTTCATCAGTTCCCTTGAATTATTAACTATACACTTATACGAAATGAAACGTTTAATAACCACTTGAGTAATATTGTTAATGTTTGAAAGTGAAATATATTTTTTATATGATTTAATGTATATTATTATTATTGTAGGTGTGTGACTATATATATTTTACATTTAAAGCATTTTGCTCTAGAAATCAGGTCATTAAAAATCTGAATAGTTAAATTATAGTTTGAACAGCGTTGTAGATGGAAAAACAGCTTTTAAATGATCTAGTTTTATCTCCAGCACTAACCCAGCACACCTACTGGAGCTACAGTCTATAAATGAACACACATTCACACACTGTGCTGTAGAGATGCTCTCAGGATGTACTGAGAGACTTCATGAGTTAAAGTAAGAAACTTATGAGAAAGTGCTGTAAGGAATTTACACAGACTTTTGGGTTCATAGATTCACTTATTTTATTGTTTTATTTTGGTTATATTATTGAGTTCCTTTCTGACCTGTTCCTGCTTTAACACTAGCTATATCTTTCCCACTTTGAGACTAAACAGATGATCTGATCTTAATGAGTTAGGGTTCTGTATCAGTTCTGTGTTTTAGTGCACTGCCGAGTTAAACACATCAGCTCATGAAATAACATCAGCATTAAAACGCGGGTCTCTGCATGGAGATCTGTGTTACTCTGGTCTGCAGAAGCTGAAAGATTAGTGGTGTTTTTACCGGAGATGGAGTCGCTCCACGCGGTTTCCACGTTATCTTGTTTTTCGCGACGTCAAAGGAGAAATATATCGCCTCTCCCCTCTCTCTCTCCCTGCTGAACGAGTTAACTTCCAGTCGAGCTCCGTAAGTATCGACAGGTTAATTCCCGGGTTTGTAACTGAGCGCGCGGCGCCACCTTCGCTAAAGTAGCAGTGATTGGATCTCTTCTTAACTGGTCCCTTCCTTTCACAGAACTAAATCAGTTCTGATTGGATTTCGTTCCTGCCAAATATTTTCGTCTCGTTTTTATTCGTTGACCAAAATGTCAGTTAATTTCGTCTCGTTGTGTGTGCGGAGCCGCTGTCTGCCCCTCCTCCCTGTGTGTGTGTGTGTGCAGCGAGACGGGAGGAGGGGCAGACAGTTCCCTGTCATATCAGAGCGATTTCAGCGCAAAATGTTATTTGCGTTTTGTCAGTGTTGGATTGGAAGAGCAAAAATAGGAAAGTACCGCAATGTAACCCTTTTATTTTAGCAGAGTAACTGTAATCTGATTACCACTTACTGAAGCAGTAACTGTAACGGATTACAGTTACTTATAATTTGTAATCTGATTACGTAACGCCGTTACATGTAATCCGTTACTTCCCAACACTGTATATAAGTCTGTGTTTGTTTGTGTGTGTGTGCGGGCGTGCATGTGTTTGTATGTATGTGAGTGTTTGCACGTTTAGCGAGAACTGAAATGCCAGATATGTGTAGAAACAGGTGTTATCTGGTATGAAGAGCTCTGTAAGCCCTTCTGTAAGTCTTTAGTGCACACGTGCACAACCCCTTGCTAAAGAATGATGTTTAATTAATGGTTAAGGTGCAGTGAGGCCTGCACTGAAAAAAGTTGTTGAATTAGGCACATATGAATCCATAAAAACAAGCTGTTACATCAATACATTAAATAAGTAGGAATCAAAACTAATGTAAAAAAAAGTAATTATTAAAAATATATATTTAAAGCAGATTTTGTTAAAGGATCATTCTGTAGGAAATGAGAGCGAGCGTGTGCATGAAATAGCCTCAGCAGTCCAATTTCAAAATGCCACAGAGAGTTGTTGCCCCGCCCCCCTTCCCAGATGCAAAGCTCACATGGGTTGCGGAGTTGAGGAGTTGAGGAGGCTAAATCTACACAATCCAATGCAAGATGAGTGAATACGTGAATAATTTGGAGTGTTTTTACTGTTTGCACATTATAAATTGCCCCTGTGAACTTTATCGGTAGTTAGCTAACCTAGCTTTATGCAACGTTTGCTAAGCCAAGCCTGTTAAACTGGAAAAATCCCACTGCTTCAAAAATACTCACCTCAGAGCTAAAGTTACTACTTTGTGAAGTCCAAGTATATTACTACTATTACTACATCTATATTTGAGTAGCCTACAATTGTATCTTGCTGTAGCCTAATCTAGATCTCATGATGTGCCCTCACTGCTCTCAAGCAAAGCCATTAAAGACTTGGGCACGTTCGACCTCACTGCCAATGTTTACCTCTTGTTTTATTCCTTCTTTGGTCACTGATCTTTTTTGAGACATCCCGAGGCTTTTTAGGCAGTGTAGCAGTTAAGGTTTCAGCTGAACCAGCCCACTTGTAGCTTCCATGCTGCAGCACCGCTTGCTTGCTGTTCATTAGTAATGCTCCCAACGCTAGGAGGGTGAGGACTAGAACCATCGCCTATTGTTGAGCAACCGCTGATGTAGAATTACTGAGTAGCCAGTGCTTAGAGGAAAGTGCAGCAACCCTGGCTCTGATACATCAGCTAACAGACGGCTGTGCTGACCAACTTCACACTGGGAGTGAGGAGAGAGAGATCCCTATTCACCCACCCAGATGGGGGAGGGTCAGTTGTGCTCTCTCTGATTCTGGCTGCTGATGGCAAGCAGCATGACCCAGCAATCCTTGGATCATAGTGGCTACACCTTAGTCTGCTGGACCACCTGAAGAGTAATATATATTTTTAAAATGTAATTATTGGTATAAATTATTCTATATTTTCTCTTTTTTAGCGTGAACACTGAAAGTGCTTTTTTGCCACAGTTTGGCTAAATGATCATTTTTTAATGGCAGTGCTGAGTGGGCCTCTTTTTTAATCTAGGGCAAATTTGTAGTTTATATTATATAGGTGATGAAAAGTTCTTGTAGATATTAAACATAAGTGTGATTAGATTTATAGCTTGCTCTTTAAGGATACACTGTATATAGCAGTGTGTTTGTTTTAGATAGGCATGTGTCAGCAGAGAGGAACACTGCACCTTATTTATACTTTCTCTATTCCTTTCTTTCTGAAGATGACTCCCCTGTCACTCCCCAGTTGTGTTTAACATCTCTCTTCCTCCTGTTGATTGAATGCAGTTTATGCGTTGCCAAATCTGGATGCAGTGCACAATCTGTCCCCTTACTGCACCTAAAGCTCGGCTTGCCAGACACACCCACGCAGGAGAGGCTGGATGAGCAGAATGTGTGCGTCGCCAGTTTATGTTGTCAGTGTGGTTTTGCTTTTACAGCGTCAACAGGAAAACACTGCAACATAAACATACCATCACCAGTAAAAGGATTCTAGTCTACAGCAAACACGGAAGCAGCCGGCTGCCGTCTGTGTAATTGTGCCGTACACACCTTGTGCTGAAAGGGCCCTGCCTACGCTCCAGGAACTGATACTGTGTTTGGTTTCACGTGGCCTCATTTAAAGAGCTCTGCACACAAACAGTGTTGATTGTCGGTGATGTCACTGATGTCTTTGAATCACTCAGCAGATAAACGTCAAGCGCATTGTATTAAACTGTGATTGTAAAGAAATTGGGAACACTGCCACTATTGGTGTAACGCAGTTGTCTTTGTTTTATGAAACAAATATATCATTTGTTTATCATTTTCCGCTCTGAAAGGCGTACCTAAAATTCTTAAATTTTACCATGCGCCTTATAATCCAGTGCACCTCATGTATGAATTTTATCAGTCAGGTTGTAAGAAGCAATAAAGCCACTCCACTGAAGTGCAGCATTAAACAGGAGTTTCAGTGACATTTCTCCAGACTGGAGCAGTATTAGCATTAGCCACTAACCGCAGTGCTAGCTCTTTCGCCGTTCAGAGGTGAGTATATCGGCCTGTAGTCTGCATGTTTACCGTATTAAAACAAGCTACGTGGGACAAACCGCTAGCAAATAGCGCCCAGGCTTACCGGAACACTCAAATTTCCTCAGTGTAGCACTTTCAGGCAGCATTTACTAGCGCTAAGCCCTGCTAACCGTACTAAAATACTGGAACTCTAAGCTTTCTGTAAGTAAATGAAAGCGCTTTACTCACCCAAATAAACAGTTTTCAGGAGACAAATCTGTGTAGATTAACATCCAGTGTTCATTTGACTTTAAAAAAATATATATATATTTTTTTAGAATTAGAGTGGCGAGACCTGCTGAATTAGACATGGCGACTTATGTATAAAAGTAGACCAGAAAATAGATGTTCATTGATAGTGCGCCTTATAATATGGTGCACATTATAGTCCTGAAAATTCGGTAGTCATATCGATGCCGATATGAAACCTTACATCTCCAAAACAATCATTTTACAGGAGAAAAAAAAAACATTTTTTACCTTTCAGTGGAAGTCAAACACTTGCACCCAATGTCAGTATCAGAATATACCTTGAAAAATGTATTGAATTTATTATTTTTTAAATATTTGGATTGATTTAAAGGTGGAATGAAAAACTTGCTGAAGGCAAGTGAGATATAAATGTACTAAAAATTATACGTCTTGATTAAGTGCTCTAGTAACATTGAGTGAGAAAAAAATAGAACTTGACACTAATTAGCTTGTGCTGGTCGAGCTGCCACATTTAAGGTGGAAGAGAAAACTATGGTTTCTAAGGCTAACTTGTTCGCTAAACGTGAGTGAGATATAGATTTACAAAAACATTTACATCTTTTTTAACTACTCTAGCAGCCTCTTGGAACATTGCGTGAAAGAAAAATGAACTTACTACGAACTAACCATGAATCTCCTTCACCCATGGCGTCAACATTAATCCTGCTTCATGGTGCTTACTGCCGCACATAGGGGAGTAGCAATTGTATTAATGTGTATAATAATATTTTAATCTGTATGTGCACTTTGGTTGAGACCTTTGTGTGTGTTTTCTTTGTGTGTGTGTATCAGGGCTGTGGGGGTGCAGGCGCTTCAGTGGATCTACGTTGAACTACAGTACGCTCCTGCTGGAGGAAGAAGCTGGAGTGCTGTATGTTGGAGCCAGAGGGGCTCTGTATGCCCTGCAAGCTGCTAATATCTCCAGCTCCAGTCACACTGTGAGTACCACTCCACTGTGCCCCTCACAACAGACACTCTTCTCAGTGTTCTTCAAATCACCTGTATGAGTCATATGACACAGTCTGGATTCACAGTGGGAAAATAGATTAGTTTTGTGAGGATTCTGAACTCTAGATCTTCTCCTAGCAGAAAGGAAAACATTGCTTAGGAAGTGTGTTCATGAGACGTACCAATTAAAGGACTTTGTCAATCTTTTACTTGTGCAGATCGACTGGGAGGCACCAGAAGACCAGAAGCAGCTCTGCTTAAACAAAGGGAAAGATAACAAGGTCAAGGCCTTTATGTGTTGCTCTACTGACGAGCCCTTTCTACTTTTCTCTCGACTTTACTGACATGCTTTTATTCCTCTTACAGACAGAGTGTTTCAATCACATCCGTTTCCTGCAGAGATTCAACACCACCCACTTATACACATGCGGGACTCACGCATTCAGCCCACTCTGTGCATATATCGTGAGTTATCACAATACCAGTAGGATTCACAATAAAACTTTATCATAGCACAAAAAGTAAGGAAATTTGTGTTTGGTAAATTAAATATTTCTTTGTTAAGTATCTTAAATACTGTTGGAAAGTCGGTTCATTTCCCTTTTAAATGCCGCCACATTTGAAAGAAACATTCGTGCATTGGTGGGATGAGCAGCAGAGCTGAGTTTGTGGGTTAAACCCATGAAAAAGTTGCCAAATCTTCTCCGTCAATGGCAAACAGCTAATTCATAAGGTGTCAAAATAGGGTCAAAAGTTTTGAGAACCAAAAGTATAATCCATAACCACAAAATTAAAATTTGAAAACGAAAGGACTGTTACAGGAATCTGTTCACGTTTTAAGTATTTTTTTACTCAGTTGCGCTTCTCTCAGCTGCACTTCTCGATTAGTTTTGACCCTCTTTGTACAGGTGGTTGGGGACTAAAAATACTGAAAGCGCAAACAGATTCCTTATGAATCTAAAACACAAAACCGAATATTAAACTCTCCATTCAATATTTAATATTGTTAACAGACATGATTTTAAATGTTTTGATATCAATAATAGTCCTTTCGTTTTCAAATTTAAATGTTGTGGTTTTGACCCTGTTTTGATGCCATATATTCAACACTGACACTGACATTTTGACAGTCTTCTTGGGGTGTCGTCTTCTTTGCAGCCTGTCTCTAACATCCCTCATTTTATAGACCTTGGCCTTTAATTTGGAGATACTGGTACTAGAGCTTACTCCAAATAATGCCAAAACATAGTTTTGCTAAACACCAGTTTGAAGTTGCCATATCGCACAGACCCTATCTCGATCAGTCAAACGTGGCAGCAGACACCTACTGACCACTGTAGCACTTTAGAGCCTACGCTCACAGGTGCTGCCAGTCAGGTGCCAATCAGGCAATCAGGCACCTGATTGGCAGAACCTAGGGGGAGCAAAAGCTCAAAACAATTGTCAATAACAACATCAAAATAAGCTGTTTAAAATTGGCAGCGAAGATTTGGCAAATTTTTCATGGACGCAACCCATATACCCTCATTGCTCTACTGCTAATCCCACATATGCATGTTCCTTACAGATGTGGCTCCATTTAAAAGGGAAATTAACACACTTTCCAACAGTAACCTTGGTTACTACAAAGAAATTACCTTACTTTTTGTACCATGTTTATCATATTTTTGGTTGCTCCTTGAACTGTCACTTCCTCTGAGCTGTATATTTTATCTTTGTTGGATAGACTGTCCTTAGTGCTTTATGTTTTTGATGTGACACTCTTGTATTTTTTAGGATGATCGGGAGTTTAAGATTTCATCTGTGTTTGAAGAGGGTCGGGAGCGGTGCCCATATGATCCTGCGAAAGGATACACTGGCCTGCTTGTTGGTAAGTCATCAGTCAGCACCAGCCACTAAAGCCAAGTTCCATAGTCCAGTTTTAAAACACTGCCCCAGAGGTGGAGCTCTTGTGTGGGTTGTCAGGTTGAGGACAATGATCCTACACAATCGAGCACAAGACAAATTTACGTTTTCTGTGGTGTGTTTCAAAGTCATGCTGGTTGCTGTTGAGGTAGTAAACAGCCTGTCTGCTCCTTTATTGTAACATGTATTAACATAAAGGTGTTAGGCAGCAGCACTAGTCTGGATCACTTTACTTGCCTCAAATAGGCCATTTCTGCCCTTTAAACGTGATATAAATGACTGTGTCGTGCAGAGTGTAGTGAGACTGGGTTTGTTATTTGAAGAGGATGTGTATAATGTCCAGTTAACACAAACGGTAAAGGTGTGTGTCCACTGGCACTTTTCTGCAACGCATGTCGTCGTACCCAATCGCTCGGCTGGCAGGGTGTGGGCGTGTCTGTGACGTTTTTTAATTCAAATGATGCAACAGAAGCAAACAGCAACATTTTTAGTAAACCTCATTGTAAACTAGAGTTCTATAAATTCATATTCTGCCATTTTCAGCTTATCTTTCATGGTTAAAATGCTCCTGTTCTGTGTGTGTGAGGCTCGTCTGTGTGTGAAGTGGCAGCCTGCTTTTTCCTGATTGGCTGGACACAGCCAACGCAACCCAGCATGCACTGCGGCATGCTGTGACTCTCTTCATTGAAATGAATAAGATGTTTCGGGGCTTAAGTGCCAGTGAACACATACTGTAATCCAGAAATCTACCTGTAGAGTCATCCGCTACTTTCATCCACTTGATTTTCTACCAAACTGTTGAAACATTGTTGCTGTGCTGACGACTCTCAGACTTAGGCTCTGTTTCTCTCTCTCTCTCTCTCTCTCTCACTCATTTTGTCTCTCTCTCAGACACACACATATGTGCACACATATGAACTTCTTGTTTCTGTTTTCCTTGTAGCTGGTTCTAATATTGTGGCTCAAGCTTGCCTAACCATTACACGAACAACATTAATCCTAGATTTCGTATTAATAATTTGATTTTTTGAAATGACTATGATTTTTAAATAGAAATAGTGCCAAAGATCCGTAAAAGTAGTGTATTCATTGTGGATGATTACAGATACTTGACTTTAAAAGTATGAAGAAGTCATACAAAGAAGAAAAAATAAATCCTGTATAGAAGAAAAAGACACATCAAGATGAATCGATAATCGTAATCGATGATCATAATCAAATCCAATCGTAAGGTGCCTAGAGATTTTCACCCCTAGTATCTTTATGTTGTGTGTTTGTTCTTGTTTGAAATCATATAATCATGTTTATTGAGGTATTCATTTTCCACATTACATCATAAAGCTGTTCCCAGGATTTTGGATCTGTTCCTCTTTTCAGATGGGCAAATGTACACAGCATCTCAGTATGAGTTCTGGAGCTCTCCAGACATTCGCCGGAACTCGCCAAACCCCATGCTGAGGACGGAGGAGGCCCCAACTCGCTGGCTTTACGGTGAGTGCACCATCGCATATGGAACATATATCTGCAGTATAGCTACAGCCTGTGTATTTATAGACATCTACCCTATCACTAGTCTCCAGTTTAACAGCTTTCCTTTCTTACTGTCTGCATGCTTTACTGCTTACTTCTCAGACTTAACTGCAGCATGTTTAAGAATTAAAATTTATGCCTTATTATTTATAATTTGCATACTGGTAATTGTCCACTGTTTTCTCCAGTGGCTCAGCAGGGCCAGCAGCCTTTGTCTGCAATCTGTAAGCCCTTTTATTAACAGCGCGCTGTCTGGTCTGGTCTCGTGCAGAAGCTGATTTTGTGGGCTCTGCGCTGGTGAAGGAGAGTGTGAACAGCTCTGTGGGAGACGACGATAAGATCTATTTCTTCTTCACGGAGAAGAGCCAGGAGCACAGCCCGTACTTCAGTCATAGCAGGGTGGCCCGCGTGGCCCGCGTCTGTAAGGTACGAAGCAAATCCCCTCATGCGCTCAGCACACGTTCTTAACCTCACCTCTCATTCCTCCCCATGACGAATGTTTAGAAGATGTAGTGGTTCATTTGCTCAAGCACTGATGAAGTGGAGGTCAGGCACTATTTTATCTCGGAACGTGCCTTCACATAATTGGAAAGATAATGACTTAGTGATGTAATGCCGCACATGCTGTCCGTGATTTATCAGCTTAATCAGATAATACATACGCACCAGAATACAAGACAAATACCCTTTTTATGGTGCTGTTAAACACAGCTATTTTCATATTGTGAACCTGTAAAATCACATACACAAACACACACACACACAAACCATAATACCTTTATATTACCAGGCTGTGACTCAAATCTGATTTTTTGCTCAATGTGGCTCAGATTGGATTTTCTCATGGCTGTGTGAACGTGTCAAATTCAATGTTTTCAAATCCGATTTCATAATTGGTTCTAAATCAGATACGTATTCGATCCATGGACATGCGACATAAATGTGAATGGTCAAATTGGACCATTCTCTTTAATAAATAAATGACTAAGTATAATAGTTTTGTGTCATTTGTTTAACTGGGTTCTTGTTATCTACTTTAGGACTCTGATAATATTTTAGTTCATATTTATGCAGAAATATGGAAAATTCTCAAAGGTTCACAAACCTTCAAAATCACTGTTTAACTTGTATATGATTCTTGACTCTTGCATATTACTTATGTATATACTATATTACATATACAGCTCTGGAAAATATTAAGAGACAACTTCAGTTTCTGAATAAGTTTCTCTGATTTTGCTATTTTTAGGTATATATTTGAGTAAAATGAACATTGCTGTTTTATTCTATAAACTATGGACAAAGTTTCTCCCATGTTCCAAAAAAGTACTGTTATTTAGAGCATTTATTTGCAGAAAATAGGAAAAGGCTGAAATAACAAAAAAGATGCAGAGCTTTTAGACCTCAAATAATGCAAAGAAAACAGGTTTATATTCATAAAATTTTAAAAGTTCAGAAATCAATATTTGGTGGAATAACCCTGGTTTTTAATCACAGTTGTCATGCATTTTGACATGTTCTCCTCCACCAGTCTTACACACTGCTTTTGTAAAACTTTATGACACTTTAAGTGATCTCTAATTTTTTTCCAGAGCTGTATATACTGCTACACCGTATGTCCAGATGCTTGTAGACACCCCTTTTAATTAACGCTTTCAACTACTTTAAGTTGTATAAAGTGGCATAAAGCTCACAGCACTAAGGTGATGGTGCTCCATCCAGTACGTTTGGGACGAGTGGAGGAGTTGGGGATTAGGTGGGGGGTGCCTATTCTAACTGAAAGCTATCAAAATCCTTATAGCAATACTTCAAAATCTAGTAGAAAGCATTCCCATTCTGCGTGTGTATGTTTGTGTGTAAGTGTGTGTGTATGAGTGGGCTTTTTTCTCAGCTGGGAGAGGCCTTTACCCTCAGAATGCTCTTCATTTTGAAGTGTGTATTTCTACAAGGTCCCTAATAGGGTTTTCACAGCAGTGCTGTTGCCAAGCATCTCTTTTACCGGCAGCTCCATTCCCCAGACCCTGCTCTCTCTCTCTTTCTCTTTCTTCCTTCCCTTCCAACCTCTGGTCTACCTTTACACTCCGATCAAAGCAGAAGCCTCGGATAACTACAGGCTACCTGCTGTCGCTCACTTTACTTATTTATTTATTAAATAAGTTCATTCATTGTCTCTCTCGCTCTGGAGCGTCAGATGGCCAGCTCTCAGTCAGGTGCGGTATGGTGCATCCTCCTCGGCCAGTCAAAGCCTATTAGAGTGTAGACTCCTTCTGTTTACTTGGACAGGATGCTCTGCCATGGTTTCCATTAGGAATTTGGCACAGAGTCCAAGGTCAAGATGCGGCTGGTTGCTTATTTAATGCAATGACAGTGATGAGTGCACACCCAAAAACAGCCCCTATCAGACAGCTCTGAACTGTCTGAGCTCCCCTCAACTGAGAGTCGACTCCTGCAGCAACAGAAGCAGGTTTCATCTTCATTTCATTCTACATGCTCCCTAAATCAGTGCCTCCTTCTTTATATTCCCTACATACTGATCACAGGCTGACAGTTAACAGAGCTCCAGTTGATCAAGTTCCTTCTTTTGGAATGCCTCGCAATGGCATTAAAAAACAGAATACATTATATGCTTGCTATTGCAGCCGAAGAGCATATCGTCGCTGTCCAATGAAAAACAGATGTCTCAATTTTGGTCGATTTTAAGTTTACTCCATAATTTGAACAGACAAACTGTCCCTGACACTTCGCTAAAATTTCTTGATGAACAGACCAATAGAAACACTTAAAATGACCTGAAATAAACTCTTTTTTACATTGACTTCCATTAAAACTTAAAAAAAAAGTTCTCTCTTCTATAAAATTGCTGTTTTAAGGATACTTTCTTTGGATATTTTTTCATTGGATAGTGATGATATACTGTACGATACCGAGATGTAGTTTTGTCTTCATCATTATCTTCTTATCTGCTAAGTTCCATTTTGGGTCACAGTACTGTAATTTAATGCAGTTAAACACAACACATTATGTATCAATATTACACAATATCTTATTAGAGCTTTTGCTACTGTTTTAGCTATGGTTGGGAAGTCAGGGTTTAGGGGCAGGATTTAATGAAAGTGGGGGACAGTTGGTTTGCTTGAATTTAAAAGCGGAATGGAAACTGGAAAATAATTAAATATAATATGACATAAAAACAGTCCAATTATCCACCACTTTATAAGTAATTCATGAAGACACATTCATAAAGAAGGTAGTGGAGCGAAGAATAGGATATTCTGCTCTTTAATGTTTTATCACAGAGCAGTGGTTTGCCTGTGCACATCAGCTATGTACGGTATTTATTTATATAAATATACGGTACCAGTCAAAGATTTTCATTCTCATTTTATCTCAGTGTGTTTTTGCGTTGTATATTTAATATTGAAGACATTAAGGCTAAACAGGAACACATGCAAAATTGTTTTTGACAAAAGTGTTAAACCAGAATATGTTTTATACTTTTGATTCTTCTAAGCAACACTTTTTGCTTTGAGGACAGACCTGCAGATCTCAGTGTCTTCATGAGGGAGAGTCACCTGGAATAGTTTTCTCAGCATCTTGAAGGAGTTTCTGAAGATGCTGAACAATAGTTGCTGCTTTTCCTTCACTGTTTTTGTTTACTACGCAATTCCATATTTAGCCCTATCCGGATGGGAATAATTTCTCCTGGGGTAATTTTCTCTTTTATCGGGGGTCCTCTGAATTACCTGCGATTTTTGATGAACTCTGTGGTCCTCCAGTAATTTTAGTCCCGTCCGAATGCACATCTCTGAGTTTCATCACCTCGCGTTTAATAAAATAGCTATTTGTTCACTGCCACGCACCATAATTACACTTTGGGTGCGCGTTTCCACGGAGATCCATGTAAACACAACAGCGAGTGAAAATGGAGGAGCTACTGAATGTGATGTTGTGACCGAGAAAGCTTTTTCATTTGCAGTCCGGATGCAACAGTTTTATCAGTAGAAGTGGGAATTTTTCACAACTTCTTTGAGAAACTAAGCCTGTCCGGATAGGGCTTTTGTGTCCCTTAATGGTAATTATGTCTTAACTATTAACTATTAAAAAACAGATAAAGAAAAACATCGAATGAGAAGGTGTGTCCAAACTTTTGACTGGTACTGTAGCTATTCAACTGCTCAACAACCATAACTTAAGATGTGGCAGATATTATGTAAATTATTTGCAAAACTAAAAAGATATATTAAGTTTCAGCTCATTGATTGGTCTGGCCTAGTACAGTCACATGACCAATACACATGACACATAAATAGTTATGATACTGTAAAACATTTCTGTCTTTTTGCATAAATATATTATATTTGGGCTATTTAATTTATGAAATGGTGAAAAAAGTGGCAACATTTATGAAAACCTGCCTACTTTCAGTTTCGGTCCAAAAAAAACAACTTTGGTGCATCTCTATCTAGATTGATTGTTGTGCTGTATTCATTTAGATTTTAAATGGTCCATTAAATATTTATGCAGTCCATTGGACCTTTTATGATGGGTTAAGTGGGCCACGGTTTAGTGGGTGAGGGTTTTGAATCCCTGATATTGAGTAAGTAAAATAATCAATAAACGTATGAATATTACATTACATTACATTACATTATATTAAATTATATTTGGCAAGTGTTTTATCCAAATCAACTTACAAATAATGATGTACATTTAGCAATAGAGGACATAGAGACAAAAACTTTTTAAGGCAGGGCCTAAAGGAGGCAAAAGGGAAATAGTGGGATAGCCTTATCTTTTTAAGTTCTGATTAAAATTTCCAGTTTCAGTTAAACTAAATATTTTTATATCTTATATTTTATAAATCTCAAAATGTGCATGAATATGTGTAGATTTCAGTGTGCAGAGATTTCTAAGAACAATTAGATGGTACTTTTCCAAATGGGGCTAGTTTATTTTTTACCTTTGCTTTCATGCCCAAACTAAGAATTGTTGTGACCAATAAACACATCTGTAACATCTGGGTGTGCTGTCTAACTACAGTAAATAGGCCTCAGATAGAAATGATATTATTCTATGAATTGCTGAATGACAGGATACTGGTAATTTTAGGTTTGCTGGGCTACCTGGAATTAAGAATGTAATAGCTTGTTTATTTACAGTGGCACTCGAATGTAAAAGAGGCTCGTCTGCAGTTACAGTAGCGCTCTGAGCACACTGTGGGTGGATTGTGCTCTTTCTGTGTCAGTTCACGCAGCAGGGTCACTTTAATGAGGAGATTATCCTTCATTATCTGTGTGCTAGCAGTGAAACTACATTGCAAACACAGACTCAGCCAGGCTTTCTACCCACTCAAATTAATCTTGTCACTGTTCATCCCCATGTAGATGCCCCTGTGAAAAAGTGAAAAACAAATCATTTGAATATGTTTTATGTTTTATGCTTGATTATTCAGCCTCTATTATTTTTCTTACTGTTCTTGTAATTTATTCCTAAAGATATACACTCACCGGCCATTTTATTAGGTACACCTGTCCAACTGCTCATTAACGCAAATCAGCCAATCACATGGCAGCAACTTAATGCATTTAGGCATGTAGACAAGGCAAGGCGATCTGCTGTGGTTCAAACTGAGCATCAGAATGGGGAAGAAATGTGATTTAAGGGTATTTTAGATTTACTGGGATTTTCACACTCAACCATCTCTAGAGAGAATGGTCCAAAAATATATATATACTGTACAGTGAGTGGCAGTTCTGTGGGAGCAAATGCCTTGTTGATGCAAGAGGTCAGAGGAGAATGGCCCAACTGGTTCCAGCTGATAAAAAGGCTAAAGTAACTCAAATAACCACTTGTTACAACCGAGGTCTGCAGAAGATGAGCATCTCTGAACACACAACACGTCCAACCTTGAGGCGTATGGGCTACAGCAGCAGCAGAAGACCACAACAGGTGCCACTCCTATTATCTAAGAACAGAACTGAGGCTACAATTCACACAGGTTCACCAAAATTGGACAATAGAAGATTGTCCACAGTCACCAGATCTCAGTCCAATAGAGCACCTTTGGGATGTAGTGGAACGGGAGATTTGCATCATGGATGTGCAGCCGACAAATCTGCAGCAACTGCGTGATGCAATTATATCAATATGGATCAGACTCTCTGAGGAATGTTTTTAGTACCTTGTTAAATCTTTGCCACAAAGGATTAAGGCAGTTCTGAAGGCAAAAAGGGGCCAACCTGGTAATAGCAAGGTGTACCTAATAAAGTGGCTGGTGAGGGTATATATATATAGTTTGCTGCAGGGTCATTCTCTATCAAATATCAAATATTTATACACATGTAGGAATAGATATTTTTGATGCACTTGCAGAACAAAGGCTAACATAGGCAAGTAGCAGTTTGTTGACTTATGAAAGTAGTTGAGCTCTTTATGGTGGTATTTAAAACATTTTGGAAATGCTCTAGAAAAATAATCCGCAAGTGATTTTAAATAACCAGCTACTAGCCAGTAGCCACTGTGCTAACACTGCGCTAGCACATTAGATGAGGTCTGTAGCATTTTAGGGAGGCCAGTAGCCAATGTGCTATTATTATTAAGGTAGAGGTGTTGGACAAGGCCAGTGGCTGGTGTGTTATAACTGCAGTGCTGTTGTTGAGTGAGACCAGTATTATATTGCTGCAGTAGTGATGTTTAATAAGGGCAGTAGCTGGTGTGTCTTTACCTATGTAGCTAGCGATGCTGGACAATGCAGTAGAGATGCTGGACAAAAGCCAGTAGCTGTTGTGTTATAACTGCTGAAGCTGTCAAAAATATTTACATTGATTACTCAGGTAGAAGTGTAGATACTAGGATTTAAAAAAAAATACTCCTGTAGAAGTTGAAGTATCAACTCAAGGTTTTTACTCAATAAAAAGTATAAAAAAAACTTTCTTAAAGAATAAAAGGGAAGCAAAAATTGGCCCTGCTCCCTCCGGGTGGGTAGATGGCGCTCTCTCCCTACATCACTCCTAGGGCGATGTCCACAACACAGGGCGTCTGTGAGCTCATGTATTGGAACCGAGTCGCTGCACTTTCCTCCAAGCGCACTTGCTGCTCAGCAATGCTGCAGCGATGGCTGACTTTACATGTATCGGAGGAGGCATGTGTTAGTCTTCACCCTCCTGGTGTGTTGGGGCATTACTAGTGATAGGGGGAGTCCTAGTGAGTGGGTTGGGTAATTGACCGTGTAAATTGGTGAAAAAATGTGAAAAATTAGAAATAAAATTAAAAAAAAGAATAAAAGTTTAAGGCAACCACAGGGTCCCTTAGTGCACTACCCCCTCCCCAAAACGCGTTTTTCTAAAAGCTATGACTATTATGTTATATTAAAATGTTAATGTTGATATTTTTTAACGCACTAGTCTCCCTCTTTCAGCTGCATATATGGCCACATTTTAGTAGACATTTTAGTACAATACAAATGTATTAAAGATCCTTTTCATACTAGGTTGCATACATCTGATATGTCTTTGCATGGGTGTGACGTGACATGTGCAGGTGTGATTGTACGCATATCGTCGCTGTCCAATAAAAAAAAGTATCTCCATTTTTGTGGATTTTCAGTTTACTATATAATTTGAACACACAAATTGTCCCTTACACTGTGTCAAAAATTCTTGATGAATAGACCAGTAGAAATACTTCAAAATTACCTGCAACAAGGCAACATCATGACATAGCCATGGTATCCACAACTCAATGCTCAATGTATTGTTGTCTATTAGTATTTTTGCAGGATAAAATACAAGGCTAGATCACTAAGCTTTGTGCATATGATGTCTGGGTGTTTTCCTGCCACAGAATTCTGTCTGAGTATACAGAATTCTTACGTTTCAGACACAGTGGTAGTCCACAGGCTGTCAGTAAGAAAACATGCCTCTTCTTGGCAAACAAGAGCCGGTCCTTGCGCACACAGGTTTCAGCAAAGGGTGTCAGCCAGTCAGTAAGCAAACAGCCTGCTCTTTACTGGTCCACTAGGCAGTCCTGTAATAAAGGACACAGGCCCAAATGACACTGAAAACATAATCATATTACAAAAACGTATGTTTAAACCCATTAAAACAACAGAAGCAATAAGAAAGGTGCTTTTCCTGAAAGAAAAGCAGAAAGTCTGTGCAGCTTTAGTAGATCTCACTTGCAGGTGGTTGCGTGTCAGTTGCTATGGGTCCCAAAGCACAGTGTCACAGTGTGGAACAGGAAAATGCAGAATGAGAAATTCTTCTAAGAATAGTTTTCTCTTGAAGAGTTGAATTCCTCTGCTTCCAGCCTGGATTCACCTCCACACCACACAACAGACATGCTGTACACATATGTTTATGAGAATAAAGAAGAGGAACAGTATACATACTGATATACTGCCATTTATTATATTATTTTTTGTTCATTTTATTATATCTCATGCTCTTACCATAGTTTATATTTAATGATGTCAACTGATAAAATTAATCAGATTAATCAGAATAATATTCTGTGATTAACTGCGATTAAGCGCACTTTTTCTTCTTAAGATGCAAGTTTTTATGGTAGATATTTAAATGTAAATAAAAGAATGAAAGTAAGGAATGTAAAATGCAATTATATTTATATTAGTGGTGTCACTAATATAAAATACTAGTATAGTCTTGTATGATTGAAGTGAGATAAATCCAATATGGGGTGCTAAACAAAAAAAATGTATGACCAATTCGATAGAGATTAATTAATGAATTTGTTTAAAAAAAAACAATAATGTATTACTGATTCCAAAATAATTGCGAGTGTTAACGCTTTAACGTTGACAGCCCTGTTCATATTATATGTTAATTTCCAATGACCAGTCATTCTTAACCTGAAACATCAAGGTTGTATAGTTACATGAAAAATCCTAAATGTAATAAAAAATAATTAAAATTTTGTTTGTTTCGATGCCCAGAGTAGACATCATAGACACTAATTACAAATCGAATTAAATTAACTTCTTTTTCAGAAAGGAAATGGAACTCTTTATTTGGATGATCCATTATAGATGCCTCATAAAATCTCAACTGACATTCAACTAATAATTAACTAAATGTGTATTAAATGCAACCTCACCCTGAGTTGAATGTAAATGATTCACTATAAACCCTAACCCTACACATAACCCTAACCCTAGTCCTAACCTTAACCATTAATCAACAATAAAACCTAACCCTAATCCAAATCTTAATCTAAAACCTAAATATAACCCTAAACCTAGCCTTAGAATGTTAAGATTAGAGTTAAGGTTAGAGTTGGATGTAGGGTTACAATCAATGTAGTGGTATTTACTTTCTTCTTAGAGTTCAGTTGCATTTAATAGACTTGCATTTGAATGTTATTTGAATGTTAGTTGTTTATGATGAACCATCCAAAAAAACGGATACCAAGTATACTTTTGAATATATTAAATTTGACCTGAAAAAAATTATATACACAAGTATATTATAGTTAGAACAAATACCTGTAAGAACTTTCTTCAGGACTCTAAACATTTATATATATTATAAAAAAAAACCTCATAATTTATATATGCAATCATAGTGGGGAAAAATGACCATACAAAAAAAATAGGTAATATTTTTGACTAAATGTAGAGTTTTTTTATGAATCAGTTTCCCCTAAAAGACCTATTAATGTATTAAGATCATCATTACTGGTAGAAAGAGAGTGTTAGATATGATGCTCAGTTGCTTGACATTTAAGACTCATCTTTGTGCCGAGAATCTTTCAGGAAAGCAGGTAATTACAGCAGATTATGTGTATCATCTCCTTTTCACTAGTTTACAGTAGAGGATGTTCTGCCGGGATTTGTGGTATATTTTAGTGCAGCCCACTGCGCTAGGCCTGTTACAACACACTGGCCCTGGGGAGGCTCCAAATTGGAGAAAAATGCATGCAGAGGCATTTGGTGTAGGGTCCAATAAGAGCTATTCTCTTATGGGAGACAGCGTGTAAATTAAATTAGCTGGATCCACCTGACGGGGTGTACAATTTCTTCACATGGGGAAAAAAAAAAAACACCCAATGCAATCCGACTTGCTCCCATTTCCCACCATCACACTGACAGCAGAATAAAGTAGCACCGCCAAGAGCAAGTAACTGATCCATGTATAAAGCAGGAAAAATTCACACTTAACTGTGCTGTGCATTTGGCAAGCTCAGTTTTTTCACTAATAGAATTTACTGCTGATTTTCTTAGCCCTGAGTAATAGCAGCATTGAGCCTTTATTGACCAATTTAGAGGCTGTCTTGTTGTGTAAGCGTAGTCTCATGTGTATCTTATAAACCTGTGGCTTGAAAATCTCATTACCAACACCGCAAGCCTCAACAGGCCTGCAGATTACTGTGAAACAAGAAGGAATCGTATAAAACTGCTGAGAAAAAAGACTGCTGTCCGAGTAGCATACGACATCTTTAAATATTTAAATATTATTAAAGAGGCAGTCCTTAAGATTGTTGCTTTTAAACTTAAAAAACAGTAGTATTACAGAGTGGTAAGGGTACAATTTTTTTTTTTATAAATGGCGTTAATAGGATGACCATTTCTGCAACTTCAAATATATTGATTCCTAAAACAGAGTGGTCTGGTAGTTTTTTTATATTATTTGGCCACATAACATGTCTGTACAAGGTGCATTATGTGACACTACTAAGGAACAGGGGTGTCGCCCTGTTTTCCTTCTAATTCTGCAATTCATTCAACCTGTAAAGCTAAGCTAAGTAAACAAAACTGAATTTCTTTTAAAAAATATTTTAAAGTCAAACAAGTGCTGGATGTTAGTCTACACAGATTTCTCTCCTGAAAACTGTTTATTTGGGTGAGTAAAGCGCTTCTGGTTTTTTACAGTATTGTTAGATTTCCAGATTTCTACTAAAGCTGGGTGCAGCAATATTATCATTAGCAGCTAACCGCTAGCGCTAGCTGCAGTTAGCAGCTAATGCCACCCGACAGCACTACACTGAGGAACACTGAGTGTTTCAGTAAGCCAGGGCGATATTAGCCAGCTGTTCTTCCCACGTAGCTTGTTTTAACATTGTAAATACGCACACTTTATTCCAATATACTCACCTATGAATGACGAAAGAGCTAATGCTAGTACTGCTGGAGAACTAAACTGAAACTCCTGTAAAATGCTGTACTTCAGCGGAGCGGCTTTACTGCCCTTTACAATCTGACCGGTAAAATTCATACATAAGGCGCACTGGATTATAATGCACACTGACGATTTTAGGATTTAAGGTGCACCTTATAGTATGAAAAATACGGTAAGTAAGTTACTCTTCCTCACCAAAGAGGGCTCTAAATCCCCAAATCCCCAAAACTTTTGGATTATTGCTTTAATTATTAATAAATGCCATACCAAGTGTTTTTAGGTTGTCTCTCATTCATTTATTGTTTTCTTCGGTTCAGCATGACTGTGTGAAATCTCCAACCATATTCCATGTAATAATAAAAATACCCTATGTTCTGCTGGCTCTTATAGAGTATCTTTTAAGGTACTCATTTTCTATTCTCTCTTCTTTTGTAGAGTGACAGAGGAGGTTACCTGACCCTGCAGAAGAAGTGGACGTCCTTCCTGAAGGCCCGGCTGGTGTGTTCTCTGCCTGACTACGAGTTCCACTTTAATGTGTTGCGCAGTGTGTTTATGCTGGAAGGTCTCAAGGTTCAGGACACTGTGCTCTACGGCATCTTTGGGCTGGAGTGGTAAGTACTTCTATGAAACCTAGGCAAGGCTTTATTTAGGATCTGATGTCCATGTGAGTATTATGATGGCAATCTGTTAATCTGTTATTTTATGAACTGTTAACACAGTCTGCGTTTTTGTTTGGATTTATAGTTAGCATTGACCCACGTATTAACTGAGCCCTTTCCGATTTTCATTTAGATATCAGTTATTTTCCTTACTAATCTATAAGGGTTTGCCACATCATATCACACACCATTATATTAGCAAAGTTTTTATATAGTTATTGCAAAAATACTTTATACAATATACAAAATACATACATATATATATATACAGGGGTTGGACAATGAAACTGAAACACCTGTCATTTTTGTGTGGGAGGTTTCATGGCTAAATTGTACCAGCCTGGTGGTAAATCTTCATTATTTGCACATTGCACCAATAAGAGCAGAGTGTGAAGGTTCAGTTAGCAGGGTAAGAGCACAGTTTTGCTCAAAATATTGCAATGCACACAACATTATGGGGGACATACCAGAGTTCAAAAGAGGACAAATTGTTGGTGCACGTCTTCTGGCGCCTCTGTGACCAAGCCAGCAAGTCTTTGTGATTTTGTATCAAGAGCCACGGTATCCAGGGTAATGTCAGCATACCACAAAGAAGGACGAACCACATCCAACAGGATTAACTGTGGACGCTGTAAGAGGAAGCTGTCTGAAAGGAATGTTCGGGTGATAACCCGGATTGTATCCAAAAAACATAAAACCACGGCTGCTTAAATCACGGGAGAATTCAATGTGCACCTAAACTCTCCTGTTTCCACCAGAACTGTCCATTGGGACAATTCTATTCAATAAGAATCATCTCTTGTGCACATTGTTCATTGTTTTCTTTAGTAAACTCACAGTTTTCAATTGATCAAAAATAAAAGCCAGCCTTAAGAAACAGCCCCACTTCCCCAATCTTAACTCCTGATTGAATAGATCCGGCAGTGGAGACGTGGACGAGCTCCTCGTGTGTAATCCGCTGCGGCAGTTCTACCAGAAGGCTCCTGCCTTTCCGATGCTGAGGTTGAGTGGGGGTGGCATGCGGCTGACTCCGGACTGCCCTCTCGCTCGATAGCATCAGGATGGATGTGGTGAGGTGCCAGTCTGTTGGAGAGCTCAGCTGTCCATTTGGACATGCTCCTCAGGCTCGGCATGCCTGGTTTGGCTTCCACAGCTCGGGCTGAGGCTCGCTCCACCAGTACAATCTTGAAGAAAATGGCTGACATGTTTTCTGGCTGCCTGGAGTGCAAGTTATCTTTTATTCATTATCGGTTCGGGTTCTCCGGGCTGATGTGAAGATGTGGCAGGAAAAAGCCCTGAGTAAACAGCCTCTGCATCTCTCTGAACTTCACTTTGTGAATCTTTAAAGCCACATGTTGATTTAGAAAGCTGAACACCATATCTGATTTTTACTTTAAACATGATGTTGCAACAAGTTTTAAAATGTACTCCCCAATCACTTCCCAATCAAAAAGTCTATAAGTGAAATTGAATCTGGTGTAAACATCCTGTTTTGAATTCATTAGTTTTTTCATGCAAGCTTATGTAATCTCCATTTTTGCTGCTTTTTACTTTTGATTTCATAAAATAAATAGAATTTGGAAATTGGTCATGTAGGACTATGATATTTTGTATTATAAACGTAAAACATGTCATAATTGGCGAGAAATTACACTGATTTATTGTTCAAAAATGATCTTACTAGATATAAACAAATAATTTAGAGTGTTTTATGTGTGATGATTGACTGTAGAAAACCTTATGGAAGTACATGACACTGGTGGTGACATAAACCAGGGATTACAATAAAAAAAAATACAGATTTATTACAATATGACTGTTTGGGCCTTTCAGTACTGTGCATGTACCTCTCTGCCATAAACAAAAGGACTGCATAATAGTGGATATATGATAATATCAGTGCCCTTTGTTTAATTAAGATGAAGTAAAAACCATACCTGACAAATATTATCCACAAAAAGTGTGGTAGATATTTCATAACAATTGTATTTAATTTTGTATCACTTTTCAAGAACAAAAAAACTCTTTATATATCTCTTTCCCATCACCACCAGTGTTAACAATATAAAGGAAGAATTGATATATACCCCTGTAATGAAGCATTTCCTATCAAGCTGCTCTGTATGATGTTCCAGCAGGTCTAAGGCTGACTAAGGCATTGTCAGTATGATCCGAGGATCGCTGGTTTAAATCCTGCAGCAGCCAGAGTCCGAGAGAGAACAATTGGCCCTGCTTTCTCTTGTTTGGGTTGGTGGCATCTCCTCCCCATTTCACTCCTAGTATGATCCTAGTAGGTCTGAGCAGGTTTCACATGTGTCAGAGGAGACATGTACTAGACTTCAACCTCCATATTTTAGGGGAATTGGTATTAATAGACATAGTTCATATGAGAGCTGCGATTTGATAATTGGCCAACAAATGGGGGAAAATTAGCAATGGCACTCTGCTCACACTGCTTATGCTTTATTAATTTAATTTTACAGTAATTATGAAGTTTCCCTTTAAACCTTTGTGCTGTAGGTCTATAATCTGTTGTACAGCTCAATTAAGAGACAACTTCAGTTTCTTAAATCAGTTTCTCTAATTTTGCTATTTATCGGTATATGTTTGAGATTGAACATTGTTGTTTCATTCTATAAACTACAGACATTTCTCCATATTATTGACATTTAGAGCATTTATTTGTAGAGATTGAGAAATGGCTGAAATAACAATAAAGATGCAGAACTTTCAGACCTCAAATAATGCAAAGAAAACAAGTTCATATTCATAAAGTTTTCAGAGTTCAAAAATTAATATTTGGTGGAAAACTCTGGTTTTTAATCACAGTTTTCATGCATCTTGGCATGTTCTCCTCCACCAGTCTTACACACTGCTTTTGGATAACTTTATGCCTTTACTCCTGGTGCAAAAATGTAAGCAGTTCAGCTTGGTTTGATGGCTTGTGATCATTCATCTTCCTCTTGATTATAATCCAGAGTTTTTAAATTTGGTAAAATAAAAGAAACTTATAATTTTTAGTGGTCTCTTATTTTTTTCCAGAGCTGTATGTAAACTGGTATCTGTGGTTCGCTTCACTGTACTGGAAGGTTAATTGAATCCAGTGGGTTGTGACTTTTTTTTAACAAAAATCTTTGTAATGCGAAGCTGCAAATCTAATATAAATAGGCTGTAAAGTGGCTGAAGCAGTGCTGCATATTGCCCTCAAGCTGTTGATGTGTGTCAGGACAGTGGGAGAGCAGTCGTTTTGATGAGCTGGCAGGCTGAGGTGAGATATGACAAGAAAAGTGCACGATTATGAGTCAATGAGAAAAGGATGAATGGACAGAGAGGAGCAGGGTGGTTGCTGAGTCAGAGAGAGCGAGGGAGAGGTGGAAGAACGAGGGAGGACTGAGGGAGAGTGAGGGAGGAATTAGCCTGTCAGCTGAGACCTGATGAACTGTTGCTGGTGACCTGCGAGGTCAGGTTGAACTGTTGTTGTGTTTTTTAGTGTCAGCGTTTTTTTTTTTTTTTTATTTAGTAAGGAAAGGGGGATTTCATTAGTTGTATTCCTTTTTTACATTTTTCTTTTTTTTCTTCTCACAGTCTGAAATTCGCGAAAAATACAATTTGTACTTTTTAAGATTTTTGTTTTTTTGCAACTTGTTATGAAAGTGATAGGGCTACATCATGCAAGTTGGGGAGAGTGTGACACCTATCTGTGATTGGTCAAAGGGAGGACAGTCAGCATGCCAAATTTAGACTAATATGGACAACCCTATGGTCATATTTATTGAACTACTCATTAAGGCTGCCCGATATATCGTTTAAGCAAGCATCGTCACCTCGATGTGCACATGCGCAATAGTCACATCGCAGGACGTGCAATGTCACTTAAGGCCATTAAATCAAACACGTCACGTTGCAATGTTTTGATTCTTGACACAAGAAGTAGGTACACAGCGTTGTCTTTGTGTCTGTGTAAATCACAGTCTGCTGCTGCCTGCGCGAGAAGTGCGAGGGGGAGGAGGAGCGCATGGGGGGGTGGGGTTTGCAGGGTTTGCACGAGGTAGCCGCATGGCCTCCGTCCACATGGTTGGGCACGTGTAAAAATTGTAAACGCACGTGTCGAAAGCTGTGGACCTCAGTCCAGCACAGTTTTGCACAGATATTTCCAGTTACAGCTGAATTCACGCTTTTAATCCCAGAAAATTTTACGTTTAAAAAATTAATTTAAATGTCTGATTAAAGGGCCGATTGCTGTTGTTTTGCTGTTATTCTTGGGTTTTGAGTGCTCAGTGCTGGCACAGTGCTGGGTGGGGGTGGTGGGGGGGCTGGTGATATCATGGGCCCTGCATTGTTTAATAGCGCGATATATATTGCAGAAAAAAGAACATTTGCAATGTAATTTTTTTCTATTATCTGTATAATACATGTGTAACACAATATGCCAGACATCTCGGAATGGAATTGTAGAGGTTCCTAAAGGTGTCCTGTAATAATCCATCCCATGCAGGCTGAATGTGTGTGTGAGTGTGAGTGTGTGTGTTTGTTTAACGCTGACTGTCCTCTGTTTGCTTAGACTCTGGTGAGAGGGAATCTGGCCCAGACTCTTAACTAGCATCCTCCCCTCTCCCAACCTCTTATTACTTATTCATTATCTGTCCCTCCTCTTTAAAGCGCTTCCCATCTCTTTCTGTTCCTCCCGTCCCGGTCCCTCTTTCCTTATACTTTCTTCACTCACTGCTGAGATAGGCTCCTTTCTCTCTTTCTCGTCCTATCTCTCTCTCCATCTCTCTCTCTATCCTCCTTCTTTCCACTTGTCAGATGAATGCTCTGCCGCTCTTGATGAGCTTTGTCTCTGTCCCGCTCTCTCGCCCCCGTCCTTCTACCTTCCCTCACCTCTCCTGCATGCTTTTTGATAAATCTGTAATCTATTTTCATGTTGCCATGGTTACGCTGTGGGCTTATGGAGGCTCTGCGCTGGCATGCCAAGACCTTGAGAAACAAAGAGATCAGCCGAGGCTCGGAGGCAGAGAGAGACAGAGAGAGAAAGAGAGAGAATGAGTGAGGGAGAGAAAAAGAGCTGCTAAAGCCAGCACACCCACTGCAAAAACTCCATCAGACCTGAAGTGATTCACTGCTTTTCACAATGCAACTTTTTTTTGCCTTCCTCAGCCATCTACATTGTCATTTAAAAAAAAATGACAGATTGCGCTCATTTGTTCACAGATTCGCTAGGGCTTTTTGTTCAGCTGCGTAGAGAGTTGGGGGTTTGAACGTCCTGCATGGCTGCTCTGAGGTGGCACTAAAAACACCCTTCTTATTTTACAGGAAAAGCGTGAAAGCTTCTGCCATCTGCCGCTACTCCATCAGCGATATCCAGCAGGCTTTTGACGGACCCTACATGGAGAGTCAGGAGGACGCCACTGCCAAATGGACAGAGTACACCGGGAAGGTGCCTGAGCCACGGCCCGGCTCGGTAAGCTCTAGGAGTGTCACAGACAGACACACCGATCTTTGCAATAATTGTTGGTGCAATTTCTTAGCAGACAAAATCGATTGTATTGGATTTGAAGACAATAGCAGACAAAGGACTAAGGCTTAAACTGAAATTGAGTGACAGTGTGTGGTAATTGAAGTCAAAAATCAAATTAGCCAGCAGTATAATGTAATGTTAAGTGCAGCTGACATTCGATATTATATTAAGTAAGAATATCATCAGTCTCCAATATATATATATATATATATATATATATATATATATATATATACACTGCCTGGCCAAAAAAAAAGTCGCCACCTGGATTTAACTAAGTAAATGATCTGGGGTTGATGCTGCAGTTGGTCAGGTTTAGGTTCAGCAACAGTATGTGCTGAAAGAATGAGGTCAGCTGACCACCTGAATATACTGAATATAGAGCAGGTTATTCCATCAATGGATTTTTTCTTCCCTGATGGCACGGACATATTCCAAGATGACAATGCCAGGATTCATGGGGCTGTAATTGTGAAAGAGTGATTCAGGGAGCATGAGATCATCATTTTCACACATGGATTAATTCTTCTTGGTGAAAAATTAATGCAACACTGGATTAAAATAAATCTTGTGCCATTGCAGAACCTTATCGAAACAATGCCAGAGCGAATGCGTGCCTCAGTCAAAGCTGAAGGCGGTCCAACGAAATATTAGAGTGTGAGACCTTTTTTATTTTTGGTGGCGACTTTTTTTTTTGGCCAGGCAGTGTATTTTTATATATATTTAATATTGAAGACATAAAACTATGAAGGAATGCATATACAATAAGTGAAAAGTGCAAAACAAGCCAAAATATGTTTTAAGCTTTAGATTCTTTGATGCCAACTTTGTTCAGACTCAGCAGTATTCTCTCAGTCGGCTTTATGAGGTAGAACCTGGAATAGTTCTCCAGCTGTGTTAAAGGAGTTCCTAGAGTCCACTTGTTAACTGCTTTTCCTTCACTCGGTGCTTTAACTCATCCCAAACCACAAAACCACTTGGGTTGGGATTTTATGCCAGATGTTTGTGAAGGCCAAACATTTTTTTTGTCTACTATCTAACAAATATTGTACAAATATTAATGAGAATGTGTGTCTAAATTATGTTCCTCTGGAACCATGATGCAACATGGAACAACAATAGACAGAGTGCAAACGTGTAACGAATGCGCAACAATAGATACAATAAATACAGCAGTCGAGACAATGCAGTGCAGGACATTGCATACTGATACGATACAATGAAATGTGCATGGTGAGAAAATGGTGCAGAGATATACAACATATTGTAACATATATCATCATAGCAATTACTGAGGTAGAGAGTTTATAGTTTGAGGTAGAGAGTATTTAGTTCACTGCTAGACTGAGAATAGTCAAAAATATTCAGGCAACAGTGTCCTGTGGGCAGTACTTTTTGGACAATAAATGTTTGAATTACAGATGTTCACTGCAAATGTATGATTTTTTGAACATGCTACAGATGTGCAAACATCTTCACTGAGGTCTCTAAATTCAGTTAAATCAGGGGTGTCCAAACTACGGCCCTTTGCGGCCCATTTCCTTTTTTGGAGCGGCCCGCGAGGTATTTTAGAAATAGAATGAAAGTTGGCCCGCTGTTTAGCAGGTTTTTATAATGCGAGATTCAAAGTTTAAACGCTAGGTGTCAGAAACGGGCCAAAGAGTCTAAAAGTGGCGAGAGTGAAGTTTTAGTGCAGAAAAATGGGCCAAAGAGTCTAAAAGCGAAGAGGGTACGCATTTCTAGCGCAGAAAATGGGGCAAAAGAGCCTAAAAGTGGAGAGAGTGCGCAGTTTTAGCGCAGAAAAAGGGCAAAAGAGTCAAAAAGTTGCCGCAATTAAGGAGTTTAATATTAAGAGACATCATGAAATGAAACATCAATTTGAAAAATTTACACAACACTGTCAAAGATAGATAAAGATAGTAAGTCAAATAAAATGGTGTGTAAATGAAAGTAATCAGGAAAATGTATTATTTAAAGTGGTATATTTCATTATTTGTTTTATTACAGAGTTTTTGGCCCGTGACTTCAAATATATTTCTCCTTTTGGCCCCCAACAAAAAAAGTTTGGACCTCCCTGAGTTAAATGAATAATAATTCTCTGGAGTCGTACCCTCCTCCCTGCCTCTCTCAGTACAGTCTGTAATCAACCCCTCCCGTCTCTGCCTACTGAAGTAACTCGAGGAACACAGAGACCCACATTAAGAAAAAACAAATACAAGCAGTTCTGTGAAAATATTAAGTAGGAACAGTTACATCAACCCACTGCTAGTGTCTTCTTAAATTGTGTGTTTGTATCCGGGAACACCTTGACTGAGCTGTGATTGTATGCTGGCTGCACCCTGCCCTGCAGTCTCGTCTTACTCTAACCTGCTTATCCTGATCCAGCGCTGCAACTCGACCTGCTGGCTGACTCCTAATGTCAGCAGCGCTGCTTGGGTTTCTAAGCGTCTAACGCCCTGCGTCAGAGTGCGGCTACAGTGTTGGGTTCAGACTCGGGAGAAGAGCCGCAGAGCAAGCCGAAACACAAGCCCAGAAAAGCCCTCAAAGCTCATTGACATGGAGATTAGGAGTAGGCAGAAAAAAAAGCCGGGGCTCAGAACCAGTTCAGGGTTTTAGAGCCCTGACATTTCTAGAGGCTGGTGACTTTTCATTTCTCAATTTTACTGGATGTTTTGATTGTTTTAAAAATGGTAAGAATAGAAAGTTAGAATTTCTGAGATGTCTGTCCTAAAGGTGCTGTCTTTTTACGGTCCTTAACCCTTTAATGTCCTTATCATGGACATTTATGGTTACGCTTAATCAAATCAAATTTATTTGTATAGTGCTTTTTACAACTGGTGTTGGCACAAAGCAGCTTTACAGAAACATCATCACAGGACAAAGAATCAGGCAAAACATTAAACATAGAAAATACAGAATACAGAACCCCCAGTGAGAGCGCTGAGGCAAGGAAAAACTCCCTAAGAGCTGCAGGAGGAGGAAGAAACCTTGGGAGGACCAAGACTCACATATAAGGGGGGACCATCCTACCACTGGTCAAATGGCTTTTGAATCAAATTTAAAAAGTCTTTTATACTTCCACATATGTTGTATATATTCAGGAGTGTATCAGAGCCACTAATGGCTTGGATGTAATCTGTAGTGGAGAGCTTACACTTCCTGTGACTCCTGTATTCATTATGCCTAATAAATGTATTTATACAGCATACATAATTTAACCCTCTATTGCATGAACAACTTTTTAAACATCATATATTTTTTTAATTGTGTTTTTGTGACTTCAAATTGGTTAAATAATTCAAATTAAAACAAAAATCATAAAAAAATTTTTTTGAGGGGGTACTTGGTAATTTGTTGCCATATGGCAACAACGCGGGTTCGGTGAACATGCTCTAAGGATGAAAATGAAGAAGTTTTAGCTGACTGATACAATACATGCAGAAAAACAGCTATTGAACTATCACTTTCCATAACAAACCATTTGCAAAAAATATTTTTTTCTGATCAGGAAATTAATATATTTGTTAATATATCATATGAAAATGTGAAAATAGCATAATGTTAAGAAATTAAATATGTTTTCAAGTTAAAATCATATACCTATCTGCAAATACAGTGCCAGGTAACTCAATGGGAGCCCATTAGGATACATGTATAGAATGAATGTCACTGTATGCATGTTGTTGCCATATGGCAACAAATTCATTTTTGCCTTTTACAGAGAAAGTATAACTTTATATTTGGATTAAATGATAAAAAATGAAAGCTTCCTTTCCCCAGATTTATGTTGAATTTTTTTATGATCAAAATATGTCTTGAAGTTTGAAAACTAGCAATGTATAGGTTCCCACTTTGATGTGACCTTCACAGTGTGGCGCATCCACATGGAAAGGGTTGGCAAACAGGATTTCCTGATTAACTGATGTCATCAAACTGATAAATATTTCAAAAGTAAAGTCCCATTTTCACACACAATGGGAAAAGTGGTGGATATTATGTCATTCTCTATTGAAAATACTCATAAAAAGAATTTGTTGCCATATGGCAACAACATGCAATAGAGGGTTAAATAGTTTAAAATGACCATTATAAGCTTGCATAAAACCTCTTAAGTACCTATAATGACATACATAGTACATTATAAAATAATAAAAGGCATTTTGAAACCTGTCCTTATAAAGTCCCACGCTTCCATAGTAACCTTCGAATACATATTGGGGAACTTAAACTCAGGTTTCTATATATTAGTAGGATCGCTGTTCTTATGTACTTATGAGGTTTTATGCAAGCTTATGGATTATGTATGCTATATACTGCATTATTAATACAGGATGAATGGGAAATGTTAATGTTACTGGTTTTTTTAAAGACCCTCACTTTAAAATATACATCTCTATCAAATTTGTGAGATAACACATGGTAAAATTACACAAAAAAACAAGAAATAAAAAATAGGTGTGGGCGTAATGGCCCTAAAATAATAAAACAATATTTCATGGAAAAATATTCTTGGCAGCATTACAAAACACTGAAAATGTGTTATTAATTAAAAGAATATACTACTGTAACAACAATTTAAAGATTTATTTTTGTATAGATATTTAAAAACTTTTTTAAAACATATTTTTGTCTGTTGAAGGTGTAGGAAACACTACTCACCGCTCTCTGTCTTCATCTGTCCATCTGTTCATCATTTAGTTTCAGAATTATCTGTCTTTCTGTATCTTTTTTTTGGTTATTATGAAAGTCTGAATCTGCTGTGTGTTAAATAAATGTGCTGCAGTAGATTCCATGTTCTAGCGCTGCTTTACTACATACAAAGACGTTTAAAAAAAATCACTGTATTATCGCAATATATAAATAAATATAAAATGGATTTTTAAATATAGCTTAAAAAAAGGATATGATATGACACACACCCTAATACAAAGTAATAGTTATGTAATATATGTTGTGGAGCATTACATAATTCATTAAAACCTCTGAAATATTTACACGCTAATATACAATTTTATACAATAAGTTTTGGCATAATAATATAATAATATTACAATAATTTTAGTTAATACCTAAAGTTAGTTAATACCTTTTTTTAATAATAGTGACTCAAAATGTACTCAGAGCAGAACATTAAAGGGTTAAAGCCTAAAGGTTTTCACTGATTTTCAAACTATATTAATTTACATATTTACAAGAGACTGCACTAAGCTGAAGTCTAATAATACCTTGATGTAGTCCCTTTGATATTGTGACGAGACTAGGAGGGCTGGAAACTGGTGGAAGTCATGTGACAGCAAGTGCAGGACTACAGCGTTACAGTTACTACAGCTTCTGGTCTTCAAACCAGGGTTTCTGGAGGCCACAGTACAGTAAATTGTGAAATAATCAGAGGAGCTTGAATCACTAGCTTGAATGTGGAGGATAAACAACAAGAAGAACAATCAGGCTGCACTGGACAGCGTTTATAGAGAAGGAGGTAAAAGTTGTTGAACTGTGTGCTTGTTTGAATTGTGGAAGCCGTTCAGATTGTTCAAACAGAAAAAGGGAGCTCAGCTTCTCAGCTTTACCTGCCTTGAAGAAAATTGCCAGCCTACCTTTAGCAAACACTGCATAGTGGATCCAGGATTAAGGCTTATTTGTGCTCAATGTTAAGTACGGATATGGGTACCAAAAAAGCCTATACCAGCCAACATGCTCAAGTGGGCCTCACATGGGTGGAACATTGGCTGGGTGGGTTCCGGGTGGGCATGGGCTCTAAATGGAATGGAAGTTTAGGTTCCCAAATAGGCCGCATTATTACAACCAACCGTAATATCATATGGGTCCCATCTAGGCCCCGTGTGCAGTGTAGAACCTAGTGTTAAACTGTGAACCTGTGTTGAACCCCTTTTGGTGCCATCACTGACACTAATAAGGGTCCATCACTAACATCCCTAATTGGTGCCAACATGGAACCAATGGTCAAAACTTTTGGTTTCCAGTTGGGCATGTTATCTGCATCAGTCTGTATGTGCAACACTAGAAATCATGTAGCCAATCATTGCAGGGCTCCATAGAAGTTAAGGTGAAGGACCCTGCTCAAGGGCCCCACACTGGCAGTTTGCCAAACCTGGGTATTAAACCCACAACCACTCAGCCACCACTGGCCCAATCACAAACACTGCCTTATTATATAGACATAACAAAGGATAAACTCAGACAAAAACAAAGAAACCTGTGATTGCTGGTTCGAATCCCAGTCATGCGGCTTGCCATCAGCTGCCGGAGCCCTGAGAAAGCACAGTTGGCTCTCTCTGTGTAAAAAAAAGGAAAACTGAAGTAATGGTTGGACCTTTGAAAGGTTCTTTACACTCACACTGTTTAAACTGTATTACAAACATGGTTGTTCTGTATTAAAGTAAAAGTGTTTTTTTTTCTGTGGCATCATTTAAAGAACCATTTGTGGATGCTTTGTATTTAAGACTATACTGAATTAGCCTTTTCAGACATGCACACATAATTTTATTTCAAAATGCCATAGTTACTGATAAGGACAAATTATAGTTATGAACAATTAAAGAGACAGTCTGTAGGTTTTCAGGTTTGGGGGATTTAAAGACCTTTGGCTTTGTGATATTATGTGTTTTGTTCATTTTAGATATGTAGATAGCAATTCCATCCAACTTACCAGACCACTTTGTTTTTAAAACAAATATATAATACATTGCAGGAATGTTTTTTTCCAGGACACTAATGCTATTAATTAGAAAGTTTTGTCTTCTTTAATTCAGGAATAGCACTGCTTTTGAATTTAAAAGCTAAGTAACCACTGTGCACGAAGTGCCACTGACTATATCACTTGTGTTTTTATTTGTTTATTTAATAACAGTAGCATGCTAGAGAATAGTCTGTGCTTGGATGTCATGCAGGTTTATGTGCTCAAAAATACCCTCAAATATGCGCATATTGTGTCCACTGGGCTGGTCAAAACATCCTTTTCAGCTTTCAGAAAAACTACAGTTCTTACATCAGAACTGCTACATTTTTAACTGTCCCAAGAAAACATTTTTTTTTTTCAGAAAATATAAAACACTCTTGCAAAGTGAGAAATAAGGGAAAAACTAGGCAGTTTTTAGTGACCAAAGTGTCTCAAATGGTTAAGTTATGTGTGTTAGAGCAGAGACATCTGCTCAGACAGAGACCAGGGAGACTGGTCCTCCAAAATTGGAGCTGGACACCCCTGCGGCAGACTCTTCCTGCTGTGTTGTGAAGGTCATGCTAAATACTTTTTGACTCATGTCCATCTCCCTTTGCTCCTCAGTGCATCACAGACCGGCTCAGGTCCAGAGGCATCAATTTCTCCACTGACCTGCCTGATGATGTGCTGCACTTTGTCCGCCGTCACCCTCTTATGGCCAGGCAGGTGCTCCCAGTGGGAGGACGCCCCCTACTGTTTAAGAGGTCCATGGACTACACCAAGATAGCTGTTCACAAAGTGACCGCTCTGGATGGACAGACGTACCACATGTTGTTCATCGGAACAGGTGATTTATTGGTTATTATTTGTTCTTCAGTTTAGATCAGGGGTGATTAACCTTTTCACTTTTTCAGCACCTTTACAAACAAAATGATTGGCACTACTGCTTCCTAAAATAAGAGAATGATAGTAAATATATGTTTACTCACTTTATGTAATGGCTGTGCCTGCATTAAGACACAAAGATGTTCCATATGTGGCTTAGTAGGGCTCAAGATCTTCAAGGACATAATTTGCTCGAAAAACACCCTTATTTAAAGTATTCTTACCTCTTGAACTTTTTCACATTTTAATGTTACACCCACACACTTAAATGTTAGAGAACATTAGTGATTAAACCACATCATAAAAACAAAGGAATTTACTAGACCGATCATAAATAAAGTTCAGAGAAAATTGTAAAGCAGACTTTAGGTGTAGTGAGCAGTAATTAGAGAAGCAGCCGAGAGGCCCATGGTCACTCTAGAGGAGCTGCAGAGGTCTACACCTCAGGTGGGAGAATCTGTGCACTGGATATTAGTCATGTACTTTACAAATCTGGCATTTATGGAAGACTGGCAAGAAGAAAGCCATTTATTAAAGCAAGCTATCAGTTTGCAGTTTGCCAAAAGCCACATAGGGAACACAGCAAACTTGTGGAAAAAGGTGCTCTGGTCAGATGAGATGATCAGATTTTCCTCACATAGCAATCAAAGCATGGGTGAACGATCCAAAGCTGTGTACATGTTATAAGCTGTATTGCGGTGGAATGCTGCTGCCTCTCTGTCTTATTGATTTTGCTGTGTTTGTTTGGTGCAGATGAGGGCTGGCTCCAGAGAGCAGTGGAGGTTAAAGGTCAGCTCCACATCATTGAAGAATTGCAATTGTTTGAGGAGCCGCAGCCTGTGGACAGTATAGTCATCTCTGAGAAACAGGTCAGTCTCAACATGGAAATATGGTCATGTGGAATTTCTTAGGGTGTTTTCACACTTGTAGTTCACCGAAATGTGCCACAATAAAACATGTGAGAATGCTCTTTCCACGTATTGATCAGAATTGTTTAGGCCAAGAGCAAAAAAGTAAATACAAGAAGAAGGTCCTGTGTTCTGCACTAGTGCATATCTCTGTGATGTTTAACTTTGAACCATGGCAGAGATGGCTTTTATTTGTAGATAATAGGTAGTAATTATCTGGTCTCATCCCTGTTCCTGGAGAGCAACAGGAGTGCTTTATTTATTAAATGGGTGTGTTAGGCTATGTTCAGACAACAGGTAATTTGGATTTGTATCTGCATTGGATGTTGTGATAATAATGTTGAAGTCAGTTCTTACAGCCAAATATTTCCATCACTCTGGATTTGATGAGGTTATTGGTCATTGAAATCATACTGAAATCTGATTTGATTGGCAAGAGCACATAAATGTATAAATCTGATTGTAATTGCATTTCAAACTACTTTTAAATGTAATGTTAAAAATGTGATCTGAATCTAAATGTAAAAAAATGAATTTGGGCTGGCTTTATATTAAAGAAGGAGGTATAACCTTCAGGATTTCAGCTCTTTAGGAGCAGGGTTGGAGACTGTAAAATATGCCATGTTAAACTACACCTACATAATGGATTTACCATATTTTATAAGGTGCACTGGATTAAAAGGTGCATTATGTGGAACTAGTAAGAAACAGTCGCCATGTTTTCCTTCTAATTTAGTTAAAGCTGCACAGCTATGCTAAGTAAAAACAAAACTGTAAAATATTTTTTCGGGTAAGTAAAGCCCTTCGGTTTATTTACAGTAATTAGATTTAGTAATAAAATTTAGCTGGGTGGAGCAATATTATCATAAGCAGCTAATTGCCAGCACTAGCCGCAGTTAGGGGCTAATGTCAGCCAACAGCGCTACACTGAGGAACCCTGATAGTTCCGGTAAGGGCAATATAATAACTAGTGGTTAGTCCCACATAGCTTGTTTTAACACGATAAACACGCAGGCTACAGGCCAATCAATAAAGCCTCGGAACGGCTAATGCTGCTCCAGCAGTGCTAACCAGGGTTTGCAGCAGGCCACAGGGCGATAATACTCACCTCTGAACTGTGAAAGAGCTAGCGCTTAGCGAGGTTAGCGGCTAATGCTAATGCTGCTCCAGCAGTGCTAGACGGGGATAGCAGCAGGCTACATGCCAAAAATACTCAAATGGTACCCCTAATAGTAGGGTTGGATCAAGGTCAGGTCCTGTTCTCACCACAAACATAAAGCCTCAGAGTTTGTTTGTTTTGTGACAGTATTCACACATACTGATGTATTGTATTCACACCTCTCCAAACTTATTTTACCAAGGGTGAAAATCAAGTTGAAAAAAGTACAGATGTGAAAACGCATCTAAACAATGCACAACATATTTATTAAATAGTACATATTTTATCAGAATGAAGAGAGAATTCATGTGTATGACTTATGACACATGTTTTGTTCTTTCATGTTCCAGATGAGTGTGTACGTGGGTACTCCTTCCACAGTCGTGCAGCTGCCCCTGTCCACGTGTCATAAGTATTCCTCCTGTTTTGACTGTGTGTTAGCACGGGACCCTTTCTGTGCCTGGGATGGAGTGGAATGTGTGGAGATTACCTCACAAACTGACAGGTAGCAATGCTTTCTCATATGTGTTTAATCACAGATCCAGATATATTGTTACTGGGTCTGTGATTCTCATCTGTGTACAAAGCAGTGTTGTGAAAATCTTTAAATATATGTCTTAAAGCAGACCGCGGCATGTTATGGCCTGGGGGCTACACCTGGCCCTTTGCCTTTCCATACCTGGCCTTTTATACAGCTCTGATAAAAATTAAGAGACCTCTTCAGTTTCTGAATCGTTTTTTTCTGAGTTTTGATATTTATAGGTATCTGTTTGAGTAAAATGAACATTGTTGTTTTATTTTGTAAGCTACAGACAGCGTTTTTCAATGTGAAATGGCTGAAATAACAAAAGGATGCAGAGCTTTCAGACTTCAAATAATGCAAAGAAAATTCAAGTTTTCAGAGTTCAGAAAACAATATTTGGTGGAATAACCCTGGTTTTTAATCACAGTTTTCATTCATCTTGGCATGTTCTCCTCCACCAGTCTTGCACACTGCTTTTGGGTAACTTAATGCCTGCACTCCTGGTGCAAAAATTAAAGCAGTTCAGCTTTATTTCATTGCTGTGATCATCGATCTTCCTCTTGATTATATTCCAGAGGGATTTTTTTCTAGAGCTGTATATCCATCTCAGAACCTGAACTGCACTTTACTGCATGTGTTGAAGCCGTGAACGCAAATAGCAGTAGTACTTAAGAATGAAGTCATTTTAATGCTGGTCTTTATTGCAAACACATAAACATTTTCTTTTACAATTGAATATGGAAATGTTGATGAAATCATGATATAATGTTGTGTTATTTACTATTTACTAGCTTCACATTTTTATTTACTGTAACACCTTGCCAGTATTAGCTTATCAATACCATATAATGACTGTATTTTTAAAGAGATAAGATTAACATTGAGCTAAATTAAGCTAAATTGAGGTCAATCTGTTGGCCTATCCCAACAGTCCCAGGTTATCATATGTCCCCTTAAATAATTTGCCCACCCCTGTGTCTTTAAAATGTATGTCTATCTGCTATCTGTTTTGGAAAGCCTTAAAGACGAACAGGATATTTAAAATTCAGCTTTCTCTCTCAGGACTGTGGTGGATTGAGCCAGAACTAATTGTGTTATCTTTGTATGTACAGATCCAATCTGACTCAAGACATCCTGAATGGGAATGAGGGCTGTGAGAACGCTGCAGCAGATGGTATGCATACTCATTTCTTTTTGTATTCATCAGGCGCTGGATCCCAAAATGATCAGAGCAATAGAACAGGAGGAGCAGTCGCTGAAATCCTTGCCTAAGTGCTGCATTTATAACCCGCGCATCGCTTCAGATAGGAGAGGCCTTAAACCTCATTATACAGTTTATCTTCTGCACACTCATTTGCATAACGTATTTGCGAATGTTTTTCTTTATATATATGTTTTTATGCAAGAGAGAATAATAAGTTATAATTCAGGACTGAAAAGGTTCTGCTTTTGTAAGCAGTGATCCAAGTAATTCACCTTTAGTCTGTGTGGTATTAACCAGTTAAACAAGCATCTTAAACTACCGCAGCTGAATTCAAAATATTGCATTTGTATTATTAGGAACTATTTATTAGGAACACTTTACTAATATTAATGCTAATATTGTTTAGGGCCTCATTTTGCTCTGAAAACAGACTCTAAAACAGTTATTTGTAGTTTGGGTTTCACATGGATGGCATCACAGTTCCTGCAGGTTTTTGAGGAAACAGCAGGGCTAGAAATACTCAGACCAGCCCAGCTGGCACCATCCATCATGCCACACTCAGAATCACTGAGATCAAAATTTTACCTATTCTAATGATTAATGTGAACATTCCCTGAGGCTGCTGACCTGTATCTGTATATTTTTTGTTATACTGTACACCGCACTGTTGGCACATTAATTAAAAAAATGAACAAATAAATAAAAATGTACCATAACTGCATAAACACCCCCCAAAAAAATTATACAATAGTTGTGCTTTATAAATGAATAAAGTTCTTTTGCCTGGAGTTTTATTTTAAAAAGTATTAATAGCCTTGCATATAATTTTTTTTACTTCCCTTCTGGTCTATTGCGTTACCATTGTCATGTATAGTAAAAATCTCTTCACATATAGTGATGTAAATACATTTATATGTTGCCCATCTTTATGTAACAGTGCAATTTTAGTTGTAAATCGTTGCAAATTGTGATTCATATGGTGCATAAATTCATATGGTGCTTTTTCCACTTTTATTTCATTAAACAATAGTTGTTCTGTTTAAATGAATAAAGTTTTTCTTAAGAAGATTTTAAAAACAGTTTCTCGTTCAGACACAATATGCACGGACTCCGGAAGGGTCAGGTTGGATTTTTTGGGCCTGATCTAATCTCCAATTCTGTTTCATTATCATTATCCGTGTCATGTATAGTAAAATTGTCTGCGTGGCGCCTACAAAACTCGACTCCACTCTACTTAGCTTTTTGTGCTTTTCCAAAATGTTCAAAACTTGTATAGTTAAATGTAATGTGTAAATCTTTCTTTATGCTGGTCGGCCAGAGAGAATTGTTGCTCTATGCAAATCTCCACTATTACCATGTCATCACTCTAAAGATGGGAGTGGCATCTAGAGTGAGTTTTGTCAGGCTGAATTTCGGTGGCAGGGGTAGAGTTTGGATTCTCTGCCCGAGCCCGACCTGATGCAGGGTCAGGCCCAGATTTCACACTACTTTCCTCAGGCCCTGTCGGATCGGGCTCAAGGAAATGCCTGTGACATACGCCTACATTTTTTAAATTTATATAGAAAAATGTATTAATTTATATAAAGCTATGCTGTGATATTGCTGCGCCACCCCGCACCTTGCACTGCACCTAAGAATTTGTCGAATTATGCCGCAGGAAACCTTTTAGTGGCAGAAATGAGGAGTTACAGGCACTTACTAGTTAAAATATTTCGTTTTAAAGCTCTACTTATTAAATGAATGTGGGGTTTAAATCAGGCTTATAATGAGAGTTTATGGGGTGGGCAGGGTCAGGCTCAGACAGAACGTACACAGCCTCAGGTAGGGTCAGGCTGTATTTTTGGGCCTGATCTAAGCTCTAAGCAGGGGGGCTGCAGAAAATGGACCAGGTACCAAAAAGTGAGTTGAGTCAAGAAGTGTAGAAACGTGCGAAACGAGTTGAGTAGAATAGAGTAGCAGTGTCTTATTTGCTCTGTCTGTTTATTTTCAGACCTGGTGCTCCATCGTGCACGCTCAGTGATGGCAGGAGATGATGTGCTGCTGCAGTGCGAGCTCAGCTCCAATCTGGCTGTCCCACAGTGGACACTACATGGACAGGAGCTGCAAGGATACGGGCTCAACTCCGGCTACCGCGTCGGCACCGACGGCCTGCTGGTCATCGAGGCTCGACCGGAGCAAAGCGGCGACTACAGCTGCTTCGCATTGGAGAACGGCATCCGCGTTCCTGTGGTGATCTACACTTTGACTGTGCGTCATGACCTGCCTCCTGTACCACCAGTAGAGGTGACTCGCCCACCTCACATAAGTGGTGCCACCCACCGTACCACTCAAACACACAACAAGAGCAATCAGGACCTGACCCTGCACCCTGCTCCCGCACCGCAGCCTCCACAACTGGAGTTCCTGTCCTTGAGGAACATGGAGGCCATGTACCTTTCTCTGATCACCATTCTTGGCGGACTCTGCCTCGTCTTGACGGTGGTCCTGCTGTATGTCGGGTTCTGTGTGCAGAGCAGAAGGGGGAAATACTCTCTACGGGCTGCAGCTCAGGCTGAGAGGAAGAGAAGCAGCCACATGGAGCTAAAGACCATCTCAAGCCACTGCAATGGCAAAACGGATGCACATGAAGGTCTGCTACAGATCGTACCTGGAGAAGCACAGGCATCTCCAAACAAAGACCTTCCTCCGGCACCCCCGCTGCCCCCACCTCCGCCAAACTCGGAATTTGAATACACCAATGGCCTCTCAGCCACCTTGCCAAGCGTCCTACGCAAAATGAATGGCAACAGTTATGTTTTGCTTAGGCAAAGTGATGGGCACAGCACGTCTCCGCTGTATTATTCCTTCACTGAAGAGCTCAACCGCATCCTGGAGAAGAGGAAACACACTCAGCTGTGTAGCAAACCTGATGAGAGTTCAGTATAAAGAAAGAGAACTTTTTTCAACAGAAAAACAAAATTGCGCCTTCTGTGGTCAGGAGGTTTGATTACAAGTATCTGCAGAAATGTCAAAGGGCAACAGGATGCTAAGTAAAGCATGTATTCCAAGGGTCTTATATTCTTGCCCCATAGCATTTTCAATCCTGGCCTATTGTTGGTCGAAGCAGCCAAGCTCAGCAGCTTTCAATGTTTGTGAAAACCAGGCACAGAACAAAAGTTGTGACTGACACAATGGATAATCTACCTCGAAAGAACATTTTATGAATTTTGGATGTGTGACATTTTGTCAATAGGTTCTGAGGCTGGTGAGTCCAGAGCAACAGGACTGGATCATTGCTTTTATTTTTGCAGAAAAGTCTGGCTTTGTGGCAAAAGCACTATGTGAAAAACAGCCTCATGGAATATTTCTTCTCTTTGGATGAAAGGACTGCTTCTGGGAGCCTGTACATTTCCATACAAACATTTTTTCTGGACGTGGCTGCTTTTGAGCAACACTGCTGAAGGCAGTTCAGTGCCATAAAATGATTTTGTTTTGTTGTGATGCTGTTATTTATGTCAACACTGACCACACCAGTGACCCATCAAATAACCTGAACTAACAGATACACTGCGCTTATTGTAGCAGTGAATGCTGAAAGGGACTAATTTTGTGAATCAAGCTTTTATAGCTAATGTTTGATAAAATGTGAGGATGACAGTATTAACTACTGGGATGCACTTTAGTAGCAATGAGCATTAACCAGAAACGGTGCTTGTTCTGAAAGAGGTGAGAAAGAGAATGTTATGGATCAAAATAGAAAAAAAACAACGGACAGATCCGTCCTAACCCTGTCACTGAACCATAAACCACAAGTAATTACTTTAATTAATACTAAGACATACTAACCACTATGCTTTCAGTAATGAACCACTACATGTTTATTTTTTTGCCAGATACAATTAAAAAAGTTCCCAACCCAGATTTAAAGAAACATAACGGTAAATTATGAATGAATTGAGTACATCAGAAGTTCAGACCCATTCTGCGTGTCTGACTCAGTTTCGTGTTTGTTAACTCAAGGCTTGATTGTTAGATGTTTGTACAGACACAGCATTAAGACTCCCCTCCCCGACCTCACTGAAGCTCCAGAAATGTCTGCTTGCCGGATCGACATGACATCATAGCAGCAGAGGTAAGCTGATGTTGACCTTGTGAGATTATGCCCTTTTTAAACAGGCAATTACACCCACCTCTTACAGCCAGGCACTGGAGGCTTAAGAAGAATCAGAGAATTAGAGCAGCAGTGACAAATTGGGCTCATTCCATCCAGGAATTGTTTGCTAATGGAAAGAAATAAATACTCTTACCGTACCATTTGTTTCTAGAACAATGAGCATTGTTCTGCTTTATTGTTTGAATTGTAGGTTAATTAAATTCATGAGTTCCAGCAAGTCTGTTGCGTTTATTGTGTTGTAAGTGCTGTTCCTGGAGCAAGAATGGTTTGTGCTCGATCAGGGCTTACAGTATTGTAAGGGATCATAGAACAGCTCTTCTTTGTCTGCTGAAATTTCGAGTGCAGTGAAGCTGAGCAGAAAACATCAAGGTCCAAGAAGACACCGCTGTGATGAGTTCTGCTGATAGTTAGATCAGCTTTTTCCCATCTCTCACTCCCTTTTTCTCTATTAAGCTCCCTCCCTTTCTGTCTCAGTGGTTCTTTCCCCACCTCATTCAACAACTTCTCTCTCTCAGAGGTAGCAAAAACAAGGTCCAGGTCCAGAAAGTAAATATCCACCAAAGGATTTCAACAGTTTCAATCTTTGGAACAAAATCCTGAGGTGTTTTTTTTTTACTTTCTAGACCTGGAATTACCCGCTTTGCTCACTCCTGTTTCTTATGGGTTTAGATTTTCATCTGTTTCTTCTTTTGGGGTGTTTGTACCTTAGTGTGGTTCATTTTGGCTGGTGTGAACACAGTAATTGCACAAAAAAAGGCAAAAAAAAAAAGCATGAGGTCCCAAAAGAACTCTAGAGCAGTTTCTTTGTGGTGAGAACGCGATCTGACTTCAATTCAACCCAGCTTTAAAATATACTTCTCAAGTATAAGCTAAATAGCTGCCTATGTGCAGTTTACCATGATTTATTATTTACATCTACAGCTGTTAACTAACACCATTTCTGCTTCTGCTCTATGCTAAGCTATTTTCCCAATACATTTACCGGCACAACTGCTGTGTCCACACCGTCAACCGTCAACATTGAAAACGAATTAAAAGTTTAAAAGTATATAAAAAAAATATACATGCCGGTCTGTAACACAGGCCCCAGACAGCTCTGACCAATTAACGGAGACAACAGGCTCATGTTGTTACTTGTGACTCATTTTATTATGATGAGTTTTGGTTCACCTGTGATTTTTCTTGTGTCAAGCCAACTAATCCATGGGCAAATACGTTTCAAGGAAACAAACTTATTAACTGATTTGGACCAAAGAAACAAACTACAGGTGTGAAAATACCCTTAAATATTTTGAGGTTATAAACTTGGGTGCATTTTCCCCTGTAAAATCTTTCTTTTGGGGCGTGAGCAAGAAGGTCGGTATTTAAGAATGTAATTTCTGCATTCACAATTGCCCAGATGAATCACACCACAGGTAAAAAAATAAACTGAAAGAGTCCAGACTTTTTAGTCAAACTAAAAAGTGCAGGTGTAAAAAAAAAACACCATCAAGCGTAAAGGTTCTTACTAGGAATGCATTGAATATTTGGCAACCAAAAATATTAATCATTGGCAAAAAGACTGAATAATTAATATTGTTTTCTTTAACAGAGGATTACACCTGAAAAGCATGTTTTCTGTGAGATATATATATATATATCTCACAGCTCACAGCTAGGTTCTAAAATGTTCTTAGTTAAGTTTGTTTCAAAGAAAAACTTTATTTTATGTGTAGTTCAAAAATGGTTCTTTACACTTGCACATCTCATTCCCAAAAATCAATTTGCTAAATATTTAATTACAATTCATTTCATACTGGCTACCTCACACTCACACCAGTGAGCTCTAACAATAGAAGCACACATTTGCATGAATGTTTGACTTCATGTCTCCGAGGGCCTTTAAGACCCGTGCTGTGCTTGTTGTCAGGCAGCACGTGTGCCTCCCTCCCGCCTCTGCCTGAGAACTTTTCATCCCTCAGGTCCAGCCAGCTAGTGAGAGAGAGAAGTGTGAGATTGCATCTAGCGTGCCAGAACAGGTCCGGGGTTCTCACAGATCCTGAATGTGGTCTTAATTCAAAGGCGAGGCAGAAGATACAGAACAGAACAACATCAGAAGGAAGGGAGAGGCTAGAAAGTGAATGGAAATAGTTTGGGAAAGGGTCATTAGGCCCATTCAGCCTCATTTGACTCCTACACACATTTAGGAGTGGTGCACCTTTTCTATTTAAACGGATGTTAGATGAAGCACAGTTTTAATGAGTCAGGAACGAGCTGGAACTTTTTGATTGGACTGCAGAACATTCAGTCTCACATCTGGTGGTACAGGCCTGGGGTTGTGAGCTGCGTTATTATGTGCTTTTTTTGCATGACATTAAATTAACTGGCTTATTTACATATAGCAAGCATTTTGAAATGTATATTTAAAAGCATTGTCATCCACAGTCGGTGGGTGGTCTACATCAGGATGTATCACCAGATATTAAGGAAACATGCTAAGTTTAAGGGTAAGCTCTGGCAGCTGTTGTCAGCAGAGCTTTAGCCAGTATGTTCTTATTTAAACTGTGAGGTAAATCACGATAATCTGTGTGGCTTTTAGTTCCATTTCCACACCCCTGTTTGCCAGGTATAAAACACAACTGCATGCAAACAGTGGCTAAAGCTCTGCTGACAAGAGCTGCCAGTGCTTACCCTTAAACTTAGCATGTTTCCTGAATATCTGGCGATACATCCTGGCTGTTAGCAGTTAGATCATTTAATCCATTCTAAAAGCATTGTGCTAATATACGACAGAAATCAGAAGTTCCACTGTATATTACTAGTAACTCCAACTCAAATGTGTATTTTCAGAGCAGTGTTTTTTTATATATATAAAATGGACTTAGCTTTGGCTAACGCAGCCCTGGTTGCATCGAGTTAACATATTTATATAAAATCCACACAAGTTAATGTATGATGTGCAAACAATTAAACATCGCAAATGTATACATTCACTGATTAGCTTACAGAGTATACCTCGTCTTCGCTTGCCACTGTATGTCAATCTGGCAACCTTCGTAAGATTCACATCTGGGGACGGGTAAGTGGGGTAGACTACTCTCTCCAGTGTTTGGAAGTTGGATTGGTGTAGCCATTTCACAGACTTGTTCTCACTTATTACTTCCAGAACTAAAAATGAAAACACTGACACAAGTGACGGTGCAGCCTTTTAACCAGAGCAATTAAAACCGTTCATTCAAAACATTCTAAGAACATCTAGAAAATTTCACAGATTTAACATTCTAAAAACATTTAATGTTTACATTAAGAAAGTGTTCTACTAACCAAAAATTGATAGGATGTCAGTGTATTACCCATAGCAGAAACAACTACAACCAAACACTTCCCATTAATGGAAACCCAGTCTTTTCCATTGCTGCCGGGTTGTTTCCAGCTAATCCATATTATACACACATTTAGGAGTGTTGCTCCTACTTATTTAAAAGGAGGTTAGATGAAGTGCTATTTTAATGAGTCAGGAACCAGCTGGATATTTTTGATTGGACTGCAGAACATTGAGTCTCACATCTGGTGTTACAGGCTTGGGTTTGTGAACTGTGTTATTTTGTGCTTTTGTGCAAAACATTAAAGTGAACTTTGACTTATTTTATTATTTGTGCTTTTTTTGCAGGTCTGAAAAGGGCAGTTTGGTGCAGGTTCATGCTTCACCTCATGTGCCATTTAAAGTGAAAGGTCAGCAAGCCTGCTTCAGCTCATCTCTGAGAGGAGTGACACAGTAGTTTCTTCAAATCTGCAGATCTGAGTGCCTAGGCTGTGAACGCAAGCACAAAAAGTCACAAAATAACTGGATGAAGATTTTGCAAGTTTTTGTTTCCTCTTTCTGCTAAAGGCATTCCCTACAGGCAGACTTTGCACCTGTACAGTGGGTGTCAAGCTGTGGTTTAGTATTTATTTCAGAGTAATTTACAATATTGTTTTTTAATATTTATTTTATTTTGTAGTTTTTCTTTAATATTGCATGTGCAAGAAATACTTTTTTCTTTAGTTTTTTTTCACTTACACAAAATGTTGCTTTTGTTTCCAGTGCTGAAAACATAAATGTACACAATATGGGGCAATTAAAGCATCTTAAATCCACACACCAACAAACCAATATATTTAATAGTCAAACATGACATGACAAATGTATTTGTCTCCTCCTGAATTCATATTTTTTGGATTTTGTTTAAACTAAGCAAAAGTTTCATATTACTTATGAAGTTTTACATACACTGACATTCCAAAAGTCATGAGATAGCAGTGTGTAAATTGATTATAAAGTTTTTTTATAAATGTCTGGAGATGGCTTAGGAATACTGGCCACACCTGTATTAAGCGAGTTCTGAGGTGTTACCTTGTGAGTCAGGTTTAAGACTGGTTAGCATGCTCATGGCAAGGCAATGTAAATTATTATTGGACATTAAGTGAAGCTTGATAGTGAGTGTCGGATGAATTAAACATGCAATTTCTTAAGTTAAACAAACTTGTGCAGGCATTTAACATTCTTGAATTTACATTGACCTGTATATCAGGAATAGTTCATAGAAGGCATTACTTCCCACAGTGGACAGTACAGTGGGTGGTAATGATTGTGACCGGCCGCATCCGGCAAGAATTGTCCGTACAAACAGACAACAAACAGACAGCAACTCTGGCAGTAATCACATCCACATTCAACGCAGGAGGCCTAACACTAGGCATGTCACAATAGCAGTTTTGTGTCCCAAAAAGGATTGCAATAAATGACAATTTTATGCCAGTTATTACGAATATTCAGACATCGGAACTGAAAAAAATGCCTAAATGCCCTAAATAAATAAAAATATATTAATCTTCACTTAAATTAAGCCAACATACCAGTTCATTCACATTAAAGGGATCTCTTCAATAAGAAAACACAATGGGTAATGGGTTAAACAATACTGAGGTCCGTACTATGCATATAATTATTCATATACATACATACATACATACATACATTCATATTAGGGGTGGGAATCTTTTACTATCTCACGATTCGATTCGATTCCGATTTTGGGGGCCACGATTCGATTCAAAATCGATTTTTGATTCAAAACGATTTGATTTATAAAAATTTATTGAAAACTTATTGAAAAAAAAGCCTCCAAAATATACACTGGTCCTGGAGAAGGTAATGTGTTACAAAAACAATAAAATGTGCAGGAATGTGGGTCTTCAGTGACAGAGGAATCACTGGGATATCACAATGACGTTAATGAACAATAAATAAATAATAAATAACACTGCTTTATTACCAGGCTACTAGCGGTGGTGTGTAGGTGACGCTGCTGGGCTGATGTGATGATAGCAGTGATGCGCTAAAGTTCAGGAGCAGCTGCTGATTAACTAGTTAACTTTAAGGTCGTTGTATTTCTTCAGAAAGGGGGCAGGAGGTGGAGAAATTAATTCATATGGTCCATTCCTTAATTCCTCTGTGATGAGGAGCTGAAATTAGCTCTGATTAGCTTATTGTTATTTTTCCGTTCCGCCTTAAATGCTGCAGCCCGCTGCCACCTGTAGCGTTATTTAAGGTGGAACTGGAAAGTTAGCTAGTTAGCTAGCTAACAGAAACTGAAACTAACTACTAGCGATCTTTTTATGCTTGTTATGAAGCATTCTGCCATAAAACATTGAAACTACACGTTAATCTAATGTAATATAGTGCTTGTTCTGCCATCTTACCGGTGATTCTCATACACCTACGCTCTGTGTGGGTCTGACGGTAAGTTCAAACTGCAGCGGCCACGGTCGCTTTGGGCAGTGGGAGGCGGAGCGAAAAACGCTTCGTGCCGCTGCAGTGTGAACTTACCGTGAGGGGTAGGGCCAAGGGAAGAAATGGGATTGGACCTTAGAATCGATTTTGGGACATTTTAAATCGATTCTGAATCGTAGTAAATGAGAATCAAGATTCTTATGTGAATCGATTTTTTGGCACACCTCTAATTCATATATACAATAAATATAAAATAAATGTCAAAAAGAGACACTAGAAAAGACACTAGAGATAAATGTCCCATGTGCCATGACATTTGGCATATCAGTGTGTTATGACTGATGTGTGCAGGTCCTGAGATGTTCATCTGGATTCTTTTGTGACCTGAATGTTTTGTTGCTGTGATTTTGGTAGGCTGAGACTTTTTGAGACCTATTTTAGTCTAGTTTACATTGGAAAGGTTCTATTTAAGTGATGTTTATATTCAAGCCAGGCTATGTAGATTGATCCATCCCCAAATTAACAACTATATTAAATGAATTGGTTGATTGTGTAAGTAAGGAAGCAGTTACTTTTACAGGGGGCAGTTAATTGAAACATTTTTTCTTTAATAAATGATCATTTAAAACACTACATTTTGTGTTTACTCTGGTTGTCTGTGCCTAATATTTACTTTTGATTAAAAGTCTTGAGATATTATTTTTTAAGTGCCGATAAAATGGCTTGCAGCACGTAAAATAATATTCCTAAAAAATATCACAATAGGAAGTCTTCATGATCATTTCACTTGCCAAGGTTTCAGCCAACAGATGACAGAGAACTGCAGCTGCAGCAAGCTTTACTTATAGTGCAAAGCCTGCTTATTACATTCACAGAATGCTCTCTGAGCTCTTGTAATAAACAGACTGAATTTCAGGGTCATTTGAGAACATGTTTGTATGCCTTTTCAGTTCTGCACAGAACCGTGTAGGCTGCCTCTGGGTCTGCATGTAATAAAGCCATTTAGACTAGCGACTGTCACTGCAGTAAAAAGATTGGAGATGAATTATTGCCAATCCACAAGATTCTGACACATTCTCGCTCTCTCCGCGTGGGAAACACACTAAGTCACCCAGCACTTTGTGTGTTCAGACAGGCCTGGGCTAAACTATACAGGGCTAAATATGGATATGAATATGGTTCTATTCACCTATGTATTCCCAGGGAGCATTGAGTGTTGCTTGGTGTTTCATCAACTGATACCGCAATTACAGTACATTTGCCTCTGTACACTACCTCAATGGATTTGATATCAAAATGTGATTGAAGTTAAGATTTGTAGCTTTAAAGGACCATTAAGGATTATATTTTTTTATTATTAAATTATAAAATGGTTAGGTTATGTCATCAGATATTAAAGAAACATGCAAAGTTCAAACACTGTCTTCTCTTGTCTGTGAAGCTAAAGGCAGTATTTTATTACTAGAACTGTGTGGTCCATCAGGAATATCTGTGTATATAGAAAGAGTCGCAAAAATCGCAAAAATGTTTGATGGTCACATGATCCATGGGGAGCTCCTGTAGTTCCAGGAAATTTTTCGCTGGCATTTTAAACACTGAGACATTGAGTGAGTTGCAGTTTCTGATCACTGGTAGTAAAATAATGTGTTAATGTATAATATTATTAAATTATTAAATAGCAAACCTGTATAAGTAATTTTTTAAGAGATTTGTTGCTACTTGTATTGTAGTCATTTATATAATTAGATAGAAGTGGTTCAGATTCTGACTTTCATTATTTTATTATGTCTTTGTAATTCTAATTTATTGAGAAATTAGAGATATATACAATGACAGATTCAGTATTCACCTTTTTGCTATTTTGAACAAAATCAATCCATGTGAATGAAACAATGGACATTAAAATAGCTTTTAATGTCCATTTAATATTTATCCTAAAGTGTGTATAGTTTTTTGCCTTGGGCATTATTTACATCCTCCATAATTCAATTCTTTCCATTTTTCAATTCAAGTTCCATTTCAAGTGTAAAGCGCAGGAGAGCGGGTTGTTTGGATTTTAGCATAGCTAGCTTACTCTCCCTCTGTCGTTGTTTCTGAAGGTCGTCTGTCACGACCCCTGGAGATATCGGCCAATACAATTCGCTGAGGGAGGTGACCCTGACCCCGCCCCTAAACTGTTAAAACCACCCCTCTTTCTACACTAGAGCGCAAAAACCTCACTCGAGCAAAAAGAGCAGACCCAGGCAATTCACACGCAGCATGCAAGGAGAACTGTGAATTCGAGAGGGAAAAAAAATTCTGAGGGGGAGAAAAATAAAGCTTGGGAGCGATATTTATCACAATAAGTAAAGCATTAATAAACTGCTCAATTATTTAAATGATTTCATTTTGTTCTGATGAGTTAAAGCTGGGTTAAGGTCAACACTTCAGTCAAACGATGTGTCATTTCAAATTTATTTAAGTGGTCTCTGTCCGTAAACATATGGATCTGAATGCCATTCTAGTAGGAACGATAAGTGTAAAGGAAGATAACAATTGTGAATTCACTTTTTATAAATGTATAAATGCCTCTCTGACTGGTATTCCAGTATGAAAAGTAAGAGAAAAAGAAGATAACTAAAGTGAATTCACTGTTTTCCCATGTTTCTCAACCCTTTGATTAGTTAGTGGGCCTTGTTGTGAAAGCTCGGACTTTGGGTTGTTTACATTCTGCCTCACTAATTCCCAGAGCCAATGAACAATGTTGACGCCCGCAGGAAAGTTTGCTTTGGCTCTTGTGTTGGTGTTGCATCATTTTTGTTTCAGGAATAATAGAACTGTAACAGCCTTTTTCTAGGCAGGTCAAATCACATCATTTTAATTGCCTTGAAATCCTGTATAATACCTACACAATGCATATCAGATTTCCTGATCTCTGTTACAGTGGTGTAATTACTGTGTAACTAAATAGGGTGTAAAAAGCTGTGAATGGCAGCGCTGCTGGCAGTAAGCAGAGCAGAAGCCAGAGCATGTTTAAGTTAAGGGCTCTGGAACAGGTTGTTCTGCCTGTTGGATTTTCAGGCAGGCTGAATCAGTTTTCCTGTTTGCTCCCCATCTGCTGCGAGGAAAGATTCAAGCGCTCTTTGTATCTGCGTGATCTGCCTGCCGGAAGCTTCGCCTACTCCACCGCATGAGTTTGTTTTCAGCATGCCAATGTGTTCAGGATAGCAAGCCAGTCCATCGGACCTCAACAAATGCACAGATTTGTTCTGAGAACAAAATGTTTAGCTTAAGTTGAAAATGTATATACAGTACATATATACGGTATATTTACCTATACCTGTATTTTATCAACCTGTTTCTTAGCCTCTTTTTCCCTACACACCAAGAAAAATAAGTACAGATTTGTACTTAAAAGGGTACAAAGCTTGTCGCTGGGGCTGTACCTTATATTGAGGTACAAAAAAGTACCCATGGTTTTTGTGCCAGTAAAGATTATAAAAATTATAAACATTATCATCAACTAAATGTGGCTCAAAAACTTGATGATCCAAAATTGTCTGGCTTTCAAATAAAAAATGCGCAATTTAAGTATATATTGTTTATAGGTACAGTGATACAGAATACTGAATGTACCTTTTTGGCTGGTTAATTGGTACAAATTTGTACTTATTGCTGTTGGAAATTACTTTTATACTTCAGAGGGAACACATCTGACCCTGTAAAGACCAATACTGTTCCTTTGAGGGTACAATTATGAAGAGTGTACCTTTGAGTACAAAAAAGTACTCATATCGTACCTCTTTTTTTTAGAGTGTACAATCAAATGGTGAAGGTGAGACAGGACCATCACAGTTCAGGGATTAGTACAGTGACACTGGCATGGTGGTGGTGTGTTAGCAGTGTGCAGTGTGTGTTGCTCTGGTACGAGTGGATCAGACACAGCAGTGCTGCTGGAGTTTTTAAACACTACAGTGTCCCTGCTGGACTGAAAACAGTTGATCAACCAAAAATGTCCAGCAAGCAGCATCCTGTGGGCAGCATCATATGACCACTGATCAGAAACTGTACAGATGAGCTAGAGCAGACGATCTACAACAGGGGTCGGCAATAGGCGGCCTGCGTTCCAGATGTGGCTGGCAAGCATTAAACATCTGGCTCGTGAGGTAGTTTGAACTATGATGAACAATAAAGGAAATATAAATAAATAAAATGCTTCTCTGGCTAACTTTTGTTTCCATCCCCCTGTCTCTCTGTCATGCTTGCCGTGACTTTAGTTTTTGCCCTTTATTGGTTTTCCGTCCATTTTTGGGCTCCCTATGTCCTTATAAGGCTGTTTTTTCCCAGCCAATTCACTAGCCGGGGCAGCGGTAGTGTATTGTACTGCGACCCTGACGACATCACGCGTGAGGAGCGGTGTGTTTATTTATTTATTTTTTCCTTTCTTGTTAGGTTTACCTGCTTTGAGATCAACTGTTATGCAATTGGGTTCAACAACCCTCTGGGCTGGAGCTGAGAGAGCTACTAGTCTGTAGCACTCCATCCCATTACACTTTATTTTCCAAAACAGATTTTTTTTTTGTGGCCCGCCACGTAACGGCATGGAAAATTTTGGCCCATGGCCAAAATTAATTATCTACCCCTGGTCTACAAGGTGGAGCAGCTGAATAAGAGTGTCTAATTGCATAAACACTGAGTAGACACAATGTTTAAAACTCCAGCAGCACTGCTGTGTCTGATTCACACCTACCAGAACAACACAAAAAGGACCACACTCTGTAATTATAGTGGTCAGTGAGGCTGAGAAATGGACATTGAGTGTAGAAACAAGGAGGTGGTCATAATATCCTGAATAGACTGTCTACCTGTAGCATGTTAATGTATTACTCACACTGCTGACTATTCACTAGCATTCAAGTTCTCCCTTCATTATGTATTGTATCAGTCCATTGAGCTGTATAATTAAAGGGGAAGTTTGTCTTAAACTTAAGTGTTTAAGGCAGGGGTGTCTAAACTACGGCCTGCGGGCCATTTGCTTTTTTGGAGCGGCCTGCGAGGTATTTTAGAATAAAAGTTGGCCCGCTGTTAAGCAGGTTTTTACAATGCGAGATTCAAAGTTTGAACGCTAGGTGTCAGAAACGGGCCAAAGAGTCTAAAAGCGGAGAGGCTGCGCATTTCTAGCGCAGAAAAATGGGGTAAAAGAGTCTAAAAGCGGAGAGAGTGCGCATTTCTAGCACAAAAAACGGGGCAAAAGAGTCTAAAGGCGGAGAGAGTGTGCATTTCTAGCGCAGAAAAACGGGGCAAAAGAGTCTAAAAGCCGAAAGAGTGCGCATTTCTAGCGCAGAAAAACGTCCAAAGAGTCTAAAAGTTGCCGTAATTAAGGAGTTTAACATTAAGAGACATCATGAAATGAAACATCAGTTTGAAAAATCTTAGTTTACACAACACTGTCAAAGATAAAGATAGTAAGTCAAGTAAAATGGTGTGTAAATGAAATAATCAGGAAAATGTATTATTTAAAGTAGTATATTTCATTATTTGTTTTATTACAGAGTGTGGCCCATGACTTCAAATATATTTCTTCTTCTGGCCCCCAACAAAAAACGTTTGGACACCCCTGCTTTAAGGCATATTTAAGTACAACCTTCGCCCCTGACACTTATAGTAACACTAACACAAAAATACACACTACACACTTTGTACACACGTGCCTCAGCAGACACAGACAATACGGTTCCTCGTAATGTTTTTGTCCACATGCTTCATAGCAAAAGGCATTCCAAGAGCTTAAAATGTTTATTGCGTTAACTGCCTTTACATGCTACTGTATTCATCCTCTGTGTCACGTGTAGTAAAAACTGATTTTTGTTGTTGTTGCTGAGTACTGTTGAGCTTTTCTGAGACCCAATAAAGCTTTGAGCAATACAGTGAGGTCATTTCTTCTGTGGAAATATTTTGTCATTCTTAAAATGTCACCCTTTTGGCAACTGTAGGATACAAGTTTGCATACTGTACAATTCACCATAAGATTTTATGATGCATTCATAACCAACTAATAAGATAAATTAAGCCTTTATCAAACCAACAACATTCCCTGTTTGCAGACTGTCTAAAAATTACTTAAGCCTAGAAATTACTGTAAAAATGAGGGAAAAACAAGAGAAAAAGCTCACAGTGAGCAAGAGCTGCTCTAATAGGCTGCCACTCAAGCGGAACTGGAAGTCACACTTCTCTTAGTGGGAAAAAAATAACCTAGATCAACAGAACTCATAATGAAACACAAGAGGCACTGTAAGTTAATGTCAGTTGCCACATTATTTTATAACATTACTTTTTTAACAGTAAAAAAGGAATTTACATTTGTTACAGTAGTGTTTTTCTGTGTGTATCTTTACTGATGTATTTCTATTTTAAGGGACTTTGTACTTTTACTTCACTACATGGCTTATCATACATAAGTCAAATATTCTTATTGGTTCTCCACTATATTATGCAAAATCTGTTGTTCCATCAAAATGAAAGCCATCACAACAATCAGTGTGCGGCGTGTGAACTGTGTTGTGAACATGTTTTGGCCTGTTAGACTAATACTGGCTTCCAGGCCACCTCGGGGGTTTGTACTTTGGGACTTTGGGACTTGTAAGTATGACGTGATTTCTGTTCATGAGTGGTTTTGACCAGAAAATAGCTTTTTTTTTACTTAACTTAGTTTTGTTCTATATATTGTTCTTTGTTTTATATATATAAGCTGAGTTAAATTTCACTATTCACAACATGAAGCAGCTAAAAATCTCAAAAAGCAATGCATTATGCCCCAAAATTCAGTAACAGATCAAACATCAAAAAGTAATTGATTATCTGGAATCGGTTAGGAAAAAGTTACAAAGTCATTTCTAATGCTTTGGGATTCCAATGGACCACAGTGACAGCTGTTATTCACAAATGGAGAAAACACTGGTAAACCTTCCCAGGAGTGGTCAGCCAACCAAACCTATTCCAAAAAAGGCATGGACAACTAATCTAGGACGTCACAAAAGAACCCAAAACAACATTTAGAGAACTGCAGGTCTTCTGTTCCAAGGTTTCAAGGTATAAAACACTGCTGACCAAAAATAACATGATGACTTGATGATCCCCAGAACTTTGGGTAAATAATCCTTATAACTGGCGTAAAACTAACAAATCATTTTAGAAAAAAAAAACATCATACTAAACGTAAAACATGGTGGTGGTAGTGTGATGGTCTGGGCTGTTTTGCTACTTCAGGGCCTGGAAACTTGCTGTAATAGATGGAACCAGGAATTCTGCCATTTACCAGGTGATCCTTAAGGAGCATGTTGGGCCATCTGTTCATAACCTTAAGCTCAGGCTTACTTGGGTTTTGCAGCAGGACAATGATCCTAATCACACAAACAAGGTTACCTCTGAATGCATAAAAAAAAAATCTGATTTTGGAGTGGCCTAGTCAAAGTCTGATTAAGATGCTGTGGCATGATCTTAAACTGGCAGTTTATTCTTAAAAACCCTTTTAATGTGGCTGAATTAAAACAATTCTGCAAAGATGAGTGGGCCAAATTTCAGAGATGTGAAAGACTCATTGCCAGTTATCATTAAAGCTTGACTTATTCTTATACAGTGCTTACGGCTATGAGAAAACAGAAAGTACAGTTCCCAAGATCAGAGGAGCCCATAGCATCCACTACCAAAATGATCAGTCTCTCAATTACGCTTTTCATATTTAAAGTATCCACATTAAATTTGGTTTGAATACTTCTTGGTATCAAATAAAAATTAGCAGTTATTTATTATCTTCACTGACCACTAACACATTTTTTATAACAGTGTACCTAATGTTTGCTAATAATGAACAAACCAGCCAGCTAGTTCTCAAGTGCTGCACTGAAAAAATTAGCTGTTTTATTGTATGTGTGTATTATGGAAAAAAAAATCCGATGCATACATGGACAGACCACTGATGTGTCATCATTTTGTAGTCAGTTCAATGTGGTTAGGCCCTTATTTGGCACTTCCGGATGGAGCTTGGTTTTCAATGGCAGGAGCATTTTAATTTACCTTAGAAACATCAATGATTTCTGCCAAATATGGGCATAAAAAGGACTATAAAATGAAAGACCACTTTCGTGGATATAAAAAAAGTTTTAACAGGGCTTAATGGTGAGTTTGGTCAAACTTTTTTTTTTTCTTCACAAGGTCACTCTTCTTGCATAAGCTAGTATTGATCAAGCTCCAACAGATGCTATCAAACACACCTTGCTTTGTTGAATCAATGGCACGTGTTTGGACCTTGAGCTGATATCAGCCCATCATATTGCATGCGCAGTCTGTCAGTGTCCCGCGGGAGCAAGGTGGAGCGAGACTGTGCCGATAAGAAGCTCTCAGGTGACCTGTACGTCACTGCCGCCATGGTGAAGCTCCAATTATAGGGCAATGGCACAGAGGGCTTGTGCAAACTTTTTATAATCTGCTGAGATCATGACAGCTCACAGGAAATAGCTTGCGTGAGAGTGAAAAAATACATGATAACGTCGGTTGATGATGTTTTGTGGATATCAGTTCTAATTAGTATGTTCTAATTAGTAAATGTGAACCAGGTGATCTTTTGTTTTTGGTGGGGTTTAACCACAAGAGGACTGTTTTAGCTTAGTTAAACCCAGCTCAATTATGTTGTTTAGACTTGGTTGCTTCATATGACTAGTAGCTACACATATATCATACTGTAAGCATTTGCGCTCGGTAGTATTACTGCTGTTTGGGTTGCACTTGGAGGATTTTTGAATTTTATACGTCTTCAAAGTGGTCTGAGGTGGCCTGAGGCTCAAAAGCATCTCAGACCATATTTTGAAGTGGATCGAGAGATTGTATTTGTATGACTTGTTGTTATCCATATATAATCCTGATACACCTGACTCAAATTGTCCAGGTGTACATGAACTCATCCCAGACCTATTAGAGGTTCCATGGGTTCTATGTTTGCCCTAAATATGAATGCCAGTAATGGGACCAATCTGGGCCAGCAATAGGACCTGGAAGGTTAAACATGTGACCCCTCTGGGTTGTAAACTACACATTGGGCCAAGATGGGACTTAAAAATCTAAGTAAAAACTCATCATGTGACTTCAAAGGTGTCCTGGAAGATTCTCTGAGAATGGGCCCTTTTGAGTCATATTTTTATGTGCCTCAAAATATTTTTGGATAATTTCATCTGATTTTTGAATAATCAGGTAATTTTAAGTCTTTGTGAAAATACATTTTCCCATCCGAGATATGCAGTCCCAATTCTTATTTGTGATTCTTTCTCACAAATGTAGTTTTGAGTTTAACCCACTCGACACAAACAATTTGGCAACTGTATGATTATGATTTGAAAAGATATTTAAGTAAATATTTGTAGAAACCAAATGATAAATGTCTCTTGTTTATTATCAAGTATTCCTTGTAGAATCTGTTTGAAAATACCCACATTTTGACTGTCAATGGTGTGACTGGGTGAAACAAAAATGGGGAATGAGTGTGCAATTTCATATAAAATGCAATTTCATATAATTTATACATTTAAATTTATTTTAAAAAATATACAAACTTATAGTTATCTTCACAGCAAAACATAGCATTCATTGCAGTTTTTATTTGTCCGATGTTTACTGAAAATTTAAAGATGGTCATTGCAAATATTGTCACCTTCAATAATCGCGTTTTTTGGCTAAATCAATCTTTTGCCTAAATCGTCTTCTCATGATGCTGCATGGCTACCTGTGGTAAAATTTCCTACACCCTCAGCTGATCAGATCATTTGATTTTACCCATTTAGGATAATGGCCTGTGTGAGGAGTGTGACTTAAGCTCATTTATTATGACTAAATCAAAATAAAATGTGACTTAAGCAATTTTAAAAGCTTTCCAAGATGTTGGCTGCCTTGAATGATATAATTTCACAATGCAGGTACGTTTCATTTACATTATAATGCAAAGACACTTTATTATATTAAATGATGACTTTTTAAAAAATGCATCATTAAATTAAACTCTCAAGTAAGATGTGAGCATTTCAGGGGCAACAAATCCAGAGAATCATCCTCCTATTCTAAAAAGATAATAGAGATAATTCACACTGTATGCGCTAAGTGGAGCACCTCTATTAGCACCGTATATATTTAAAAGTATCTGAATGTACTGTTTAGAAGAGGTGTCTGGATATTTCAGAGTAATTAGCTCCAGAAGTGCCTATGTCATGTCACTCATTATTCAGCATTATGGTTCTGTCTCTGTTTTTAGCTCAGCCTCAGCTGCCTTGGTAAAGACATCAGACTTGTGCTGTCTCAGCTGTCAATCACCTTTATTAGCCCTATCACTTTCAGTGAGGGCGTTCCCTCAGGAAGACCTGGGTAAACAAAACCACAGCAGAAATTTATGCAAACTCACACGGATATTTGAGCTGTCTTTGTGGAGTTCAGTGAAGTCATCTTCGAAGGGGTCAAAGCAAAGGCACAGCTGTCACAAGCAATGCTGGAACTGTCTGTCTTTCTCAATTGTTTTGTCTTCTTTTTTCTCTTTGTCTGTGTGTCATTTACAAAATGCTAAGATGCTGTTGTTCAAACTTTTGTCAACCATCACTGGTTCATGACTCATGACTATTCAGGCAAACTCCACATATTCTTCTCCTGAATATTCTTTGTTTAAAGGACTGAGATAGGTAATTGTAACTGTTCAAATGAAATGTCAGTTTCTTGTTTTTGGTACTGGAACAACCCAGCCAACACTTGGGTGGAATGTGGGCTAGATGGGTTATAGGTGGGCATGGGCTCTGAGTGGGTTTGTACACCAAGGCGTTCTTGGATTGAAAAAAAAAATAATAATAATAATTTTGATGACAATTTTGATTTACCCTGACACTTTTAAAGTTTCCAAAGAATGGAAAACTACTTTTTTGACATAGTTGAACAATATGTTTGGTTCTGTTACATCTTAGCCCGTATTTGTCTTGTTTCCTCTCTTCTTGGTCCTTTCTGTTCCTGTCTTGTTTTCTTGTCTGTCTTCCCTAGCCTGTTTTTTTTTTGTTCTCCCATGTGCTCTTTAGCACATGGCTTTGTTTAGTCATTCAGTGTGTTAAAGTAGGCACTTCTCTAAAAGTCCTTCAGTTCTTGTCCTGGTTAACACACCCACTCTGAATAGGCTTGTTAAAGGGTAACTAAACCCCAGCTTGATCCAACTTTAGCTCAACTTTGAAAAATGCAAAAACAAAATGGGAGAGGTAGCTACTTGTGATGTATGGGTTTAGGGGTGGGGCAGGGAGGGAACGCCAAGTTAGCTGGGCTGCTGGGATGTTAGGGAGCTGGTTCTTTTCACTCAGGTCACTAAAGAGTCTCATCACTTCTGTGTCGTTCACATGAAAACAAACTGTACAAGAGTCTAGAACTAACCCCACGTCAGGAAGGAAAGGCAAAAGTGTGAAAAAGTGAAAAAGCCAAACTCTTGAGAAGCATTACTCGTACATACAACCGGCTACACAAAGAGCTTGCAGAGTGAATATTAAGAGGACAGTATCTGGTAAGATGTAGGAATACCAATTACCAAAAAAAATCGCAGTGTTCTTGTTATAGTGTTAAAAATGCTATAGTATACTACAGTATGAATAAACCAAGCAATTTTACTTTTTCCATGATCCCACCGTATCTTTAAAATCAGCAAATTTCTTTCTAATGCAAAATAACAGGATTGTAAATCAGCTTACAAAATTGCCTCTGGACAAGCAAACCACACTTTACCATTCATACCTCAAATAATACATAAAAATACTAAATAAATAATCCAGTCCAGATCCATTTTTGTCTGCTAAATCCTGCTAAAGTCCTCCAAGGTGTGACCTGCGGCGAGCCCTGAGCACTACTCCCACACAAAGTGCTGGAAATGTCACCAGTGCCACCGCACCTCAGGTATCACTGACTAATTTGTTTTTTTTTTTAAGGCTCTGGCTGTGCTGTGGAAGGAGATTGGAGGCTGCCTTGCTGAGACAGGCAAAATACGCTCTGGAGGAAACAGCGGGGACTGTATAGTACATAGCTGTTGCTAAGCAACCTAGCCAAAAAAAAAACAAAACAACAAAAAACAACGCCAATCGTTTAGCTTTGCCCTGTCCAGGTACCGCTGGGCTATGCAGGAGTGCAGTTTCTTAGGACCAACTGACCTTTAACTCCAATGGTCTGGTCAAGGACACAAAATTAGAAAAATGTAAAATACTTAACTAAGCTCTGAAAAGATACCAAAAGTATTTAGAAACCTTGTCAAACTAGTACGTCCAGCTTTTTAAAAATGCACTTAAAACTTTTTTCCCTAAATTTTTTAGTGAACAAAATATTCCAAAGAATGTTAAGTGTCCTGGTAAAACCATCACTGCAATGTCTAAAATAATAAAAAATGGGTTGGTGTTACATGAATGATCAAAATGAAAAAAAGAAGAATTTCACACAGCAATTTATAAACAATAACCTGCATTAAAAGTACTCTTTCACCTGCATTCTGCAATTACACATTTTCACCAGAGAGGTCTCTAAAGCCCCAACACTTACAGACTGTCTCTTTAAAGTTGCTGGCAAAGGTTTTCTGGATTAAAATGTCTGAAACGCTGAACCAGAGAAGATATTCGAGATGAGGATGCTGGAGAGGCATCCAATATTCATCTCACCAATCGTATTGTGGCTGAATTCAATCAAATCCTCACAGTATTGATCTAAATCTTTTATTGTAAAGATTTTGTGGAGGAGTAGAGATTGTTACTTTAGTAAAACATAGATAAACTTTAAATACATAATAATTTTCCTAATTTCATAAGAATTCATCTGAATAAGAATTTGATTTAATAAGAGATGAGTTGGTGACAATAACTTGTGGGCGTACAGTGTCAGTTGGTACATTGTGATTAAGTCATTTTGCCACTGGCTGTATGTTATGCAGTGATAATTAACCACCTGTTGTTTCCTCAGGCAATAAAGAAACAATAACATTTTCCATTGCAGCCACACAGAGTTTGCATGCAAAAAACTGCTCCCTCCAGTCACTCCAGTTTGGCAGTCAGGCCCTTTTCTTTTAGTCCAGAGTGCAGATGTAATTTCATCTAATTGTCTAAACAACACCCAAAATTGAACCAGAAAAACCAGAACACCTCTCCACTGCTCCATCGCCTTCATCTGACTGCACTATGTCATGGCAACAAAGCCCTTTGTTTTATTTATGTAAATGTGCATAGGTCTGACTTCTCAAATGATTGTTTAAATGATTACATAATCCTAAACATTATAGAAATATGAGAAAAAAAACAGAACTGAGACTGAAGTGAGGTAAAATTTCTTTTTTCCGTGACCATAAACATCCGTGTAATCTGTGACACTTAGAACTGTGCCAAGCAATTTCGTTTTTTTTTTTCAAAAAATCCACCAGAATCTGATTAAATCATGATACGTCTCCAAAGTCTGTTTTATCGAGTAACTCTTAAAGTGTTTATTGTTGCTCTTTGCTATTAGAAGATTGGCAATGATATTAATATTTCCTAGTTGAACAGAGTTTTTTGTTGTTGGAAAACTGTGTACAAATTGTGCTCATGGTGCCACCTATTGGGGTTTATTTGTAAATTCCCAAAATGTACAAAAAGAGAGATTTGACAATGAACATCCACATTAGATGAACAAAGAAAAGAACAGTGAAAATTGATAATATTGCTATAAAACAATATGCTATTATTTTTATGTGATGTTTTGATATTTTTTATATAATCTGCTAATGTTCCTTGAAGTGATGCCACATGAAAAGCACTTTTGGTTCCATAAACTAAATTTGTAGAAATGAGGGAGTGTGTCCATCCATCCATCCATCCATCTAGAAATGTCATTTTGGGCATCTCCAAGTGTCTTTTTGAGCATCTTTAAGTGTACATTTGGGCATGTCCAAGTGTCGTTTTTTTGGCGTCTGTAAATGTCCTTTTGGGCACCTGCAAGGTTGTCTAAGTGTTCTTTTGGGCATCTCCAGGTGTCCTTTTGGGCATCTGCAAATGTTGTTTTGGACATCTCAAAGGTCCTTTTTGGCATCTGCGAGGTTGTCCAAGTGTCCATTTTGGCATCGGCAAATGTTCTTTTGGACAGCTCCATGGATCCTATTGGGGCATTTTCAAAGGTCTTCAAGTGTCGTTTTGAACGTCTCCAAGTCTCCTTTTGGGCATCTCCAAAGGTCACCAAATGTTCTTTTTCAGAACTTTTTTTTCTGCTCATGGGGTACCACTTTTTGGCACGGGTTCCAAATTTGGCACGACACCTGTTGTTTTAAAATTTTTCAGAGACCAACCTTTTTTCACCGCCCATGAGGGTGCACTTTTTGGCACAGGTGCCATATTTAGCACGGCACCTGTTTATTTTTTGGAAAAGAAGTTTTTTTGCCACCCAAAATTTTTGGTACCCGAAAAAAAATTTTGTCTAAAAAAATTTTGCTACCCAAAAAATTTCATCAAAAAAAATTTGGTACCCCAAAAAAAATTTTGGAACACAAAGAAACGTCTCAAAAAATGTTTTCAAATAAATGTTCGTCTCAAAAGATTTTGGTACCCGAAAAAGCTTTGTCACCAAAAAAATTTGGGACACACCATATTTTTATCTTTAAAAATTTTGGACCCGAAAAAACTTCGAAAAATTTTGAGACCAAAAAAAATTTGACCCGAAAAACTTCGAAAAATGTTGGGACCCAAAAAAAACTTTGAAATTTTTTGGGACCCAACAAAAAATTTTGACACAAAAAAATTTAACACAAAAAAAAAACGAAAAAAATTCGTCACCAAAAAAGTTTTTGACCCGAAAATTTAGTGTCTTAAAACATTTAAAAAACTTTGAACAATTTTGACACAAAACGTTTTGACACAAAAAAATCTTCAAAAATTTTTAAGACCCGAAAAAACTTCAAAACATTTTGGGACCCAGAAAAAAACGTAGAAAATTTTTGACCCAAAAAAATCTTGGAAAATTTTTAAGACCCGAAAAAACTTTGAAAAATTTTGAACAAAAAAGTTTTGGGCCCAAAAAAATTTTGGCTCAAAAAAAATTTGGCTCAAAAATTTTTTGGAAAATTTTGGGACCCAAAAAAAATTTGACCCAAAAAAATCTTCAAAAATTTTAAGACCCGAAAAAACTTCGAAAAAATTTGGGACCAAAAAAAATTTTGACCAAAAAAAAAAACTTCAAAAAATTTTGGGACCCAGAAAAAAACGTTGAAAATTTTTGACCCAAAAAATTCTTTGAAAATTTTTAAGACCCGAAAAAACTTTAAAAAATTTTGAACAAAAAAGTTTTGGGCCCAAAAAAATTTTGGCTCAAAAAAATTTTGGCCCAAAAAAATTTTGGAAAAATTTTGGACCCAAAATAATTTCATCACCAAAAAAAATTTGGACTCAAAAACATTTTGACCAAAAAAAAACTTGGAAAATTTTGGGACCCAAAAAAATTTTGACCCAAAAAAATCTTCAAAAAATTTTAAGACCCGAAAAAACTTCGAAAAATTTTGGGACCAAAAAAATTTTAACCAAAAAAAAAACTTCAAAAAATTTTGGGACCCAGAAAAAAACGTAGAAAATTTTTGACCCAAAAAAATCTTCAAAAAATTTTAAGACCCGAAAAAACTTCGAAAAATTTTGGGACCAAAAAAAATTTTGACCAAAAAAAAACTTCAAAAAATTTTGGGACCCAGAAAAAAAACGTAGAAAATTTTTGACCCAAAAAAATCGTCAAAAATTTTTAAGACCCGAAAAAACTTCGAAAAATTTTGAACAAAAAAGTCTTGGGCCCAAAAAAATTTTGGCTCAAAAAAAATTTTGGAACACAAAGAAACGTCTCAAAAAATGTTTTCAAATAAATGTTCGTCTCAAAAGATTTTGGTACCCGAAAATGCTTTGTCACCAAAAAAATTGGGACACACCATATTTTTATCTTAAAAAATTTTGGACCTGAAAAAAATTTTGGGACCCAAAAAAAACTTCGAAAAATTTTGAGACCAAAAAAAATTGGACCCGAAAAACTTCGAAAAATGTTGGGACCCAAAAAAAACTTTGAAAATTTTTGGGACCCAACAAAAAATTTTGACACAAAAAAATTTAACACAAAAAAAAAACGAAAAAAATTCGTCACCAAAAAAGTTTTTGACCCGAAAACTTAGTGTCTTAAAACATTTTGGGACCCCAAAAAAATGTGAAAAATTCGAAAAATATTGAGATAAAAAAAAACATTAAACAATTTGAGACCCGAAAAAAATTTGGATAAAAAATTTTTGGGACCCAAAAAAACTTCGAAAAATTTTGGGACCCAAAAAAATATTGACCCAAAAAAATCTTCGAAAAATTTTCAGACCAGAAAAAATTTTGACCCAAACAAAATCTTCAAAAAAATTTTGACCCCAAAAAAATCTTTTTTTTCATCACCAAAAAAACCTTGGACGCGAAAAAATTTCATCACCAAAAAAAAATTTGGACTCGAAAAAATTTTGACCAAAAAAAAACTTGGAAAATTTTCAGACCAGAAAAAATATTGACCCAAAAAAATCTTCAAAAAATTTTAAGACCCGAAAAAACTTTGAAAAATTTTGGGACCCAAAAAATTTTTGACCAAAAAAAAAACTTCAAAAAAATTTGGGACCCAGAAAAAAACGTAGAAAATTTTTGACCCAAAAAAAACTTCGAAAAAATTTCAGACCAGAAAAAAATTTGACCCAAACAAAATCTTCAAAAAAATTTTGACCAAAAAAAAATTGTTCAAATTTTGAACAAAAAAAGTTTTGGACCCGAATAAATTTTGGCTCCAAAAATTTTGGGACCCAAAAAAATCTTTGAAAAATTTTGACACAAAACGTTTTGACACAAAAAAACGTAAAAAAATTTTGGGATCCAAAAAAAAATTGACAAAAAAATCTTCGAAAAATTTTGAGACCAAAAAAAAATTTTGGCTCAAGAACTTTTGGGACCCGAAAAACTTCATCACCAAAAAAAATTTGGACTCGAAAAAATTTTGACCAAAAAAAAAACTTGGAAAATTTTGGGACCCAAAAAAATTTTGACCCAAAAAAATCTTCAAAAAATTTTAAGACCCGAAAAAACTTCGAAAAATTTTGAACAAAAAAGTTTTGGGCCCAAAAAAATTTTGGCTCAAAAACATTTTGGCTCAAAAAAATTTTGGAAAAATTTTGGACCCAAAAAAATCTTCGAAAATTTTTAAGACCCGAAAAAACTTCGAAAAATTTTGAACAAAAAAGTTTTGGGCCCAAAAAAATTTTGGCTCAAAAAAATTTTGGAAAAATTTTGGACCCAAAAAAATTTCATCACCAAAAAAAATTTGGACGCAAAAACATTTTGACCAAAAAAAAACTTGGAAAATTTTGGGACCCAAAAAAATTTTGACCAAAAAAAAACTTCAAAAAATTTTGGGACCCAGAAAAAAACGTAGAAAATTTTTGACCCAAAAAAATCTTCAAAAAATTTTAAGACCCGAAAAAACTTCGAAAAATTTTGAACAAAAAAGTTTTGGGCCCAAAAAAATTTTGGCTCAAAAAAATTTTGACCCAAAAAAATCTTTGAAAATTTTTAAGACCCGAAAAAACTTTTTGAACAAAAAAGTTTTGGGACCCAAAAAAAATTTGGCTCAAAAAAAAAACTTCGAAAAACTTTGACACAAAAATCTTTGAAACTTTTTAGGATTAAAAAAAATATTGACCCAAAAAAATCTTCAAAAAAATTTGAGACCAAAAAAAAAAACTACAGAAAAATTTGGGACCCAAAAAAATTGACACAAAAAAATATTTGAAAAATTTTGAGACAAAAAAAAACTTTTGGCTCAAAATTTATTGGGACCCGAAAAAATTTGGACTCGAAAAATTTTGGGTTCCGAAAAAAGATTGGCTCAAAAACTTTTAAGAAAAAAAAACAATTCGTCACCAAAAAGATTTGGATTTGAAAAAAGTTTCGACCCGAATAAAATTTGGCTAAAAAAATTTGGGATCCGAAAAAAACTTCGGCACCAAAAAAAGTTTCAAAGTTTCAAAGTTTTTTGTGTCAAAGTATTTCGAAGTTATTTTTTTTGTCAATTTTTTTTTGGGTCCCAAAATTTTCCGAAGTTTTTTGGGGTCAAATTTATTGGGTCCGAAAAAATTTCGTCACCAAAAAAATTTGGACTCGAAAAAAATTTGGCTCAAAGACTTTTGGGAGCCGAAAAAATTTCGACACCAAAAAAAAAATTGAACTCGAAAAATTTTGGGTTCCCAAAAAATTTTGGCTCCAAACCTTTTAGGAGCAGAAAAAAATTTGTCACCAAAAAAAAATTGTACTTGAAAAATTTTGCCTCAAAAACTTTTGGGACCCGAAAAAATTTCATAACCAAAAAAAATTTGGATCCGAAAAAAAATTTGGGTCAAAAAAGTTTGGGACCCGAAAAAATTAAAAAAGTTTGGACCCGAGAAACTTTTTGTCTCAAAAACTTTTGGGACCCGAAAACATTTCGGCTCAAAAAGACTTCTTCATGGTGACTGCTCAAAATGACCAAAAACACAGAAAAATGCAAAACAACAACCCTAAAACATCTATTTCACCACAAACTAACACCCCAATACCTCAGAAAAAAATCCTCCACACACAATTCCTTAATAATTAAACAAATTTTAAAAATCAAATGCACCCCAAAGCATCATGGGAAAGCTCTATGTCACAGTATCACATGACACTGTGTGGGTCAATGTTTGGTCCTATTTTATATATGAAAAGGTACACAGTAAATACAAAGCCAGTGCCACAAAAAAAACTAAACTAACTCACTAAAGAGCTCATGAAAAACGTGATGGATGTGATGGAAAATAGGATGGATATTGTAGCATAAGTAAACTTTTGTAAAAGATATTAAAAAGTGATCAGAAAAATAAAATATTTTCTGTTAATTTCCCTGAATTCCCACTGTTTCCCATTAGATTTCCCTTGTATTTTTGACATCATATACTTTAGACAAGCACCAGTTTCCCAGTGTTCAGTAATGACTACAGAGCCAATACATTAGGTCTCCAGTTGTCATTTTGAGTGTCTCTAGTTGTCTCTAAGTATATTTTTGTTGCAAGCACCTCCAAAGTGTCGTTTTGATCAGTGGTCAATTGAGGCATCCCCAAGTATCTTTTTGGGCATATCAAAATCTTGAAATGTCCCTGAGGGTGTTATCAAGTGTTATTTTTGACATTGGGTATCTATAACTCTCTAGTTGTCATGTTGAGTTTGTTTGTGCCTTTTTGGTATCTCCCAGGGCATTTTTAGACATCTTCCACTATTTTATTTTGTGAATTTACACTTTTTTGGGGGCAAACTGTTGTTTTGGGCATCTTTGTAGTTATCCAGTTGTCATTTTGGGCGTCACCCACTGTCATTTTGGGCTTCTCTTTGGAAATCACCATGATGTACTTTTGGTCATATTCAAATATCTGCACACATTATTTTGAGCATCCTAGTGTCAGTTTGGCTTCTACAAACATCTCTTTGGGATGTATACAATTGTCTTTTTGAAAATCTCTAGATGTACTTTTGGTCAACTTCAAGCATCTCTATGTGTCCTTTTGGATGAGTCCAAGTGTCCTTTTGTTAATGTCATTAATCTGTCAGTTTTTCAGACACTGAATAAAAATCTGTAATTCGTATCTGCTTGTTTTCACCACTAGGGGACAGTATTAACTCATTCTTGGGAAGAACTAGATCATGAATGTATTGTCTACCATCTCTGAGAACTGGTGAAAGTAAACACAACCAAAGCCACAACACTTAAATAAAATATACTGTAAATGCACAATGATAAGCATTTGCACCTAATCGAATTAAGTTATATTTTTGGACTTAATTTACTGCATAAGGTTTTTCTCTGTTTTCTGTGATTTGTACAACGGAACATTGTCTACATCTGCAGATGCTGGGTAGAAAACACCAAAACAATGACCTCTGTCTACAAATAACAATGTGACCAGTAAGTCAGTGCTCTGGGAATCATTTTGAAGCCATATGAAATGTTTTCTGGGAAATGTTTGGGTTGATTCCCGGACAAAACAGCACATGGTATGAAAATTCAATAAGGCAATACTATTGCTTCTCAGATTCCACCCACAACAATGTGACAGGGAGAAATGTCCATTTCAGGCCTCAGCAGTAGATTTTTTTAAGTGTCAGTTTTGCTTAGCTTTTCTTGTGAGCTTCTCAGAGTATGAACAACTTACATTGATGAGTTTGGTGCATCTAATGCAGGAACTGAGTAAGTGTACTTACGACTAAGTGAAAATAAAAGAATGACAGTTTGATGACAACTGCTATAAGAATATTATTTTTCATGCCGCTCTTTGTAATGCAATATTTCAAGCTTTCTTGTGCTTTTCTTCAATTTCATTGTGTAATATGAAGACATATGTTCTTATACATACACACATACACAAACTCAGTGGGAAGTGCTTGTTTAGGAGTAGTTTTGTAGTGCTCACAAAAGCCCAAAAGCCCTACAATTTTGACAGGCCATGGTCTGGGCCGATTTTAAACTTGTGTTATGATGATATATCCATTAAGGTTGTTTAAACTATGATGAAAAAAATATATAATAATAAAAAATGCCTTTTTGGCCAGATTTTGTTTACATTCCTAACCTGTCTCTTTGTCGCGCTCGGCGTGACTTTAGTTTCCACCTGTTCTCGTTTTTCCGCCCGTTCTTGGGCGCCCTATCTCCTCATGAAGGCGTTTTTTTCACGGCTGCGTTCCAATTCAACAGCCGGAGCAGCGGGACCGCGACCCTGACAACACGGGTTCGAACCCATGTGAGGAGCGGTGTGTTTATTTATTTATTTTTTCCTTACCGCGTCTGCACAGATCTGATTTGCAGAGGAGAGCGGTGGGTGATCTTACACCACACGTGATTGGTCTGTGAGTTTATTTCGCCGTAAAGCACGTATACATTTAAATACTTCTCAGTAGTTTATCGGTTTGGGTCCGCTTTGGACAACGTTTGGGTCCGGACCCGGACGGCGGTCCGCCTATTAGTGACCTCTGCATAAAGCATTCCTAAAAGGTAACACTTTACTTGGATGGTCCATTTTATGGCCTTGTTGATGCTCAACTGACATTCAGCTTAACCCTATGTTGAATGATTCAAAATAGAACCTAACCATACACTTAACCCTAACTTTAACGCTTAATCAACCATAAAATCGAACCCTACATCTAACCCTTACCCTAACATTAACCTAAGCTTAAAATCTAACCCTAAACCCAATACTAAAATATTAAGATAAGCGTTTGGATTAGAGATGAGTGTAGGGTTATATTCAATAGAGAATCATTCACTTTCACCTTTTAGTTCATTTGCATTTAATAGACATGTAGTTGAATGTTAGTTGAATGTCAGTTCATCCAAGTAAAGTGTTACCAAATAAAAATTGTTTTAATAAGTAGACCATTAAAACTGAGCTTTTTAAAAACATTTTCGGGCTGTTTGAATGAGCATCCGTAAAGAATGATGTTAACATTTAATTAACATTAAAACACTGAAGAAGCATAGACCTGTAAAAATGTTTATCAAAAACTGATCTCTCCGTCTACTCTAATATAATTAACAGTGTCTAATTATATAAAACAAACTATTTTTTTTATTTTAAACATATAGCCTATAGCAAAACAAAAAACAACAACAATCAGGCTATGTACTGCACACTTATTAAACCGAAATAGACCAAGAACAATAACATAATTTACAATTACTTTTACTCTCAAATTACAAATACTCTCCTATAATTAACAATGTTTAAAAATATAACTTTTATAAAACACAGTTTGATTTGTGACTTTGCTGTATTGTAATTATCACGCCATAGCTTTATATAAAATAAAAATAGCAATAAAAACAGAGCCTGACCCGACCTGATACATATACTGTATGTATTCTAATACTGGTGTTTTACTGGCGCTTCCTGCCCAGATTATTCCCACAGGTGACTAAAACCCAGAGGTGGAAAAAGTACTAAAAGATTGTAATTAAGTAAAAGTACCTTTACTTTGTTAAAATTATACTCAAGCAAAAGTAAAAGTACCCATCTAAAAATCTACTCGAGTAAAAGTAAAAAGTACTCAATTTAAAATGTACTTTGAGTAAAAGTTACATAGTTACTTTTAATTATTTGATGTAAAAAAGTAAAAACAAATCATAAATTAAATTGTTTTTAGTAAACTATTATTCCACATAATAATTTGGATCTTTCAGGCAGTATTTGTTCAGACCACCCCATAAAACAAGTGGCATAGATTTCTATGATCCTTCTTTTTTCTTTACTATTAAAAAGCTATGGTAATATATGTGACTATAAACCGTATTTTTATAGTTTTACAGTTCATTATTATTTTTTAACTTGCCATTGCTATGCTTTAACTGCTATTTACATGTTTTTTAACATTTATGAAGATTGTTTAATGATAAAAGTACTTACACCACATGCTTTTGCAGGTTTAATGTGGAAGTTTTGAAAGCTGACAGCTCTGTCCGGCGAGGCACATTTTGCATTGTATGAGGACGTTATTGCCTCGTTATTCCACGCACAATTTTTTTTTTATATTCAGACAAATGTTTTTTTTTACCCCAGCATTTTATTTTTTAATCAGTAATTGGGAGTTTTCCAATGTAACAAAGTAAATTACTTGTGTCAGAATGTACTTGAGTAAAAGTAAAATGACCTATTTTAAAAACTACTTTTAAAAATTACAAATTACTCATAAAATCTACTTAATTACAGTAACTTGAGTAAATGTAATTCATTACTTTCCACCTCTGCTAAAACCTTTGCACAGTAGTGTATACTGATCATACATAACAATTGATTTTAAATGTACAATGAATTTCCGAATTGAAATTACGAATTCATTCCTCTTTCTTCATTTTTATCTTTTTATTTTCATATGATAAAAAAATATCTCAATCAGCAGGTCTCACCCTTGTCTCTGTCTCAGTCAGTCCTGGTCTTGTTCCTGACTTTGGCTCAGCTATTGCAGTCTTGACTACAAAAGCCAGCAGTACATCTTAGCTCATAATGCTTTTCTTTCACAGGCTCTGAAATTAAGCTGGTAGACCACAGCTTTATATTCAAGCCATGCAGAATAAATGCAGAAGCCATAATAACAACAACACTCACTGACTAAGGCCTTTTCTGTGTTTCCCCCTCAAATGGAGTGAAGTTTAATTGAGTTAGATGATCCCTCTAAAATATCCTGGATTAAAGCTTATCACACAGGGTGTTTATCTCTGAGAGGATGTACTGTAGGGGTTTAACCCAGTTAACAATGCACGCGCGCACACGCACGCACACACGCGCACACACACGCGCACACACACACACTGCCAGCTAGCATATCAACCCAGCTGCAGGGGTTTCCTGAGGTACAGCTGATGCAGGATTACTGTGGAGAAGTGGAGAAGGTAAAGTATTCCTAACTGGTGTTGTCTGACTGTAGCATCTGCCTACTTTACCTCTGAGCTTCTCACTATCGTAGTGAGTCTTGAGTAAGAGGATTATATCCGGATTTGAGCTCAGTGGGGAAGCCAGTGAAGTAGGTGTGTGAACTTTGACAATCACCTCCACCCTTTCCACACACACACACACACACACACACACACACATCTGCAGACTCATTAGCACATAACATTACAGAGTTGTAAGTAGTAACTATCAGATTGTATTATATATAAACACAGTAATCCCTGTCCTGCAGCAAGGACTCCTCAGTGTTATCACACAGCGTTTTACAGGAATACTCCAGCCTTTTTAACTTTTAAACCTGGCCAGTTTCCCAAACCCCGATTAAATCTAAACCTAGACTTAATTGATTTTAATTGCCATTGAAGTTTAGTCCAAAACTAAGCTTGATCAGTGTACAAAGTGTGAGGTACAGAACAGTACATAAAATAATGCATGAGCAGATTATTAAATATTACAGAGTAAACCTAAGCTATGATATTCACATTAACAAGTTGAAGTGACCCGATTTTTAGGGCTGTGTGGACATATCAAAATCTCAAAATTTTCAAATATGATTTATGTAACCATGGCTATGTTCAAACTGCACGCCCAAATCCATTTTTTTAACATATCTAGATTCTATCCAGATTACTTTTTGATAGTCTGGACAGCCAGAAAACATCTGAAATCTGATTTAGCAAATCTGAATTATATCACATTTAGGGTGCATTGTTGGATGGTCTATTGTTGGAGCCTCAGAGATGCTCATCTAACATTTAGCTAACATTCAACTAAATGTATTTAAATGAAACACAACTGAATTCTTAGGTAAATCTAAATGATTCTCTATTGAATGTAAGCTCCTAACCCTTTACCCTAACCTGTAGGGTTGATTTAAGGCTAGGGTTAAGGTTAGCACAGGGGTAAATGGGTGTTTACATTCACCTAAGGTGACCATCTATGAGGCATATGTAATGGACAACCAAAGTAAAGGTGTGGGTACTAGGGAATGCCTATACCTGTATAGGTTGTGAGGTGTTAAACTGTGAGGCTGAACACTGACCAGCATGCTCACAGCAAATTTATATGCCCATGATGAAAATAAATGTTGCCAGAAGGCCAATAGGAAAAATATGTCTTTTGTACTGTACTTAAAATGTTAGGTAGACTTTAGCTTATTTTTAATTTTACTGACAATATGTGGTGAACTCTACCTAAACCTTAAGTGACTGGAAATTGTTGTCTCAAATATATTGGTTCTCCCTCTCTCTCTCTCTCCCTAATATTATTCTGGAAAGGTCTGTAATATCTATTGTAGGTTCACTTTAACTGTGAGAGACAGAACTTAAAAAATTAAATCCAGAAAATCACATTGGAACACAAGATGACTGTGAATCTTCTTTGGTCTGGGGCTCCAAGCAACATTTTGCCTCGTGGGGTAAGGATGATTCTGACAAAAAAAAAAATCAGGTATCAGCCCAAATGTGTCTGTGTCTTCCAGCTTGACAACGACCTGAAACACACATGAGTTGCTCTGTAAGAAGCATTTCAAGATCATGCAGTGGCAGACAAACCAAGTCTCCCTGAAGCTGCGGGAGTCTCCCGCATTTCGGTAGCGGCTCCCTGATGCCCGTGAGTCACATATAATCTCCCGGAATTTAGAACGAGTGCCCCACAAACGCGCACACAGGCGACAGGACCTCCCTGAAATCAACTTTTGCAACTTGGGATGTCTGCAGTGGCCTAGCCAGTCTTCCGAGCTAAACCCAATAGAAAATCTTTGGAGGGAACTAAAACTGTGTTGGCCAGCAAAATATTTGTTTATTTGGGTTAACACTGAAATATTTGACTTAAAAGTGTCAAAAATCCAACACTTAACATCATTCGAATCAACTACCCACTGTTTAACACTGTTTTTCTGTGCAGGTAATGGCCGCACACTCACCCCCATACAGTGCTGTTAGTACTGTAGTGTCATTGTTTTATATTCCAAAATCAGATACACTATTGACCCCAACAGCATCAAATGGGTTTCCCCTTGCCCTGTCCTGAACCACCAGGTCTCCTTTAATATCAGAGACTCAGAGCAAACACAGAGGGTCAGCCAGTGCCTCTGCCACTGTAATTTAAAGGTCAAATATTTCGAGCTTGACATTATTTCAGTGGTGACCTTTGCATATTGCTTCTGAGAACTGCTCTTTCTTCTAAAGGCTGAAGTGTAGCTGTTTTGTCGTATGTGCAACACCAGAGGGCTTTAGTATGTCCTGGCTTGATTTGAAGTTTTATGCTTGCTGGATTGTTATCTCTGTGGGCACCACAATAGCTCTTTTTCCCCCAGAGTGCTGAACAGAATTGAGCCAGGGCCTCACTAATGATTGCACTGAGGGATTTAACTAGAGTCTTGGCAGACAGAATGGGACAATGCAGGTGCTTGTGAGAGATGTAGAACATGCTTCTCTGCTGGTATTAGTTTATATAGTGTGTCTAGTCTCTGCGAAATGCTGACTTTAGATTCGCAATTAAGGCCTAACTGCCTGGATGTTGATGTGCAGATGTATTGCATTTTCTTGTGCCTATTTGAATGCTTCTGGTGTCCAGGCCCTCAGATGGCACTGAATAAAAACAGGCAAATTCTAGTTATCATTGTCTGTGGACACAGTTTGCCATGTAATCCACAAATTCATGTTCAAAGTGTAGTTTGCAAAAAAAAGAAGGCACATGTCAACATGGTCAGGAAATGCCATCACCATCTCTGGGTCAAAGCTCCTTTTAAGTGAACTGAGGCAAGATGGAAAACTGTTCTAGGGTCGAATTAATTAAAATTAATACTTTTAAATACTTAAAAGCCTGTATCTCTGTTGGTATGGGATTGAATCAATCAAATTTCAGCAGGACAATGCTAAACCACATAAGTTCTGCATCCATCACAACAGCATGGCTCTTTCTCCCCCCATTTTCTCCCCAATTTACACAGCCAATTACCCAATCCACTCATTAGGACTCCCTCTATCACTAGTGATGCCCCAACAGCAGGAGGGTGAAGTCTAGCACATGCCTCCTTCGATACATGTGAAGTCATCCACTGCCTCTTTCCGAACTGCTTCTGATGTATTATTGCCGAGTAGCATCACAATGCGCTCAGATAAAAGCGCAGCGACTCGGTTCTGATACATCAGCCCACAGTTCTCTTGTGCTGCAGACATCGTTCTTTGGAGTGATGTGGGTAGAGAGTACCATCTACCCACCCAGAGAGAGCAAGGCCAATTTTGCTCTCTCAGGACTCTGGTAGCAGATGGCAAGCTACATGAACAGGATTCGAACCGATAATCTCCTGATCAAAATGGCTCTTTCTTCTAAAGAATAAAGTGTAGTTGGCTCTTGGAGCCAGGGCCTCACTAATGATTGGACAGAGTAGTCTAACCAGACTCTCAGCAGACAGAATAGAAATAATGCAGGTGCTTGTGCCATAGGTAGAACATGCTCATCTGTTTGTATTTGTTTATGCATTGTGTCTAGTCCCTATGAAATCCAGACATTAAACATTTATCATCAAGGGATGAGTCCCTGCATGTCGATGTGCATATTGACTATTTACTTTTCTTTGCATATTGGATGTTTTTTTTCGGCCCTCAGGAAGCAAACTGAACTGAGAGAAAATGCAAAACTGTTCTGTGGTCAGATTAATCAAAATTCTGTCATTATTTTTCAATTTCTTTTAGTGGAGTGGGATCATCCAGCTTGTTATCAGCAACAGTTAAAAAAAATCCTGTATGCATCTCTGATGGTATATGGTTGCATTAGTGCCTATGCCTTGGGCAACTTACACACTTACACTAAAAGGCATAATTAATGCCATCAATACAACCAAACAATGTCTCTTTTACAGAGAGCTTTGCATATTTCAGCAAGACCATGCTAAACCACATAGTTCTACATTCATCACAACAACATAGCTGCTTTGTCTTAAAGCTAATGTGTAGCTGGCTATTAAAGGAGCTGGAGCCTCACTAATGACTGGACTGAACCATCTAACTAAGGTCTTGGCAGGCAGAAAGGAACAATGCAGGTACTTGTGCCAGAGCTAGAACATGCTCATCTGCTCGTATTTGTTTATGCATTGTTTCTAGTCTCTACGAGATACAGACTTTACACATTCATCATCGAGGGATGACTGTCTGCACGTCAATGTGGGAACGTACTGCATATTCTTCTGCACATTGTCTGAAAATCAATGTTTTGTGTTTGGAGTGGAGAGGTTAGGGGGAGTGGTCATGGAGCTTTGTCTCTACCACTTGATTAAAATCCCACTCATCCAACCGGATCCAGACTTACAGACTTCATAGTGTTTGCCCAAAGACCCTCACACAGAATAGGCTTAGAGGCCTTGGAATGTTAGGTAGCATTAAAAAGTGTGCACAGTGGGGGCCTCTAAAGTCTTGCCTTTGACTCCAGGAAGAAGACCTCTGTGGGCTTGGACTCTAGAAAGGGCAAAAAAAAAAGTGAAAACCGCAAAGTGCTGGACATGATGGATGTGAACTGGAGCTGTTTAGAGCCAGGCTGGAACAGAGTAAGGGAATGACACAGCTCAGTTTTTCCATATGTCCTGAATCAAACCCCACTCAAAGCAGGGCTGCCTTTGTTGTGAGCAGCGATTGAAGCCAGTTTGTTTTCGTTTCTGATGAAAGTCTTGATTTGGAGAGATGTGAAAAGAGAGAAGGTTAAGAACGGAGGGAAAGCAGGGAAAACAGCTGCATTACATTGCTCTTGGTGTTTGCTCTCTTTCCTTTTACACATGAATGAAGTAGTGCAGAGAATGAAGCCCTAGAAAGACAGTTGTACTATTATGACTCTTGAAGCAAGCGTGTTAGTTGAAATATTACACATATTTCCCCATTTTCTCCCCAATTTACAAAGCTAAATACCCAATCCACTCGTTAGGACTCCCCCTATTACTAGTGATGCCCCAACACCAAGAGAGAAAAGACTAGCACATGCCTCCTCCGACACATGTGATGTCAGTCACCGCCTCTTTTCAAACTGCTGCTGATGCAGCATTGCAAAGTAGTCAGCACACGTGGAGGAAAGTGCAGCGATTCGGTTCCGATACATCAGCTCACAGACGCCATATGCTGTAGACATCACTCTTTGGAGAGATGGGGGAAGAGAGTGCCATCTACCCACCAAAAGAGAGCAAGGCAAATTTTGCTCCCTGAGCTACATGGACAGGATTCGAACCAGCGATCTCCTGATCATAGTGGCAGCGTTTAGCCCGCTGGACCACTTAGTGTTGAAACAGTCTTTCCTAGATATAGTCTTTGGCCTTGTCATTGGTCCAGGTCTTGATACATCTGGACTCAGGAGATCCTGTCGTACATGGAAGACAGGGAGGAGCCAACACCCTGGGCATGCGAACGGAACCAACTTGGAGGCGGTGGGGAAGAAGGTGGGGAGAGCGAGGCATCAGCATCTGAAAGGCAGCAAAGGTATGGAATGAGCCTTCATTATTTAAAGGCAGAAGGGAGCAGCTGATTGGATAAGTAATTAGGTGATGTAGCATTGGAGTCTATTGCAGAACATACAGACACTAGTAAGCATTTAATAGGCAGAAATAAACGCTCACCAAACTAATTGTTTTGCAATTAGTAAGGATTTTATTATGTATTTGTGCACTATAAGGCAACCTCTTGTGAACATTGTAAATGAGACAAATGTTTTTTCTTTCTGGCAGCACGGCACTACCAGGAAGCTTATCACCAGCATATTGATTACACCTGTTCACTTCCATATATTTACACCTTCACTACAGTCCTCGACAAGTCTGATTTTTGCCTTCCCAACAATATTGCCTCTCTGTGCATGACCTTTGGACTGCTTCTTGTTATTGGTATGTTTATCCTCTCTGGCTGCTGTTTAACAGTGTTGACCCTGCTCATTTTCACTACTCATGTGTGATGTTTACATTTTAGCTCTAACTAACTATGGTGTACCCTGACGGAGCAGTCCATGCAGTCCACTCCAGTCATGACAGCTCTTTTTTTATTTTCCTCCCACTCTGGGATACTTCTGTCACAACGCAAAAACTTCTTATTCACTAGTAATTATTAAGTCTTCAATAGTAAAATATATGGTTTAAAATGTACAGCTGTTTTTTATTATATGTATGCGTATGTGTATCTTGACATTGGTGGCCAGCAAGGAAAGTATATCTAATATTTTAATAGAACTGGTCAGGACTAAAATGATCAGAGCAGTGGGTAATATGGCCTGTCATTTTTCTACAGCAGTAAAAAAAGGAAGGGAGGAAACTACTGCAGGGCCACATATATTTATATTTAATCAAATTTAATCCAAGTCTGAATCTGACTGAAAGTATTTAATTTTGGAGGTGGCTGGGGTGCAGGACTTGCTTTAGCTATGAACATATTTATTATGTGGACTACACATAATATGGCAGCTCTGGTTATGTGTTTCTCCTGGGAGCTGTGAATTCTTTCCATCACAATCTTTCTGAGTAGCACATTGAATTAGTTAGCGAGTTTAGCTCATTTGCTCTGGCTCACAAAATAGAGAGCATACTGAACTGTGAGCAGAAGACTGTGGTGGAGACAACTAGTCAGAAAAGTATGTGTTCATTCATAAAGCATGAAATCACAGGCAGCGGCTGATTCCAATTTTATTCTCACCACTAAAAATCGAGGCCTAAATTTTGATGACACTCTGGCCAGATCCTCAAGTCTCAAGGTTGCCAATGCTTGGCAGCTTTTACACACTCTGTCTTAATAAATTAATATTTCTAGAGCATTCACTTACACACACCCATGCACAATGCTAGGATGTTTGCATTTATGGTAAAATAGAATCTTTTCTAAAGCAACTTTAAAATACTGCTAAATCTGAGTTCTGAGCTCTATCTGGATGGGATTCGTTTCTCAGGAGGTCCTGGGTTAATTTTCTTTTTTATGGCGGGGTTCCGGTCTGGAACTACCATGTTTGTGTTTTTCTCAGATGTCCTCTATGAAAATTACAGGCTGAACTACCTCCTGTTTTTCACTGAACTCCATGGTCCTCCGTTAATTTTAGTCCTCGCATTTAATAAAATAGCTATTTGTCCACGGCAACCCACTGTTACACTTTGGTCGTGCGTTTTCTCGGAGATCCACGTAAACACAACAGCGAGTGGAAATGGAGGAGCTACTGAACCAATATCTCTGTGTAGCAAATACAAATTCTACGCAAACTGAAATAAGGGTCAGTGTCTCTTCTCTGCTCCAGTGTATCGTAGAGCTTTTAGACACTGCCATCGTGCTCTGTGTGCAAAACCTGATATCACGTAACAAAGCGATGTCATGTGGCTGAGAAAGCCAAAAACCTCTTCCTGTTTTTTCAATTGCAGACTGCATGTTAAAGTTGTTTTCACCCTGAAAAACTAATCGTGTCCAGATAGGGCTGAAGTGTGAAATATTTTTCACAGACATCCCCCTTGACGTCACTTTTCACTACATTACACTTTTGCCTGATTTAAACCTTAATCTTAATTCCATTTGTGGCGAGTCTGTGCTGGTTGGCTCTGCTCTGCAGACTCTGGTGCAGTTGTAGCTGACAGTCGAAGTAAAAGTTGTTAAGTGTATGATGAGCAGACACTCAATCTTTAGTCTCAAATTCACATCTGACTTCAGTAGCAGAAAATCAAACGTTTGATTTTTTTTTTCAACCTGATTTTGGGTGAAATCTGAAAGTGCAAACTCTTTACCAATTTGAGTCTGAACTGACTCCATCAGCAGCCAATGAAAATGGACTTTTAAAAGTAAGACTTAAAAAAGATGTTTAGTATTCTGCTTTTATGAACAAAGCAAATGTGACACTATAAAATGGTGGGATTATAGACATTTATTCCTACTACATGTATATAACTGAACTAACCGTTGATCTATACCAAAAAAACACACAGTGGGTCACATAAAAGTAGCTTTTTCAAATGTAATTCTTCTGGAGTCCGCTATTGCTGCACCATTCATAGCCGGCAAGTAATTTTACTCACCTCCAGCTCTTTATGTAATGTGTAGAGACCATGCAGACCATGTCTCACAACCCTCTACTTTACCCAAACCAGCAAACTCATGCACCTCCATGTAGGCATCTGAATCTCCTAGGTAACACAAGTCATGTTCAATGGTGGAGCATAATGTCAGGAATCTGGTGGAGCAGTGTATTATGCCCAGCCATGTAGTGTGTTCTTTATATTGTTTCAAAATCTATAAAAATCAGCAAATAACAGTCAAACCTCCACCACTGTCTGCTCCCTTTAAATCTGTCACCTGTCTTTCCCAACTTCACTTATCAGAGGGGAGAACTGGTTTCCTACTATCAGCAGAAGCTACCTGAGCTCCAGGCCAAAAAGTTCTCAGAGTTCTCTTCCCTGTCTTTAGTTTCCTCCTGAATAATCACAGCCTAATGGCATGTTCCACACTAGTAAACAGATATTAGTGCCCTATATTCTTATGGAAGAGGTTGGTTGTCAGCTGGCATTTGAAGATAGCAAGTGATTCTGCTGTTTGGATATTTAGTGGTAATTTTCTCCATCATCTTGTGCCAGGACAGAGCATAACATGGATATAATTGCAATCAAGCTAAAATGATACAAAATCTGAACTGCACGCAGTGTTTAATACACACTCCAGAGCTACGTTTCTTCATCCCTGTTTGAGACAAATCCAACGTAATACCATACACAACTGTCTCAGACAATTCCTCTGAGGTAAGATCTAAATAAGGAGAGTCAGACTGCTTCAATTAATTTGCCTCTGTGAGTAGACTTTAAAGTATTATAGGATTTCTCACTGCTGATTACATAAGCTGTTCCGAGACAGTTAAGGTACTGAAAACACTGTGGGAATGGATGGCAAGCAGAAACACTTTTTCCAGTTTTCCCTTCATGCCTCACCATATGAAGCTTTTCCACCATACTGAGGTTATGTGGAATTCCAGTCACACTTTCCAGTTTCCCTCCACTTCCAGTGGAGTTTAATGTGCCCAGGAATGTAGAATTTCGCCCCTTGAACTCTTCTCATAGAGACCCACCCTAAGCACACGCAGTGGTCGACTTTACATCCAAAAGTGCTTTCAGCCACAAGTAATCACATCACAATACCATTTAAGCAAGTTAAGCAGAATTTGTGTACAGATTCTGTCCACTGTTGATCTTTCTTATACAAATCATAAAATGCTCTTCACATTGCAGTTCCAGATAATGCCATCTCACCCTTAACACTCCTTTTAAGATATAGTGTGATTTATGGGTCTGCAGCTCTGAGGTAAGCCATCTGGATGCCCAGGTCTTTACGTATTTTAAACAAAGCAAGGGTTCCCAAGGAGTTTGACAAATATAGGGCCATCTCAAAAAAATTGACAATTTTTGAAAAGTTACTTTATTTCAGTAATTCAGTTAAAAATGTGAAACTCATATATTATATAGATGTATTACACAGTGTATCAGAAAATTAGAATATTATCTAAGACCAATTGGTACTTTCTGCAGTGTGGGCAGTGTGCCAAGTCCTGCTGGAAAATGAAATCTGCATCTCCATAAAAGTTGTCAGCAGAGGGAAGCATGAAGTTCTGTAAGATTTTGTGCGGAAACACTGCACTGACTTTAGACTTGTTATAACACAGTGGATCAACACCAGCAGATGACTTGTCTCTCCAAACCATCATTGATCATCAGTAAATTTTACATTTCATTTGTAAATCAAGGGATCAGAGTCTGGAGGAAGAGTGGAGAGACACGCAGACCAAGCTGCTTGAGGTCTAGTGTGAAGTTTCCACAATCAGTGATGGTTTGAAGAGACATGCCATCTGCTGGTGTTGGTCCACTGTGTTATATCAAGTCTAAAGTCAGTGCAGTGTTTTCCCACAAAATCTTACAGCACTTAATGCTTCCCTCTGCTGACAACTTTTATGGAGATGCGGATTTCATTTTCCAGCATCTCCATAACTGCTCACACTGCCAAAAGTTTCAATTGGTTTTATATAATATTCTAATTTTCTGAAACGCTTAAAATACATCACTCTGTGTATAATACATCTTTATAATATATGAGTTTTACATTTTGAACTGAATTACTGAAATAAAGTAACTTTTCAAAGATATTAAATTTTTTTTAAATGGCCCTGTATTTTGTATAATTCTTTTTTGCTGTGCAAAAATGTTTTGAGCAGGGGTGTCAGAAGCAATGTTAATTTTTAAAGCTGGTTCTTGGAGGGGGTTAGGGGCCCTATCTGGTGAGAATGGGTTATTGCACCGAACATGCTGAAGAATCATTTGATGAATCCGATTACAGATTAAGTTCAGCCAGAGAAAGCGAGAGCTCAGGCAGAGGGAAATGTCTTCAGAGGATGTAAGAGAGTTGTTATATACGGTTCAGTTTTGTCAGTGTAAATACTGTATATTAGTTTAAAATATTTTTTAATTCAGATACATATTGTAATTTTTAGTTTAGGGTAAAAGTGTTTGTAATGCAGATTAATGTACATAAATTGCAGTGTGAAATATTATTCCATGTTGTATATTTTGTACATTTAATATAAAAATACTGTCACAGTGGAGAGCGCAATTACATCCAACAAACTGTTAGCTAGAAAACTTAATATGGCGAAATGCAGTTTGAAGGCATTCTTTGATGAGCAATCATGTGAAAAAAAGTACTGAAAATTTGTAATTAAGTAAAAGTACCTTTACTTTGCTAAAATTCTACTCAAGTAAAAGTAAAAGTACCCATCTAAAAATCTAAAAGTAAAAAAAAAATCGAAAAAGTACTCAATTTAAAATATACTTTGAGTAAAAGTTACATAGTTACTTTTAATTATTTGATGTAAAAAAGTAAAAACAAATCATAAATTAAATCGTTTTTAATGAACTATTATTCAACATAATAATTTGGACCTTTCAGGCAGTATTTGTTCAGACCACCCCATAAGCAGTGATACCACCATGGATGTTTCCTGAACCTAATGTTGACTTAACGCTACATGAGCGGATTCGTGATGTAGATGACCAGTCAAGCACCTCTGGTATTGGGAGGCACTTAGACCAATCATACTATGGTGTGCTACAAGTTTATACAGATGGCTCTAAGCATCCTTTTTCGGGGTTGAAAGCGGCAGCAGTTTTTATCCCTGAATTACAAATTTCCATTGGCAAAAGGCTAACCAATGATATCTCTGTATTTACAACTGAACTAGTGGCTATCCTTTTGGCCTTGCATTGGGCTGAGGAGACATGTCCTTTGGGTTTGGTGGTATGTTCTGACTCTTTGGCTGCCTTGCAAAGTATTCGAACTGGGCAATCCACATGTAGGCCAGACTTAATTCTTGAAGTCAATCATATGCTATTTAAGCTTCAAATGCAGCGAGTTCTGGTTAGGTTTCTGTGGGTTCCGGCACATGTTGGAGTGACAGGAAATGAAATAGTGGACAAGGTGGCTAAACAATGCTTGAAACATCAGATCTGTGATCTTACTGTTCCCCTTAGTAAAAGTGAGGTTGAAGTCTTGATTAAGATAAAAGTACGGGATTTATGGCAATCTGAATGGGAGTTAAGCACAAAGGGTAGACATCTTTTTAATATTCATCCTAGCGTGAGCACAAATTCGATTGGAGGATACTGTCGTAGATCTGAAGTGGTCATTAACCGGCTTCGGATAGGGCACACTTTATTAAATGCATCACTACACATTATTCAAAAACATGACACTGGGCTTTGTCGGCATTGCTCGCAAAAAGAGACACCTGAGCATGTTCTTTTGTATTGTGAACAATACTCAGAGCAGAGACAGAATTTTGTTTCTATCATGATTAAGGGGCACACAGATATATCTATGAAAGGCTTACTGTCAAGTGACTTGGGTATGGGCTGGGTTCAAAAACAAGTTCTTTTATTTTTGCATAATGTTAAGTTGTTTCATTTGATCTGAATAATCTGTTCTTTTTTTTTTTAATTTTTTTATTATTATTTTTTTATTTTTTTATTTTTTTATTTAAACTCCTGCTGTACACTATCCTGAAGTCTCGCTCCTTACTCCAGTTCAATGGGTGGCGGTAATGCACTTGTATTTGGTTAGCTAACCGCCATAAAACCTCAAAGAAGAAGAAGAAGAAGAGGACATCCTTAGCTTTGTATTCACGTACAACTTTACGTAAAAACATTACATTGCGTGGTCGCTAGGAGCTTGAGAATATTACGTTCCGGTTGCGCTGAGTGAGCGAGCGAGTAAAGGATTGTGGATGCTGTGATAGTGAGTGAATTTTCTATAATGTAATATGATGTTATTTTACATATACATTTATAATATCTTTTAAGACTAAGTTGTTGGGGAGGCGTGTTCACCATGTAAACAATGTTAAAAAAATAACAGGCTGTATTTAGTTGGAGATTTCTGGCGACTGGTTCCATGTAGATGTCTGACAAGTTTCATGCAGGTAGTTATAGTATTACTTAAACATATGAGTGGGCTAGTTTGTCATTTTGTTTAGAATATTTGACGCTTTTAAGCATTCTACTTTACATAGTCAGAACGGACCCGCCGGCGGGCCCGCTAGAGGGCGCTTTTGCAGTAACAGTCTAACCTAGGCAGTTTGATATGTCTCCAGTTTAGTTCAGCATTGTTTAATGTCTTAAAGGGATGTATGTAATCGATTATCATTAGCTAAGGTATTTAGGTTCTATTCGCCTCAATCGCCTGTTAACATCGAGCCGACAGACGCATTTCATACAGCTTTCACTTAATATACTATTAATTTAGGCGTTAATACACGTTAGTCGATTATTTAACATACAGGATAACAAACACCTTTCGTCTCCATTAACCTTTAACTATTTTTCAGAAAACCCTGAAGGCAGAATTCTGTCAAAAAATTTGCTATGGTTGTACAATTTTTATTAAAGGGATTATTGTAACTTTTTTTTTTTGTTTTTTTTACTTTTTACTGAATACAGAAGATTGTAATAATAAGTGTAGCTGCATATGAACGGAGATTACTGGTCTTTGTAAAGTAAATCCACAGCTAACCAGTGAAGTATAGTTATATATACATATAATTTACCACCACATGCTTTCTCAGGTTTGATGTGGAAGTTTTAAAAGCTGACAGCTTTGTCCGGCGGGGCACATTTTGTATTGCATGAGGACGTTATTGCCTCTTTATTCCAAGCTCGAGCATCCGTGCGCCGGCGCATCCGCGCCAATTTAATTTTTTTTTCAGACAATTGTTTTTTTCCAGCATTTTATTTTTTACTCAGTAACAGGGAGTTTTCCAATGTAGCGAAGTAAATTACTTGAGTAAAAGTAAAATGACCTATTTTAAAAACTACTGTAACAATTACAAATTACTTATAAAATCTACTCAATTACAGTAATGTGAGTTAATGTAATTCGTTACTTTCCACCTCTGGTACTGTTGTTTTGTTCTTTTATTTGTTTGTTATTTGATTGTACTGAGTGGGTCAACCCGAGTAGGATGGGTTCCTCTGACTGAGTCTTGGTTCCTTCCAAGGTTTCTTCCTCTTAAAGGGAGTTTTTCCTTGCCACTGTATCACCATAAAAATTGGCATCTCTGTAGTTCTGCTCATAAGAGGCGTGGACCTGTTTTTCTCTGTAAAGCTGCTTTGTGACAACTTTTTTTGTAAAAAGTGCTATATAAAAAAAATTGAATTGAATTGAATTGAATTGCAGGGGTTTAATTTAAATTTTTCACACAGCATTGTTGTTTCGTTTTTTTTTACAAACACTGTGTTTTTTTCAGGATTTAAATGTAGAATCAAATATCAAGTATTGTTAACTTTTTATCCAGGTGTCACGCCTGGTGCTGTAAATGCACCTGTCTCCCCCACACTCAGCTCTACCTGCGATTTCCAGCCAAAAGACCACAATACCCAGAACGCACCACTCGGTGACTCCCACGATCATGTGACATCTTCAGGAAGTTGTTCGCCGAGTACTAACACCTGTGAGAATGCTCTCAACTAAGCCTCATTGCTTGGTGTTGTTTTGGTTTGTCCTGCATTACAATGCGTTTGTCTCAGTGCTGCTTGTTTCAATAATTTTTATTTGTTAAATAAACAATTTTTGTACATTTTAAATATGTTTTTAACAATGTAGGAATTGAAATGGTTTATTTAGACCTTTCCATCAAAATATGAAGCTATTGAAATGTGTCCTAGAATTTTATGTCCACTTGGGATAGCCACCCACTTTGAAAAGTAACCTGTAATCAGTGACATCACAACCTTCATACTGTGCCTGTCACAATAATCATAATCAATATATAATATAATTATTGTTGATTTATTGTACAATATATGAACCCAAGCTCAATAATCTTACTTATCGAGGAGAACCTATTAAACTAAATGACCTGAATGGCATAAAATAGTCCTAAAATGACAATATTTGTTCACTTCTGGAAACATATATACTCCCAATATATATACTCCCAAAAATGGTTATCGTGACAGGCCTAATGATGATTGGTTAAAAGAATTAGAAGTAAAATAATTAATTTAATTTGAAAGTTATGAGGGCAAAAAAACACAGTCTTCTGATAATGACCGTTTTAGGGCTGAATGATATTTCTGGGCTGGCAGTGGAGAACTCCCTGATTGTGTTCTTTAGTTAGCACAGTCTGCCCCTAATCTTCAAAGTTACACACAATGGCACGGAAAGTAACCTTACTTTGACTTTAGAAATCTTTTTTTTGTCTGTTAATTTTTTAATGAATAATAGACCAATGTTTTCTCTGGTGAGGTAGTGATAGCATTTTTATGAGGTCTCTGAAGCCATCCATTACTACAAATATAGATCTTCTAGTTCGGAACAGCGCTCCAAACTATATGCCACTTACTGTGGAAGAGCTTCAGAGTTTTGTTGTTTATAGAAAAAGCACATGGATTTTCCCTGAGGGAAGCTTCAGCCCCTTCACAATTGTAATAATAGCAAGCCTTCTGATTATATTTCATGCTGCAAATTTCCCAAACAGCGCCAGACTAATGCTTTATTCATTTACCCACATGTCCCGTTACTTACACATGAATAGCTGAGTTGTTGTTTTTTGCTTTTGCAGTTTTGTAATGGAGAGTGGAGTTGACACTGCCGTGCCATGTTGTCCTCTTAACCCTGACTTATCTTTACAAAAACTTCAGCTTTTAGGCAACTCCACCACCCCTCCACTCCCCACTCCTCCCTCCACCTCAGGCTCTGTGGTGGCATCGATCAGTGGCTTTCTCACCTCTTAATTACTGTGTTTTTCACCTCCTCCCAGGAGATGGTTCTCTGTTAGGCTGTTTTTAAAAGTGGCGAAAACTCAGGAACAGCACATATAGAGCTAATACAGCTTTAGGACAAGAAGCAATTAATAGTCAGATTTCAGAAGGTCCACATCCGTAAGCTTTAGAGGAACTTATGATTCTTAGAATGTATAACCTTAAGAGCATCAGAATAGCTGCTGTAGGACTTCTGTCCACATGTATTTCATAATTTGTCATCATTTAAAGCAACATTAGCTATTTGATTTTGAGCTTTAAAAACATGTTAACGCTTCACTGAGTTGCAATAGGTAAATTGTGTCACTGCAGGTCGGAAAGCTGCTATTGCACTATGTAACATCATGTAACCCAAGTCATATTTAAGTCACATGTAAAATTAACCTACTGCCTCGGTGCCAGTTTATCTTTCACTACAGATACTGGTTCTCTAACTCTGAGCTTGGAGCCTGCCCTGACCATTGTGGTGCCCTAGGCAGGATTTTGGTTGGTGCTCGTTGCAATATCAAATTATTGTGTTTAGCACTAAACAGTAAAAATTGTGTTAAAGAAACAAATCAAATAAAAATGATTAAATTAATTTTAAATACAATAGTATAACAATATATAAATATGAATAAAGTTTTAAACAAAATACTACATTAACACTGTTACATGAAACAGTGCAGTAATAATTTTTTTTAATTAATTATATTAATTCATGTATTCATTGTAAAAACCTTTTGAGTTAAGTTAATAACAGCACCTATAACACATTATAGCTGTCAGGGTTGACCCAGGCAGAGAGACGAGGAGGCGGACGTATTCACAGGTAGGGCGAATTTATTAAATAAATATAAACAAATAAACAAGTAAACAAGAAACAAAGAAAAACAAGAAACAGAGGCGAGCTAAAACTAACAAACAAACAAGAGGTACTAAAGATAAACAAACGGGGAGACTATAAAACTAGGCAGGATAAACTAAAACAGGGCAAGGGAATAAACTAGGGAAAACACAGGGAACTAGAAAATAACAGAATAAACAGGAATATAAATATAAACTACAAACAAATAGGGAGGCTGACAAAAACAAACGAGGAAAACAATAAGGAACTAAACTAGATAGATAATAACTAACAAACAAAGCGGAAGTAGATAAACAAAGAAATAAACGAAGAACTGAATAAATACAAAACTAAACAAGGCAGAGATGTATAAATATAGGGAATAAACTACTAAAAGACTAAACACTAGGGGACTAGGGAACACAGAAATAAACTAATAACTAAAGCTAGACAGAGCAAGGGAGTAGACAAGAAACTAAACAGAGCTAAGAACTTAAACAGGGAATAACTACTAAACTAGGAACAAAATAACAAGGGAAGAGAGTTAAAGGCTACGAGGAACAAGGAAACACTGAGAAACTACGAAACGCAGAGAAAGAGACAAACAACAGGAGACAGTGCAAAGACCGACAGAGGACAAGTGACAGAGGAAGTCTATTTAACTAAACAGGAAACACACTGGGAGTGGAAACACCTGGGGAAGGGGTGGAGCTACAAATGAGACATGAGGTAATGGAAAATCACAAGCAGAACACAGGGGCACGGGTCACGTGGGACAACACAGGCACGAGGACAGACAGGAAACAGGGTCAGGCGTGACAATAGCATAGCTTACACCTCATACACAGCTTACAATAATGCACTGTTAACGTTTTCCTAGTTTCTTCAGGCAGATAATGGATGTTTTGTGTGATGTTAATTTCTTCGATGTACAGTAGGTCATGTCCTAGCACCAGAACAGTGTTTAAAAATATCCTTAATTGATTTAGGGTGAGGGTAACGGATGCTAAATCTTGCTAACTAGTATCTACTGTATTTTATTAAATTATTGAACACTAGCTAGCTAACTTAGCTAGCTTTGGGAATGGCACAGTGGCTTAGTGGTTAGCATGTTTGGACTGTATGTCCAGCTATGGATGGGTACTCTGTGTTGGGTCAGCTCCTTAGTGCCGGATGCAGTCTTCCAGGTGTAGGGTCGTTTCTGGTCTTGCTGAGAGCATGCTGTGTGCTATTGGCTTCTGCTTTTCGCGGGTGTGTGTTAATTAGTGCTAAATATTTAAAACGTGATTGTAAAGAGTCCTTGGGTGTCTAGAAAGGCATTATGTGAGTGTAACTTCATTTATTTTTTCATAGCTTTGAATCTGACAGGAGCTGCTTCTCACCAAACATGTGCTTTTAACCACAGTTTCCAGCTGTGTTTATTGAATATGTTCCACTATATCTAAATGCAGATCTGACTGAATTTCACAGTTTTAATTAGAAGAGAGAGACACATGTACAGCTGTGCTACACAGCTGAAAGTCCATCCATTTTTAAAGTGTGTTTGAGTCCGAGGGGATGATGCGGGCTCCCTGCTGAGTGTGTGTGGAGTGTGAGGGGGCTGGTGAGAGCACTGCGATGGCTGGGCATGGACGGGGTGCTCAGGCGGAAGGGCATGAGGGGTGAATAGGAGGAGGCTCTATAAACAGATACTCTCAAGCCTCTGCCCCTGTCTCTTCTCATCAGTGCAACGGCCAGAGTGCTGCTGCAGTCCACTGCACCATCCTGTGCCTACTCACCAACGACTTCCCTCCGCACTCCCACCCCCTCCCTGCCATTAATTAACACTCCTGTTAAGTGCATCATAGCATATTACCAAGAACCACTTTCATTTTTTTCTTTTTGACAGATTATACAATAGGATATGAAGTAACCATTCTGAGAATAGATGAATATTGGCATGAGGAGTAATGAATAACTATAGCCTGGTAGTTACAGTATGTCACAGTCGCAGTAGAGCATTCCATGAAACATAAAGTTTGTCGATGGCAAGTGTAGCTTTTTTCCTCCTTTATTTAGAACTTTGACTTGCTTGTCTCCTTAAGTTCTTTGTTTTCTTTTGCAAGTGTTTCAATTCATGACTGGGAGAATTTGAGACTGGGCTTCAGATTTTAAATTTGGTGTGGATATTGAAATATTGAATATTGAAAGTTTGCTATTAATGGAATTGAGAACACTGACCTCAACTTTAGTTGTTTCTTCATCTGTTTTTGTGGACCAGTCCCACCTTGATGGTTTCTGATAATGTTGGACATGACATCCAGATTGTAGAAATACTTGTTGATGAAAGAGAAAAAGCTCTCCAGGTTTGAAAAGGTCTTTTGGCTAGTGTTGAGAGCAAATTTGTTAGAAAAATGAAAATATTTGTTGTTCATGTTTATAGATAGTTTAGAGTGCTGCCGTTTTTTTGCTGGCTGCAGGAATTATAATTACTTTCCTGCATTGACCATCACATAACTTAAAAGTAGCTCTCGCAGTATGCCATTGTATTAAATTTATAACCAATTGTTGTCTGGGCCCCAGCCCATTGTTTCTTTACTTTAGTTTGCCTTGTTGCAATGGGCCTAAACCTGAAAATATGACAGTCAGGTCTGCTACATGTGCAGACTCCCAGCCCAAATCTGATTTTTGGTCAATGTAGATTATTTACATATTAATTTTTGATAGTCTGGACAGTAAGAATGCAAATAAATCTGATTTTTGTCAATTTGGAGTTGGTTTAAAATGTGATTACACACACATAACATGACAAAATTGCTTTGCCACTTGCAACATAAACATGTGAGGCCCAAGATAAACACAAAAGGTTATTTGTGATGTCCAGACACACCAGTCCAAACTGGTCATTTGATCTGATCTTATCCCCCTCTCCCCCCACAGTAAAACTCTCATCAGTTTGTAGCTCTTCATTTGTATCTAGATGAGCGCTGAGTGTAAGCCACTCTCTTCTATAAATAAATGGCATACTTACTGACCTTCAATTCAAAGGGGTGGAGAAAAGAACCAAAATAGAACAGAACAGAAATTATTGTATCAGCTTTAGAACATGGGTGGATAACAGATGGGTGGAAAGACTTCAGAGCTCTTATGTTTATCACAGAGAGTGATAGAGATGGGCATGTCATCAATGACAATAAGTCACATGCCTTCAAAGATTATTTATAAAGCACCCTGGATTGTGAAAAAGATATGGTGGTATTTCCAGCATTCAATAGTGTCTAAACACACTTGGGACTTCTTAGTGAAATGCTTATTCACACCAAATGCAACTTTTTTGAATGAAAAATCGAGTGTGATTTTTAAATTGGTGAAACCTCCACACTTAGACTAACATGTTTATGCCTTCTGTTCTTTGTAAACAGGGTAGAACTCAAGCTTTAGTTTTTAGCTCTAAACAATAAGCTGTTCTTCCATAGTCTTGATGCTCATCTATTTGGTCTGCAATCATGACAAAGAAGCCCTGATTGGTCAGCCAGGTTATATCAACAGAATGTTAGAAGTGAAATTGCCAAAGAGCCTAGAGAAATGCTGGTGGCAAAACTGAGCACAATGGTTGGTCAAGGCAAAAGCTGAGAGAGACCGTGTTGTGCCAGGAGTCCAAACTGAATGTTGAGTCTATGGTTGCGTCAAGGGCACAATCTTTAAAAAAAGGACTGGGGATACCAGCTGTCAAGAAATAAGTCTTTTGCAACCTTCTTTGCAAACTCAGGCTTTGGCTGCAAAAGGTTGCCTTTTGAGCAGTGAATTCATGCACCCAACAAGGACTTTATAATGGCCTGTGTGTATCTGCAGGATATCTGATTTTTACTCTAGCTGTCCTCAGAAGACCTCAAACACCCAGAAGACAGGCTCTCTTCTCACATTAAAACCTTTAGGAATTTATCCAGAAGAGAGGAGTAGAAACAACTGAGGAGCTGACCATGCAGCACCAGTACTGGTTGGTCGATCCCTGAAGCCCCTCAGGGAATCAATGGTGTGCCATATGATGGAGATTGAGGGAAGCACAGTGGGGACACCTCTTTAAGCTGCACTGCACTGCAGGAGGGCTTTGTAAAGAAGCACCTGCGAGAAGAGTTTTTTTGGGTCAGGGTGGGATGTCAGGGTGTTGTTGTCCACAGGGGCTGGTTGCCCTTTGCTGGCCGCAGGAGAGAGGCTAAGAAAGAGACTGTGTTGGGCCAGGATTCCTAACTGATTGTTGAAGCCAGTGTTGCATCAAGGGCACAGTCTTTAAAAGGCACTGGAGATGCTGTTTGGGTAAAAGTGTTTGGAACATGGGGACTGGTTGCCCATCACTGGCCACAAAAAAAGAGGTTGAGGAAGAGAATGTATCAAGCCATGATATCAGGCCAAATGTTTGTTAGGGCTAGGATTGCATCAAAGGCGCTGGAGACTGGAGCTGCCTGCTGTCAAGGACTAAGTATTTTGCAACACTCTTTGCAAGCCGAGGCTTTGGTTTCGGAAAGGTTGCAACGTACGTTGTGCACTCACGCCCCCATCAAGAACTGGCTGTGTTTGTGTCGGCAGGATGTCTGATTTTTACTCTAGCTGTCCTCAGAAGACCTCAAACTTTTCTGCCGTTGGAAGCCCAAAAGATAGGCTCCTTTCTCACATTGAACATACACACTTTTGGGAGTAAACTCAGGACAGAAGAGTGAGAAGAGTGTTTGGAAGTAGGGCTGTCCTCACATGCCCTGGGTCTGGTCCATGATGATGAAATGTGTTTGCTGCATTTGCTTCGCCTCAGTGTCCTCGGACGGAATATTCTCAGTGACTAAAGGTCAAAGCTCACTCTGCTTCGTCTACCACACTTCTGTCAATTTAATGATGATGGTGGTGTTTTGCAAGACATTCGCCAAAATACCACTGAGCATTGACCTGCAGTCAGCGTGTGATTGTGCAGCTTGCATGAGAGTAAAAGAAAGTCAGCACTCTTTTAAATTATAGAAAGAACCATGCTTGCAAAAAGATATACACATTTACATAATCATTCATTACAGCATTACACTGACAGGCAAAATGTATAGAAGGTATAGAATATGTAAATTGATCATAACGTGTTACCTCAGTGGGCAGCTTGGGAATGGCCACACCTGTATAAGTGTTGAGATGTTATCTTGTGAGTGAGCCTGAACACTGACCGAGGCACTCATGGCAAAGCAACGAGAATTATTGAGCAAGTTCAAGCCAGGATTAATAGTTGGACTGATGTTCAGCTGGATAACCCTTTCATTTCCTGAAGTAGTTTTTTGTTTATTTAACATTCCTTAATCCACAGTGTCATTTGTGTACTGGAAGAATGTCATAAAAGGAAGACATTATCACCCCCAGTGGACAGTGCACTGAAGGGTAATGATTGTGACCACAAGCTAGAATTGCCCATACAAACAGTAGGGGTGTCACGATTTCGATATTTAATTGAAATCGATCGAAATTATGTCATGGTCTCAAGCCTCGAAGTCAAAAAGAGCATCGACGATCCCTCCCTCTAAGCTACGCAAGCACTTTGCATCACTTATATCAAGCCCACCTTTTGAAATAAGATATTGTAAATTTGATTAATCAAACCAATAACTGACTAATCTAAAACTGGCATAGGCCTCTCTGCTGTAAAAAAAAAAAAGAAAATCGAATCGAATCGTGACCCTAAAATCGGAAATAAAATCGAATCGAGGATTTAGAGAATCGTGACACCCCTAACAAACAGACAAATGACTCTGGTAGAAAATCCCCAGACATGACTAAAATCATGTCAGTGTTATGATAAAAGGAACCCATGCATCCTTCCAATGTCTCTATTCATTTATGCCAAAATATTTGGGCACAAGCAGGAATACCCCCTGGATGAGGTGCCAGATTGGGTGGGGCAAAAATGAATGGGGAATGAAAGTGAGTAACAGTGGATGAAAAGAAAACAACAAATAAAGAAGCAGGTGTTAAAAATGTGAATTTCTTCTTGAGGGCCTGCACTGGAAGAGAATACGGAATCTTAAATGATTTGTATTAGTTAAATAGGAGTACAGTTAAATCCAATAAATTTGATTAAAATAAAATGTGTGTCCAAGCCTACGCCACACACGCCTCAGAATAAACAACTGGGATTTAATACAGTGTTGATATCCCCAAAACTGCAGGACAAGATGCTGAACAATATTTACCAGAAATTTAATGTCATGAAAACAGAAGCATAATATAAATCATATCACAATGTCGTATCAATGAAGTAAAGAGGTGATTTTCAAAATCCATGTGGGGTAGCTGATGCACTACCCCACCTCTAAAAGCCATAATGACTATTATGTTATATTAAAATGTTAATGTTAAAAATTTTGGGATGCACTAGTCTCCCTGTTTTGGCCGCATACATGCACATTGAAAACGAATGCATTTTAGTACAGTGCAAATATACTGAAGATGTGTCCTTGCTGTAAAAGTGACAGGTGTGTGCAGGTGAGATGCATATAAACCAATAGGGTGTCAAAATGGAACATGTTTATACTTCTCATCCAACCACAGTTAAATTCACACTATCTATATGGACAAATTTATCTGGATAAAAAGTCAATTTTAAGGAGTAGAAAGTACAGATAAGTGGGTAAACATTTAAGGAGTAGAAGTAATAAGTTGGCAAAAAAGAATAAATCCAGTAAAGTATAGACAAACAAAATTTCCACTTAATAAGGTAAATATTTGTACTTCATTACTTGACACCTCTGGTTTGTGATACCTTCATTTTTGAAGGTTGAGAAATTGAGAAATGTTGTTGTCATATCGCTTGATGTTTTTTTTAATATTTTTTGTGTATGTGAGTTTATGTTCAAGAGACTTTTTTGCCTCTTGCCAGGCTGCCATTGTAAATAAGAAACTGTTCTTAATGACTTGCCTGGTTAAATAAAGAATGATGATGATGGTTTGTGATACCTTCATTTTTGACACTGTAAAGCTAAGACTCAAGCCTGGAATAAGTAAAATAATCTGTCAGAAGAATGAAAAGTTAGAAAGACAGAAGAACCCCAGCTTTAAAGTGCGTATGAGCAGCTGGCCAGCCTGTGGTCCATGTTGTGATCTAAACTGTGGAGAAGTGTTTGAGTGTGTGCAGCCTGTGTTTATACATGCATCTGTGCATCATCCAGGCCTTGTTTCACTGCTCCCGCCATAGCGGCCAAGCATAACGTTTCCACAGCTGCTGGAATAGCTGCTGCTGCTGCTTCTGAGCTTAGAGAAAGGTCTGCTGGCCAGCAGCACAGCTCAGACTTCAGCTCTACAGCAGGAAAGACTAGCTGGAGCGCTTAGCCCATTCCCAGTGTTACATCACCCAGTGATGCTGCGTCCTCGCACATAATTTCAGCCACTCTCGCTAATCCTGCTGAATGAGCTGAAGAGGACAAATCCACTGTCCTTCATTTTCTCAGAACCAGACTAGCTCATCTGCAGGTTAACATTCCTTTACTGCAGAAGAGTATTTTCTCATCATGGCATCAATCCACTGGTTTCTGTGTATTTTGTGCTGCGTTATCCTGTCTCCTAGGGGTGGGTCGTTCATGAATGTGACATCAGGGCAGTTGGCTGCAGAAGTGATTTATGGTCCTCATGTCTCCTTGAAACATTTGGACATTAACAGGCATGTGTTTCAGAGCAGAAGTTCATATGACTTCACCAGGCTTGGCCATAACACTTGCACATAACGCATTCTTTTGCACACAGACACACAAAGAAAGGTACCCAGGTCAGAATTTTTAGTTAGTGAAACGTTTTCTGAATGTTGCAGTTAATGTTCTTAGAACGTTCAATCTTTTGCTTAAAAAAAAGAAAAGAAAAACAAGTATCTGCAAAACAACTTTACCACTGGGACAAAACTCTCTGTCATGTCCTTGCCCTGTTCCCTGTCGTTTCCCTTCTGTGCACATGTTGCTCTCTGTGTTTGTTTACCTTTCCACCTCTGTGGCTGTGTCCAGAAACCCCAAAAGTGTCTCCTTTTTCCTACCGATCCTCCTCCTCTCCTCCGTGACCCGGAAACTGATTTGTGACGCCACCTTGAAGCCTGTTTGAATACCGTAGGAGACGAAAGAAGCCGCTTAAAATCCTTAAAGAGGCTTCCAGTGGAGGATACATAAGAGCATCCTACTCCGGAAGACTTTTAGGGATTTTCAAATGACATCACTGCATCCACGCCCACAGAGCACGCAAAAATGGAGAAGGCAACTCACAAATATACGTCATTAACTAGGTTCCTTATCTAATTAAACAGCCAGTAAAGCAGCAATATAATTTACAGTTTAGATAAGCTAACACGCTCTTTCTTTGCCACCTGGCTTTATATACTGGAACTGAGATTAAATGTTCTTTATGCAGTTAACACAACTGACCACATATATATTATTTAAACTAATATTTCCTCACTACAACATGTATGCAATATGTAATATTTTTTATTATATTTAATATTTATTAATATTTGTTTTATTACATTCAATAAAATCATATTTCACTATTAAAATAATTTAATATTGAAGCTGTGATTGGCTGAGCAATATCCGGCATGTGCTAAAAGTGAGGGTTGTGATTGGCTCAGTTCATCGGTACTCAACATCCTATCTAAAAGGTATCAGCTGTCCCATTTCCCCAATTACAGCTACTTCCCTCCATTCCTCCTCCTCCTCTCCTCTCCTCAATTCCTCCACAGGAGGAGTAGGAAAAGAGGAAGAGGAGAGGAGAAGAAGCAAAAGTTTCTGGACGTAGCCCGTGTCTGTCATTTCACATGTGGTCCTGTGTGTTCGTCCCGTATTTCCGCCTGTGCTCATTTGTAGCTCTGCCCCCTCGTTACCTGTCCCCAGGTGTTTCTTGTTTTTTTGTCTGTGTATAAGTCCCTTTGTCCCTGTGTCAGTGTCGGTTCTTTTACGTCCTTACGTCTGTTCGATTTATGGTTTTCCTTAGTTCTAACTCTTTGTGTATTTATTGTTTTTGTGTTTTGTTTATCACGTTTATATCTGTTTTGTTATTGGTTTTCCGCATTTGTAATAAATTGCTTGCATTTGTGTCTGCTTTCCGCATTCCGGACACCCTCACTTTCAATAAAAGTTAATGTAAAAACCTTTTAATTTAAGGAGTTCCTTGTTTTTCAATGGACAGTAAATATATGTATTTAGACTGTTGTGTGCTCAAAAATAGGTGGTAAAACTGTGCAAAAACCTAACTATGATTATGTCTTCCCCCGCAGTGGCAAAAACAGACAGCCAATGACAGCTGTTAAATTTGATGTAAAGCGTGTATCAGCTGAAGCCCCTGAGCACAGTTTGCGTGACTGTGATGACAGCGTGAACTTTCCAGAGGGTGAGGTCAGGTCATTTCAAACTCTGTTATTTTCATCCCTTTACTCTGGGACGTTAGGAACATATGGTGAGCACAGAGCTGGCAGAGCAGAGCAAACAGACAGACAGACAGAAAGACAGACAGACAGAAAGGATGCAAGAAAGATAAAACTTAATCCTGTTGGAAATTGCAGAAACTAAGTTGCAGAAACTTAGCCGTGCTGTTGCGTAATATTGGGGCTTGGGTGAAGGAAGTGTTTTGCCTTATTCTGTTATCTCTTTTTATCTTTTTATCTCTCTCTTCCTCTCCTCTGTCTGTCTCTTTCTTATTTTATCCCCACCACCCCCCTCCCCCCCAGTTACTCTAAATGGGATCATAGAGGAAGACTCCATGTGTCCTATTTCTTCAATTTAGATTGTATCTTCTCCTCTGTAGTCAAACATAAACCTGTCCTCCCCCCATAGCGCATCGTTATCTCCTCTTCATGTGTCTTCATTATTTTCTCTCTTCTCCACTGCGCTTGTTGTAAGGGCTTTTGAGAATCCCTCCTATCAGCATCTTCCTCTGGGAGCAGAGTGAAATCTGTATATCACTGATTTCATTAAGGCATGGTGTCTTATCGCCTCTCTCTGTCCGGTTGAATGGCCTCTGAGAGGTCTGGCTTCTTGGGCCACCAAGATGTTTTTTGTGGCGGTCATGCTTTCATGTGAGTGTAATTCACACAGTAGTTTTCCTGTGATTACTTGTTGGATTTTGTTAGGGAAATCGTGATGAAGGGAAAGAGTAGAAGTGGAAGGAGTCTCTGTTGATTAGGTGTCTGCATTTTTGAATGATCTTTTTAAGAAATCATTACATTTCCATTAAGCTACAAATTTTAAAAATCACACACATTTGTATGGAGCAACTTTTAAGAAAGCAATCTAACACATACGCTTCTAAACCGGAAATACCAAAGCAGCACAGTGAAGGCAAAAGGGACAACAAGTGCTAAACACCTCTGGGAACTCCTTCCTTCAAGACCATTTCAGGTGACTCTACCTCTTGAAACTCATTGAGATAATGCCAAGAGTATGCAAAGCAATAATCAGAGCAAAGGGTGGCTATTTTGAAGAAGCTAGAATATAAACTTTTTTTTTTTTTTTTTACTTATTTCACCTTTTTTTGTTAAGTACATAAAACTCCACAAGTGTTAATTCATAATTTTGATGCCTTTAGGGAGAATCTACAATGTAAATAGTCATGAAAATAAAGAAAACCCATTGAAAAAGAGAAGGTGTGTCCAAACTTTTGGCCTGTACTGTATATATATGTGAAGCACTGACACCATATATTTCACCAACTTTTATTAACATCGGTTCTAATCAATTGCAGGAACATTCCAATTTTATTGAAACACCACTTCAGATCGATGCCTTTTACACTACAGCTGCTTTCAACCTCAGCAAGATTACTCATAGTTCACAATCCCACTTAAAATGCTTCAGCTCTGTAAAGAGGCTGCAGATCAGTGTGTCCAGCTCAGCTGACCTGTCCTTGACTGGTGGTGTGGGTCTGAGAGATATGAGTCTGTGCCATCTTTATGTGCGTATGTGCATTTGTGTGCGCGTGTGTGCGTGTGCGCATTTACGACAGTCACTGATGCTGTTTGTGCCTTCACCTATCAGTCATCTCACACGGCTTTTCTCAGCCTGCTGCACTGCAGGGAGCACTTATGTAACAGATCACACACACTCACACACACTCATAAATACATGCACACGTGCCTACACAAACACAGAGAAGCACGCTACACAGACTCAGTACTCTGCATGTTGTTCCCCCTCACACACACAGACACAAGATTCTTCATTGAGTTTTTGAAGCCATTGCAAAAACTGTATTAATGTATTTAACAGAGCACAGTGTCTCTAAAGCCTAACCTAAACATTAAAGAACATTTATGCAGCATTTAACCTTAAAAATAGCAGCTTCAACAACTACTGCACTCTGTAATTTTGCTTGCAAGAAGTTTGTAATGCTTTGTAATCCCAAGTCATATTGGTGTAAAACATAATAATAATAATACTGCATCATGTCATCATCTGCATCTCTCAGCTTGTCCAGAAATGTGTGTGTAAAGTGGATTCTGTAGTGGTGGCTCAAAGTGTGAATTTCACTTACCTACACCAAGAGAATCATGGGAGAAAGCAATATCAGTTTCTTCATAATGCTCTGTTAAAGGTCTTTAAAAATTTTAACTTTTAGAATTTAACACTGGAATGCAGATTAATGCAATTTTTCACTCTAAACCTTTACAATTACTGTAAAGTTGTAGATTGGAAGATACAAAACTTATATATATATATATATATATATATATATATATATATATATATATATATATATATATATATAACAATACATAACATGTTAAGTGTATATAGAAAGAACATTAAATCAGCTTTTATGAATTCAAATTGATTTATGATTGGTCTACCCAGAACCATTGCTTTTAATAAATAAAAAAAAAAAATGACATGTAACTTGTAACATAAATTTTATTATTTTATCATCAAGTGGGGTCTTAGTTTTTCTACATGGTTTACCATTTATTAATATATTTTTTATTAATAAAATTAATAGTACAATAGTACAATTAATAAAAAAAACCCTGATGCAACATTTTACTTTTTAGAATCATGTTTGCATCAGATTTCGACCAAACAATAAAAACAAAAAAAGACAAAAGAATATAACGAACACAACAAATACAACAAAATACATTTTACTAATCTTTCCAGAACCATTTATATAAAAGTAAAATAATAATAAAAAATCAATTACTCACGTAACTGTAAAAAAATAATTTGGCTTTTATGAGTGAAAACATTAACTATATTTGCTGCTGCTTGATATTTTTATATGGGGAAAAAAATGTCATTCATAAAAATTTAACTTATTATTTTATTATCATTGTCACCTTTATCATTCAATTCTGTGCAATAATTATAATTCTATACATTTTTTTTATCTATTTTAAGATGTGCAATAACCAACTACTACTTCACTTGTTTAATAGTCTTATTTATTTATTATTATTATTTGTAGTAGTAGTGGTAACTGTACTAGTAGTATTACTATGTTTACTTACTGTGTGTAAAGTGACATTGATTTATTGCTCAAGTTCATGGTACACTGTGCATTGACAATAAAGGCATCTTTCTCTTTCTTTTTTTATTTTTTTTTATTTTGATGTATTATTTTTTAATAATAAACGTTTGTAATATAAAGTAAGGAGGGAAAGCAGGTACTGCAGAGTTTAATGGGGGTGTGATGGAGGATCAGTCCTGTGTTCTATAGGCTAGAGTCTTTCTCTCCTGATGGATTATCTCAGTGCAGTCGGACAGCTCTATAGTAATCAGCTAGTCCATCAGGCCTGAAAGACTCTCTGACCAGTTAGCCTAAGACACAGACACACTGTCGGCATCGTTGAAAGCACAGGCGCTTTTGTGTTGGCGCTTAGCGGAGGGGGGGCCCAGCCAGACTAGTCTTGTGAGCTGAAAAAAGCACTTCTATTAGCTCCACAATGGCTGCACTTCACAATGAGCTTCTCAGAGCTAATCTGCTACGGCTAACCGCTCTGTCCGCTGCCCACTGCTTCAACCCTGTCACACTGGAGCAAGTCATACAGGAAAAGAATCACTATAAGTAAGAGCATAATCCTATTTAGCGTTCATGTGCAGCCATGACATAGCCTAGTTCTTAAGAACAGCCAAAGTAATTAAAGTGCCTTGCTTGCCATGTTTGAACAAGCTAATTCTCATTATCATGCCTGATATTAGCATTTCCTTTGAAGTCAGCTGATGGAATAATTATAAGCTTGCTGGGATTCCGAAACTCAAAAAAAAAATGTTAGGTTAAAAACAACTCAAAGGTCATTTCCACAAACCAGCACTGAGAAACAACTCACACTGGGAAATAAATGATCCAAAATAGGTGAACAAAGCTGGATACTTTACCCGTCCTCAGTGCCCCCGACGTTTTCTGAGTAAAAGCAGCGTTTCTAATTTGGCCGGCAGTGAAAACTAATTCCAAGCATTAAATAAGGATTTCCCTGCTTATTTGTAGTAACTAAGAGCCAGACAGGCAAAGAATTGCCATTTCACTGTCAGTCAACCACTGTCAACATTATATAGAAAAATTATGTAAAATAATAGGGGTGGTGTGTAAGTGTCCCTTCAATCTGCCTCCAACTGAATGTACGCACACTCCTTATAAGTTACAGTCACATGAAAAAGTTTGTGCACCCCTATTAATCTTAATCATTTTTAGTTCTAAATATTTGGGTGTTTGCAACAGCCATTTCAGTTTGATATATCTAATAACTGATGGACACAGTAATATTTCAGGATTGAAATGAGGTTTATGTGCAATATGCATTAAACCAAAATTTGACCAGTGCAAAAGTATGGGCACCCTTATCATTTTATTGATTTGAATACTCCTACCTAATTTTTACTGACTTACTGAAAAACAAAATTGGTTTGGTTACCTCATTGAGCTTTGAACTTCATAGCCAGGTGTATCCAGTCATGAGAAAAGGTGTTTAACGTGGCCAATTGCAAGTTGTTCTCCTATTTGAATCTCCTCTGAAGAGTGGCATCATGGGTTCATCAAAACAACTCTCAAATGATCTAAAAACAAAGATTGTTCAACAGATTGTAGTAATCACCTGGGCTGTCACAGCAAACAGATAACAGTAACACCACAGTAAGGCCATATTTCGTTGTGTTCTTCAAATTTTGACAAACCCTGTTTATTTAGACTAGTTTGCATTTAAAATAAACACATTTCCATAATTAGTAATGTGCTAAGCATTAAGACGTGAGCAGTGATATAAAAGTGTAATCTAACAAGGTTTGTTTGATTAGCTAGATCATGTAAGAAACTCAAGGTACATCAACTTATTATACACGGTTAGGCCCTTAATGTTAGCAGTATAGCATTTTTTTTTTAAATATTTTATTTTTATGGTGATATTCCAATGTCTGAAAATACTGTATTTAATGACCAAACATTCATTGCTCAATAAAAGGGTTTAAATGCATCATTATGCTGTTATAATATCAGTGAATCAGTTGCATGAAATGGTTTACAATAATATCAGAATAATTTCTGGCCCAAACATTTTATAGAGACACCTTAAAAAACAATGAAAAAAAACAAACAAAAATGTAATGTTAATATAGGATTAGATGTTATGTAATCATATCAGTCAGAATTCAACAGTTCAGAAATCCGATTTCTGAAGGAACTATTGCAATACAAAATTCATGACTTACATTTTATAAACAGAAAACACAAACCAAAGCATGAAAAGAATGCGGGACGATAAAAGCAGGAGCGGAATAAGACAACGAGTGGCCGAGTATACATGTATACTCTTACTCTAATTTCTTTTAGCTTGCATATACTGTATAGGAAAAAAAGTGGTGCCAGTAAAGTAGATCCATGTTTAAAAAAGCTAAAGCAGAATGTTTGAGGTGTATGTCACATGCTCCTGTCAGATTGTTGACTGTTCGCAAAGTAGAAATCTGATTATTGTCTTACCTTCTTTAATCTGTCGATTAAATTCCTGACAAAAGTAATGTATCAGAGTATCATTTGTCCCAGCAAAATGACCCAAACCGGCTCAACTCAGCATTTGGCTACGGAAAAAGTGTACAACAGTCCACTGTGAACTAACACTGTATTTATAAAAAGATAACACACACGTTTGAATCACTTTATTTCACATCAGCAATAATTCACTCTAAAGTGTGATACAAAAAGAGAGATATGTTATACATTCTGATTTCCCATTATAAGGAGGGGTTTGTGTAATTCAGTTTTTATTATCTCTGTGACAGGCAGAAAACTGTGTTCTTTGCTGTGATGTATGTATGCATATCTTAATAACTGAACTGAAAGTTCAAGTAATTCTGTTTGTTGCTACTCCAGATCTGCACACAGCTTCACTCTGCTAACCCTTTAATTCCAAGACAAAAAGCCATTTACAATGTACTCTTCTCCTTTAATAATGCTATTCCTCAGTGGTGTTACTGTGTTTAGTTTCCTACGTAAAGGACAAGATTGAAAATAATCTGGTTTATATGATTCATGTCTTTCAAAGTCCTGAGAGAACAGTCCTTTTCATGCTTAACCTTTAACATACAACACAGGTTTGACAAACCATTCAGTTTGTTTGATTAGTATAAATATACAATCATTCAGTAGAAACAAAAAAAATCTATAAACATTTGTTTGTTTCGCAAACAGTAACTTACTGCCACTTTGGTTTTGCATAAAATAATAATTCTGTAACAAAATTAAAAATATAATGTAATTTTAAAAATCTAGCACAAACCACATGAATATAAACTGCAAACATACATTTATTTAAAATGATTATAAGTAAACCAATACAAAACAGATTTCTTTCAAGAATAGCATTATTATGATATGGAGTTTTTTTATCGATATAGGTATAATTGCGTATGATATGGCACAATATGCCACACCCCTACTAGATACAATAACATTGCGTTATATTTCCCACCCTGGTGCATCCACCGATAAAGGTAGCATTGTATCCTTGTTTATAGTGATAGAAACACAACAGTTAAAAGGAACAAGGCCAAAGTTTATGAATGTATTTATGAATTATATTTATGTTATGTTTTTATTATTAGGTACAATATGATTCGAATTAGGCCTGCTTGGCCTTTTCCTCAACATTTTTCTGTAATTCAGGGGGTTTTGTGTGTTGGGGCTTCTTTTTCTCTCTTTATTTTCTTGGTTTCCTTTCCTTTCAAATTTTTTACTCACACTTGACTGCAGTCTTCTCTAAGCAAAAACTAAAACTAGACAAATCTGTAACAAAGTTGGGTCCTCTAAAATGCAGTTTTTCTGAATTTATGTCTATACTAGTGCCCAGCCAATGTAGAGTCATTATAAATCCACTAAGATAGAAAGAAATTTGGACAATGCCATTTGACATTCTTTTTTTGGTTTGCTGTCTTGGCTGTTTTGCCTGCTGTTAATCTTTTCATTTATGCAAATATTTATTGTTTCTGTTTATACAGTGTTTTACAGTGTTTATACAGGCTCAAAGGTAAACAAAGAGAACCATAAGCCCTATGCAGACAGGATTAGTTTTAGGGGGTCCTGGGGTAATTGTCTCTTTTACGGGGGGGGGTCCTCTATGATTTTATTTCCATCCAGAACAACCATGTATGCGTTTTTCTCAGATGTCCTCTGAGAAAATTACAGGCTGAATTACCTGCTGTTTTTCGCTGAACTCCATGATCCTCCGGTAATTTTTGTCCAGTCTGGTGTTTTGTCTCCTCGCGTTGAATAAAATAGCTATTTGTCCACTGCTACGCACCACAATTACGTTTTGAGCGCACATTTCCACAGAGATCCATGTAAGCACAACAACAAGTGGAAATGGAGGAGCTACTGAACGTGATGTCACGTGACCGAGGAAGCCAAAAAACTTACTGGTCCTCCTGTTTTTTTCAATTGCTGTCCAGATGCAGTTTTATCACTGAGTAAAGGTGTGAAATATTTTTCACAGACGTTCCCCTTCCGGATAGGGCTATAGAGGGTTTTTATTCATATGTGCATCATAACATATGACAAGCTAACTATATTTTCTATAAACTAGTTTATACTTTTTTTATCTCCTCTTTCCTTCTCTCTTTCTCTTTTCCAGAATCTTTCTTTACTCATCTCTCTCCCCCTCTGCTTGATTCCTTTCTCTCTCTCTTTTTTCCTGCTGACTGTGCTGTCCTGAGCTTTGAGGTAGCTCAGATTTCCTGTTCCATTTGGAGGAGGTTCATACACTCCACCGCTCATCCTCTTTAGAGGCAGGTTTGTTTTCAGAGACTGAAGAAACTGAAGCTGAGCGAGGTTATAGAGTGACATTTAAAAGAGAGAAACAGAGGTTATGCAGTAAGCTCAAGAGGTGCAGAGTCTCTACTGATAAAACAAGGCTTGGCTGTGGAAACAAGTGGTGTCTTTTTCAGTCCAGTTATTAATAGAAGTAGCTCTAGTAGTGGTTCTTAGCTCTACAGAGAGGGGTGGAGAGGTGATCATCTCTGTGTACCACGGGATATAGACAGTGAACTGTCAACTATTCACACTGTGTTTTTAAAAGTAATTGGTGTAGTGTAGTGGATTACAACACCACCAACCTTTCAAACAGTTCAGTTTACTGGTGCTGCAAACCAAGAGTGTACACTGTAAAAAAAAATAAAAATGTAAGTCAATCTAGATACGACCATTAGCCAAATGCTCTACCAGTAAATGTTAAAATGACTTCTGAACTGAAGCCATTAGTTACAAGAAAATGAATATCATTGAAAAGTTATTTTAGTAGTTCAAAATGTAAAAAAAAAATGTAAATTGCACGCAGAGTGATCTAATATAAACCTTTATTTATTTTATTCTTGATGATTATGGCTTACAGCCAATGGAAAACACTGCACTGACTTTAGACTTGATATGACCATCAGTAAATTTCACATTTCATTTAGAAAAATAAAGGGAGCAGAGTCTGGAGGAACAGTGTAGAGACACTCAGTCCAAACTGCTTGAGGTCTAGTGTGAAGTTTCCACAATCAGTGATGATTTGAAGAGACATGTCATCTGCTGCTGTTGGTCCACTGTGTTATATCGAGTCCAAAGTCAGCGCAGTGTTTTCCCACAAAATCTTACAGCACTTCATGCTTCTGTCAGGTCTCTAGGATCTCCTCTCACACACCCGAACTCTATTTCCCAAAATCCCACTGGCCATGACGTCACCGTCAGCCGCTCACTCTCACCCAATCGCGTTACGCTCCCCCGTTCAGAGTCACCTGTATTCTAAGAAGTTCCGGTTCATAGTAATTCCATGTTTTGTATATATATAGGGTTCGGTTAACGTCTGTTCTTCGCGAGGTATTGCCGACTCATGTTGCGTACTGAGCGTTATTCCAAACCCTTTTCTGTCTGCCCTTTTGTTATGATCTTTTTGCCTGTATTACGGATTTTGCCTTTTGTCTTTGCCCTTATTGGATTTGTTATATTATTGGACTGTCTCTCTGGCTTTGGATCTTGGACTGTCTCCTGTATTACGATTCCTGCTTCCAGTGTGAGTCTTGTTCAACCTGTTCTCTGGCTGTGTTACTCTGTTTACAACTCTGTAAATAAACCCGCCTTTACCTTTTACTCGGCGTGCGTCTCTCCTACCTGTCTGGCATTACAGCTTCCTTCTGCTGACAACTTTTTTAGAGATGCAGATTTCATTTTCCAGCAGGACTTGGCACACTGCCCACACTGCCAAAGGTCATATATAATATTTATGAGACACAGATTTATGGCGGTAAGCCATAATAATCAATAATAAAATAAACAAACAAGTTTCACATTTTGAATTAAATCACTAAAATAAAGTAACTATGATATTAAGATTTTCTTTTTATATTCACTAGTACAGGGGTTGGATAATGAAACTGAACACCTGGTTTTAGACCACAATAATTTATTGTCCCGACGGACAGTTTTGGTGGAAACAGGAGAGTTGAGGTGTACATTGAATTCTGCTGTGATTTGGGCAGCTGTTTTAGGTTTTTTGGATAAAATCCGGGTTAGTACCCGAACATCCCTTTCAGACAGCTTCCTCTTGCGTCCACAGTTAATCCTGTTGGATGTGGTTTGTCCTTCTTGGTGGTATGCTGACATTACCCTGGATACCGTGGCTCTTGATACATCACAAAGACTTGCTGTCTTGGTCACAGGTGCACAACAATTTGTCCTCTTTTGAACTCTGGTATGTCCCCCATAATGTTGTGTGCATTGCAATATTTTGAGCAAAACTGTGCTCTTACCCTAATAATTGAACCTTCACACTCTGCTCTTACTGGTGCAATGTGCAATTAATGAATTTTGGCCACCAGGCTGCTCCAACTTAGCCATGAAACCTCCCACACTAAAATGACAGGTGTTTCAGTTTCATTGTCCAACCCCGTGTATGTGTCTCAGTCTGGATGATCTGGTCATTTTTTAAGACAGCACGTAAAAGCAAGCAGGTAAAAGTGGCTCAAATCTGATTTTCTGTCCAAATTTGATGTTTATTAGGCAGTTTACACAGTATTTTAATGTGGCCCATGTTGGACATCTCTCTGAACAGTTTGTGTTGTGTAGCTGATGCACACATGCTAAAAAGCAATGCTTGATGTTGCTTGAAGTTTCAGTTAAATCCTTGCTTAAATCAAATGAGCTATAAACCAGTTCAGGCAGATTACTAAGATGGCGTTTGAGCTTAATGCAAAAAGTGCACTTATTACACTATTTTTTATTATATTTTTCTTTGATGCTGCAGCTGTTATCTCTAGCCGTACTCAGCCAGTTAATTAGGAACACAGAACAGTTGCAACACAAGCCCTCTAATATTATTATAGCAGTCAAACATCAGGTCTGCTATCTCATTTTGCTCCACTGAGGTCCTTAAATCACTGCTACTATTCATTTTCTGTTCTTCTCACACTCTTTTTTTCTTTTCATTCACATAAAAGTAGCATGAATTCCAATCTGGCTGCTCAAGCTCAAATCAGATACATCAGATTCAGTGTGTTTTTGCCATTCACACAGCCATGTGTAAAAGATTGGATTTGGGCCACATTTGGGACAAGATGTCTTTTGTGCTACTCACAATGCAACAAACAAAAACCTCATCAAATTCATAGTGCATATGCGCCTGCCTACGCTGTTTCCAAAACAACCCCTGCACATGATTTGTGATGTCCGGACATGCAAATCTGATCTGTTTACTTGCAAATAGCAGTGCAGACAGTCATCTCCACAGACCGGAATGAGAAAAAAAAATCAATCAACAGTTTGTTTTTGTCATTGCTTATTTACTGTGTGTAAGGTCTTGCATTTGATGATATTATAGTTATTTACAACATTTGTCTGACCCCCTGTCTCCCACCCACATGATGTGGTAGCTCACAAGCTGGCAGTGGTGTTATCCACTGCACCACACCACCAACAATAGTTATATTTAGCCAAAGATTTTTTGGTAGCATAATCAGTTCATGCTTACTGAGAATGAGTCTGTTCTTAGCTCGTCCAATTAGTGAATCTGACATCATGCTCAACTTTCACTTTTCTACACTAACCAGAGCTCAATACTACTGTCTAAAGAGAATGATAATAATCATGAAATCAAGTTATTTACCTATATGTATATATATATATATATATATATATATATATATATATATATATATATATATATATTAAACACACACACTCATGCAAACACAGGCCTGAAGCAGCAGTCAGAGGACAAAGGGCTCAGTCTTTTCTGAGAGGGCGTACAGTGCACTGCAGCACCGTACAGTATGTCTGACAATGTGTAATGCTGTGGTGCACTCCGCTGATTTTAATGATTTTTGAAATATGCAAATGATGCCCTCGCCTTCAGGCCTACTGCATCGCTCTGAAGCTGAGCATCTAGTTCAGTCACATGATGTCAGTTTTGGGGTATATAGATTAAGAGGCATTCATTCCAGCTCTTTAAGGTGATGATGAGAGATGACAGATTGTGTTATATAGATTTTCTATCCACAGTTTAAGAGGCACATTTATACGATATAGTAAAGATTTTTATTTAGGAAGCATCAATCTGAGAAAATGACATTTGATTGTATCATGCACTATGTGAACAAACACACACATATAGCTCTAGAAGAAAAGATACCAACTTAAAATTATAAATTTCTGTTGATTTTACCTAATTGAAAACCTCTGGAATATAATCAAGAGGAAGATGGTTGATCACAAGCCATCAAACCAAGCTGAACTGCTTGAATTTTTGCACCAGGAGTGGCATAAAGTTATCCAAAAACAGTGTGTAAGACTGGTGGAGGAGAACATGCCAAGATGCATGAAAACTGTCATTAAAAACCAACCAGGGTTATTCCACCAAATGTTGATTTCTGAACTCTTAAAACGTTTTGAACATGAACTTGTTTTCTTTGCATTATTTACATTCTGAAAGCTCTGAATCTTTTTTGTTATTTCAACCGTTTCTCATTTTCTGCAAGTAAATGCTCTAAATTACAATATTTTTATTTGGAATTTCAGAGAAAAGTTGTCTGTAGTTTATAGAACTAAAACAACAATGTCCCTTTTACTCAAACACATACCTGCAAATAGCAATATCAGAGAAACTGATTCAGAAACCGAAGTGGCCTCTTAATTTTTTCCAGAGCTGTAGATGATCACTACTCTACGTCATCCCCACCTACCCAGCTCCTCCCAGAATTATTGGGACTAATGCCAGCGAACACTTTTCCTTCTACTGCTCCACAGCTCAATGCTGGAGGGTTTTATAACTCTCTAGACCATACCTGGAATTAGGCATGGTGCCAATAGTGTCTCAGTTTGTTCCATAGAGTTCTATTATGTTGTATTTAACACGTCTCTTGCTGAATGTATTCTCAGAAAAGGGTGTCCACAAACATTTAGTGTATGCAAATATCAAGAGACTATAGTTGTAGTTACTCAGTAATAAGGGTGAAAGAATTTAATGGGTTTGCAATTTGAAGCCATTATAAATCAAGGCTCATTTAAATTGATGGCTAGTGGAATGCAGATTTTTTACCTAGGCTTTAACCAGGCCTTGGGGATTTCCCTAATGGCAATGTTTAGCATTATTCAGGCCAGTGGATATTACATGCCCTTCATAAATGATGTGACATTTTTGTTGCCCTTTTGAGTCCCCCTGCTGAGACCCCCACAGCTTTTCTCACGCTATTACTCAAGCCACAGCAGAGCCACGCCGCACCATCAAACATATTCCTATTACAGATAAGGTCACGGCTTAACATCTCCACAACTATACACAATTCACCCATCAGGACCGCTGTGAGCCTGTCAATCATAATATGTCAACTCCTCAACAGCGATTTATTCATGGTTTTATCAAACACTGATTCAAAATATTTTGCTTTGGAGCAATAAATGCTCTCCTTCCCTGAGGATTCATCTCATTAAAGTTATGCTCTAGAGCTGAGTCTATGGCTTCCAGCAGAACAGCAAAGTCACCCAGAACTGCAGCTTTAATATATGAGCTTCTTTGTTCAAGCTCATTCCAAGGTGTGCTTCGCATTTACTAATGCCGCCTTTAGAAAGAACATTAGAGAAAATCTCTTATTGTAGCAGAGAAGTTAATCATTAAATATTCTGCTGAAAAATAACTAATAATTTTGTAGCATTTTATATAGGCATGTCACAATAACCATGTTATTGAATCATTGTTAAATATGTGGACACAACATGAATCATTTTGCTGACCTTAATATAGGTTTTCATTAGAATAAATCCATTAATGGAAGCGAGACAGCATAAATACTTTGTTCAAGAACAGCTATTTTTATTTTAGTTATTTTTTTTATTTATTAAATCATTAATTATATTCCAGTGGCAATGTCTAAATATTTGCACTGTCAATACTGAAGCATGTAATTACATTATTACAATTTTATATTATGATTATATCAGTGGCATTAATAAAAAAATTAAATTGGACATTGTCCCTCACATATGGAGACACAAAATATGTAGGTAGTGATTCCAGCATTTTTTAAAGGTGAGTTTTATTTACAAAAATTATCCTTTTTTCTTGTAATTCAGGTAAGATCGAATTGCCAGCTCGACTCCAACCTGTGTCCCCTCTCAGCATCAGGTGGGTCCTACCTGAGTGAGCCTTCTCCACCAATGCTTTCCTGGTCCCCAGACAAGCCCCACCCTCTTTTCAGAAGGTTTTCAGACTTGAAACAGCAATAAAGTCCATCTTAGTGTAATTTTACATTGTATTATGTGGTGACTCTAAATAAGTGTGCTATAATTGCTCTTTGTGTTGATTGGGAGGGTGCCGAGCTTATCTATTGCCACAAAAGTTGTTACAAAAGAGTTTGTTAGTGGGAAGAGCATGTAAAGGTCAGTAGGCTATGTTGCTCACTGGGGGAGGAGAGTAAGGCCCTGTTGGGGGTCAGATTACAGTTACACACTTATTGTTGTGGTCTGAAGGCAGCATGTGGTCTTGGCAATGCAGCAAAACAGCTAGACTGCGGTGAAGAGTGCATAGACTCCTGTAGATGTGTACTGGTCTTCCCTCTTCCAGAGTGCTGCTGGTGGTGGTGTGGTACAGAGCTGTGATCTACTGCCTCACTGGAAATTGGCTTTAGGTATTGGAAGAAAATGGTGGAACGTGCTGAAAAAAATCAATAAAACATGGTTTAAAGATAAATTATGTTGACTTGAGTAAATATCAATACAACACGCCTTATTTAGTGTCTGCAGCATAGAACACAATATTACAAATATAGAGGAATTTAACCTTCACCTAAAAATATATTTCAGATATTTTATATATATTTTTTTATATTTTCCAGTGCTGCCTGGTTGAGCTGTTTCATATAAATTATATATGTTTCTAAAATTTTGAAGACTCACACATATTTAAGCATTCTATTTATTCATTTAGCGATTTTCAAATAATGTCAAGCTCTTTAAACGTGCAAATCTTGAGATAAACACCCCTTTCACTTTCACAATTTTACTTGTGAGGTTCTAAAATAGTAATGTAATTAAAATACTACTAGACAATAATAATGTATCTTTGAGACAAAACAGTGTCATCATGAACAATTTAATGGGCTCTATTTTAGTGAACTATAGGCAAGTTGTCAACTGTGCACCGTGCAGCTTAATTTAGGGTGTCAGTGTGTCTTTGCTATCGTAATGACGGGAAAAGTACATCTTGTGCTGCTCGAAATGTGCAAAAGACTGTTTACTAATGTAGTAATTCTCTTAATCATGATCTCTTAATCATGAGTGTGTTTTGGGTGTAATGTGCAATAAACCAATCACAATATCACTTGTCATTCCCTTTAAGAGCCAGGTGTCCTCTGAGTTTGTTGCATTGTTATGTCAGGGGTGCAGCTGCCTGGACGTGTCCAATGCTTCTCAGCAGAGGAAACTGACCTGCTTATTCATGCTTGTTCATTGTGTTTAGTGTTGATGTAAAAGTTTGCGTAGCTGCCAACAGGAACACGCTATGGGTTTGTGTACTGCTGCTGGTAGATGTAAATAAAAAGTGATTAGGCTGTGGATATAAGTTTTCTGTGTAGTTTTAAGTTCATTATCCATATGTGAAAACTCTACATTAAAAAGAAATTACCCTGTAAATCAAACATAAGGCTATTCATTTTCTTTACTTTTATTCACATATAATTGAAGGCTTACCGTTCACACACACTCAAACATGTGTCATATTTCACAGATGACTTAATGCCTTTGGCAGTGACTCAGGTTTATTTGGGCAGGAGACAGATTGTGTTACAGAAATCATTATTTTCCATGCCACAGGTGTCAGCCAGAAGAACGTCAGCAGAAAAAATGGGGTAATCTCATCTTGCGTATATTTGTCTTTTCTTTCGGTGGCTGTCATGCATATAAATGAAACATGAGATGACAAAGATTTGTCAGAGTAAGAAAAATCCATTCAAAGGGGAATTCCACTGATTTATTCGAAATTCTTTCATGAGTCAGAGTAACCACTCGATTATAGAAGTATGGTGTGTATTCTTGTTTCACAAATGAATATGACGTGTCAAAACTGTAAAAACAGCAACATCTTATGATATTTATTCGCTTTTAATCTGAACTGTGCTGGCTGTTTGCTTGGCAAACACTGTTTTTGGGCTTTACTAGTGGCAAACTCTATTGCAAAAGTCAGAGGTGCGCTTTTGAGTGAATGTGCAAACCTGCTTTCTGACTGGTAGTTGCCACTGTGTGGAACAGTTAATTTGCATAAAGTCAAACAGAGCTTAACTTGATTGCATTACTGGATTTTCGCTTTCATTAAAATTAGTAATATTAGAATTAATATCAGTTGCTGTGACGCTTTCGTTGCTTGCGGTGTGAATGGACTGTTATATTTGTATACACTGTATTAGTATCTTGACCAGAGCCTTTTACTGTATAAACATTTGATCTGTTTAGTTTCAGATTCACACTCCAGTTTACTGAGCGTACTTTGCTATGTTCTTTTGTCATCACTTACGTGGGACTTATCTCCCTATATGTGACACTGATTAGTTGTTTGAATGCTGTCAGTTAAGTGAGCTGCTCTTACTAGGTGTTGTACCGAATGCGACCCCTGGCAGAATCCGACTCTCTGTCAGAATCTGACTCTCTTCTCGTGCACGAGATACAAGTCACAAGCATAAATGTTTGCACGCATTTTGCTGTGAAATGATGAGTTTCGTTGATTTTACCAAACTGAAAACCTCTGGAATATAATCAAGAGGAAGATGGATGATCACAAGCCATCAAACCAAGCTGAACTGCTTATTTTTTTGCACCAGTAGTGGCATTATGTATGTAAAACTGGTAAAAGCTGTGTGTAAGATAAAATATTGATTTCTGAGCTCTTTAAACTTTATGAATATGAACTTGTTTTCTTTGCAATATTTGAAGTCTGAAAGCTCTGCATCTTTTTGTTGTTTCAGCCATTTCTTATTTTCTGCAAATATATGCTCTAAATTACAGTATTTTTATTTGGAATTTGGGAGAAATTTTGTTTGTAGTTTATAGAATAAAACTACAATGTTCATTTTACTCAAACATATACATATAAATAGCAAAATCAGAGAAACTGATTCAGGAACTGAAATAGTCTCTTAATTTTTTTCCAGAGCTGTAACATTACATCTCTGGTTACCACCCATTAAAGATTACGGTAACATGTCTAATGTAAAGTAAAATGTGACCGGTATTAATCGTTAACACACGGTATTTAACAGTGTGTCGTCAGTTGGACACCCCCTTTCTTGCCTTTCTTTTACTTCAATTTTCCTTCCTTTCCTTCTCAAACCCTGTCGCTCTGGATCAGTTCTGGAGACCGGGCGAGAGCTCGCGACTCCGCCGGTGGCTCTGCACGAGGGGGGGGCGGTGGGTTAACCCACCCGCATTCAGACAGACTCCGCCCCCCGATGGGGCCAGTTGAGTGATTCACTCTCACAGCGGTGGACTGACTTAATATGAGTGACATCATAACGCGGAGAATGTCGGCGTATCAGCCAATCACGGTGTAAGAACATGTAAACACTTAGTCAACCAATAACAGCGAGGGTATGGTGGAAATTCTACCCAATCCCAGCGCGGGAAGCGGGAAAATACCAGCCAATACTAGGGCAGTGGGCGGGGCTTGTGGGCGGGACTATTCGGAATTCGGGTGTGAAAAATGAGTGTGTTTTGTGCGCGAGGTAAGAATGAAGTGAGTGTGGGGCTGTGTGATGCGTGCAGGAGGAGGAGGAGGCTCTGTGAGCGTGTGAGCGTGTGAGTGTTTGGAGCGAGGAGGAGATGTGAGGTATTTGTTTGGGGGACTGTGAGCAGTTGTGCACTGTCAGAGACGAGCAGCAGCCCGGCGCCCCGCTGAAAACACTCTGGAGTGAGTTATCTAGCTGGAGAGAAGTGGAGGAGCCGCGGAGAAGCTGCACGCTGAGGAGCGGGGTGTCCCTCAGAGCAGCTGTGGAAGAAGAAGAAGGAGAAGAAGAAGTGCTCCGCGCTGAGTTGTGAGTGTCCTCAACTTTTTCTGCGACTCTAAACACTGTGCTTTTGAGGTTTGTAGTGGAAATTGTTTGTTTTCTTGTTTTCCACTTAATTTGTCCATTCTTTTGTATTTAAGTCACTGCTTTTGAGTGTTGTGTGGAATTTTAGGCTTTGTTGGTCTTTTTGCTGGAACCCTACTTACAGTACCAGTCAGTGTAAGTTTGGATACACCTTCTTTGTCATTCAATTTATTCAAGTTTTCTTTATTTTCATGATTTAGTTTTTTACAATGTTTTACAATTTAACATTGAAGACTATATTAAAGTTTTACAGAACAACATGTAGAACTATTTTGTAAACAAAAATGTGTTAAATAAACCAGAATATGTTTTACATTTTAGATACTGCTAAGTACCACATTTATCTTTGAAGACAGATTTACATTTTTACATTTACAGCACTTTGCTGACGCTCTTATTCAGAACGACTTATGGTACAAGGTTATTTTCCTATTACAGAGTTTGGCCAGTGTAGTGTTAGGAGTTTTGCCCAAGGACCCTTACCCAGACCTGAAATTGAACCACTAGTCTCCCACCTGGTAGCTCATTGGTGTTTTTTTCACTGCACCACACCAACCACCACTAGATTTGCACACTCTTGGTATTTTAATCTCAGTGTCTTCATGAGATTGAGTCACCTGGAATAGCTTTCTCAGCGTCTTGAAGGCATTACTGGAGGTGCTGAACAGTAGTTGCTGCTTTTCTTTCACGCTGTTGTCCAGTTGGTTAGGTCAGGGGATTGTGGGTAGCACTGTGGCTTAGAAGTTAGCAGTTAGCACGTTTGCCTCCTATCGCTAGGGTCCTGGGTTCAGGTCCATATATGGGTGTAGTGTCCATGTTCCTAATGTGTCTGTGTGGGTTTTCTCTGAGGATTCAGTCCAAAAACTTGGACATCAGATAAATTGGATACACTAAATTGCCCAGAAAAAAAGTTGGATACTGAAAGAAATGGACTGGGACAATTTCTCAGTGCTCGTCCTTAAGGTGAAAAGTTGTTTCCGGTTTAGAGTATGCTGTGCACGTTTGGCTGCTGCTTTGTATTGTTTTGTGTTGGTTGGTTGAGTACGAAGTGTGTAGAATGTAATTGTAGGCAACTTTGGGTGCCTAGAAAATGAAAAAAGAGCACTTTATAAGTTTAATGTAGAAAAAAATATATAGTCAAGAGTCAAGAGGCTTTTATTGTCATTACATCTGAGTACAGGTACACAGTGTGATGAAATTACGTTCCTCCGGAACCATGGTGCAACATAGAACAACAAGCAATAGACAACATAAAGTGCAGGAGTGACGACAGTGCAACATAAAATTATAAAACTATAACACTAAATAACAATAAATACAATAAATACAAAAGACGAGACAATTTAAAGACAGGACAGTGCAGTACTGATACAGTATAATAAAGTGTAAAGTGGGGATAAGGTGCAGAGATGTGTGACATACACATTTCTTTATAAATAAATAAAGAAAAACATTGAATGAGAAAGTGTGTCCAAAATGTTTCTGGTACTGTACAAACCCTACTTTGTTTTGGTTAACTGCTGTTTTAGGTGTGAGAATGTTTGGCTTGTGTCTCATTTCATTTTTTTTTCAACCTAAAAAAATATTGCTGGCCTTACTGAACACTGAACATGCTTTATAGTACAGTACAGTTCTGTGGTCCAGTGTCGCTGTAACTGTATAAAGCACAAGGGTTTTTTAGCTATTTAAAAATGTTCCATATGAGGTGCTCTGTATAGTGAGGTAATTCGTCCATAGCATCTCTCTCTTTCTCTCTCTCTCTCTCTCTCTCTCTCTCTCTCTCTTTATGTGTCTCTGTTTTCTATCCTGTTTATTCATGGTGTAATTTGTGTGCATTTTTAGCCGTGAGAATGGGATAAGAAAGAAAGCCATAATTACCCTGAATGTGGAGACTCCCAGTGTTTTTTTTTAAATGTAAAAGTGATGGTAGTTTTCTTAAGTCATGTTTATGGGTTTATGCTACTTTATGGATCAAGAGAACATCACACTCCCTACTGTTTATAGTACAGTACTCCCACTGTACTCCTGCACTATTCTTGTCTGTGGGGTGCCTCCTTATCACTTAATTACAGTGACCATTAGTGTATTCTTCTATGCCCTGTTTCACACATACATATTGTTTCCCTGTATTGTAATCTGTTAATTAAAGCTGAGTCAGCATACAGTGCACTTTTTTAAATATGACACGTTTTATTGTTTTGGTGCTTCTCCAGAACATTAGACTTGGTATGAAGATGACATCTATCTTATGTCTCTCTATTAAAAGAGCCATATAGGGGTCACAACCCTTTTTATAGTCCTCTATAACTGAGAATCAAGAGTAAGTGAGCTTATTATTTTAAAGACCTGTTACAGTAGTACAATAATGAAAAAAAAAAACATATAACATTCAGTTGTGTATATGGCACATATGTATATTAAATTATGTTATACCATAGTTAGTTCTGAACCCTACAATGTGATTGGCTGAGAGGCGTTTTATGAGTGCCGTTATCAGCCGGTAATGCACTGTAACAAAAGCTCTCCTGCGACCTCGTGTCTATGACCGCAGCACAGCAGTGCCAATATTACACGTTTTTAGCACTCCATCTCTTGTATATTGCTAAATTATTAAATCATACTGTTATGGACTGATCAGGTTTGAGAATAGAGGCCTCATGGTGAGCACCTCAGTCTTGACTTTGCTGTGGAGCGACTGTCCCCCCAAATATGCCCGGATATGACAGTCTGTCACCCCTAGTAGTGATTTGAGGGACACTAACAGCCCAATGATAGGTGCAGGATGTCTTTTGGCCGAATGTGTTGCCTCTCATGGCAGGGCTTCCAACTGGCCTTTTTTTCAGCAGGATAATGCTCACCCACACACAGCTAGGGCTCTAGATCTCTAGGATGTGTGTCTCTAGGATTTCTCCACCAAATTGCATCAAAGGTTGTCCCAAAAGAATTAACCTTACAATCTAAGGTGGTAATCACTTACATCTACTGTATTTTCATCACATTTAAACATATAAATACTCGTTTATGGTGCATTATTTGAGTGTCAATGAGAGCACTCACGGACAGATCAGGTTAGCAATGCCGTTTTCAGTTTTTAGTTGTTGTCGTCAATATGTTAAGTGCATGCTCAGTAGGGTTCAGGTCACAAGACTGCCCTTAAGAATATTTAACTTTTTTGCCCTGATTAGCACTGCATGGCTTTATTTGAGGTCAATGTTCTAATGAAAATTGAATCGTTTAGCCTAGCTTGCTGCTGCTGTCTACAGTCACTTCATCAGTGAAGCCCAGTGAAGCAGTTCCACTGGAATACCATACTACAGTACATGCTTATGTCACCCTGTTTCACACATGAGATGGTTTTAGATCAAGAGCAGTTCTTTTCCTTCCATGCTGTCCCCCTTTTCATCACTGTGAAGGTAAATTTGGGCCTGCTCTGTCCATATGGCGTTGTATTTAACGTTCTCTGCAGCCTTTTTATGCATGTTATTTTTAGCAAACTATAACCCTGGACTTTTTTGTTTTGAGCTTCTTTTTGTGCTCCCTCTTTTGTTGTTTGTTAAAGCTTCTAAAGTTTCTTAAACTATAATCCTGCTGCTTTTTTCTGATGTTTTCATTACACCTGTGATGTGTTCTTTACACCTTAAATTGAGTGGCAGTGGCAACAGATGCAACAATAACACTCTGCACAAGAAACAGCTGACCATCCAATTATCCAATCATGTTTGGTCCATAGTTTACACTCTCAGGAAAAAAGGCACCAGTGTGTCACAGGGCGGTATCCTCAGAGGTAAGGTTTCGGCATCTTTTGTTGCTCTGGTTTTTCCTCTACCTTTGAAACATGCAGTTGGACCTTATGGGCCATGTTGTACCTTTTGAGGGTATTGTTTTAGTGCTGGATCCTCTTTGTATGTACAGTAAATACCCTGAGTAATACCCTAAGACCAGTAATCCATAATTACTGTATTTCCAAAGTGCTTGGACACAGAGTTGAATCATTGGAAACTGTAACTGTCCAAATACTTTCAGACCGCATTGTACAGAGACTGTGTTCTTTGAGTCTCTATCACCCTCTGCTCAGTCAGCAGGATGTGGTGTGACAAGGGGGAAAATGATAGTCTCTGCCATGACTTCTAGTGTTTGATTTATTACTAGCGGAGCTTAATTGACACCGGGTTCATGGCTCTTACCTGACGATTAGTTGCAGTCTCAGGCGCTCCGCCCACAGAATGAATAATCCAAACAATCAACCACTTCTAAAAAAAAAAAAAAAACTTCTAAAAGTCATTTAAGGGCACTGTTATTGATATGTACCACTGTTGTCCAGTACTGACCATAAGTGTTTTTAGTTTATACTCTTACTGGTACTGTATTGATTATGTTGCCACATCAGATTCCTTGATGGCTCATCATCACTGTGTTCTTATTCAAGATGCATCCGCCTTGAGTACAATCTCTTCCATACATCCACCTATCTTCTTATCTGCTAACTCTTTCTGGTCAGGGTTGCGGTGAGTCTGGAGCTGGAGAAGGTTAAGATGGAATTTTTTTGCTTGCTTGTGGGAGGGTCTCAGTATGTGGGAGGGCTGCACAATATATCAGTTCAGCATCATCATCACAGTGTGCCCGTAACATTACATACAACAGTTTTGTATTAGTTTAACTCCCTTTATTTCTCCCTAAATTGTTAACGCTGAAAAGAGTTAAAAAATAAAATAGAATAAGATTAATATGACTATTTAATATTGAATTATATTTTAGGTGAGTTTTTGTTTTTTAATACAGGATAAAACATCCCTGCTTTTTTAATACAATCTCTGTGGAGTTGGGCAGCATTTATTGGGTTTATTTGGGGTAAAACAAAAATATCAACTCAAAAATAAGTCCAACTCTGAGCACCATTTTAATCTGAATAAGTTAAATTAACACTTTGAGAGTAAAAACCAACTCTCAGCTCTCATCTTACCTGTCTTATCTTGTAAATTCTTCAGAAAATGACCTTTTCTGTTCACATGTAGGCTCAGCTGGACCTAACTCAGGCTTTGTACCCAGTGATGAACATGTCAAGGTTTGACTTGCATTTAATGATTACTTATTGTTTGATGTAAATATTTTATATTTGATTGGTTGCAGTAGGCCTGTCATGGTAATTGAGTTAAGGACTTATACATGTACAGTATATGGACATGGCCTCATTGTCCACCCTACAGGGGGTGAATGCAGCTAAATAGCTAAAAACTCAGATTTAAGATAGTTACTAACAACTCGGCCAGTATATGTGTTTCTTAGCAAGGTGAGACCTAAAGAAACTGGTATGTTCACTTGATTTATCAACAATTGCCCATTTAAAAGGGTGTAATAGCATCAGTGGCATACATTGGTAATAAAATGACACTACTATTATTTATCTCAGTTAGTTCTGGAACAATATATCGTCCAACCATACATACGTATTTTTACAGGCTTTATTAGCAGGGAATGTCCCATTATAAGGAAGGTCAGGAATGCAGCAGTGGTCAGAGATTAATCCGGTTGTTCTTTGGGCTGTTTGGTCCTACTGGAGATCCTGGGAAGCTTTAAGGCCTCTCTTCTCCGCTTCTGGGAATATCCAGGCTTAACTCTGACCCACTTTACCTGCCGCGTTCACCACCCTCAGCTAAGGAATGCTGCATTATACCAACAACGCCGAGGAAAAGTTCTGCAGGAATGTATTAACAGCACTCACAAAGTCCCTTATCACAGGACTCCGGGAACAGGGAAGCCTGTTCTGTCTGAACCCTAGCTCTCTCGCTTGCTCGCTCTGTCACTCTGCAACAGAGGCTAAAGCATTAGGCTAGGTCTGTGACTGGCCTCTTAAAGAAAAGTTTACACTGTCAGAGTAGCATCTTTCTAGTCTCGCACACATATATATGTATATATTCATCAAACACGCTTTACCGGGCTTTAAATGGGGTGTGAAACAGAGGGGGGGTGCACTGTCTTAAAACCCCCGCATTCTCAGTAGTTTAAGTCGCTTTACTGCGCTAAAGATTTACTGTAGGGACTGTGAAGCTGTTTTATGAGCATATGAATGCGAGACCCAGCTGCTGTGTCCCTGCCCTAATGCACACGCATCCATTCACAGAGTTACGGTTACTGTATTTTGCATGCTGAAGAATTGTTTCCTGGCGCTGTTCAGTGGGTGTGAAGCACATGATGTCTGCTGTAATCGTTTTCATGCAGCTCTTGGTCTGCTGCAGGAAATGCCATGTGTATTGAATACAGTGGAATGCAAATCAAACACAGGGGAGACATAAGAAGGGTGGCTTTAAAGCAGTGGTTTGGTACATGGAATTTACACTGATTTTCTTGTCTCTAATTAAGCTTGTGTTTAATCACAGTTACCACAGTAGCAGCCCGCAGTGGTGATAAAAAAAAAATAATTCCACCAGTTTAACAAACTTATGTTCTTGTATTTATTTATTTCGAATGATAGAAAGACAACAGCACTCCAACACTTTAGGGATTATTGATATCTACTGATTTAATAGATATCATACTAGCTATCATACAGGGGTCGGCAATAGGCAGCTCGTGGCCCAGATGTGGCCGGCAAGCATGAAACATCTGGCCCGGGAGGTTGTTTGAACTATAATGAAAGAAATAAAAAATAAAACACTTCTCTGGCAAGCTTTAGTTTAAATGCCTCTCCTGTCGCGCGTGGCGTGACCTTATTTTCCGCCCATTCTCGTTTTTTCACCCGTTCTTGGCCTCCATATCTCTTTATAAGTAAATTTTTTCCCGGCTGTGTCCCAATTCACTAGTCGGTGCAGCGGTAGTGTATTGGACCGCAACCCTGACGTCACGGGTTTGATCCCGCGTGAGGAGCGGTGTGTTTATTTATTTATTTTTTTTTGTGGCCCGCCACGTAATGGCTTGGAAAAGATCCTCCATCTGTAGAGTTAGAGACCTTGTGACTAGTATCTTCCACATGCATTTAAACTTGGTAGTCAAACGCATTTCTGGTTAGTCAGACTGAAGTTCAAATACAAAACTCTGCAATGGACTTTTAATTTGAAATGACAGATACCGGCATCAGCCTGGTGCTTCATCACAAACAGGTGCATTGTAGCTACTTCCTGTTAGCCCGGCTATGGTTTCTGTTTCCGATGGCAGCATTGCTTAATCAAGACTCAGAAGTGCACAGAGCAGAACATACTTGCTGTTGTAACTGGCAATGCTGACGACCAGGCTCAACCAATGTCACTAACGTCATGATAGCAATGCCAGTGACCAGGCTCAGCCAGTTTAGCTAATATCGCATTAGCAATGCCAGCACCAGGCTCATCCAGTGTCACTTACGTCACATTAGCAATGCCAGAGGCAATACTGAATATGATTTTGCAACAATGTAAATCAAACAAACTAAACTAAAAGGCTGTGTCAGTTTTATTTAAGATTTTTTACAGTCAACCTGAGAAACTAATCCAGTCCAAACGGAGTTATAGGCTGTGTTTGAAAGACATACCTTCTATGTGCATTTAAATAGGTTTATTGCTAGCTAATGTTGCCTATAGTTGTATAAAATAAATATTTTTTTAATTATTGTATATACACTGCCAGGCCAAAAAAAAAGGTCACACACTCTAATATTACATTGGACCACCTCTAGCTTTGATTGCAGCACGCATTCACTGTGGCATTGTTTCAGTAAGCTTCTGCAATGTCACAAGATTTATTTCAATCCAGTGTTGCATTTATTTTTCAGTCTGACAGCTGCACAAAACTTTCTCCAGCACATCCTAAAGATTCTCAATGAGGTCAAGGTCTGGACTCTGTGGTGCCATAACCTGGTCTATATTCAGTATATTCAGGTAGTCAGGTGACCTCATTCTTTCAGCACATACTGTTGCTGAACCTAGACCTGACAAACTGCAGCATCAACCCCACATCATCTACCTTATAAATCCAGGGGGCAACTTTTTTTGACCAGGCAGTGTATTATAAGTTTTGATGTAACATGTCATGATCTAGATCAAGTAGTTAATATTGTGCTGTTGTGGTTTTGGCATATTTTGACAAAATAATGGATAGTTTGAGTAATATAGCAAAATGTGTATTTTTTTAATGAATTGAAATGAAAGACATACACAATCTTTTTTAATTAATTTTTTTTAATGGTATTTTAAATGATTGAGTTCGACACCCTGTAATAATGCGCCTCATCCTAAAGTTCTGAGTGATTTTCGGCCAATAGCTCTTACGTCACTAGTAATGAAATCATTTGAAAACACTGTCTAATCAGCTACATCCTCCACAGTGTGCACATCGCCCATGAGAGAAGGGTGGATGATTTTAAAATTATTTTTGTTGGATTTACTTCATAGATATCTTGAAGGACTTAAAAAAAAGAGCAATGACTTTATTTGAAGATTTTTCATATGTTTTTAATACACTACAGCACTAACGCCCTTTTATTATTTAGGCAACTTTTAAATCATTTTAGATTGGAATATGAGATGACACACTGGATAATGGATTTTCTCACTTAAAAATCAAAGAAAGTACTTGTGAGCAAAACTTTTGAATGTAAAAAAAACATGTAAATGCATTCACTGGCTCACTTGAAGGTGTGTGTTGTATTCTTTATGATTCATCGTCTGACATAGTGACAACTGTCGAAGTAGTCATCAGTATCTTCATATAAAATTTGCTGATGACAGTATTATTCTCTCTTATTCTCTGATTTCTGGCACAGATCAAGATCACACTGATAAAAAAAATCTGTTAGAAACTTTTGGTGTTCTTCACGTTGAATGTGCATTCACATTAATTGCTTATATTCTGTGATATCTGTGTCTACCATGAATAGCCCTTTGAGGAAAGTGAATTTAATTGAATTCAGTTTAATTCAGTTGTGTAAACTCCATGTGAAGTGTAAAGTAAATTATCATTCACTTGCCTCACTCTACATCCAGTTGTTAAATAATCTTGCCATTGTGTAACCCCCTCGTCTTGGTCCCTCAATAAAGAAACTGCACAGCAGAGTTGGTTCTGAGCATTTACTGGTTGTCTGGTTGTATAAAATTGGACAGAAAACATCAGCTTATCAGTAGACTTCTCCACACTCAACAGCATTCTCTTTCAGAGTCAAAACCAGACTGACATATTACAGTATAAGCACAATATAATTCATTATATCATAGACTCAATATTTTCAGTATTAAACAGCTCAGATTATTGGATTTTTTTTTTAGAGAAAGAGTTACACAAAAAACTTTAACAAATAAAATTAAATACAAAAGAATTTGCAACCATTTGAATACTAAACTAGGACAAGGAAATACAATATGCATACCTGGTTGTATAAAATTGGACAGAAAACATCAGCTTATCAGTAGACTTCTCCACACTCAACAGCTATAAAACGCAAATAAATAAAATAAGCTTCTTATTAAAATTAGCTTCAACATTAAGACCACAAGAAAAGCAGTGATAGCTTAGTTTACTGTAGCTAGAAATTAATGTATTAAACCGACATGGTAAACAATGCTAAGTTAACTAGCTGTAGCTAGAAGGCAAATACATCACAACCACATGGTCGACATTGCTAAATTAATTAGTTGAAGCTGGGAGCCAAATAGCTCAAAATAGATAACATTTTGGGAAAAAAACAATCCAGTACTTATTTTTCAAGTAAAAGTACATACTATGTAATATTAGTACAAAATTAGACTTAGAAGTACCCCAACACACTTAATCAAAATGGAGAGTAGAACTGAACCTACCATTCTCTTTCAGAGTCAAAACCAGACTGAACTAGAAAATGGAGGGTAGCTGTTTTCATAAGAAAGCTATACTCTATCTGACCAGTAGATGGAGTTGTATGCTTACAGAAACAAGTGTTTATATGTATTTCCTTTTAGAACGTATTTTGGCGAATTCAAATAAAATAATAGTACTTTATAAACAGTTCTTTTTTCTCTGCTACATTCTCCCCCACTTAAATTCGCCAAAATGATGTACAATAAATGAGATAATTATGAACACTGTATAAACACTGAACCATTGAAAAACATGAAAAAAAAATAAAACAATTAGAATACCACAATGAGACAATTGCTCTGGGACTGCAATAAAACCATTCTCACACTAAAATGGGTAGTCAGCTCAGAAGCTGTTTTAGCAAAAAAACTGAAAGAGGAGGAGAACTGCGCGTATTTCTCCACCTACAATCATGACTAAAATGAGGTGCGTTTTACACCTCATGTCTGCAATACCCTTAAGACTCACTGGGATTTAATCAATAGTATAAAAGAAAGAAAACCTAAGTCGAAATTATGACCTCTTATTACTAGTGTGCCTAACTGCTGTGTTCAAACTAAATGTCGAATTTGCCCATTTTTTTAAACTGTCACTCTGATTTCGAAACAGAGTTTGACTGCTCATTGTGTATATTAGGCGATTCACAGGTTTCAGTACACGGCCAATCCTGGATCTAGCAGCATGCGTGTTGTCTTGCTCATTAGGAACCGCCTCTTCAATGCATGGCTCTGGCACCTCAACATCACATAGGGTCACATTGTCAGATCTTTCACTAGTGATGTTAGTGTCCTCAGCAGACATTTCATCAGCAACCACGCTACTGCTGTCAGATTGCTCTACATGTTCAGAAATGGAAGCACCCTCATCATGCAGTTGGGTGACAACATCCTGAGTACATGTCTCCTCATCCTCATCAGACAAGACACTCAACAAATCTTCAGTTTCATCTCCCTCACAGGAAAATGGCAGAAAGTTCACACCGAGCAGAAGATTGCGATGCACCACTCTTATTTTGCTAGTGTTGGGATTCTTGATTTTGTAGATATGAGTCTGTGGGTTATGATCAACAACGGAGTATACAGTACTCTCCCACCTGTCAGCCAACTTGCGACGGGCACGCTCACCCTTATTTGCCACTAGAACGCGATCTCCAACTCCAATTTCAGATCCCTTTGCCCTTCTGTTATAGACATCAGCTTGATGTTTTTGTTCTTTTGAAGTGTGTGTTGTGGCTAGGGAAATAGCTGTACGCAAGTCATCTTTTAGAGACTCTATGTATTTCGAGTAGGTGACATCATCATGATCTCTCAGAACACTCTTAAAGACAACATCAATTGGTATGCGCGGGACTCGGCCAAACATGAGGTAGAATGGTGGGAAACCAGTTGTTTCATGTGCTGTACAATTGTACATAAATGTCAATGTATGAAGCATCTGGGGCCACTGGTGTTTGGGTCGTGCTGGAAGGGCTCTAATCATATCACCCAGGGTACGGTTGAAACGTTCGGTAGTTCCGTTACCCATGGGGTGGTACGCTGTAGTGTGGGATTTTCTCACCCCTGAGAGCTGCAAAAGGTGACTGATCAGTTCGCTCTCAAAATTAGCACCCTGATCAGAATGTACACGTTCAGGAAAGCCATAGAAACAAAAGTAATGGTCCCATAGCTTCTTAGCAACAGACTTGGCAGTCTGATCTGGGCATTGAAAGGCATGTGCCATTTTCGTAAAGTGGTCTGTAACCACTAAAACATCAACTGACTTGCCAGCTCCATCTTCAGCAGACCAAAAATCCAAACAGACAAGCTCAAGAGGTGCAGTTGTCTTGATGCTTTCGAGCTGTGCACGTCCCTCTGGTTCAGGCGTTTTACCAACAACACAACGGGTGCATGATTTCACGTAGCTTCTCACATCACGGTCAAGATCAATCCAATAGAACCTCTGTCGTGTAAGATACAACGTTCTGCATTGACCTTGATGACCAGCCTCATCATGACATCCTTTAAGTACTTCATTCCTTAAGGACACTGGAACAACAAACTGGAATCTTTTACGCTTGGTCAATGGGTCCCTTGATACTCGATACAATATTCCGTTATCCAATGCTAGCTTCTCCCATTGCTTAAGGAGCTTTAGAGCTGTTTGTGATATTCTGGCCTTTTCTCTCCTCGATGGTCTGCGTTTTCGTTCTATGAATGACATTACACTGCTCAGGTCAACATCCTCTAGCTGCTTTGCCCTAAGGTCTTCAAATGAGTATGAAGGCAGTGCGTTCTGACCAATGTCAGTCAATTGCTGTACATGATTAGCCAAATGAGCTGCACGGGTACGAGGTCCAACAAGCCAGTCAATGTGATTATCAAAAACAGCAGAAATTTCAGCATTTGAAAGACATGCAGCCTCTTGCTCACCCACAACACCCTGCTGCGGTGATATCGGTTTCTTTGCAAAAGATTGCACATTTTGGCTTGTGGCAGATGACCTGAAGAAGTCTTGAACAGAACCGTTTGACAGTTTCTCTGACTCATTTAATAGGTCTTTGTAAGGCTCACGAATGAGACGATGGCTGATTCTACCCTCTGTGAATGGTACTCGACTCAAAGCATCGGCCACTATGTTCTTAGGGCCTGGCACATACTTAATGTCAAATTCAAATGCAGCAAGCTTAGCAACCCATCTCTGTTCGCACGCGTCCAATTTTGGCTTGGTCAGGATGTGCGTCAGAGGGTTGTTGTCTGTCCAAACTGTAAAGGAATGTCCTTTTAGCCAGTGACTAAACTTATCGCAAATGGCCCACTTTAAGGCGAGGAATTCGAGGCGATGTGCAGGGTATCTGCTTTGAGCTCTATTGAGTGACTTACTGGCGAAAGCGATAGGGCGAGCCCTCTCCTCTCCAGGTAGGACCTGCGAAAGGACTGCACCAAGTCCATCAGCAGAAGCATCGGTTGACAAAACAAAGGGACGGCTGAAGTCTGGATGTGCCAGTAGAACGTGAGTGAGCAAGGCATCTTTGAGACCTTTCAGAGCTCTCTCACAAGCAGGAGTCCAATCTGCAGCAGTAAGTGTCCTTTGAGGAGTTCTGGTACTTAATTTGGTCTTCCTTCCTTTCTTCGCCCCCGAAATAAGCCCAAATAGTGGCTTTGCTATTACAGAGCAGTTCTCAATGAACCTCTGGTACCACATTATCAATCCCAAAAAGGACTGAATTTTCTTTGCAGAAGGTGTGACACCATCTGGACACATCAAATCATTAGAAGAAATGTCAACTATAGCACTGACTTTGGATGGATCTGTGGATATTCCTTTCTCATCAATGACATGTCCAAGGAATTGTACTGAACGTCGCAGAAAATGGCATTTCTTTTGCGAGAGCTTCAGGTTGTATTTCCTCAACCTCTGGAAGACAAGTTCAAGTCTCTCTAAGGCCAATTCTTCGGTTGGGGCATAAACCATGAGGTCATCAAGGTAACAGAGCAGTGACAAAAAATTCTGATCCCCAAAAATGTTTGTCATCATCCTCATAAAGCTAGCAGGTGAGTTGCACAACCCTTGAGGAAGCCGATTGTACTCATATAAGCCAACTGGAGTGGTGAAGGCAGTGTACTTTTTATCTGCTTCGTGCAACGGGATGTTATAAAATCCTGAAGTCAGATCCATAGTACTAAAAAATGAATTTCCACCTAAAGCGGCAAGGCAGTCCTCCTGGTGTGGCAAAGGGTAGGCGTCTTTCACCGTTCTGGAATTTAGCCAGCAAAAGTCAGTGCAGATGCGAAGGTCACCATTTTTTTTCCAACAGAGAACAAGAGGAGAAGCAAACTCGCTAGTTGATTTACGGATGATTGATCTCTCCTCCATTTCGTTCAGTGCCACCCGCAATTTCTGATAGTGGCCTGGTGGGACACGTCTGTAAGGCAACCTGAAGGGTCTTTCATCCACTAGGTGTATTCTGTGGACAAAATCCTTCACTTCACCACAGTCAAGAGCTTGTCTGGAAAAGATGTCCTCGTAGCGAATCACAAGCTTGCAGATATCCAATTTGCACTGTTCTGAGACCTCACATGAATCAAGGTCAATGTTTTCCAAGCCATGATGATTTAGTTTTTCGTGCAACAAACTGAGGTCGTTTTGTGGCTGGAAAATCCTTTGACTGCAAGAAGGAATCTCAGATAAATTTTTATCTGTTTGAAAGTCTTCGAGTGCCAAACATGGGTAGACATCTGCTACTTTAGCATTTCGTCTGAGTGTCACAGGCTTGTCAGTAGGATTGATAATTTTCATTGGCACCCAACCATCACCCCAAAGTGGAGTAACAACCCGACCAACTAGGATGTTTCGTGGGGCAGAACGAGCGCTCGTAGGTCCCACCATGACTGTACTGCCTGGAAGCCCACGATTTTTTTCAGGGAGCTTACCCCACACTACATGCTCATGGCCAGGGGACAAGGTAACTGCATGATGGAGCTTGACTGTTCCTACAACATCTGGAACGGCTTCTCCTCTCCAACGTTGCATTCCAGCTAGCATAGTCAAAAAGTCATCATCATCCGAATTCGTGTCACGTGTCCGTGAAATTATCTCCCAATATCTGTCAGTTTCTTTAAGTCTGTGAACAATGTATTTGATCACATTTGTCCCCAAGATTAAATCATCCACTTGGCCAGGGACAACTAAAGTGGGCACAATAACATCGCATCCATAGACAGTTAGTGTCAAATCACACACACTTTTGGGAAAAGCCCTTTGGCCTCCACAGCCAATGAGAACAATGTCAGGGTTGTTATCCACGGTGCCATTCAAAGCACCAGCAGTAATGAGCATGTCCGCAACTGCATCACTCACAGTGCAGGCCATTGAGCCAGTATCAAGCATAGCACTTACTGTAAATTGTCCATTAATTACTACAGGAGTATAAAAAAGACTGTCTGAGTTGTTAACGTGTTGTGTGTTCTGTACCACTATCTTAGATGTTTCAAGAACATTTGCACCAAAAGCAGAATACACACACTCAAAATCAGGAATTTCCATGAGGGTATTGTGATCAAAGCCTACACTTCCCCTCTCCGAATGCAGGCATTCTCGTTTCCCGAAGGAGAAGTAGACTGATTGCGCTCTGTGCTTATTGGGCAGTTCTGTTTGGTGTGACCTGGTGCATAACATCCGAAGCACAAACGTTCAGCTCTGCAGTGTGAAAATGTAGTATGCAACTTATCATGGCAGACACGGCAGCCTTGAATTTTGTTGGAAGCATTGTTGGGTGCATTATGGTACGTTTGGCGAGGACGCTGCTCCCTAGTGGTTAAAACATCCAAAACTTTAGACAGCATATCAGTCATGCGATCCAGACTTGGATGGCTAGCTGGATCCAGAGCTTGTGAGGGTTCCACTGAGTGCTGCTTGAGGTTTTTCAGTTCCTGAGTTGAACCATGTAAACACTCATTATGATCACAAACAGCAGCATTGTTTTGTCTCATGTTAGAAGGTGCCTTAGCAGGAGAAATTATCTGTGTTTTTTTCTCTCTCTGGAACTCATCAATCTGTTCCTGCACCTCCTTAGCAGTCCACTGACGAATGGGTTTGGTCTTAAACACATAGACAAGGCCTGGGTCAGGGCAGTTGCGAATGAACATCATTGCTACCTCCTTACTAATGTCTTCCATGTGTTTGCCTTGTGTCTGCATTAAACATTCATCTGCAATGTCTGCAGCTTTGTTAACACGGACCCAATAATCGATGGGGCACTCATTTTGTTTTGGCAGCGTGCTGTAAAAATCCGCAAGTGGCATGCTCGAGTAAGACAGTGTGCTAAAGTTTTGTTTCAGAATGCCATAAATTATACCAGGGTGGCAAGTGACATCTAGAGTTGGGTCACTGCGTAGAGCAATCTTGACAACGTCTCTAGCTCTGCCCCTGAGTCTACTCATAATTTCCTCTGCGTGATCACTGCGTTGTACATTTCTCTTCCTTAAGTATACCTGTACTGTTTCCACCCACTCATTAATGTCGCATGCATCTAACCCATCCCCTCTAAACATTAGCGGATCCTTTATGTCAGTGTTCAAGATAACATTAACCCCTGAGAGGTTGAGAGATGTGTTGTCTACATTGGGAGCGCAGCACAAGGAGTGATCATTTACAGTGCGGGAACGATCATCAAACTTCCCCGAAGATAAGAGTCTGGCAGTGACAGTGTCACCAATGTGTTTTCCCAGCTCTTCAACCATTGTCCCTAATTCTCTAACTGCATTGTCAGAATCTCTATCATTGAAAGCGTGATTAGGTGTAGAGGAGCACTGGGGTTGCCTACCAGTATTATGTGTACTGGGCATATCTATAACAACTGAATCCTGTGCTGAGCAGCTACCTGTATCTGCAAAATGTACAGATCCCTTAGATTTTCCCCCAGCTAGAATAGGGCTACCTTGAAAATAAGCCATTACAATTTTCCCCAAATAACTAAATATTTAGAGTAAGCATTAAGAATAATTTCTTCCTCCAATAAAAAATGTGAAACAAAAATATATTCAGGAATTATTTAAAAGAGAAAAAAAAACACAATCAACAAATGGTAAAGAAAGCAAAACTTGAAATTACAAATGTAAAGTCCCAAATACAAAATAAAAGTAGCCTTTATAAATGTGATGAATCAGTCCAATATGTATGCCATATCAGCAAAAAATGGAAATGTATGTGCTGAGTCCTGGTTTTGAAAAACGTGAGTGGATTACTTGAAGTGCAGTCCTATTGTGCTGCAATGTCCTTGGTCCAGAAATAACTCACAGTAGAACACGCTGTTGTGGAATTGATGGAAGACGGAGTCACGGCACCATTGTAACCCCCTCGTCTTGGTCCCTCAATAAAGAAACTGCACAGCAGAGTTGGTTCTGAGCATTTACTGGTTGTCTGGTTGTATAAAATTGGACAGAAAACATCAGCTTATCAGTAGACTTCTCCACACTCAACAGCATTCTCTTTCAGAGTCAAAACCAGACTGACATATTACAGTATAAGCACAATATAATTCATTATATCATAGACTCAATATTTTCAGTATTAAACAGCTCAGATTATTGGATTTTTTTTTTAGAGAAAGAGTTACACAAAAAACTTTAACAAATAAAATTAAATACAAAAGAATTTGCAACCATTTGAATACTAAACTAGGACAAGGAAATACAATATGCATACCTGGTTGTATAAAATTGGACAGAAAACATCAGCTTATCAGTAGACTTCTCCACACTCAACAGCTATAAAACGCAAATAAATAAAATAAGCTTCTTATTAAAATTAGCTTCAACATTAAGACCACAAGAAAAGCAGTGATAGCTTAGTTTACTGTAGCTAGAAATTAATGTATTAAACCGACATGGTAAACAATGCTAAGTTAACTAGCTGTAGCTAGAAGGCAAATACATCACAACCACATGGTCGACATTGCTAAATTAATTAGTTGAAGCTGGGAGCCAAATAGCTCAAAATAGATAACATTTTGGGAAAAAAACAATCCAGTACTTATTTTTCAAGTAAAAGTACATACTATGTAATATTAGTACAAAATTAGACTTAGAAGTACCCCAACACACTTAAGCAAAATGGAGAGTAGAACTGAACCTACCATTCTCTTTCAGAGTCAAAACCAGACTGAACTAGAAAATGGAGGGTAGCTGTTTTCATAAGAAAGCTATACTCTATCTGACCAGTAGATGGAGTTGTATGCTTACAGAAACAAGTGTTTATATGTATTTCCTTTTAGAACGTATTTTGGCGAATTCAAATAAAATAATAGTACTTTATAAACAGTTCTTTTTTCTCTGCTACAATTGCATAACAAAGAAAATAATACAGAATTCAGGCTTTAAAATGGGTGTTTCTATTGTTTTTAGCTGTGCAATGTACATTCTAATTCTATTAATTCTATTAAATAAGAGCACATGAAGTTTGCAGAGTGATATTAGCTAATAATAAGCTTCAACTTACTTATATTTAAGATGAAAACCAAGCCTCTGTATTTAAGATTTTTTTTTTTTAAACATTCCCTTTTATTCACTTTTTTCACAATGCCAGTACAGAAGCGTTCCTGTTTGTTCTAGTTCAGCAGGATGGCCTGTCTGTGCTGCATCTGCGAGACATTATTGCTGACCGTGTCACTGTGTTTTCCACACTTGTCTCTGTAGATTTACATCAGTGAATTTAACATCACAGTTTTCCTGAGGCGAATGGACAATCTGCAGTTCTTTGACTGCATGTTTCCCCGGTAATTAAGCCTCCCTGTGCTTTTACACGCACACTCTGCCTACAAACAAAATCAAGCATAACATTATGACCACTTCCTTGCTTCTACAGCCATTATCTTTTTTTTTCATCTGTCACATCTGTGCATTAAGTGAAGAGCTTCTCTTCAAGACAAGAATTTACAAGGTGGAACAGCTGGTTAGGAATGTCTAATAGTGTGGACAGTGAGTGGACACAGTGTTTAAAAGCTCCAGCAGCACTGCTGTGTCTGATCCACTCATGCCTGCTCAACACACTGAAGCCCTATCCGGATGGGTTTAGTTTCTCAGGGGGACGTCTATGAAAAATATTTCACACTTCTACTCAGTGATAAAACTCTTGCGTTTGGACTGCAATTGAAAAAAAAAACAGAAGGACCATTGAGTTTTTGGCTTTCTCCGTCACATGACATCACGCTCAGTAGCTCCTCCATTCCCACTCACTGTTGTGTTTACGTGGATCTCTGTGGAAACGTGTAATTACGGTGGGTAGCAGTGGACAAATTGCCATTTTATTAAAAATAAGGAGACGAAATTCAGAGATGTGCAGTTTGTATGGGACTAAAATTACCTTACAATCAGCAAAAAACAGTAGATAAGTCTGCATGTAATTTTTTCAGAGGACGTCTGGAAAAAACATAGATGGTTGTTTTGGACGGGAATAAAATAACAAAGGATCTCTATAAAGAAAAAAAAATACCCCAGGACCCCCTGAGAAAATAATGCCGTCCAGATAAGGCTTAACACTTACCCAAATATCATCCAAATAATAACAGCTGCTCCTTGGTTGTCCTGTGGTTTCCTGACCATTGAGGAACAGGGTGAAAGTAGGATAATAAGAGTTGGCAGAGAATCAGAAGTACTACAAGGTGCTCTTATATGCAGAGTTGAGCTTAAAAAAGGACAATAGTTCTAGAAAAAAGGAGGTGGTCATAATTTTATGCTGCTTTACATGTATATGTCTCATTTAATGGTAATTTGGATTAATGTTTTTCCTTTTTTATCAATAAACACTTACCAAGTACTTCATTAGAAACCCTGGACTAATTCTTCAGGGTAGGACCGCTTCTTATAATGGCCTTTCGTTCTTTCTTTCTCTCTACATTGTTTTGCTTTAAAGAGTAAATAGTTAATGAATATTTTATGTGGTAGAGAAGATCGTATGGCGGTGATATGCAGCACTGTCATTTCTCCTGAAGGAGTTCTTAGCCTCCTATGTGGAGCGATTAGAAGAGTCTCTTTCAGAGCAAGAGAGGGGAGTCATATTACAGGTCTTTACATTGAGTGTGGAGGGGGAGGAGGGTCAGAGCAGCTGTAGAAGTAATTATGTATGTCAACCTGATCGGAGAAGCTAACAGTGTTTTTTTGAGGAAGAAGCATGCGTACAGCACAGAGAGATAAATCCACGTTTTTTAAGCATTGGAAAAGATAAACTTAAAATAAAATAAAGTGTATAAGACTTTAGTTGGAAATCATTTGCTTGCAATAACTGCATCACGTCTGTGAGCTATTGACATCATTAAATGTTTGCATTCTTGTTTTGTGATGATTATCTTGCTGCATGACGAAGGATCCCCCAATCAGTTTGGCTGTGTCTTTCTTTACGGAACTGACAAACAAAATGTGCGTATTGACTTCTGTGTTGATTGTACATTAATGAAGATTAACGAGTCCATCTTAGAGGAAGCCATACTAGCCCAAACCATGACATTACCTTCACTGTGTTTCACAGATGAGCTGGTATGTGTGGGATCATAAGCAGATCACTTTAGCCAACTCACTGTCACTGGTGCCAGTGCTGGTGCCAGGTTTCCGAACGGTTCTTTGCATTTCCACCGCAAAATCACAGGTTCTCGGCCAGAAAACCCGGTTCCGTTCTGGCCCCACAATCTCGCTGGTCTGGAACCAGGGAACCTGTGACGCGAGCAGCCAATGTGCGGTGCGTTGAAGCGTCTCCGGGTCAAAGTTTACAAAAAACTCCGTTCACAGCTAAGCTAAGAGCAGCAGAAGCAGCTTAATGAATGAAAATGAATCAACAGTGGAACCGCCGGGATAGCAGCTAAAGTTTTTAGGAGGAGTTTGGGTTCCACCCTGTTGTTTTCATATTGTCCCCGGACTTCTGTTTATGCCCACATTCACATGCGTAGTCAGGGACTCCTTGAAGCAGTGGAAACACAGGTCAGTTCTTAAAAGGTTCGCAGATTCGCTCGACACCTTGTACTTAGTACACCAGTGATGACTTTCTTCTTTAGGGCATTCCAAACTGTTGTACTCGCCATGGCCATAACCATGAAAATCAGCTCTCTGTTATAAGTATAAATACGCAGTCTGCACAGGCAAAACCCAATTTTGAAACCGAATGTAGACATTCAGCACTATTTATGCTTTGAATAATAAATGTATCAGGACCCATCTGGGCAACATAACACACCTGACAGCCACATGTTCCAATACTTTTGCTCAAACTTTTGCTGGGCATTTAAAAGCCTTCAGAACTGTTAGTTTTGGAGTAGGCTAGGAAGAGAAAGCCCAGGAACAGGAGCTGTAGCCACAGGAAGCAGAGAATGAGGGTATGGCAGAAATAATCATTGACTAATTGACTATTCAGAAAAAGAATCAACAGATTAACCAACAACCAAAAATATCATTAGTTGCAGCCCTACATTGCACATTGTATTGGTAATATTTGATACTGATTTTGATTTTTTGAAGTTTTTGATTCATTACAACCAAGTCTCAGAAATTAGATTAATCATTTCAGAATAATCTACAAATTGTTTGAGATATTCTATTGATGCCATATTTTCCAGGATTTTTGTAAAGCTGCTTTGTTGGGTCAAAAATATATAAATTCAGAAGGCAAGGGCTGCAGGTAGTTTGTGCGGCACAGCTTTAAGGGGGTTTAGCCTGGGGTTGTGGGTTCAGTTCTTGCTCTGAACGTCAAGAGAGCTTGTAGAATTGACAAAACACAGCTGACAGATGGATTCTTTCACATGCTACCATGCATTCAATTAGGAACATTCTCACGTTCATCATCTCCAGAGTACTGTTTACCCGCACCTGTGATTAATTACTCCTTGGTGTATGAATAACTGTCAGTTTGTTATGTCAGTTTGTGAAGTATTGCCAGCATTCCTAGTTGCACACCAAGCATTTTTCCAGTTTTGTTTCTAGTTTTCTTTACCCCCTTCATTCTGTTTTTCTCTTTTTGGTTATGTCTTTCCGGTTAGCATGGATTATTATTATAATAGCTTGTAGAGAATTATAATGTATTATAGCATGTTGTTATACTCTTCAATAAAGTAACACACTATGATGCTTTATGATCACAATTCATGCAATAATGCATAATAAGCATTGCTTTAATGTGTTATGCATTTAAAAAAAATATTTATAAACATTTTTATAATGCCCTATAAATGCATTCTGAAGTGTTAGGAATGTATTTGTAGAGTCTTATAAACATGACATTCATAAAAAGGGTTACTATTATTTCTTTTGAGTTTGTCAGATAAGTCAGATGTGTGTATTCAGTCTCAGGCCTCTGTAAGTGTGTTTGTGTCAAGATTGTTAACATAGTGGGGGAAGGGGTGGTTCCATTTATATCTTGGAAAAAATATCAGTGTGCTCTGATCAACGCTGGGATGTTTCTGCCCTAATTCATTTATTCTAATTCATTTTACAGATATTCATTGATGTATGAAGCAGACTAAGTAAGTGAGAAGTAAACTAAGAGATCACTTCAGTTGCTGAAGTAGTTTCTCTGATTTTGCTATTTATAGGTATATGTTTGAGTAAAATGAACATTGATTTTTTTTCTATAAACTATGGACAAAATTTCTCTCAAATTCCAAATAAAAATATTGTCATTTAGAGTGTTTATTTGCAGAAAATGAGAAATGGCTGAAATAACAAAAAAGATACAGAGCTTTCAGACCTCAAATAATGCAGAGAAAACAAGTTCATATTCATAAACTTTTAAGAGTTCAGAAATCAATATTTTGTGGAATAACCCTGGTTTTTAATTACAGTTTTCATGCATCTTGGTGTGTTCTCCTCCACCAGTCTTACACACTGCTTTTGGATAACTTTATGCCACTCCTGGTGCAAAAATATTAAGCAGTTCAGCTTGGTTTAATGGCTTTGGATCATCTAGCTTCTATATGATTATAATCCAGTGGTTTTAAATTAGGTAAAATCAAAGAAACTCATCATTTTCAGTGGTCTCTTATTTTTTTCCCCTAGCTGTATATTCAGACTAAGGGTGACAATTGTCTTTACAAAAGTAAAAGGAAAACAGTGCCTTATTTGTCACACCCTTTGCCCTTTTAGGGCATTTGACCCCTCATTTTGAATACACAACAGGTCTTGACTTTGAACTTGATTGGAGCTCTGTTAGATAAAGTGATAAAGCTGAAAATAGATTAGAAGCTAAAATAGAAAATAGCTGAAATATGGCTGAAGTTAAAGACAGTGTAGAACCACCAGCCATGGTATTTTGTATTTAGTGCTAGAGGTCACTTTCACATTGTGTGAAGACCAAATGGGAGAGTTGACTGAAGGGGCAAATGGCAGCTCATTGGGAGACCATGCTGCAGTAACAAAGGCAGCCTGGGTGGTCTCCCAATCTGAGGAGACTTCCTCCTTGTTTGACTGTGGTCCAGAGTGTAACTTAACACCTTCAGCTTTAGTTACATATATGCCTCCCAACTGAGAACAATAATAATGTGACACAGATCAGATTTTTGTTCAGGGCTGTGAAAAGGATATGTCATATTTAAGCTTTTCTAATAAGATTTGAGGCACTTTCATGTCATTCTAAAACCGGCACGATCCAATTTGTTGAGCACCATCAATAACCATAATGCTGGAGCATCAGTCCATGGTAGCATGGTAACTAGGGGGTAAAAATCACAAGATTATTTATGATACGATCTTTTTTAGGTTATTTTATTTAACAATACGATAATGTTCAATACCTCAAAATGCTTACACAATATGCTTCGGTTTGATAATATTTGATGAGATTACATCTTGTTCCTTTTTTAAGAACTCACAAATGCAAACAAAATGTAAAAATAATTTTGATAGATAGATAGATTTATTAATCTATATATATTTTTTATGTTTTATTATATGTCAAATGTAGTAAACATCACAGTAAATATATATATTGTGAACACATGCAATTAGGTAGGCTAAACAAAAAGCCCTTTGTGTTCATTGTAGATGTAAATTGTAAAATCCTATTCATTGCAGAGAAAATAAAACATTTCTAAAATTTCATGAAATACTTGCCAATCAAATAAAAGTGGAAGCCTCGTGTTTTTTATTTTATATCAGTATCATTAGTGAGGTTATAGAGTGAAAATATTTAATCATAAACCTAGTTATGTGAATCAAATCAAAACATTTGCTGCATAACTCTTGATTGGAGATATGAGTTTTTCGTGACAGTGAGGATATGCTTCATTGCTTCACACCTTTCTACTCTTTGAACAGTCCTACTAATTTTGCTCCATTAATTTTTTTTTATGAGGCAAAATGAAAAACAAACACCATATTTCCCCCTCAGTGCTTTCTGTAGTGTATTACAGTTTGCCAGAATGATTGTACATTGTGTATGTGTGGTTCTAACTGTGAATATTATTGAAGATTTGGTTGACAATTCAAATTCAGTTCAGAATGATATGTATTTTTTTTTTTGTTATCCCCTTTTTACAGCCCAAGAGCTCGTAATAGTGGTGTGTCAGTGATGTCTTCACGTTTCAGACTGTAATACTGAGGCACAAAGGGGGACGATCACTGCTAGGCATCTCAGGCATGGCCTGCTTTTCATTACGCAGGAATCTAGCCTGTCAAAGGGCACAGTGGGCCTACGCTGCACTCGGAAAGGGAAACATTATGGAAGGAGTGTCAGGTTTGTGCTAGTATTGATTTAGGGCTCATATTTCTGAAGAATCATGAGGGGTTTCCCCCTGGTTGGAAGGTAAAGGGTCTGTTTAACACCCACACAGGATTTCAGCTCATAGCCACTTTCCCTTCACAGTCTGTCCCTTCCGGTATTAGCACAGGTTCCTGACTGGCTGTGCTTAAGAGCTGCTGTCCGACGTGTTTCTGACCCGTCCGTTCTCTCCCCGACTCTTCAGACACACGTCTGGACCGCAGCCACGTTCCTGACCTGTCTGTGTTTGTAAGTGTTGCCTGCCTTTCAGCTTAAGTGTGTCCTTTGCTGCCCTATAATTAGGAGAATAAACATTTGTAGAGGAGTGGAATGTGGACGGGGAAGGCCAAGTTCCCGAGGGGCTGTCCAGCGAGTTGTAGGAGTGGAGGAGGTGGAGATGAAGTGCTGAGCTTAACTCAGAGATTTACAGCCACATGGTTCCTCAGCTGCTTCTCCAGCTTGTTGTAGTGCCCTTAATAAAAATGTGTGAAATAAAGCAAATAAAGCCTACAAGTATTTAGTAATCTTTAGCTTTCTTTAGTGAGTAAATCCTGTTTCACCTCATGTGGCTAATTTGATAATTAAACTATTTAATCTATTCGCAGAAGTTCTGAGTATTCAGTTTTTACAGGTTAACTTATTAGTAAATGAGTCTACTAAATGTCTACTGGGGTGGCCAATGTGGAGCTAAAATAGTATCATCATTTTTTGGGTATTTTTGAGATAATACTCTTAGAGACATAAAAAAACATTGACATTTTTTAAATTAATTTTAGCAAGATACTACTGCAACAAAATAAAGTCTAATTCAGTATAAGTATTAGTGTTTATACATTGAATTAAACAAAACAACTATTTAGTAAAAGTATTAGCGTTCATACATCCAGTTAAAACAAAACAACTATTAACATATGTCTATTTTTTAAACAGAATCTTACGAAGACCCTGATTTTGTATAGAATAACAAGTTTAACAAAATAAAAAATATAACAAAAATAAAGTATTGTAACAATGTCATGTCTTGGCCCTGTCTCGTGTCTCTGTGTGCATTCCCCACGTGACCTGTGCTCCCCTGTGTCTCCCGTCTCAGTACTTTTCCACCTGTGTCTCATTTGTAGCTCCGCCCCTTCCCCAGGTGTTTCCAATTCTAGTGTGTTTGTGTTGCTATAAATAGCCCTGGTCTACCACCTTGTCCTCTGTCGGTCTTTGCACTGTCCCCCGTTGTCTGTCTCTCTGCGTTTCTCTGTCTCTCTCTGTGTTTCTTAGCCTCTCAGTGTTTCTTTAGTCATTGCCCTAGGTCCTTGTTTAGTGTTTATCTCTGTTTGTTTCTAGTTTCCATAGTTTACTCCATTTCCCTGTTTAGTGTATTCATCCTCTGTCTAGTTTAGTTTCTTGTTTTATTTTCTTGTATATATATCCCTAGTTTATTCCCTTGCCCTGTTTAAGTTCATCCTGTCTAGTTTTATAGCCTCCTTGTTTATTTATCATTAGTCTCTCTCTCTTGTTTATTCCTAGTTTATTTTTCCAGCGTTTGTTTCTTGTTTATCACTAGTACCTCTTGTTTGTTTAGGTTTATGTTCTCTAGTTTCACTCGTTTGTTTTGGTTTTTGATTATTCATTTATCTTTGTTACGTGTTTACTTGTTTCATTGTTTATTTGTTATTTATTTATTAAATCATTCATCTTTCCCTTACCTGCACCTGTGTCCGCCTCCTCGTCTCCCTGCCTGGGTCATTCGTGACAGAAAGACCGACCTCAACATGGACACAGCAGGTTCTGCGTGGACTGGCACCAGAATGGCGATTCGCCGTGCTCCTTGCGGGACCCCGGCGCAGGACACCTCGAGGCCTCAAGGACGCCGCAGGCCTCGGGGTAGGCGTTCTAAGGGGTCCCGCCAGCCGGAAGAAGACCCCTTTTCCGGGGAGGATTTTCTTGGGGGGGGCGCTAAGGGCTGGTGCGGTTAGCCTCGGTGCCTCCGTGTACCCGAGGCTAAAGGAGCGGGATCCGTGGGACTTTCTCGGGTGCGCTCCCAGTAGCTCCGAGGACGAAGAGGAGCTCTACCCTGCACCAGTCCGTGCTCCGTTACCGTTTCCCCCAGGGGCGGTGCTCTACCCGGCTCTCGGCCGCACAGCTCCAGAGGCCGTCCCGACTCCCGTCTGTTCCCCTGCAGCCAAGGTGCGCTCCTCACCGGCGGTTCCAGAGCTAGCTTCCCCGGTGGCTAAGGCGTTAGCTTCCCCAGCGCCTCCAAAGCTAGCTCCTCCCGCGGCCAAGACTCTGTCCTCACTGGCGCTTCCAGAGCTAGCTTCTCCAGTGGCTAAGGCGCTAGCATCCCCGGCGCCTCTCAAGCTAGCGTCTTCAGCGGCTAAGCCACGCTCCGTGACTTCTGTGACGGCTGTGAAACCGCGCCCCGAGATCCCCGCGGTAGCAGCCGAACCTCGCCCCGTGTTCCTCGCGGTAGCTGCCGAACCGTGCCCCGTGATTTCCGCGGTAGCAGCCGAGCCGCGCTACAGGACCTCCTACCCAGCGAGCCAGCCGCGAGCAGAGACTTTCCCCGCGCTTGACTCAGCCGGAGAGAGTACGAATCCAGTCCGGGATTTTGCGGCAACCGCACTCTCAAGCCCCACAGCTGCAGCGCCAGCACCTCAGGCTGAGGAGCTGGTTTTCATGGCGGCTGCAGAGCTGGATTCCGCCGCTGCGATCCAGCCTCTCTCTAGGACTATCTCCGCGGCAACCCAGCCGTGCACTGGGACTGTTATGGAGACTTTTCCCGCTCCGGTTTCTACCGGCGGCCCCGCGCTGCTTGCAGTGGACTTTACCGGCGAGGCTGCAGATCCAGTCCGGGTTTTCGTTTCAACCGCAGTCTCAAGCCCTGCTGCTGCTCCGCTGGATCTGCACACACCCAGCTCCGAAATTCTCTCGGCGGCCACGCCCATCTCCGAGGTGTCTTCGGCTGCTGAGCCACACCCCCGGACTCCTGCCGTGTCTGCAGAAGCTGCTCCAGCCTCCGTCTCTGCTGAAGCTGTTGAAGCCTCCGTGTCTGCTGAAGCTGCTCAAGCCTCCGTGTCTGCTGAAGCTGCTGAAGCCTCCGTGTCTGCTCCAGCTGTTCAAGCCTTCAAGTCTGCTCCAGCTGTTCAAGCCTTCAAGTCTGCTCCAGCTGTTCAAGCCTTCAAGTCTGCTCCAGCTGTTCAAGCCTTCAAGTCTGCTCCAGCTGTTCAAGCCTTCAAGTCTGCTCCAGCTGTTCAAGCCTTCAAGTCTGCTCCAGCTGTTCAAGCCTTCAAGTCTGCTCCAGCTGTTCCAGTCTCTGTGCCAGAGCCAGCTGCCCAAGTCTCCGTGCCAGAGCCAGCTGCCCAAGTCTCCGTGCCAGAGCCAGCTGCCCAAGTCTCCGTGCCAGAGCCAGCTGCCCAAGTCTCCGTGCCAGAGCCTGCTGCCCAAGTCTCCGTGCCAGAGCCAGCTGCCCAAGTCTCCGTGCCAGCACCAGCTCCCGCTGCCAGAGTCGCCGCGCCGCCAGCACCAGCTCCCGCTGCCAGAGTCGCCGCGCCGCCAGCACCAGCTCCCGCTGCCAGAGTCGCCGCGCCGCCAGCACCAGCTCCCGCTGCCAGAGTCGCCGCGCCGCCAGCACCAGCTCCCGCTGCCAGAGTCGCCGCGCCGCCAGCACCAGCTCCCGCTGCCAGAGTCGCCGCGCCGCCAGCACCAGCTCCCGCTGCCAGAGTCGCCGCGCCGCCAGCACCAGCTCCCGCTGCCAGAGTCGCCGCGCCGCCAGCACCAGCTCCCGCTGCCAGAGTCACTACCCCACCGGTTCCTGCTCCCAGAACTTTGTTTGGCCCCAAGTCCCACGTACCCAGGCAGGCACCGAGGTCCCCTGACTTTGTCCCCAGTACTGTGCCCAGGCTGGCTCCTTGGACTTCCCCTCAGACATTTGCCAGTCCTGGGCACCCACCCGTGTTTCTGGTCCCCATGTCTCTCCCTGTTTTGGTCCCTGTCTCTGTTTACGTCCCTGTACCCGTGTCTGTCTCTGTTCCCGTTCCAGTTACAGTGTTCGTTTCTGTCCCTGTTAATGTCCTCGTCCCTGTTCCCATGTCCAGTCCCGTCCAGTCTCCTGTTCAATCTCCGTCCCCTGTCCAGTGTCCTGTCCAGTCTCCGTCCACCGTCCAGTTCCCTGTCCAGTTCCCTGTCCAGTTCCCCGTCCAGTCTCCTGTCCAGTCTCCGTCCACCGTCCAGTTCCCTGTCCAGTCTCCGTCTCCCGTTCAGTCCCCCGTCCAGTCTCTGTCCTCTGTCCTGTCTCCGTTTCAGTCCCCGGTCTCGACTCCTGTTTTCCCTGGCCTCTCCCTGCCGCCAGCCCCCGGGGTTCGTTTTTCCACGCCTCGGGAGCTGCGCGTTTAGGGGGAGGCTTCTGTCATGTCTTGGCCCTGTCTCGTGTCTCTGTGTGCATTCCCCACGTGACCTGTGCTCCCCTGTGTCTCCCGTCTCAGTACTTTTCCACCTGTGTCTCATTTGTAGCTCCGCCCCTTCCCCAGGTGTTTCCAATTCTAGTGTGTTTGTGTTGCTATAAATAGCCCTGGTCTACCACCTTGTCCTCTGTCGGTCTTTGCACTGTCCCCCGTTGTCTGTCTCTCTGCGTTTCTCTGTCTCTCTCTGTGTTTCTTAGCCTCTCAGTGTTTCTTTAGTCATTGCCCTAGGTCCTTGTTTAGTGTTTATCTCTGTTTGTTTCTAGTTTCCATAGTTTACTCCATTTCCCTGTTTAGTGTATTCATCCTCTGTCTAGTTTAGTTTCTTGTTTTATTTTCTTGTATATATATCCCTAGTTTATTCCCTTGCCCTGTTTAAGTTCATCCTGTCTAGTTTTATAGCCTCCTTGTTTATTTATCATTAGTCTCTCTCTCTTGTTTATTCCTAGTTTATTTTTCCAGCGTTTGTTTCTTGTTTATCACTAGTACCTCTTGTTTGTTTAGGTTTATGTTCTCTAGTTTCACTCGTTTGTTTTGGTTTTTGATTATTCATTTATCTTTGTTACGTGTTTACTTGTTTCATTGTTTATTTGTTATTTATTTATTAAATCATTCATCTTTCCCTTACCTGCACCTGTGTCCGCCTCCTCGTCTCCCTGCCTGGGTCATTCGTGACAAACAACAACCAAATCTAGCACAAAACTAAAATGTATCATGTGTAGTACATGCATACAAACTGCAAACATGAACAATTAATACATAATAAAATATATACAGTAAATAGTAAAATAATAGTTTTCAAAAATATTGTAATATCACGATCTAGATTTTTTTTTATCATATCAGAATTTTTGGCTATATTATTTTGTACGATGCACAATACGAGGGCACACCTGTTTTATAAACCTAAACAGGTTTATAATCTTTAGAATCTGAAGCGTCACTGTTTAAACAAGCTGTACCTCTAATCACTCAACTGGCGTTACACAAAAAAACTGCTGAAAACTAGACGTTAATACAACATAAATATATCCAAGGCTAATGCGGCACATTTCAAGAGGCTATGCTGCAAATCGTAATTTAAATCACTTTGGCATCCAACATTACTTCATTCTCAATGTGCATTTATTATACTTTGAATAATCTCACTTAAAATTAGTTTTGGGTAAAATAATTGGATAACTGTCATTGGTTGTGTTTGGATGTGCAGTAAAGAAAGATTTGTTAAAAAAAGAAAAAAGAAAGAAACAAACCCAAGTATCTAAACTAATATAGACTACAGTAAGTTCTTCCCAGACTCTCTTTCCCTGTGTTTTGAAACACATGGCCACAGTTTCTAGAACGATCCATGACTTGCTTGATAACAGACTAGTTGTCTGTGCTAATATTGGTTAATTTAATTGATATTTAAATGAAATATATAAAAAAGAATATTATTCTGCTTGTTCTGTGCAGGTGTGTTTCATTTGCTGTAAAAAGTGAGTTGTGAGTGCTGCTTCTTATTTTGAGTGGAAAATTACATGTGTACATACAGTATCTCCCAAAAGTGAGTGCATCCCTTTTATTATATCTTTTTATGAGACATCACTGAAGATATGACACTTTTATACAATGTAAAGTAATCAGTTTTAGCTTGTATAACAGTGTTAATTTGCAGTGCCCTCAAAATTACTCAACAAACAGCCATAGCTATCTCACTTTTAAGGTGTTAGCAAACTTCATATAGCCTAGACCACCTTTGTGGAGAGGAACAATTCTGTTTTTTCACATCCTCAGAGAGTTCTTTGCCATGAGGTGTCTTGTTGAATATCCAGTTGCCAGTATGAGAGAAGTGAACCCAAAACACCCAATTTAACAGCTCTGCTCCCCATTTATGAGTTATTTGTAAGGGCACAGTAAATTTACACTGTTACGCAAGCTGTACACTGACTACTTTACACTGTATCAAAGTGTGATATCTTCAGTGTTGTCTTATTAAAATATATAATAGAATATTTACAAAAATGTGAGATGTGCACTCACTTTTGTAAGATGTAACTGCATTTGCCAAAAAAATAAAACTGATTTTATTGGGCCCTAAATATATATCTATGATTGCCTGGTCAACAAACACTGATATCTGATTACATCATTCCCTGCTGCAGGTCTATTTTAATATTGGTATCAGTATCATAAAAAGAAAAATGACAAACCTTCCATCGCCAATGAAAACAGAGCCATTCTCCCTGAGTGTGCTGTAACAGGAGCATTGGGACTTGAGCTAGTTGTCTGAACCCGGGGCTTATACTGCGTTCACTCATGCTGAGGCGTGACGGTGCTCTCTCAGGCATGCCTCCCAGCTGAGACTGTACTGTACTTGAGGGGGGATTAGCATTCACACTCAAACAGCACTGCATGCCACTTTTAACATTCGTCTCAGACCCTCTTCTCTTCTCCAGCACTGCTGGTCACAGGCTTTAACTTTTAACTCTGTCTGTGTGTATACATGTGTGTGTGTGTACGTGTGTGTGTGCTAATGAAGCCTGAGGCTGGGGGTGACGGGGCTTCGCAACACAGCATGAAACTGATTTGTGTGAACACAGCGTCTGCTCACGCCGAAGCCCCAAGGCCGGTGGAGTGTATGGAAGAGCGCGCAGGAAGCCATTGACCCCGCTGACCTTCACATGTCGAGAGACGTCCACACCGGCACATAAACCACAGTGGATGTTTAACAAGGTAATGGAACAGGGTCACAATGTCAAGGCCGTTATTTTCTCCGGGGCAGAGGCAGTCTTGTAGATGAACAGGGCTTTCAGTGTGCTCGCTCAGAACAACACGGTCCAGGCCTCTGCCCACAGGGCTGCATCTCCATCTCTAACAGACCTGTATTCAGAGGGGATGTTCTGACGGATGGAACGGCCGCTTGGCAGACTTTATGTGTAATGAGCGCCTACAATGCCAAGGTCCTTAAAACGCTCACATTTTTCTTACATTCCTCTGGCGCACACCGAGCCATTGTGTGCCGGCAGAAAGACCCATACTGTCTCTTTGGACAAATGTGCCCCAACAAACAACTCGGGCCATTGTGTCTCTGTTCTGCACAGCTGCTGTGTTTGCTGCACAGCTAGCTAGGTGCGTTTGCTTATTGTGCACAATGCTTTTGCCGAGCAGAATAAAATTATAAACTGCAGATTGCATATTTTTGAATGTTTTGTAATATTTTGTAATATCAGTTCTGTAATATGTCAGTAGTTTTGTCACACAGCTACAGTATATCACATATCCCAAACTTTATATATCATATCTATTTTTGTTGTTTAAAAAATGTCATTCATTTTAAAATAACAATTTCCCAACCTGTAATGTGCCACATTTAAACAGCAATTTCAGCTAAATCCATTAACAGTACACTCTTTAAAATAATGTTGCTAAAAATGATTCTTTAAGTGATGTCACAGAAAAAACACACTGTCTTTCTCTCACTCGCACTGTCTCTCCGTCTCTCTCATCGCGCTGTCTCTCCCTCTCTCTCACTTGCACTGTTTCCCCCTCTCTCTTACTCACATGGTCTCTCACTTATTTGAGCTTATTTCTTGCTCCCGCAGAAACTGCGCCACCGAACCATTAACATTAACATTTATTATTCAGTCAAGAATAAAATCAATAAACACTGGTAATTCATTAAGCTATTAACACAGCAATAAAACACAAATAGTAAACCCACCCATGGATTACAGAACACTATTAAGGAGATGCAGAAGTTAAGTGCTTTACGTTACACTTATGTAGCCTCTAAGCAGTGAAACACCGCAATCAGGGTGGAAGAGTGAAACAGACCACAACATTAACATGGTATATTTGTCATAGTGTTTGTAGGTCTGCAGTATTTGTTGCAGCTAAACGTGTGTGTTAGTTCAGTGGATGTTTCTGCCAGATGGTCTGCAGTGCTGTACCCTGACCCCACCCCCACTTCCCTTTACCAGCTGACCCTCAGCAACCCTGGCCTGAAAAAGCATCTAGAGGGAGGAAACTCAGCGTTTGGTGATGTATATAAGTTCCAAACTTCAGGCAGTCATAAAATGGGCTGATCCAACTTTGATATGCAAGTGCAGATGTCGATACAGTAGTTTTCAGTAGTTTCAGTAGTTTTAGTAGTTAAAGATTAAAATATCTCCAAAGAAACACACCAACAGCTAAAGTCCTGGTGCACTTTAAAGGGTATCCTCCACAGGTGCTTAATAAAACTGGTTAAACCTAACAATGCAGCATGCTGGCTTTATTTACATTACAAGTAATTGTGCTGCTGTCTAGTTTTCTGCATCTTGGCATGTACTCCTCCACCAGTCATACACACTGCTTTTGGATATCTTTATGCCACTCCTGGTGCAAAAATTCAAGCAGTTCAGCTTGGTTTGATGGCTTGTGATCATCCATCTTCCTCTTGATTTTATTCAGAGATTTTCAGTTTGGTAAAATCAAAGAAACTCATAATTTTGAGGTCTTTTATTTTTTTACAGAGCTGTATATGTTATTTGTTAACTGCTGATGTGAAATATCTGGTTTTTAGTGAGGTAAATGTTATAAATTTTGTTCCTATAGCATGTGTATTAACATCCCTACAAAATATCTGTCTGTCTGTCTGTCTATCTTATAGAAACAGAGGGCCTGAGCAGAAATGAGAGTCCAGCACACTGTCTGGTTGAATTATGTTTTTTACAGATTGATTGCATTTTTGCTGTACTTGTGGGCAGATAAGGAATGTGGTCAAATAGAGTTGATTTTCTCTTTCTCTCTCTGGCAGAATGGCGTTTTTGGCTGTTGATGTTTGCTCAGCTCGGTCAGGAAGCTCTGAGGTTTAGTTCTGGCTCTGGGAGAACCGAACACACACGCCTTGCTCTTCACTGCTAAACCACATTTATGTAATTACACTCTCCTCATCCAGAGACCGCTCTGACACTTCCAGCAGATTAGATTTGCAGCGCAGAGTTTCTGTGAAATTGAGAGTTCACAGGTCCGGAGCTGCGTGTCACACGGCTGTAGTGCAGATGTTGGTAATGCTAAACAGAGGAGGGCTAAGCAGCTTTCCAAAGCAGCAGCGCTGTCATGTTCTTCCATCACGTACAGTTTCACTTTTTTCTGCTGTTTTTTGGACATTCCGGCTCCTCTGAATGTTTTGAATGATCGTTTTTGGATGATTATGTTGTTCTGCTGAAGGCTTCTAAATCTGCCAGGGGCTTGTGTATGTGTGCGTGCTTGTGTGTGCGAGCTTAAGTGTGTGTTTATGTGTGAATGTTCTGAAGATGGATGGTGGGACTCTAATGAAGACTGAGGGAGGGTCCAGTGGTCTGAGTTGAGGAATTCAGGATGGGAACTGATCAGCAGAAATGTGAATTACAGGGTTGTGCATTGGCCAATGTACTAGTTTAAATGTGAGTTTGGGATTGTGCGTCAGGGTCTTTTGGGGTTTTAACCCTCCATATTTTAAAATGGTTTAAAGCAGTTGTTAGGAGAAGTTACTAGAACTAAGTGTATGGAAAGTATTTTTCCCTTCACATTTTATTAATTTATTTTGTTTTTACCCTATTTTTTCGCACTTTAAGGCACACTTAAAATCCTTTAATTTTCCCAAAAATCGACAGTGCGCCTTTTAATCCGGTGCACCTTATGTATGAATTTTTTAAGAAGCAGTAAAACCACTCTGCTGAAGTACAGCATTATACAGGAGTTTCACTAAAGTTTTTCCAGCAGTATTAGCATTAGCCACAAACCGCGCTAAGCGCTAGCTCTTTTGCCGTTCAGAGGTGAGTGTTATCATCCTGTAGCCTGCTTCTAACCCCCGCTAGCACTGCCAGAGCAGCATTAGCATTAGAGAATATTAATCAAGCGTTTATATCTATACATTTGAGATACATAAAATTGCATTCATAATGCAGCCAACAGATAATTGCAGTGAACAAACCAATATTACTGTTAAGTATATTAATATAATATTAATTAATAATACATTTTCTATACAAAGAAAAATCTGATTGTTTAGGTGATATAGGACTACAATGCTAAAAAAAATCAACAAGCTGTTGTTATTTATAACAAATTATATCTTAACTTTGAATTCACAGAGAGCCTGTGAAATCCAACATTTTTCATAAAAGGCAGTAATTGATCCGTTTAATAAAAAGTGAGATATTTCTCCACAATCCCTTTTTTTATTTAGATTGTTTACTGATCTCCTACTGCTCTAATGTGAAGTCTCTGCAGGTGCCTAAGTAGTATAGTACAGTGCACTTCCACCCCTCAGCATGCTGGCTTTACTCATATTACTAGCACCATATTTTACAGACTATAAGGCGCACCGGATTAAAAGGCACACTGTCAATGAAAGTCTATTCTCTGGTCTTTTTTTTTATACATGAGCAGCAGCGCTTAGCCTCAGTTAGCAACGGTTAACGCTAGTAAATGCTGCCCGCTACAGTAGGTAACACTAAGGAATGTTCCGGTAAACCAGGACTCGATCAGCTAGCAATTCGTCCACATAGCTTCTTTTAACACAGTAAACGCACAGCCTGCAGTCCGATATACTCCCCTCTGAACAGGGAAAGCGCTAGCACTGTAGTTAACGGATAATGATAATACTGTTCCTGCCTCGGTGCTGGCGAAACTTCACTGAAACTCCTGTATAACACTGGACTTCTGCTGAGTGGCTTTTATGCTCCTTAAAATCTGACTGGTTGAATTCATACATAAGGCGCACCGAATTATAAGGCACACTGTTATTTTTTAGGAAAATTAAAGGATTTTAAGTGCGCCTTATGGTACGAAAAATAAAAATGAAAAAATTGCTCTTCAGCATTTCTACACTCTGGCTTTTTTTTCCCGACCCGGTTGCAGTTTCTCTGTGGCTTTGGTATGCTTGGTCAAGTGTGAAGGCTGCTTTCGAGCCAGGAAGAGATCAGTCGGGTCCTCCTGATATCCATGGGCTGGTGGTCGGTTCAAGCAGACTCTGGTGCAGACAGTGCCAGGTGTGTGAGCCCGGGTTCATGTGGGAGCTTGTGTGATTAATTTTAGTTTATTTTTTAACATGATGCTTTTACTTGCAGCGTTACTTCCCTTTCCAGCAGTTAACAATACTTAATACCTAATAAATCTATACTTTAATTGGAGTGGTACTTTAATAATCTTACATTTGTGGAGTGTGTTAACTGGGAGAAACTCCTGCATGGTGAAATATCATGGACCCCAAAAGTGCTGTTCCTCACTGAACCTAGACAGAAAAAAAGTGACATGTAGGATTGTGCAATCGATCCATGTTCCAAAAAAGTGCTGGTGTGTGAAAACAAAGCAGCAATAATGAGCTCCTCCTCCAAAAGTGTGAACTCATTTATTCGGGACAAGTTCAATTCAATTTTGTTTATATAGCGCTTTTTACAACAAAAGATGTCACAAAGCAGCTTTACAGAGAAAAACAGGTCCACAGAGATGCCAGTTATTGTGGTGACAACAGTGGCAAGGAGAAACTCCCTTACATTAAGAAGAAGAAACCTTAGGAGGAACCAAGACTCAGTCAGAGGACACACACACACTCAGAGACACACAGACCACAGGATGTGGGGTTTTTATGCAGATTTGAGATGTGGTGGCTGCCTGTGCTTCTTTGGTTTGAATTCTTACATAAGAAGGATTTAGAAAGTAGGATCTTATTACCGTAGGATTCTTGTTATAAACTGGAACACAGAGGAGTGAAGCCACATCTGAACCCACTATACTGCGTCTCCATTGTGGCTCACAAAGCCACATAAGACTGTAACACCATGATCGACAAGGTCATAAATGTGGGTTGTAGGATATTCCATTAGGACTGAGTGGAAATGGTTTTCCTTCTCCTGCCTGAGAGGAATATAAAAAGCTGTCAAATGTACAGATTCTGTACCTCATTTGTGTTTTTGTGTATTGTTAGTAGAGGTGTGACGATGCACTCGGCTCACAATTCTGAGTTCAATTAAATTATTATAAAAATAATGAGGGTAATTTTTATTTCTTATCATCCTCTCTGTATACATTTTTGTCGAGGCACTATTTATTATTAAGTACTTTTTATAAATACTGTTTTTAACCTAAGCAAACTACCAGATGTAGTTTGAAGTACAAAAGATTCATACCTTACATATGTATCACTTTTTACTTCTACTCCTTACATTTTCACACAGTTATCTCAGTTTCTATTTCTTTCATTTAAAAAATAGATTTGTTTCTCCTATTTTATATCCACATGTTTTTATTCCCTTTTGTCATTATTCAGAAAAAGCCCAATACAGATAAATCTCTCCATCCATATACAGCTCTGGAAAATAAGAGACTATTTAAATTTTTTAATTAGTTTCTCTGATTTGCTATTTATATATGTTTCAGTAAAATGAACATTGTTGTTTTATTCTATAAACTACAGACAACATTTCTCCCAAATTTCAAATAAAAATATTGTCATTTAGAGCCTTTATTTGCAGAAAATGAGAAATGGCTAAAATAACAAAAATAAAAACAAGTTCATATTCATAACGTTTTAAGAGTTTAGAAATAACCCTGGTTTTTAATCACAGTTTTTATGCATCTTGGCATGTTTCCTTACTTGCTTTTGGATAACTTTATTCCACTCCTGGTGCAAAAATTCCAGCAGTTCAGCTTGGTTTGTTGGTTTGTGATCATCAATCTTCCTCTTGATTATATTCTAGAGGTTTTCAATTTGGTAAAATCAAAGAAAACCATAATTTTTAGATTATCTCTTATTTCTCTTATTTATTATCCAGAGTTGTATATCCATATATTTGCATTGTACTAAAATGCATTAATTTTCCATTGGCATATATGCAATTGAAACAGGCAGTTTAGTGCATCCCAAATTTCTCAACATTAACATTTTAACATAATATTATAGTCATTATGGCTTTTAGGAAAATGAGTTTTGTAGAGGCGGTAGTTCACTATAGGCTTCTGTGGTGTGGTCTAAGCTTTTGTCCATTTCCCCTTACTTTACTTTTACTTTTATACTTTAAATAGTTTTGAAACCAGTACATTTACACTTTTGCTTGAGTAAAAAGCTTAAGTTAATACTTTAACTTCTACAGAAGTATTTTCAAACCATAGTGTCTATACTTCTACCTGAGTAATGGCTGTAAATACGTATAACACCTTTCTAAACTTATGTGCTGTTTAATTTCTCAATTAATCACTAGTTTTAGAAGCGAATCTAGAGGGAAAGTACCATTGTCAGAAATGTCTTTGCTTTGGATAGAGGCACCAGAAATGTGCATGCACATAATTCCAGGTATTTGCTTATTTATTAATATTTATCCTCTTCAGGAAAACAGATACTGTGAAGTATCACAGAATTACAGTATCATGATATCACCGATATTCTGTGTTCTGTATCATGAGATGCTCTGTGATTTCCACCCCAATGGTAAATGTGAAAGTAGAAATAAGTAGATGGTTTTAATAAAGTGTCTCTCTATGAGGCTTGAAACAGTGTCACTGTCAACGGCAACTTATAAACACTTGACCTGTATCCCGCTCATTATTTTCATGAAAGGATAAAACATTAATAACAGCAGCAGCTTTATTGAAGGCATGCTTTTTTTCCCTGTTTTCTGAATGTGTTATCTAGAGAAGACTGTACATCTGAGTAAAGCCTGTCTGCTGCCCCCAGTAGAAGCGCGGCAGTTGGCCATGCAGTGGCGGTTAGTGCCGGATGGATCTGGGTAGGGATAACAGTGGCCTGGTCTGGCTCGGTGAAGCATCCTCTCCTGATTCTGTGCTGCGTAGCAAAAGGGATTAGAATCAGTTACATAACATCCCCCTGTGCCCTGCTTATGCACGGCAATCTGGACTGCAGCAACTCTGATTATGATTCAGTTTTTTTAAATATGTCTGATTCATTTTTAATCAGTTGCGTCCGTTTTGTTTATTTATTCATTTTGAGGTTTGTTAGTTTTGGTGCTTCGGATAAGCAAAAAAAGAGAAGCCAACATACTGAGAGAGAGAGAGAGAGAGAGGGATGAAGTAGAGCTGGGCGATAAATTGATTCTATCAATTAATTCAAATTTACAGTTAAGGATGAAATCTATGAAAATAGATTTTCTCTCAGTTTTAACTTCCGCTACCTGTGCTACCCTTGGGCTCCTGTAGTTTAGAGTGACCCTCCTGCTGCGCGCTTTTGCCGTACACAACAACAGCACACAGCAATCAGGGAAAAGCCGGCGCTTATGTGAATTAGTTCGGTTTTACAGCGAAAGACGCAGACCAATAGGGAATCCCACAATTCGATTCAGAATCGATTCTTGGGGTCACGATTCGATTGTTTCCAATTCTTTCAAATAGGTTGGATTTCTTTTTCTTTATCCTTCATACTTTAGCAGCGCTACAACAAACACTGTAACACGACACTACACGCCTCTCTGTAGCCTAATAGGGAGAGGCAGTAAGAGCAAAAACTTTCCCTGTCCTGTTGCTGCTGTCTCGCGACACTCACCTACTGTCCCACTACTGTCCTACTTAGGTACTGTCCCGTGAGCTTCACATACTAATAACCCTAGAATGCCTCAACACATCAACAAAACATTACTTTAACATAGCAACATTAATTAATCCATTGAGGAAAACACTCAATAATTAGCACTCCTTCCTGTGACTGGTGGTTTACTGCTATATTGCTTAGTTTTTTTTAATCACGAACTCGTGTTTTGAAGTATAATCCAGAGTCTGTGTCCAGGTTTCTTTGCGGCTGTGTGTTTACAAGGTCAGTGCATGATATCAAGGTTTTGAAGTATTGATTTGTGAATTGTGAATGTGATTTGAGTCGATCCAAAGCATCTGTACACCACATAGATCACTTGATAATTCACAAAATATCATTTTAAATGTGTCCCAGCTTTTAAATGCCCTATTTTCTTGTTCATTTATAATTTTATTTTATATATGAGCAAAAATCGATTCAAATCGAAAAATTGTTTTTTGTGAAAAAAGATATCGCCTAGCTCTAGGATGAAGGCATGGAGGGATGGACAGAGAGAGATATTTCGAGCCAGTGAGTAGCCTGCTGTTGGACTGGCCCGTCTGCCTCAGTGAAGCATCGCATCCCTGTCAGACTCCATCACATCTCCATATGGAGCCTAGCACACACACACACATGCATACACACACACACACACACACACACACACGAATGCTCAATGTACTATGATGAGTACATTTCATGAATTTCCCCTCCTTCTCTCTCTCTCTCTCTCTCTCTGTCTATCTCTCTCTTTCTCTCTCTCTCTCTCTCTCTCTCTCTCTCTCTCACACACACACACACACACACATACACACACACACACACACACACACACACACAAACCTAATATCCATCTCCCATCTAATATCCATCCCTCTGCATCAAACAACAAACTCTGTCACGCAAACCTCATTGCTGATCCTGCGTCACTGCGGGATGGAAACTCTCACAGTCACAGACCGTCTGTGTGTCCGGCACGGAGCCGGACCACTGCTGCGCTGTGTCCTGGAATCCACCCCGCTATACTATACTGTATACACTCTCGTTAAACCATTTAAACTATATAACTTGGCTGCAAGTAAAATACAGAAACTTAGAACATGTACACACTGTAATGTGATGCCAGTGCTCCACAACTGCATTAGCTTTTTAAGTGACTGGTAGAATGAAAGGAAGATGTAAAAGAGAATGAAGACATTTCATAAATGTCCAGTATGATAAACAGAGCTAATAAGTGACTGAGATAGAGGTAAAGCAACAATATAGAAGTTTGAATAATATGAATATACAAAATTCCTCATATATAAGGGCCATAAATCGATCATTGTGTGAATCCACCAGTATATCCAAAGCATTACAGGTCTATTATAGGAAGCCAGTATCAAAAATATTAAAAAGTCATAAAAATTTAAACAATATTAAACAAATATTTAAAATGATACCAAATCACCTTTGATCACCCAATGCTATGTTAAAAAGGTCTAAAAAACCAACCAGTGGCCTTACCGTTTCTGAACGCAAAACCTGTTGCGCTTTTCCAGCAGGACAATGCTCATCTGTATACTGCTACTATCTCAAGGGCTTGCCTTTACGACATAGATACTGTGCCATTGGCAGCCGCACCGCCAGACCTATCGCTGATTAAAAAAATAGTGCATAGGCTAGATTATTGCAGGAAATCAATAAGAACCTCTACATTTCCATATTGAAAATGTCATGCCTGGCGCAGCAAGTGCTTCTGTCTCTCCCACACTTAGCTCTGCCTGCGATCTCCTGTCTGTAGACCACACTACCTCAGTAACGAGTAATCTAACTAATCAAACTAATTATAGTCACTATAACGCCTTTACCATGTCCGACACCCCGTTACTGCACGTTTCTTTAGTCGCTCAATTAACTTTTTTTTTTTTACTTTGCGCATACAGACAAAGGCGCAGGTGTGTGTGCGCGTTGTGTGTGTGAGTCACAAGGGAGGGGAGGATGATATAACCGCCTAAGCAATGATTGTTGTCTTTGCTGTCGTGCACTCTATTTATCTGGCTTATGAAACACGCTCTGAGAAAATGGGGGCCGGGGGTTGGGGCGTGTGGGTTACGTGGGCGAGTAACACAAAAGTAACGCAATAGTTACTTTTACTGGTAACTAGTTACTTTTATAGTGGAGTAACTCAGTAACTCAGTTACTTTTTTGGAGAAGTAACTAGTAACTATAACTAATTACTTTTTCAAAGTAACGGGCCCAACACTGACACATACACAACAGGAAGTCTTTCTCCAGAGTACTAATCACTCTTAAGCGCTCACACTCTTCACCGAGTATTGACGTATTTATCACCGTATGAAGCGCTTTTCCATTTTTGTTTTTTTTTGTTCTCTTGTTTGTTTTCTCTGACCCTGATTTTTGCCTGTCCTCTGATACTGCCTTGCTGTGTTTGACCTTTAGACTGTGTTTCGTTTAGGGTATGTTTATCCCTCATTGCTGCTTTTTACGGGGGTTGACCTTGCTCGTCTTGACTAACCTGTTCTCTGATACTTCATCTAAAAAAGTATATCTTTATTGGCTTTTGCGAGTGTCTGAGTACTGCCCTAGCATGACAGAGAAATATGGCATGTTGTGTTACATGTTTGTTACACTCTACTTCTAAATGTGTATCTCACGAAACATTAGTCTCAATGAGTGTATATAAAATGGCCTTAGCCATGTAGAATTCTTAGATCTCTATAGAGATAGGAGGAGGGGTAGGTCAAATAAGTGAGGTCTCCACTTCCTGTAGAAGTTTAATTAATTTTTTAATTAAAAGCCCTCTACAAAGCATCATACTTGTAATTTCATGGCATTTCATAACATTCTGGACTAGCGGCAGCAGTGTTCTGTAGATAGTGGTCACACTAAGCTACTTGAGCGTCATGTTGGCTTTCTCTTTCACTCCCTCGCGCTCTGTTCTATTGTGGGTTGGATACTTGAGTGCCGTTTGTCACACAGCAATGCTTAATAGGGTCGTTTGTTATTAATACTTTCTGCTCACAGGCATGTGAACTGTAACTGGCGGCATTTACTAGCGCTAGCCATGGCTGGCTAGTGCTGCTAACCGGGGCTGGAGCTCATGCTTGGACAAAATACTGGAATTCTAAACTTACTGTAAATAAACGGAAGTGCTTTACTCACCCAAATAAACAGTTTTCAGAAATCTGTGTAGATTAACATCCAGCACTCATTTGACTTTGAAATATATATATATTTGTTTAAAGAATCACAGTTTTCCTTTCCTTTCAATACTGTATCACTTCTAAAAAACACAGAATAAATAAGTTAAAATTACATTTTAAAATATCGAATTAATCGAAATGGCAATGTATTGTCTTTCTCACTGTATTACAATATATTGCAAAATACTGAATCGTAACCCCTGTATCATGAAACATATTGTATCACCAGGTTCTTCAGTCTTAAACATTATGAACAAAAACAGCATGCCACATTGTTTCTATTGAATGCTACTTTATCATTAGGTTATCTTGTTACAGGTCAGCATGTACCGATGTTATATTTATATTCCAAATAGTACGTTGACATTTTCTTAGTAAAATTGTATAATATGTATAATGTATAATTGTGTGTAATTAAAGGATTAATATCATTATAACCGTGACATAAAAGCGTTTTAAAATGACAATGATATCATTTATCACTATCATTTTTGATTGGTAGTAGTGGTGTGTGTTATTGCCTGGTCACAGTTCTGCGCTGTGTGTGTGTGTGTGTGTGTGTGTGTGTGTGTGTGTGTGTGAGCAGATGTGCTGCTGAGGTAATGGTGATTTCAGCTGTGTTGTAGTGATGGTGAACAGTAACGCAGGCCTCTGGTTTATTAGAGCATGCGCTGTGTGTTCTCCTCTCACACTCTCACATGCAAACCCTCAGAGCTCTTCATGCATGGAGGACTGCTGTACATTGGCCACTGGCTATTAACTGGGTCCCAGTGGAACACACATGTGCTCATGCGCAAACACACACACACACACACACACACACACACACACACACACACACACACACACACAGCTTCTTTCCTCATACTTTATTAGGTAACTGAAGGCCTCCCTGAGGAGACCCAGTCAGATGACTTCATCAGTTTGTTTGTTCGCTGCCCTGAGCACCATAGCAAAGCAGGAGAGGAGAGGAGAGAGAAAGAGACAGAGAGAGAGAGAGAGAGAGAGAGAGAGAGAGAGAGAGAGAGAGAGAGAGAGAGAAAGCGAGAGAGAGAGAGAAAGCGAGAGAGAGAGAGAGAGAGAGAGAGAGAGAGAGAGAGAGAGAGAGAGAGAGAAAGAGAGAAAGAGAGAAAGAGAGAAAGAGAGAAAGAGAGAAAGAGAGAAAGAAAGAGACAGAGAGAGATGCAGGCAGGCATCATCCTAACCCTGTCTGACAAAGGAAATGGTAAACGCATCACTAAACGAACACGAAAAAGGACAAGCAGTGCCTGCTTTACAAGGGCAGGAAGCCAATCACTTGTTTTTTTGTTTGTTTTGGGCTGAAGACTTTCTGGAGTAAGATCTATACAGAGCTAGAAATCATATTCTGGCCAGAACTTACTTTTTATTGGAAATAATGTTTTGGGGGCTTCTACATTCAACATCAGCAAGCACTCAAATAAAGTATTTATTTGGTATTTAGTGTAGCTGTGAGGAAAGCAATCACGAAGAAATGGCTTAAGCCTAAAACACCATCTGTTAGGAATTTGGTATGATATAATTCACAAAATATATATATAATGTAAAGAATAACATTCTCTTTTAGGTTTCAGAATGATACATTTGAAGGAATTTGGAAGAAGTGGAAAAAGTATATTTCTCAGAAATGCCCATGCTTTGTGTAACTTTCAACCGCACCCCATGTCCTATTTGTTTGTCTTCATCTCTCTCTTTATTTTGTTATTTTCTTTCTTGGCTTTGACTGTTGAATACAAATGTTAAAGATGAATCACATGGTAAGGTAATCCACAACACTGTAACATGTTTAAGAAAAGTTCTGTCATATTGATATATGATTCAAAATAAAGAAAGAATAAAAAAGAAAAAAAATGGCAGCAGAGATAGTCATTGCAGTTACTTCAGTTTTATAATGAAACATCATTTAACAGTTATTTTCTGTGTAACCTAACTGTAAATAATACAGTAATTAGTTACTGTAGTTAAAATAGTTCCATTGCTGCTCTGGTTGTAGCTGTGCTGTTTGGCTGGTAAGCCCTTCATCATTGCTAGGTTACCTGTATGTACTTACATGTATGGCTAATACATGGAGAGCTTCAGTAACAGTGGTTTATCGACTCCCAGAACGCCTCTAAGCCAATCACATTGCAGGGTCAGAACTAACTGTGGTAAAATAAATGCATAAACAAGTATCAGTTTAAAATATCGGACATATTAAAAAGAATTATTGGCTGATTTTCGTTCTTTCATCTTTTGACTTGAAAGTTTTTTTTTTATTATTGTTTTAGTTCTTTGTCAATCATTTGATTGATTTACCAGTTTACTAGGGTTCTTCACACTCACAACACACTTTCAACATTACAATCATAGTTCTTTATGGAACCAAACATGTTTTTTCTATAGCATGATCAAAATCTGTTCTCCTAAAGCACTTTTTATCTTCAGAAGGGTATGTGGGTTAATGTATTGTCCACTAATGTAAACAGTTTTATTCCCAAACATTTTTTATTATATCTACTGTATTCTTTTTATTACAATTTTTTAAAATATGTATCAGTGATATTAATCTTTTCTGTACATGAGGTGAATGACAGCTGGTTACAGCAAGCGGTCTGGCTATGTAGGCTTAAAGCCCCAGGAGAGTACACACTGTTTTTTGCAGACGTTCTGCGTTACTTACAGTATTTATACAGGCTCATCATTTGTTTTAGTGTCATTCATTGTGTACAGTACTCCACAGTTTATTTGAAGGCCTTTCTTTGGTTTAGGTGTTTAAAAATGTTGATATTGGACTAAGTTGCTGTTTTTTCTGTCTTCAGTAAAATGAAGTACCGAGTGTTCTTCTACGACTGTAGTTCTCCAAGTCCTCTGAGGGACGTTTGCTGAGTGTGTGTTTTTGTTATATATAGTTGTTTCAAAGAATGAAAGAATTTGTTGCATAAGGTTTTTGTTTCTTGGGTTTTATTGGAGTGTTTTCTCTGCAGTTTCAGCAGAACGGGTCTCCCGGGGTCGGAACATGTGATTCCTCCTCTGGGTTAGCCAACCTCACCCTGGACCTGAAGACTGGTTCAGGGCTGTGGGAAAACGCCCTTGCAGTGGAAAGACAGGAGAGGTCTGGGACAGGGGGTTCATGAATTTCAACAGAAGGCTCAGATTGACAGACTTTGATGAGGATTTTATTTCATGACCCTGAGCCAGCTTTCTTAGTCAGAGTGGTGAAGCCTGGCCAGACTTGGCCCCAGTTCTTAGTGAGAGCGCGGTAAGGCTGGGCCTCCAGTCCGGTACACATTAAGTCATTACCTGCTGGACAGCTGAGAAGGGGCTGGACGATTCACTGAGCTGGCAGCGGATTCTACAAGGCTTCGATTGTTCAGTGTTGGCAGGCTGCTCTGGAACAGGCGTACTGTGCAGTGGGGTGCAGGACACACCACTAGAGCCTCTAACTGCTCTTCACCACGCCTGTCTGGCACCAGTTCTGTCCCTGATTTCAGTCTGGGGGACTCTTTTCATCTTCATTCTCACAGTCTCACTCTTCCTCATTAATGTTGACATGATTAAATAAGCTCAGCACTGTCTGATTGTTTGATGGCGCATCTTATTAAGAGTGATCAGCACAGTGCTTTGGCATCAGTGTGCCATTTTCTTTTTAAGTATATGTCTATACACATATTTACTGAGATAATAATAGATGGATATAATAGATATTCCTGTAGACCTTTCAAAAGTGTGTTAAATTGGGGAAAAATCATCTGTACTTTAATTCTATTGCATCCATTGCATTGTTATCGTGTCTTTTTCAGTAAAAAGAAGCCACTGCTGATCTTTATTTCTAACAACTAAACGGAACCCAATCAGAGTTACGCATTGTTTTAGGATAAAACTGGTCCCAGCCTAAAGGAGTCTAAACATTAAAAAATGAGAAATCCGTTGTGAAATGGTCTTGGTGTAATAAAACAAGATAATGAGTAGAAACTTTTGTCGAAAAGCCACCTTTTGTTCGTCCCCAGCATTCTGAAATACAGGCTTTTAGCCCATGCTCCCTACAGGGCTACAGTGCTAGCGATAGGGACATAGTGTTGCCCATGCAAAGAAATCGCTGTTTTTACACCATTAACAAGCTCAAAGTACCTCCACACTTTACATTACATTACACCTTACATTTTGAATTTTATTCAGTGGAAATGCATTCATATTTTTTTTTAAGTCATGCATTTAGACCAAATTTATTTTGCTATGCTACATATTCGTTTGTGCTCTTCAATGAACTTTACTTAATTCAAGATGGAGGCACACAGAGAATTTTATTAAAGTAGTGTGTGTATAGACAGTCTTTTGTAATAAACTACCTGTTCACTTTAAAATTTCTAAGTGCCTTGTTTTAAATTTCAGGGCCCTCAGAATTCTAACAATAAGCTATTTTGGCCATGTTATTGGTATAGAAATAGTGATTTCTTTGCATGGGCAACATTATTGTTTGACCAGCATGTTTCATTTTACTTGCATGGTCCTGCATGGTCATTCTGGTTAAGCACCTAAGCTGGTAAAGAGCTAAATTTGCAAACCATTTATTTGGTAATATCGATACAGATTACAATCTTGGAAACTTGACTCTAAATCTGAAATAACCTGAGGGCAGTTTGCTCTGACCTTCTAATAAATGCCAGTAGAATGGAGCTTGGGACAGGCTGAGGTACAGTAACTGTATGCTTTGATGCTCTGGCTTTGCTTTCTGTTATCATCATGTGGGAGTCAGATTGTAGGTAATTCCCTTGATCCTGCATGTGTGTGTGAATGTTTATGTGGAACAGGCTCTGTCTTGCTGGTTGAGCTGAGAACCTGATATTTATGTCTTTGGTATTTGGGTCATCCGTTATATCAGTTTTAATTTCACCTCTGGAATGCTTAGCATGGTTAGCGGCTAATGCTACTCCAACAGTGCTAGCCGGGGTTAGCAGCAGGCTACAGGCTGATAATACTGACCTCTGGACGGCCAGGAGCTAATGCTAATACTGCTGGAAAACTACACTAAAACTCGGGATTATTAGGTGCACTGACAATTTTTGGGAAAAATAAAGGCTTTTAGGCTTTTAGGTAGGTTTCCCCAGAAGTTTTTCTGGCCACAACAGCTTCTGTGGATTACCTGACTGAGCAGACACAATGCTGCTAATTCCGCTGATACAAGAGCTACTGCGAACATGGAGATGTTAGAACAGCAAAACCTTTACTTAAAACTAAGTGCTTTTAAACATTTTCTTTCTTATTCATAATTTAATTTAATATTTTGCACATCTCTATTATCCCTACTTTATCATGTGCTATTTTTGGTTTTCTGACTGGCTTTTAAAGAGGTCTGATGACACGCTTCAAAAACTGAAGTTCACAGCATGTCGGATTCCTGCTGGTAGGCTGTGATGATGCTACAGTTGCGTGTTTCCAGCTCTTTAGAGTTCAGTCCTGTCTGTCTTGTCTCTATGTTTTTACCCCGAGGCGACTGCAGCTGTGAGAAGCTCACTTCCCCTACCTTTGAGCTCAAGAGTTCAAGAGAGGAAAAAAGAAAGGAGGGGTAAACTTTAAGAGGGCGAGGGATTGAGCTTAAATGATGCAGAGTTTGAGAAGAAAGAAAGAGAGAGAGAAACCGAGAGAGAGAAACCGAGAGAGAGGGAAAGAGAATGAGCTGAGGGCTGCCTGGCAGGCAGGGACGCCATCAGCAGCTGCTCTTTCGGAGTCTCTCACATTCCAAGACTTTTTCACAAAAAAAAAACGAAGTGCCTGTATCCAGTGGGCAGGAGCCGGAGAGAAAAATGAGCCGAGTGTCTCAGGGTATGCATAACAAAGCAGCTTTCTCCATACCGCCTCTCTCACCCGCTCTCACACTCACACCCATACACACAGCAAGCAAAGCGCCCGCAACGCAGCACAAAACAAGATGTTGGAGGGCAGCTAAAAGGGATGTGTGTGTGAAAGCCTCGGGGGCCCTGCAGGGGCGAAGCTGACAGGCCTCCTTGACCCTGCATCCTTTTTCCTCTCTGCACTGGCAGACTCAGGCGTAGCAGCTAGCACCTGTACTCCACTGCCCAAACTTTACTGTGCTGAGATGGGGGGGGGGGGGTATAAATAAAGATATAAACAGTCATATAAAAGGGTGAAATATGTTCTTCTGGAGAAACATACTGTTCTTTTGTAGTAATAGGAGTCATACTCCTGTTCTATGAAACCACAGCATCCGTGAGTTACTGCATCAAGCACGTAAACTCAAATGCGAGATATACAGTACCAGTCAAATGTCTGGACACACTTCCTCATTCACTATATATATAAACTTTTCCACATTGTAAACTAATGTTGAAGTCTATAAAGGAAAATAAGGAATCATGTAGTAAACTTAAAAGTCCTAAACAAACCAAAATAATGTGTTAAAAGCTTTTAGGTGGCTCTTCTATGGGTTGCTGTTAACTTGCAGTTTCTAAGCTGTTAAATCTGATGAACTTTTGATTTCTGATGAATTTTGCTAGGTTTTCCTTTTCTAAGGCAAGTCCTGATGAGAGCCAGTTTCATCATAAGATTTCTGATGATCTTTGCAACTGCACTTTCAAAGTTCTTGAAATTTTGCGGATTGACCTTAACTCCTTAAAGTATTTTTTTTCTTTATTTAATACTTTTTCTTTAATCTGGAGTAGAACATTATTCAAATAGGGCTTTTTGCTGTATACAAACTCTACAGACCAGTTTGTACTTCAGCGTCGAACCTATGGCGTAGCCTATGTGTACCTTTCAAAGCACTAGGTTTGACGCAGAATTAAAAATTGGCCTTACCTATACAAACCACAACTGATGCTCTCAAACACAAGAAATTTAAATAATAAACTTTTGATGAGGCACAGCTGTTAACTGAAATCCGTTCCACCTGACTACCTCATAAAGCTGACTGAGACAAAAATGCCAAGATGTGCAAAGCTGTCATCTATGCAAGAGGTGCCGACTAAAGAATCTAAAATATAAAACATATTCTGGTTCATTTAACACGTTTTTGTGTACTAAATAATTCCAAATAGTTTTATATAGTTCGGAATAAAAATTAATTTAAGGTGTGTCCAAACTTTTGATTGGTACTCTATAGCTTCAATTATCTGAGATCACTGGTTTGAGGGTTCCACACTGGAAAAGGATGTCATACTGGATGTAAATGAAAGTTGAAATATAATATAACAACAAGAGCAGATTATAAAGGATTAAAGAGATTTAATGTAAAATGTGTCTTATTAGAGAAACATTCCAAGTCTGACAACAGTAGTGATAGACAGCATATTCCAATAATATATCATCCATCCGTCCTTTAATACTGATACTAAGTTACATCAGCAGGTACTGATACTGATCTGATGTTTTCGTTTGTTTGTATAAATAATAATAATACAGCTCCGCACCTTGTATGAGTGTGTATTTTAAGCAGACAGTATTTGCATGTTCAGTGTGTTTCCACACACTCCCACGCTCAAAACCCAGACATGTCCTCATCCAATTGCCCATCATTTCATGAGTTGAAACAAGATGTTAAAGACAAAAATATTAGTAAAATATAAGTTACTTTTTAAGTAATTTCACACCCACACAGAAATGTGATGAAACTGTAATAAAGGCAAATAATGTAATAATGTGCCTAATATTATGATAAATTGTTAATATAATATCATTTAGCGTATTTTACAAACTACAAGGCACACCAAAAAGACAGAATTATAAGGTGCATTTTAAGTGACAATAGTAAGAACAGGGATTTTGTCATGTTTACCTTCTAATTCTCACATGCCTAAGCAAAAAAAACTGTAATTTAAAAAAAAAAGTCAAATAAGCACTGGATGTAAATCTACACAGATTTCTCTCCTGAAAACTGTTTAGGTTGAGTAAAGAGCGCTTCCATTTATTTACAGTGAGCCACAGTTTCGGCTACAGTTAGCAGCAGAGCTAGCCAAGGTTAGCAGCGCTTAGCTTAGTAAATGCCGCCCGACAGCACTACACTGAGGAGCCCTGAGTGTTCCAGTAAGCCAGGGCACTATCAGCTAGTGGTTTGTCCCATGTAGCTTGTTTTAACACGGTAAACTTGCAGACTACAGTCTGATATACTCACCTCAGAACGCAGAAAGAGCTAGCAGTGCGGTTAGCGGCTAGTGCTAATACTGCTGCAGTCTCGATGCTGGAGAAACCTCACTGAAACTCCTGTATAACGCTGCACTTCAGAGTGCCTTTACTGCTCCTTACAACCTGACTGGTAGAATTTATAAATAAGGTGCACTGAATTATAAGAAAGAATTTTAAGTGCACAGTAAGTGCACCAAAAATGTATATTTAATTAGCTGTATTATTTATTATTGGGAATGTATTATTAGGTTGTAATACCTTATAAGGCACAATATTTGATAACTGACATATATATAAATATGCTGTTGTGCAATTTGTATTACAATATAAGAAAGTACAGAAACTTTTACAAGAATTCAATGATTAACCATATATACCGTATTTTTCGGACTATAAGGCGCACTTAAAAACTTTTAATTTTCACAAAAATTGACAGTGCGTCTTATAATACGGTGCGCCTTTTGTATGGATTTTACTCGTCAGGTTGTAAGGAGCAGTAAACACACACTCCGTGCAGCGTTATAGAGAGTTTCAGTGCTATACAGAGTCCAGAGCCGTGCAGCTCAGAGGCTGAGCAGCAATAGCATTAGCTAGATGCTAACCGCTAAGCTAGCTAGCTTATTCACTGAGATCAGTATTATCTCAATTTTACTCGTCAGCTTGTAAGGAGCAGTAAACACACACTCCGTGCAGCGTTATACAGAGTTTCAGTGCTATACAGAGTCCAGAGCCGTGCAGCTCCGAGGCTGGAGCAGCAAATAGCATTAGCTAGCTTATTCACTGTTCAGAGATCAGTATTATCTAAATTTTACCCGTCAGGTGTAAGGAGCAGTAAACACACACTCCGTGCAGAGCAGCAATAGCATTAGCTAGATGCTAACCGCTTAGCTAGCTAGCTTTTTCACTGTTCAGAGATCAGTATTTTCTAAATTTAGCACTTTTAATACTGCTGGAGCAGTATTATTAGAGTTAGATGCTAATCGCTAAGCGTTCACCGTTCAGAGGTGAGTTATCGGCCTGTAAGTCTGTGCTGCTTTGCCTGGCTAGCATTAGCTAGATGCTAAGCGCTAACTCTCTCAGAGGTGAGTTTTATCAGCCTGTAATCTGCTTGTTTACAGTGTTAAAACAAGCTACGGGGGACGAATCGCTAGCTAATATCTCACTGTCTTACCAGAACACGCAGGATTACTCAGTGTAACGCTGTCGTTTAAGTTTGGGTTAACTTTACTAGTTTAGGTGACTAGCTAGCGTGCTAGCGGATAGCTATGCTAACGCTGGTGCAGCAAGCCTTAGTGGACATCTGGAAATCTAAGCTTACTGTAAATAAACTGAAGCACGTTACTCACCCAAATAAACAGTTTTCAGGAGAGGAATCTGTGTAGATAAATATCCAGCACTCGTTTGACTTTGAAAGAGCTAGATTTATATATACTGAGACGCTCCACCGGCAAGCGACCACCCCCGGTGGGGGAAGGGAAACATGGCGCCACCCCTGTTCACTTTGATATAGGCACCCTTTCTAGTGTCACTTAACGCGCCTTATAATGCGATGCGCCCTATGTATGGAAAAATAGCAGAAAATAGGCGTTCTTTGATAGTGCGTCTTATAATACGGTGCGCCTTATAGTCCGAAAAATACGGTAATATTATTAATGCACTCTGTGGGTCCAATATTGGAGGCAAATAAATGTAATTGTGTTTTTATATATATATTCTTTGGTGAATATGGCATGGGAAATAAGAAAAGTTTATATATATAACGCATATATATATATACGTATATATATATACGTATATATATATATATATATATATATATATATATATATATATATATATATATACACATATATATATATATATATGAAGCAGCAAAAAAGTAAAAAAAAAAAAACTTTTGTGTTGAAACAATATATTGTGCAACCTTTATAGCCTAATATATATATATTTTTTTTACATTGTTCATTAAGTTAAGTGCAAGATTTTCTCACATTTCCATGACTATTAACTGGAACTATGCAGTTAATTACATGCATCATGATGTTTTTAATAATACAGTCAGAACAGAGTTGACCCAGATGAGGGTAAAACTCCATACACTTCTCCAGTCCTCCCTTTCTCTTTCTCTGGTGAGAGCATGAAAAGTGTTTTAGGAGCACAAGCCTCTGTCCTCACTAGCCCTCCCCCTGGTGGCATGAAGCAGAAGTTCTGCTTAGACCTTTTAGTTCTGGTCATGTTCTCTGTCTGTTTCTTAAAAGCAGCTCCAGTGTGTTTACAGAAGCACTGCATTAGCAGAGCTGTGGTGACTGCATGCTCTTTATTCAGGCTCTTAAAGCTGTTCTTTACTCAGTCAATCTGATGATGTTCCTTTGCTCCATTAGTTTTTTCCTGGCAGAAAAGCTACACTGTCTCCAACCAAATCCCCTTTGAACAGAAGTCAGAAACTGAAGTAGTGAATCATGTTTTATGTATCTCTTCACACACACACACAACACAAGCAGAGGAAACGAGGACAGGCGGCAGCTAGACGGCTGTACTCTGAAAACCTCGTTAGCAGCAGAAAAAATTGTGGAGAGTCACAGATTTTCACCTAATGATGATCTGCAGGATTCTGAAGCTGAGAACTGGAACTGGATCTATTTGTGGTGCATCTTTACCGCCGCAGAACATATAAATAGCTCCAAGCGTGAGCAGCTAATAGCAACTTTGAAAAATGCCCTGGTTGGTGTTTGTGTGTTACGTAACTCACAGCTTGTGCTGAGTGGTCCTGCTGAAGCAGCAGTCGTCTCCTGGCTGGATGTAGAGTGTTGGAGGTCTCTCACTGCTGTGCTCTGAGCTCTGGATGTGCCTTGAAACCTCTGATGAACTTTACCGGGGGCCTCACTTCACTCCAGAAGAATCTGAATGTAGAACGTAGGAGAAATGTTAACTACCATAAGAAACTACATTCACAGAACGTTTCTGAAGTAAAAAATATTGTGCATTAGCAGTATAAAATATTGTGTATATATATATATATATATATATATATATATATATATATATATATATATATATTTCATGTAATTCCATGGAATTAATTTTGCAATGCTCATCATGCTCATCAATTGACTTATAGTATCTAAATTTCAAGACGGCAGCACCTGGAGAACTACCTGAACATACTGTGTATATAAACAGTGTGTTTTAATAAACTACCTGTGCCTTGTTTTAAATGTCAGGGTCCTCAGACTTCTACCAATGAAGTGTGGAGCTACTTTAAGTTGCTTTGAGTTAAACATGATTTTTTTTTTTGTATGGGCAACACTATGCCCCTATCACTAGCATTGTTAGCCTGTTGTAAGCATCGTCCAAAAGCGCGGTACTCGTTATCATGTTTCACTAGATACTACAAATTTTTCATGTTTTGTTTCTGCTTAACCTCATTTTAAATGGTAATACACCTATTCTTGCGTGTCAGGCCTGTAAAGCATAAAAATGGGAAGGTGGCTGTTTAGGGCTATTACTTTGAGTTAAAAAAAAAATCTAAATAATTATGTAATTTCAAACAAGTAAAGCCAGCAAGTGATCTTAAACATAATTTATTCTTGAAAAACTGTATTGAAGAATAAGAACAAACTCACAGTGGGAAAAATATTAACAGTCAGATATTCTGGATGATGGTTTTAATCAATTTGTGATTAATTGCCCACTCATAAATCCATTACTTTTGTCCTTTACCTAAAAGCACTTCATCGTGGAATAAGGGGAATGTTTAGTCGCAAACAGAAGCAAAAGCTGACTCTTACTTAACCTGATACAGCAGATTATTGACACTTAAAATAATGTGATAGCTTAATGCTATCGATATGGAAACTCAAAAGAAATATTCCCCTGTTCTGTAAGTTATATATTTAAAATATGGTCTCAGGTGAAAGTGGGTGTTTGTGTGTATGTGGGAGAGAGAGAGAGAAAGAGAGGGAGAGAAAGAGAGAGGAAGAGAAAAAGAAAAGAGAGGGAGAGAGAAAGCTTTATTAGTACAACGCACAGATAGCAATTAGGAAAACTGTAAAAGACTACCATATGTCACCTTAATGGAAACAGCAGATGCTAGTTTGGTTCAGGAGTAAATCATTATTTGTGGTTGTTTTTATATCCGTATATTTCCTTTTGCTTATTTGCTTTTCCTTGTTCCTCACTCCCTGCTAGTCCTACATACTCTATATTTATACTGTATTCATTTGTAATTACAATTTGTGTTACTTATAACTAGGCAAAAGGTGCCATCAGGTCATGGGACATATCATGAAACAGGAGCTAGTATTATATCTCTTGACTTTTGTCATTTTGCTGCACTGACCTGCAGGATTATGCGTGTGGGGCCTCCTGTCATGGTCAGTGCACTATGAAATATTCTTTTCATCTGGCACCCAATATCAGGCTTCACTTAAACTAAGCAAATTGAAATTGCCTGTCTGTTTAACCGCTCTGACAAGATAACATCTCCTAACTTATAGATAACTAAAAGGTGTGGCCTTTTCCTAAGACATCCCCTGGGGTAAAACTTCAAGATCAATTTTTGATACTGCTATTCCATGACTTCTGATATGTCAGTGTGTACTGTATATGTGTATACCCATCAATTAGTCATATCATTAATACCACCTGCTATATATGTTGAGAAGGTCACCCACAGCAGATCTAAGCTTTTAAAGCATGAACTCCACAAGATCTATGAAGTCGTTTTTGGGCATCTGACACGCATCTGACAAGTGGCTCAGATTATGCCTGGCAATTTTTACACATTATATCAGAGTGTATTTTTTAGGTTGGGTTATTACGTGTGACGCTTTACATGACACTTTTTTGATCATACAGTACCAGTCAAAAGTTTGAACACACCTTAAATTCAGTGTTTTTTTATCATTAATTATTTAGAAAACAAAAAAAGTGTTAAACAAAATAGTATATGCGGATATGCTTCACATTTTAGATTTTTTAAAATAGGCATCTCTTGCTTACCCTGAATTTACAATGGCAGGTGACAAAGGGAAAGGCGGCCATTTATTTCTTTGAAAGTGTTTTTAAGTGCAGTCGCACCCATCGAAAATGTAATGATGAAACTGGCTCTCATCAGGACCGCCCCAGAAAAAAAAAGATCAACAATTACCACTGTTGCGTGAAATAAGTTCATCAGTTACCAGCCTCAGAAACTGCAAATTAACAGCATCCAAGATAAGAGCCATCTAAATGCTTCATAGAGTGTTTTGGTTTGTTTACTCCATGATTATATGATTATGTGTTCCTTCATAGTCTGGATGACTTCAGTATGAAACAAGTAAAATAGTATTGAATAAAAAGGTGTGTCCAAACTTTTGACTGGTACTGACAGACCACTGGTTTAACTGGACTTTAACTGTCTCCCCTAGGCAGAAACCAAACATAGCAGTTGAAATAATGACGGGCAGATTAAAGTGGGGTCAGGTCACGGTGGAATGGGTTTATGTAAAGCGAGAGAATGAGATGAGTGCAACTGATTAGATTGTGGAGGAGAGGAGAGGGAGACAGAGGACAGAGGGAGAGAAAAAGATGTAAACTGAGGAGAGTGGCTGAGTGGAGAGGAAGAGGAGGAGAGAGAGATGGAGGAAGAGGTGAGAAGGTGATTAGGGTGGAGGGGTGGTGGATAAATCGCACTGCTGTAGAGGTCGGGACGGGTCGCTCGGTCGGCTCTTTTATGAAAATTAAAATGCTAAAACCATCCTGCTCTCAGACACGACTGTGTGAGTCGGAGGGTAATCCGATTCTCTGTGCTAAAATGGGCACAGATCTGCAATCCTGTCTCTGTCCCCACAAGACTTCCACGCCAAATTTTACTACACACACACACATAAACACACACACACACACACACAAACACACTGTCATGTCCAAAGTACAAAGGATTTATCTTAGTATGAATAACAGTGCCATGGCTATAACCTGGACACATTTGCAGCATCATCATTAGGGGCTGGTATTTCGCTAATCCCAAATCAATTAAATTCAGATTAGATGTAATCAGACACAAAGTGTCAATTTGATTCGACTCCATGAGCCATTTGTTTAGATTTTTCTTTAAAGCTGATGTCCATAATTGTGGGGATTTAGGGCCCTCTCTGGTGAGAATGGGTAATTGCACCAAGCAGGTGGAAGAATAATTTTAAACTGGGAGGGTGTGATGCGGTTTCTTTTCAGAGCAGATGAATCCAATTTCAGGTTATGTTCAGTCAGAGAGAGAGAGCGCACTCAGTCAGAAACTTTGATTCAACTACACATTTTGTTTTTGCTATGAGTAAATGACCTACTGAGGTCTGAGTTTCTGCTTCTGAAGTCTCCATTGCTCCACCAGCCACTCGCGTTTAGTAAAACTGAGCCGGATCCTCTTTCAGAGGCTGTACATGTGACGTAAGTACATAAAGACGCATGATGTGACCAGAAAAGCGACCCATCAAAAAGCGAAAAGCAACCCCCATTTTTTAGAATGTATATATTAGGCTTAGCAGGGATGGTCGTTCCAGCACACTGGTAGCTTTAAACACAATAATTTATCCATTCTCCACTGAGAAATGCTTCTGCTTTCAATTTAGAAACAAAATATACGGATTTCCACTTTAATATTGATTCAACAGATCTTATTGTGTACAACAAAAATAGAAAACAGACAGGCCTAGTTTTGCTGGACCACCACTGGCTGCACAAAATCTGCACTGACCCTATATGATAACTTTCTAGAGGTGAAGGATTCTCATATACATGCGGCTTGACACTGACCAGGGTATTGTTGCTGGAAGAAGCTGGCAGTTGGCATGGCTGTAATTCAAATAGCAGTGCTAAATAATGCTGCGATTGGGATGCTAATACCATAGTAATTATGCTGAGTTAGGCCGATGCTAACGGTGTGATGCTAATGGTGTGTTGCTGATGGGGGTAAATATTTAAACAGATTTTAGATTTTAAAGATTGATCTTGGATTTATATTAGTGCTGGGTAACTTTTATATTTAATTTAATTAATGTTTTTTGTGTTTGCACAGATTTGCCTCTCTAAAAAAACAATGAGACAGAAACAATAGTTTGCATATCTGATAGCTGTAAATGGTGCTGTTTGATGCTTTTTTTGGTACATTTACAATAAAAAAATCATAGTTGATTTTAATAATTAAAAAAAAATAATAAAAAGTCTCTTTTTTGGTAGCACTTTAAAAAAAGGTTCACAAATACCACTAATAACAACAGTAATAAACATTGTAACTTGTTCTTCTTAAGATGTAAGTTTTTATAGTGGATAGTTTAATGCAAATAAAATAATGAATAGAAGAAATATAAAATGCAATTATATTTCTATATAAGCGGTGTAAGTTAAAGTACCAGTATGTACGTGTGTATTTGAGGGGGGTAAAGCCAACGTGAGCGCTGAAATAAAGAATGCATAAAAAAAATTGGATAGAGGAATCATTTATTCACATTATTATAAACATATCAGCTTGGTTGTAAGGATTTCTGAATTAGAACTTAATTTGCTGAGTATAAAAGGACCTTTTCATAGCTGCAGGTTTTTAATGGTTCGTAGTAATGTAGTAAACAGAACAGTGAATGCTGCACATACCACGAGTGTAAACAGCATGATACAGCAGAGACAGTATTTGGTGATAGCTGTATATTATCTGGCTAATATATCAGATTAAACTGTGCCTTATCAGCAGTTTAGCTCAATTAAAAAGAAGTATATTTGATAGCAGGGTCGGATAGAGACGAGATCACGTTCTTATGAGCGAACAGCTCTAGAAAAAAAAGTCTGCACGTTGGGCGTGAATAATTGCATTTAAAAAACGAATAACGTGCTACTGATTCCAAATTAATTGCTTTGTTAGCTTTTTAACGCTGCCAGCCCTAATAATTACTAATTGACACTAGTTAAGACATTATTAAATATTACTAATAATTAATTGAGACAGTCTGTCGTAAGTACTGTTTATTAATGTACCCTTGATGTAAAGTGTTATTTTTTACAATATCGCCCTACCTCAATTTATATGAATCGATAGAAGATCATTGAAATGAAGATCAATTTTAATAATATATATTTTTAAACTCACACTTAATCATCATTAACACGATCATCATGATCATGGGCTGATGAACTGAGTGGGTGAGATACAGTATGAGAAGTGGTTTCTCCTCTCGTCACTCCAGCGTGGGTCAGTTTCATGTTTAAGCTCTGGTGAAGCAGGAGAGGGAAAGGCTGCAGTGTTAATAGGGTCAGGTTGAGATTTAGGTCAGGGTGAGAGCTGTGCTTGGTTCAAGTGCTGAAGGTTAAAAGACGTTTCTCTGTTTTGTGTGTCTGCAGGAAGACCTGTCTGTCTGAGAAGCCGCATGCCCCCCGCGCTCCAGCGTTCTTCTACTTATCGGCAGGAAGCCGAGTGTCTTCAGAGGATGAAATAGGAGTGGATCAGTGGAAGTGGCTGTGGTAAGTGAAGTGCAACGAGAGGCCTGAGGACGTGCCAGTGGACTGGCATGTAATGAGTCTCGCTGGGTGCCTGTGAGGTCATGGCAAAATCAATGGGCTGTATTGGATCAGTTTGCAGACAGCAGTGCTGTGATTGATTCCTTAACAGTCGCTTCGGCTGCACCTGGGTGGCCCGCTTTGATGAGCACCCAAGCCTGTGTACGTGTGGTTTTTATTTATTGTCAGTTACTGATGTGGGTGAAGAAGCCTCTTCAGCATCTTTTAGCACAGGGACTGTAAACTTAACACAGTGTTTATTCCACTTTGACTTTTATTTGATCTCATTTACATTTATTCCTGCATTTTAGGCTTGTAACACATTAAAAAAAGACAATTTAGGGCTGCATGCTGTCTTGCGTCCGGACCAATCAAGAGCTCAGCACCAAGCACTCAAAATCCGAGGAAAAAACAGCAAAACAACAGTAATCGGCCCTTTAATCAGGCATTTAAATGGCTTTTTTTAAAGGAAAAAAAGAGTGTTTTTTCTGGGATTAAAGGCGTGAATTCAGCTGTAACTGGAAATATCTGTGCAAAACTGTGATGGACTGAGGTGCACAGCTTTCAACCATGATGCAGGCCAAGCAGTTACCTTGTGTTTGGGGCACCTCTGACGATTGACTGTTGTCTAGGTTCATTTCAGTCAGTGGTGCAGAACTTCAGCCCTGCCAGAACTTCACCTGAACACACCTCACTTCCAGACCACCACGCATATTAGTGTAGATTTGTTCCTAAACTCTACTTTTTTTTTGTCATTCCTAGACACTATTTTACCAGCATGGGCACAAGGTGTGAAAATAGACTGACAGAGTGAAAGATAGCAAAGAGCATAGAGACATGTCTTGCAGCAGTGTGTGGGATAGGGCCCGAAGACTCATATGTGCTGGTGGCTCTATCATGTTTTGGGATTGTGTTGCAGTTAGTATCCACAGAATATTACACAACACTGTAATTATATTTAAAGCTGTATATTAATTACTCAGATTTTTTTTTTAATTTCTTAAATAATAAAAAAAAATCTAATTATAAAAAAAGTAAAGTAAAATGTAAACAAAAGTAGAAGAATAAGCACAAATTGATCTTACATTAACTAAAGCGTGTGTGGGCATCTAAGAATCTGTGTACTTTTATTGTACTGCTGTCTGGGCTTTGTGTCTCTCCAACCCAACTTTCTTGACTCTCTTTCTCTCTCTCTCTCTCTCTCTCTCTCTCTCTCTTATCTGTATGTGTAGATTTAGGGCAGGACCAGGCACGTGTGGTCCTCTCTCTCCTCCACGTGTGTCAGCACAGTAGCATATATGTGTGTATATGTCTGTGTGTGTGTGTGTGTGTGTCTATGCTGCAGTCAGGCGGCTCATGGAGATGTGACCCACTTTCAGAGGTGCGAGCATAAAACAGATGAGACTGTTCTCAGAGTTAAACTGAGAGACGCTCCTGCTGTCTTGTCAAACTCTGCTCTCACCATTATTCAATAGCCTGGGAATATCTGTCATATAATATAAAAATAGACTTTAAATCAGATATATACAGATTAAATATACAGCTATGGAAAAAAAATTAAGAGACCACTTCATTTTCTGAATCAGTTTCTCTGATTTTGCTATTTATAGGTATATATTTAAGTAAAATTAACATCATTGTTTTATTCTGTAAACTATGGACAACATTTCTCCCAAATTCCAAACGAAAAAAATTGTCATTTAGAGCATTTAGAGCTTTTAGACCTCAAATAATAAAAAGATAACAAGTTTTAAAAGCTCAGAAATCAATATGTGGTGGAATAACCCTGTTTTTTAATCACAGTTTTCATGCATCTTCGCATATTCTCCTCCACCAGTCTTACACACTGCTTTTGGAAAACTCTATGCAACTCCTGGTGCAAAAATTCAAGCAGATCAGCTTGGTTTGATGGCTTGTGATCTTCTATCTTCCTCTTTTCAAGAGCTGTATATATAGTGTAAGCTAGAAAAGAAATTTTTGCATTTAGACATTTTTAACGGACAGCAAAGATAATCTTTCATTAAATATAAAATCATTTACAGCAATTATTTATTTATAGTAAATTATTGCCAAGCAGAATGCCTCAGGGTTCTTGGAGCTTTCTTAATTTCTAATTTTAGAATAATTTTAGAAAGTCTGTTTGTTTTAGACTTTGGACATCTATTCATTTAAATTCATGTTTTGTTACAATGTGTCCAACAGTGTAAACCTGGATAAGTTGTGCAGCAAAAAAAGAACCCCACTGCTCTGCCCTACTGAAGGAAACAGATCAAACACACAATGCAGAGCTTCTTACCCCCAAAAAGAGTCCCAAACAGGCAGTGTTTGTTTTGTGTTGAATGCACAGCAGGTTGAGACAGAGACATGGGTCTACTGTGCTACATGCAGCATTTTCACTGATAAAAGCATAGCTGTCCCTCCTGCTAGCCTGCTAAACTGCTTATTCCCGCATATACTAGAGGCAGGCTCAGGTTGACACTGATGGGATTGTACTTGTGGGTTTGTGTATTTGTCTGTCTGTCTGTCTGACACCGCACCAAACACCTTTGTGTCCATCTTAAACATGTCTTAAACTGCCTTTAGATGATATATCCTATTTATTTTTATTTTTCTCCTGCAAAGTGTTATTTCATCTGCATTTACAACCATCGTTTGTTTTTATGTACCAGATTTTTTAATGGATCCTACATCTGTTCATCTCCTACAGTGAAGCAGTCTGTTTTTAATATTGTGCCCAATATACTGATTTACATAAACAGACCTTTTTCACACCTTTGTCATAACTTGTTTCAAATAGTAGCATTATCGCACTTCTGCCTGCACTGTTTAAACTTTTTAAACTTTTGACCCATGTAAGATCCTGCATGCCTCCTCTAGCGCTGCTGTTTACTGCTGCACTAGTGCTTAGCAGCGGCTTATTTAGAGCAGCCGGAAAACGGTTAAAAAAAAAAAAAAAAAACACTTTTGGCATTCGTCTGAATAAGTAAAAGGGCCGAACAATGACTAATTTATTTATAAGTCATATAATAAGTCCTATTGCAGTCCTATTTCCTTTAATATTAGGATTTTTTTAAACAATGGTGGCAGACCCACACACTCATGTGACGTATGTTTTACCACTAAGGTAAATCTATGACTAAAATATCACTGCTGTGTTAAGTATGTGATAAAAAAAAGCACTGCTGAAATAAATTTAGGGGTTGATCATAACTTCTGAGGTAAATGTATTGTGATATATTGGTTTATCAGGATATTGAAAATGTTAATCAATAACGTAATCAATAACTTTAATTTATTTTTTTGTGCTTTTTGCCCAGCACTATTTACAATGTGCGCTTTGGGGCAAATTTTTCCCCCTGCAGATAAAACACTTTTTTTTACACCGTTATTCAGGCTCAACATAACTCCACACCTAAGTGGTAGAATCCGGAGAGCCCTTACATTTAAAACAAGGCACTAATAACTTAAAAAGTGCACAAGAAGCTTATTACAAAAAACTGTTTACAACCTGTTTACAGGTTGGATTCTACCAATAAGGTGTGGAGCTAGTTTGAGCCTGGATAAGCCTGGATTCAGCAAAGGTAACTCATTATCATGTTTTACTACACCAAAAGTAAATTTTACACAGGAGTTCTCCTGTGTTCTCTGTTTTGTACAGAATTTTTCATATCAGTGCATTTTTATTATTTTATTTATGCATTTTTACTGAGTTGTAGTTAAATTTTTGAAATGCACATGGAGGTTTTAATAGTTCTAAGAGACAAGAATTGAAGAGCATATGAAAATTAAATTATTTTTAAAGTCTGAAGAGGATACAGTGTGAGGGACAGTGTGTTTGTCCAGTGGGGGGCAGTGTTCTCCTCCTCTCCTCCGCTCAGGCGGATGAACAGATGTGCTGAGGAGCTTAAAGCTGTAACAGCTTAGACCGGGCAAAACGAGTCTTTACCCAGCAGCCCCTCCCTCTGTGTTCACGCCAACTCCTGCTCTGTGTCCTCAGGGAAGAGTTGAACCTCAGGAGGGCTGATTCACACACACACACACACACATCCTCTCCCCGGCCATGACCTCATCAGGCCGCCTCTGTAACCTAATTACAGCCTTTTCACCTTGCCGCTGTGCAGCTAATAGTGGCAGGCAGGTGTATGAGGTGTAGAGTTTACATGTTTACAAGACCGCATGAGGACAATGAGATCGGGAATGGCTCTGCAGCTTTGATCTCCACTGTCATAGACCTTGACACTTGATATTGCTCATTGCTGGTGTGCAAAAATGTCTACACTTTGCTGAAAGGACAGATTAAACAAGTGATAAGCTGTCATGTCTTCACAAACACACAGTGGACCTAACCTTGTGAAGTGAGTAATCTTTTTAATCTTGATATTAGTATGTATATTTATTTATTCATCATTAATAACAGGTCAGAGCTGACTTTCCTGTTTAATTATTGAGCTTATAATTAATGTATTAATTAAAGAACTTAGAATTAATTCTGCATTCAGTTTTACTAAAGCTGTAAATGAAACCACATATGGGTTGACAGCATATCCAGTTAAATGTTTGTATAATTGTACTGTATTTTTTGCAGTATAAAGTGCTCTTAAAATCCTTTAATTTTCCCCAAAAATCATCAGTGCTCCTTATGTATGAATTTCAACCAGTCAGGTTGTAAGTAGCAGTAAAGCCACTCCAATGAAACACAGTGTTATACAGGAGTTTCAGTTTAGTTCTCCAGCACAGATACTCGAGATTGGAGCAGTGTTAGCATTACCCGCTAACCGATATTTTCCCGTTCAGAGGTGAGACATGTAGTCTGTTGCTAACCCCAACTAGCACTGCTGGAGCAGCATTAGCCGCTAACTCTGCTAATCGCTAGCTTTTTTGTCATTTAGAGACAAGTATATTGGAATGTTGTCTGTACATTTACTGTGTTAAAACAAGCTACATGGGATGAACCGCTAGTTAATATTACTCTGGCTTACCGGAACTCTGAGGGTTCTTCAATGTAACTCTGCTGGGCGGCATTAGCCGCTAACTCTGGCTAGCGCTAGCCGTTAGCTGCTAATGCTAATACTATTAAGACTACTGTAAATAAACAGAAGCACTTTACTAACGAAAACTGTGTAGATTAACATCTAGTGCTTGTTTGTGTTTAAAATATTTTTTTTCTAGAATTACAGATTTTTTTGTTTAGCTTAGCTTAGCTTTAAAGGTCTCAGCACCCAAAAATATATTTTAAACACTTTGAACCTTTTTAATATCCCAGCAAGTAAACCAGCAAAAATATGGCCTAAAATAAATCTGTATAAATTATTTTGTGGAATGTTAGCTAAACAGTTTAAGCTAAAGACTTTGACAAATCCCTAACTTTTGTATCATCATTGCATTGTATAAACAACTATTTTGTCTTCAAGACAAAAGTAATTTGCTCCTTATTTAAAGGAGTATTATCATAGCATAACCTCCAGTATATGTATGTTTTTTCACAGGTGTATGAAGAGCAGGTCGAGTCAGCAGTGGTGTTTTGGGAATGTGTAAAGTCTCCTTTGCTGAGTGTCCTCAGCCAATAGGAGCTGAAGCTTTGCCCTCAGATCAAGGTAAGGATATGATTTTTAATAATATTGTTTATCATGTATTACCTGCAGTAAAAAAGACATATAAACACTTGTACACGCTTATACATCATGCTCCGGCAGCAGTTAATTCAGATTTATTCCTGAAATTAAAAAAAGTTTTTTTTTTTTCCACACATGCACCGTAACCCAAAATATTTCTGGACATTATGTAGGAGAGTTGTAGGTAAAAACACAAATTTACATACCTAATAAAAGGTCTGGGTAAGGTCTGAGAGTGAGCCCATATGTAAAAAAAAGCAAAAGAGCGACCATGTTTTAAACAGTGTGTATCCTGCATTTATTTGTTTGTTTGTTTGTTTGTTTGTTTATTTATTTTTACCACATTTCACCAGAACTATATGTACACTCTGTATGCAAGACTGTATACATTTATACTGGGTAGAAATGCACTTTTTTTTTTTTTTTTTACTTTTTTTAACTACTGCATTAATTAAATAGCATAAATGTATTTTCATCTTCCTTCTCAAAGAAAAAATATTTGTAATTTCTTTGTTTCTTTGGTATAAATTAATATGTCCTTTTACATAATTTTGGTTGCCAAATATTCGGTGCATTGCTAATATTGGGTAAATATAAAGTGCATCTGCTAGATAACTCTGGAAAAATTACAGTTTAAAAAAAAATAAATATATATATAAAGTATTGGACATCCTGCAATGTGATTATTGCGAATGCAAACATTGCGAATGCACACATTGCATATGTACACATTATGATGACAATGCTGAAATGTTATGTTGTGCAGACCTTTTCCAGTTTTCCCACTTTTGAGCACTGAGAAGACAGTTTTGGATCTTTGCTCATTCATTGTTTACTTCCCTAATCAAGTGTATTGAAAAACAAGTTTATCCCCTCCTGTCTAGGGGATGCATTCTATTATATCATGGAGTGATGCTATGAGGATTGTTTTGCTTTTAACAATGAGCGCATTAGTGTGGTCAAGAAGTAGGATGTAGGACATATGTGTAGGTTCATGTTTACCTATTTTATTGGCAACACTCTTCTACAGGAACTGCACAAGCTGTGTGTGTGTTTGCACATTTGTATATGTAGTGGAAGTCTCTATTATTTGTTAATTACATTCGTCTTTCAGCTAGAACTACTTTAAACACTAAACCATCTTAAACACCACCAATCTTGATTGAAGGATTGACAAAAATTACTGTAAATTTGATTTTGACTGAACTATTTCTGTAATGTCATGTTTTCTGCTGGCATGATGGTGTTTTATCTGCCCTGCTGGCATCCAGGCCCCGGTCAGGGTTGATGAGCTGGTCTGCTCTGGACAGTGATTAATGCTGTGAATGTGTGCCAGTCAGCAGGCCAGATCTGACCCACGTTGTAAAATTTAAATAAAGCTCTTTGAAGTATATTTTCCTCCAGGGTCAGGGTGGTGATGGATGACCAGGGCAGTGTGTGACAGCAGCAGAACAGTGTGAGCGGAGCAGCCCTGTGCAGGAGGGGCTAAGAGGTCAGAGGTCAGGGATTTGAGGAACAGTTTTGTTTCTAACAGCGTGAGGGGGCAGGGCTGAGATACAGATTGCTGGATTGGGGACATTAGAGCGGGATGGACACAGAAAAAACAGACACTGTTTAACAGTGACAAAGAGACTGGACAGTCTGGTCATTCAAAAGTAGAGTTTTTGTTTAGTTTAGGGATGCAACAAAATAAAAAAAGGCCTGAATACACAACATTCAATAATTTTGCCATTTTTTGACAATTAAATACAATAAATTGCATAGATTTTCATAATTTTGCTCTCCTTAAAGAATAAATAAGTATATATGTGATTACTGCAATTTTAAAAAAGATTACTGAACACTGAATCTTATGACCCAGCTGACATATGAACAAAGAACAATAATAACATAATAATCATGAATTCCCTTCAGCAGTGCTACTCCAATCACACGTTTACCTCAGCACTAAGGGTAAGTTAGCCCAGCTGACCTTATTATTCTAGTCCTGTACAGCTCATATATTTCAGTTGGAAAACCACAATCACACTGATTCCAAATGTGAATTTATGTGAGTAGAACATAAACATGAACTTCAGCCTATCATTTGCTGAATGTTTGTATCGTTTGCTGACTGATTATATCAGTGCACTGATGCACCTCTACCAGGGGAGGAGGGGAGTGAAGTGTGAGTCTGCCACTACAGATAAAAACAATCCTATCATTAGAGGAAACACTGTAATGATTTTAAATAAATTAGTCATTGTTCAGTATCAATTATTCTGTCTTTTTTGTTTTCAATCAAATAATTTTGGTTGCCAAATATTCAGTGCATACCTAATTTATTGTTTTAAGAAACATGAAAAAGCATGGCTGAAATGTGAATTAAGTTTTCTCTGAATGTCACTCTGCCTGTGTAGAGGATCACACAGACAGCACAAACAAACACAGTGCGAAGATCCTGTGTCTCCTGGCCAGACGGGTGACTCTTCTCTTCTCTTCTTCCTCGTCCAGTTCTCATTGCTGTGACCCTTTTAGCTCTGCCCAGTGTTTGTGCCCAGTGCCCAGTTCAGGCACACATTTGTGTGTGTGTGTGTGTGTGTGGTCTTCTTGGCAGTTGCTCCTCCCACTAGCCTCCATCTAGACCCACATGCACCCAAACACAGCTGTTCCTTCCCTTCTGATTTTAGCCTGGTACTCTTCCTCTGTAGCTCTTCCACTGTTTAGACATTTTGTCAAGTAAAACTCTAAATTAAAGAAATGCTCTTTAATTGAATCTGTATAGCAAACAATTAATTTACAGCAAACAACAATGTCTGTTGCAACCTGTCTAAATAAATGTATTTGCCTCCCGATCTTATTTATGTAATAAATCATTTTAGAAGTTTTATTTTGAGTATTATTGTTGTTTAACATTTTATATATTAGTAATTTCATTATAGTTAGTTCTAATCTCTCTATATGTTTGGCTGAGGGTGGCATTTATTGAGTACCAGTATCTCTACATAACGGCACTCTGACTGACAATCTGTGAACATCAGTTTTCCTTTATTTGCCTGGAACCTAGTGAACAGTGGGTGTAGTGGTACACAATCATGGTTTGGTTTTCACCCCAGTTGGGACATCATGGTTCTGTATGATTATTATAATTCAACAAGAGAAAAAAACAAAAGAAAATTGAAAAACGTGTATTATTTTTGTTCCACTTCACAATGATGTGTTACCTTTTGTTGGTCAATCACTTAAAATCTCAATAAAATATATTTAAGATTGTGGTTGTAAGGTGACAAAATTTCTGTTTGAAGATTTTTCTTGGTTAGATACAACTGGAAACCATGTCAGTGAGTTTGGTAGAGTTTGGTACAGTACCTCCAGTGCTCATAATGGCTTATGTTTGTTTGAACTGTTAATCTATCTGAATAGGCACTGTTTCTTTTATTTAGCACTAGACCACCAGTCTTTTGTATTCTACACTTATTGTTTTTTGTTGGCTTTGTTTCTCTATGGCTCAGTGTTCACAGTAACAGTGTATTAACAGTGTACTCTAGTCGAATTGTGTGCTGTGATGTCGTGTTTTCGTGTTCAGAGCCGCTGAACATTTGGGAGGGTTTTCCCATGGAACTGTGCACACAGCCAGCTGACTGGACTTCTCATAGCCTTTAGCCATGGTCAAATCCATCTCTCTACTGTCAGCTGTTCCACTCTGCTGCATTTTCCCTCTGACTAAGATGACATGCCATTTTATTTCTCACAAATGAAAAAGAAATGCTGTATATTTTATTCACAATACACTTGTATCTCAGATACTTATATCCATGCATGCATAATGTTCATGTACTGCATTTATGTACATGCTTTTGTTGATGTTTCTCTTTTTAATTGGTGTTTAATTATAATCTCTGTCAATATCAGGGCATAAAGTAAAACAGTAATACTTTACCAAGGTTTAGGAGTGTGTGAAGTGTGTTGAGCTCATGTTAAGGTTACATGAGGTTTGGAGGTCTGTAGCGATTGACTCTGAAGAAAGTAGGCAAAGCATACTATTCACATTTTACCGGTACCTTGTTTCTGAAATATGACATTTTGCCACTGCAATGTGATTGGCTGAGAGGTGTTCTATGAGTGCCATTGGTAATGCACTGAAACCTCTTCATGTATTACGCCGCCACATACAGGTAACTTAGCAACGATGCAGTGCGTTCCAGTTTAACAGCACCGCTACAAACAGAGCAGCAATGGAACTATTTTAATTAGTGGAGTGTTTGTAACCAAACAGATCGTATTTTCTCGTCCTCTTTAACTCAAAATCTTTCGATAACCAGTGATCGTGGAACCGTGGTATAATCGCAATAATACACTCGAAGATTGTGCTATAATGTGTAATATTACATTTTGTGTTATTGCTTAATTATAGGTATTCATTACTATAAGTGTCTAAGAATAAATGTTATATCCATATTGCCCCCTTTAAAAGTATTTAGGACACCTGTTAATACATTAAAAAGGATGTTATCTTGCTTTTGTCAGAGCAATACAATTTGAGCTGTAAAGATTTGATTGAACTCAGCACTTCAGCAAGAGTGTTTGGTTTTTAGTAAGAATGTTGGATGATCACCAGCCCACTTCCTCACCAGCCAGTTCCCAACACATCCCAAAATTATTGGATAGAGCGTGATCATTCCAGAGAACACAGTTCCTTCCACTGCTCCAAAGCTTAATGCTGGGGAGTTCGTACCCCTCTAGCCCACACTTGGCGTTAAGTATGCTGCTAATAAGTTAATGTTTGTTTATTTGGTCCACAGAGTTCTATTCTGTTGGCAGTTCGTCTCTACAGGGACTAGACAGGTTGTGTGTGTGTCTGATGGGTGCAAATTAATGTAACAGTATCTTGCGTTCATAAGAAGGGGTGTCCACAAATGTTTGGACACACAGAGAGTATAGTTCTCTTTAATTCTAGTCCAAGTTGAGTTAATCTTGTGTTTGTGTGTTGGTGTGTGTATTTGATTGATGGTACTGGTTGGTTGTTCTGGTGCCGGCTGCTCTGGCAGGGAGAACAGCACTAGCCCGCACTGAATGCCAGTGGAACAAAAGCCCAGAGCATGCTGGGAGTTAATGGAAAGTGAGCGGGCAGGCGGGCAGTGAAGTCCCACCATTCTCCTTCTAAGATTTACAGAGCGAGCAGAGTGTGTGCGGGTGTGAGTGAGTGTGTTTTAATAGGTGCCACGTGTTACCTCACTGCCCTGTCCCATAAAGCCCAGAGTCGATGCTGATGTCGGGTTCTTGAGTGATTTGCAACCTGTTTCCCTCCATTGTGCTCGACGGCTGCACCGATCTCTCCGTTCCTCCACCCTCATCTGCTCTTTCCCTCTCTCCCTCCCTCCCTCCCTCCCTCCACTGCCTCCCTCTTTTTCCTGACTTCCTCTCTTTCCCTTGCACTGTCCATAGATAATGAGTGTCCTCTGAACAGGGCACTGGAAGTAAGTAATAAGATGAAGGTGAAAACTTTTAAACAAAAGATTAAGGATAAATTTCCTGTATTGATTTCCATTCCCTTTTTATTCGCTAAAGATGACATATTTCTTTAGTATTTTAGGCAAAATTACTTTTAATTTAATTTCCATATAATAAAAAAAAAAGAAAAAATGACTTGAAGCAAAAGTTTGGGGAACTCACGTGGTCTGTACCTGTTCATAATGTTCTTACAAGGGTAAAGTAACTTTAATCAGATTATTTCCCTTAATCTGACACAGACTGATTATTTTCATGTTAAATTTAATCAGATTATTATGTGGTTCTAGATCAGATAAATATCCATTTTTTGGGCATGCTAAATAAATGTATACAGTCCAGTTCATTCACATGTACAGGTAATACATTGCTGTCAGCACCTGTTCTGACTTCCTATCACACTCATACTCTCTTTCCCGTGCACGTACATCACGCAGCAGGATGGACACAGCAGATTACTCACAAAGTGATGTCATTTTGTTGTATCTGTCACAACCAACTAAAGAACGTAGTTTAGGAGTAGTCAGATTCTGGCAGTGAATAAGAATTTGGCAACATCGGCAGCACAGTACAACAACAGAGGTGACGGAAGGGAAATTGTTTAAGTCATTGACCTTTGATTAAATGACTTGATCTTGACTTAGCTATATTAACTTAATACACATCAACAGCCCACAAATACAGCTACAAACTACAAAACTACACAATAGACCCAACAATAAATGCTTAATTTGCCTACAAGTAAAACCGTTCAACAAATATCACTCATTTGTATGTCTACAGTACACCAGGGCAGCCAAAACATTAGGTACACCGAAAAACTCACCAGTCAGGTGGCCTATTATTGTGGATTAGTTTCACATTGAAAGACAGCCTTTAAAAAGGCTTTTTAATGTAATATGACACAATATCTGTCTCATTTGCAGCCGCAATTCCATGATAGTTCTTTAACTATTGAATTAATCCAGCATGAGCTCCGTTTATGACTAAGCAACGGGTAACACCTTCAGCAGAGCGCTGAGAAGGGGTTAGAAAGCCATGACCCCGCCCCCGGAGTGAAAATCATGAATCTGATTGGTTAGACTTGCTTCGACTTTGCTAATAGATTCATTTCTACACCCATCTCAAAATCAGGAGAAGGGGCACGCAGTCACGTGGAGGAAGAAGCCATTTTAAAAAAGCTTTGATTGGTTAGAACCGCTGTCAGTCAGATAAGAGTCCTGTAGCAACTAAAAAACACAGACTAATGCTTTGAATTAGTTGCTGTTTTTTTATTGTAGTTAATTTATAAAATACATTCTTATACTTACAATAGCTATGATAAATATTTCCTGCTTAAAAATTATGAAATTATTTACATGCATTTATTGTCACCCCTTATACTGTTGAATTCAGAAGGTAGATTAGTTTTTAATTTTTTTCCCTCTCTCTCTCCTACACACTTTCACGCACATACACAGTTGATTACATGTTTTCTCTTTCCAAGCTCTTAAAGGTGGAATATGAAGCTACGTTGGGGTTCATTTCCTCCAGTAAATCAGCATATTTAAAAGGTATTCTGAGTTATTGTTATAAAGTAAACGGTTCCAGTCTGTCATACTATTATTACTGCCCTCTATTACTTCCCCTAAATACAAGGAAGAAATTTTAATCATGATTTTAATTTGAACCATTTTTTAATCAACAAAACTAGAAATTTTACATTGCCATGTCTGTTTATTCCACTTTTTGATGTCACTTGATGTTTCTAACAACATTGATGTGATTCCTGCAAAATGAATGAGCTAAATAAAATGTACTAAACCAAATTTAGCACCTCCACTTAGTTCTGTTTAAACAGTTTAATAAATTCTAGTTCAATAAATACGCTTATTATTAGAAACATTAAGAAACACAGAATTTAACACATCAGCACTGACATAGAGGATTAACACTAGCAATAATTGTGCCCTCTAAGATTTTTGTTACACTGGGTCGTAAATGAGCAGCTGGCCTGGGTCAGAGCCATGGGCTGCGGCTCTGTTTCAGCCTCTTCAACACAGTTCACTGTTCTCTCTCACACAGTCAGAGTGCTATTAGCCTTGAGCTCCTCATGTGCTAATAGATGAACCTCTTCACTCTTCTATCCGTCTCTCAGCAGGTACAATGACTGCACTTTTACTTATGCTGACAGAAAAAAAAGACTCAGGAGGATGCTGGGAGAGAACTGTGAGAATGCTACTGGTTTTGTGTAGCTCTATGGACACTTCTGGTACACTGACCTGCCCGGTCTTGGAGAATCTAATGCCCGAAATGTGTCACCTGCAAGCTGCATTCTGAGCATTGCTCCAAAGAGCTAAAACAGGCGTAACCTATAAATAGTCTGGATGGAAAAGAGAGGCATATTTTCAGAGCTTGAATTTGAGCAATTCAGCTGCTGCATTCATCAGCTTCTATTTTGGCTTTGATGTTTTTGAATATGCAGCAAAAGAAGCAACACAGTTCTTAGCAGTCACTATGCATTATGTATTATTGTTGAGGCTGTTGGAATAACAGCAGATCTTTTACGGACACGCAGATTATTTCCTTGTGTTAGTATAAACACATTAATGTAATTGCTCACATTGAGTAAAGAGGATCATAAATCAATTTTGTGAATTAGAGCACTGTTTTGTAGCATTATACATTAAAATCAATCAATCAATCAACCTTTATTTTCACTCTGTAATACATTGAGGGTAACCCTCATTTTCAATGCAGCTGAGCGTTTATAAAATTAAAGGGACTGAAAAATAAGTTTCAATTATAAAAACAAGCAAATAATAGTTTCTTCTTAGTTAATAAGAAATAAAATAATTCAGAATAAAAGGATCTGCAGACAGTCTAAAATGTAAAGCAATAAAACAAAGAGATGAATAATAATAATAATAATAATAATAAAATATAAACACAAATAAATAAAGGACTAAATTAACACCACAATTAAAAAAGGTAAATGATGGACCTAAAATAAATAATAATAACTTAAAAAAGTATAAAAAATAAAAGAATGAAATAAATAAAATAAGAAGGTAAAAGGTCAAACGTAAAATCAGTGATAAAGCAAATAAATGGATGACATGAAAAAGTTTTAATGTTTCCTGTAGTGAATTCCAGCTTGCTGGTGCACTGTAGCTAAAAGCAGATTTTCCCAGATAAAACCAGTAAAAACTCTAAGAATAGGTAATCCAGTCAAAGTATCAGTACTATTTACTATATACTATATCACTGCGTAACTTTAGTGAAGTAAGTGGTAGAATACTCTCAATACTCTCTCTGTAATGCTGCATAACCCAAGTCCTGTTTGTGTTAAATCTTGTAATATTACTCTACCACCTCAGATCTCATGATTTTATCACTTTCGCTGATGATTCTGAACCTCTCAGCTTGTCCAGAAATGCATCTACCTTGGTGGGAGTAAAATCTCTGTATTAATATCTGCCACATGCTGTAAATGTGAGCATATTTCTGCATTACTATAAAAGAAAGAGAGCAAAAGGATCAGAGATTGGAGTTTGGTTGGTCTCTCAGCTCTTTAGTTTGAACAGGTGAGAATACGGCCCCTGATGGGTGGATTATGCTAAAGAGGGGCTCAGCAGAGGCCTTTATTTAGACCATTTTTATTCAAATGGACTGTGTGTCTCTACTGGGTGACTTCTTAAAGGGATTGTCTGTCTCTTTTTTTGATAGCATGCTCATGCTATTAGTTTAATGCGTCTCTCTATTATTATTAATACTTACTATAAATTACCCAAAGTAGTTGCTTACTTTTAATTATTGTCATAAGTGTCATGCCCCATAAAACATTTTTACAGTCTAGAAAAAAATGGATGTTGCAGTTCTCAGTTCTTTTTAGAAATTTGCAATAAGAATCTGTGCAGTGGAGACTAGCAGTCTTCTCCTAGACCAAGTGTCTCAGACTGCCTTCATTGAGTTTACAGTGCAGCCTAAAGGACCAAAAGCAAAGCAAAGATTTTTCCCACTAAAAATTATGTGCCAATATCACAGTACACCAATTTATGTGGTGTGTTATGAACCAAGAGAGTGTTAGTGTGAGCAAGGCTTTGTTAATGATTGCAGTGTGTGAGTGGAAGCCTGGTTGCAGCTCTTAGATAGATGTGATTGAAATTCACTAAAGTAATGTGGATTATTGTAGCAGGGCTATGGGGCAGAACCTGCAAAGCACACACCACATGAGCAGGCTGACACAGACGCTCTCCATTCTGTTTCAGTAATTCACAGATGCACACACACACAAAGCTTTTAGAGATCTGGGCTATTTTTCTCTGAACTAGTGAGGGGTTATGTAATCTCTCTCAGGGGGTTAATCAAGATTAGTCTATAATCAAACTCTCTGAAGCTCTGGCTCGTAAAACAGAACACTGTACATCATTCACACACAGTATTTCACTTTAATTTAGCGTTTTTTCACACTCAGCACCAAGATCAAGGGTTTGTTGTCGTGCGTCACACATCCAGAAGGCCTGGTGTTTTGGTGTGGGGTGCAATTTTATTCAATGACAGATCATTTTGGTCCTCATTACAGCCAATCTGACAGCCCAACATTACGTTAAAAAAGAAATGGAATCTGGGGCCCTACCTTTTCTCATTGTACACTCTGATGCGCTATTTCAACAAGACAATGCTTGTCCACAGACTGCTGCCAATGCCATGGCACTGCCAGACTTATCACTGAATAAAAATGTGTGCGATGATATTGAAAGTGCTTTAAATACTACATCAATACAGCAAAATCTGCAGAAAGTGTGTAAATATTTGAGTTGCACTGGATGGATTATCACAGGCAAATCTCTGTTGTAGGACTCTGAGAGCTGAGATGTCTGGCATGTTGCATTACACATGTGTTACATGCTACTTCTGTATTTATAGCTCAATAAATATGACCCAGAGTTTCTATGTTAGTCAAATTTGCGTCCGCTGTAATGCATTATTTGGCCTCAATGCAATTTAGCCTTTTTTTACTGTCTATGCATGGGTAAATGTGTCAGAATAAATTGTATTCCTGGGAGGTATGGGGGGGGGGGGGGGGGGTTGTAGTCAAGATGAGGGGCTGATTTGTTGTTAAGGCAGCTGCCCTAACTATAAAGCACTGCAGGAATCCATGATTATTAACACTGAGCAGAGATTACATTTCTTGTTTCTCCTACACGTATTTTTTCAGTAAAATGTAATTTTTTCTATATATTTCTTTTGTTTTTATTTCTAATTGTTATCCTAATTTCTTCCAAATTTACAAGTTCAATTACCCAACCCACTCATTAGTACTCCCCCTATCACTAGTGATGCCCCAACACCACGTGGCCTCCTCCGACACTTGTGAAGCGGCCACCTCCTCTTTTCGAACTGCTGCTGATATAACATTTCCGATTACCCAGCGTGCTTGGAGGAAAGCACAGCAGCTCACAGATGCCTTGTGCTGAGCGACATCACCCTTTGGAGTGACGTGGGGAGAGAGTGCCACCTATCTACCCACCCAGAGAGAGCAAGGCCAGTCGTGCCCTCTCAGGGCTCTGGCAGCTGATGGCAAGCTGCATGAACAGGATTCGAACCAGCGATCTCCCGATTATAGTGCCAGCACCTTAGTCCGCTGAACCAATCGTAGCCTGTTTATCGTATTTTTTTAACAGTTACACTTTATTGTGAAGCCTGAAGTGGTTCTGGATTCTCCAGCATGTTCCTGCTCTTGCATCAGTCAAAGCCATCTTTCATTTGGAAAGATTTTCAGTTTGAATAAAAATCATTAAAGGGAAAACATGTGCCATGTCATTTGGACCTCATTAGGACTTCACTCCTCTGCTCTCTCTAACTCTTTGTGCCACTCTCATTCCTGCATATCTCCCAGTAGATGAGGGGTTAAGTGTTTTGTAGGAGCCGTGAGGGCTTGTCTTTGTGTGAGTGTTTGGGGGGTGTGTGTGAGAGTATGTGTGCTCGATCGGATGGTCCGGTATGTGTTGGATTAGAGCACGGCGCAGCCTGTTGTCCTCCAGCACCATCATTAGTTTCTCTGAAACAGCTTCATTCCGTTTGATTGCACTGCCCCTGACTGGGAGCTGAATGGGGGGATCTGAGCGGCTGGGAAACTTCCAGAGCGCTTCCATCCCATCCCCCATGTCTGCTCAATCAAGCAATCAGGTCTGTTCATTATGATCCGCAAGCATTCCCACATCCTCTTAACCCCTGAAAAGTTCAGGCCTTATTATCCAGCTATTATATTCATATTAAAGTGCTAATGTTATATAATCGTTTTTATATTCACAACAATATGATTTATTATTAAAATTTTATCTCAAAGTTGTCTGATCATCTACATTGTTTTTTAAGCTTCATTAGATTAGCAGTGAAGCTACAAGGCTAATGTAGCAGATAATTCATGGTCACTCACTTGGTCACAATATATGTACATATAATTTGTGGAATGTTTCAGCAAAAATGCACCAATTGCTGAGAAAATGTGCAAATGCACACCCTCACAGCTTTTATAGTCCCTGCAGGGAGGTATTACCAATAGAATAGGACTCTGAAGCAGATAAAGTAAACATAAACCTACTGGCACCATGGCTAATGCTAGGTGTGGGTTAGAGGGTCATTAACAGTTTGTTGTCGCCGGTCACACGTTCAGAAGACTTTGTGTCAGGTGTGAGATGCAAGTTTAAATAAAGGCAGATCTCCAGTGATCCCACCTTCTATTAAGTATATAATTTGTGCACTATTTCAGCAGGACAATGCTCATTCACATACTGCTTGAAAACACAGATGCTATGGCATGGCCGGTCACATCGCCAGACCCATCCATGAGTAAAAATGTGTGGGATGCTATTGGACATGCTATCAACACACCACCCTTTCTACAAAATCCGAGAATATCCAAGCTGCATGAGATGGATTACCCCAAGCTCACACGCTGCTTGTTTAGTCCCTTTAGAGAATTACACCAATAGGACTAGAAGGGTATAAATCCCCCAGCCCCCATCATATATCATATATCTCATAAGAGAGAATATAGTTGGAATGTATTTTGCTTAGTACATTTGGAAGCACTTTAAAATAAGACTACCCTTATAAAGGGTTTATAAATAGTTTATAAATTAGATTATTAATTATTATTTATTAGGTTGTAAATGCCTTGAAAACCTTTGATAAGCAGTTACAACACATGGGTTGAAAAGGTATCAGTAATCCATTGCTTAGTCATTTAATTTAACTTAATTTAATTGAATTTATAGTAAATAGTTAAACATAATTACAAATGTACAGTATTAATATGACAGGCTTAAATGCTGATTGATGGAAAACACAAAGTAATATCAGAATCTAAAAAAACTGAGATTTGACAGAATAAATGAGTGTGGAATCACTACTTTGCAAATCAGCTCACTGTTGCCATTTTATTTGTGTTGTATTTGTGTTGTTAAATATTTATGAACTGCTTATTAATGGGTTTTAAAGTATTCACAACCTAATTAAGAAATATTAATAAACGCATTATAAAGGTAGTCTTATTGTAAAGTGGTACCGTACATTTTAACATTTCTTAGTATTACACAAAATCGATCTTTACTATTGGCTCCTGGCACCATTTATTTGCATAGTGGACATGTCTTTCCCTCACTCATTATCAGTGCGTAGTCTTGCCTCCCACGGATACCTTCCTTTGGTTTTGCATGTTTTACATAGTGGCCAACTGCCTGGCCACTATGTTGTAGGCCATACGAGCAAGTTGCCATTTTTTTTGTGGAAAGTGTGGCTTCATCCAGGCTAAGAACAATTATTGTTTTTTTTCATGTAATTGTATAATAGACTGGTAGAAGGGAAACATATTCACTTACAATAAGAGATGAACTCTACCCAAATAAAGTAAGTGCAAATAACCTTGATAACCTCAAATTTATTGACAAGATTCTATAGATTGTTTTTATAGTGTAAGTAGGGCTTGGAGTTTAAACAAATTACTGTATTGTACTGAAAGCTTCTATCTTTCCATATAGAAGCTTTCAGAGGGAATCGCAGTATAAAGATATTTGCTTGTGTCAGAAATCAGTAAAGAGCTCTTTTATGTGGCAGTGATTTTCATATTTGACATTTTTACTTAACTATAACACAAGGATGTTGTGTTTGCACCGTGTTTAATATAAAAACTGTGTGTAAGGTTGAAGGGGGGGGTCTTTACTGTTTGTATAAAAAGAAATCAATAACTGTAAAAGAAACAATAGCTTGTGCATCATTGTAAATGGTGCTGTTTATTTACAAATAAAAATAAATAAATTAAAAATTGTAACTTAGAATACAAATTAATTAATAAATTATTTCAAATGAATTTAATTAAAAGTAATTAAAATTTTCAATATATTTGAAAAATATTGAGATAAATTTTTTTTAACAATATCGCCCAGCCCTAAGTGTAAGCTAGCATTTTAGCACAGCAGTTTCAAGACATTCTAGAAAACAGAGAAAAGTTAATCACAGTATATTATACGCAGGGACACTGTAATATAACAGTAAAATCATGGCAAAACTGCTACAGGTTAATGTGAAAATTGTGATTTTACAGGAGGATGTATGCTATGCTATGCTAAAGCAGTGCTAACTGCCGTGCAGTGCTAACTGAAAAACTTATTGAAGGCAGGAATTGTGTTTATATAACACTTTTATTCGTCTGAGACCGCTGACCACATTTAAACCATATAAATGCCATTTTTTAGTGTTCGAGAGTGCACTAGATAGATAGATAGATAGATAGATAGATAGATAGATAGATAGATAGATAGATAGATAGATAGAGAGATAGATAGAGAGATAGATAGATAGAGAGATAGATAGATAGAGAGATAGATAGATAGAGAGATAGAGAGATAGAGAGATAGATAGATACTTTATTTATCCCGAAGGAAATTTAGGCATCCAGCAGCAACAACACAATACAATAAGAAACATACTCAGACAAATCAAAACACAGAAGATTAGAAAATATATAAGGCTATAAAAAAAAACCTAACTATACAAGGTAAGGATCTATCTGTAAACGGAGCAGTGCAGTAGATGCTAATGGTCATAAATAATTAAATAATTAACAGAGTAAAGTGCAATGAAGGGCAGTCTGGATCCTTCTAGAGTTCTCTTGAGTTTTTAGGGTTTGAGGGGAGATAACGTGTGTGTGTGTGTGTGTGTGTGTGTGTGTGTGTGTGTGTGTGTGTGTGTGTGTGTGTGTGTGTGTGTCTGTGTGCCTGAGGCACAGTGTGCAGTATCATGTTAACCCCCCAGATGAGTGTATGTGCAGTTCATGTTCATATGATAACTTCCCATGGGAACATTAGTGTCCATTAATCACTCAAACTCATCTGTTCTTAATGGTTTCTTTCTCTCTTTCTCCCTCTCTTTCTCTTCCTCTCTTTCTCTCTACCTCCACACAATTTCCTGGCTTTACAGCTCTGTGCTCAGGTTAGACCTAGCATGCCATGCTTCCTGGCCTTTGTTCAGGTCGGTGATGGGCAGTAATTTAGGCAGAGGGGTGAGAGGAGAGGGGGAAAGGGGGTCTCCAGTCTGTACGCGGGGGGGGGCGGCTGAGGCCCTTCCAAAATCAAAACATGCACACGAACATACTGTTCCCTGCTTTTTGTACCTCTTTGGAGGAAAAGTCATTTCCCGTGTGCTGCTTAGTTTGGAGCAGGTTCAGAGAAATGTTCCGCATTTACACACAAAGCTTTCATCTCAGATGTTGTATCGTTCTTTGATAATGTGTGTGATGATTAGATTTACTGACTATGTACAGTTAGAAACTATTACCATTAGAGATGCCATTTCAGACATACATACAAAAAAGGAACAGGCATAGGAAGAGTACAGATACGTTTTAGATAAGTACAAAAAAAGTTAGGCAAAATTTATAAAATTACAGGCAACATTTAGAACAATAAAATAACATTTAAAAAGAACAGGAAAAATGCTGAAAAAATAGAGAAGAAGTGAAAAGCACAATTCAGAAAAAGTAAAGATAACATTTGTAACTGTACTGACAAAACTTTAAAAAGATCAGACAAAATAAAGAGCAAAAGATGAGAAACATTTTTTTAGAAAAGTACAATATTTAAAAAAAAGAACAAACAAAATTCAGAAAATAAACAATTGAGCATAATCAACACAGAACAACAAACACAAATTAAAAAAGCAAAGTAAAATGTAGAAAAGTACACAAAAATAAGAAATGTACAAACCAAATGCAGAAAAGAACATGCCATTTTAGTCTTACATTAGGGTTGAAGAAAATGAAATACTTTTTTTTTTTTTTTTTTTTTTTACTGCTGTTGCTTTATAACTTGATTCAAACTTATCTGTTACCTACACTAAAAGTTATCTGTAAGTCATACAGTAGGTTGTACAGTTATACAGCAAGCTATACAGTAACTACTCTGCATGGTCTGTTGGTCCGGATCAGTTGATGAGCTTGTTTACTAGGAGTTTGCAGTAAATGCTGCACAGACCGGCGCGTGTAAACAGCATGGAACAGAGACAGCTTTGGCTCATGGTTGTGTTAATTAGCATTATCATGCTAATATATCAGATTAAACAGCATCTTATTAGCAGTTTAGCTCAAATAAAGGAGTATATTTGATTGGTGGTTGTTTTTATCTGCACCCGAGTGCGATTACTGTTTTCACACCTGCTCAATTGAACTGCACTACAGGGTACAAATAAACCAGAGTCAATTTTAACCGGACTAAATAGTGCTGGTGTAAAAATGCCCTAAAAATAAAACAGTGAGACAGGTTAATAAAGGAGTTTTGGAGACAGTAATTTTAGTGATTACTGATCTGTTACATTGTTGCAGCTGACGAGCTTTAGATCTGAAACTGCTTGTGAGCTTCTCCTGTCCTGTCTTTGACTTTCCAGAAAAGAGAAGGAGACAGAGAGGAAGAGAATAGAGATTGGGTGAGAGAGAGAGCGACTGTTACAGAAAGAAAAAGGGAGAGAGAGAGACCCAGCATGAGAGGGGATTAGTTGTGTGTGTGTGTGTGTGTGAGGGAGGGGAGGGCCTGCAGGCAGAGTGTGTGTGTGTGTATGTGTGTGTGTGTGTGTGAGAGAGAGAGAGAGAGAGAGAGAGAAGGAGGGGGCAGGGAGGATGGGGGTGGAGCTTACACACAGAGACACAGCAGAGGAGAGGAAGGGGCTTCAGAGCAGGCGGAGTGGGCAAAGAGAGGAAAGTTTGACCAGAGGAGGAGGAGGAGTGTAGGAAGAGGAGGAGCAGGGAGTGTGTGTGTGTGTGTGTGTATGCGAGTGAGAGAGAGAGGGAGCATGTGTGTGAGTGTGTGAGACAGAGAGAAAGAGACAGGACGAGCTGAGGAGGCTGAGGAGTGGATTGAGCAGGCTGGGATTTGTGGACTTAGTTTGCCTCAGGACACACAGCGGAGACGCAAGGAAACTGCCATGAGGAGCACCATGGGTATGTGGGAGATACTCTACTATATGACACACACACACTCACTCGTGTACACACACACACACACACTCACACACAATCTCACAGTCACAGTGAGAGTTCAGATTACCACGGCTCCTTTTGGATACAAAGCTGTGAAGGCTTTGAAGTGAATGATTAACTTTCTGAACATAAAGCAGGCAGAGGCTTCAAAGTGGAGTCTTCACAATAGATAAATAGATGGTTAGGTAGACATTCAGAGATATACAGCTCTTGAAAAAATTAAAACCACTTCAGTTTCTGAATCAGTTTCTCTGATTTTGCTGTGTATAGGTATGTGTTTTAGTAAAATGAACATTGTTGTTTTATTCTATAAACTACGGACAACATTTCTCCCAAATTGCAAATAAAAATATTGTCATTTAGAGCATTTATTTGCAGAAAATGAGAATTCATAAAGTTTTAAGAGTTCAGAAATCAATATTTTGTGGAATAACCCTGTTTTTTAATCACAGTTTTCATGCATCTTGGCATGTTCTCCTCCACCAGTCTTACACATTTTGGATAACTTTATGCCAGTCCCAGTGCAAAAATGCAAGCAGTTCAGCGTGGTTTGATGGCTTGTGATCATCCGTCTTCCTTTTGATTATATTCCAGGGGTTTTTAGTTTGGTAAAATCAAGGGAAAACATTATAATTAGGTGGTCCCTTATTTTTTCAGAGCTGTATGAAGATAAACAAACAGATTGAAGGATAGAAGCAAAATTTAACTCATAGCAGTGACTTAACAAACTGTTTCTCCTCATTGTATGTTTTTGTATGCAGCTGTAAAGCGTGTGTGTGTGTGTGTGTGTGTGTGTGAGAGAGAGAGAGAGAGAGAGAGAGAGAGAGAGAGAGAGAGAGATGTTGTGGGTTGCTGATGGTGTTGGGCCTCTCAGTGGAGTAATCTGCAGTAATGGACTTACTCAGCCTGGGCCATTTGGTTGTGGTAACCCAGCAGAGGCTGTTGGAACAGAGCTGTTTTAAGAACATTATTAGCCTACATCTGTATTATTTAAACTCAGGGTATAGTATTGTATTATTTATTCTTATTTTTTACTAAATCTATTATGATTTAACCCTTCAAACCCTGTACATAGGCCGACACTTTATTTCTTCACTCTTAAAGCTACATTACTGCCAATTTTATCGACCCAAAAATAGAACCTAAAATGAACTCTGAATCTGCTTAATGGTTAACAATTGAATAATAAAAAGTTATGCTAATAAAAAAGTAATCATAAAATAAGGGCATAAGTCCTGGACTATACAGCTTTTTGAATGGATGTTTTCAATTAAAAGGAAAATATTGTCTACGATAAGGAATTGAACCTTTTTGGGGAAAAGGTTTTTTAAGAAACATCATTAGCCTACTGCTGTTTTACTTAGCATGTAGGAGCAGGATAGGTTAAATACAGTTACAACTACTTTTATTTTTTATATTTTTAATGACATTTATTATGTTGTAGTCCTCTAAACTCTATACACAGGCCAACACTTATATTCTGTATTCTCTAAGCAACTACAGCTCTGGAAAAAAATTAAGAGACCACTTCAGTTTCTGAATCAGTTTCTCTGATTTTGCTATTTATAGGTATGTGTTTGAGTAAAATGAACATTGTTGTTTTATTCTATAGACTACGGACAACATTTCTCCCAAATTCCAAGTGTAAATATTGTCATTTAGAGCATTTATTTGCAGAAAATGAGAAATGGCTGAAATAACAAAAATATGCAGAGCTTTCAGACCTCAAATAATGCAAAGAAAACAAGTCCATATTCATAAAGTTTTAAGAGTTCAGAAATCAATATTTGGTTGAATAACCCTGGTGGTTTTTAATCACAGTTTTCATGCATCTTGGTATGTTCTCCTCCACCAGTCTTACACACTGCTTTTGGATAACTATATGCCAAAAGGTGCATAAATCCAAGCAGTTCAGCTTGGTTTGATGGCTTGTGATCATCCATCTTCCTCTTGATTATTTTCCAGAGGTTATCACTGTGATAAAATCAAAGAAACTCATCATTTTAAGTGGTCTCTTTTTTTTTCTTTTTTTTTCCAGAGCTGTATATTACTGTCTTTTAAAAAATTCCAGTCTGTGTGGGGGACTATACAAAATATGCTAAATGATAAACAATTCATGATTCATAATAGTTTCTGCATTTGGATTGATAATTGAATCATCAACATGGAGTTCAAGGGGTTCCCTGTTGATACAGAGCCTTTTTAAATTAAAATTATTACTTAGAAAATGGGAGCATGATAGAATTATTGCTGCATATAAAATATTATTTTACTAATATTTTTTCTATTTAAATGCCATTTAAACTGTGTACATTGGCCCACTTTACTTTAGTAAAGTTTGTAACTACTTTATAACTACATTACTGTCAATTTTGGAAAATGAAGTCGAGGCCCTAAAATAGAGCCCTGTGGAACTCCCCAAATCTGCTGCAAGGTTAACAAAGAGTTCTTAATACAGGGTTCATACAATTGTGAAAAACCTGAAGAAGTCATGGAATTTGAAAATAACATTTTCCAGGCCTGGATAAGTTTTGGAAAAGTCAAGTCAAGTCAAGAGTCAAGTCAAGAGGCTTTTATTGTCATTATATCTGAGTACAGGTACACAGTGTTATGAAATTACGTTCCTGCAACATGGAACAACAAGCAACATAAAGTGCAAGAGTGGATAAATAAGATAATAAAAAATAAAAATGCCCAAAACGTTTTTGAAAAGTGGAAATGGAAATTTAGTCTAAAATTTTGTGTTTCAGTTTATCAATGGAGAAAATCTGTTTTGAGCTACCAAATAAGTCAAAGATTATGTGTAAACATTTTTTATCAGATTCATTTTAGATATACTATATAGATATGCTATATATTTAGATATTTTATTCATAGTTTTAGTTGATTTTTGGTTTTATTTTCCGTGTCTGCACTTATGTTTAAAAAAAACGTATGGTCATAAAAATTTGCCTTGTCGGCGTGGAAAAGTCATGAAAAAATAATGGAAATGTATTGGTTAAAACATGTATGTATTAATAACTGAATCATTAACAGAACGTTGAAGACGTTAATTGTGTCTCCTCAGGTGGCCCGCAGCCTTGTTTGTTGACGTGGTTGCACACTGGTTTCCATTGTGTTCCTCCAGAGTTTACTGCGACTTAAATGCTGGAGTTTGTGGTCTGACTCAGCTCAATGCTGGACCTGTGTACGGTGGGAGCCTAAAATAGTGCAGACTGTCACTGGAAGTCAGCACCTCACAAACACTGCTTTAACCAGATGAAATCACATGGTGGGAGGGGGGGGGGGGTTGCGTGCTTGCGTCACTGAGCTGGAAAATAATAGATGTGTTAAATCATTCTCATATGTGAGCGCGCTTTTGAAATGTGCCCTTATGCACTCCTGTTGCCTTTTGTCTTTTTAAGGAAGTTTGCTTTGAAGGAAGTTTTAAAAGGATTTTCAAAGGAATCAGATTCTGACGGGGCACTGGAATGTCTGGGTTTGGTACAGTTTTGGCCGGTAGTGCTGGTGCACTGGGGAAGATATGAGGTTGAAGCTAATGTGTGCGGGAGGTCTTGTGGTTGGCTGTTCTCACATTGTTCACATCTTTTTGTCTTTTGTCTCTTTGCTGATCTCATTATATGTTATGTAGCTTCTAGTCCTCTCTTTGTTGAGCTCTTCTTTTGTTGATCTCTCTGATGATCTTCTCTTGGTTGACCTTTCCCACTAGCTGATCTTCTCTTCTAATTTCTCCTCTTATATCTCTTTATTGATCTTTCTTTTTTGCTCATCTCTTTACTGAACTGTCCACTTTGCTGGTAGTTCTTCATAGCTGAAATGTTCTGTTTGCTGATCTAACCCGTTCACTGGTCTTTTCTCTTTCCTGATTCAATTCATATGTATCTTTTCTTCCTCTTTATGCAGAGCTCTTCTGTTGTTGATCTTTTCTTTGCTGATCTTTCTCATTGGCTGATCTCTCCTCTTTGCTTCTGTTTTCTTCTCATTGCTGATCTTTTCTGTTTTCTAATCTCTCATCTTTGCTAATCTCTATTTATTTGCTGATCTCTCACTGATTTGTCCTTTTTCTTAGCTCATTTCTCCTAGCTGATCCTTTTTCTATGCCAATCTCTCCTCTTTCCAGATTCAGTTCGCATCTAGGTTCTATTCCTCTCTTTGCTGAGCTCTTCTTTTGCTGATCTTTCCCACCGGCTGATCTCTACTGTTTTTGTTTGCTGATCAGTCCTCTTTGCTGATCTTCTCTCCACTTTGCTTACCTATCCTTATAGCTGATCTATACTGATACTGAATTCTCTACTAAACTCTTCTTGTTGCTGATCTCTTTGCTGATCGCTCTTAAGTTTGCCGATGGTTCCTCTTAACTGATCTTTTCTTTGTGTGGACCTTCTCTTCTTGTTGCTGATCTCTACTATTCTGGACTCTTGACGTGTTGTTTTTTGTCTGTTGACGTCTTCTAGTTTCCTTCTCTGATCTTCTTGTCTTTATCTTTCCTGATCCTCTCTACTTAACTTAGCTGTTCTTTTCAGCTCTTTTTATCTCTTTTTTCTTTTGGCTGATCTCTGTTTATTTTTATTCATTTTCTTTTTTATCTGTGATCTTCTCTCTTCTTTTTTCCTCTGGTTTTCAATATTTCCATGCTAGAAGTTGCAGTGCCAGGTATTTATATAATGCAGTAGCTGTGTGTGTGTGTGTGTGTGTGTGTGTGTGTGTGTGTGTGAGGAGCTCGTTAGGCCCAGTCTGGGCTCAGCTGACTACGCTGAATCAGAACTTTCCATGCCATACTTTTCCTCTCCGTCTGAGCTCGCCTGGAATCTGCAGTGACGAAGCGGCCGTCGTCCACAGCCCTTTTTGGCGTTTTTTTCTGTTGCCTATTTGCATGGTTTCGATCTCTAATCCCAGACTGTTAGAAGTGTATTTTCCTGCTGTTTGTGGCTTCTGCATACTTCACTTTTCAAATTATATATTCATGCTGGCATAGTGAGACTCAGACTCTGCTGGTTATGTAAGAGATCGGCCCTCTCCTCCATGCCACTTTTTAAGGGCTGCGGCTTATATTTATGGGCACCACAGCAGATTCGACTCATAGCTCAATGATAGTGCTGAAAATCGCTTGCCATTATTACTGTAATAAACATTTATTGCAGTAGTAAAATTAAAATGTATTAATGTCCCGTAAATCGAGATGGCAAAATTGCATAGACTGCAACCTGTTGTAGCATGAAGACCAAAAATAATTAGGGAGCAGCCCAGCACAGACCCCACTGAAGTCTGGATGTTGTTGTGGTCATGAAATTGATCACTTAAACTGCGGGTGTGTTCTTCAGTTATTGATTTTTCCTTGCTTTGATGATGTAGAAAGTCAGTGGTTCTCAATACAGGTCCTGGAGAAGCACTTTTTAATGGATGTGTTAGCCTGTCCACTGGTGGAAACACATGCAATGATGCCGCCAATTAGCTAATTAACAAGGCCTTGACATGGGATTGAGAATCGCTGTATTGTAACATTGACTTTATTGTAGTTTTAGAATGTTACAATCAATCCCTAGTCCTTGTTTTTACCTGATTAACACTCTGATTTATTCCTAGCTTGAATGCACATTAATGGTGTGCAGTGTAGTTATCATGGCTCACCTGGTAAATCTGGGTGCAGATCATGAGAGGTTATTGTGGCTCCCTTGGCTGGCAATGGAGCAGAGTGCAATTAGTGAACATATCTCTCTCGGTCAGGCTTGGTATAGAGCGCAACTGGTGAACATGGCTCTCTCGGTCAGGCTTGGTATAGAGCGCAACTGGTGAACATGGCTCTCTCAGTCAGGCTTGGTACAGAGCTCAATTGGTGAACATGGCTCTCTCACAGTCAGTCTTGGTACAGAACGCAATTAGTGAACATGGCTCTCTCAGTCAGGCTTGGTATAGAGCACGATTAGTGAACATGGCTCTCTCGGTAAGGCTTGGTACAGTAAACACAGCTTTGGTGCTAAATGCAAGTAGTGAGCGCTATTCACTTGGTTGGCCAAAGTGTAGAAGGCAAGTGGTGATCATGGCATGAGCAGTGATTGTGGCTCCATTTGTTGGTCTCAATGGAGAATGCAAGTGAAGAACTTGAGTTGTGATCACTACTCCATGATCAAGAGTCTCTTTTCTGCCTAGTGCATAGTGCATAGCAAAAGTAGTGTTCATGGTTTCCTGGTTCAGCCTTGGTGTCCAAGTGCAAGTGGTCATGATGGCTCCCTCATTTATCCTTTGTGCAGAGTGCAAGTTGTAATCGCTACTCCCTCGATTGCCTTTGATGCAGAGTGCAAGTGGGAACTTGATCAACCTTGTTCATCCTGATTCACATTACTTGGCAAGTGTGCACAAATCAGGTAGTCACAGTTTCTATAGTCCGTCTTAACCAACTCAACCTAAATAAGTTTGTTCTCATCCATCTGTTCCGTTTCATTGAACCCAAATACCCAAAGTGAGAGCCATTTTTTCACTTGTAAGACTTTTAATGGAAAAAAGTAAATGTAAAAATCTAGTTTAAAACGGAGACAAAATAAAGCTCTACCAGATCGGAGTAGCGCTGATGCATCGTGCCCCTTCTCTCTGGTATTTGTAATGGATGGACTTGGGTCTTTCTCATGCCTTCGTTCTTGCTGATTGCAGCTGATATCTAATACAGTCATAAACACTGCTTAGTGACCCGTCCAGACTGTTCTGTTGAAAGAGAGCATTCCATCGCCTCATTACCCTCCCATCAGTGGCATCTCCGCAGAATGACCACTCTAACAGTGGCGAGCTGGAGAGGCATTAGTGTGGCGCGGCCGCAGCTCCTCTCCTGGCCTCTCCTGTTCCCAGTGTCTGCATCTCTGACCGCTGGCCTGGGATAAATAATCATTAGCGGTTGGAAATTCCTGTTGTGGCGTCCGGAGGCAGTGGAGGAGACGCAGGCGCTCCAGGGCTGCCGATGGCTCTAACAGAGCCGCTGACTCAGGAGCTGCCGTCTGGAGACCTATCACACACATACTGTACGCATGCTCCCACACTACACAAACACTGCACACAACGCAGAGGATAACAAGGGGTGAACGTGGAGTAGTGGAGAAGAGGTCATCGGTTCTGGACCTGGGGGACCAGAGCACTGCACAGTTTAGTGATTTTTGAATGGACTTATCTCTTAATTATTAGGTTTAGTTGGTGTATTAGTGCAAGGGAATCATTTAAAATGTGCTGAGCTACTTGTACTGAACCCTGCAGGCCAGAGTTGATAGCAATAGAGCAATAGAGATGGTTTAAGGGTGTTTGCACTCCGGAACATCTCAAACAGAGTCCTAACTAAGTTCATTTGTTTGTTACATTGTATACATTTGGTCCGGTTTGTTTTGGTTTCACACCACAGATTACTGAGTGCACTAAAGAACTTTCCGCCACCCTGTCATCATCATCTAAGTACATTACATCTCCCTGTACTTGACATTGATTGGTTTGTAGAAGGGTGTGCATCTGGCATTGGCATGTTGTCATTCCAGCAAGTCGTCTTTCCAGGTGTTTCCAGGCCGAATTCTGTCTCCTTAAAGAAATCTGACTCAATTTATGTGCATGCGTATAGCGCAAAAGAATTAAGATAACAGATTACCCTTGATTTCCCCCATTTTTCTTTGTATGTAAGGTTTAATCTACAGTTACAGTAGATACAGAAATTGTATGTGTACTCTATTGCACCCGTACTGCTGGGTGATGTGTGCTTGTAAAGGGGAGTCTGAAGATTTCAGCATATGACAGATTTCAGCACAACACAAGTTATTTTTTGATTGTTTCTAGGAAAAGGTTTATCCAGTGTGGAGTTAAACTTTCAAGTGAAAAATGATCATTTATATATATCACAAAACAGTGGACTTAAATTATACAAATTATAGAAATTTTACAACAAAAAACATTGAAAGCAGTAGGTCATGTGTGAAATGTTTTGTATAGGACATAAACTGAACAAAATTCACTGAAGAGCCACGTTTTTATGAGCCAAAAATGTCAAATAATTGCACATACACTGGGAACAGTGGTGCAAGAAGTTTGAACACCAACCTGACTAAAGAAAGATTGACTGCAAACTGTGAAATGTGGTCTCAGTTGAATTGTGTTTGAGAATCGCAGTAGAGTTGCTGCAACACAGACTGTTTTGAGTGCTTTTAGAACTGTTAATCTTACTTTGAATTTTGTAATAAAGAGAACATATCCAGTTGAAATCTGTCTACAGACAGATGAGAGAGGTCAATGGAGAAAGGTCAGACTGAGGGTTGGAGGTGACAGAAAGGCCTCAGTAGCTTCCAGAACCACTCTGTACAGCTGTAGTGAGCTGAAAAGCATCCCAGAGTGTTCAACACATCATACGTTGAGACAGATTGGCTACAACAGTAGAAACCAATTGTGAAATTGAAGTCTTTTCAGCCAAGAACAGAAAGCTGAGGCTGCATTCATTGAAACTGCATAGTTAAAGACTGGAAATGACCTAACCTAATTCATTTTGAAGCTTGATTTGGCGGCACAGCTTAGTGGTTAGCACGTTTGCCTCCCAACACTGGGGTCTTGGGTTCAAGTCCCTATCTGCTTGGAGTTTCCATGTTCTCCCTGTGTCTGCGTGTGTTTCCTCCGGGTAGATTGGATGCTCTAAATTGCCCAGAAAAACTGAATACTCTAAATTGATTTGAATATGTATGTATAGGCATGTGTATTGTATGGGATTGTGTGTGTGTATATAGAATGTATATATGACTGTGCCCAGATATGGACTGGCCCTCTGTCCTGGGTAAATGCTGTAGTGCCCGATGCAGTCCTCCAGGTGGACAGTTGTTTCCGGTTGAGAGTACGCTGTGTGCTATTGGCTGCCGCTTCTCACTATTGTATGGATGAGTGTTGCGTATGAATGGGTGTGTGTGTAAAAAGTGTCAATTGTAAAGCATCCTTTCTATAAAGGATCTATATAAGTGTAACTTAATTCATTCATTCATTGGTTTCAGCTGAAGCACATACAGATGGTTGGGTCAGAACTGGCCACATCCTTAATTTCAAACCAGCTTTACTACCTTTAAGTACCTGTTGGCAGTTGGAAGCAATGCTTTTTAGGTCTTATTTGAAAAAGCCTGATCTTTGTAATCCTAAATAGAGCGCCTCAATGCTACATTTGGACAGAACAGACTCCAGCAGTTCCTAGATGTCTCCCTGGCATACTCCTAGATTGGTCTGGCGTTTGGGTCATTGCCAAGTGGGGCCCAGCAGAGCTGTAGACTGGGCAAAAAACGCTTAGTGTAGTGCTGATTGGCAGGTAGTGTCCTCCCAGATGGCAGCAGCTCTCAGGCAGCATTGTGTCGGAGGCATCACCCGCCGCAGCTCGTTGGAGACGTGGGGTGGTGGCCGGCTGTGCTGTGGGACGGGGGACAGTGCATGGGAGCCTGTGGAGCGCGGGACAGGGGCAGGGAGAGGAGAAGCTGATTGTGTGGGAGAGAGTTGTGTGGCAGCTCCAGCGTCGGCTTCACTCTTAGTAGAACTTGTGTGCTTTGTGATGCTAAAGAGCCGACCGACCCCCTGTCAACCCCTGACTCTCCTGTTTTGCTTCTTTCTCTCACTCCCCTTTCTTTTATTATTCCTCTTATGTATGTATTGTGTGTGGTCGTTGCTTATATGTGTTGCACTTACATTAGTCTCACTCTCACTTTAAATTACCATTTTCCAACATCTTAGTAACTCAAAACTGAAAAAACTTTTGAAACAAGGCAACAAAGACTGGCATCTAAAAATGTGAAGTATGAGCCAATATACAACAGTTTTATTCTAGAAACTACAGACAACATTTCTCCCAAATATTGTCATTTAGAGCATTTATTTGGAGAAAATGAGAAATAGCATTTTTTCAGCAAAATTTGCTGAAATAGCAAAAAAGATGCAGTGCTTTTAGACTTCAAATAATGCGTCTAATAAAGTTTATATTTATAACGTTTTAAGAGAAATCATTATTTGGTGGAATTGGAGCTTGGTTTGATGGCTTGTGATCATCCATCTTCCTCTTGATTATATTCCAAAGGTTTTCAATTTGGTAAGATCAAAGAAAGCCATAATTTTTAAATGGTCTCTTATTTTTTTCCAGAGCTGTTTGTGCAGTCTTGTGCAAACGTTGGGCACCCCTGATAAAATCTCATATTAATTTGTTGTGGATTTGTTGATAAAGTGTAAATAATATCACTTTATAGTGAGTTAAAGGATACATGGGCACCCTTGGGAAGATGTGTTTTTAATATATAGTTGTAAAACCTTGTTGTATTTTTTGCCTTTATCCTACCAACAAGGAATTGCACTAGCACTTCATAGGAACTCCATACCATGACAGACGCTGACTTTTTTACAGCCTGATAGCAGTCTGGATGGTCCTTTTTATTTCAAACAAGACCTGGATCCTGATTTGTCTGACCACAACACATCTTGGTTCTTCGAAGACTCTTTCTTGCTCATGGTTATCTTGCACCCTGCCAACAGTCTATTTTCACCTTGCACCTGCATCGCTTAAATAGCAACGGATATATCTACACCGTTGGGCTTGGTGATCTGGTAGTTAGGTTTATACAGGCAAACTTAAGGCATATTGCTATCTTAGCAATGAAAAGTACAGCTTCTGTTTCCATCGCGATAGAAATCACATGATTATTTTTTCTTCTTTTTCCTCATTACTGCCCCTAAATTGCCCTGTTCCAGTCGGTTTTGGAATGTGTTGCAGGCCTGAAATGCGGGAATGGATGTTTATTAACAAATTAAATTAACCGGACAGAATCAGTTATATTAACACACTGCACATTTAACACTGTATTTTTTTATGATTTTGATCTGATGTTTTGAATTGAAAAAATTATTTGTGCTGTAAAATGGGAAGAACTTTTCCTGTAGAGGATTTATTCACTTATCTTTAGTTAGAAAATGTCTAAACTAAATGTGTATTTTAAAAAGATGTGACCAAACCTTTACACAAGACATTTATATATAGTTGCTCTCACTCTTTCACTCTCTTTTCTTCTCTCTCTGTCTCATACTCGCTGTTTTTGTACACCCCCACCCTTTTCTTTTGCATATTAAGCTTTTACCCCAGGCTGCACACATGTAGGCCTCGAGTACCATGGCAACATCCCCAAACACGGCCACAAGCACAAGCCTAGGAAAGCAACAGGTTGGCGAAGATATAAAAAAGCCCTTAGTGAGCCAATTACGCTTGTTCTACAGGCAATGTTGCAGCTTTTAATTTAATCCAGCACTTCTACAAAAGCAGTACAGGACTGGCGGGGTGAGAAGGGGAACTGTGGAGGGTTGAGTCGGGCAGTGGAGGGGTGTTGGGGATGTGGGGTGAGGCAGCAGCTTTGTGTAAAGAGAGAAAGAGAGAGGGCTTTTATGGTGCTCTGCTCTGAAGCTTTCCCTTTGTTTTAGGATGGGTTTTGTGTGGATCAATTTTAGGGCCTGTTAGAGTAAAGTTGGAGAGGTTTGTGTGTGTTTTTGTTAGCTCGGTGGGAGAGCGGACACTGAAGGAATTTGTGAGTCATAACTCTGCCCTTTAGCTCGGATTGATGATCAAACCCAGTGTTTGACCTTTGTTTCCACATTTCTTTCATTTGTTCTCTCCTTTTCAGATGTGTCTACCATTTAAAACAAACCCAGTTAAACACTGTTTACCATACAAACACATAATGACTGCTGTTCTCTCAGCGTTATCATTTGAGATATAACTGCTGAGTGAGGATCATTTGGGCTGAAAGGAGACACTGTGTCTGAGTGTGTTTGGTTTAGCTGGCCGCGTCACCAGGCAGCAGCGGGGATTTTCCAGGTTCATTGAAGGCAGTGCTGTATCAGTCTTTTTCATGATTATCTTTATTATGCTTGGATTCAGTTCTGATCAGCTCACCTCTAGTAAAGCTACTTATGCCATGCTGCTGTTGTGGATACTCTAAGCCTGACTGATGGGGAATGCACATCTTTAAATGTTCATTGGCTTATTTGCTTTAACTGTAGTCAGTAGAGACCACCAATGCCCCATTAATGCCATATAGATGCCAGGCCTTGGAAATCTGGAGTAATCTCTCTGTTTAAAATAGCCTATATTGACTGTTAAAAAATGTTTGAAAGGGGTTTTGCATTATCCTGACTTTGGGCGTCAACTACGTTTGAAAATAGGCCTCTGTTGGCCTGACTTAGGACGTCAACCAAAGTTTGATAATGGTGGGTTTGTATTGGCTTGATATGGGCGTAAGCCAGTGTTTAACAGTTGGCTTATGTTGGCTTGACTGTGGGTGCCAACTAGTGTTTGACAGTGGTTTGCACTGGCCTGTTTTGGGTCTTAACCAATGTTTGATAGTGAACTTACATTGGCCTGACTTTGGGAATCAACCAATATTTGATCGCAGGCTTACAGTTGGTCTTGCTTTGGACATAAACAGTTTTTTGACAGTAGGCTTACACTGACCTAACTTTGGCCCTCAACTTCGAGTTCGGCTTATATTGGCCTAAACCAACGTTTTTTGGGCGTAAACCAACGTTTGATAGTGGGCTTACTTTAGCCTGTCTTTGGTCGTAAATGTTGACCTTACATTGACCTGACTTCGGGCATCAACCGATGTTTAAAGGTGGACTAACGCTGGCCTGACTTTGGGTGTCAAACCAGTTTAATGGCAGGCCTTTGGGCATAAATATATTTTTTTAAATTGGGCTTAAGTTGGCCTGACTTTTGTCTTTAACTTAAGTTTGGCATATATTGGCCTGACTGTGGGATTACTTTGGTCTGACCTCGGGCGTCAAATAATGATTGGTGGTGGGCTTACGGTGGCCTGATTTGGGCATCAACCATTGTTTGGTCCTGGGCTTAAGCTGGCCTGACTTTAGGCGTGAATCAGTGTTTGATGGCATGCTTGTATTGGCATAAATTTGGACGTAAATAATTATTTGACAATGGACTTACTTTGGCCTGACTTTAGCACTCAACTTAAGTTTGGCTTATATTGGCCTGACTTTGGGTGTAAACCAACGTTTGATAGCGGGCTTACTGAGCCTAACTTTGGGGATAAATTAATGTTTGACAGTGGGCTTACTTTGGCCTGACTTTGGATGTCAGCCAATGTTTGACGGTTGCTTCCGCTGGCCTGACTTTAGGTGTGAATCAGTGTTTGATGGCGGCCTTCGTTGGCCTAACTTTGGGCGTAAATAAATGATTGACAGTGGACTTACTTTGGCCTAATTTTGGATGTAAACCTTGGGCTTACATTGACCTGACTTTGGGTGTCAGCCAATGTTTGACATTTGGCTTATGTTGGCATGTCTATGGGTGCCAATTAATGTTTAATGTGGGGCTTATATTGGCTACATTTTAATTTCTGACCATTTAACTGGCAAAACTGGTTAAAAGTATGACGTATAATAAGTATTAAGGCATATTGAATAAATCTGTAACTTTACAGAACTTTCCAATATATTTTTGTGAATAAATATGTCTTTTCAAAAAATGTTTAAGTTTGGAAAATAATGTATTGATGACAGATTCCCATTGATAACTGCTTAGCATATATCTAAATGTCCTTCATTTGTAATATCTAGCAGTATAAATGAAATATTAATATTAATACTCCATATCCCGCAGCCCTGCTTATAATCTGCAGAGCTCTGCTGGGAGTGAGCAGGACTCATTTCACTTCATTTTAACTTCAACAGCTTTATGAACTCTAGCCAAAACTTTATTAAACACTTCAACAACTCCCAAATATGTAATGTCAGTATGAGGACAACCATCTTAGTTCTGTATCTTATTCCACACACTTGTGTGTGTGTGTGTTTCATGGTTCCAGCAGTGTTCAGAGTGTGAGAGCTGAGAGCAGTGTGGCCCCCTGCTGACCTCGCTCTCACATCAGGACACACTGTCCTATCTTAATGGATTCATTGGCCCACTGTGCAGAACAGGTGGCATCTTAATGCAGTCAGAAGCACAAAGTCGATCAAGCCTCTCAAAGTTATTGTTCTGCAGTATAAACCCACTCCAGGAGAAGAACCACAACACTGCACTGAGCTGCGCTTTACTGTACAGTCACGTACACAGAGGACACGCAGGTGTGCAGCTCTGATTCTGAGGTACTGTAACTTACTTCTGGACCAATCTGAATTATTAGCAGAGACACTGAGTGGTGGCTTACGAAAACCACTTACGATTCTTAAGCTATTTCTACTATTTTATCTTGTTAATTTTCTGATCTATTTATGCTGTTGATTATTTTAATATGTAATTGGCATGATCTGACAAAGTGGAAAGTTCAGTGATTTGTATTGTGTCTGTGTCTTTAACTGCTGGTATATAAAATGTAGCCCATTAACAACAGTTTGCTTCGAACATCATTTGAAATGTATCATTACTATGATTTCAGATCCAAACAGCATTCTGAAGCATATATGCTATCTAGCTAAGTGTGTTGTGTAGTGATAAAAGATATAGAACAATAAAGATTTACAGATTTAACATGTTGGTGAATACAGTATGAGGATGTGACAAAGATGAGTGCCAGATTGCAGTGTGAATATGAAGTGTCTGGTATTTTGTTTTTTAGAGCTGGTGATTCATCACCTGGTTGCAAGTTTAAGGCCCATGTCTGCTGAACTGCCATTTTTGGGCCCATAAATGTTAATTAACGTATTTTTCAGACTATAAGGTGCACTTAAATTCTTTAATTTACCCAAACATTGATAGTGTGGCTTGTGTATGGATTCTACCAGTCTATATTAAGGAGAAGTAAAGCCACTCTGCTGAAGAACAGCATTTTTTTTAGTTTCTCCAACAATGAAGCTGAGTGCAGCAGCATTAGCATTAGCCGCTAACCGCAGCGCTAGCTCTTTCACATTCAGAAGTGAGTATATTGGACTGTAGTCTGCGTATTTACTGTGTTAAAACAAGCTATATGGGATAAACCGCTTGCTGATAGCACCCTGGGTTACCAGAACACTCAGGGTTCCTCAGTCTACCTCTATCGGGTGACATTTACTAGCACTAACCACTGCTGGCTAGCGCTGCTAACCGGGCCTGGCTAGTGCTGCTAACTGCGGCTAATTAGCGCTGCTAACCGGAGCTGGCTAGCGATGCTAACTGCGGCTGACTAGCCCCGCTAACTGGAGCTGGCTAAGCACTTGCTAACCACAGCTCTGCTCCCTCTTCTGTCAAGACAGCATTTCTGGACAACATGAAAGATCAAGAACCATCACTAAAAGTAAATGAAGTATCTGGATAAAGTATTTTTACCTACTCACCAATTGCACATTCAGGCTAAAAAGCAATATCAATATTTCCAACTCTTTTCCAACTGTTAGTTAAAAAGGATCCTTAAGAGGATTCTCATGTTAATGTTTTGCTGCTTATAGCTGCTTTAATCTGCTTTATGTTTGTCTGCCGGTTTTAGTATAGATTTGTTAAACAATTAGACTGGAATCATTAGCATGTTTTATGCCCTCAGTTCTCGCAGTTAGAGTAATGGAGAAGCTAATAATTAAGCCTAATTTCTGAAACAGATCTGCTCACCTTGCATCAATTATACATGGCGAAACATGTTAACTCACTGTTCACACACTTCCTTTATGCCCCAAAACTGTACAAACCTGTCACTGGGGTGGTATGCCTTTTGTTACTGAGATGGTATCATCAAGGGCATGTGTTTAGTACCTTTACTAAAGGGACGTATTTGTGCTATATATTTCTTTGTAGTTGTTTTTCCCTACTTTTAAGGGACAAATTTGGACCTGAAGGAACATGTTGTACTACGGACGGCACATGTGCTCTGTTTGTACAGTACCATTATATGGTTACATTTATTAGTATTAATGTCAAGTCAAGTCAAGTAGTTTTATTGTGAATACTGCTGCATATGTACAGGACATACAGAGAATTGAAAGAGGGTCAGGATGTAGAGTGAGGGCGTGCTGGGGGCAGGATTGGGATGGGGGTAGAGCAGGAAGATGCAGAAGATGATCAAATAAACTATGAAGTGAACTTTTCAAACTATGAAGAAAAAAAACATGGAATTATTTGGTAAACAAAAACGAATGATCAGCTTTCAGTTAACAGCTGTGCTGAACTTAACTGAAGTTGTGGAGAGGTAGAGTTGGTATACAGTGAATAGCTCTATTTGAGTATATCTATGTTCTAATCCATATTATGGCAAGAACTACTCAAGTAAGTAGTGAGAAATCTTTTTTAAGAAATTTAATTCAGTTTAATTTATCTAAAATATATCAAGAACTTATCCTCACGGGCAGTTGCAAAGACCTTTAAAAACATTATGATGAAAATGGCTCTCATCAGGAACACCCCAGGTAAGGAAGATCAATAATTATAGTTGTTGCACAGGATAGAGTTACGAGCCTCTGAAACTGTTAAGTTAACAGCACCCCAGAGCCTGTACTAGGGCTGCAACAATTAGTCGACACAAATGACAATGCTAATTCTAACAAATTTTCGACTCAAAATTTCAGTATCAACTAATCGTTAATTTGTACTTGCACTGTAATTACAATTTGTACTGCACACTCTTTCAGTTTAAATAACAGCTTACATTTTTAGGGGTGTTTGTCTCATACAAAATCTATACATTTCACATTTAAATATATTCTTAATACTAAAAAAATATTCAATATTCAAAAATATTTTTTGACTAATTGGAAAAATAATAACCATATTAGACTATAAGGATTACCATAGTAATCCTTAGTTGCAGCCATAATCGGTACAGTGTCGACATTGCTGGTTTGTTTTGTTCTAAAGGCTCCTAACAACTTGTTTTAGCACGCTTAGAGTCAAGACAGCGGAACTGTGTGTATGCGAGTGTGTGCTTGTGTTTGTGTGTATGAACCAAAGTAGGAATGTTTGTGTACCATTCCAAGACTGTCCCTAGATATTGCCTGCTATCTGATGGAGAGACAATAGGGGTGCAGCTGGCAGGAAGTGTCCCTGTGGAGCGCTGCAGTGCTGGACCTTCAGTAACTGCTCTCTGGGGGGGGGGTTAGTGTAGTGTGACCGAGCAGGACACAGATTCCTATCTCCCCCTCATGTTACTGATTTACACCATACACCTGCTCTCTCCAACCATGAGGAGAATGTGAAACATTAGCTCACAGGTCAATATCAATAGAACATGTCTTTCTGTCCACAGCATATTTATTTCAAATTCATACAAACACTGGGTAACAATACAGTTGACCCTAACATAAAAGTACTTTGTGTTCAGTTTGTACAGTTTTCCTTGATGTGGGGGGGGGTATTTTTTTGTCCACAGTGCTGCCTGGTTAATCATAAGCTGAATGATTCATTTACTGTGAATGCTTAGAAAACACAATTTAAAAAATAAATTAGATTTAAATTATGCATTTTATTTATTCATTGAACTGTTCTCATAAAAAATATCAAGCTAAATATTAAGCTATCCTCTCTGTCATATTGGGATAACCACCCATTTATAAAATCAATACTGTTTTATTTTCTAGGGACTTAAAACACATATTGCATGTTCTGCAATAAATAATATTAATTTTACTTATTATATTTCACATTCTTAATACTTGCTCCGTACTTGCTGAGGTAAAGCTTAAGCTGTCCACCCTGTTGTGCAAAAATATTACAGTACTGTATTTTTCAGACTATATTTCACACTTAAGATTCTTTCATTTTCTCAAAAATCGCCAGTGCCTCTTATAATCCAGTGCACCTTATGTATGAATTCTGGTTGTGTGGTACACGCCACAGCCTTATTGTCTACGGGATCCAGCGGCTCCCTGTGGTGTAAAATGACCTTATATTTGTCCTTTGTGGGCATCTGTACCTTGATTACGTCAGGTAATCATGGCGACACTCTCGTTCACTTCGATGTAGGCATCCTTATTAATGTACAACATTTAAATGAGAATTTTTTTTTTTTTTTGAGAATAAAGTTTAAATGTTCATCTAAGCGTGCATGTTTTGGAGGAGGGAGTTACGCCACTATCTGGGCTGTGGCAATGCGCTCAACTGTTAAACTAAGACACTAAAGAGGAGGAAATTTGATTGGTTTGTGGAAAGGAATGAACTGAAAAATTGAGATTTGTTTTGTATTTTTGTATTTTATATATCTTTATATATCCTGAACAATGTTAACAAGTTATTGTTATGAGTTGAATAAAGTTTGACTTTTCTGACTGTTTTGTTTTGCTTTATACGCCTATAATCCGGTGCGTCTTAAAGTCTGTAAAACACAGTAATTAAAATAACAGAAAATCTAAATGTATCTTTAAAACAAAATTAAACATTCTGCCACGTTTTCATTAATTGCCATTTCAAAAAATTGCAGTTTTCAATAAAGTTGTCCGCCATAATTTTTGCCATGCTATGACAGGGTGGACACAAGCATGACAGGAAACTGTGATAAGTGAAAAAGTAAAAGTGGTTAAGCTGGAAAATTTTGATTTCTGTTTTAAAAGTTTTATCCATATGATTGTCATTTTTGTTTTGTAAGTTATGAGATGCCAAAACACGCATTATTTTGACAATTTTGACCCACACAGAATGAACCATGGGCCATTTTCACACCTGAAAGTCCGGACAGGAGTCTGCACAGAGTTTTATCTGTTTGTTACATTTTGTACATTTGGTCTGGTTAGTTTTGGTTTCACACTGCAGTTTAGCGAGCAGATTAACTACATCCTGTTATCCTCAGCTACAAGGGCTACATCTCTCTAAACTTTTATATTAATTGGTTTGTAAAATGTTAGTAATGAGTTTGGCGAGTTGATTTGTTTTGCCAGTTGTTGTGCCGAATTCCAGCTCTCTGTCAGAATCTGACTCCCCTTTGCATATACATGCACTACACAGCAGAATTCCTTTTATTTCTGTTTATAAATAAGTGTTAATGTATTGTTTGTGTCAATACTAGTGCATGAAGCACCTGAGTGCACCATTTTTATCTCTTCTGGTTTGTTTAAAGACTGCGTCAACTTCTTGTAATGGTCCAAAAGCCTGAAACGTCTAGAAAAGTGCTTTTATAATGCAGATGAACCACCATGCAACAAGGAGAGAGAGAGAGAGAGAGAGAGAGAGAGAGAGAGAGATGTGTGTGGTCAGTAAAGCGGTCTAAAAACAGCACAATGCAGAAATAGGAAATGGTAAAGACAGTAGAAGGACATGGCCGGCAGGAAATGAGCAGCCAGGTGTGAAAGAAGATTTAGCAGGAAGGAAAAGGGCTTGAGGACTTTAGAAACAGTAGGAAAGAAAAGGGAATGATTACAGGAAGTGGTAGGAAGCGGAAAATGTCATAGATACAACAGCAGGCAGTGCGGAGGCGGACAGTGGAAGTTTGACTTTGAGTAACCGAGTATTTCATAGAAGAGCTGAGGGACTGGGAGGCTAGAAAGGAGATCAGAAGATCATGCTGGACTTGCAACGAACACAAACCCACAGTTGACATGTTCAGTTGAATGTAATTCAGAGAACACATTGACGTCTTTGCTCTAGTAAAAGGATGTAGGTTCCACTTAATATGATGTGTGTGTAATGACTGTGTAGTGACAAAGTAGCCATACAGATAATAACAGTGTAACTACTGGTGATATATTAAGGAGCACTATCAATAAATGTCTATTTCCTGCTCTAAGGCATAAAGCACACTGTATTATAAGGCACATTATGCGACACTATTAAGGAACATGTTTAGCATGTTTTCCTTTTAATTTAGCAGGTCTCGCCACTGGGTGTCAGTAAAGTAAGTAAAGTAAAGAAAACTGTAATAAAAAAAAAAAACATTTTCTTTTAAAGTCAAATGAGCGCTGGCTGTTAATGTTAAAAATGTTACACAAAATGAAAAATGATACACAGATTTCTCTCCTGAAAGGTGTTTATTTGGTTGAGTAAACAGCTTTTGTTTATTTACAGTAAGCTTAGATTTCCAGATTTCCACTAATGCTAGCTGAGGTTAGCCGCAGGCTACAGGCTGATAATACTTACCTCTGAACAGCAAAAGGGCTAGCGCTTTGTGCGGTTAGTGGCTAATGCTAATGTTGCTCCAGCAGTGGTAGCTGGGGTTAGCCAGCAGGCAACAGGCCGATAATACTCACCTCTGAACAGCAAAGGGTTTGGGCTTAGCGTGATTAGCGGCTAATGCTAATGCTGCTACAGCAGTGCTAGCCGGGGTTAGCAGCAGGCTACAGGGCGATAATATTTACCTCTCACCGGTGAAAGAGCTGGTGCTTAGCACGGTAAGCTTAGCGCAGATAATGGTAATACTTCTCCAGCCTCGGTGCTGGAGAAACTTCAATGAAACTCCTGTATAACGCTGCACTTCAGCAGAGTCTTACATTCCATAAGTGTGATTTATATAGCATGCACGAAAGACACAATAAATGACTATTTCCAGGATTTGATTGTATTAAATATATTGACACTGAAAATCCATCAGTTTGCATGAACTGAGCTGTAGTTTTATAACAATTTGTGCTTTCAGTTCATATTCATAAACTCTCTGCCCTACAGATGAGTACCTGAAAAAACATACAGCTTTGGATGAGTGAGGTTGTCTGAGTCCACTTTGCCCTGAGTCTTCTGTTTAGAGAGCAGATGCGGGCGTTTGTGGGACAGCGCACTGCCATGGCCGGCGTTTCCATGGGAAGAGGCTTTGATCAGGATCTGAATACACATCAAACATCCTGGCCCAGCAGAAGCGTCTGCACCCAAATGGGATTAGAGCTGTGGGGATTTCTGCGGCGTGATCTGCAGCTCCGCTGGGTTCCAGGCACAGCGCTGGCATTTCCCGCCCGTTCTCCCTCAGTTTCAACCGAGACACGCTGCTGTTCCTTGGAGATTCACGCCTCGCCGCTAATCCTTTCCGGCAGCACTGGAGCTATTAAGACTCATCATAACGAGATTTCAGTGGCCGGCCCCTAGCTCTCGCTGCGGATTTGATTAGAAACACCTGCAGCGGGCGGCCGCAGCCGTCGCAGGAGAAGAGATGAAAGAGCAGATTCAAAGTTGTGGAGTAATTGGCCTGTTTTGTTTGGCTAGTGATAGCCCACTGGGTGGAATTCTGCTGCAGTGAAGACTCATTTTTTCACTTGGGGGCGTGAAGTTCATGCAGCCGTGAAGCAGTGAGGTGTTCATGTTATTGGGACACCTAGTTTTGGACTAGTTTGGTAGTTTGGGGAATTCAGTGAAGATTTTTATTTTATCAGAGAGTCTGGTGGGTTTATTATTTAGCATAACTAAGAAACACTTAGCTTGATTAAAAAAAATAAACATTTGACTGACATTTGACAAGCCATTGTTTTGGTGTGAGTAGATCAGAAAGAGACCGATATATCCTATTTACTGATGCTATTTAAGTAACCAGACATAAATCTTTTGTACCAGTCAACCATAGCATTAACACTACTAGTCTTATATTGTGTAGGTTCCTGACATGCCACCAAATCAGTTCTACAGCTCTACAAGCAGCTCAAACAAGCTCACAATTAGTTTGAAGTCTGTTTTATGTAAAATTGAACATCACTATAATTGAGGTTATTCTGTTGCCATTAGCGGCTTCTTTTTCACATATTGGATGTCTCCCTCAGTTTCTGAGACCTAGTGTCAGTGTGTTGTCTGTTCAGGTTACCCTAATATCACCAAAGCAGCTCTGACCTGTGGAGAGCCAGCATTTCATTGTTTCACAGTTTGCGTTTATCACACTTCCAGGATTTCGTTGTCTCTGTCAATTCCCTTCACTACATGTCTTATTTTAATCCCTTGCAGTCTCACATCATGGTCACCAGTTTACAACCCACCAATCATAAACTGTTCTTCTACTCATCATCTCCGGAATATTGATCAGTATCTTCTGTTTCTCATTTGTGCTTGTGTATATAAACTCTCTGTCATCATCTCTCTGTATTTGCAAAGTATTGCCAGCAATTAGTTCGTCTGTAATCTGACCCGGTTTTGTCTCTCTATTTTTGCCTTTTTTTTTGCCTGAATTTTCCCTTTGTTTTGCTACCTGGTTGTTTTTGCTTCTGGTTTTGGAATGTGGCTTGCACTCCGATTTTACCTGATCATATTAAACTCATATTAAGCCTACATTTAAAAAATTGGGAAGAATTGAGGTAGGTGTGGGAAACAGACAGAAGTTCAGTAGTTTTTGGGGGCTGGGGGGTGTTGAGGAGTGGGGGTGAGGACTCTTTAATCTTATTATCCCAGGCTCGGAGATGTGTTTGGGTTGGGGGTTCAGGGTGCTCTGAGGCTGCGTGTGAGGTTGGGGTTGGGACAGCAAATCACACAGGGGGGTTATGGAGGGTCACGGATTGGGGGGTATTGAGCAGGTTCTCCATGGTTTCGAGTGGGTGGATCGGAGCTCTGAGGGTTGGATGTGTGGGCACACAAAGGTGAGGGGGAGGTGAGTAGAAGGAGAGTGAAATGATCCATGATGATGGAGGCCTGGGAAGTTGAGGCCTGGGTCAGTGGGTGATGGTCACAGTTTTATGTTAGGATTGTTGCTTTTTTTTTAGGATTGTGCAACAGCTTTCAGTGTTGCACAGAAAGCTGTGGAAGAATGGTATTTTTTTCTTATTGGTTGTTGTTGGGGTGTTTTGAGACTGGAGTGAGGTGAGCTGTGGCGCTTTATAGAGTACAGTTTTAGACTGCACTGTAAACCCAGAAGACTGCCTTGAAAAGTTCCTGTCAGTACAACACATTATTCATCTGTACTTCTCCCTTACTGTCGTTTTCCCCTATTATATATGTTTTGCTTTCTTTTCTTGTACAGTTGTTATATTACTGATTTACTGAAATTCATGGTATTAGTTTAAAGCACAACTTGAATTTCTTTAAATATATAGAGGTTGAATTTCTTTGTACGGGTTAACTGACAATATTTAACACCTTAACAGGTCTTGGCCTGTATATGGGCTACAAGTCTAGGTGATAAATTTGATTTTCAATGCAAATTTCTGAAAACTTTAAGGGGTTCTGAGACTCCTACAGGACACTTGGAGAAGCTATCTACTTCAGTTAATAATCTTAGATCAGTACCCCAAACTCTGCATGTTGGAATAGACATAAAATCTAGACAATGTTAACAAAACAAAAGGTTTGGAGGACCTAAAATGTTTGATATGTATTCAGGAAAATATATATTTTAAAATTAAGTTTAGAAAAGTGCCAATTTTAGGATTTTTATTCATTATATTTTGACAGTTGCAGATTTATGTACATTTTTTATGTAATGCTAAAATCTAAATCAAAATCCTAAATATATAGCCGTATAATATTAGGCAGAAAATGTACAAAAATGCCTGCATGTTAAGAGGTTAAGTTCCCTTGTACTGGTTTATTAATGCAGTGGGTGAATTCCTTTGTACTAGTTTAATGTTGAGTTTGATTTCTATTGTTCTGTTTAAAGAAAACATTTAAAAACATGACTATATGTTAGAGCTTAGATCCAGCCCAAAAAATCTGACCAACCCGGCCCGAGCCTGACCCGACCCACCTCTTAAACTCATTATGAGCCTGAGCCCAATTTAAACCCGACATTTTTTTAGGATTAGAGCATTAAAACTGAGCTTTTTAAAAACATTTTCAGACCGTTTGAATGAGCGCAATTAATTATGTTAATTAATATTGCAACACTGAAGCAACATAGACCTTTTATTTAAGAAAAATGTTTTTTTAAGAACAGCTACACACAGCGCTGCAATGTGGACAAGTGGAAAAGCTCACGTGTGCGCCCAGAGCTGTGTGAGAGCTCTGTTCTGATTCTGCTTGATCTCTCTGCTGCTTTCGACACGGTCAACCACAGCATTCTCCTTTCCATCCTCACCAGCCTTGGAATCACTGGCTCTGCATGGCAGTGGTTTGCATTGTACCTGGAGGACCGTTCCTACCAGGTAACTTGGCAAGGGGCAACATCTGCTCCATGCAGACTCTCCACTGGGGTTCCACAAGGCTCGGTGCTTGGTCCTCTTCTTTTCTCACTCTATACTCGCTCTCTGGGTGAAATAATATCTTCTCATGGATTCTCATACCACTGCTATGCTGATGACACCCAACTAATCCTTTCATTTCCTCCTTCCGACACTCAGGTTTCATCCCGCATCTCAGCATGTCTCAATGATGTCTCGATGTGGATGAGTTCTCATCACCTAAAACTCAACCCCAGCAAGACTGACCTTCTGTTCATCCCAGGAACTACAAGCCCTCACAACAATCTCTCCATCTCTTTCGAGAACTCACTGGTCACTCCATCGGCAGAAGCAAGAAGCCTCGGTGTAGTAATGGATGACCAGTTATCGTTCTCGAGCCATATTGCAAATCTGACTCGTTCATGCAGATTTCTCCTGTACAACATCCGAAGAATTCGACCGTTTCTGTCTCAGGATGCCACTCAGGTGCTTGTGCAGTCTCTTGTCATCTCAAGACTTGACTACTGCAACTCTCTACTGGCTGGTCTTCCACTGCGAGCGACCAAACCACTACAGTTAATTCAGAACGCGGCAGCACGACTCGTCTTCAATCTTCCGAAGTTCAGTCATGTGACTCCTTTGCTGCGTTCCCTCCACTGGCTTCCTGTTGCCGCCCGCATCCGATTCAAAACCCTGACGCTGGCCTACAAGGCAAAAAACGGACCAGCACCTTCATACCTGATGACGATGGTCAAAGCCAGATCTGCACCAAGAGCTCTTAGAGCTTCCAGTACGGCTCGGCTCGAACCTCCATCACTCAAAACACACAGAAAACAGACATCCAGACTCTTCTCTGTGCTGGCACCAAGGTGGTGGAATGAACTTCCACTGGATGTCAGAACAGCAGAGTCACTCGCGGTCTTCAAACGTCGACTGAAGACACATCTTTTCAAAGAGTTCCTAAACTAATAATAAAAAATAAATAAATAAAATAAAATAAAAAGGTTCCTAGGGTTCTTAACATGATTAAGCTCTATGTATCTCTTGATCTTAGTCTACAAACTATCTTTGGATATCTTAAGTAACTTTGAAGCACTGTTGTAAGTCGCTCTGGATAAGGGCGTCTGCTAAATACCAAAAATGTAAATGTAAATAATAACATTCTAACTTGTGCAACTTTTAATTTAAAAATTGACTTGTATAAATTAAATATAGCATTAAAAAACAGATTCTATGTCATTTTCTTAAGCCAGACCCATGCCAAGGAAAGGTGTGTAAAATGTTGGTTCAGGTCGGATTCGGGCAGACAATCTAAACTGTACTATATGTCATGAAGTAAATGAGAAAATTAAAGAGTGAATGCTGCTTTCAAAGTATGTTTCCCGAATATGACACTACAAACAAGATTCATATCTCCTCTCTTCCTCCAACTGTCTTTCTGGAAGTTCCAGATTGATCTCTTATGGTGGGATGTGGTGCAGAGTGTTCTTCCTCTACGTCACAGTGAGGAATGCTCTTTGAAGTGCAGAGGGAGTGTGTTTAGAAGTGCACTGGGGGTGTGTGTAATTAATCGAAGTGGCGGGATCTGTGCAGGCCTCTCTGGCTGTATTATTCCACATGGTGAGATGGCTGGGAGCGTAGAGCAGCAGATTAAATAAGAGCTGCCTGCTGTCCCCGCCGCTACCTCTACCCTCGCACACTGTGCAGTGGTCCTTTATCTGACACTGTGTCTGGCTGTGGAGTTGCCAGCTGATTGCTGAAAATTTCATATGGATTTTCTGTTGTTTTGATTCGTCCAAACAAGTCCTGTTTTAGAATGAGGGCACTGAGGTCACTGTGGAAAATTCTGGGCTGATAACGGGAATCAATTTTGATATCCTCGGTTGAAAGCTGAAAAAGTTGCTGCTAATATTTTCAACAGAGCATGAATATGTTCGTGTCAAAGGTATTGACTTTAATTACTGGACGATATTCCAGTATTCCAACAAAAATCATAATTAAACTTTTGTGTGTGTTTGCAGAAATTGTGTCTGTTGCCATTACACTGTGCAGAAATAAAAAATTTATGATAATATTATTATTAATCCAAAGTCAGCTGACCTAGCATGAGCCACCTAACAATGTTTTTATCAAAGCAACTTTTTGTATTAGGAAAGCTTTAAAGAACACTGCCAAAATACCATTCAGCCTAATGAAAATAATAGCAGTAATACAGTAGAAAACACTAGCATTGTAAGTCTGTTGGAAGCATTGGCTAAAATTGCTTTTTTTTAATGCTACTTGACAACAATTTATACTCATTATTATGTTTTTTTTTTTTCCATTTTACACCAGATTTTTCCTTTAACTCAGGGTGAGCGATATGACAAGTATGATAATATAATACTTAAGATCTTAAGAAACATGACAATAGAAACAATAGCTGTTTCGTCCTAGCAAGTTTGCCCCCAAGAGGTTACAATTTAGTGCAGATGCATCTGTAACTCAATTAATAATGAAAAGGATGCACTTTCCCCTTTTTTATATTGATGGGTGGCAACCATTCGAATGTTAACACTCTAAATGGTTACTGCAGCAACATCTGATGCAGAAAAGGCTCTGATTGGCTGCTAACTAACTCTTCTCATAGCTCTTTACTAAGCCACGCCTCCTCACACTTGTTACAACTGTTAGAACCTGCTGTTATTGATGATCTCTGTTTGGTCGAATGACATTTTCATAATACACAGTATGTATAAGTTCTATTAAAATGTAGTATCAATATTTTCTGAGTATTCAGAATTTGCTGCATTACATCCAAGTTTTGAAACAGTGGCTCAGTGTTTTGCACACATATTGTGCATCAAGATTAAAAAATGATCAAAATAACAGGACACAAAATTGTCATGTTGCTCACATTTAGATACAGCAGTATATAGTCTAGCTCAGGGGAAGTCTAGATTGAAAACTGAAACTCATTTGAATTAATTTTAGTCAAAAATCCAAACATTAAAATTTGATTGTTTGATTGAATTGTTAATAGAATTGTTTCAAGTTTTTTCTTTGCCTATAAAAACACATTTATAGGCAGTGCTTATTTATATGGGTCTATTGAACCAATGTGACTTACAGCAGCTTTAAACTGTGTTTTTTGTTATTGTTTTTTACACTGCTCATAACTCTCTTCTTGTTTTCCTCTGCAGAGTGTGTGTGTTGGGCGCACGGTCGCCATGGCTCTGGTTCAGGCCCTGTCTGTGCCCACTGATCACCCCAAGTCCAGCGCCGATATCCAGCAGTGCCGTTCTGTATCGCCTCCCGAGGCTACCGGGGGCACCATGGGCTCCGTCAGCAGCCTGATCTCAGGACGCACCTACCAGGAGCGCCACTGCCGCGCCGCCAGCGACTTCAGCGCTAAGTGCCGCAGGTCCACGCCCGCCACCAGCTGCTTCCGGCAGCAAGATGGAACCCTTCGCAGCGCCAGCTCTCAGGAGCAGCTTCTCACCAACCAGCCTACCCTGACCTCCAACAGGTCATCCACCATCATCGCCGCTGGCAACGGCAACTATGGATACGTGGGCGACGAGCTGGTCGGTGACTGGAACGACAACCATGTGACTGCATGCAGCCCATGCAGTGACACGGAGGAACCACGGGACAACCGCACCATGAACGGCAATATCGGGGGTCCTCCCCCAAAACTCATCCCCGTCTCTGGAAGACTGGAGAAAGTGAGTTAACGTGACAAACTTTGCTACTAGTGTAGAAATCTGATTGTGCAGTTACTTTTATTGTATGTTATGATAAACACATTATAAAAAATTATATTTTAACTGAGACTAAATCTGAAGTAAAATATTATAGCAGCATGTTAATTGTTAATTAATAAGTTATACCTTGGGGGACATATTTGGAACAGCCATAAAAAAATATGAGGTATAAATTGTGAGGTGTTATCTTGTGAGTGAGACTCAACACTGGCCAACATGCTCATTGCAAGGCTATGTCAAATAACCTAATAAATGTCTTTGAGTGAGGTCTGACAGTAGGTAGACATTTATTGTAGGCATTAACGCCCACAGTGGACAGTGCACATCCTGTAGGTCATTCTAGCATTCTTTTCTTGCCTGGCATGTGGCAAAAATCATGGGACACGATACTAGTCCCTTTTCATATGACATTTGGAGTGTCATTATATTTTCAGGCTATTACTCACAGTAATATCTGTAAAAATATTATTCACTAAATTGTGTTCAGCCATTATGAATATTTTTTGTAAAATATGCTCATACTGACCTGATTGATTTGTTTTGATCACAGAACATGGAGAAAGTTGTCATTAGGCCCACTGCCTTCAAGCCTGTAGTGCCCAAAAACCGCAATTCTGTGCAGTACCTCTCCCCACGGCCAGGGGGCAGTCTGTCTGAGAGTCAGGGCAGCCTCAACCTTTTACTACCTGGAGGTGGAGCAGGTCTGGTATGTGCCGAGAAACGCAACTCGTACAGCGGCGGCCGCAACGCTCGCAGCAGCCAGTCTTGCACCATGTCGGACTCGGGTCGGAACTCTCTCTCCAGTCTGCCCACCTACAGCAGCGCAGGATACAGCCTGGGCACCAGCGACAGCACATCTGGACACCCAGAGCCCACACGAACCAATGGCGGCCACGGCCACTCCAACTCAGACAGCGGCCGCTCCTCCTCCAGCAAGAGCACCGGCTCCCTGAGTGGGCGGGGTCAGCCACTGTCTGACAGTGGGTCATGTGGGAGATCACCTGCCCCACCAGAGGGGTATGAGAGTGTGATCCGAGACCTGGAAGAGAAGCTGAGAGAGAGAGACCTGGAACTGCAGCAGCTGCGAGATAATCTGGACGAGAATGAGGCGGCAATATGCCAGGTGAGCATGTGCAGTCAAATCAGGCAGTCTGAGAGGAAATCAATACAAATTGTGGTTGCACTTGGTCATATTTGGTCATAATGGTAAATGAGCTACACATACAGAGGTACGCTATGTAATGTATGTGGAATGCATAAGGAATGCAACATGCCACATATTTCAGCATGTTGTAGAGCAAGTTGTAGAGGTTCCTAATGGTGTCCAGCGATAATCCATCCAATTCAGATTGAACATTCACACTGTTCCTGCAGGTTTCGCAGTATTAATGTAGTGTTAACAGCCCATCCAATATCATCCCTTACATTTTCACATTAGGATAGGTCTGATGATGCAGTTTGCCATGGCATAGTATCTGTGTCTTTAAGACAAGCTCTAGAGATAGCAGCAGTATGGGGATGAGCATTGTCCTGTTGGAATAGCGAACAAGAGTGTGCAATCAGAAAAGGGAAGGTTGCACTCCACACCTTCTAAAAAGTGTGACACATCACAACAAACCATTATTCTTGGTGCAGACCATAGTGCCTCCATTCACAGATGTATCGATTGTTTCCAGTAAGACAAATACAGTACTCGTCACTAAAGATGACCTGCTGTTTATGACAGTCTGGCGTTACTACCCGCCAAGTTTCTTTCCAGTTTATTAATTCCTTCTAGGTATGGCTGCAACTAATGATTATTTTGGTAATCAACTAATCTGGCCATTATTTTTCTGATTAGTCAACAATTAATTCATCATGCCGTCCAACTCTGCTTGCTGTGGTTATGGCTCCTGTTTCTAGCTTTCTCTATCGCTTTAAAAAGATAGAAACAGCTGAATATGGGATTTTAATAACCTGCAAATGTCCAAAATATTGCCCTTGGAAAATGTGTGGAAAGTGCTGATGTTTAGTGAGGAAATATGTAAACTGTTGTGTTTGGGCATGTGTAGAGACGTAGGCCGAACTGAGTGTAAATTATGTGAGTGCCCTTATTACTTTGTATAGTGCTACAAATTAACAATTGGTCAACAATTAACATTTGGAGTCAACAAATATTTATAATTGACATTGTTGCAGCCCTACGTCTAGGTGCAACAATTGAAAATAATTGCTAACAACTCTTATTAATCAGTTAGATTTTTTATTTGCAATTACAGGAAATTACTCTGGCCTTACTCTAACTACTGTGTGTGTGTGTGTGTGTGTGTGTGTGTGTGTGTGTAGGTATATGAGGAGAAGCAGAAGCGCTGTGAGCAGGAGCTGGAGGAGCTGAGGCAGACTTGTGCCGCTAAGATGAAACAGGCCCAGCAGAAAGCACAGCGGGCACAGCAGGTGCTGCAGCTACAAGTCTTCCAGTTACAGCAGGAGAAAAAGAAGCTGCAGGAGGACTTCTCTCAGCTTCTGCAGGAACGTGAGACACTGGAGAAGAGGTGTGCTTCCATTGAGAGGGAACAGACACAGCTGGGTCCACGACTGGAGGAGACCAAGTGGGAGGTGAGGCCAGACTGAAACCACTCAACAGCATTAGTGAACTAGTGTTGAGAAAAAGAAAGCTAGCTTTTTTTTTTGGGTGAATATTTTGGTGCTAAATATAATCACCACTTACCTTCAGTATTACTGGAACATCTAGATACACACAGTGCCACTGACACGAAACACCACTTTTAGCTAACACCTTACAGAGAACCTTTATCTGTGAGAAATATTGCTGGTTTTTAATATCTTTGGTTGAAACAGGTGAAGATTTTTGATGCATATATTTGTTACTCCACTGAATGAACTCTGCTCACATATACCTTGTGTAGGGCATGTTTCATATAGTTTCAGGACTTCTGCACAATTTGTGACTGCAAAAAAAGAAAATATATATATATATATATATATATTGAAATAAATCTGGTTACTTTATAATTCTTTGCAGTTACTTGAAAATTGCCAGTCTTTGCTTTCATTTCTGTGTTTTTGTGTATTTTCTGTGTATTTTGCTGCTAAAGACTTATGCTTCTTGAATCTTTTGTTTGCTTCTGCTTCTAGCAAACTTGCTGTGCCAAACTCAGAATCAAATAACTGAAGCAGAGGCAAAAGCGAGATTCAAGAAGTCTTTAGCAGCAAAATCCACAGAAAATCCACAAAAACACAGAAATGAAAGCAAAGATTGACATAATCCAAACTGAAAAAAATTTCAAGATATATAGTTTCAGCTAATGTTAGCTGTATTTGATAATTGTTGTTATGCCGAAATTTTCAACAAACCATAATCATTTATGGAGAGTACGAACGTGTTTAGTGTTAGCTAAGGGTGCTTGAAAGTGCTCGTTCTGCTAGTGGTTAATTATTAAACCTAGGACCAGTCCAGAGCACCCATCTATGGTCCTTTTGAAAATTTTCTGGGGTTTGCTTTAAGCGGAATCTGCTGTGCTCCAATGCAGGTATAGAAGCTATGTGCTCCCTGTGCCACGTGTAGGGTTGCGTGATTGGTTCATTTTGTTGTAACAAGACTGCTTTGTCTTGTAATGATGAAGAAAATTGGTGTGTGAAATTGAGCAGTCGTTCTACAGTTCAAAGTGGCTAAAGTTATTGTGTGTGAAAACAAACCAGCGAGTATGATCCTCTCCAACAAACAAGCCAAGGATCAGTCCTGACTGTGGACGCTTGTATTTAGGATTGTATTCGAGTGTGCAAAATAAGTGGTAGTCTGCTACTCACCTTTGTTTATTTAACACATTCAAATATTGAGGGTCACAATAGGTTTTGACTCCTGATATTTGTTCATGTGTTCAAAAGGGTCCATAGCCCATTTAGTTTCTTACCAAACTCTTCATTCAGCAAATGTCATGAATGTCAGGAATCTTCACCCTGCCAAATGAGGTCCGTCATATCTAAAAATAACAATTTTCTCTGTTTCTACAGGTCTGTCAGAAGTCTGGAGAGATTTCCCTGCTGAAGCAGCAGCTGAAGGATGTGCAGGCAGACCTGGGCCAGAAGGCGGCCGAGATTGTGGCTCTGAAGGCTCAACTGCGAGAGGCTCGCTCTGAGCTGCAGGCCAGCCAGGTGCGTTCGCAGGAAGCCCATGCAGCAGCCCGCACGCGTACGCTGGAGCTGGAGGTGTGTGAGAACGAGCTGCAGCGGCGTAAGAGTGAGGCCGAGCTGCTGCGAGAGAAACTGGGCCGTCTGGAGGAAGAGTCGAGCAGGTTGAGAGCTGTCCAGGCCACCCTGCCCTCCTCTAAGGGCCAGTGCATGAGCCTGCCTCTGCCTCTGTCCCACGGTCGCAGCCCCGCCTTCCGGGACGGAGAGGAGCAGCTGCTGGCGTACGAGAGCGATGAGGCTAAGGCTCAGCGGCAGAGCAGCGACGCGCTGCACACGGTCCGCCAGCAGGTGGAGAGACTGCGCGCTGAACTGCTGTTCGAGAGGAGACGCGGCCAGGACCAGCTGGAGTCCTTTGACGATGAGCGGCGCGTGTGGCAGGAGGAGAAGGACAAGGTGATCCGCTATCAGAAACAGCTGCAGCAGAACTACATCCAGATGTACCGGCGCAACCGCGAGCTGGAGCGGGTCATGAGGGAGCTGAGTCTGGAGCTGGAGAATAGGGACATGGAGGAGTACGACATGCGCAGCAATGAAATCCACTTCGAGGAGATCACGGCCACAGAAATCTAGCGCATCTTTCCCGATCCCACCCCACACGGACCCCTTAGATCAGGAGTGGCAGATACTGGAGAGATTAGCACTGTATCTCCTGTAACTCTTCTGAATTAAACCATCAGCTGAGTAGTAAGGCCTAGTGAATTGCGTGAATTCAGTACAGAGTGTTAAACAGGGGAAACACTCCAATCTCTCCAGGGCCAGAGGTTGAATTGCTCTCATAAGCCCCTTTTACACTCAAACTTTAACAAGAGTTTCAAACAACCTGTGCTTACCACACTCAAAACTCCCGTTACACTTATCATAAAATTCAACAACAAAAACACTTCTTATAAAGACCAACAGTACTTACATTTATTACGTTTTTTTCCCCATTTTTCTCTCAATTTGGCTAGGCCAGTTGTCCCACCCATTCAGCTGCCTTATATCCCCCATTACTAGTGATCCCAAAACACAAGGAGGGTGAAAACTAGCACATACCTCCTCCGATACACGAAAGTCAACCACCGCCTGTTTTTTTTTCGAGCTGCTGCTGGTGTGGGGAGAGAGATTGCCATCTACCCACCCAGAGAGAGCAAGGTCAATTGTGCTCTCTCAGGGCTATGGCAGCTGATGACAAGCTGCATGACCGGGATTCGAACCAGCGTTCTCCCGATCACAGTGGCACCGCTTTAGATTGCTGGACCACTTAGTGACCCAGTTGCCACATTTTTTTGAGTATCCCGAATACCAGTCCTTAAAAACTAAAATGTAGAAAAAGTTTAACTTTGCCAGACATGTTTTAGTTGCTGTGGCACAGAAGCAGCTAGACACACAGCAAGGGTACAGGTTTCCATTTTATTTTATTTTTTCTCCTGTATGGAATACACTAGGAATGCACCAGAAATTTATAAATACCAAATGCTGGACATTGTTTTCTGTAATTATTCAGTTTTTTTAGTCATTCGGACAAACGCTGAAAGTGATTTATTTTATTTAATTTTTTTTACCATTTTTGACTAAATAATTTGGGTTGTCGAATATTGGTGTCTTTATTACATTTTTATATACAGCTATGGAAGAAATATTTATTAAGAAACTATTTTCATAGGTATATGTTTGAGTAAAATGAACATAGTTGTTTTATACTATAAACTACTGACAACGTTTCTCCCAAATTCCTAATAAAAATGTTTACCTCTTTCATGTAATCAAGAGAAAGACAGATGGTCAATTTTATTTGGAATTTGGAAGAAACGTTGTCAGTAGTTTATAGAATAAAACAACAATGTTCATTTTACTCAAACATATACCTATAAATAGCAAAATCAGAGAAACTGATTATTTTGAAGTCTCTTCATTTTTTCCAGAGCTTTATGTGTGGACACAATAATGTTTTTATAAACGAAAAGAGGGAAATCCCTTGTTTTTTTTTTGTTTTGTTTTCTTTTCTTTTCTTTTCTTAATATCCAAATACATATTAACATAGCCCTAATTTACCAGGATTTCAACTTGTTCAGCTTGTGTTCACACTCAAAAAAAACTCCTTTTAAGTTACTGATTGCTGTTACATTCCTGAGTTCACATCTAAGTGTGAAAGGGGCTTCTGATTGTTCTCAATTTCTGGTGAGCTCCACTTGTTAAAGCATCAATCACCACAGCAAATGCAAAAAACAAGGAACCTGTTCCTGCACAGATGAAATACAGGCTAGACAGTGTTTTCAGCAGTGGTTCAACAGTATTTTTAAAAATCACTTTTTTTTTTAAGCATGTTGTTTTGCCGTGCCCGTACACTCATACTCAGGCTGAGGGTCAGGTTGGAGTGGGATGAACATCTGAAAGAGGGAACCGGTTGTGGGTGTGTCTGCATGAGATTTCCAGAATATGTTCTAAAATGGAAAGATGCTCTTCTGTCTGTTCTCTCTTGTCTCTTCTCGTCTCTGGTTCTCTCAGTCAGAATCCGCAGCTCTTCACGTCGTATAATGGACTCATATCACAGCTACGGCACTAATGGGAGACGAGCACCTGCACTAATGGATTTCTGTGTACCAGCATTAATATTGATGTCATGGAACTCTTAGAGTGGCGTGGTCAAGCCAGGGAGAACCCACAGTTACTTAGACTGCGAGTCAAGTCAGGACACTCGAGTGCTTTCTCTTCACTCACAAGTGGAGAAAACAAAACAAGCGTCTGAACTATTGTAGTGTCCTAATATTACCTTTGTCTTGCCGAGGCCCAGCACAGAGGTTCCTCCACTATCAGATACTAATCACTTTATCTAGAAGTACTATTTTTCTAAGTAGAATCTTTAAAATATTCAGCCAAATGATATTTTATGCCTGTTTTGGATTTTCCTCAGACCGTAATGTCATGCAGAATAGTGCGAAACGTTGCAGCACACACTCAAGTCATGTCAAGTGAATCGCATGTGTGCATGAATACAGTAGCATTCTGTCTGAAGGTCGTATATATAAATACGATATAGTCATCTCCGCGGAGACGGGATGTCTAGGTTTGACATCACACAGGTCACGCAACGCTGGGCAGAGCTACTGCTCTCACTAGTAGCATAGATAACGTATGCGTAAATATCATCTGCAGTTGTGAAATACTAATCATAAACAATATTTGGTCACAAAAGAAGGGAGATCTATATATCTATACACTATATATAAATATAACTTTGTTGTTTTTACAGAACAGATTCTTTAAATTAAATATGAATGGGATATTAAAAAATATATATCATGTATATTTTTATATATATATATACATCTATATAGAAATGGCACCTCAAGCTATTTTGTGGTAACACAGGAAACGTTGTGGGTTTAACAGATATATGTGTCTCATATCCTTTAACAAGTAATCCAGTGGAGGGATCGTTTGCCATCACCATTTGTAAGGTACATTTCAGTGACTGCTCACAGTTTTCATATAAACATTATGTGTAGTTTACAAATTTCACTTTACTATTGTGATTTTGATCATATTGGAAACACACCCAAATTTATCCCCTTGAAATAGTTTAGCTACAATGTTTGCAATATTTAAAAACATTAATTAAAACCTATAACAGATGTTCAGAACTATCACTACATTTTTATACATTGGCAGTTCGGAGTCAATGTCTCTGATAATAACAAACATGGGGAAATCCGTATTTAGCAGTTTTTGTGATATGGATACGCCTCCAATTAATTCTGATTGTACTCAGAAAGCTTGTATACAGCTTTATTTTGTCAGATTAACAGTTTCCGCTTAGCAGTGGATTTTCTGCTAATAGAAATGAATGGTTCATTAGTGATATACAGTACACTAGTATACCACATTATATATCATTGGCAACATGTTAAGTAACCACCTGGTATGCCTTTGCAATTATCTACGACAGCCTAGCCAAACAGCCAAACATCTGCAACAGCATAGCCTAGCCCATTATGGGGTTGCTTCAGGAAACTCAGTTTTCAAGTTAATTGTTATTAATATTTCATTGATATTAAAATGTAAATTATTTCTTGCCAATCAAATTAGCAGTGAAACAGTCATTGTGCTGAATCTTACAGCTCATAGCAACTGACCCTCCACTCAACTCAACTCTACCACTAGCATAGCTGCTTCACTTTCATCATGGTTATGACCTCAGTATGGTCTCTGTTCTGAACTGTTCTTAAAAGCTAAAAGACCAGCAGTATTAATCAGAATGTTCCTGTTTTTGCTAGTTTACTCTGAATTGCAGGTCTGGTCATTTTTTTTGCTTCAGTTTTGGTTGTCATCCTCTTACCATGAAACCTTCCATTCAGTGAATTCTTGTGTTCACCACAGTCTAAATGTAGCCCTGCATCCACACTGCCTGAGACCTGTGTTTTAGTTCACACACAGAAGCTCTGAAAACAGATGAGGAGAAATCGAGGTGCTTTTCTCATTCCGATCAGAGCATTCAGACTGTTAATCTCCTCGTCATACCGACATGAAGTCCTCCTTCATTCTCAATGTTTTATACTCTCCCTTCCAGTACTCAGATCACATGACCACGACTAAACACATGTAAATATTCCTAACATTGTATACAGCCACATATTCTAGTCTATATGCAGACAAAGGTGTAGCCACTGTGAATAGACCAAAGCAAAGTAACATTTGTTTTAATCCGTCTTTCTCCATGTCTTTCTTTCTGTCTGTCTTTTTTTCTTTGTCAGTCCACAGTGTTTGTAGTCACTCATGTATATTTCATGCTGTACATTTCTTGTAAAGAAACTGTGTTTTTAATTAAAAAAGTCACAAGTAAAAATGATTCTTGCTTATTTTTACCTATTTTTTACACCAATATAGCAGAGCCAACACATGCTAAAGTCAAGTCAAGTTATAAATATCAGGAATTTCGTGTTTACAAGGTGAGTACAACCACAAACTTGTATTTACGAAGTAGGAAACGCACTTTTTCTGTGAGCCACTGCTAATCAGCTGCGCTGCAGCAGTGTGCCTCTGACAGCAGTGAGATGCAGATGATTGGACGTAAGCAGGGGGGCTGTGTTATTGATTGATTAATTTGCATATTGTGATGTGTCCAGTACCGAAGTACACGGAAACATCATCCTCGCCTATAACACAGTTGAACCCCAGAGGGTAATGCAGAGGCAGAAATTACCACAATAAAACCTTTTTTAAAAGTTAGGAAATGTTTATAAAAATGTAAGCAGGATTGGTGTTTCACAACTTCAAAAGAACAGATTTCAGATACTAATGAAAAAATATATATGTTTAGTGCCTCTAACCTAGCTGACTGTTTAAATACCGATATCGTCCAAATCATGGACATGATGTCACCATTCACTTTCATTACGGCGTTTTGAATCTTGCGTGCGCTTGCGCAGTAGAGGCAAATTGGAGCCAGAACTGGCGCGGCAGAGGTGGAAGGCGGGGCCATGTGACTGCCCAAACCTCGCCCTCCCCCTCGTGAAATATTTTTATATCCGCCTCAATCACTCTCTGCGTTTCACCGTCATTTTCACCAAACAAGTTACTTAACTTAGCTAACCTGAGTTGGCTAACCCAGTTACACGAGGTAAAAAACCTAACCTGGATACTAAAATTAGGGAGAAGAACAAAGTATAAATACTAATGAACTAATGGAGGAAAATTATACACTTACCAAAAACAAACTGCAGAGACCGTTTTCCTGAGGGTCTGTTACAACAGTTCACTGCTGAACAAGCCCTTGCTTTACTTCAGAAATGTCCTTTTTAACAGTAAAATCCGAATGTCAGAAAAATCTGACTGTGAGCTCCGCGACTGAGACACAATGGCGGTGCACGTTCACGCTCTCAGGTGACCTGTCAATCAATTGACAATTCAATTTGCCCTCAGCTGTCAATCACTACATTGCCACACCCCTTTAAATATCACAGAATAACTCCTATAAAACGCATTAACTGTAAAGAAAAACACTGGGGGTTATTAAAACATGCGGCTTGCAGAATGTACAGAACCAAATTTCCAAAAAATAAAATCCTGGATGTGTAATTTTAGATGAAAGATTCCGCCATTTCTCATTCAGGTGAAAGGAAATAGGTGGGGTTAAAGGTTGTACTGGAGTCATCCACCAGAGAGCATAAGAGACGTAGTGGCTTCACTTTTTTAACCCCTGTCGTGCTGTACATATATATATATATATATACACAGTCTATTGTCCAAATAGGCAGCTTCAAGACAAAAAGAAGGACTAAACAAAACGGGTAACAGAAACGTGTAACACAGCCTTAGGATTATTGCTATTATTCTCTTGATAAAGCCAAAGTTTGGATTTTAGCCTAGCTAAGTTAACTTACCTGCTGTCCCTGTTCCTCACTCACCTTTGCTTTCTGGAGCATGCTGTTCGAAGTAGAAGGTGAGTCACAAAACCTGGAAATTTCAGCTAATAGCATTCGCTGATGGAGATGACCCTGACACCGCCCACAACCTGTCAAAACCACGCCCCTTAACAAACAAATCATTACTGAAAGAACACAGACAAGTAATAATATTTCAGTTTTTTATTATGCAATACTCACACAGGACTCCTGTAATAAAATCAGCTGTAAAAGCACTTGCCAAACACGTGCCCCTCCAGAACAACCGTGGAGCCTAATCATGTTTATTAGTGGAAAAACTCAGTACCTGTTCTTCCCCCTGTGAGCAGTTCAGATCCTGCTGCTCTACTGCACTGGTATAATGCACAGATGAAGGCTAAGGCACTCAGCAAAGATGTAACATAATCTCATAATGACCTAAAGTGTACAGCTTCGGAAACTCAGACCAAGACGGATAAAGCCTTGTGCATGCATTGTTGTGTATGAGTGAACTGTATGTGTCTGTAAGTCTCCTCACCACATGCGTTTAAAGCAAAGATGGCATTTTTAGGCCTAGAAAATGACAGCATAAGTGATTAATAATAATTATAATAATTTAAATCTGCATTTTATATATTGGAACCTTTGAAAATTTGTAAATGTTGATAAACTTTTGATAAACTTGAAATATCTATTAGCGTAATTTATACATTTATTTTTTAACAATGCTATTTTTGTGTTTTAAACTAGTTAAAATTATTATCAATTAAAACATAAAGTATAAAAAAAACATTTACCAGATGTTTCACATCTGGCCTAAATTTGCGTTTTGAACAAAATACTATTGAATTTGTGGATCTGATTTTTTTTATCTGCATTTTCTGATTCTGAAACATGTTTAAAATTCAATTCTATATACCAATATTGAATATAACATTTTAAAATCAGGTAAATTAATTAAAATATACAAAATGCAGATTCAAATACTTGTATCAGCTTTTCAGCTCTATAAATGTCCCACCCTGGTATTTTGTTTCAACAAAATCCTGGATGGGTTTGTTACTTTGGCCACGTGCTTTAAAGCATTGGCTCAAGAGACAAAAAAAAACAGAGAGACTGAAATAGGCTGTGATTTGTAATAATCTGCCAGACATTCACTAAATCAAGCCATCGAGTTTGACATAATACAGAGAATTAATCTGAATGTAAATCTGGAAACCTAGTTTAATCTCTGTTAGGCCTGGCAGCAGAGCTCCGGAACTCTTCACTCCCTCGCCGTGCCGGGATGAGTGCTGGTGTTATGACTTAGATTATCCCCATGCCAACATGCTTCTTATCACTCAGCGCTGGCCGGAGCATAAGCTACGACCAAATTTAGACATAAAGCTTCCCCATCTCATTTTTACTGAGATATTTAGAGTGAAGTCATGGAGAAGAAACATTATATGAGGCCTGAAGGAATGCTGCATTAGTAAGTTCAAGCAAATCTTGAACTCTTGAAAAAAAATAGTGAGAAAAAAAAAAATCTTAAAAAAAAATAGTGCACTTAGGCTGTGTTCAGACTGCAGGGAAATGGGATTAGTTGCCTAAATCAGATGTTTTGAGACAACTTTCCACACTGTTATTTGCAAGTGGTCAAGTTGGACGTGTGTTTTGGACATCACAAATATATCTATTGCAAAAAAAGTGATGCAAAAGACACGTGTCTGGAGTGAAATGCATCTGTACAAATCTGATTGTAATCACATTTCACCACATCCAAATGTGTTTTTTTCATTCCAAACTATAAAAAAACACAATCTGGATAAAATCTGATTTGGGCTGGCAGTCTGAACATAGCCTTATTGAAGCTGTATCTGTATCATAGGTCCCGCTTACACCGGTTTACACTGTTCACTTCATGTGACTAGTATCTGGATTGTATCCTGATCAGAATGTATCCACACATTTTGATCAGGTAGGTAATTATGTCTGGTGTTTTTTGGTTGTTAAATGTCTGTTATGCTGTGATCCATTTACCTCGAAATTCGTAGCTCGGAATGACATCACGACCAAATTGATGGCATTCATGTTAAGCATTCCAAATAATTTACACAATTTCAAAAAGCATTTAACTAAAGACTAAAAGGTGTTCACTGGAGCTGATTTAACACTTTACCTTTACTGGTGTTTTATTGTAAATCCATCCAAAATGTGTCCTACATTTTAATGTCCCAGGTTATCATTTTTCCTGATTTCCTGTAATACTGTTAATGTCCAGTACAAATTTCTAAGTAGGAAATATGACTTGTGGGGGTTTTCCAGTTGAAATTTCCAACTTGGAGATTCCAATTTGAAATATCAGAATTTAAATGACATACAAAGTTCAAATGTAACACAGCATTAGAGAGATGTTGCTCAAATGTGTTTTACAACACCTACTGAAATAACTGGAGTGACAAGACTTGTATCTGTCTTTTACGTGGCTTGGCTTTATCCAGATATAATCCTGATACTCTGGAGGATTGATAAAGATGGAATGGTATTGGGGTAGTTTACCACAGACAAACATCTGCCCACTGGCATTCTACAGGCCATCAGTTCTTTTTTTATTTTATTTTTTCCAGAATGTGCCATAATGATTGTCTGTGGAAACCGACCCTGAGCTACAGTTACAGACTAACAAGTGGAAAGATAATACAAGGTGTACAAATGATGAAATACAAAATACCTGGTTTGGTGTTACATACTGGCCAGGAGCACTCTATGGAAGCCCTGTCAGGAACCTCACCCTTGGGTACACTGGTTCAGCAAACTGATTAACTCTGTACACAATGGCAGCTTTGCTTCTTCTGTTCTTCTGGTTCTGTCCTATAGCTTTAGTGTTCTATACTGTAGGTTTCATATAGAATTTTCATGTTCTCCCTCCTTTCCTCTATAGGGAACCGCAGTCAGAACAAAGCTCTTGATGTCCAAATGTTCTACACAGTGAAGTAGAGGATATTTTCCCCCCTCAGTCTTTTGGATTTTTCGGAACTTTAACGACAAACTCCATCGGGTCTTTGGCCTTGTTGCTGAAAGCCCGTCTTATGGCATCCACTGCATGCTGATGAGTGACTCCCTGAAGGGATTCTCCATCAACCGACACAAGCTCAAATCCAGCCTACAGAGAGAGAAAGAGAGACACACAGAGAAAAAAGAGAGAGAGAGTGAGAGAGAGAGAGGGCCAAGTTGCGATTTGTTTTCACTCGCTTGTTCCACTGCTGCTCTTTTCTTCTGTTCTGACTGCACATGAATGGCTGCCTATTTCTGGCAGCACAGAAAGCGCATCTCAGAGGCACAACAGATGAATGCAGGATGAATGGCAGGTCAGACAGATGCTTCGGGCAGGAACCACTGTTCACTTCCTTTGTTCTCTTCCTTCAGTACCTGTGAATGAGCTCATCCAACCTGCCTCAGACGCCGTGCATGTGCATGTCCGTGTGTAAGCCAGAGACAGTGCTGCCAGGGAATTACATCACCTCCTGTTACACACCTCCGAACGCAAGTGTTTTACCTGCAACAACTGTAACCAATAGCAGACCCAGCACAGATGTAATGAACAACATGCTCACTAGGACACTTAATTGGGTAAAGTTAACAAATGTAATATATTTAATCAATTGCCATTTATTAAGTGCTAAGAATCTGTGGATGTACTGTTAATTGGCAGTTTGGGTATTTTTGTTTTAGGTCTGTTTGCAGTACCTTAACTTGCACGTTAACCAACAATGTTTGTGAAACTGTGCCCTATTTTGTAGTGGTGTCCAGAAACATAGTGTACTATAACAACCCCTCAACACACTGTAATATACAGCTTTGGAAAAACAAAATTTAGACCACTTCAGTTTCAGTTTCCCTGATTTTGCTATTTATAGGTATATTTTTGAGTAAAATGAACATTGTTGTTTTATTCTATAAACTATAGACAACATCTCTCCCAAATTCCGAATAAAAGTAAGAGCATTTATTTGCAGAAAATGAGAAATGGCTAAAATCCCCAAAAAAGATGCAGAGCTTTCAGACCTCAAATAATGCAAAGAAAACAAGTTCATATTATAAACTTGTTCAGAGTTCAGAAATCAATATTTGGTGGAATAACCCTGGTTTTTAATCACAGTTTTCATGCATCTTGTCATGTTCTCCACCTGTCTTACACACTGCTTTTGGATAACTTTATTCCACTCCTGGTGCAAAAGTTCAAGCAGTTCAGCTTGGTTTGATGGCTTGTGATCATCCATCTTCCTCTTGGTTATATTACATAGGTTTCAATTTGGTAAAGTGGTCTCTTTTTTTTCCAGAGCTGTATATAGTGTCCAAACTATGCTTGAGTTCTTTCATGCTTGGAAGTGTAATAATGAACAACGTGTGCAACGGTCCTTAAGGCTGGTTTATACTATTTTACTGGTTTATTTTATGTTACCTTTGGTGTATCCTGCACAAATGCCCTACGCAGTGGTGCATGTTTATTCTTGTGTGTCAATCTGCAGTTTAAACCGCAAATACGCTAAAGTGTGGGTGGGCATACAAGGCTCGACGGACCAATCATAGCTGCTCGCCCCCAAGACTTATGTAATGCATTGTATACTGATAGTCTCTTCTCCTCATAAAAGGGCCAATGCCGTTTTTGCCAGAAGCACGATACAAAGGCATTTCACACCTATAATTAATTTGTGAGTTAACAAGTTTTCCCATTTTTTCCCTTTTGTTTGTTTTTTTTTACTCAGGGAAAGCTCCAAGTGCATCAAACATATCATCACAACATATCATCACTGTCCTGTGAAAAACAAGTATCTCCATTTATGTCAGGAAAACTTTCCCTTACACTGTGCCAAAATTTCTCGATGAACGGACCAACAGAAATATTTCAAAATGACCTGAAATAAACTCATTTTACATTGACTTCCATTGAAAGTTTAGAAGGTTTTTTTTCTCTCCTGTAAAGTTGCTGTTTTGGAGATACTTCTTTTTCATTGGACAGCGAGGATATGAGGTCTGATTTGGTAACACTTTACAATGATGGTGAATTAATGAACAGTACTTATGACAGAATGTATCAACTAAGTATTAATTGTCACTAGATAAGACATTATTAACCATTATCTACATTTTTAATAATTAATGTCTTAACTCATTACTATTTATAACATTCATATGCATTCATATTTAGTTTAATAATATTTTTAATAGTGTCAATTAATAATTAATACATTACATAACCATTTAACAATGTTTATTAAGTACTGTTATTTGTGACCCTTGTTGTAAAGCGTTACCCGGACTTATTAGCGTTATCAGCATATCAGTGTTTTTTTTAAGTACAGTACAGAATAAATATACTTTTCTAAGCAAAAACTAAAACTTTAAATAGGCAGTATAAGTAAGCATACATAAATAAGTTATTAAGAAGTGTCAGATGACTTATTATTTTCCTTTCACTGTCTTCTAACAGTTATCGATAAAGCAATGCAGTTAAACAGCCTGTCCCTGCTCTCCATTCTGACCTGAACATCCAGCAGATGTATAAATCTGACCTGCTCTCTCAGTTTCTCCCCCTGAAACCTGCTCATTTACACCACAGAGAGGAGACCCATCATCACAATTAAACACACATGTGCAGAGGTTCTATTTAGAGCCCCTTACTTATGTTTCCTGAAGGGAAAATCTTATACAGTAATTAGCAACTAGACTTCTCTCATACAAACACCCAACCAAGAACCACCAAGGTGCTTCCCCTGCTGTCGCCTGGTACCAGGATGCATCTGTGTGGAAACGTCCTGTCAGCTATCCTCAGTGATTAGAGGTGTTTTCATAACTGCACTTCAGTCAGCTAGAACAAAAGAGCTCTGTCTCCACAGAGCAGCGGAATAAAAGCTTCTATAAAAAACCTTCAACTGCACAGCACTGCAGTGTCTCCTGACATACATACGAATAACCAGAATTTTATTATGATGCAAATTTTACTTTTTCACTCTCACAACTTTAGAACATCCATGTCATTTTTATAGTAATATCAGAGTTCAGCATAGGTATTTTTTAACAGTAAATCATCCCAGTAATAATTCAATTGTCATTATTGTCATTCTAATAAAATTATGCCACAAATATAATGATAACTCAGTAGAATAATCATATATTTACACCTCACTTCTAAACAGTGCTATACATTTTATTATTAAAATTATTTACACACAGACAATTCAAAAATAAAAATGTTTAAATAGTGGAGGGGTAACTTTAAAAATAAGTATAATTTTAACAGATGTTTCTTTAAATTGTGTTAAATGTTTTTCAACAAATAGATCAATAGAAATCCTCGAACATTGCTCACATTAATGTGTAAACAGTACTGTATATCAATTACTGAACTGTAAAGGATTTTAATTCAGATAATAAAGCATTATTTTTCATCTTATTTGTCTCTGCTTTAGAAATTGCCACAGTTCTCGTTTGAGTTTAGTCATGACACAAATTTCAGCATGTTTGGATTCACTTACCCAAAAAGCTAAAGCTCAAATAAAGCACTTAAGCAGAGTCAAAACCATTAAGCGAAATGCAGCCATCAAGTGTAATCTGATTTACTCCTTTAATGGCCATTTAAGAGGCAGAGATTTGGTTAGCCCCCCTGGGTCTCTATCCACACTGCCATTACACAGTACTTACAGCAACAACTCTGTGTTTACGGTTTCACCAACAGGAAACATTTGACGCATCATGAAAGAGAAAATCTGGATGAGGACCGTTGAGCAGCTAGAATCCTACATTATACAAGCATGTTGACATTAATTTCCCAAAACTCAGTTTTTATATTAGTTAATATGTTTCATGAAATTGTAAAATGTCTCACTTTTACAATTTTGATATGTCGCAACTTTTTTGGAAGTCTTACAGGTTAAATTTCCAGTGTAGGTTCAGTTTACCGTGCTGTACAAGCCTGTGTGTGTGCATGTATGTATGTGTATGTGTGTGTATGTGTGTGTGTGTGTGTGTGTGTGTGTGTGTGTGTTGGGAACAGGAAGAGATGCTTTTAGCCAGCAGTAGAACCAGCAATCCACTGTGACTGTTTTCATGATATTGTATAGTATCTGATGTCTTAATTAAAACTAAGCCAGCTAATTACACTTGAGTCATCTCCCTCAGGATAGAGTGGGAGGGGGAGAGAGAGAGAGAGATACAGAGAGAAAGGTGTTCCTGAAGTGACATCAAAGAGAAGGAGAAAAGCTCAGGGAAAGAGGTTAAATAAGGAGGAGTGCTGCTCTCTCTGCACACAGTGTGCCTGGCAGCATTTTTTACGGTAACTTAACCCTTTAACAGTCACAATAAGAAATGCATTTGCAGAATGCTAAGTACTCTTCAGTTACGCTTAGCTATGGCAGCAGAGATAATGAGTATGCTAGCTGATTCCTTATTATGTTAAGTGTAATTGGCTTTAGAACTATGGTTTTCTATGTATTTTTGACATATAAGAAATAAATTGTATAATTATAAGGTGGTATAGAACATGAAATACAATGTTTTACTCCTATGTCAAATTGCCAAGGGGCTTAAGAAAAATCTCACTAAAGTTGCATCATGCCAATACCCTTCCAATTGTTTCTGAGCTTTGATACACCTTAATGACACTGCCACACAGTGGATACAATCAGCAAAACACAAAACTGTTCAATGAGAGGAATAAGGATGGATAAAGTATATACAGTACCTTCAGATCTCACACGCTATAAATTCACAGCCCCAAAAACGATGAGAGCTTCTAACCACAGCGCTAGCAGGACGTAAATGCCACCTGGCAGCGTTACACTGAGGAACCCTGAATGTTCTAGTAAGCCAGGGCAATATTAGCTAGCAGTTCATCCCTTGTAGCTTGTTTTATCACAGTAAACAAGCAGACTATAGTCTGATATACTCACATCTAAATGGCAAAAGAGTGAGCACTTAGCGTGGTTAGCAGCTAATGTTAATATTGCTCCAGCCTCGGTGCTGTAAAACTAAACTTGAACTCCTGTATAATGCTGTATTCAGCGGAGTGGCTTTACTGCTCCTTACAACCTGACTGGTAAAATTCATACCCAAGGTGCACCAGATTATAAAACGCACTGACGATTATCCAAAACAAACGGCAACAAAAGTATCTTTGCATTGTTATTACACAGCCCTTGTTACTGCTGGACCTCTCCCAGCCTTCTGTGTTCATAACAAATGTGATAAAAAGTTTAGGCCTGCAGACCCTAAAGGTGTGGCAGGAGCCAGTTGAGGCTGGCCTGTGTCTGCTGCATTGATAACACACTTATCAGCAGGACGTGAGATGCAGGAAGTGTGTTAAGATTGAGGTCCAACAATTCACACTTCCCCTGCACTCAGACACAGGGACAGCTGCAGAGTGCGGGCCAGATAGCAGCTCTGGAGGGTTCATTACATGATATGGCCTCAAGGTGTGACATCCAGCAATGTATCTGCTATGTGTTAAAACACTCACTCGTATATGTACACACACATTTTTACATTGTAGATATAATTCTGAAGACAATACAGCTATACAGGAACACATGCAGAATTATTTAGTACATTTTATACTTTAGATTCTTCATTTGGTTTAGATTTGATGACACATTTGCACACTTTTAGTATTTTCTCAGTGTCTTCATGAGGTAGAATCACCTGGTATAGTCCTATCAGCATCTCGAAGGAGTTCCTGGAAGTGCTGAACAATAGCTGCTGCTTTTCCTTCACACTGTGAAGTTCCAGCTCATCCTAAATCATCATATCAGTTGGGTTTAGGTCAGGAGATTGTGAAGTCTATGTAATTCCATATGTGCCCCTTAATTGTTTTTTATGTCTTTAATATATATCTACAATGTAGAAAATAAATTAAATAAAGAAATAAACATTCAATGAGAAGGTGTTGTCCAAACCTTTGACTGGTACTTTATGTTACTGACTTTCTGACTAGGAGTGCACTAGCTTTGCATGCCTCTTTATATTTAATCTTTTCCTCAGGTCCTGATGCATGCTAGTGGTGAGAACAGCAGGTGAAAACTGGACAACATGAAGCTGGACACTGGATCTTCTAAGTGAGTGCAACATGAGTCTCTCAGAACAGAGCAGGGAAGTGCCGTCACCTGATAGGCTGCCATCAAAGCAAAGATACACACACACACACACACAGGCGCTTGGGATTCCGTAGGTTTGACCTAGCTTCCAGGGTCATTGTGGTGGCGCTGCTGGTATCAGATACCTTTAGTAACCTTTAGTAACTTCCAGTGACCTTAACCCAAGCTCCCAGATTAACTTTACTTATAGATAATGACAGCTAATAGGTTGTTAATATCATGGCACCATGGCATGGTATGATTGTGTTGAATCAATTTCACATTGACCCTGTTTACACAGAGTCACTTCAAATTATAGAATTTTAGCCAGATGCATTTACACTTGGTAGCCAAATGTGTCTCTAGTTTGTCAGACTGAAATCCGACTGCTGTGTAGGACAGAATATGCTTTAAATGCATCTTGAGTTTGTTTACCCCTGCATTTTTGTGTTGCTTGGCCTTATCTGGATATAAACCTGATACCCAAGATACATGAATTGACCAGGTGTAAAGAGGATCAGTGATATATAAACATGTAGAAAGGTCAACAGGTTTATTAGTTGAAAAAAAAATAAAATAAAATAAAAAGGACTGGCCAAAAGAAGGGAGAAGGTTATAAGAAGTTTTTACAGTGTGGAACATAATTTTAGTCCAGGGGAAATGAGGAGCTCACAATCAAATCTAGAAGGACCAAGAGAACTGCTCAAATGCTGGTAGGAAAGGCAAATGAAGTATGAATACTGAATGACTGCATTATCTACTATGAGTACCATGAGTCAAGAGTGGTGGTGAATATTTTAAAATAACATTTATTTATTTTTTATTTTGATTGTTATGAACTTCATTATTCATTTTATAATTTCTTATTATTTTTATCATTTAATTTCACTTACTTGTACTATTATTATTTTTCTTTATTTTATATTTTACAAATTCTTTACTTTTTTGTGTTCATTTTATGGTCATTTTATTTAGAATTTTCTTTTTTTTATACATATATTTTATTCATCTATATTACATGAATGTATTTAAAAATTGTATTTATTTTATTTATTATTATATATATTTTTCTAATTACTCATCTAATGTTTTCAATCCCTTTTAAACTGTAAATACACCCCCAATGTATTCCAGAGTAAAAATAAAGGTTGATTGATTGTTTGACATTTTCATACATTTTCAGTGTTGTTTGTTCAAACATGATCGTTACAGAAACATCATATGGCCATATAACTTTTTAAAAAGCCAGATGGGTGAATGAAGCCAAAACTGTCTTTTTGGAAACAACAAGAAAAGGCATTTTATGAAGGGAGAATCTTGCCAGCTGTGAAGCATGGGGACGGCTGTATAATGCTTTGTGGCTGTGTTGCCACCAGTGGCATTGGCAATATTACACAGGTGGAGGGAGAGTAGAATGTCTTCCACAAATTACCGGATACTTAAACAGGATAATTTGAAACATACTAAAACATCAAAATCAATATAGACTACATAAAGACACTCAACTTTAAAAGAGCCATCTGAGCCTCCTCACTCAAACAACAATATTAATATCTCAAAACTAAGTCAGAAAAGTCAGAAAAAATCCAAATAAAATAACTGAAAAAAACTTTCAAATGGTGTCCACATTTTTGCACACTCCACACTAAAGATTAAAGATACATTTTATGGTATTAAAAACACTGTCATCTGGCCAAGCTTTGCATACAACAGCATTATATACCCAGTATATTTTAGAAACAGTAGTACACAAGGATGTGTGCAAAGCGTTTTAGAGAAAGTCTATCATCTCAGCATCCTTGGATAGAAAAAAAGCTATTGCTTGGAGGACCTGTCACACTGCAGTACATTATGTGGCCTGGTCAGTGTAAGCTCATCAATCATGGACAAGCTGTGCCACTTAAGCTTAGGAAAATGCGTCTGAGCTCAGCTCACATGTCACTGAGTGGCACTAATAACCACAACAGCCGTCATCTCAACAGAAAGTCAAAAGGCCATTACTGAACTCATCAGCGTACAGCTCAGGTCTTTTCTGTCAAGTTTGAGGTATTTGTTCTTTTAAAGCAAATTCATTCAGCGAGGAGAGAATAAAAACATTACATAATCTGACAGAAAGTCTGATAAGGTGTCAATGAAATGAAACATACCAACATATCACCATCCAAAACATCCATATAGTTAAATGTATATTATATAAACTTGTGTTGTACACTCAGATTAAATTTTCATGGAATATAAAGGACGCTGACCTGCAGGATGTATGTATGGGGCCACTTGCATTGAATGTGGATGTGATTTCTGTCAGAGTTGCTTGTCTATTCACATATTCACATGTTCACTGCAGAGCCTAATAATACTTCTGTACCACTCGTACCAGCACAGCATACATTAACACTTTCACTGGTCACTGTTATGGTGATGGTCTATCACCCAAATGAGATCTGGTTAGTGATGGCCTTATGGTCATCTTATTTTACATCACGGCAGATGGCAAACACTGATAAATTCTATATAAATGTAATACACGTGCAAATGAACTGGAAAATCAGTGGGTTACTGCTATATACTTTTGAATAAAAAAAAAAACATTCTATTTTTTTTTTTTTTTTTAGCTTTGAGTGAAAGTCTTACTAAAGAGGAGCAAACTGAGAGATGACACCCATATCAGGTTGATGCAGCTCAGAAGCAGGCGCCATATAGTGCAATGTGATAGTCTCATTAGGGCCAGTGGTGCGTGTTGTAGCTGCTGTATACTCTTTGCATGCAGATGAGATAGTAAATGAAGTGGGCCCAGTACCTTCAGCACCTCACTAGTGGAGGCAGCTCCTCCTGGAAATATCTTCTCAATCTTTACCGCCGGCTGAACCTTGGACTCCATCCCGCCTGAGATGCTGATACCTGCCAAAAGCAGAAAGAGAGGGGAACACACTGCATGACAGTTCTTCAATATGAAAATTCTTTTCAAAACACACCAGTCAATTTTAGGGTCAATATCAATATATTATGCCTGTTGTGTTTGCAGCATAGTTTTATATAAACACTAGGTAACAGTACATGATACATTATTACAAAGACACTTTTAGTACATTTTATACTTTTTTATAGAGGGGGTGGGATTTTTGCCATGTCCGAAATGTTACCTGACAAGACAATGTTATTATAAATTGTGATAACCACTTCTTTATTAAAGGAATCTATACTATAAGTGACATCACAACCTTCATACAGTGTTATTTCTAATGTTCAGCAATTAATCATATTAATTTCACTTAATATTTCATATGATGTCTTCATACCTAGCAGAGGTACATCTTAATCTGTTAAATCAAGTTAATTAAAATATACAAAATGTATATTTGAAACAGAACAAGGTCACCATGAACACTTCATCATGTTCCAAACTCTAGATCAATGATCAATTTTTTTTTTTACAAAAGACAAATTTTCGCCAGTTGTCCAGCTTGCCAAGACAGGGTGGACGCATGCATGCAGGTGAAATTAAAAAGTGATTAAGCTGGAACATTAAGATTTCTGTGTAGTCTAAAAGCTTATAAACATAAACATAATGGATAGTCACAACAATTAAATCTTAAAAAAATTAAAAGTCGTGTAAGATTTGAGGGAAAAAAGGCAGTGTTTTGATAATGACCCTTTAATGCTCTTTACCATCACCCAGATAGATGTTCCAGTGCATTCCTAAATTTATCCCAACTTACAATTAAATGCTCACTACAGCAGAATTTAAATGTGTGCAGAAAATGGAGATTTTGAATCCAAGCCATCTGTATTTGGAAGCGTGTTTGATCCCTTCATTTCCAGGGATTGTACAAAAACTGCTCTGATTGCAAGGCTGAGCTGCTTAGAGTAAATAATACAATGCAGCAGGAAAGTAATGACTGCCTGCTTCTGTTCTGCATAGTAGAGTACCGCTGTGAAGCAGAGCAGCGTTTCCTTATTGGAGGAGATTATGTTTCATTGAGGCTTTCTCATAATGACATCCGTCTACTGGCTGTCCATAGCAGCAGCAGACCTCACAATGTTGGCCCACATTTTGCGGCTGGGTCACATTAACGACTGTAAATGTGGGTTGACAAGAGCACCCAGTGACATGACATGACAAGCTTCATTTTAAAAGCTGATGTATTTACATTTTAGAAGATATGTAATATGATGAAAACCCTTTCGACTTTTTCATCCCATTCATTGTATTGGAATAAGCTGCAAGATGCTGATTGCGCAGGGTGATTCACTGACCTCTAGCGGTGAACCTGAGTATTGTAGCTGTGCAGTTGTTTCAGTAAAGAATTACTTTATGATATTCCCAGTAGGAAGATACATTTACGAGGAATTTTAGTAATAATACCTGTACACCTATATGTTCAAACAGCCAATGTGTGTCAGCAGTGCACTGTAGAAACAGACCAGCAGATTCAGGTACCGTATTTTTCTGCACTATAAGGCACACTTAAAATCCTTTAATTTTTCCAAAAATCGTCAGTGTGCCTTATAATCCGGTGTTTGCCTTATGTCTAAATTTTACCAGTCAGGTTGTAAGAAGCAGTAAAGCCATTTCGCTGACAGGAAATGCTTACAAAAGCGTTTCAGTTTAGCATTACCCACCTACTACGCTAAGCGCTAGCTCTTTGGCCATTCAAAGGTGGGTATTTTCAGCCTGTAGCCTGCTGCTAACCTCGGCTAGAGCAGCATTAGCTTTACCCACTAACTGCGCTAGCAGTTAGCCGCTAATGCTAATGCTCTAACTAATGGAAATCTGGAAAACTAAGCTTACTGCGCCTTATGTACGAAAATAGACCAGAAAATAGATGTTTATTGATAGTGTGCCTTATAATCCGGTGTGCCTCATAGTGCAAAAAATATGGTAATATTCTCATTAACTATCAAAAGATTAATTTTAAACCTGTTTTCTATTCAATCCCTGTTCACATGAACTGCCTCTATCGCTAGCAATGCCTACAACACTCAAAGGTTGTGAATTAGCACATGCCTCCTCTGACACATTTGAAGTTGGCCACAGTTATTTTCAAACTGCCACAGAGTAGCATCACTAGGCAGAGAACAAACTGTCAAAAAAACACTGAAAACCAAAATCACACCAAAAGAGAAAATGACAACAATATGCAAATACATTATGCAACCACCAAATGGACCACCAAATCAAGCAGCTATAAATGAAATTATGGCAGAAATTGACTAATTTGCAAGTCAAAACATGCTTTAAAATTAAATGATTCAAATGAGTCAAATTATGATTCTAAAATTGACAGACTATTTTAAGCATCAGAAATGATGAGAAAAAAGACAGATGCTTTACCCAATAAACTTTAAATATGATCTTTGTACTAAGCTCAACCTTAGCTCTTATGTACAAACACCACACTATCAAACAAGCTAGAAATATAACTGTAACTACAATTACTATTACTGTACCAATATTACTATAATTTTATTCTGATCTCTTGAGCATATGTGTCTGCATTTCCCTAATGTATTTGCTTGCTAACACACAAGATTATCTAAATTAGACATTGCCATAAGACACAATTAAGCTATAGAAATTCTGAACTTGCAGTGACCTACAGCTGCTGCAACAACTGTAATTTAAAAAAATATAAAAAAGGGAATGAATGGCTATTGGTTGTGGAATGCATGCCACAAAACACTGAGGCCCCACAGAATTATACTGTACTAATAAAATGCTTTGGCATAGTTTGTTATTTACTGAAATTTGAAATTGCTTCTGCTTGATTGGAATAAATAAAAAATGCAGCCAAAGCTTTATCAGCTGTTGTTTGATCATACAGTTTGACTTTCCTTAAAAACACTTATGCAGACTCACCCAGAGACTGTTTGGTCTTGGAGATGGAGACGGTGGTCAGCTCATACTCAATCCCTGATAGGCTGTCTTGCTCATTTGCAGAAAACCCAGTGTGTCCATTCACCTGCTCTCTGCCCACAGTGTTCTGTGCAGTGTCTGTCCCAAACACTTGTGTTAGTGGCATTCTGCTTCGCCTGTGTGCGCTCATCACTGTGTATTTAGCTTCTTTTCCATTTGCAGTTTTGCCATGGCCGTTCCTGTAAGGTGACCTGCCCCGCTCCTGTGTGGTTTCACCCCTATAGGAGTTCACCTCATAGTGTGCAGTCCTGGGTGAACCATTGCTCTGTCTTTGTGGGGAGCGCCCATGGCGCTCTGTGCCGTGAGGGGACTCGCTGAGCAGCCAGTTGGGCCGAGAGGGGCTTAAGGAGTGCGGCCGGAGAGAGCCTGAGATGTAGCTGTCCACTGGTACATCCAGCAGAGGAGTGAAGGCCCGAGGCGGGGGCAGACGGCCTGTGGGGAGAGTAGCCAGTCTCAGGCGCTCCAGCTCCTCTACTAACTGACGATCTCGCTCCACATCCTGAACAGGCTGCAGCTGGAAACCTCCTCTGTAGTCTAAGGTGGGACAGAACCAGCAAAGTGAGCTTCCATCCTTGATAGGATTGCAAATATACAATACTACACTACAGTTCATAAGTTTTGACATATGATTTAACCCAATAAATCATATGCAGCAACTATTATGAATAATCTGTTAAACCTCTAGCTACACATAATTCTATTGTAGGGTTTAGAATACTTTTAACTATGACATGCAATGTAGTTATGGGAATAAATAATTATTAAAGTATTAAAGTATTGGAGATACAAAGTGTTTAAAGGGTCAATCAGTTCTCAATGTAGTTCTTAAGGACCTCCTTGGAGTTCCTCAGATGGTTTATATTTCTACTCTTTTTCTGCTCCATAATTTACCATGTATTACTTTTTGTAGCTGGTAAATGCACAGTAGCGTATTACATTACACAGATTTTATTAGTAAGATGTTTTTTTTTATTTAAACATAACTTTGCATGTGAGCCAACAGTTTGTTTCCATTCTATTCTCACATAAACAGCACTGTTTCATAGTCATAAGCTTTATTTGTATTTAAGCCTTATCACTCAGACTATTATAGGTTTGAACATGTCCACAACTACTAAAAGGAACTCTCCTTTAATTTTGCAGCATTTTATTAGTAGCAACACCTGCCCCCACAAGAGCGATGACTAATCACAACAAAATAATTATGAAGTTTCAATACTGTTTTACTGCACCATCACAATTTTCCATTCACCATTCTGAAGTACATTACAACAAGAAATGAACAAAAACACTTAGAAATGAGTCATGGAAGGTAAAAGCGCTGCACTTTCGCAAAGTGGATAAGTTGTTTATAATGTTTTATGTGTAAATTGATATAATTACATAATGAAATAGAAGCAGTTTTTAATGGCAGGAAGACCAAATGTGAAAACCCTGGTGCATCTTGAAAGCGTTGTTTATATATAACACTGATGTGTAAAAGGAGCTTTCTATAGAGAAATCTGATATATTGCAATATATATTTTAAGAAATCTGATATATTACAATATATAAGTATGTGTATATATGTATACTTATATAAGGAAGTATATATCAGATTTCTTATATGACATACAGAGGAGGCCAGCTTATTTTTAAATATCGCATATCCACATTACCTCTTTTAATAGAAATAGCAATAAAAAATTTCCTCATCACGATCATCGTCATCTAAAAAGTAACTTAAAAAGCATTTCAATTGGTCCATTGATCAGATTTTGACTCAATGTAAAAAAGAACTGCCATATTCAAATTCTGTCAAAGAGAGAACAATAACGTATGTTCTTTGCCAGACAGCTGTATACTATAATAAAATTATTAATTTATTCACTTACTACCTACCAAACCAACGTTTATATATGTTCCATATACAGGGTATACACACTATATATCCAAATGTATCCAAAGAGAACATCACACTTCAGAGCAGGTAAACCTAAACTGACAGGGACTATGCCTAATATTCCAGGCGATGGCAAGAGGGACATAACCCCCACCTCCAACCCCCCCAGCAATGAGTGGAACATTATTTTCTACAACATTCCAACCTCACTTCAATCAAATTGAGACTCTCAATACTTTTATTCATATAGTGTAAATGTTTAGTCCTGATGGTCACACATCACATTCTGTACATTTGTATGAGTTTTATAGCATCATTTTAAACATCTTAGACTTAAATTTTATCTTTTATAGCCAATCCATAAAACCACAAACTGTGACGCTGGAAGATAATGCATGCAAATAGTGCAGTTGCTCATGCATGCACTCTTTCATCACTTGTGGTGCAAAAAAAATTCAGACCATTCATATTCAAAGAGTGAGCTGTGATGCTGCAGTGCATGCACACACACTCACACATGCCCACAGCATATCGCTCGGGTTTCAGAGGCCTCTGCCACAGAGAGGTTTGAATTACTCCTCTGTGTCCAGTACAATGGACAAAAAGGACTAGCAATAAGCTGCAGACGTGAGTGGGCAGTCTTCGAAGGTTAAACAATGCAGGAAGCCTTTCTCCGGTTCCGAAACGATTCCCAGTCAAGACTCAGGGGCCCAGAGTGAAGGAACTGGCTCACCGCTGTCAAGACCAGCGTCATCGGCCTCCTGCCTCGCTTATATCAGGGGCCCAGAGGTCACGCTAGAGGTCAGCCATAGAGGGAAAATGACATGGCATGGTCCAGCTGTCCATTTCCACAGGCAGTGATGTGTGACCTTGGTCAGGCAGTGATGTGGCTTTGGCATCCAATGAATGACTTCCGATTTTGTATGAGAGTGGGAGGGCCACTGTATGACAGACATGGCTTAGAAAGGTTTAGAGAGACTGGGATTGTGCACATGCGTGTGTGTGCACACATGTGTTTGGGCGGGGAGGATTAAATGTCTGAATCAGGAAATTTGCAGTGTAAGTTTGTGGCTCCTCTGGTCAGACATTCATTTCAGGATATGTAATGACTGGAGCAGGGAGGAGGAGTGTGAGGCTGGTGGTTATATAATTCCCCAGCGGGATCAGAGCGAGCGCACTACACACTGAGGAAGATGAGAGAGGATCAAAGAGGAAGGGATGGCACACACACATTCATTCAGAGACAGTTTCGAAAGGGTTACCTGGAATGGGTGTTATGAGATGGCGCCGAGGGGTTCCACCATGACGAGGGGAGCGCAGAGCCGGAGAACGCACTAAGGAGAAACACACAGACATGCACACACACACACACACACACACACACATACATTTAGAACACAACATTCTACCTCACACACTACCCACAGACCAGTCAGATTCTGACCAGCAAATTTAAAGGAGAAGAAAAAAACCTTCTTTTGATTTAGTGGAAAGTTAGTGTATGACCCTAAATCAAAAGGAATGTTCACAGTAAGGAAGATTCTAAGAAGATGTAGTGTCTTACATTAACTTTGACATGTATTTTATTGCAGACAGGATGAAGTTGTGATGGTAAAGCATTTACCACTTTATAATGTTACTTTTGCTTCTCATAATACTCAAAATATGTTTTGTCACCAAGCACCAAGCAATAAAGTGTTTTAGCTGTTTTTTTTATTTATTTGCAAACATCTCTTAAAATGTGCACCAGTTGGGGGTTATTGTCTTCTTGATTGTTACTGTTTGATTCAAGATTCTCTACAAAATACTCTATCGAAGAGACTTCAGGATGCCAATGATAGTTCATGATGGAGTGCCATCTGAGGGATTGGCAATCACGAGTGTTTAGCTTAAGCTTGTGCCCTTGGCATTTACACACTAAAATTCCCCCTGATTCATTTAATGTTTGCATGGTGTTTAGCACTGTAGAATTACAGTTCAAATCCTTCAAGTCTTTCTTCCAAGAACATTATTTTTAAACGATTCGGCAATTTTCTTATGCATTTGCTAAAAAGCTAAAGACCCTTTGCTCATCTTTCCTCTTTAAATACCTTCATAAATACTGCTTTTGTACCCAATCATGATTATTTATTATATTTATTACTTATTACTAAACTGCCCTTATCCCAAATTGTTTTGGAATGTGTTTGAGGCCTAAAATGTAGGAATGGATGTATAGTAATAAATAAAATGAAGTTGACCAGATTAAACATGAAATATATTGGGTTCTTGATGTCTGCATTCATATAAAAGTAAAAGTAAAAGTAAGAAACATTGCATTTTCATTTTCATTTTCGTTTCTATCCCAATTGTTTTTTAGTTTGAGGTTGGTAACTAGGACTTGCTAACCAGCCTACTTTTTATTTAGCATTTTAGTTATTTAGGAAATTATTAAATACATTATAAAATGTTATATTTCTATTATTATTAATTATACTGGCCCATTTGTGATATTTTTAATGCGTTGATATTTTAGGTTTTTCGCACCAATTGTCATAGACAGCTTGAAGAGTTCTAAAAGTTGACCATTTATTTTTAAAGAAATACAGTATTCTTAAAACCTTTATTTTTCTTAGAAAGCACTAGGGAATCTCACCTGGTTTTAATAAAATATGACAGACAAGCCAATGATATTACCTTTCTGGAAGAAGGACAAATGTTGTCCGTACATTTTAACAGCACAGAAGATGGTTTTCTTACCAGACCGGTTCTTTAAAATGTCGTAGGCCTCCAGTTCAAAAGGCATCACCATGCTGTCAAACCGGCCCAGGTCCGTAGGGGGGATGATCATTCTAGACATACAAATATTTTAGCAAAAGATTTAAAAAAAGCCAGCATGTGAAAAGATGGCATCAACTTAACAACATGACACTCTCTGACAATCTTTGAAAGAACAGAACAAGACCAGGTGCCCATAATCATACAGCATAATCCAACTTCTGACCTGATCTCTCTCAGCAGCAGCAGCTTCTCAGGCCTGTCGAGTATGGCCAGTAGGGGGCGCACAAGGTCCTCAACCACCCGCTCTGACAAAAACTACAAGAGACCGGAAAAAAGGGAGTCATCACTGGTGTCACTCAACTGAAGAAGCTAATTTAGGTCTAACTGCTTAATTAAAGACTGAACAAAATAGAACACCTGTCAGCAAGAGCCTGTACGTGACTGGAGTAGAACAGCTTTTTTAGGAAAAGCTTAGATATTTGTGTTTTATTTAATATTCTGTAACCAATTCACCGGCTCCATTGGGGGCTACTATGGCTTTTAAGAGAGATACTTTTGATTAAGTAATAATATTCTAGCATTATAGGTTAGTGGTTATGGCTGCTTTTATTTTAAGTGAGCTACATAGATCAGATGATCTGGAACATCTGATCCTAATCATAAATGGAAAGGCATATCCTTGCTTGTGAGAGTAGCCAGACAGCACATCGATCCTTTATGAAGCCTAGGCAAGATACATGAGCCTTTATATCCCTTTACTAACCCCTATCCTCTGTCTGCACACATGTCAAAGATATAGAATGTGTTATGTTTAGGATAGTCATATATGGATTTAGTAGAAGGATTAACCTTTAGAGGTTAGTAAGAGAAAATAAGACAAAAAGTACAATTAAATTTGACCATTTACAAACCTGGCTAACCTGGCACAAATGGCTAGAAAAGTAAGTGGTCCAATTAAAAACATCTGGAGCAACTCACATGGCTAGGTATAAAATAATAGGGGCAAAGTCTCTCAGAAGCAAAGACTGCCAGAAATTTGTATTTTAGAGCTCTTTAAAATTGAACAAAGGGTGCACAAATTCTGCAAAATGACTGTTGGTGACCTGAAAATAGTATCATGAGCTTTTACAAAACGGACATGGACCAGATATATTCCATAAGTAAATATTAGTCCTAAGGGGCCTACACAATTAATAATCTTTCATTAATACTTCTTTCTGTTGATCAGTCCACTCCTGATCAGTTCAGTTAATTTCAGCCCTCTTTACATTTTCTCTCTCTCCAGCTCAACCAGCTCTTCTACCCCTTCTAAATAATAAATTACATCACAATATTTGAGATTTAAACAAATTCTAACAAACCCTAAAACTAGCCCTGAACTATTAAAATAAATTAATTTCGCAACATTCACAACACATATATAAAAAATAACTAGCTTTAAAGAAAGAACTAACATTTTTTCTCTTTACATATTTCTCAAATTTGCTTAAACATTGTCACACTACTGACTAAGTTGCTGTATAGTTGCTCAAAACATACATTTAAATAATACATAATACATACAGTTAAAAAATACAAATCAGAAAAAACAGAAGTCACATTAGATCAGTGTTTCTCAACCCTGTTCCTGCATATTCTACTGCATATTCTACTGAATTTTCATTCATTATAGCTTACAGTAGTCCTGCGAGTTGAAAATGAAATGGTTATTGGCTCAGGTACATCAAGGCAGGTTGAACATTATATATAGAGATTTTTCTCAAACCCTGACCATTTATCTAGCTAATTCTAAAATTAAGCTAACTGAATCACAAGCTGTATTTTATTAAATACACAGTGGGTTTGATCTGTGTGTTTTGATTCAGAGACGAGTCTTTCTAACCAGCTATCAGAAACAGTGTAATCACAGTTTACATGGTTATTTACCTTTCTTTTAGAAAAATCGCTGAGTATCCAGATATTTTTTAATGTCTGCTGCTCTGACTAGCTGCCTGAACTCACAGCGAGGGGGGGGCTTTCCCCTCTGCGCTCCGCAAAACCAGCAACCTGATTGGCTGTTTCTCCTAAAAGGCTAAAGACTTTCTCCTTGAACCAGCACAATGATTGGTTAAGAGACACACAGCGGTCAGTGGGCGGTTGCCTCAATAATAAAGTTTTTTACATTTTAATACTATACGGGAAATTTACAGGAAAATACTAATACGGGAGGACGATGAAGATTAGCTAGAGAAATCCCTGTGTATAAGGGACAAGGACTATGGCCAATATTGGATGCTGGTGATCTTTGGGCCCTTAGGCACAAAAAAGATGCTGTATGGTCAGGAACATCACAAATTTTAATTATTTTTGGATAAAACAGACGCCGTGTCACATGCGTTCAACAAGCTGGGTGGCCCCTCACCTTTTAGCCCACAATTCAAAAGCCTGCATTCATTTTACATGATGGTATGTGTTGTATTAGTGCAAATAGTGTGGGCAGCTTACACAACTTATAAAGGCCCTATCAATGCTAAACTGTATACAGAAGTTTTAAACAACATAGGCTACCACACACTGCCATAACAACAGCATGGCTCTGCAGGAGAAGAGTCTGGTTACTGAACTGGTCTGCCTGTATTTAAAACCAATAGGACACTTTAGATGCATTATGAAATTCGATAAAGAAGACCAAGCTAGAATCTAACATCTGGCAAAAATGAGACACATTTCTTCTCCCAAAACTGCAGTAAATGGTCTCCTCACTCCTCACTCCTTTTTTGATCGTTGTTAAAAGAAGAAAGGGTCCTACAAAAGGTAGACTTAGTCCTGTTCCAACTTTTTTGAGATGTGTTGCTGACATCAAGTTCTAAAAGAAATAATGTTTTTCATGAAATGTTTCAAATGCATCACTTTTAACATGTGTTATGTGTATTAAATTATTAATTAATGAGATTTGCAAATCTATACTTTGTGGTTTTATTTTACACAGCTTTCAAACTTTTTACGATCTGGGTTTTTTAAAATATATTTATATAAATGTATGGCTTCAAAAAGAAGAGAAGAAAGATAAAGACAATTTCAAAGCCGTGCTGATTACATTTGGCAGAAAAGTAAAGTGTGGATTTCCACATGGTTAGCTCATGCTTGGTTAGCTCATGCTTACCCTGGTGCAGTGTCTCATGACTGCTGCCACCTCATCCTCAGTCAGCAGTTTAAGAGCCATATCCTCCACCATGGCCATGGTCTCAGGACTGGGCATGGGCGCAGGCTCCCACACTCCAGCTCGCGTCTCCCTGGGAGAGCTCAGGAGGCTAATGATTGGACGACTTCGCTCCTTACCTAAGTAGGTGACAGCAGGAATTATTTACACGGCCAGGAAGTGCCCTGGAGATGTCATGTCTTTGATGGCACTGCTGAGAACAATCTAAGAGGGTTTAAATGTTCAGCACGTCTTAGTTACATCCAGTAATCAGATTGAGCTAAGGATTACACATGAAATACTCAGGAGCTCACTGCAATTTAATGGACACAGGTAATAATAATGCTAAAAACAAAAACAATAGTATTTTATCACCACTAGCATTATCACCACCATAATATTAACCCACTCATGTCCAGTTACTAAACACATACGCTAAAATATACCACACAATTCGCTCTGATTGGTCTTCATTTCATGAATTTACAAACAAATATTGATTTTGTATTATTTTGTACAGTGAACAAAAGCACTGGGTCATTCACTGTTTCTTACCAAACCAAGGGTATTTAAAAATAGTAATTCTGCTTTTGTTTAACTGACCCTCTCTGCTGTCTGGGCAAGGATTTCTAGAAATCATAGTTTCAAACTACACTTGTTCCTAGGGCTGTGCAATATATAGTAAATACTGATATATTCAATATAAAATGTATAAAAGAAGTTAATATAAGATAGTTTGGTATTCAGATAGATGACACTCAACAGAGTGAAAATAGTTGAGTGCAAATTGTGCTATAGAAACATCAAAATTAACAGAGCAAAATAATTCATTTATTTTACCATTTCAAACATCATAATTCAGAGTAGTCAGAGAAATACCATGAACAGTGCAATTGTCTCATTTGTTATTTTTAAAAAATACATATCATCGTATTTTTCACACTATAAGGTGCACTTTAATTTTCCTAAAAGTCGACAGTGCACCCATAATCCGGTGCGCTGTATGTATGAATTTTACCAGTCAAGTTGTAAAGAGCAGTAAAGCCACTCTGCTGAAGTGCAACGTTATACTGGAGTTTCAGATTAGTTCTCCAGCAGTATTAGCATTAGCTGCTTACTGTGCTAAGCGCTACAGCTCTTTGGCTGTTCAAAGGTGAGTGTTTTAGCCTGTAGCCTGATGCTGGAGCAGCATTAGCATTACAGCTAGCGGTTAGCTGCTAATGCTAATGCTCCAGCTTTAATTAAAATCTGGAAATCTAAGGTTACTGTAAATAAACAGAAGTTCTTAACTCACCCAAATAAAGAGTTTTCAGCAGAGAAACCTGTGTAGATTAACATCCAGCGCTCGGTTGACTTGTCTGACTGATTTTAATAATTGCAGTTTTGTTTACTTAACTTAGCTTAGCTAAGGGAAACATGTTGACACCCCTGTTCCTAACAAGTAGTGCTTAAAATGTGCCTTATAATCCAGTGTGCATTGTGTATGAAAATAGACCAGAAAATAGATGTTTATTGATAGTGCACCTTATAATCCAGTGTGCCTTATGTATGAAAATAGACCAGAAAATAGATGTTTATTGATAGTGCACCTTATAATCCAGTGTGCCTTATAGTGCCAAAAACACAGTACCAACATGCACTGTTACATGTTTAATGTTTAAATATACAACATGTGTTCTTGGTTTTACATATAAACATCAATGCTTTAACATTATTCTTTGTTAAGGTTTTCATCTTAAAATTTTACGTGTATTGAGGTTTTTTGGTCATATTGTCCAGCCCCACTTGTATCACTAGCTACACGGTCACAAAAGGCATTTAAAACCACAGCAATGACAGCACATCCAACAGACTAAAGAAATTACGCATTTACCCCATCTCCTGCTTTTAGATCCAAACTTGCAGTCTGAATTCACAGGAACAAAATAGATAAAAATCAGTGATTAGCAGAGCTTTTTAGCAGAGGAAATTTCAAAGCCTAAGGAAGCCATGGCATGTCAGCTTGTTTTTTTATGTGCTTTGGCTTGATCGAGTTAAAGACGATGAATACGGAACTCATCATTAGCTGAGCAGAACTATTGGGGCTGGACTCAAGGCCACTCCACAGGAATTACTGCATAATTAACAGCAAAGCAGCTCTCTCTGAGCCAGCCTCTGTAAGCCCTCATTATGCTGCCAGCTTTCAAGTGCAAATGCAACACCCTCCTCTGCAACTGGCCTCTCCAGCAGCTTCACACTCACTCAACTCAACAAGCCCGTTCAGTTAGCAAAGGGCAATTGAATTGAAAAATGTTTCAGTGTTTGCATGTGTGAATACACGTGACCGGGTGTTTATAGATGCTGGATATATTTTTTGCATGACAGTGATGAAATGTGAGTCTGCACAGAAGAAGTGATGAATTTGTTTAATTAAAATGTTTCAACATAAATAATAACTTATTTCTGGCAATAAATGTGTTTTACACAAGCAATGTGGACATTTGTTTGGTAATTTGCTTACAATCATTTTGTTTTACATTTGAGTTGGCTGTGTTCCAGTTAAACATTTAGATAAGTGTACATGTTTAGTCTATTACTGTGTTTTATGGTGAATACAGTTAGAATATTTTGAACTTTTATCTCTCAGCTTTGTCCCTGGTTGGTATTGTTAGCAACTGCAGTTAACAATGCATTATACACTGCCTGCCCAAAAAAAGTTGCCATCAAAAAAGTCACACACTCTAGTATTTTGTTGAACCACCTTTAGCTTAGTTTGCATCACACATTCGCTGTGGAATTGTTTTCATAAGCTTCTGCAATGTAAATATTTATTTTAAATTTAAATTCAATATTTAATTTTTCAGCATAATATGGCACTGATGATGGTAGAGTCTGACCAATGCACAAAGCATTCTCCAGCACATCTCAAAGATTCTCAATGGGGTTAAGATGTGTACTCTGTGGTGGCCAATTAATCCATGTCAGCTGATCTCATTCTGTTGCTGAACCTCGATCTGATCTGACCAACTGCAGCAACCCCAGATCATTTGCTTTGTTAAATCCAGGTAGCAACTTTTTTTGTCCAGGCATTGTACTGTATTTAGCACATCCAAACCCCATGACAGCATATCCACAGATAGAAGCTGGGCAAATTTGCTTTCCTGTTTAAATGCATGGTAAACATTGGAATTAAGTAATTAAAAGGAAATTGAGAGGCCAAGAATGTCTGATTTCTTCCTCGGTACCTATATTGCAGCTTAACTTTACCCAAAATAATCACAAAGTATTTAGGAGATTTTACCTCACGCTACAAATCAATACAGACCAATTGTTTTTGTTCAGCATGTTGTGTATATGACACTCACCCCGCTCACTATGTGTAGGCGATTTGGAGCGTCCCCGATGTCTGTCCCCTGTCCCTGTCCCATCTTTCCTATCTCTAGAAGCAGACCTGTCCTTCTTGCGGCCGCTTTTAAACAGCAGGCTGACGAAGGTCTTGGAGCGCTGTAGAGTACTGCCTGTAGGTTCAGCCTTCTCCGTCTGCTGCTGTTTCTTCTTCTTCTGCTTGTCCTCTGCTCAACATCACAACACAAATGCACATAAAGCTGTTTAAAACATGAGATGTAGAGCATATTTCTTTATAGATAACATTAGAGACCACTGGAACAGTAACAAACAACAAATATGGAATAGACTTCATAGAGGCTAAAGAGCAGAAATAAATATGGTTTTCTGTGAAAGGAGCAATAAACCAGCAGTGCACTAAAGGCATTGGCTACAGCACCAGTCATTCATCGTAGCACTTCGAGATGCCAAGGCTGGGAAATAAAACCAGGTGACATATGCATCGTTCAGTCCATATTGAACATCCATTTCTTTTGGTGTCAGATTCTCTGCTTGTAACATTAATCTTCCATAGTGAAACACCACTCAGTGATGCTCATGTGTCACGCATGAGCAACACACAAAGCAAGTTTACATATTCAGAGGCTACAGTACTGCACACATAAAAGGGTTCTTAAAGAGTGCATAAACCTTTTAAGGCACAGTGGTCACTGTAAGAAACCTAGTTTTTTTCATCACTCGCTTTGCAATTGTGATTAGAGGATGTAGAGGACATTTTCAGTAATCTTTGAATGTTTTCTGAGAACAGTTAAAAAGGTAGCATATAGGAAGTGATCTACGTCCTGTAGTTTTTTTTTGCAAAACTAGGTTTTGCTCTGCTATCACTCATGTTTTGACCGAAGAGGACATTTTATTTGCTTATTTGATGATAATTTTATACACATAAACCAACCTGTAAGGCACCCAAGCAAGGACAATTTTACAACTTGCTACCATTATTACTTTCTACTCACACCACCTAGTCCCTCCACCTCTGTTAATGCTTTCCCAATGTAGTTAGGGTGGAGGGAGCTATAGAACCCTTCAATAGCAAGTTAGAACAAGAGCACACTCAACAGCAGCATTTGAAGACAAAAAAAATATGGAAAAAACACATATTATATTTTACTTTTTTTAGTAAAATATAATATTAGGTTATCCAGTTGAGAAAACTGTCTGTCTGTAGCCATGGCAACGACCGTCTGAAAGCAAAGAAGGGCATCCTATAGCCAACTCCCAAATTCATACCCTTCACCTTAATTGGAAGCTTCCTTCAATAGTACTCTATAGTAGAGTATTAGGTTGTGAGGAGGGAACGGTTTGGGAAGGGCCAAAAAAAAACACACCAAGAATGACCTTTGACCCAGCAAAACCCTGTCTTAGTTTAGTGGTTGTTACACCCATGTCTGTCTTCTGTTTCTGCCTTATTTTGTCTCTTGTGCTCCTGCCCCTCTGTTTACCTGTCATGTTTCCCAGCCATGTGCTTGTGTTGTTGTTTTTTGTACCTGTCTCCACCCTAGCTCCGCCCCAGCCCTGCCCTAGCTATTTAGTGTTCTCACCTGTGACTTGTCTGTAACCCCGCCCCCTCGTCATCCTAGCCCAGGTGTTTCTCACTCTCCTCATGTATTTAAGCCCGTCTGTTTGAATGTTCAGTGTCGAGTCTTTTGTATTTTGTATATTTTGTATGCTGTATCTTTGTATCCCTGCAGTCCGTTTGTATCCTAGTCTTAGTTTCTTAGTCTGTGTTTCTTGTATCCTTGTCTTAGTTTCTTAGTCAGTGTTTCTCAGTTTATATTTATCCTAGCCTTGTTTTTTTTGTATGTTTTTTGCGTTACCCGCGTTTTGTTTATTGTTTTATTTTATCTTGTTTATTTAATAAAGTATATATTGCACTTACGTCCATCCCTCCGTCTCCCACGTAACAGTGGTTTAGAAATTGTGTGGAAAAAGATGCACAAACGTTTAGTTTGTGCAATGCTTGTTGTGGACTGAGGGTTAAAACATTATACAATTTAAACTAGGTGGTTTCAATTTGTGATTATTTAAATGTATTTTATACCATACAATTAATTTTTATTACTAAAATATTTTAAATACGTTTCTTTTACTGGATAATGGGGCTGTGTCAGAGTAACTTTCTGGTTGAGCAAAGCAAAAATTTCAACTGGCTAACTTTCTCTTGTTGGGCCATATTTAAACAGGGTAAACATTTCTTTGCTCTCTGAAGACCTGTGCCCACGCAGCAAAATATAGCAACAATTCTGTATTTTGGGAAGCAGTTGGATGAGCTGTTGCAGTGGAAACTGCCTGAAAAGCAATTCCACGAGGTCATAAATTTAAATTCCATCATGCAGCAGAGTAATAAGATAAAAAGTCAAAGGCCTGCCAAATCTGACCTCCCTGTCATTTCACTTCAGTCACTCATCAGAAACTGGACATTGTCTCTGTGATGAAAAGATGACATAAAAGCTATACTTTTCGTCTTATGGTTCAGTGCCACTATAAATCAAACTCTGTGAAAGAGTTTATATTGTTACTTATAAGGATTTCCCTGCAGGGGCAAACTGAATAACTCTAAAGTGGTTAAACCTTGATCTTTTTAACAGTGTCCTGCACGTGACTACTTTGCACAATAGCGTGACTAAGCACTGCAAGAGATTAGCATAGCCATGTGTAGGTCACTTTGCTAAACATTCAGGGCAAAACCCCAAGGCCGTAATGGATTTACCTTGTAAGTGACTCTCATGAACTGATCTGTGTGTAACATTGAAAATGATGACACTAACATCACTCAAATATGTGCTTCATTAATTAAGCAAGTAGAGAGTGTCCTTGTTAGTTGTTTGCTACTGTAGAAACTTGCAATAACTGCAGTTTTGGCCAAGCTGCAAATGTATTAAATTTGCAAGGTCTGGGACTTTTCTTATTCATGATAACACTTCGTAAGGTTCTGATTTATCGAGCTACAGGAACTTTATATTAAAGATAAAAAGTGCCTGCTCAAATATCTTTCTGAATACCAACAGATTTTAAAGCTACTTTTCTCAGTAATTCCATTTTTCCTGGTGTAGTCAAGTGTTTTTGCCATTTGCCCAAATCAATTTCCAACCTCTATTCATGACTCCACCAACACAGAATGCTTCCAGTGCTGGAAGGGGGAAAAGCTGAATACACTTGAAGAAGAGCGCTGACTGCTAGTTTTTTTATATTATCCAATGGCCAGTGTTTCTTAATTCTTGTCTTAGAAGCACCCAGAGTTCCCTGCAACTCTGCAAGGGCTCACTAATGGGCTGATTAGTTCGATGTTGGAAGCTGGGAAAGCACTTTAATGTGTATGGCAGGATGCCTCCAGGACCAGGGTTAAGAAACACAGCTTTAGGTTTAGAGTGATTGGAGAGGGGGAGAGCCATCCAAAACAAAGATATAAAACTCGTAATGCTCTGTTGGATTTTTGGACACATAATGCTGCAGCATCAGTAGGGATCAAACCGTCAATCTCATAGTCGTTGGGCCACTTGGGAAATGACACTACACATTAAACTAAATTAAACTGAATGAAAAGTAAAAGCATAGAGTTTACTACTTTATATTCTCATACATGTCCCCGCTTTTCCTAATATATGGTTAATTAACATTTACCCAATAAATACTTCTCTTCTTAATTAAATTCTGTACCTGAGACAGTGATGTGGCTCTGTGATCTGCGGATGGGTTTGCGGGGCTTGCTAAGAGCCATTAGCACTGCAGTCTTTGGAGAGTCCAGAACCTCCTTGTCTCCTGCAGAAAAAGTCCTCGTTCGAGACCGGCCACTCTTATCAAAACTCCCAGTCCGGATCACTGTATCCTTCAACAGAACGGTCTCGCCAACAGTCCGACTGGTGTCCACAGAGACGACCCTGCCCGGTCGGGGTGAAGCGTCAGGCTCTAGGGGGTCAGTCTGGATGGCGGTCTCGGTCCGGTCAGAGCTGGGCCTGCGAGAGCGATCCTCAGTTGAGATGCAGACGTCCACCATCTCTGAGCCGAAGGCAGGTGGAAACATGACCTGAGACAGACCACTGAGGGAGCTGACCGGCGTACCAGAGGAGAGAGAGGAGGTGGAGGAGTAGGAGTCCGAACCCAGAGAGGAGGACGGCTGTCCACCATTAGCCACTGATTGAATAGAGAAAGAGAGAAAGAGATGAAGAAGAGATCTCGGCAATGAAGCATTGATCTTAAGCACAGATTGGTTTAATGTTTTGTTTTTAAGCTGAACTTCAGAAGCTAGGTTCCCCTATTTTAAAGTGCTAAAAAAAAGCTGAAAAAAGTGAAAGCTTCCCTGAGTATTTTAAAATCCTAGATAACTGCTGTTATGCCAATGTCACTGGACAGCTAAACATGCTTGGAGGAGAACACTGAATACCAATTCTTTAAGCTAACAGATGCACAGAAAGAAGCCACATCAACAATGCTTTCTTGGTCTCCTGGCCACTGATACAGACAAAGCTTAGTGGCTGCACCACTTGGGAGTCCTATTGTTCGTCACCTTTACTTTACACTGAAATTCCAAGGCATTCTGTTCAAGGCATGGGACATAAACTAGTATCAAGTAACATGACTTTTGTGGCATGGAAGTTAAAGAACATCAAAATTGCTTTCCTGCCCAACCTTTCTACCTAAACACTGCTAGTCAAGATTATTACCACCTACTGTGCTATCCAATGTGGCTGGTAATGCCTTCTATGTTGTATTTCTATGATGACTTTCGGCATATCACTATACAATCAATTGTCAATTGTTTTTAGGTTAAGATTCAAATGTTTGGAGACAATTTTACTTTTTTAGAAAACCAAAGAACAACAGCTTAAGCACAGTAATTGTTAAATTCAATACTACCACATTTGGATCAAGTCAGCCATAACCACTGTTATGTGGCCTCAGTTAATTAACCTCTTGTTGTTCTCATCCGTCTTAAATATAGAAGAGAATTTGACAGAATATATATATATATATATATATATATATATATATATATATAATGCATTTTATACATACAAATAAATGTATACGCATCAAATACAAACAAAAAAGACTCTCCATCCCAAGTCTTGTAACCTAAATACCCTCAACAACCCTGATCTGAGAAACGTACACAACCCCACGTTACTCATCGAATTTGAACCTAACACTAATCCCAGGCTATTTTTACACTCATATTAAATGCAAAGTAGGGATGTGAATCCTGTGAAAAAAACAGAGCTTGACATGAGGTCACTCAGTCTGCTTCTTCTAATCTCTGTGCAGACTGTGCTGGTACGTACTTAGTCATGCACTCTACCATGCAATACAATACATTTGTTTAAAATCCAGCTCCCATGAAGAGCATAAAAAACTCACTTTCATTATTGATTACCAGTGGGGCATGCTTTTGTTTAATAGTAATAGTGTTGCCTTAGGGGACGGTTTGGAAGAGCCCACATTTGTGTAAGTTGTGAGGTGTTATCTTAAAGTTGAACGATGCCAGAATGCTTGTGGCAAGGCGAAGAGACTTATTAAGCAAACTTATTAAGTTTTGCAGGAATTTAACATTTAACTTTGCGACATGTGTACCAGGAATATGTCCACGCACATATTCTGCAAGTCAGCACAGTGTTCTTTAACTTCCATGGGCAAAAGTCATGGGATACTCGATACTCAATCCTCTCCCATGAATTTTGTCATGTCAGTGTAAAAATGTCCTGTATGGAGGAGAAGATAGAAAGAAGCCTGGAGTTTACAAGAAAACACCTCAACTAAATATGTGAGGTACGGTTTTGTGGCCAGATTAGAAGAAAATAATTATTTTTTGGGTAATATTCAAAATGCTATGTGTGCTGCCCACTTAATTCAGCCCATATTTGAAATACACTAAGTCAATAGTTAGGCATGAGGGTGACAGCATCACATTGTGGTGTTTTTTTCTCAATGGGGATTGAGCTTCCTAAGCAAAATGCAATTACAGCAAGACTTAAATTTGCTATTGCAGCTAATTTGTAAATGTTCTAACAAAAACAAATAGTTGGATAGTTGTCAGTTTTACAATTGTCATTTGTAATTCAGACAAATGTTATTCATCTTAAGGGGTTTGAAAGTTTGTAAGGCATTGTAAATTAAATGATGTAAATAATGATGTCTGTATTAAAGTTTACATACATTTATTGAGCCAGCTGTATTCTGCTACCATCTCCTTATATGCAGGATATCTGCCAGCCTCCTGTTTTAATAGAACAAAAAACAGCTTAAATTTCAAAACACAACAGCCAGCAATCATGTAATCATTAGGCAAATGTAAAGCAGGAAGAGTGAGGAGCAATATGATCTTCATAGGGTAAGTTTATATAGACATTAGCTCTGACATTACATATAGCACTCTCGAAATACTGAATACTTCTGTCTGAGGAAGAAACCGTGCCTTAAAGAACAAAAGCATGAAAACAAACTCTTGAATCTGTTAATGAGTGTGCTATGGAATTTTCCATGGGTGGCACATAGAAATGAACTAATGCTTCAATGTCAAATTCAGGAACAGTCGAGATCATCTTTTAGATCAGTGGTTCCCAACCTATGGGTCGCGACCCAACCTATGGGTCGCCAAAGATCCACGATGGGTCGCGAAGCCCTCTTGATTTTAAGGGGTTTAATTTTAATACTATATATAGTCTAGGGTAAGCAAAATTCGCCGTGCTGCGCTGCGCTCTCTCTGTCTCTCTCTCTCTCTCTGGCGCGCGCGCGGGCGCTCTCTCCGGCAGCGCGGAGCTGAATTCAGCGCGAGGCTGAATATAATAATATAAGAATATAAGAATATAAAACTCAGTTTAGTTAAATAAATGAAAATGAGTGAGGGCCTGTAAAGTTAATCAATTATTGTCCAGGACAATTATTGGACAGGTTGAGGTTTTGGTGAGCTGTTTTACTGATTTGAAACTGAAACTGATATTATTCTTTTTTTTTGTTTGTTTTTATTTTATATAAATTATTTTTTATTCATTTGTAGTTGTATTATTTTATTGATCTAATTATTTTTTTCTTCATAAGATAAAAATTCCTCATGTTTTATGTATCAATTTTTCCTTTTTTACGTGTTTATTTTATTCATCTATAGTAAATGTCAGTTTTTATTTGTCATTTCTAACCCCCACCACCCCAACCCAATTATACACTTACATCTTTTACATTTTGGGTGGGGGGGGGGGGGGGGGGGGGGGGTTATGTTGGGTCACCAAAGCTTACAATGGTAAAAATGGGTCCCTGAAGAAAAAGGTTGGGAACCACTGTTTTAGATCATAATCATCCCTCATATCCTTCTGCTCCTAGCCTGGGCAGGGTGCCCTCTCTCTCTGCTGATTAGCTGGCCGTGCTCTTCTCAACACAGCCATCTGAGTCGGGTCAGGAGAGAGTCACCAGGACTCTCAACGCCTCCGCCACCATCAGTGGGAACAGCCAGCATTTGGCAAGCCTAACCTGGTTACAGACCCACCAGGGGCTTGATTCAGCACTATGCTGCGGAGGTGAAGTAGGCTAAGGAAAGGCCATAAAAAAAGATACTTTCTGCTGATTATAACCTGATCCCGGTGGCCTGGTGAATAATGCACGTCCCCTGGCTGTTTTTCACAGGCGGAACCCGAGCCCCCTCTGAGTAAAGTGAGCAAGCAGGAATGTGACGACTAAATGCCATCTGTCTGCTTTACTATTCTGTCTCATTGCCGGGCTCAATAAGACGCTGTGTTGTTTAACACACACTACAATAGTTAAAGCCCCTTGGCACTATAATAAAGCATTTAACACATTCTTTTTTTCCGAATTAGGCAGATATACCAGATATATTTAAAATATCTAAATATCTACAATATAAACAAATGTAAAATTGTAAAAATAATAAATTATCCCCCCCAAAAATTAAGCATTTCTATTGGTTTTAAATGATTTAAATATTTAAATATATAGTATTTAAATATATATATATATATATATATATATATATATATATATATATATTTATATATATATATATTTATATATATATATAACTTTTGGTTTTAGAGTTTTATTTTTATTTTTAGTTGTCATTTACATTGTGTCACAAAATAAATGCTTCAGAGTTTATTAGAAAGTTAAAAGGTAATATGTTTTCTCCTTCTCCTGAAATCCGCCATTCTTCACAGGGTTTGTGTACAATACACAAATACAAATGTTTGTTGCATTATTTGTGGCAGTTCTAAGTAGAGGATAATTGCCATTTCTTACGCATTTAGCCCTTTGTGTGATGCCAACACTTATTACTTATCACTCAAATCATTAAGCTTCTAAACCACTTTTGATTCAAAAGATATGTCATTTTAGCAGTGAGTGCATTTACATGCATTTAACAATCAATTCATAATTGGATTAGTGCAGTTATTTGATGATTCAAGCAGTCATGTAAACAGCATACTCTGACTTCATAGACTAGAGTATGGGCTAAAATCTGATTATGTAATTAAATAAAGTAAGCTGAATATTAATTAGCTCAGAAATTGTATTTCTCAGTCCATGTTTACTCTTAAATTGGAGTACATTCAGATTTCCCAGGTCGTGCATGCGTGAAGACAGACCATGATATCAGGTACTGTGAGTTTACCGGCAGGTTGTAATGCAAAAATGTATTATGGACCTACTCATGTAAATGCTAACTTTTTCCATTATCTGATAACTAAAGTTTATGTAAACACGTTCATGAAATTACTGACAAACTTCAATATTCTGCAGTATTCAGATTATGAAATGCAGGCAAACACACTCAATAATATAAAGGCAAAATTATTCAACCTTCTTCTGACAGGCATTGTATGTCTTTAGAAATTACTTGCACTCATATTTAACATGTTTTAAACTAAGCATAGTGTTTTAAGGCACACCGGTTGAGCTATCAATATCCAATGCCTTGTGGGAGCATATGTAGGAAATTAGTTGGCATTTAAAGTTTTCAATCTAGACACTTAGATGGCTGCCTTTAATCAGGCTGTCTCCTGAGTGTTTGTCATTTGTCTCTGTCATCCTTTACAACGCACGGCTGAGTTTCCAATCGAGTAGTGATGTTACACAATAGCCTTAGGTGCAAGTCATTAATAACGCTGGGATTTAGTGACTAAAATACTGTTACAGCGCGTTTCCTTAAAGCATAGACTGTCTCTTTTTATATTTACAGTATTTTTTCTCAATTTTTTTTCAAATTCTTTTTGCATTTTCTCCAGAATTTACCCGGCAAATTACAACCCACTTATTAGGACTCCCCCTATCACTAGTAATTCCCTAACACCAGGATTAGCACACTGGCACATGCCTCCTCTGTTACACCACCTCTTTTTGAACTGTTGCTGATGCAGCATTGCCGAGTAGCATCACAGCGCTCTTAGAGGAAAGTGCAGCGACTCGGTTTAGATACATCCGCTTACAGACGCCCTGTGCTGGTCGACATCATCCTTTGGACTGATGCGGGGAGAGAGCGCCATCTACCCACCCGGAGAGAGCAATAACAATTGTGCTCTCTCAGGGCTCCAGTAGCCGATGGCAAGCTACATGAACAGGATTCTAACCAGCAATCTCCAGTTCATAGTGGCAGCGCAGGATCAAAAGTGATGATCTCCAATACTATCATGATTCTGCCAAGCTCTTACCTTGATGGTTAGCATGACGTGGGTGTGACTCTTTAGGACTTCCACAGCATTGCTGTGAGTGATGTCTTCAAAGCTCACTCCATTGGCTGCCAGAATCTGGTCTCCCATTTTAATGCCATTTTGCTCTGCCAAGCCACCCGGATCCAACCTAAACAACAAATCACAAACAAATGAACAGTTATGAGAGCCCTAAAGTCAAATAAAGTATCAACTCCAGAGCTGCAGCTATTTCCTTGTGGTCCATACTTTGAGACGTAGATGCCCAGCCCAAACTCCTTGCCCCCACGGATGTTAAACCCCAGGCAGTAGTCGTCTGAAGTGGTATAGAGGTGCACTATCCTGCGCAAAGCTCCATCTGAACTGGCTTCCGAGGGGGTACGACCACTCTCCTCCACCACCATTCTCCGATGGATCAGATCCACCCTAAATACAAAGTACTCGATTAAATAAATAATGGTTATACACATACACACTGTATTCAACTACAGTTTCCCAACTCACTGACCTCAACCTGATTATTAATTTAGACACACATGTACGCATGCTTATAAACTCAGAGCCTTTAACAATAGTACACGCAAACATGACCATGGACATGCTCTAATACATCTTCCCACTGTACTACCAATTAATGAAATGGCATGCTAAGACCACTGGGGTAACTCTACCACCTCTACATAGTGAAAGAGTAGCTGGAAGGAAAGATAACAAGGAAAAGCTAAGAGTCTGTAGGTTTCCACTCTGCTGGGCATGAGAGAAAGAGGACAGCAGCAAAGTCGGTGCAGCAGACCGTCACTGTCTCTGGCTTATCTGTTTCATTCAGTTGTCTTAACTGGAAAAGCTCATTCAGAATCAGCTTTGCCTACTAAAAATGAAAATAAATACTTTACATATGGATAGACTGTGTCCTCTGTGTCTAGTGAATGTTTTAATTAATAGCATGATGAAAAACAGTCTTGTTAAAATGAGCCTTTCAAAAAGTACATGCTAAAAACAAAGTGACATGCAAGTGATGCCATGAAAAGCCCATGTTAACTTTCTAAAGAACTTTCTTTTAGAGCCTCTTATTTGACAGTTTAACACAGTGAAAAGTGCTAGTGTAAAGTACCTTTAAAGCTCCCACACATTATAAAAGTTGTATATCAATTTTATTTATTACCATGTGGTCTTCTCTTTGGAATACCGGATGCCAGGCACTTTCCCCACACGTCTGACCACCATGCGCAGGCGGTTGTTTCCTGTGAGGACCTTCACAGCACTGCTCATTGTGATGCTCTCCAGACTGATCCCATTCACCTCCACCAGCTTGTCCCCAACACACAGCCCAGCAAACTCTGTAACACACATACAGAACTTTACAGAACCAACCCATAAAATAGAAATGCCATAGAACATAGTACCAAAGTAAATAATGCTGCTTTGTGAGCAAAGTGGAGAAGAACCCAATTCAACAATGCCCTAAAACTGACCAAATGTATTTAATTTGGCACAGTTGCAAAATGAGAGTTTGGTTCATGGCAGGGATATTCATTTTACCAAATTGAAAATGTTTGGAATATAATCAAGAGGAAGATTAATGATCACAAGCCATCAAACTAAGCTTTTAGCTTTTCAATTTTTTGCACCAGGAGTGGCATAAAGTTATCCACAAGCAGTGTGTAAGACTGGTGGAGGAGAACATGCAAAGGTGCATAAAAACTGTGATTAAAAATCAGGGTTATTTACAACAAATATTTATTTATGAACTTAAAAATGGTGTCTTAATGTTTTCCAGAGCTGTAGGTAATGCTAGTTTTTAATAAGTGAGCCAGGGTGCTTTTACCATGCAAGCAAAGTTGTTTGCGATGATCTAACAATGTTAGATGCAGAATATAGCCTGTGCACTAATGGTAGCTAATTTTCCAACATGTGGTAGTGACGTTGGATGAGGCGAGTATCCAGTGTGCTAACACCACTAGTGATGTAACTTTAGTGATGCCCAGTAACCAGTGTAACGAAAATGCCTCTTTGAGTAGAACATCCATTATAATCAAAGCAAAACAAAAAACATTAAGTCCCATATAAACCTAATTTAATTTACCACCAAAATATACATTCTCCCAATTCACTAGGAAAAGTTATTAGGGTGTAATGCCATAAAATGTAACAATCACTTTGAGACAATAAGCCAAGGCATATATAACCAAGGTCTTAACAGTCTTTTACAGTTGTTTCTTTTATCAAATAAATATGAACGCTTACATTCTTAAGAATACTTTGTAATACAGAGCAGTTCATTTACCTGCAGAGCTGTTGTCCTCCACCTTGCTGACAAAGATGCCAAGGCCATGCTCAGAGCCTCCACGCACACTGAAGCCCAGCTTGCCATCCTCACTCTTGTCCACAGTGATCGTATGGATGTCCTCACTGTCATCTCCACCTGAATCCAAACAGTACCAAATAAAAACACTGCTCAGTTTAGAAATATTAAATACTCTTTATATACAGTGATGTAGCATAGGGAGTTGGACTGAGATAACTGAGCCCAATAACATCTCGCCTGGACTCCTTTCTTGCATCCCTTCTTATTTAAAGTTACAAGCAGGACTCTTATATCTTCTCGCTGTTGTATTCATTAAAAGTAATTATCATTTATTGCCTTATTAATTTTTGCATTTAACAAAAATTCTTAGTTAGCCCATTTTAGAATGCTTACAATTGTACAAAAAACTCACCATCTACAGGTGCATTGATGAGGATGACTCTACCCATTGGAGAGGAAGATCGCACACCTTTCTGGCGCTGCTGCTTCTTGTGCAGGTACCTCGGCAAAGTGGAGGTCCCGGACCCACTGGGATGGGTGCTGGAATGGGCCCCATTCGTCATCTCTCTGCGCACCTCATCAGACGAATGAGCCATGGCAAGATGCTGTACCCCCTTTGAACCCTCATTCAGGGTTGGGGGTACAGCAAGGAATCAGAGTGGCTAAACTGGAGTAGAAGTCCAGTTCAGTCTGGTCCAGTGTCAGTCACAGGAAGAAGAATAAATACGGTTGCAATGGCACAGAACAACGGGACTGTAGCAGGTCCAGCATTGCTTATTTTGTTAACCAGGTGCAGTGACTTTTCTTCTACATACCATAAGCTAATCAACAAGGTCTGTACGTAAGTCCATAAAGTATGTATGCACACAAGAAAGGTACAAATGAGTACAAAACATTTGAACCAGGCAGGTTTTCTGGAAATAGGCCAAGTAGGCTTTCTGGTTACATGTGCTATGGAAGGACGGTGGTTCTCTTCCTTTGTTGCTTCTGGCCCTCATTTCCAGAGGAAACACTCCCACTGGCTAGGAAAGGGACTGGGGCTGAAGTAGCCCTTAGCTGTTCGCAAAAACTAGTGCTACTGCTTATCCACCTGTTCCAAATCATGGTGTGTTAGCTACCTTCACCCACTGATAAACTAAGACGATAAAGGAAGGGCGATCTGAGAGAAACAGGGTCGCATGCGCATTGACTATGATTTCCCAAGGGAGGTAACGTGATAGGAGAGATTAAAACATTCTGGAAGGGGAATGGGCTGGAGCATGTCTTTCATGGTAAAGACTTTTTAACTAGAAACATTAATCATTGTTCTGATAACTGCCTGGCATTATAAGAAGGGATAGGCCTATCACAATATTTATTCGATCAATTATTGTACTATAAATGGCCATGGTCTTAAATATTTTTCCTGATCTCAATACTGCCCATTATGTTTTGTTTGTGCAAGAAGAGCTTGGGTGTTGACTCTACCTGTACTAAGATGTAATGACAATAAAAGCCTCTTGACTTAACTTGAAATAAGGGTAATTTAATTATTATGCTGTTATATTATTAAATAATTATTATTGGTAATTTAACATTTCCTTAACTGGCAATACTATTGTTTAGTGTAACTTTTTTTGCAACAATTCCAAATATTGGCAAAAACTCGACAAAATATATGTAAATTGAGACGTATACGCTTATATTGAGTCTGCTAATGGGTTAAGCAATTTTTTTCATAGTAAGATTTCTTGAAATAAGCAATTTCAAAGTCTTAAAATTAGTGACTTCAAGCTAAAATCACTGATTTTATACCTTGAATTTGGACCCAAGTATAAGAATAACTTAAACGGCAAGTTTTGTGTTTATCTTAAGTTACAAGGCTTAGTAAAACAAAAATTCTAATTAGAAAAAAATTATATATTGAAATTATCTCATTTCAAGAGCTAATGTTTTTTTGTTGTTGTTGTTGTTTCTGTTTATAACAGTGTATCGTCCAATCAGAAATAGTTATAGTGACCGGCCTTTCTATTCCGGCCTTTCTAGGCTAATATAAACGTGTGACCATCAGCACCACGGACAGCGCTCGGCCCACAGTCTGCGTTAACCAGAAGCACTAATATAATAAATATATATACATTGGCCCAACACAGCGGAAAAAACACTGCAGTCCAAACAAAATAGAGCAGCAAACCTGCTTAAACCAGCCAACTGTCCCCAGGTTTGTCTAAGAGAGTAGCTTAGCTAACAAGTCCAGTCCTGAAAACCAGAAGACAATAAAAAAGGCTCGTTACTGCAAATGAAAACACACACAGAGACACACAAACACCGAGCTGTGAAGCCACAGGTGGAATATCCCCGCACCTAAAACATCTTAAAATTCCTAAAAAGTGCACAAACGTGTGTGTCTACATGTCACGTGACGCATGTCAGTTTAAGTTAATAAAAACTCAACTCAAACACAGTTTAAGGTGGACGGTGTTTACTCACCTGAGTGCAGGTAGCGCTGAATGACCTCGCGTGAGCCTCTGCAGGAAGCGCGAGTCCTCCTCAGCCCGCCTCTCAGGAGACACGATTGGATTACCTGCAGAGGCTCAGCGCGGACACCCCAACCTCATTCGGCCCAGAGAGTGGCAGTCCGCTCCAGCAGCATAAGAGTATTACACAGACACGCCTGCTGAGGAACACACTTATCTAATTTAATCACATGTTCAGCACATCTTCCCGGAGAACCGTTCGATTATGAACAAACTTACTCAGGGCTTCCTGTGTAGCTAGCGTTAGCTAATTAGTGCCATCCATTATAAGAGTTTTTTAAGCCCTGTCCATGTCTTGGGGCTCTTTAATTCAACAACATTAAACCATATAGTTACTTATCATTTAGAAGTGTTAGTAATTTACAAGGACCTTCTTCAGCAGGTCTTCACTAAAGGCAGAACCATTTTAGTTAGTAAATTGTTGTTGTCTCTCTATATGATTATTCTCTATGCTGAATCAGTTGGCTTACTCGAGCTCAAGCTCTGCCTGGATTTTCGTGGAGCTCTACTGCCACCTCGTGTTCATTCACCGTCACTGCGTTTGAAATGATTAACATTTTTGTCTCTTGTTTTGCTTCTATTAACTCTCCGAAATGGTTAATATATCTACTGAATTCACATACATATATATATAACTGACTAGTCATATGTTACTATAAATTTACATGATTAATTGCTTTATAAATGTACTTCCATATATCCAGATATCTTCATGGTAATTCGGACTAATACAAAAAACACGTTCACATCTCTATAAGGGTCTAAACTTTGTCTAGTACAAATTTTATGATATTTCAAATGTGGTTATTAAATGCATTATTTGCATATATATATATATATATATATATATATATATATATATATATATATATATATATATATATATATATATATAAATATATATATATATATATTTTTTTTTTTATTATTATTTATTTATTGTATTATATATAATATAATAACAGCTGAGAAACTTAATAAATAAATAGCAATAGTTCTTACATTTGTAAATAATAATAGTTCTCAAATGTTTAAGTAGTAGGTAGTAGCTGTCAAAGTTTTAAAACAATTATGTACAAAAACGTTTGGCTAAATGGTGGAATGCAAATATGTATAACTTTATGGACCTGTAGATCTGACACTTCTAGTAAACATCTAAAATAAGAATTATTTTAGTAAAACTGCATTTGGCCAGTGCGCGATACATTGACCTTCAGTGAGGTTGTTGTCTGTTGTCCAATACAATATTCTATTATTTAAAAATGCACAACGCATGTATGATTTGTCTATTCTCAGTGCTCCGTCTCTGTGCATCATGAAAAAGAAGAAACTGAAAACCTTGGGGGAGAAGAGTAAACATGAGTGTCTCATCAGCAACTATTCCACAGCCTAGCAGAGGACATTATTTATGTATTTACTGTGCACAGTAACTTCAGATATGTGTGAAATGTGCCTCTAACGTTAGCAGCAGGAGGTAAACAGCCAATGGTGGAAGGTTTGCCTCTCCACGCCCTGCCTGTTTCTCCAATCAGCCTGCGCTTCCTCCAGACCGCCTTTCAGCTCAAACGCCTTCACTCTCCGATTAAAACCACAGAAATCCGCGATTCGTGATACTTTCTGGACTAGGGGATTTTCAAGCTAGATAGACTCTACACTCACACTGGGAACACGGTGTTGGGAAGTCGGTCAGTTTCCAGCTGTCCTGGGTGTGTTTACTGGTGTAGACTCTAGTAGATAAAGGTATGTCGATTTGAGCAAACAATTTTACCGTTTATCAATCCAGTGAAGATTTCTGATGACATTGCTAGCTAGTGGTTAATTGGTGCTGGGTTTGTTAACCTTAGCTTACTAGCTAGCTAGCTAATACAGCAGGAATGTAACTTAATAGTTAGCTGGTTCATAGCTAACTCAGGTAGCATTAGCTAGCAGGCTAACTCTAAAAACAAACGGGTCTGTGCTTAGGCAGACATCTAACCTAGCTAGCTTGGCTAGTTTGTTTGCTAGTAAAATGATTCATAAACATATTATAGCGTTAGATTAATTGAATAAGAGAAACCTAGACGGTAACCCTGGTGTCCTTATATTTTAACTATCGCTAACGTTAACTAGCTGTTAAACACCTAGGTTACCGTTAACACAAGCTTAACTAGCTTTAGCTTGGTCAGGTAGCTAAGCTTACTAGCGTTAACTACATTCATTACACGTTTGCTGTGGGGCTCCTTAAAGTGATCAGGGAGCTAACCTAAGGCTAGCCTGGTGTTCCGTCGAGTTGTGCCTACCCTGTCAAACCGTGCCACCCTAGAGTATATTTAACTGTGAAAATACAAAGAAGTCACCGTATTATAGCATGTTTCCGGTGGAAGTCCCAGTTGATGTAGGTTAGGAACGTTATATGTGAATGGCATGAATCGCTGTATTATGGTAAAGTTGTGGCAATGAGAGGTCATTACAAACTGCTTTTTTTGTAAAAATAATTATAGTATTTATTATTATTATTATCATTATTATTAATAATAATAATGATAATAATAATAATATTAATATCGTCCATGTACACTTTTGTGCAATGACAGTGAGTAAGGTTGTTTAATGCACAGAAAACAGACTTACTATAAAAAGAACACGAGAAATAATCAAAAAGTGTAGGTCAGCGCATGCGCTGTGCCTTCGGGAAGCACTTATCGGTGGGTAGCATAATTCGACAAAACACCAGTTACTGCCGGAGCGCTTTATCTATGTAGGTGTTCAGCTAGCTAACGGTTCGCTTCGTGTTAACCGGGAGAGGGGGAGCTAATGCTAACAAGGATAGTGAGCTAACTGACGTTCGCGAGTCATAAAGCTGTCTCATGTAGTTAGCTCTTAGCTACCGTTAGCTTGGCTAGCCTACCTGTCGTATGAAGGTGGTGAAGGTTAGATAATATTTAACAGCTACCTGTGGTTTTGGCCCTTTAGCTGTAGTTATCTGAGGCAGTGTTACGTTTAAAGTAAATACAGAAGCTCTGTAAAGTAGCTACCTACACGAGTATGTTTGGTCGTGGTTGTGTAACGTTAGCCAGGGTTAGCTATGGTATTCACCTGCAGCTCATACATTCTGTTGTCGTTAGGATGTTTTCGCCATCTTTCTTCAACCCAGGGCATTAGACTGGGCAATATGAACTAAAATATAATAATAATAATATCTAATCTTGATGTGCTTAGAAAATATGATAATATAATATAACATAGATATATGATATAAAAACCTTAAAGGTCACCTTCCGTCGTTTTTTCTTTCATTTTAAAATGTCTAGTTGTGGTCTCTAGTATGAATGAATGACATGTGAGCCGTTTTTGTAAAAAAAAAAGTGCTCAGGTGTCTCTGTATAGCTCTGTGTAGGCAGAAAGATAATTCAAAATTCACCCGTTTTTCGGAGGGGGGGAGGGGGGATTTCTTTGCTTAGCTCCTGCAGACAATGGGGGCTGCAAAACAGTTTAATGTACAGGTGTACACATTCAACTCGGAGAGACCTACTGTATTCCACAAAAAACAAGAAAAATCGGATTTTCGCGGAAGGTGACCTTTAAACATATAGATATGTTTTTTATGTACGTGTAGCTTAACGCAGCCATCATACTGGGAGCTTTAGGTTATCTAACTAATTGTGATGTTTTTTCGGCATCATTTGCACAGACATCACTGTAATCTAAAGTCTCATCCCACTGGAAACCACACCATTTCCACATAAACATCCAAATGTTTTTTTTTAATTATCAAACACAAGATTTTGCGATTTTATTATATGATAAAAACACCAAATAATACCATTAATACTATTCAGATAATTTATTACTCTAATGAAGCAGCTGTATTCGTAGTTAAAAACACAAAACAAATGTTTTAACTGTTAAGAGAATTCAGAAATCACTATGTAGTGAAATTACCTTGGAATGCTCTCCACCAGTCTTTTACATTGCTGTTTGTTGACTATGGCTATGATTTGTATGATGGAATAATTAACACTTGAAAATTTGAGGCATGTTGTTTTAGGTTTAAAATGTACAATGCAATGACATTTTAACAATATTCATACAAGTTATGCCGTAAGCATAGAAGTATATTGTGGATGTGCTTCTACTTATAGAATAAAAGCAAAATTATACTTATCGCTTTTAGGAGGGATTATGTCTGTTCCAATGTATCAAAACTAACTGTGTAGACAAAAAAGGTCCATGGATAGTAAAAATTATTCTTTGACAAAAAGTCATAAAACCGGTGTGGTGCTATTCTAAAGAATCTTTAAGAAATGTTTTTATCATTCACATTGGTCACCTTTCAGTTAGCATTGTTTTCTACAGTTTGTGCCTAAAGAAGAACCCAGGAATAAACCTACAATTATAGTGTGTAGGAAAGTCTTAAAAAAAAAAACACACACATATTTTTTGCCATACCGCCCACCTCTGCCTTAGAATAACTTCTTAGCTTTAAATTAAGAAAACTCAGACATTGGAATTTTAATAATATAATAATATCATTTATAATATTTATTAATGTTATATAATATTTACATCATGTTAACGATATGTTTTGTATCGAAAGTAAAATAAAGTGACGGTGAAGTTAACATTGACATACCAGCTCAGCCATGTACATGGGCCCTCATTAAGTAAATAGAATGGGCAGTATAAAATCTATATATTGTGTGATAAGTCGATAAAGTCATTACTACGACAGAACTATTCATTCTTGTTCACCATAAGCACATTCCAGATAATCCTGACAGTTGTGTTTCACGGTATACTGAACTGTCTCTCTCCCTTTGCAGTTTATAAACGATTGACAGCTTATTGTTCTGGAAATTAAAACAGGGAGAGGCACTCTTATAATGATCACACTTTTGGTTTTATGCATGCTTTGCCTGTGCCTGTAAGCGTGTTATGAAAAAGTTGTATGTGTACTCTTCTTTGATAGAAAAGTAGACGAGGATGTCTGGGGATTTGCCACTGAACATCAACATCAAAGAGCCGCGATGGGATCAGAGTACGTTTATGGGCAGAGCCCAGCACTTCTTCACGGTGACTGACCCAAGAAATGTGCTGCTATCAAGTGAGGTTCTGCAGGAATCCAAAGACATTGTGGAGAGTTACAGGTCAGCATGGCTTAACCAAAGTCTCTCACTTGATCAATCCCTCTGAAATGGTATTGCTTACAATTAACTTGTGGCTATGTACTGTGTGTAATAGGGTTATTAATCTAGTGGTAGTGATGGGGAGGGACGATGTCTTTTTTTCTCTCCACACTGTCAGTATCATCTCAAAATTTTACTAACAACATGGAGAGGTATATGCTGAGTGAGTAGGATCATTACATGGCCTCTGCATGACCATCTCATCCCTATCATCATCATATTTTAAAACTGAAAAACAGTATGCAATATAAAACAAAATTTAGTTCACATGATCACAGATTAATTAGACACCATGCACGTTTTCAAATCAATCATTTGATAAATATTAAATAATAAGTCTGTGTAATACAAATGTTTCACTTCTGCAAATCAGGAGAGGGAAGTTAGCCTTAATAGATAGTAGTATAGTTAGTAACATGATACCATTTTGTTCTTCACAGACTTCCCAGACCTTCTAATATATAAGCATTTAGAAGAGAATAACTCATTGTTTTTTGCTGTTGCTTGACCTTGAACTAGATAGACACGGAAATGAAATTTGGTGCAGCTAAAATACAGAAGTACAATTCATTTGGTAATATGTTCCTAATTGTTACATAATGTGGTATTTGGTATTACTGTCATACTGCCCAACCCTTGGTAGTGACTGTGGACTATTTCTGCAATGTAGTGCAGAAGCACCTTATTAAATTAAACAGCTAATAAAATCATTCCTCTTATGATATTTAAAAGACTGCAAGTGGCATGTAAATGGAACTGCAGGCTGTAACCGTCTGTCTTCATGTTACGTTCATTTACCATTTATGAAGGTGTATGTTCTGTGAATGAAATGCATTTTGATCTGAAAACTAAGAGGAATTTTTTTTTAAACATTGTGAGTAAATTGCTTTCGCTGTATAGCTTTTCAGCCTACCATGAACAGTAGTTGCAATGTGGGCTACTGATGACGTGCTAAAATAGCTGACCTCTGTGTCCTCATCAACAGGCAGGGTGTAGTGAAGCCAGGCCTGACGGAGGATCAATTATGGAGGGCCAAATACATCTACGACTCTGCCTTTCACCCAGACACGGGTGAGAAGATGCTGCTGGTTGGACGCATGTCCGCACAAGTTCCCATGAACATGACCATCACAGGCTGTATGCTTACATTCTATAGGTAAGATCACCACACTCAGCTCATCTGACATGACAGACAGCAACATTATGTACTGATTGTTTGTCAGCTAATTGTACTTTTTAGTTTTATACATTGTATTTAGTCTTTGTGATATACTGTGAGCTTGAAGTAAATTAGGCTTCTGAACACAGAGCAGAACAAGAAGAAAGAGTTTAACCTCCTGGTCCTTGCAGAAATATTTTGACTCAGTTCAGTGAGTCATCTGCAAATGAGTCATCATGGAAAAAGCTCCTCATTTGAGGTTTGCCAGGGCCTCTGCCTTCTGGTGAAGTTTCCTGAGGTTTTGTGTTTCCTGTTCTTTTAACTGAGAATGTCTATTGAAAGTTTTTAAATTTTACTCACTGTTGACCCTCAGACCTGCATAAATTTGCATTTAAAAAGATGGATTGTCTAATTTACAAGTGACATCGAGAGGACCGGTACAGTCTTGTAAAGTTACAAAGATCAGAGTCACACATTATTGGCTATGCATGCTTGCACACACAAGGAATTTGTTTTTGGTTGGAGCAGCCCACAATGCATAATGTCTGACAGTGGTTTTGTCTGACAGTACATTTTTACCGTCTCACACACACATACTTATAAGCCTTACACTATGCAAAATATATATAAATTTAAAAAGTGCAGTACAGTCATGGAGTATAATGTTCATGTTGTAGTTTTTAATTGTTTAAAAGATAATACTGTGTGTGGAAGTTTTTTTATTTTATTTTTTAAAGCCTTGATGTCCTGATACCAGATCATCCTAGATATATAAAAAAAAAAAAAAAAACAGTTCACAGAGATCACTTTTGCTGTGTATGATTTGAATAAAGCTTCTTTGCGTTACTTGAACATCTTTCATACTTACTGCTTCGTTTATTAATTATTTCTGTTTTAAACTGTCTATCTCCTATATATGTCTGTAGGACAACTCCAGCAGTTGTGTTCTGGCAGTGGGTCAACCAGTCCTTCAACGCCATTGTCAACTACACAAACCGCAGTGGAGATGCACCAATTACTGTAAAGTATGGGATTTTTTTGGAATCACACCTATGTTATAGGGTTTGTTAAGCATTATTTTATCAAACATAAGCATAATTAAGATGAGCATATTAACTAATCATATTTATCCAACAATCTTCTGCAGAAAAGGATAAGTGTATGCTTGCCTCTTGACTGTAAACATTAGTTTTATGTGAAAGGACATATATTTGGACATATAGAGTAGCTATAATGTGTAATATATATATATATATATATATATATATATATATATATATATATATATATATATATTTATATATATATTATATATTATATTATATATATATATATATATATATATATATACATATATATATATATATATATATATATATATATTTATATATATATATATATATATTTATATATATATATATATATTTATATATATATATATTTATATATTTATATATATATATATATATATATATATATATATATATATATATTTATATATATATATATATATATATATATATATATATATATATATATATATATATATATATTAGTGTCTCTTTCCCGCAGTATGTCACTTAGTTAAGGTGGAGCCTTTGTTGATGGGGGTGTGAGGGCCTCGCTAGCAGTTCACCATGTCTTGTTTGTTGTCATGGGCTGGTGGGGTGTTTTGGTGGTGCTGGTGATTTATTGTTACTTGCCAGGTAATTAGTGTCTCCCCGATGGTGCAGAACAATCAGATGCTGCTATTCAGTCTCATGTTAGCAAAGCGGAAGAAATTTAGTTGTCAATTAAGCTGCCCTAACTATAAAGCGCTGCCGGAAACCCTGGCTACTGTAGTCTGTGAATATCTTGCCCCCAGACACCAGAAGGCATTCTGCTAAAACTATAAAATGTATCTTAATCTTTAATTTATCTGATTATACCTTGATATATTGTAAATTAATCAATCAAATTACTCTCTATCCCCTTCCTCCTCTCCTTCCCCTTTCACACCCACATGGCTTAATTGCCAGGAACTTAGTTAGACAAAGTTTATCAGTACTGTTAAGTATACAGTACAAAATGTGCCCAATTTGGTGATATGTAGCATCTAACCTGCTTATCTGTTAGTTCAGGCTATCTGGCGTCATCTAGTAGGCGGTGCAAGATACGAATAATGACTAGCTTATCTACACCTGGCTACACATCCAGAACATATCTTTTTATTCCAACATAATTAAACAATACAACTGAGGTCCTGTTCTATTATTATATATTTTCTAACATTTCAGAAGCTATGCCTACTTTACATTGGCTGTGAACTAGTCAGTTTAACAACATTGCTTCAGATGCATCAAGAAGTGTTATGCAGAAGTTTATTGTTACTTCATCATAAGATAACTGCAGTCAAATAAACATTCTTACACTTTTAATATCTGACTTTGAAAGCATGCAAGGACGTTAGTATTTTTTTTTGTTTATGTAGGTCCCCTCCATGTACTCTGAAAATATTAAAGAGATAGTGTTCTCCGTTTGTTTGTTTGTTTTTGTTTTTAACAGTCAACTTGGAGCAGCCTATGTCAGTGCCACCACCGGAGCTGTGGTCACTGCTCTTGGACTCAAGTCGCTAACCAAGGTGATTTTATACAAGCCTTTCATTGCTTTTTATTTTATTGCTTCAGAATAATAATAAAAAATTAACTCTGTAATACACTGATGTTCTAGATGACCTAGGACTTAATATTATCTCCCATGACATTGTTCACGTCACGTGGAACCTGAAGAATGCTGCACTGAGATGCTTCCTGCTGTTTTCTAAGTCCAGTGACTGCCCAGATGAAAAGTCGCTCAAATGATTAAAATGGGCCGATCATGCTAAATTTACTGTAAAGTTCAGTGGAAAATGTGTGCTGTTCACTGCAGTATACATCATTTTTGTCGGGGTTGATGGGAATAAAATTGCTTATGTAATGCTTGTAATGTAATTATGTGTGTTATTATATTAAATGTAATGTGTATAGGTGGGCTGTGGTAACAGAAACACTTCATATGTCGGTTGTCACTAAAGTTACTTTTGCTTTTTCCAGCGTCTGCCAGCAATTATTAGCCGATTTGTTCCATTCGCTGCAGTGGCAGCAGCTAACTGCATCAACATTCCCTTCATGAGACAAAGGTATGCATTAGTGTATAAAATGCCAGCCAGTTTTTTTTTTTGTCTCCCTGCAGCAAGTTTGCTCACTTGCTTTTTGGTATGCCTTCCACCAGAGAACTGAAATATGGTATTCCAGTCACTGATGAGGAGGGAAACCGCCTGGGAGAGTCTGCTAGTGCTGCTCAGCAGGCCATTGCACAGGTGGTGGTGTCTCGAATCGGCATGGCAGTGCCAGCCATGGGTAAGAGCATTAAAATAAATTAATATTAGTATTTTATTTATTGTTTTAAAGTTTTTCTTGATTGTTTACCCACAAATACTGGTACCTGAGACACAATGGCCACAACAATTATCTCATGTTCAAACTCCAAGCACAATTCCTGCTTTACACTCAAACTGGAGTTCTAAAACACACTTTTTACAAAACACTACTCACAATTTTCATGGAAATCTCTGGTGTTCACGAGGAACACTGTTGTTCAAAACTCTATAGTTAATTACCTTACTCTGCACACTGACTCGTTACATGGACAAATACCTGTCACACAGTTTTACAATTAGCATGAAAGGGCAACAGGTGAGCTCAGCCAAATATGAGCAGGTACACTGCAGCATCCATCATCTGGACTTTCCCAATTAATAAAACTGCTTTCACTGGAAAACTGCAGTACTGCATATCAATACAGTACTCACTGAGTACAGTAGTGCAGTATTGCTTGTGGACTGTTCTGTAGGACTGTAAAAATTAAATGAGTTCCTACACAGTGTTTACAGTATTTTACTATTTATACAGTTGATTCTTTTCATGGTTGGATTCATCGCTGCTTGTTCAGGGAAAATGGTGCTTGTGATATAAGGCGCACCGGATTAAAAGGTGCACTACCAATAAATGTCCATTTTCCTGCCTTGTTTTTCTTCTAAATTCAACAGGTCTGGCCACTGGGTGGCGAGTAAGCTTAGATTAATAGATTTCCACTGAAGCTGGAGTATTAGCATTAGCCAGCTTCAGCTTCAGCCAATCATATGTAGCAGTTCATCACACATAGCTTGTTTTAACACTGTAAACACACAGGCTACAGACTAATATACTCACCTCTGAACAGCAAACGAGCTAGTGCTGAAACTCCGGTATAACACTGTACTTCAGCGGAGTGTAACAATATACAATAAATTCTTCTGTTCGGTTATGTTTGTAGACTACTGTTGGTTGGGATGTACACTGTGTATGTGTGTATGTATATGTATATGTGTATATATATATATATATATATATATATTACTGTTTATTTGTGAGTATAAAAAAACATTCTAACATTTTTTACATTGGACACGTCAGTGTTTAACTGCTTCTTTTAAATGTTTATTCAGTTGGTGGTTTGTGTGTAGAGTTCTAAGGTTGTCTTAAGGAGTCTTACCAATTTAACAAATAAATACAGTCTGTTGTGTATAAAAAAAATGTAAGTGGTAGTTTGTTTCTATAATTGTCCCATAATCCTGATACATAGACATCATTTGATCCACAAGATTTATCATTTAAAACAAGAAACAGTCATTTTCTTAAATTCTGTGTTTGCTCATGGTTTTGTAACACTATTATCTGATTATAGCCCTAAATGCACACTAAGCCAATATCCTTTCTCTTAATGTGGTAGATAAAATAAAGTATGTGAAGGGAATTACTACTCTCTGAAACACTTTGTTTCTACCCTTACAGCTATTCCCCCAGTTATCATGAATTCTTTGGAGAAGAAAGCCTTCATGAAGGTAAAGTCACATGCCTTAAATGTCTCTCAGGCATTTTGTGTGATCTTTATTGTTCATTTAATGAAAATGAAAGTGTCACAGCGCTTTATTGATCCCTCTCTTACTCTACTACTTTTTTTTTTTTTTTTTTTTTTTTTTTTTTACACAGCGCTTCCCTGTGCTTAATGCACCAGTACAGGTCGGGCTTGTTGGATTATGGTGAGTTGCACTAGTGGTGATGTCTGTACTATACAGTAAGATTGCTTTGATCACAGCTGATGAATTAAAGAATTACTTTGTTTCTACACTCCTATAGCCTGGTGTTTGCCACTCCACTGTGCTGTGCACTTTTCCCACAAAAGAGGTGAGTTATTTGTGGTCTTGTGTTCATTTTGATAACTATAACTAGGTATGGGCAGTATATAGCTCTGAAAAAATAAGAGGCCACTTTAAAATGATTAGATTTTTACCTAATTGAAAACCTAGAATATAATCGAGAGGAAGATGGATGATCACAAGCCATCAACTGATTCAGAAACTGAAGTGGTCTGTGTAGCCCTATTGATAACCATTGCTCTTGTAACCATTCTTATCTTGTGTTTGTGTAATTGTCTGTGTCTGCAGCTCTATGAAAGTGAGCAGCCTGGAGCCTGAGCTGCAGGAGAGTATACGACAGAGCAGCCCTCATACTACAACCGTTTATTTCAACAAGGGCCTGTAGAGCAGTTTTTCTCTCCCTGCCCTGTAATGTTGCACTCTGATATAATGGATTTTAGTGGGCACAATTTGAAGGGTAAATACATATGTATTTTTTTGGTTTGTCTAAAACTTACATTTACTACACATTTATCTCATTTTGCTTTGCTTTGTCACATTTCCCTTTCCTGAAGATAATATGCAATTCAGATTTATTGTATCTGTTCAGTAGATGGAGTGATTTGCCTAGTTTGAAGTGGTACTGTGAGGGTTGTTTGTGGTTTGAAAGGTTGAGGGTATTATGAAGAGCTGTTGTCACATATATAATGGTATTAATAGGTATTCTATTTTGCTAAGTTTTATGCAATGTATCCCAAAAAATGACCTGAATTGTATGTATCATTATTTATTTTTGCTTATAGTTAGAACACATGAGCTGTGTATGCTTAAGATAATCTGAATTGTTCTTTAAGACCTCTGCGTTTCTTAGCTAAACATCAGTGTATAGTTCCAGTTAGATCTATACTCTCTGAAAGCTAATGAGCAAATGCAGTTATAGAAATAAGTGTGACTCCTAGGATTATTTGAACCAGCATTAATGGCTTCATATCGTACTCCTGTATGTGCCATTAAAGTGCACTTAACCTGTATCTCCTACATGAATTAAAACACTCCAGGCGACACGCCAGGCCATCATTCTCCGACTACAACTAAAGGCTGTGCTTAGTCAGTGTCTGTATTTCTAAGCCTTATGTATGATCTAACTAATCTGAGTTGACTGGTGCGCACACACACTTTAACTGTTGTATGGTTTGTGTATAAGAATAATCTTGACAGTATCACTGAAAATGGTGGGGGTGTGTTGTGATTACTATGTTGTCTAGTTTCTACCTATAGTATATGCCTTTGTGCCCTAAAACAAATTATAGTTGTGAAAGAATGTGTCTGACAGCTATTGATGGAAACATTAAAAGGTGCAGGTCCTTTATTATGATGATTTTAATTCTGTTACATTATACTGGCAGCATAGATCTTATTGGCTCCTTGTTGGCTGAATTTTTTCAGAAAAGTGCACAGCTGGCCTCTTGGGGGCAATAATTTCAGATTTCATCATAGAGCACTGCCTACTAGCATAATCATTCATTGGTTTTTGTCTTGATTTAGAAGTTTTATGCAAAACTGAGCTTATTGTACCTTTACACAGTGATTGTGTGTGAATATAAATATATACTATATATAAACCCCCATTTAAATGGATAAACTGTTTAAATGTACTTGTGTAGACACTTGGCCTTGATAGTTGTTCCATGTTCTCATTCATAGTTTGGCTCATCCATGAATGTTTGATATTATTTATTTTTTAAATATTTATTTTTTCATTGGAAGGATATTGTACCAAAAATATGATCATTGGTCAGTGTAATAGCCTGCCCTGTATGTTTATGAAATGCATCACTTTTTGGAGTTTCTGTTATAACTTGAGCAGACATGATCAAATATTTACTGCAGCTGTTTCTGCAGATGAATTTAGCATTTTTGTTTCTACTTCCTTTACCACTTGAAACAAGTTGTAGATTTCTAGTAGGTGAGGAAAACTGTATAAAAATGTTCTTTTTTTACTACAGAGAGACAGCTGAAGTTTCTACTACCGCACAGTTACTTTTTAATGCATAGCCGAGTCTTGGGCTGAAACTATGCACATGCTGTCTTTTTTTTTTTTCTCTCTAACATGCAAACATGGTTTTTAACACAGAAAAAGGGACTGAAAGTCCAGGTTTAAATAAATGCAAATCTCTGTATGTGGGATTCTAAAAGACAGAAGCACAAGTTAACTCACAACAGGTTAACAACAGTTAATTCAACGGTAGTGTTCCACTTTTAACACAAATTTTATGATTTAGCTAACAAAATTACTTTAGACCCCAGACAGATACAATTTGACCAAAATCCTGCAACCAAGGGTAAATAAATGTAACAAGCCCATGCTATGTAAGGCAAAGCTTTTAAGTTTTGTATTTTCATTACTAAAAGCTATTTCTTGATTGCATACCTGTGGTTTATCCAAAACAGTTAGCGATCTCAAAAGGTCTCTCGGTTAGTTTACGGCCATCACATAAAGACAGTACAAGTTCTTGTTTTGGTGCCATGTACCCTTGTGTTCTGTTCCGTGTGTTTAGGTGACCCTATGAGTTTTTCATTTGTGTAAAAAGTTTTCATGTTTCAAGTTTCTCAATGTTCAAAATATGTAAATCACTTAATAGCACAGGTGCTCATTTCATGTTTTGTTTTCCCGCATTTTGTATTCTATCTACACTCATGTATTTATGTAGAAGAGTTCAATAAAAAAAAATCTATTTATAACTGAACTGTGTGTTCCTTTTGCAGTGTTAATGGGTTGCAATTGCCTTTCAGTGCATTTCATTAGGTACAAAACAGGTTGAATAAAATACTGCTTGTCAAGAAAATTTGGGAAAGTTGAAGTGGCAAGCAATAGGCAAATGCGACATTCAGTTTATTAATTAAAGCTAAATTACTGAAACTGAAATACACCAATGTATTGGGTTTACTATGGAGTAGTTAAAAACTATTTTTTAGTAGTATGGCTACTAATTTGCAACAGGAAAGTCTACCTCGAATACTGCTGTATGTACTTTCAAAAGTCCAGCATAACGAAAATAAAAACTGACATTGCTAACAGCAGTCCAGCCCTGCGACTTTTAAAGCTGCGCTGCACTGTAAACACAACAGCAAGAACAACAGAACAAAAGAAGGGGCTGTTGAAAATTGTAACAATGGAAATCCATACATCACCTCCTGAATCTGCGGGTTATGGCAGATAGTATGTGTGTCCGCAGAAAGAGCGAGAAATCCAGAGAAGTGACCGGGGTATGCAGGCGTGCAAGGCTAAAAGCTAACCCCCACAGAACCCAAGATCAGAAAAGGGACTTAAACTTTAGTGGCTACTTTAGTAGAATATAGAAACAAGGCTAAAATGGCTGAAATCGAACAATCGAAGAAAACATTTCTAGGGGTATCCAAACAGGACAGTCAACAAAGCAGGTGGGTGTTAAACTAATCTTTCTAGATTAGATCTAGCTAACCACACTGCCCTTAAAAAAGGACTGCAACCTTATCAATGTATGCTATGTGGCTTCTGTGAGCCTTTGCAAAGACGTACACCAATTGGTAAAAGCAGAGCTGGTTCCACTCCATCTAGCTTGCTAGCTAGTTAGTTACTAACTGAGGCCCCGTCTACACAAAACCGGATATTAAAAAAAAAAAGGTTTTTGTCTCCGTTTTCGGTCACTGAAAAGAGTAAAGATTTTTGAAAACTCCGCTACCAGCAGAGCTGTGTGGACGGGAAAACGTACCTTTGTGAAAACGCTGACATCACACAACGAGTCTGCGCATGTCTGCTTTTAGAGGTCTGGGGGCTTGTTTCACAAAAGCGATCTGCAACCTGTTCCACTCGCAGTTTGCAATTTCTACAGGAAGCGTGTTTCAAGCGTGTATCACTCGCAAATCAGTTCAATTTCTGCGACTACTTCAGAGTTAACGCAAATCTGGGTTTGCCTCGCAAATGCCATAACTTTGACCATAACTAAATAAATTATAAACAATTTAGATTAAATGTTTCTGGCTGCTTTTCAACAAAGTCTCTAAATATTCATTGGTATTTCAAATATATAAAAGAAAACTTCACACAACATCAGCTTGCAGATGTATTTTATTGTAAATGGCATTCTCCATCTGGCTCAGGGCCATTGGCCATCCACTAACCAAGAACAGGCTAGCAGGAAAGAATGTGTTGAGCTTCAAATCTGCTCTCTCACTCAGGAGTTTCGAGTCAGACTGTCATTAAAACACACAGGCCAAATCTCCAGTCCAGCAGCAGACAGCCAATGAAGCCCGATTAGTGAAGAATTGCACAGTACAACACAGTAATTTCTAAAGTGCAAACTCAACAGTGTAGCAAACAGTACAATCTATGTAGTACCTTACCTAAAATCACTATTACTGCAACACTGTGTGGCTCAGTCAATAACATTACTGTAGTGTCTAGAGTCCAGCAGAACCTGAGCTTTCCTGTATATTCACATTAGTAAAGAAAATGAGGTGTGATGTGTAAATACTTATTCTGTGTTTGTTTTAACTTAACTTTTGAGGTTTCTTTTAATGGAAGCTTAGAATTACCTTTTAACCTTTACCTTTTTGTTCCATACTGAAAACATGGTGTAGATCAAAAAGATTACAAATCTAATCTATTTCTCTACCACTATTTTCTTAGCTGCCTCCAAAACTGACTCAGTGTTGACTTTGTCGCCAAACTCCTTCTCCCTGTGCTCGAGAAGTATTCCCTATAAAAAGCAGAGAATTAAACACTTAGATTAATAATATCCATCAGAAGAGATCATTATTGTAGAACTTGAGCACGGGATTAGTTTTACATTCAGAGGTAGGATAAAGTAATTACTTTACAGTTTTACTGCCACATCAGTTATTTTTGTAAACTGTGTGCTCCCACAACAGTAACCTTAACATTACATTATTTACCTTACGTTAACACAAACTTTATATGTTTTATGTTTTTCCACAGTACGTAGATCCTAAAACAGGGGTTTAGTTTTGTTGTGAATGAAACAGATACATTGTTTGTGTCTATGACAATCTAAGGATAATCAGAGGTACTTCTGGCAGCTTTATGTCTGGTCCACACTAATACTGAAAACACAAAGAATCCTACACAAAGACATTTTCCAACCCTTTTTTGCCTTTAATCGTTGTTGATCATTAAACACCCACAATACACAATCTGCCCTGAATAAAAAAAACCCACACACTTTAAGACACCCTCCCAGTCGACAACTCAGATCCTCAAACCTTTTGGGAATTTCTTGCAAACCAGATGTACACAAACATGGTGAATGACAGCAAAACCAATATTATGCTAGTTGTGCTTCATTCTTAGAAAAAGACAAAAAACTGAAATTGATACATTTTATATTTACAAATTCATGATTCACTGGTTCGAAGGAAGAACTGTGAACTAAAAATAGGATTATAGACACCACACACAACGCAATTGTTGGGAGGAACAAATCTGCCTCAAAATCTGCCAGATTATACTGTAATGTGGGCCGGCATTGTGTAGCTAAAGTAAAGGTTATCCTCAGGTTTTTTTTGGAGGTGTGTAAATCAAGTAGCCACTGTCATCTTATTAATTTATTTATCTGAGATTTTTTTTATCCAGTGAAAATCTGCCATACCTAGAAGACCTGTAGTAAAATTATTCCACCACCACCACATGTAAAATTAATCCCGCTTTAGTATTGAACGAAGAGTAAAAGTAAGTATTAACGGCACTCAAGGTAACAAGGTTACAAATACTTCTTCCAACATTTCAGATCAAATTACAGTATTTTAATATTGCTTTTTCTTCATTATAATACAGTTACAGCATTACTGAAATGTGTCAAATCAATGAAAGTTACCTGCTTGCCAGACCCTATGACAAACACCCCACCCAGGATGAAGCCTTCTCCATTCATGTTTCCCTGGTAACCTGACTTCCAAGCTCGAATGAAGTTCTGCCAAACCCCTAGACGAATGAAGCCAAGGACACCCATTTTTCTCTGGATTGGTCCATAGAAAGCTTGCTGTAAATAAATACAAGCCGTTTAGTGTGTGTACATTTTCTCAGTTTCAACACTTAAAAAAGAATTTCTTAATGTGACAATGTTGGATTTTGTCCCAAAACCAACATTCCAAATAACAAGTCATGTGTCCCATGACTTTTGGCCTCTTTCATGGAATGCCTACAGAATGCTACACAGACCTACAGGACATGCTGTGGGCCTTCTGCATTAGAGTTTGTTTACACAGACAATTCACTACATACTGTGAATGGTAATGCAATCTATGATCTATTCATAGCACTGTGAATGGAGAAAAGTTAAATACCCTTGCAACTTAATGAATGGAATATCCCATCCATCATGTCTCACTCGATAATTCTCCATGTTGCTTTTTAAAGGAGAATTAGAGAATTAGACAATTAGAATTAAACAACATTTTTCTAACCTTTTCATCCAGGAAAATATCCCCAGTAAAGTGAGGTCTGAAATCCTGGATCTCTGTATTGATGTCCTCTTTGACAACAGCATACAGAGGGACCCCAAGCTGGTCCAGCTGGGGCTTCAGAGAGGACAGCTCAGCGGCCTCCTGCAGCGACACATCACAAGTCAATCAGCAGCGTGAAAATGTAAGAAGTATCGTCACAAAACGGGCATACCAGAGAACACATCAAGATTACCTCTCTGCACAAAAATCATCCAGGCCGTCGGACAGCCATGATCACTGCACCAGATGTCGCCCACAGTGTTTTAGCTTTAAATGTCTTCTCATCTAAATGCACAGAAATGGAACAAACATAATAATCAAACATTATAAACCTGCAGGTTAACTGCCCATTTCTTACATCAAGAACAACTCTTGATTCTTATTCATATGCTCATTAATTAAGAAACAACAGCAACATGGATTAAACTATGGAATTCACAGTTACCTCCCAGAGTGGTTTTGAGGTCAGCATCCTCCAGGTGATCCACAGTAGCATGTTCAGGCTTGGTCAGAAAAAAATCAGTGTTGGCAAGAATTATGCCGGCAATGGCAGCACCCACGGCCCCAAGCCCCAAGGACCACATGCCCATTGCAAGTGTTTCACCCTCCAAGACTGATGATGATGCTAAAGGAATGAGAGAAAAAGAGAGAGTTTTATGAACATTTACCCCAGTGGCTGTTAAAAGTCTGCCCTGGTTACCCCATGCACTAAACAGTCTAGCGTTTTCAATAAGTCCAGTAAACATGTGCTAGTAGTGTATGCACAAATAATATACATAATGTGGGGTCATCAGGACTGATTTTGGGAATTGCTGAATTATACCATCATTCATAGGTATGGAATCATTGGTTTGTTATTTACTACCAACTTATTCAGTCAGTTAATACTTTTATTGTGAACGAACAAGAAGTAATGTACTTAGTCTTACACTTGTATTAGAATTTTGGTTGTTGCCAAAAAACAGAAAAAATATTAAAATGCAAATATTCCTCAGCAACAGCTTTATGTTAGTTTAAGTTTCTACTTTATTAGAATAGAATAAACATGTAATGAATTATTGGTTTGAAATATTGATCAAACTAATCCAAAGATCTGGAAAGTAGTGACATGTTTTGCCAACAAAACCATTAGATTTGAATGCCACTTTTCAGAACACAACATTCTGTACAGTTAGTTATGCATGTATCGCTAATAGTTTTTTTTTTTAATAATTTAAAATAATTATTAAAAACAGTGATTCCACACTCACAAAAATTCATAAGCAATTTTGAAAGTTAATAATGATTGTCAGTTTATTCTTTACTGACAGGTCAGAATCTACTATATAGTTTAATGATTTCTCTCTTTTTCCTCTCACATGGATCTGAAAAGCTACTCTAAAACACTACCACCTAAACCAAACACACGTGTAGGGAAGGCAGTACTGGTACCTTTTGATTCTGGGATGGAGGGCTGGCTGTTCTTGCCCCTCGCAGAAGGTTGCTGATTTGTTGACAATGCACGAATGAGGTCAGTGCTGATACAAGTACAGGACACTGGTGGTCTTAAGAAATGATGTGTCTCATATATTGGTTTAACTAATTTGAGGGTTAGAGTTTTTTTATCTTTGATCCCACGTGCAGAATAATGCACTGCATTGAATCTGCAGTTATTCACTCTGGTTTTAACAGTATTATTCACATTAGGGATACAGATTCCTCTTCCAGACAGCAGAGCTATTCGCTTGAACTGTACTTGCATAAAGGCCATAGCCGTCATCCACACTGAGATTATCAAATTATGTTCAGTCAGGTAAAAGTGAATGTGGAGGGAAGCACTGGAAAGGAAAAGGAAAATTACCTCTTAAGCATGAGGTTGTTTATTCCACAAATGCTAAGTTTTACCTCTTAAAAACCTATATTTCTCAATGTTACTGGGTAATAGTCACTAATAATAATAATAATAATAATAATAATAATAAAAAAACAGTTCAAGTTCAAGAGGCTGCACACACATACAACATATGTATACGTACATATATGTGCACTGATGATTTTATAGCTAATTTTATTTCATCACCTTCCTAAAATAATCTTCCAAGTAATTTTCGTGGCAAGATTCACCATGATGCTGCATGGCCACTTATGGTAAAATATTCTACACCCTCAGCTGATCAGATCATTTGGTTGGACGCCTTTAGGATAATTGGCATTGTCAATAGTGTGACTTAAGCTAATTTATTATACCAAAGTCAAAATAAAATGTGACTTAAGCAAATGTATTAGCTTTTCAAGAAGGTGGCTACCTTCACTGAACTAATTTTGTTGATTTAAGGCTCTTCCCCGATTGATAAGTTATAAGTTTTTTACTATAATATTATGGTCTTATTAATAAAGTCTACGCTAGGACTGGGAGGTTAACTGAATTAGTTTCATTAATCAAATAATTTTTTAAAATGCAATTTAATGCAATTTCCAAAAAATGAGCCAATGGATATTTCACATATAGAAGCTGCCATAGGGAATATCAGAAGACAATTGCTTTTGTCAGGAACCTTTTCATATTTTACTATTTTCCTTCACTAAAATACATGGACGTTAGCTATGTTTGCACAGTGTTTAATTAAACAGCTGTTGTACGGAAGGGACCTGCTAACTATTCATAAAAGGGTAATAAAAAATTGGAAATACAAAATAAAACATTCCGAAATGAAATGTAAAGAAATCTACATTTTGTATTTTTTATTTTAATATTTTTTGTTATAATTTTAGTCAGCATTTTAGTTAGCAAAATAGCGCCATCTACCTTTAGTCCATAAAGCTGGCGCCAGAAATTCTCTACAATTTGTGGCTGTTAAATTGTTAAAATGTCTTTTTTAATACATGTTTTAAAAATGTTGAATTAGGAATTTGGTTTCTGGTTCGTTCTATTGCTCGACTGTATGATAAAATAAACTATTCTCTTAAACCATTGATCATTTCTAAATAGCCATAACACTGAGTTAGGGTGTTATTTTATGGAGGTGTCGAGATCATATGAGCTGGTAAATACTTTTGTAGTTTGTGGTTTATGGTTCAATCAGGTTGTATCAGTTTCGCTCGTCTTCTGTAAGAACACAGGGGAAAAGACGAGCCACCTGACTCGTTCAGCGACATCTAGGTTAGAGTAGCTATTTAAACTGAATGAGTCACACAGCACTAAAAGAATAAGCGAGTATTACGAACCTTCCTGAAAAAAACATAATTACTGATACAATATTCTTTACAATGAGCTAAATGTTAAATGTAGCTAACCCAAGTTTAAATAGTGTCTGACTGTTTCTCCTGCACTGCAGTCAAGCAGCTGGTGTTCTGTCGAGTTATGCTACCCAACGATACGTGCTTCCTAAAGACACTGCGCATGGGCCAACCTACATTTCTAAATATTTTTTCGTTTTGTTTTGTTTGTTTTCTTTTTTTTTATCTGTTTTTCTGTTTTCGTTTATCTAACAACCTGGGCCTACTGACACTACATAAAATTTCAATGACAATTAATATTAATATATTAAAATACAAAAATATATTATAAAAAAATACAAAAAGCAGATTCGAATAACATTTAATTTCCATAACTAAATGTACCCTGAGACAGTGCTTTATGCTATCCAAAAATAGCACATAGGCCTCTACTGGGAACATGCTATATACACTGGGGAAACACGGCTTGACAGGGTAGCACAACTCGACAGAAAACCGGCGCTCTGGCTAAGCTAACCTTGCGATCAAAGTCCAGTATAAACAGTGAAGAACCAGCTCAGCCAGTCTCCCTCAGACACGGAGCGGAGAGCCTGAGAGACAGAGCTGCTCTTACAGAAGATAAACCGCACTGTAAATCTTCACTGTAAACACACAGAGTTATATATGTAAGTAAAATACTCACAGTCCGAGCCGCACAGAAACCTCCTCCACTGATCCACAGACTGTTATATAAACTTATTGTACAGCAGGAGTGAACTGTCGATTTCCGAAATATCGAGCGTGTCAAGTCGGACCACAGGCCACACTGTCGCTCAGATCTGCCGGAAAGTTAGAGCTTCCGCAGTGTTTATTGCGGGATATTATAGGACATAAAACTTACATGAAGCTTAAATAATTATTATTATTTATTAGCATTGTTTTAACACATTAGAGATGATTAATAAATGTCCGACCTTTTAATCAAACATTGACGATTATACTCTTGTCAATTATTAAAATGTATAGTTTAAACAACAACAAAAATACAATGTCTGTTTAAGCATTAATTATTTGTGTGTGTGTGTGTGTGTGTGTGTGTGTGTATGTGTATCTTTTGGTTAGCATAAACCCAAACTGTCCCTTACACTATGTCAAATGTATTGATGAATAAACCAATAGAAATTCTTTAAATTACCACTAACTGATTTCTGTATGAGAAAGTTAAATAAAGGGTTAAAGGTTGTTTTCATAATCAACTTTAAATAATGTAATGCAACCAAAAAAATATAACGTTTATTTAATTTTCTTTTTGTCCTGCCCCCTAAAGGCACAGCGCCAATCAACAGGTGAATACAAGCCTAACAATGACTGACAGCTAAACAATGGCTGATAGCCAACATTGTTAGATAGCCAGTCAAAAACTATTTTTATGCCATACATTTAAAGATATTAAACAGACACTCATTAGATTAAATATATAATCACATTTAATTCATAAACTAAAACAAATCCAGCAAAAACAGGGTGGTGAGGAGGGGGGTCTTTTAGGTCTGATGACATCCATACTCCTCTTCATCATCTTCATCATCATCGAGGAGGGTTTCGTCCAAATTAGAATCCTCCTGGAACATCAGCCAATCAGAAAGCACAAACACACAGTAAAATAAATAGTATATGGACACTTGCTCCACAGTTCAATGCTGAGAAGTTTCATACCTCTCTGCCTCAGCTGGTATTAAGCACGATGCAGGTAAAGTGTTTTTTTTATTATTTAAATCTAATTATGCATTGTAGATTAACAATAAAGTCAAGCAAAACACGGAAAATACATATGGAATTGTTCAGTAAACAAAAAGTGTTAAACCAGAATATGTTTTATATTTTAAATTCTTCAAAGTAGGCGACTCTTGCTTAGATGACAGCTTTGCACATCTTGGCTGGATTTTCTCTGTCAGCTTATGAGCTTTGTAACGTAGAGTCACCTGGAATGGATTTCAGTTAACAGCTGTGCTGAACTTGTCAAGAGTTAATCATTTAAATTTCTTGCTCTCTTAATGTGTTTGAGAGCATCAGTTGTGTTGTGAAGTGTTAGAGTTGGTAAACAGTGAATAGTCCAATGTAAGTAATGTTTAATGCATATTATGCAAAGAACTACTCAACTTAGTAAAGAAAACGATACTTTAAGAAATGAAGGTCAGTCAATCTGAATAAATTCAAGAACTTTAAAAGTATCCTCCAGTTCAGTTGCAACGACCATCAAAAAAAAGTTATGATGAAACTGGCTCTCATCAGGAGCACCCCAGGACAGTATCCAAAGTATTTTGGTTTGTTTAACACTTTTAAGTTACTACATGATTCCTCATGTGTTCCTTTTATTGTCTGGATGAGGGGAAAAAAGATTGAATGAGAAGGTGTGTCCAAACGTTTGACTGGTGCTGTAGTTCTAACCAAAATAAATGTTCAATAAAAGCACAGCACCACTGTCACACTGTGCTGGCACCAAGGTGGTGGAATGAACTTCCACTGGTTGTCAGAACAGCAGAGTCACTCGCGGTCTTCAAATGTCGACTGAAGACACATCTTTTCAAAGAGTTCCTAGACTCATCAAAAAAAAGGGGGTTCCTAGGGTTCTAAACATGCTAATCTAATCTAATCTAATCAAGCTCTGTGTATCTCTTGATCCTAGTCTACAAACTAGCTTTGGATATTTGAAGAAACATCGAAGCACTGTTGTAAGTCGCTCTGGATAAGGGCGTCTGCTAAATACCATAAATGTAAATGTAAATGTCAATATCACACTGCTTACAAAAACTCATATAGTAAATTAGTCGTATTGTTTACCAGTGAACAGTCTTCGCTGTCTGAAAGGAGGAGGGAATCATCCAGCTCTGAGTTCTCCTGAAACAACAGCCAACCAGAAAGCACAAACAAACAGGATCAGCATTAGATTAGATATTTTAGATATCCAATCTAGATTTCTATTAACAGGGAAAGGGGTTGCAATACTCTGTAGAAATAGTAGGCGATGTTATTCAACTATATTGAATAATATTTTATTTTATGGTAAGATTACAAACAGTGCTCTAAATTGTATAACAAAAAAACTACATCTTTTAATGGATAAATAGTGCTGAAAATGATGGTCACCTCTTTTTGCTCATGCGTGGCCTCATAGTGGTTCTTCTCTGGGTTTTTTTCCCATGGGGCACTGAGAACCCTTTTAGTCTCCTGAAAAGAGAGAGAAACAAAAAAATGAGGACATCACCACCCAGTGGACGTTTCAGGAAATACATGAATCAGTAGCCAAAGCAGTCCCTTCACATCTCAAACTTCTGTAATAGCAGGCTAATCATTGTCAAGGTATTATTTTTTATACTTATTGACAAATGTCTCAGGCAGCTAGAAATGTGTGTCCTTCCAGCTTTCTTTTAAAAGTGCTGTTAAAGTTCAGCATCTGCTCTCTCAACCTGTTAGAACATTAACTAAATCAGACTCAGAGTGAAAACACATCGTAGACTGTGTGTTACTGGAAAGTGCAAACCAGAACCAAACCAGACTGAACAAAACCTAAACTCAGCTCTGGTGAGACAGACTGCTTTAACCTGCTAAACATCAAACATCTTATGATACAATATGGATAAAAATATTGAGACTGATTATTTATTGGTTCTCTTAATATTAATGGTATTAAAAATTGTTTTTTTCTGCTTGTATTAGAGTATCTTTCCCTACTGTCCTGGGAAGGCTTTCTACTAGATTTTGGATTTGGTTAGATTTATACCCCTTTAGCCAATTACTGTCACTAACCACTGTGCCAACAGGTCAGTCTAGTATGTGTGTTCTATATGCTCTAATGACAGTACTACTATACAGTGACTGAACAAGCTTTGTATGCATTTTCACACCTGGGTCAGCAAATCATTACACTTAAGATTGCTGACTGCATTAATAAGAGCTTGTGTCCACATTTGGACATACAGATCTGAAAAAATTAAGAGACCAACTCAGTTTCTGAATCAATGTCTCTGATTTTGTTATTTATAGGTATATATTTGAGTAAAATGAACATTGTTGTTTTTGTTCTATGAACTACACTTCTCCTAAATTCCAAATAAAAATATTGTCATTTACAGAAAATGAGAAATGACTAAAATAACAAAAATGATGCAGAGCTTTCAGACCTTAAATAATGCAAAGAAAACACACAAAATCCCAGTTTTCATGCTTCTTGCCATGTTCTCCTCCACCAGTTTTACACACTGCTTTTGGATAACGTTATGCCACTCCTGGTGCAAAATGTCAAGTAAGTGGTTTCTTGTTTTTTCCAGACCTGTAATTTGGATTACTAATAAATAATTTAGTTGCTGTTGTTTACATTGTGTCAAACTTCCATGAAGATTTTTTCCCACAGACATGCTCCATGAAATTAAACACTCAAGTATTAAAAAAAACACCAATCACACACTCCATCTAATGAGACACATCTTAAACAACCTTGGATACATAGATATCCTTGGTTTCCTCTTTCTTATTTCTATACTGATGTTTTTAATCTGAATTGAAACAACTGTTCCCTATGACTGGTCTTATTCAGTGTATGTATGTGTGTCTGTGTCTCTGTGTGTGTGTACCGTAAGATATGGTCCTGGGTACCCTTCCCTGTACCAGTGGTACCTGTCATTTATATAAAAAATCTTGTTCATGGTTCAACCTGCACAGACAAAAACAAACACCTTAAACAACTATAAAAACAACCTTTATTAAATATTGCCCAATAGTCACTGGTACTATTTAAACATATCTAATGTTTCTACTCTGCAAGGGTGCAGTACAGGCTATAAGACTAGAATACAAACAATACATACATATTTAATAAAATTAAAGTTTATTTGTTTATGTTTAATGTAGTTACAACACATTAGCGATGGAAAAATTAAAGTTGATTTAACATATTTTCGCTATCTGGGAAGGATGCTCTCAAGTGAGTTCAAAATTAAAGCAAATCAGAGTTTATACATGATTGATTATTTGTATAATGAACAATTTGCTAATTTTCTCAAAACAGTTCCTTATCAAATGTTAAGTAAAGCTTTAATACTCTGGTTATAAGTCTACAAAGACTGGTAAACAGTCACAAAGAAGTTATTAGACTATAGACTGTGACAGTCAGCACTCAGTAGCAGTAATGCTAGCTTCTCTGCTGTCCAAAACAGCAGTTGTTCAAAAGTAAACAACGTTATACAGGAAGATTTTAAACTCTGCTTTTAAGCCAAATACTTCAAATTACTTCCTAAAATTAATGTAATATCTCCAACAAGATGTTAATTAATATTTTATATTTTATTTTTTAACCATTTAACCTCTGTAAAATGGCTTTTGTATTAGTTCTTATCCGTCTCTTTCTCACAGTACAATAGGATAAACAAAAAACAAACAAACAATGCAAAATATTAAAAGAACAGCAATATTTAGGCAACATTATTATTAATGCATTGAAATTCACAAAAACACATAATATATAAGTTTAATTATGTGTAAGTTCTAGTATATTTTATCAGAATGCAGTTTATATTTGCATATAATATTTTGTTTGTGAATGCCACATATTAAATTAAAATTAGATATTAGTGTTTAAGGCTTGGCAACACCGCACATAAGAGAAAGAAAGAACAGCCAGGTGAAGTGACTCTCCTCTTTGAGAGTAGTAGGTTTGTACAAAAAGTCACTAATTTGTAAATGTTAACTCTAATTTGAGTGGTCTGAAAAGTTGGCAACACTGGTCATTTTGCAGCTATTAATTCTCGAAAAAATGTGTAAATCTGCAAACTAATTAACATTTTAAAAACAGCATACTAGTACAAAACAATTAGAAGTGAACAAGAAATATCTAAAAGCAGACACTTACTGTGGTCAGCCTCTGTAAATCTACTCCAATGCTTAAATGAAATTTTAAAAACCTGATAATTTAAATAATCACGAAACATAGAATTCTAACAGAAGTGTTTGTTTACTGTTGCTAGGATCACACAATGCTTTACAATACAGAATATTCATCCACTTACTTAGATGCACATTAACCTATTTTGTATAAAAAGGAAAGGAAAGGAATCAATTTGAATCATATAATAGTGACGGTTGTTGAGGACACTTGATGAGAAACACATGAATGCATAGACAAGTACACAAACCTGCATTGGGTGGATTTACAGACAGACTACTGGAACTCGCAATGTCATAAATCAAAAACCTGTTTTTAACTGGAATTACCTGGTTGTACATAGTGCCAGATTGCTAAATGCTGAAGTTTAAGTGAGTTTGTTAATGTTGCTGAGCTCTGTCAGAATTTCCAGAATGGCTAGTATTTCATATTGTTACCAGGAGGGATGAGATTATCTATGGAGAAAATGACTTTTTGCAGGCATTTATACTAAATGTGAGGAATGTGCGAATTTTGGGTATCACAGTAAATTGGTGGTTAGTATGTTGACCTGTCAGCATTATGGTCTTGGGTCTCTGTCACTAATAGGTCTAGAAGGTTCCTGCATTTACATGAGCCTTTGTTCTGCTCTTAAATATCCAAAATTATTTTTAATACTGCATCCATACAATCAGACTCTAATTGTGTAAGGTAATAAGATGTAATATTAGAGGATGAGGGAGTGCCCGTTTTTTGAGGGAAATTGTTATTTTTAGGGAGAAGCGGCTGTGAATCAGAAGGCTGCTGCTGGTCACTGCAACAAGGAATGTGCTGAGAGGGGGGCAGCACTGACATCCCACCCTAGTCTGCAGCTGCTGCTGCATTCCAGCAGGCTACCGAGCCGTCACAGGACGCCTTCTGCCTTCTGCTTTTACTCAGTTTCCCAACATTTGCCAACCCCTGCTCTGCTACGGACTGTTTGTATTAAATGTGCATTTATTTACAATTAATAAATAAAAATGTATCTACTCCTGCCCATGCCACAAATGTGTTATTTAAAAAAATATATTGTCAAAAAAATATATATTTTTATAATGAGTTAATAATAATAGTATTTGAATAATGATATATCAACATTTTATTCTACCATTTTCAGTATTTTAAAATATTAGCCAGTTAAACAACAGCACCAACATGTTAGCGAAACACCATTCAATTAAACTTTACTTAAATTAGGTAAAACATTTTGGAAATCCAGTCAGAATCAGAAAAAGTAGAATAATGTAATCTTCTGTTAAAGTATTATATACACAGTAAATTTCAATTAATCATATTTAATTATCAGAAGTATTAATTTAAAAATAAAAGCATCTGTAATGATCCGTACTTCAAGCTGGCATTTTTGTGGGTACATGCAGTAGATGAAAATATATGTTCTAGATACAAGGTTTTTGTTTTTTTCTAATTTTCTAACCAATGCTGGATTTAAGCTGTTGGTTTATTTTATTTGCATATTTCCACAGTGTTGGGTAGGATGTGTCATAATAACAACCTAGCTAATGGGTTCATGTTCAGGGTTTGACAGTATTAACTAAGCATTTTTTATCCAGATGTGCCACAAAGAAATGACAGAGAGAAATCTATAACTATTACGTAAAATTAATGAAATGTAAATATGCAAAAATCATCAATAAAACACATGCAGTTATGTTTAGTTAAAATATCCTTATAAATGTTAGTGATAAAACATTATTGTTTCCATTTTCATTTTTACTGTAGAGTCACTGATAGCTGAAGATGTTGTTTATAGCTAAATATTAGGCATGTGTTTAGCTTTATTATTTCTATATACAGCTTGGAAAAAAATAAGAGACCACCTAAAAATGATAAGTTTATTTGATTTTACCAAATTGAAAACCTCTGGAATATAATTAAGAAAAATATGGATGATCACAACTTGTGTGACTACAACACCTAAGCCTCGACAATTTTTTAAGGAAAATATTCAACTAATTTCACAATTTTTTCTATTCTGTAACACGTGCTAATAGCGTTATTGACTTTACTTAAAATCTATTATTATTTTGTTTATAAGATGGATTATTATGAAAACTTATTACGAGTGCTGCTATAAAATCCGAAATAATTTAATAATGTCTGGGTTATTAATCCAGGTCTTTTGCAGTAATAATAACAAAAGACATTTTCATTTTCTAACGCATTTAAACATGAGAAGTTCAGCACCTTTTAAAACAATTTATTTACTCCTGCACATTATTTAATTATAACAATAGTAGCAGTAATAATAATAATAATAATAATAACAATAAAAATAAAAAATGATTATTATTGTTGTTGTTATTATTATTATCAACGCTGATGTTATTATTATTGTCAACAACACTGATAGTATAATAATAATAACAACAACATTATTATTATTATTATTATTATTATTATTATTATTATTATTATTAATATACTTGTAATACAAGTAAAATGCGTAATTTAATGTTTTTTGCCTTCAGGGTTCACCACAACATATAATTGCACTATATTTAAGATAATGTAATAAAATTTTTTTATAAATATTAATCTTTTACAGTCAGACACGTTTATTCATTTATTATTTTAAACAACAATAATAATAATAGTAGTAATAATAATAGTTTTCCACACTGATTATAATTATTATTACTATTATTATTATTATCATTATTATTATTCCACACTGATATTATTATTATTATTATTATTATTATTATTATTATTATTATTATTATTACTATTATTATTATTATTATAAAAGTTAATTTAATGTTCTTTGCCACCATGGTTCACCACAACATATAATTGCTGATTAATAATACAGAAAACTGTATTAATAACTGTGCTATAAATATAAATATTTTACAGTCAGACACTCATGGCATTTAAAAATAAATATATAATATACGCGTTTCTATGGCTACAGAAGTGACGCGGCGCGCGGCGTTCAGCGCGAAGATTGGCCGCTTGTTTTGTTTACAGCAGGGGTCTCAAACTCATTTTTGCCGAGGGCCACATTGGCATATTGGCTGTCCTCTGAGGGCCAGATGTAACTTATAAATATAAGAAAATGTAACCAGATGTAATACAAAATGAATGTAATTACTCCTTAATGTTAAATAACTCTCAATATACTATTTATTCAATCAAATATTACAGTTGCATGGAAAAATGGTTGCTTGTTGCTCTATTAACATAAATCCTTTTAATTTATAAGTTATATTAACTTTGATCAAAACGTTTGATACTGAAATAAGGCTTAATAAATATAAAATAAAAAATTGTGAGCTGTGACAGATTTAGCATTTCCTCAGATTTAGCAGTTCCTCATCCAACCACTAGTCGGAGCTGCAGCTGCAGCACCACAAGCCCGCAGTCTTTGCTTAGTCAGAGCTACAGCCCAGCCACGGGCTACAGGGCTCAGCTGAGCCAGTCTGGAGCGTTTTTAAAAATGTGTAAGTTCTTCTGTGTATGAAATAAAATAACCCCACTAACCGGATAATACAGCTCTCTACAGTTCATCTTTCAGCCCAAGCAGCTAACAGCAGCAGTTTAGAGCAGCGTCACGGAGGCACTGCTCGGATTACATTATAAACAGGTCAGTTAGCGCGCTGCTAACCTCAGGATGTTTATAACTACGGAGTTTAGTGGACACACCACGGCTGGAAGGTTAGACTGTTGAAGGCTACTGAAGACTACTAAAGCAGGCAACGCAGCGTAAGCAAAAAAAAAAAAAAAACCACACACACACACCAAAATACAAGTTAAGATAAAATATGAAAACGAACATAATAAAGCATAAATAATTAAATTGAATTGCGGGCCAGATGTATGTTTATTTTGTTAACCCGTGAGGGGCCGTATGAAACCGCGTCGCGGGCCGCATGTGGCCCGCGGGCCGCTACTTTGAGACCCCTGGTTTACAGAGTTCGTAAACTCTAGACCAGCAGCAGCTGCAGCTTTTCCCGGAGATTCAGCGATTTTTCGAGAACAAACCCTTTTATTATTTCATATTTACTGTTTTATTAATTGTATTGTGTTTTACTTATTATATTATTGTTATATTGTCTGTATTGTCTGTTACTAATCTTATATATTTTGTTTTTCAGGTGTCGGAGGCCGGTGAGGGTATACTGACACCCCGCGGTCCCACATGGAGTTTTGGCGTAGCGAAGAGCATCGCCTGGAGGTTAGTAAACAACTAAGGTTATCTAATTTTTAACCAAATTCATAGTGAGGAGGTAAAACTACAGTTGGAGCAGCATGAATTACAGCAGCTGTTAGTTCTGCAGGCGGAGTGTGAGGAAGTGATGAGTAGCTAGCCTAACCTAGTTAGCATAACATTAGCATTTTATTTAATAACTGTATCAGTCTGAAAAGGGTTCCTTGCTTGGGTGCTATAAAGGGTGGTATATGTGCTCACAAATATCATCAAATAAGCTCTAAAATGTTTTCTGAGCTGCTCACAATATCAGCATTTTTATGTCCTATTTTTCAAAATGATTGTAAAGCATATTGCATGTATTTCTATTGCAGGGGGCTTCTGGTGGTTCAGGAGACCCCTTCATTCTGCTGCCTTTTTGTGTAAGGCTCTTTCAAACTTATTATTATTTTGCCTAAAAATGCAGCCTGTTTAGTTTATACTGCAGTGGATATAACCCTCAGTTGTGTTTTTTCATGTTTCTGAAGGGCACTGAGGAGCTGAGGGCTGCCTGTCTGCAGTGGCAGGGTGAGGGTCCAGACCCCTGGATGGAGCTCAGGAGGGTTCAGCATGAGTTCCTCGAGGGGAAGCTGAGGGCCCTCATCCAGAAGGTCAGTAAAGCACAATAAACCCATTAATTAATATGCAGAAAAACATCACAGTCACGTTTTACACACTGTAAATGCTTGTATATGCCAACATATGTTGATTATTGTTTTTTAAAAATGGTTGTAATTTATTTTTATTGTAGGTGGAGTCTCACTGCGCATGCGACCCCCCCCACTTTCCTGCCTGTTTGCGTGAGTCTCTAACAAACTGTTATTGTTGATTTGTCTAAAAATGCAGCATGTTTAGTTTATATTGCAGTGTATATAATCCTGAGTTGTGTTCAGGAGGAGCCAGACCCCTGGATGGAGCTCAGGAGGGTTCAGCGCGAGTTCCTTGAGGGGAAGCTGAAGGCCCTCATTGAGAAGGTGAGAAAAGAACAATGAACAATTAATTAAGATGCAGAGAAGCATCACAGTCATACAGCTGCTTTCAAAACCAAATACCACATTAAATCTGTTGAATATCTGTTAATATGAGTCTTTAAAGCCTTCATCTTCCACTCCATTGCAGCTTTCCTGTCCCAGGTCGCATGTTGGGAGTGTTCTGGTGCCAGTTATGGAGGCAGCCCCCGCTCACAGGCTGGACTCTACCAAGCCTGATATCCCATGTCCAGTTGCACAGGTAAGAGTTTGCAGTTAATACTAAATAATCTTTGCCTGTACTATCTTAAAATGATTAAAGATAATAAAAACCTGTTATAAGAAGCTGTGAGAAAGTTGTGTGAAAGTAATAATAATCTCCTATTGTTTTGTTTTTGTCATTGACAGTGCGAAGAAGCTCCAGCTCCAGACCTCACCACCACCTCTCATCCGGAGCCATCCAGCCAGGGAGACACTGCACTGACACCCACCACTAATACACAATGCAGATCCCTGAAACGTCCTGTCACCAACTTTCGGACCTCCTTTGTGTGTCGTTTCAGGTCTCCTCGTCGAGTCCTGGTGCAGGTAGAAGAGGCAGATCCCTCTCACCGGCTGGACCTTCAGGACACAAAGCCTGAACTGGAGCCAGTGCCAGCTGCACAGGTAAGAGTTTGGACTAAATCCTGCTGTCAGCTATAGAAGCTTCCCTGTATATCCCATTTACTGTATCTCATTTAATAATAATTATGTTAATTCATGGTATAATTTAGTCCAAAACACTTTAGACATAATTCCTGCAGTCACAACAATATTGTTAAGCATTTTACAATATATTACATATAAAATTATATAAATATTTGACAAGCATTATTCAGTGAAATTATTAGTAAATTGTCTACAACAGTAAAGGTGTACAACAGTTCCCCTTTATTTCTGTGTCTCTGTCTTTGTCTCTTGTAGGACAAGGACGACCTGGAGAACGACGTGGAGGTCCTGGAGTTGGAGCATCACAGGCCAGGAGAGACAGCTCCAAACAGAAAGGTTAGATTTTAGTGTTAATTAAAGCAAAAGGATCAGCATATAATTATAAAATTCTGCTGTTGTGTTGTATTGTTTGTGAATGTATATGCAATGTCTGTGTTAATGTTTTTTTACACCATGTCTCACTTAGTTCTTTGATTTTTTATTTCTTTTCATGCAGAGAGGATGGCTACAGCACCTGCTCAGCTGCTTCAGGTGGAAAGCAAGAAAGAGCTGAAAAGGTGATCTGTAAAGGATCTGGCTGTAGAGCTGTACATACATACACAAACACATACATAAACACATACATACACAGACATACATTGCAGGGTTAGAATTTTGGTAAATGGGCTGAGGCACACAGTAGTGGTCTGGAGGTTGTGGGTAATATTCTGTGATCTCCTATGTCGTGAGCTTGGAGGGGGGTGAGTCTGGGATGCCAGAATTCACTGCTGAGTCTTCCTGAGGTGTTCAGTGTAACGCTTATGAAGAGAGGTCCTCAGCGGATGACCCCTGTGAAGAGCTTGCGGCATAGTGAGGGATCAGTGTATCAGTGGGAGAAGGGAAGGGTGGCTGTTTAATTTTTGGGATAAATGTTGCTGATTGGATGGTAAATGGCCACAGCAGCGTAGTTGTTAGCTGTAGGAGTTTATGGTTCTCGTGTAGTTTAATGTAAATGAATGGGAGAGTAGAGTATAGAAGGGAATGGGCGGGGCTCTAGATTTAACCACAGTTGCGTTACTTATATAGATATAGAGATAGACGAATAGGATACACATAGAAATACACACATAGTAATATACTCACATAGACACACACACATACACATACATACACACAGTTTTAAACATATACATACACAAACACACATACACATAATTTCAAACACACATACACACAACTGTTTTTGTCTTTATGTGCATAGTTGTATGTATGTAAGTACGTGTTTTTTGTTTCTGTGTGTATGTATATGTGTGTTTGAAATTGTGTTTGTGTATGTATGCATGTATGTATGTAAGCATGTGTATGTTTGTGTATGTTTTTAAGTGTTTGAAATTGTGTGTATGTATGTGTATATATGTCTGCATGTATGTGCATGTGTTTGTATGTGTAAGTTCATGTAAGTACAGTTGTGGTCAAAAGTTTACATACACTTGTAAAAAAACATAATGTTATGGCTGTCTTGAGTTTTCAATAAGTTCTACAACTCTTATTTTTCTGTGATAGAGTGATCGGAACACATACATGTTTGTCACAAAAAACAGTCATAAAATTTGGTTCTTTCATAAATTTATTATGGGTCTGCTGAAAATGTCACCAAATCTGCTGGGTCAAAAATATACATACAGCAACAAAATTTGTCAATTTTGGTGATGTAGCGAGTTGTGTCAATCAAATTAGCTTCATGTCATGGCCTCTTCACTTCTTGTAAGTGATTCTGATTGACTACAGCTGTTGACTTCTCATGAGCCCATTTAAATAGGGCTCATTTGACCCAGTGATTAGACTCAGCTACAAAAGCTACAACGGGAAAGTCAAAGGAACTCAGTGTGGATCTGAAAAAGCGAATTATTGACTTGAACAAGTCAGGGAAGTCACTTGGAGCCATTTCAAAGCAGCTACAGGTCCCAAGAGCAACTGTGCAGACAATTATACGCAAGTATAAAGTGCATGGAACAGTTGTGTCACTGCCACGATCAGGAAGAAAACGCAAGCTATCACATGCTGCCGAGAGGAGATTGGTCAGGATGGTCAAGAGTCAACCAAGAATCACCAAGAAGCAGGTCTGCAAGGATTTGGAAGCTGATGGAACACAGGTGTCAGTCTCCACAGTCAAGCGTGTTTTACATCGCCATGGACTGAGAGGCTGCCGTGCAAGAAAGAAGCCCTTGCTCCAGAAAAGGCACCTTAAGACTCGGCTGAAGTTTGCTGCTGATCACATGGACAAAGATAAAACCTTCTGGAGGAAAGTTCTCTGGTCAGACGAAACAAAAATTGAGCTGTTTGGCCACAACACCCAGCAATATGTTTGGAGGAGAAAAGGTGAGGCCTTTAATCCCAGGAACACCATGCCTACTGTCAAGCATGGTGGTGGTAGTATTATGCTCTGGGGATGTTTTGCTGCCAGTGGAACTGGTTCTTTGCAGAAAGTAAATGGGATAATGAAGAAGGAGGATTACCTCCAAATTCTGCAGGAAAACTTAAAACCATCAGCCCGAAGGTTGGGTCTTGGGCGCAGTTGGGTGTTCCAACAAGACAATGACCCAAAACACACATCAAAAGTGGTAAAGGAATGGCTAAACCAGGCTAGAATTAAGGTTTTAGAATGGCCTTCCCAAAGTCCTGACTTAAACCCCATTGAGAACATGTGGACAGTGCTAAAGAAACGGGTTCATGCAAGAAAACCATCACATTTAGCTGAACTGCACCAATTCTGTCAAGAAGAGTGGTCAAACATTCGACCTGAAGCTTGCCAGGAGCTTGTGGATGGCTACCAAAAGCGCCTAGTTGCCGTGAAAATGGCCAAGGGACATGTAACCAAATACTAATGTTGCTGTATGTATATTTTTGACCCAGCAGATTTGGTGACATTTTCAGCAGACCCATAATAAATTTATGAAAGAACCAAATTTTATGACTGTTTTTTGTGACAAACATGTATGTGTTCCGATCACTCTATCACAGAAAAATAAGAGTTGTAGAACTTATTGAAAACTCAAGACAGCCATAACATTATGTTTTTTTACAAGTGTATGTAAACTTTTGACCACAACTGTATGTGTGTTTGTGTGTGTATGCATGTGTATTCATGTCTGTATGTGTTTGTGTAAGTTTTTGTATCTATATGTGTATTTGCACGTGTATGAATGTGTGTGTGTATGAATGTGTCTGTATGAATGTGTGTGTTTGTATGAGTGTGTGTGTGTGTATGTGTGTGCATGTAAGTGTGTGAGTGTGTGTGTGTGTGTGTGTGTGTGAATGGGTATGTATGTGTGTATGTGTGTGTGTATGTGTGTGTGTGTATGAATGGGTGTGAATGTGTGTTCTCCATGGATCGCCACCTTGCCGTTGGTGGAGAATCTTGTGTGTTCCAATGAACCTGAGAGCGATGCCGTCTGGAACTTCCTGGTAGGGTCACCCATGGCGGTACGGTCGAAGGGGAGGTTCCAGACTAAGTGCGATCCGAAAAAAGACCTTTTTCGTTTGCATACGTATGTGCGTGTGTATGTGTGCATGTGTTTTTGTATGTATATGCATGTATTTATGTGTGTGTCTGTGTATATGTATGTGCACAAATGTGTTTGGTATGTATGTGTGTTTTAAATTGTGTGTATATGCATGTGTGTTTGTGTGCGTATATATTTCTGTATGTGTGTTTTTGTGTATGTGCATGTAAGTATGTGTGTTTGTGTGCGTATGCATATGTATACATGTCTGCATGTGTTTTTGTGATGTATGAATGTGTTTCTGTAAGTATGTTAATGTTTTTGTGTCTGTATGTATAAATGTGTGCGTGTGTGAATGTGTGTTCTCCATGGATCGCCACCTTGCCGTTGGTGGGGAATCTTGTGTGTTCCAATGGACCTGAGGGCGATGCCGCCTGGAACTTAGGTTCCTGGTAGGGTCACCCATGGCGGTACGGTCGAGGGGGAGCTTCCAGACTAAGTGTGATCTGAAGAAGACCTCTTTTGTGTGTGTTCTCCATGGATCGCCACCTTTCCATTAGTGGAGAACCTTGTGTGTTCCAATGGACCTGAACGGTATAAAAACATTTTGGGCACCCTAAAATGTTTCATGATTTTTCTTTATAAATCATTGTTGGTTCAGATCTGCAATTTCAGTTAAATATATCATACAGAAGATGATATTATAGTATATAGTGATATTTGATAAGTAAAATGAAGTTTGTAGGATTTATAGAAAGTGTGCAGTAATTCTTTAAATAAAATTTAAATTAAACAATTTTTTAAAATTTGGGCACGGTTGATTGCTGGTCCAAACAACCAGTGATTTATAAAGGACTGTTGTAAATGTTTCAAAGAATCCAATTTGCCCGATTACCAATGAGGATGCAGCTGGTGATCAGGATCATGATAGAGATGACCATGATGAGGATACTAGCTCTGGGTGCTCTGAGAGGCCTTCAGAGGTAAAATGGTCAACTACAAATTCGGTGTTATTTGTATTGAAATAGCTAATGCATTTATGTCTTACTGAATACGCAAAACATACATTACACAGAACAAACAGAGCATTCCTTCCAACCTGGACCCTCCACATGCAGGCGTAGTAGGGTGACCTCTGAGGTGAATCAGCATTTCATAATCAGTTATAATTTATGTGTTTGTATGTTCATGAATACATCTCCCGCCAATGAATAATGAAAATCTCTTTTTAAAGGTTGGAACAGACACCGTACAAGCATTGTACAAAAGAACACTGGAGCTGGATATACAGTACAAGCTCCTGCAGAATTACATGATTAAGTCAGAAATGTAACAACTGGAGTATGAAAAAATGCTATAGTCAGACTTATATTAAATATTCATTTAATGTACATATCAAATAATATTACTGTCTTAAGGTAGCTCTCCTCTTTTGCAGAAACACCCCTGAAAGATTATTTTTTAAATAAAACTCAATAAGTGATATGAGTGTTTCATTTGTCTCTTAGAATGTGTATGTCCAATGAGTACTTTAGGACAGAGGTCCTTAATAGGCGGTCCGGGTGCGGACCCAGGCTTTGTCCAGTCCGGACCCAAACCGATAAACTACTAAGAAAGATTTAATTCTGACAGACAGTGTTCATTTAAAGTGGTGGAACGTTTATTGTCTTTACGGTTTATATGCTTTACAGCGCAGTAAACTTACAGACCAATCACATGTGCTGTTAGATAAGCAAACACTCTCCTCTGACAATAAGATCTGTGCAGATGCGAGAGTGCGGAGCCACACAGGTGAAGCAGGAGGTGAGAAGTTGGAGAATAAAGGGAGAAAAGCTAATACAGATGGTGCGCACCAGAAAAAGAAATTAAAATACTACATTTATAAAATATATTAACAGTAATGTAACCTCGCGGTGTTACTCCTCAGCAAAAAAAAAAAAAAAAAACTCCTTGGCTCCCAGGCATGCTCTCTTTTCTCCCAAAACAACCCCACCTCAAAACTAAGGCAGCCCCCAGGGGACAAAAAACATTCACAACTTTCCCTATCAGTTTTATTTACAACATAAAGTCTGATACAGTAATAATATAAAATAAAACTGCTGTTTTTTTTTTAAAAAAAAGCAGATATGTTGGTCAAGTTCAGCAAACCTTTCTCCATATATTGTACGATTTATCATTCATGTAATTATTATCATGACAGACAGGCCTAAATCTAATATAAATAAGTTAAATAGAATAAATATAGCATTTTGAAACAGATTACAGTTTACAGTAAATAATACTAAATCATAACGCAAGTTAAACATGGCGACAGTCCGGACCTTGGTACATCAGTCTAAAAGAACAGAAGATGACGGCTGAGTACTCAGCTAACTAACTAGCTGGTATAAACCTACTGTAGTGGGAATGAACACGATTACAGCATCATAACTACTGCCAAACAAGACGAAGAAGTGCGTTAAAAAGGCCTAAAACTGGATTATGTTACACGGGTAAAGTGCTAAAGCAGCCTTAGCAGGGTTAACTTGTTATACTACTTAAAAGAAAGCGAGGCTGGGTTACAGTAAACAAGAGACAAACTGAGCTAGATAAAGTTTACTGCTTATCTGAATGATCCATTCCACCTTAAATAGTGCAGTAGTTACATGCTAGTGTCTCGGCCGCCGTAATCTGATTAAGGTACCATTTAAGGTGGACTGATTAATTTAAATGAGAGTCCAAATTCAGGCTCGTACACACACAGGGAGACTGCAGGAGGGAGCAAAGTGTCACAGATACGGGTTTTTCTGGAACATATAAACGCTGCTATCATGTAAAAATAACTGAATAACTAACGACTTGCTGAAAAAGCCGATCTGCTGCTATGTAAGGTATGTACACCTGGACAGCAACAACATCCGGTGAATCGCTCTGCCGCACTGTGGGATTTGTAGTTCATACGTATGTTGTGCGACCAAGGGCATAGAAGCGGGCTTGATATTGGGGGGCACATTTGCCAATATGAACCCAAGCCCACCCTATAGTTTCCTAGAACAACATTTGTGGAAATTACTTTTAATTAAAAGTAAATTATTATTATAAGGTGATTTTACAACCTAAACATGTTACTCCATGTTACAGTTACTGTTGTTAGAAAAAAATATGCATGCAATGTCTGAATTATATACATATGACAAAAATGATTCGTTATCACCTAATATTCATAATAATAGATTTGTTTATTATTGTTTATTATTCTTATTATTATGTATTGGCATGTCAAGTCTGTAGTATATTTACATTTTCTCCTGTGCTTTTATTTTTTTTTTTCTACTGAGAGCTTCTTAAGATGGTGTCATTTTATGTAAAAGAATGTAACTTTATGTTTCAAAGAGATTTTTATAAACGTCAGGACATGTGGTCTTACTGTGAACTACAAATGAACAGAAGTCACTTTACAGCAGTGTTTCTCAACCCTGTTCTTACATATTCTACTGAATATTAACACTGTTCTGCATATTCTACAGCTTCCTCTGCTTTAAAGGCACTTCATAAAGTTAGTAGTGGTATGATGTGTCTAATACACTGCTGGATATATATGATTAATTTAGGCTCCATAGGGGGCTAAAGGATTTAAACAGGTAAACTCAGTAAATGACTGTTTATTAGCTAATCAGCTGGATCAGGTGAAAAGCACAATTTTGGGGCAGTGATCAGGGTTAAGAAACTGCTCTAAACTACAAACATAAAGTACTGTACTAAATTCTGGCTATCCACTACATCTGGCTTCTAGATAACTAGTTAGCTAAATTAATTTCCGTTCATTATAGCTCACAGTAAGTCATTTAATGCTAAATTAATAAACACTGTTTGAAAATGAAATGGTGATTAGCTGATCAGGTACAGGTCAAGTTAAACATTACATAAACAGTTGACTCCCAATCTAGCTAATTCCAAAGTAAAGCTAACCCACTAACACAGCTGCAGTTTATTAATCACAGTGGGTTTAAACTGTGTGCTGATTCAGAGACGTGTTTTTTAACCAGCTATCATATCTCCGTATATCCATCTCTGTTTTAAAATCAGCTGAAGCTGCTGCATCCCTCATTAATAGTACAGCTGAGCTTAGCGAAAAGATATCCTTTTTGGGGGGGACAAATCCACCTGTTTCTAATATTGGGCCCCCCCGGTTCCTACGCCAATGATCATAAGCCATCAAACCAAGCTGAACTGTGTGTTTTCAGCACAAGGAGTGGTATAAAGTTATCCAAAAGCAGTGTGTAAGACTTGTGGAGGAGAAACCAGGGTTATTTCACCAAATATTGATTTCTGCATTCTTATAACTTTATAAATATGATCTTATTTTCTTTGCATTATTTGAGGTCTGAAAGCTCTGCATCTTTTTTTGGTATTTCAGCCATTTATCATTTTCTGCAAATAAAGACTGTAAATGACAATACTGTTATTTGGAATTTGGGAGAAATGTTGTCTGTAGTTTATAGAATAACACAACAATGTTCATTTTACTCAAATCTATACTTATAAATAGCGAAATCAGAGAAACTAACTCAGAAACTGATGTGGTCTCTTAATAGTTTCCAGAGCTGTAATTGAGCCTTTGAATAACCATATATTTTCTTCTTATTTTTCTTCAATGCAGGGAGTGCGGTTTAACTTGCCAATTGCCAACTTTTGTAAACATCTACTCTATTAGATAATAGTTGGATAATAGACCCCTGAAAAAAGAGCAAAAGATGAAAAAAGATGGCTATTGCAACGGTCACAGCATTAATCCAGTGCTATGTTGTTCATTTATGAGTGTAGAGACTGAAGAAACAGATGTTAGAAATAAATGTTAGTATCGTTTCATGCTTATTTTAATATGGCTCTCTCATTTCAAACCAGGTTTGAGATGCATGTAATGCTCCAGCTGTTTGGTTCACACCATGTCCTGCTGACTGGATCAGTCCCAACTTTCCTGGATCCTCCCTGGTTTTCTGTGACTGAGCCATAATTTAGGGGAGTGTTTGGTATATTAGCCTATCAGCTGTGCAGATATGAGTCCCACCTTTTCAGGGGCACTGTATCTGCTGGCAATTGGCTGGTGCACTACACTCCTCTGTTAGATTGCTGGCCTATCAGAAGCCAAATTGACTGCTATGTTTGTTATAACATGATGTCAAGCGTTATGAAGAGGTTTTTTTTTCATATGCAATTGAAAAGCAGTGGTGCAATCTTCCTACAGAACAGGTCACTTTGCAGTAACGTAACCTTGTAATAAACAGAAAAAACATGAAATTTAAAAGAGGAAATCAGAAAAATGCTAGTTTTAGTCTGCCTGCTGTGCAGCACTGTCATAATGAGCCTTAAACTGCAGAAACATTGGACAGTTGTTTGCTGTAGGCTCTTTTTTAGGTTAATTTGATTTTATGTGAAGATTGCTAGTAATTACATCAGCAACCACAGTGACCACTGACAGGCCAAAATGGATGGGATAGCAGTAAATTGATCATTAAATGTTAGAAGTGTTTGATTAACCACACTTTTATAAGTTATAAGGGATATCTTGATATTTCGTATGTTAGTGTTGCAATACCAAAATCACATATTCTGTTCCAATCACAAAGCCAATTCTGAAATCTTGAGTACTGGACTTCTTTAAAGTGGCAGTCCATATTATTTTGCAGAAGCATTTCTAAATGTAGAGAAGGGATAAATTATTGTGTTTAATTTTACCAGTGTGCTGGAATGACCATCCCTGCTAAGCCTAATACATTCATATTAAAAACTGGGGTTTCTGTTTTTTCCACGTGTTCTTCTGGTCTTTACGTACTTACGTCACATGTACAACCTCTGAAAGAGGATCAGGCTCAGTTTTACTGAATGCGAGCGGCTGGTAGAGCAATGGAGACTTCAGAAGGAGAAAGTCAGAGCTCAGTAGCTAATTTGCTCATAGTAAAAACAAAGTGTGTAGATAAAAGTGAAGTTTCTGACTGAGCGCTCTCAGTCTCTGACTGTACATAACCTGGAATTGGAATTATCCGCTCTGAAAAGAAACCATATCACACCCGCTCTGTTTAAACTGATTCTTCCGCATGCTCGGTGCAATTACCCATTCTCACCAGGCAGGGCCATAAATCTCAAAACTTTATGGCCCATCGGCTTTAAATACCACCTCAACAATACTACATTTTAAAATGACTTCACATGATGCAAGAAGATTTGAGAGTAGTACTACACAAACACCTAAACCTTCCCCCACAGGAACAAACACACAGCAAAGATCACATCATAGTGAGTGTGTGCTGTGTCATGCAGTTTCATCTTTAGCTAAATCTGTAATTAATATGGGCTTTGTGCCTCACCTTCCTGTTCAACCCCTTTTCAGAGTTAATTTTCTAAGGTCCCATATCTCTCCAGATTAGAGTTCAAGAAAATGTTGCACTTTGTATCATCCTCCAGCCTCATCATGCTTGTTGACCGTAGTAGAACAAGCTGAGATCACACTTTTTTCTGAGTTTAAAATGTTTTTAAATGTGACTTTTCTGTTACTTGTATTGAATGGTTTCCTAGACAATAGCCAAGAACACTATATATTTTATACAATAATATAATAACCATAGCAATACAATTCATCTAAATTTAAAATTGTGTCACACTCACCCACACACGAAGTACAATGACACAATGCACACTCCGTGCACCTTCACCAGTCCAGCACTCATACTTCTTGTCAACAGTTAAGCAAGTGAAATATTGGCAAGGCCGAAGCACTGATATGGTTATCTTTCTACAATTTTGTCTGTTGTAGAAAAAAAATGCTTCTGTCAGTCATTAACTTCTTGTTTCAGCATCTAGTTTTCCACCCACCTATTATTTTGGCACTGCTCATGTTACTCAGTAGCAGGGATAAAATGTTTTATATATGCGTTTGATGCCAAAGCAAACAGTGATGTACCATTCCAGGGACAGAGTAGCAGAGCCGTGTCAGTTTGTGCCACTGAAATAAAGTGCAAAGATCATTTTGCTTTGTGGAGATTAGGGGCCAGAAAGAATTTGTGGTGGCTGGTTACAACTTCTGACACTATCTGACACATGAACACATCCTAGCATGATCCGCCCCTCAGCAATAACATTTCATTCAAAGCATATTAAGGATGCAAAATGACACTTTCATAAAGCATTCTGCACTGTTAAAAAATGTAAAAAACTGGTCTTTTCCTGAGAGCAGTACTCATTAGAAAATAAAACATAAGTCTGGTAAGTCATATACTGGTTTATTTAATTCCAGTTATTTAAGAAAGCATAGACGGGCAACAATAATGTTTTATTTGCAGGGTGTACAAGTACGGAGCACCTGAAAGGACAGGGTGTATTTTTTTACATAAAAAAGTGGTGAGCACCAGATACTAAGTGGTGTGCTCCAAATACTAAGTGGTGAACATCCTAAGTAGTGAGTACCAGATAATGCTAGCTAGCAAGCTATAGTTTAAACAGACAGACAATTTCAACAACTTACAATAACCTGCCTTGCTGAGTAGATGCTCCACAGTGAAATAAGGTGGTTAGCTAGATAGCTAGGTTAATTAACTACATTATTTCAGTGTGGAACTTTTAGCTAGGTTACCTAATGTTAACTACATTGTTTCAGTGGGGAATGTTTTAGCTAACATTAGCTTGGTTAGCTAATGTTAACTACTTTATTTCAGTGTGGAATGTTTTAGCTAGGTTAGCTAATGTTAACTACTTTATTAAAGTGGGGAATGTTTTAGCTAGGTTAGCTAATGTTAACTACTTTATTTCAGTGTGGAATGTTTTAGCTAACGTTAGCTAGGTTAGCTAATGTTAATTACTTTATTTCAGTGTGGAATGTTTTAGCTAGGTTAGCTAATGTTAACTACTTTATTTCAGTGTGGAATGTTTTAGCTAACGTTAGCTAGGTTAGCTAATGTTAATTACTTTATTTCAGTGTGGAATGTTTTAGCTAGGTTAGCTAATGTTAACTACTTTATTTCAGTGTGGAATGTTTTAGCTAACGTTAGCTAGGTTAGCTAATGTTAATTACTTTATTTCAGTGTGGAATGTTTTAGCTAGGTTAGCTAATGTTAACTACTTTATTTCAGTGTGGAATGTTTTAGCTAGGTTAGCTAATGTTAACGATTTTATTTCAGTGGGGAATGTTTTAGCTAGGTTAGCTAATGTTAACTACTTTATTTCAGTGGGGAATGTTTTAGCTAACGTTAGCTATGTTAGCTAATGTTAACTACTTTGTTTCAGTGGGGAATGTTTTAGCTGCGTTAGCTATGTTAGCTAATGTTAACTACTTTATTTCAGTGTGGAATGTTTTAGTTAGGTTAGCTAATGTTAACTATTTTATTTCAGTGGGGACTGTTTTAGCTAACGTTAGCTAGGTTAGCTAATGTTTACTATTTTATTTCAGTGTGGAATGTTTTAGTTAGGTTAGCTAATGTTAACTACTTTATTTCAGTGGGGAATGTTTTAGCTAACGTTAGCTATGTTAGCTAATGTTAACTACTTTGTTTCAGTGGGGAATGTTTTAGCTGCGTTAGCTATGTTAGCTAATGTTAACTACTTTATTTCAGTGTGGAATGTTTTAGTTAGGTTAGCTAATGTTAACTATTTTATTTCAGTGGGGACTGTTTTAGCTAACGTTAGCTAGGTTAGCTAATGTTTACTATTTTATTTCAGTGGGGAATGTTTTAGCTAACGTTAGCTATGTTAGCTAATGTTAACTACTTTATTTCAGTGTGAAATGTTTTAGCTAGGTTAGCTAATGTTAACTACTTTGTTTCAGTGTGAAATGTTTTAGCTAGGTTAGCTAATGTTAACTACTTTGTTTCAGTGTGAAATGTTTTAGCTAGGTTAGCTAATGTTAACTACTTTGTTTCAGTGTGAAATGTTTTAGCTAGGTTAGCTAATGTTAACTACTTTGTTTCAGTGGGGAATGTTTTAGCTAGGTTAGCTAATGTTAACTACTTTGTTTCAGTGTGAAATGTTTTAGCTAGGTTAGCTAATGTTAACTACTTTGTTTCAGTGTGAAATGTTTTAGCTAGGTTAGCTAATGTTAACTACTTTGTTTCAGTGTGGAATGTTTTAGTTAGGTTAGCTAATGTTAACTACTTTATTTCAGTGTGAAATGTTTTAGCTAGGTTAGCTAATGTTAACTACTTTGTTTCAGTGGGGAATGTATTAGCTAACGTTAGTTAGGTTAGCTAATGTTAACTACTTTATTTCAGTGTGAAATGTTTTAGCTAGGTTAGCTAATGTTAACTACTTTATTTCAGTGGGGAATGTTTTAGCTAGGTTAGCTAATGTTAACTACTTTATTTCAGTGGGGAATGTTTTAGCTAGGTTAGCTAATGTTAACTACTTTATTTCAGTGTGGAAGTTTTAGCTGCGTTAGCAAGGTTAGCTTATGTTAATTACTTTGTTTTAGTGTGGAATGTTTTAGCTAAAAAAACACCTTACCCTGCATGACTAGCCCACATGGACTGAGGCTCACCAACCTGGAGCTAAAGTGTTGTTGCTCTGTAATCCCTTTGTTGTGATAGCTTAATTTCTAACCTGTCTCTAGAAGACTCCATACAGAATCGTGTTTCAGGTTCAAACTAGTTACTGTAGCTAATGTAGTGTGTATATCTAAATAAAGCTAGAAGTCTAAATAAAAGAACCATTATCAAAAAATACTTCCACTAGAATTATACACAGATCATTTATATCGTCGCTGGACAATGAAAAACAAGTATCTTAATTTTCGTCGATTTTTAGTTTACTGCATAATTTGAACAGACAAACAGTCCCTTACATTGTGCCAATTTTTTTAATGAATGCACCAATAGAAATACTTTAAAATGACCTGAAATAAACTCTTTTTACATTTAAGGTCCTGTAAAGTTGCTGTTTTGGAGAAACTTGTAGACTAAATCACTGTGTCAGTGTAAAGAGAAGGAAACTGGGATAATTAATTAGATGTGTACAGTTTTGTAACACTAATGCAAACAATAACAGTAAACCCAGATTATTAAACACACGCAAAGAGAGCAAAATGATCATGGAAAGCTTGTCAGATCCACTAAACTCACTATTGAATTATATTTAAAAGATACAGTGTTCTGTAGCTTCTCATTCACGTCTCTATAAAAAAAAATATCCATGTTAAATTTTTGCTAAACGTTCACACACACTGTTAAAATCCATGCTAGGCAGAAAGTAAGCCACTTGGTATAAAATGATCAATGTTTTACTAAAATCTGCTTCTAAACTAAAGACAGAAATAAATGTGCTTTGACCTCTAGTTTCTCTTTTCTCACAGACATGGCACATAACATAACTTACCCTTATGAACAGCTGTATTAGATACAGAAAGTAAATCAAATGACTTCCATTCTTTTCAACTTTTGCAATAAATCCATGGATGTGTATGCACATGCTCACTGTTTATGTTGGAAGTGAATTATGCAATACTGGTGAGGCCGAAAGTCAGAGTTGCACTCTGATGCATTGTGCTTCTCATCTTGTTGTGCTACGTGTCCTCTGACAGTGTATAAACTTGGCTTTTTTTAGTTTTAGCAGAATAGTGAGCCACATATGTCTTTCAGCAATGTTTGCCTGAATGTGAGTGCAGCAGGCCTAAGTTTAAGGTTTTTGAGCACTGTTGCTTTGACTGGCACTAAATGGTCCACACATTTTATTCAATGCAATTTTTATTTCAATGTATTTAAATATAAAAACACTCAATGAAAAGAATTTGCTTCTATGAATCTGACTTTGTTTTGATCACACCAAAATTATTTTTACACTGCTCTTTTTTACTGCACAGCCATGAACAGTAAACAGTGCCAAACACACATGGTCAACACAGTCCTCCAATCAAATGAACGAAAAGCTGGTCCACCTCAGCCCCAAACTACCCACCCTACTCCCCGACTTTTGACATTTGTTGACTTCATGTCTCTCAATCTCAATGGTGTGACGATTAAATGTTGTTACGCATGTAAGTCACGTAAATTAAGTATTGTCAGATTCAGAAATGTGAAAAGTAAACACTTAAAATCTCAAATAATAATTATCAAATAATATTGAGAATCAGTCATTTTTGTTTTTCAGAGTTACATTTCATAACAACCTAGCACATGATCAGAGTGACACACTGAACAGCCGTGGTCAGGCCTTACTATGCTATGTCCACATACCCTAGAATTGCCCTCAGCCCTGCACTACATAGTGAGAGAGTGAAAGGGTTAACAGAGTGCTTCTAAAACTATGAATCCCCTCCCTCCAACAACTCCCCCTGGAATGGTCAGCCCCAATGGTTCACATGACGCTATGTGAATGTGTGTATGCGTGTGTGTGCGTTTCTCAGGACCATATATAGGAGCATGTGTGGTTTGAGAGCTGTTGATAATCAGTGATCTGACTGTAAATCTCTCTGTCTGTCTGTCTCTCTCTCTCTTTCTCTTTTGGTCTTTCTCTCTCAGCTCTTTTTCCTCCCATATGAAGCTCTGTTGAAGATCAATCTTTTAGGATTATAAAAAACTCTGCATTTGTTGGTCCCAGTTTAGAAGTTCTGTGGAAGATCCTGCTGTTTCTAGTGAAGTTCGGAACACTCAGACGTATCCTGCAGAGATGGAAGGACTGAATGACTTTCATGATGATGGCTCCTTCATGTTCACATCAGAGTCAGTGGGAGAGGGGCATCCGGGTAAGTCTTGGTCTTGCTTCACCAAGTTTAGCATCTACTTGCATAAAAATTTTTGATTGGTCGACACAGAGCTATAAAACCTGGGCATGTGCTAAGTAGTGCTAATGCCACTGCTAAGGCCTGAAACTTAACCTTTTTTTCTCTGGTCTACTCAAGTTCAAGATTTTTTTAAAATCTGTGTAATGTCATGCATGCAACTCCAAGCTTATGCTGACACAGCACAGTGCCTGCCTCAACAAGTGCTGGTGGAGAGGTTTGAGTCTGAGTAGGAAAGTACACTGATAGGATTTATGTTTTTATGACAAAAGTATTTTGGGTTAAATCTGTGGCAGAGACTGTATTTATTGCCACGCTGTGTAGAAAGATTGTGGTAGCTAGCATGTGGCTGGTTTCGGAAGCAGATAAAGACAGGTGGCTCATGCCTAAAGTGAAAACACATCGACTATATCACACACTCAGCTGGTATTTCATTCAGTGAGTACTACTTACTACATTACTCACAACTGCCCAGTGTTGTGTTACATTGCGCTATGGAAAGACTATACCAAAGTCCTACTGAACTTCTGAAAATATCTTTACTCATGACACAAGTAGCACATTCTGCTCCATACTTCAACTGCAAATGCAAATGCAAAAAGCAATTAAAAACAAGCCAGAAGTTTTTTAAACTATTGTGGTACATTTGAACTATGGAAAGACTGTCCAAAAGTTCATACTGAAACTGCAACATGTAATAAACCCAAGTCAGCTTTGTACAACTGAGCATTTCAGATGGCCTCAGAATCATATTGACGTTTGCTAGGTGTTTACTAAGAAAACACTTTCCTGCCATTTTTGCAGTTTTGTGTGGGAATTTGCCAGACTTTGCATTTCTTATCTGCTGTTGGCGAACGCTGCAAGGCCAGCACACTTAAAGCAGGGGCAAAGTGATTGATGTCCACCTCTGCTGTTCAAAAATTATATCTAATATCTCTCATTTTGAATTTGAAGATTATTTCTAGTCAACTCATTTCTACATTTTAATTTCTTTTTAAGTAAAAGTATCCCATTACATTGACAATGTGAAGAAATATTAGAATAATGTAACTATTTTATTAATTTTACTTGTCAAGACAGGGTAGACTTAGCAATGTATTGGGCATATCAGGAAATTCAGCAAATTTAATTCAGCAAATTTAATAAGCATCCGAATTTCACTCTTAAGCCCATCATTATTAAAAAAATGTGAGAAATGAAAACTATAATGATCTTTGCTTTCACAGTCAACCTCTGACACTGATCAATAAGGCAAGGCGAGGTAGGGGGAAGTACACATAATCCATACGTAATCTTTTTGATTAAATTTTTAGACAAGCAGTTCAGCCATCTGAGTCCACTGAACTAACACTCAGGCCTTTGAGGTCAAAGAGGCATGTTATTGTTGTTGGTTCTGATGTAACTCTCGCAAGTTGTTGCCTCAGTACAGAATGGGATGGATGAAGTGCAGCTAAAAGCCCAGGGTATTATCCTCCAGTCCCGCTTGGCTGTGACAATCTTTTCATGGGACATTTCGCAGCTCCATAGTACAAAAGAGTCAAGGGGTTTATCCCAGGCAAGATTAGCAGCTCAGTTAGTATAAATAACATTGTTTAACTATCATAATCACTCTTTTCCTGACATTACATTTATACTCACGTTAAACATTATTTTGGTCCAGTTTCCCATTTATTTTTCCATTATTCAGTTTCTATAATTTACATTATTCAGTAGTTAATGAATAGAAAAACGGGAAATTAGAGAGGTTAAATTTCAAAGAGCATTTTATTGCCTTCATTGATGGCTTTTTCACGAAATCTAGCTCTCTGAAAAGATTTTAAATATTAAATTTGATCTAATAGTCATTACTTTTGCCACACCTGCTGTTTTGTCCTATTGGTAAAATCAATTAAATTAAACAAAATCCAATTGTTGCAATTGTTGCATCAATGCTGGATGCAAAAAAAACAGTTATGTGTTTAATATTTAGACTTTTTGACATTAACTAAACTGAATTTTTTTTCTCTCTACAGACAAGATTTGTGACCAGATAAGTGATGCTGTTCTTGATGCACATTTGCGTCAGGACCCTGATGCCAAGGTGGCCTGTGGTAAGTGTGTAAGAGATATTACTAGTGATGTCAACTGATTAAAAAATATTTGCATTAATCACAACAATATACTGTTATTAATAATGATTAAAATCATGATAAAAATGCTTTTTTCGAATTATTATAATATTTTAAGTTGGTTTTGATGCTATTTAAATTAGAATCTTAAAATAAAATGTGCTACGGAAAAAGTGTTTAACAAAGAGTTTTAGGAGAGAAAAGAATTAACAGGAGCAACTGCATTATTTATTAGACTTAATGCATATTCCAGCATAAATAAAAAAGTATTTTAGCTTCCTCCTGAACTTGATAGTAGAAACATTGTGTCTACATCGCTAAATAAAAACGCTAATATGTCACTGGGCTCTGTAAACTTGATAATGTCGTTCGTTTGCGTAAATAATGTGTTTACGGTTTCCAGATGTGTTAATTCCAAATTAATTGCACATTGGCATTGATTGCTCTAATATATTACTTAAATATAATATTCATATTACCGTTCTTATACTGGTATGATTTTGGATATATTTAAACAGAAGAAAACTGAAAAAAAAGAACATACTGAAATCATAGAACAGTGTATAAATGTATGTTGTGCGTTACAGTTTTAAGTAGGTAATCAGTAATGTTTAATAGAATTCAGTTTAAATGTTTCTATCTATTTTTTAAGTAATCTGTTACTCAGTGACTCTCCTTAGATGGTGCTGGGCAAAGTAATAAATGATTAGACTGAAAGTCAGACTGAAAGTTATCTCTCAAACTCAAATCTGGTTCCAGAACGATTTCACCCCTCTAAATCAAGAATTCAGTGAGTTGTTACTAAAGACTAACACTAGTCTTTGCTTGCTTTGACTCTTTTACTTATTGTGGGCTTGTGTTTGATTGTACAGAGACTGTGTGTAAGACTGGTATGGTGCTTCTGTGTGGTGAGATCACATCTCGGGCAAACGTGGACTACCAGAAAGTTGTTCGAGACACAATCAAACATATTGGTTATGATAACTCTGATAAAGGTAAGGACACACAGAAAAATTTGTGTTTTTAGGCATTGTTTTTATTTGAATTTCTGCTTTTTTGAGAACTCATTTTTCATCAATGGTCATTTTTCCTCTATTCTCAGGTTTTGACTATAAGACCTGCAATGTCTTGGTTGCTCTGGAGCAGCAGTCACCCGATATTGCACAGGGAGTCCACATTGACAGGCACGAGGAGGACATTGGAGCTGGAGACCAGGTAAAAATTCAATAGAGAACAAGAGAGGACAAGAGAATAATTAGCATATATCAGCAATAATCAGAGAAGTGTGAATTAACAGGTCTATACCTTTTCTTTGACAGGGTCTGATGTTTGGTTACGCCACTGATGAGACAGAGGAGTGTATGCCTCTAACCATTGTCCTTGCTCACAAACTTAATTCCAAGATGGCTGAACTCCGTCGTGATGGCACCATCCCATGGCTTCGTCCAGACTCAAAAACACAGGTTCGAAAAAAATGTGATAGCAGCTTAATGCTGTAATGCTGACAGAACATCATGTTCATAGTTTATGTAAGGTTAAATTGTCCAGGTTTCTATGCCCTGGCTGAAGCTGACCATGGTTTCAACACCTTATCAGTTGTTGTGGTCTTCTTAACACGCTGTCAACCAATAGTTCCCTATTGAGCAAGATGACAAGCCTGCAGCAGCATCTTTTTATGCCCTGAGATAAAAATGTCTCTTACTATGACGCTCAGGGGGCCATGGCCCCCACAGCTGGTTGGGCGCTGCTGTCTACTTGTCAGTTTCAGCCTGGCCTTTACAACATACCAGCAACCCAAGATGACATCCTCTATGGAAGATGAAACCTTCTTGCTATTTTGGATTTCTTGACTCTTTCATGTTGGAGACACAGAAATGCTTGAAGGGTTTAACATTTGTGATATATGGGGCACATGTGGCTGAAAGGGTACAGCAGCGTCCCTATAGATTCTTATCTAGATTCTGTCTGTTGTACTATCCCTGCTACTCTTTCAGAACTTCAATCACATACACTTAAACTGGTTGTTTCATGCCTGCAGGTCACTGTACACTACAAGCAAGAGAATGGTGCTGTGATTCCACTGCGTGTGCATACTGTGGTCATCTCAGTCCAGCATGATGATCTCATCTCACTGGAGGAACAACAGAGGATCCTGAAGGAGAAGGTCATCAAGGCTGTGGTGCCAGCCAAGTATCTTGATGACAAGACCGTTTACCACTTGCAGCCTAGTGGTCGCTTTGTCATCGGAGGACCTCAGGTGAGCTTTTTCATCAGCCATTCTTTGGTTTTACTGTGCGTTCTTGTTCTTAAAGATTTGCCTGTAAAGACACTGACAAGCCCAAAAGTTACGTGATAGTACCATCCTCAAAAGGTACTTCTGCAAACGGCCTGAGAAACATCCACAATTTTAAGTATAAGCTGTGAGGTGTTATGGTGTGACTGATGTTGAACACTGGCCAGTGTGCTCATGGCAAGGCAACATAAATTACTGAAGTTCAGGTGTATGGCACATTCAATTTCCAAAGTTATCTGGGCATTTAACATTCCTTGATCCACAGTGTCTTGTGTATTAATCACAAATGGCATTACCACCCACAGTCCTGTGGGTGTCCTAGGGTCCTAGTTCATGTTCTGTAACATGTGGAATGTAAGGGTAGTTCCATCAGAAGACTTGTTCAGGAAAGCATTTCCCTTGTCTCACAGGGAGATGCTGGAGTAACTGGAAGGAAGATTATTGTGGATACGTATGGTGGATGGGGTGCTCATGGTGGAGGGGCATTCTCTGGAAAGGACTACACTAAGGTGGATCGCTCTGCAGCCTACGCTGCTCGCTGGGTTGCCAAGTCTTTGGTGATGGCCAAGCTGTGCAAGAGAGTGCTGGTGCAGGTGAGAGGACTATGTGTGTATGATGGACATTTGTAGACCATAGAATAGGGTGACCATATTTTCCATTGGGATAAACCAGGACACCTGGTTGGGGGAGGTTGAGAGGTGGAGCGTTGTGTGTGTGCTCTTACTGTGAGACTGCACCGGAAGGGGAGGAGGGAGGGCTCCACACTGAGAGTCACGCTGTCTACTGCTCTCTGGTCCAGTGAAGGTAACATGAAAACCAGGACATTTCCTCAATTTCTGAAAAAAAAAAACATGGGACGCCTGGGACAGGACGTGAAATACGGGCGTTTGGTCACCCTACGTTAGAACTCAGTTCAGATTTTTACCAAATTTTCAAAGTTTCTAAACTACCTTGAGCATTTTTACAGTGTTTGTTCTCTTGTTTCTAAGGTATCTTATGCTATTGGAGTGGCCCACCCCCTGTCTATTTCACTCTTCACGTACGGATCTTCTGAGAAGACAGAAAAAGAACTACTTCAGATCGTCAACAAGAACTTCGACCTCCGGCCTGGTGTCATTGTTAGGTAAACATGGATGTTGTTGTCTACTAAATGGCTCAAATTCAGAAAATAAGCTTTCGTAGTACTTATTAGCCTGAAAATCAATGTTGAACCAGATAATCTAGACTTTTTTGGAGCTTTAAAAATAAAATGTACCTCTTACTGTGGTACTGAAGATAAAAACTTACTAAACAAAGCAATTCTTGTCTGGGTTAAGGTCAATAGGACATTTAGGCATATTTTTTTTTCTTTTTCATTATCAATAAGCACCAGTGACCCAGTTCTGTTGCTGTAACTCTTCCACCACCATGTTTAACTGTCTAATAATGTTCTATGCTTTAGATGATGAACTCTTCCTTTCCTATTTTTATACTTTTATCTTGCCATTATGGAATTTACACATGGAGAGTTTTCCAGACATGGGCAGTAAATAATTACAGGTGTGCTCTGATTAGACTATGGCTTTTTTCTGGAGGGTATAAAAATGATTCCAACATTGCCCTATAAAAAGGCTTTGTAAACTACATTTGGGAATAAAAAATAGGCATGCCTCTATGGTGGACTCAAATACATTTTGGTCAGTTGACAGACTTTGATTGTCATTTCTACAAATTGCCCACCAATCAAACCAAATCCATCAGCCACCATTACCTTAATTTGCAGTCATGTCGTGAATGTGACATCAGGACTGCTACAGACTGAAACTGTACATGTGGGATCTGACAATGGTTGGAGTATGGAAATATGGAGGACATGATGATCTGGGAAGCCACCTCTAATGACATTCTGTCACCAGTAGTAATGATTAGAGATACACTAACAGCTCAGCTTAATGTACAGGATTTCCTCCAGCCACATTTGTTGCTTCTCGCAGCAGGGCTAACAACTGGCATTTTTCAGCAGGATAATGTTCACCCACACACAGCAAAGGTTTCCCAGGAATGTCTAGGATTACACCAAAGAAAACAATCTGTGATCACCCACTTTAGATACCTTCTTTGGTGGTTTTCCAGGCCTTGATGTTGCATTACTTCTTTTTAAGAGTGTATTACATTGTTGATTTGGACACCCCTGAAGTTTCTGCTGCCATGAACAGTTCCCAATACAAACCCAACACTGAAAATCAAATGAAGAATTCAGTGTTTGTGTTTAAATAATAAGGGGATTGGACACATATGGTCATTAAACTGCTTATCAGTCAGTTGTATAATATTTAAGCCTGCAAAAATGAAGGGATTTTGTAAAATTTGGTTTGTTACTTAAAAAGTTATTTGTTACAGCCATTAGTTAATTAGTTATGGTTAATGCAGTCATTTTGTTAATCTCCTTGAAAATAAGTTAAACATCAGCAATTACCAATGTATTAATTACCAAATACATATACAGTGATTCATTTCTTCTGTTTGCAGGGATCTGAAGCTGAAGAGGCCGATTTACCAGGACACAGCCTGCTACGGCCATTTCGGTCGCTCTGAATTTCCCTGGGAGGTGCCCAAGACCCTGAAGTTTTAAAGCTGTACAAGCCTGTAGAAATACTTCCACGAGAAAACATCATCTCGCCTGCTTCTGTCCTGCTCTTCCTGTTTCTTCATCTGCACATTTGAACGCTATTACATTTGTCTGTAGTAAGGGTGAAACGCATCACTCATAATTGAAGCTCGGTATGTAGGAATCTGTATGTGAATGTGTTAACACGCATTACTATCTAGTTTAGTGAACAGACCTTCAGCCTTTGGGCTTCTTCCTGATGCATCTCAAGATACTGACACTGAGAAAATTGGTCTTAAAGGGAACCCTGGCTGGTATCACTTTGTAAGTATGTAAGTAAGCATTTTTTGTTTATATATCACTTTTAGAGCATCCCACAAAGTGCTTTACAGACAGAATAAAATTAAATAAAATAACCATCAAGTTTTAGACATGACTAAAAACAAAACTGAGACTGAGAGTCTGATGTCAGTAGGTAGGGAGATCATTCCACAGTTTGGGTCGTAAGCTGCAAAAGCTTTAGTCACCCTCTTACTTTAGTTTAGTTTGTGGAACAATCAGTAATCATTGGTTGAAGGACCATAGAGATCTAAGCGGGCGTACATTCATCATCAGGTTGACTCGTCTGTTCTGTGTTGTCTGTGATTTTAGAAATGTACATTTATGACATTTGACTTACAAGATTACTTCTGTTACAGAGGTGGGTTACAGGTGGGTCAAATCATCAAGTATTAGACGTGACTAAAATCAGGAGACTAAAAATTTCTAATGCAACCATTTGATGTTACAACCCAGTGCACACTTTAACAGCAACAGCAACTGCAACCTATGCCTAACAGATTTTATATTAAAAAAAAAACTCAAGTCTTAAAAATAAACTAAAACAACTTTATACAGATTCAACATTATTTCATCTGTGAAGTGATAGCAGCCGGGGTTCCCATTAAGCATTCTTTGACATTTTTTCACACAGAGCTTATCATGAGATGATTTCTGCTATAAACAGATAACTCTAATTCAGAGTCTGATCAACAATTACCACTAAGTCATACCAATTGTCATAATGAGACAAATTCCAACAAATAACCATGTATCAAACATTTTTCTCTTTTGGTTATTTTCTTTACTTCTTTTAAGTTATTTTATTGTAAGTGCCTTTATGAATAAAGACATTTACATCTAAATAAAGCATATTTAAGGTTTTTTATGTAAAAAAGTTATTTACATGGCATATTTTACTAAAAAGGGAGAAATGTTTGATTAATGGTTTTGTATTGGAAGGGAATATCCTTGGTCTTAACACTTTTTTAACTCTCGGTGGTGCAGCTAGTTCCCGCGTATGTATTTATGCTGTACCTCACTTTTTTAATTGCTGAAATTTCAGAGATGTTACATATTAGACAAATCACAAAATTGGTGTTTAACCTTCCAGCCAAAGTTTAACACAGTATTTAACACTGTGACAGAATTACTTTATTTATCAGCAGCACCCAAAAGAACAGCTTTTCCTGGACTTGATAACGTTTGGTTTTGTGCTTGTTTAATAGTCTGACTTTTCTTTTAATTATTTTTCTCTCTTTTTTTGTAAATTAAGTTTGTAATATATGGATCTATGGATTATGAAATACAATGCTGTGAAGAGTGAGTGTGGATTGGTGGACCACTGTAAGCTTTGCATTCGAGAAGCTATTTTTGATGCTAAAACTTTGCAGGAGGCAAACACCATAAGAAACTAAATGTGTGCCTTATTTCTTAAAACGTTACAACGCTTTTTATACCCTCTGTATGACATAAATGTTATGATGGAAATGGTGTAAAGGAAATAGCGCTACACTGATTGCATGAGTGAATGATGCCTTCCTGTTTACATGTATAGATCCACTGTGGTGTTTTCACCAGAGGCCAGTGTGTGTATGTGTGTGTGTGTATTATCAACTAAACCCCAGAACCATGCTGTAAGACTGAGGGGTGTTTCAGCCACAGTAGGATTGTTCTTGTTGTCTCCTTTCTGTATGTCTATGCATTCTCTAAAAGGTGCTACTTTAGCAAAAACTGTAGTCATCATTGTTCTCGTCACACAATAATTAGTGTCTTAAAAATTGTGATGTGATCATGTAAATAATTGTGAATAATTAAACTATTGAACAATTTATGTTTCTTTTGTTTCAGTGTTCCAGAATGTATATCTGCTTAAAGTGAGCGGCAACGGAGTGTCAGTAGAGTATAACGATATGTGTAAATGTTCAGCTTATTATTCTAAAACTAGTTGTGTAATACTTACTTCTTGCTCAAAGGTGTCAAAAGTATTCCCATTCATTACCCAGGTAGAAGAATAGATACTAGGGTTTAAAATACTACTGTAGAAGTTGAAGTATCAACTCAAGCTTTTTAAAACTACTTAATGAATAAAAGTAAGGGGAAAAATGCCTTTAAAAAGACAAACTAATTTTAGCCATTTAGAATGATACAATATCTTAATGTTCATAACAGTTCAGATCTAACCTCTCCCAAAAATGTATACAGAGCTGAATCCCTCTGGCCCTATATGCTCACTATACACACTGCAAAGGGCCCCAAAAGTACCTTTTTTCACTATAAAAAAAAAATCCCCCATAATCCCCCATAATTTTCCCCAAATATCGCCAATGCACCTTATAATCCGGTTTGCCTCATGTATGAATTTTATCAGTCAGGTTGTAACGATCAATAAAGCCACTCCGCTGAAGTATCACGTTATACAGGAGTTTTAGTGAAGTTTCTTCAGGCTGGAGCAGTATTAGCATTAGCCACTAAACACGCTAAGCTCTAGCTTTTTTGGTGTTCAGAGGTGAGTGTTATCAGCCTGTATCCTGCTGCTAACTCCAGCTAGCACTGCTGAAGTCTGCATGTTTACCGTGTTAAAACTAACTGCTAATATGACCCTCACTTACCCGAACACTCAGGGTTCCTCGGTGTAGCGCTGTCGGGCAGCATTAGTCGCTAACCGCTAAGCTTAATGTAAATAAAAAGAATTGCTTTACTCACCCAAATAAACAGTGTTCAGAAGAGAAATCTGTGTAGATTAACATCCAGCACTCATTTGTCTTAAAAGAAAGTGTTTTTTTTTTTTTTTTTTTTAAGAAATGCAACTTTATTTATCTAACTTAGCTTAGCTTTACTGGTCTCACCACCCAGTGACCAGCCCTGCTGAATTAGAAGGAAAACATGGTGAGACCCCTGTTTCTTACTAGAATCAAATCATATAATATTATATTATGTGATAATTATGCAATAATTCGGTTAACAGTGGCTCCCCACAACCCTAAAGCATCACAAATTAAATTTTGAAGCAGAAAATGAACATATTGTGGCGGCTCTGGGTTGTGTGTGTGGCTGCCTGCAGGCATGTTTCTGTTCTCCTGTGTGCAGGGGTGGGGCATCTCCCTTGGGAGGGGTTATGCAGAGAGGGTGGGCACCACTCTGGATCTGCCATCTGGGAGACACACAGCTGGGTTGGTGGCCTTCGGGCTATTTGAGCTCTGTGGGGATGGTTTGAGCTCTCCTAGTCTTGTTAAAGACTGTAAGTGAGTGGCAAGCCGGTTCTATAAAGGAGATGTTGAGCATTCAGCATGAGTCTCACGGGTCTTCCTTCCTCTTCCACGCCACAATATTGTTGTATACTGTCTAGTACGCTATTAAACTTAAACACACCAGTACACCCTGATTATCCGTACTATTTAATTCCTCCCTAAAATGTGTTGAGTCATACAAAGTTTCAGTTTCTGAATCAGTTTCTTCGATTTTGCTATTTGTAGGTATATGTTTAAGTAAAATGACCATTGTTGCTTTATTCTATAACCTACAGGCATTTCACCCAAATTCCAATAAAATATTGTCATTTAGAGCATTTATTTGCAGAAAATGAGAAATTACTGAAATAACAAGAGATCAGAAATCAATATCCCTGGTTTTTAATCACAGTTTTCATGCATCTTGCCATGTTCTCTTCCACAGTCTTACACACTGCTTTTGGATACATTTTTTGCACAACAAACAAATGATCAGAGCCAAAATAATCATATATGAATTTGCTTTATTTCTTTCCAACTTAAAGCAAATATACAATACAATCAAACTCATCTTCTGATTTCTACAAGGAACCATTTTAGTCTTTGGTTTAATGAAAAAATAAAGGCACAGGAAGGTGCTTTATGCCAGCCAACACATCAGTTATTCCACCCTGACTACGGGAGAGGCTTTTCTGAGAGATGGTACAGCTCTGTGTTTGCGCTTGGCTATACGTTTTTACTTGTTGTTGGTTTGAGAGTGTTTTGCGTGCGTCATGACTCTTGATCTATTAGGAATGTTCTGTGATTTTGTGTGAGTTTAAGCAATACCTCTGAGACTGGACCAAGTTAACCAATAGCCAGCCATGTCCTCAAAAGCCATCATTGGTAAATCAAGGTAAAAGGTGATGCTCCAAATCACCTCACTTTGCTGAGCAGATCAATCCTAATCAGGACTGTGAAAGGAATGCAACTCGAAACCTGTGACTGACACATTGACACATGGAGCATGAAGACCATTTAGACTCTATTTAAACCATTGGAAAATCAAGCCTTTACTAATTACTAATTACTTAGGGCTGCATCTGAATAATTCAGTAAAGCTTCTATTCCTGTCCTTTCTTCTATTCCTCTTCCTTTCTTTTTTTGATTGTGTGTAGGATCTTTTCCTCTGAATTTGTATATTGGTTAGCAATGAGCTACAGGTCAGATCAAGTCAAGAAAATCAGACAGGAAAATAAGATTTATTCAGTTACTCAGATGCAGTTCTAAACCAATGGTAAAAAATAATGAATATACACCATATATCCAAATGTCTGTAGAAACCCCTTATAATGAATGCATCTGTTGCTGATACACACACAGCTATTCTAGTCCCTGTAGAGAAGTTCTGTGAGTAGAACAAGACTCACTAAAGCATGAATGCCTAATACCAGCGGTGGGCTTCAGGGCTATAAAGACCCTTAGCTCTGAGATGTAAAGCAGCAAATCTGTGTTCTCTGCAACAGTGCGAGTTACAATACTTGTTGCTGAATGCAGTCAAATCCTCACAGCAATGCTCCAAACTCTAGCAGAAAGCTTTCCCCTTCCAAAAAAGCAGAATAAACTGTTTTAATACCCTTGATTTGATAAGAAACAATGAATAAGAGCAGGTGTCCTAATACTTTTACTCATATAGTGTCATTTTCAAGCATGTCAATTTCACTTTCACTCATTAAAAAAAAAAAAAAAAATCAGGTAATCAAAACTGGAATACTCTTTAAATGTTAAGTTGCACCATAGGTAAAGTTTTCATTTATTATTAAAACAATGACTCCAAGCTGGTGCTGTAACAAACTTTCCTGAGGAGTTGACTAGAGATCCAAACATGTAGATTTTGAAGACAAAAACAAAACATAAAAATGAATATATTAAACAATGTATGATTCTAGACTTGGCCTTAAGTGATCCACACATAACTCTTGACAACGAGGAGAAAATGATCCAAATGCATCCAATTCGCTCTATGAATAAACCTACAGAACAAATATGATAACTGGTTTCTTTACTTTCTGTTTAAGGTCACTTAAATCAACCAACAGCATAAAGGTAAGAGCATAATAAAGTATATCTATCTATCTATTTGAGAAGGTATAGCTTAACAAACTTGCAGTCCTGCTGCAAAGCTTGTTGTTAAAAACAAAAGTCCTAGTTTTATAAAAATGAAAGTCTTTTACAAAAGGGTCCTTAATGGATTTAAAGTGGAATAAACACCACTTTTTTTAAAATATCCATAAAGATAAAATTAAGATTAAAGGGTCTTTTTCAAAGAAATGTGCTAACTGTTGATGATCAGTGGAAATATTGGGGAAAAAACAAACCAATATTTTTTTCTTCAAATACAGGAATTTTTACCAGATTTGACCAGAATTTAATAATAAGACATGACTAATCCAACATAATATTCTCATTATAGATGTATAATGACTTTAACATTCATTTAAAATAAAAGAGGACCAGAAGAGGACTGGTCCCACTCTTATATATTAGCCTTGTTTTATATATAATAGATTAGCCTACATTTTGTAGTACATGTGATTCTTGGAAGGTTTTCTGTGTTAAATGTTCAATGATTTTTTTTTTCTCTGCCCTGATACCAGATTTGTGTAAAGCTGTTTGGCTGTTGGAAAAATGCGATCTATGATGTAATCATTACATTAATAATGCACTCTAATAAATTATTCTGGGCAGATATAATCTTCATCTGGTAGATATGTAATGAAAAATGTACACAAACAATATTTATGCTGTCTTACAGGACACAGCACATCGTGTGATGTGATTATTGCTCATTGGCATATTGCGATGGCTATGCTAAAACGATATACTGTGCAGCCCAATTTTGATATGCTTAATTTTTATAAATGCTAAACAACAACTGTAAGGTATTACAAAAAAACATTTACAAATACAATGACTAATTTATTAGACGGTCTTACATTAACTTGGATAATGTTCATTTATTTATTTATTTTCATAAAATATATTTTGCTGGCAGTGGGTGTTGTACAGCAAATTAGTTCCAAAAGGAAACAAATCCTTTAGATTTACAACTATTTTACCGTAACTGATATTGCATATAAAACACGAGAAGAAAAGTAGTTTCACTGGTGGTTTAGGATGGTAAGTAAAAAGGTTTACCATTTTGTTTTGTTTGTTGTTGAGACTGTGAGCTTGTCAGTTTATAGAGGTTCATAAGCTTTTCTATTATAAACTATATCACATCAAACCATTCTGAATCAGCTTTTCATCACTATGAATTAGAATTTTGAAACTAATTTGGTAAATCTGGTAAAATTCCCTGTTAAGTTTTTTTTTATCACCCTTATTAACAGATCTGGGAGGCATTTCTAAAGATCCAAATACAGAACTGTTGGTAAATAAAATTAAGCACATAATGAGGTGTACACACTCACCAAAAAAAAAAAAAAAAAAAAAATCAATATCAGTATCAAAATCAATATCAGTATCAAAATCGATGCTACATTTGTGATGGGGCAGGGGAAATTAAGCACAAAATAAGGTTTACACACATAAAAAAACAAAAAAATGGCCGAAACGCAATATCAATATCGATTCTGCATCTGTGTGCATAAATTATTCGCTATGGGACGGGGAAGCCAGACCGACTGATGGAGTGGTCCAATGAGGCAGCCTGCAAGACTAAAGATGATGCGTCAGTCAAGCTGAATCCGACCTTTTGTTAGAAAAGTGGATATGATGCAGATCCCATTTTTTTTAGCAGACTGATATAAAGATGTAAACAAGACAACCATCTCCCAACAAACCTCTGACAATACAACCCTTTACAACAAAGAGGAGAGAGTACATTACCACATTTACATAAAGACATTAACGACAGGTCAAAATAAAGCAAAAATCTGACTTTGCTTTACATTAGTGTAACAACGACCACGTTGGCCTAAAAGACAGCTCTTTAATGATATATGTAGTATAAAAGTACACTTTAAATATATACACTGAACAGAACAGCTGAACACAGTCGACTGTGTTCCCTTGGTGGTCTGATAAACAGAGTTAAACATTATTTATCTTTATGTTGTTTAAACAGTTTTTCTTGGCCCCGTTTCATAAGGCACAACGGTAACGATAGCCCCCTGAAGGTGAAGGTGCAATGCTTCAATAGAGGCAAAGCCAAACATTGAAACAATACAGCAGAGGTGTAGGCAATGTGGCTTAAACAGCACTGGATGAATACAAAAGGCAAATATTAAGTTCATAGGTTTGCATTGGTTAAACATTTTAGGTCTTCTTAATGTTTTGAAACGTGTAAAATTGGCACAGGTCATCTCAAAGCTCAGCTATGGATGTAGACATGCATGTTTGGGTGACTGTCACCAATTTAGCTGCATAAAGGACCAGCCTGCAAATCTTTGAACACACACTACCTCCATATATCCATCTAATCTTGATAACACTCCTGCTTCCCACCCTTAAACCTCTTCACTAACGGGTCTTCAGAGTCCGACGCTGATGAGGAACTGACTACTGAAGGGACAACGATTTGGTCAACTCAACAAAGTCAATGTGCAAAACATGAGCAGAGTCCTTTGGCAAAATTCAGATCAAGGCAGCAGATCCAGGATCAAGTTTCGGTTTTGATTTTCCTCTGCTGGTGTAGTGTTTTCCTCTGCACCCCGTGTTGGACATGTGTGTGAATGTGTAAGTGAATGTTTCTGCTGAGAGAAATGTGGAGGCATAGAGCTAGAACAAAAGAGAGAAACAGAGAGAGAGAGAGAGAAGCAGGTGCAGGCCTGTCCTGTGCCTCTCTCTCCTGAGGGTTAAAGCATGGACAGGCTCTCAGGCTGGTGCTGATTAGCTCCACCGAGGGCCTCCATTTTGAGGTCTCTGCTGGAGCTTCCCATACCGCTTCCTCTGGCTAGAACCATCATGGTGTTACTGGATATGCCGGCAAACTCGAAGGCAAATGTGCCATAAAACAGCATGATGATGACGCAGAAAACCCACTCAAAGATGGCCGAGGCGTGCTGCAGGACAAAACTCTCCTGAACAAAAAACACTCCACCTGGAGAAAGCAGAGTTAAGGAGCTTCAACAGTGAAAACCAGAGGCTTATAAAGAGTAAACAACCTGTTTACTCATTAACTGCATTAACAAGAGATTTTACAAAACTCAGAGAAGCAAGTAGGTACAGCTATATTTGAATAGATACATGGAAAGTTATTACTCAAAAAAACATCGTTATTACAAATAATACTGAGCTGAGTTGAGTAGTGGCGGTCAAGCAAAAGACTGAAAACCAAGAGAAGCTTCAGAGAACTGGTCATAGATTTGTTAAAAAGGCAGGTCAAAACTCAATAATTCAATTATTTGGCTCAGATAAGATTTAGCTACCATGACAGTTTACATTCACATATACAGTTCGCTTTACAAGTATTGGAACAGTGAGGTTGATCCCTTAATTTCTGCTGTAGACTGAAAACATTTTAGGTTTGACATTAAAAGAATGAATTTAAGACAAAATGTCAACATTTCAGTTTTCATTTCCATATTAACAACTGGATCTGATACACAGTTCAGAAGATAGCACCTCCTGTCTAAACTCATACATGTTTTTTTGTACATCTTCTGAACTGTGTATCAGATCCTGATGGAAGTATCTGGAAATAATAGCTGAAATGTTGATCTTTAGTCTCATATAGATTTGTTTTATGTCATTTAATGTAAAATTCAACTGTTTTCAGTCTACAGCAAAAATAAAGGGATTGACCTCACAGTTCTAATTCCTTTGGAGGGCACTGTATGTGACTTGCATCTGTCTAAAGTAAATCATCTGTCCCTGAAATGGCACATATGCTCACATCAATGAGTTTTTCCATCCACCACGTTTTTCATACCTTTGCCTATTTTTGATTTTATTAAATATACAATGACACATCAAGCTGTAAGAGAACATGTTGTTGGGGTTACACAGAGATTTTAGCTTTTATTAGTGTGAGCCACTACTCGTTCTGCAAGGCCATAGTCATAAAAAACTTTGCAAATGTCTGAAAAGACAATAATGCTGCTCCTAAAAAAACAGCATGTGTCAACTTAAGTTAATTTGCATAACTGTAGTGGATGAAAACAGGTTTTACATTATTGTGTGCCAAGATTTTGTGATCTTGAGATATTACCTATGACTATGACTGTTCACATTTATGTAACATGATCACAAACTGGATCCATACCCAATTTATGATCACTTATTAAAAAATAAAAAAAAGAAAAAGAAAAAAGTGTAAAATCCGATTTAAATTAAAAGCATCACAGTAGGGCTAAAAATAAAAGCTACACAAAGCAGGATTTTTCTCCTGTGCTTTAAGGTTGAGCCTTTTCTCAAACAAGATCTTTATAATGTGGAAGGATACTGAGCACCAGGGCTACAAACGCCAGCAGAGTCATGATGAGGCGCATGTGTCCCATGTTATACTCGCCCTGAGTCTTAGCCAAGCGGTAGGTGAGTGCAGACTGGAGACACACAAACAGCATGCTCGTGGGAAAAGCCACACCAGCCCCAACGTAGTGCAGCACCTTTGCATTATCCACCTGTAATAAAAGCATTAAAAAAAAGAAGTGTTAGCTTTCATCACTAAAGTCATACCGGCATTTGGTGAACAAACATACTGAGAGAAACCCATGGGAAACCTATGCTGACGCAGTGCAGAGAAAGAAGAAAAAAAAATGGCCCCTTACAGATTTCTTTTGTTTTGGCTTTTTTTTGTTATACTTTTTATTATCAACTTTAATGTCAAACAAAGATAATCTGGTGATGCTTGACTTTAACATGCAGATCAAGCTTCAAAATTCTATGTGGCCAAATTAAAACAATTCTGTAAAGAAGAGTGGACAAAAAAAATTCCTCCAGAGAGATTAAAGACTAAAGACTAATTGCAAATTAGTGCAAATGCTTGATTTCAGTTGGGGGGGTGATCATTTATCACAGTACTGTAAGTTTGTAATGTTGAGATATGTAAATCCAACCTGATCCACAACAGGGTGGATGTCACCTCAACAGAAACACATCCATTTTTGTCTGCAGTCTAAACATAGACTAAGACAGTACGCAGGAGCACAAAACATACTTCCACGCCTTTAAAAAAGGTTGCCAAGTAAGCCACAAACATTTTCCCCCTAACATTACCCTGAAACACAGCAAGACACAAGCGGTAATTACTGTTTGCACAGACTTGCTTTTCTGTAGCTGCCAGCTATGTACACTCCTCAATTCTCAGAGCAGTGTGTGAAGCTCTAGAGGGTGAGAAAAACAATCAGCTCAGTGCATTTTAAACAGGCCTGCCTTTAAACAATTCAACAAGAATTTAGATTAACAATTAAATCTACTATTTACAAAAAAGTGATCTGTTTTTTTTTTTTTTTCATTTTAAACAAGTTCAGTGTTTCAGTAGTTTAAAGTGTTTAAGTGTTGCTTCATCCCAACCAGCAGAGGTCAGCAGAGTACATAATCTCTCACCCAATATTACTGCACATCCTACTCAAACTACTTCAGCATCATCTGCTCCAATGTCTCACCCTTATAGGTGTAAATGAAAATTCTACTGAGAGGACACGGTCCCAGTATCCCTCACATATTATTAGGTGTAAAGTGTGTGGAGTGTGTGTTGTGGGCTCAGTCCGCTCTCAGGCCCTGCAGTGTTTTTAGTGTCTCCTTGACCAGGCACTTCACAGCCACAACGTACAATGGAGCAGACTGTAATCATGTGACCTGAGCCACAGGACCTGATCATGCAGAAGTTTCCTCCCCTGCTGGCTGTACTGATCAGACTTGATAAAGAGCTTGCGGTTAATGGACCATTAACCAAAAGTGGTGGAGTTTCAGAGGTTTTAACAGGAAAAGACACGTCACAGAGAAACAAGTTTAAAACAACAACAAAACTGCTGGTTTGATTCAAACAGGGTATGCGGAAATTAAATTGAAGACTTTTGAGGTCACTCAGAGAAAGAATCAACATCATCTTCGTCAAAACAAAATGGAAAAAAAACACCATTATTGAGACAGACTAGAGTAAGTTTGCGATTGTTGTATTATCTGACAAACCAAAATTTTAAATATAAAATAATTAAAAATTTTTACCCATAAAAAAAAAAAAAAAAAAAACAGTACAAAACTGGGGTTTTCTAACCCCCATACCTACAATTTTACCATGCCTACAGTACCATCTATGCTAGATAAAAGTAAGTAATAAGTAATTTTAGTACCTAAAAATTAGAGACACTCTAAACCACGTGTCAAAATCAAGGCCCGTCAAATATGGCCCGCCACGTCCTTTTATGTGGCTCGCGAGAGCTTGAAAGGTCTTAATTAGGGCAACTAAATGTTGCGTCCCATATTGAACCAATAAGGGACACGATTTGTTCCGTTGTCTGTCACTCACATTCACACTAAACCCCTCCTCTCTCTCCACTCTTCTGTGTGCTGCTGCACCGGTTACCTACAGACTTACAGGTTTAACTGTTTGGATGATCTGACTTCCTTTCAACTCATAAGAAAGGCACCAGGAAATACTGTTCAATTTAAGTAAAAATTACCCCATGGCTCAAAGAGTGTCCCTATAGTTTTGCACATAAAAAAGTTATATTCTCAACTTATTTAGTTTATATTTAAAACGTTTGTTGTTGCACACAAACATATTTCAATTAAGATTTAATTAACTGCACTTTATAAGAGAAAGTGTTCAATTCTAATACAGCATTTCAAGCTTTAAGTTTGACGAATTGCATTTTGATTACCCCTTCAATAAAAAAAAAGCACAAAATAAAACATACCACTGCTGCGGGTGCCCCGCCCAACAGGTGTCGTGCCTGTGGTGGACATGGCCCAGAGGAGCGGTGGTTGGAGTCCCTTAGTTTACATTCAAGTCTTAGTAGGAGTGTAATGGTACGTGTTTTCTTTATGAACCGTCACATATTATCCGCTTGAATAGTTTGATCCTTGATTGATAGACGTGGATTTTATAACATGACTAATTAAAAGGATTTATGTTAACAGAGCAACAAGCAAACATTTTTTCCATGCAACTGTAATGTTTTAATTGAATAAGTAATACATTCAGAGTTATTAAATATTAAGGAGTAGTTACATTCAGTTTATATTACATTTGGTTACATTTTGTTACATTTATAAGTAACATCTGGCACTTTAAGGACAGCCATTATGACGATGTGGCCCTTGATAAAATGAGTTTGACACCCCTGCTCTAAAACATTATTTACGACTGTTGGTTACTACCGTGTAGTTTAATCTGCCATTAAATCAAAAGCTAAACTGTATCAAATTGCAAAGTACAGTGTAAAAAAAAATGTGACAACTATGAAAAAAAGGAAAGAGAGACTAGTTACGTAAGTCCATGTGTGCAGGTTATTTTCATATGCAGTTCAGTCTCAGAGTGGCCAATTAGTGGGGTTGGGGGGTGGTGGTGGGGATCGAGCAGACTTGCTTTAATGTGGGATTTTTTGAACACCAGACCTGGTTACAGATAAGCCTCTTAAATCTGTCTCTGCAGCAAACTCTGCTATACAGCAACTAAGTAGCAGACAGCAACTCAAACACACACACACACACACACATCAGGATGACCTCGTCTAGACCATTAGCGTAGATAATGTCATTTAAACAGCAGCAGACCGCTCATATAGCAGATAGCTGTTGTGTATTGCTCAAGTCAGATCCCTGAAAATGCCATGCTGAAAATGCCATGCTGCAGTACTAGATGATTAATCATCAGGACCTTGTAAAAGGCGAGTAAAACAATTGTGCGATTAATGATTTATGCTGAAATCCAAGCAAGAAGAACTATGTTACAGAAAACAGGTCACTGTGTGCATTTATCTCTACAAGCCTGGCTTTCCTTTAGTACTTTTTCCTGGGAGGCCATGGGAAAACAGGAGAGAAAGTGCTCCACACACTGGTAGGTGAAATCTTAGGTTTGCTTTGGCAGGCTGTAAATGTCACCAACTACACGCTAGCAATAAAAAGGGAGCCCAACACACACACACACAGACACACACACAGACACACACACACAGTAGTCATGCTATGGCAACTTCCCATAAGAATATACACATGGGTTATTCAACCAGCACAGAATGATTAAACATTAAACGGTGGGCTGAAACTGTGTAGACACATGTTTATAGGAGACCACACACACACTTTAACAAAAACTGGAGCTCAAGAGAGAAGATAGAAAAAGAGCAATAAAAAAAGAGTGAGACAGAGAGGGTAAAGGAAAAGTGATGGTTTTAATAGTTCAGAAATCAATAGTTGATTTAAGCGAAATAATAGTGAAATAATCCTTGGCATGTTCTCCTCCACCAGTCTTATACACTACTTTTGGATAACTTTATGGCACTCCTACTCCTTAATGGCTCCATATATATAGCTAGATAGCCAATTGGCTATATAAATAGCTAGCTGGACAGGAAGTTATACAAGTAAACAACTAACTATATTGTAAGGAAATTATAGCTGACAAAACAAGACTGATTGGTGGCTAGAAAAATTGCTAGCTATCTGGTTAGCCAGCTAGCTAGAAAAACAGTTAGTCTGCTAGGAAGATAAAGAGCAGGTTAAGGAGTTATTCTGCCCTCCCTAAACTGGGAGGTCTGATTTTCACATTTCTAACTGGAACAGTCTTGCAAGTCAGAATTCTTACTCGTAAAGTCAGGAGAGCCTCACCAACCCCGAGTTCAGAATCCAAGATGACTACCGACATATTAACAGTAGTAAACACAGTAGTATTATATATTTTAAACTGTCGAGTGTCAATAAATCCAGGGCTCTTAACACGCATTTCAAGCAGTTCACACGCCACACTTTGTTTCACATACACACAGAAACCAACCAAGGTGCACAGCTATTTTTAAACAGAGGAATATATTCCAACTGGGAAATATATCTGGGTCTCTTGGTTAAATTTACATGATCCCACCAATACATTTCCAAGGAAGATGATGGAGACTGACACACGTTGGATGACGAGGGACCCCCTTATTTGATGAGTAGCCCACAGTACAGTAAGTTATGTCATGATTTGATTTTGTATTTAATTATCAAAATTAGTACTTGCATCATAAAAAATGAGAGCTGATTATTGAATACGGTCTCCAGCTAATAATGTTTAACTGACCAGAGTCTCTGAGCTTACCACACCAGTCATAACCCCCATACCCCCCCCCCTCACTATACAGTCTCGACCCTTCCAGACAAAATCTCATTCTGAACTGACTTTAAACTTGAGAGCCCTGTTAAATCAACCATACACTCAGTAGTGTCCAATCTCTGTCTGAGGACATTTTTATTATAGCACCATGCTGGAATTCAGTGAGTTAATGTGTGGCTATGAGCTTGATTTTTTTTTTCACACCTGTGGCAATGGGACTGAATGAAACACCTGAATACAATTATTATGAGGTGTGTCCAAATACATTTGACCATATAGTATGGCAAGGTGGCTGGCTACACAGATCTCTGGATACACAGACAGAAATTAAAGAAAAAGGGAGCAAAGGATGTAAGTATTGAGAGAGACTAAGACAGAAAGAGTGTGTGCATATGTGTGTATGTGTGTGTGCACAAATGTGTGTTTGCAACGTGGCAGTGTGTTTCCAGCAAGCACAGGCAGGTTTGGTTGAGGCCTCATCTCCTCCCTCCCCCTCCAAGTCTCTCACACACACCTGTACCTGCAAAGCCCCCCTGTTCCTGCTCCAGAAAGCCTCTTTCATTTCTCCACTGCTCCCTCCTTTAATCTTCCCTTCCCCTCATTCCTCTCTCTGTCGCCAAGAAACTCCACCAGGGCGTCTCAAGCCCTACGTCTATTTATAAAAGTTTTGGTGAGCACGAGAGAACAGCCAAGCGGCTGCATTATGTAAGCTCCCCTGTTTGCTAATGGGAATAATGTGATTCTCATGCTGCCCCTCTGTTGATGTCCTGCATGGCGAGCAGAAGCAGTGGAATTCTCCAGAAGAGCAGACGGGCAAGATGATGAGGTGCAGATGTGGTATCCAAAACTCGTTTCCCCACTCTGGCTCCCCTGCCCGTCTGATGTGTCTAATTCCAAGTTAAACACACACACACTCGCACAGTACACTGTGACTCATTCACACACATATCCAGTAAATTTTCCTCAGTTTCGCAACATATGCGATTCTGGAAAGAGCAGATGGAATGAAGCAGGTCTGCTTCACTTTCATTTTGACTTGTTTAACAGGCCAGGCTTTGATTGCCCAACAATAACAGTCATTTTATAGTATTTAAATGTATTTATCTTGTTACACAATTAACGGCTAGCTATGATTACATAGAAAATGACTTAATTAGACAAATTTCTACACAAATAATACTTATTAAAAACTTGTGTATGGACAAGATGTATTTATGTATGAATGTATGCATGTTTTTTTATGTCATAGTCATCAAAAACAAATTCTACCATCACTTTACTTGAGGATGCCATGACTAAAGGGTATAAACAGGTTATTACAAATACACTGTCTGGGTCACACAAAAAATAAATTGCATCTCCACTGCATTTCTACTTGTCCATGAATAAAAAAACTGCGACACAATATAATAAATAATGTTATATGTACACACCAACTGGACACTTCATGAACAACACCTTGTTTTTATTCCCATCTATGTGTCCATGTTTTAGGAATGTTTAACAGAGTGGAGAGTGGAGTGATTAATATTTGATCTCAACACAAGGTCACGATTCTATATATCTCAATATACTGCGATACAGTAAGCAAGAAGATATATTGTGACTATTTATATCACATTTTAGGAAAACTGTCATAGTATATAAAGCACACTATCCTATTTATAAAAAAAGCTAAGTAAAAAAAAACATTTACTTTTTATGCAGTTATGACAGAGGTATCTAATCACAGATTAAATAACTGCCACCAATCGCTACATATAAACTAATAATAAAAATATATAGTGTTTTTAAAAATATGCAGTATTGTAGAGGTGAGCGAAAATGTTTAATTCCTAGAGGTTTCGATTTACAAATGTCAAAAAAACAATTTAGACCTACCAACATATAGCTGCGCATTTTGCGTAATGGGCACACATTTCAGCCTCCTAATACGCTTGTATGATTCTATGTTTTAAAGTACGTATATTGTTTGATCTCTAATTTCCCTCATGTTGTCCTAAATTTGTGTGAAAGTGTGTTTGAGGCTGCGTGCGTTTAGCACAAAAGCTAATCCAGCAAGCTGCATATGGAGCCTTGAGATTCCCACTCCTGCAGTATTGCGAAACAAAATACTGTGATACTTCTTACTCCACTGTTGTGGTTTTACTGCTATACAAAACCAAAAAATGACTGCAGAGAACACAGTTTACTGATCAACAAATATTGTACACATTATGGTGGACATGCGAGGATTAAAGATGTAAAAATGCAAAATGCCAGAGAAGATGTAGATCATTAGGACACTCATCTGTCCTGAAAATGAACTAAATCCTGATAAGAGCCGTAGCCTTTATGGCTTAACATGCTTCAGGCTTAACTCACAAACACACTTTGCCACAAATGTTCTAGGAACCAAGGCAGTCAGAGAGGTTGCCACTGTATTGCGCTCCCCCTCTGAGGCTCTGGGAGTTTTATTTGGCAGCAAGAATCTGTACTCACATTTCAGTCAGCACTAACAGAGCCTGTACTGGAGAACTAAATGGCAGGCAGTGCCCATGTGACTTCCTTCCACAAACAGATCTGAGCGAGGAGACTGGTTCTGTCTGTACGCCCCTCCCACCAGTCCACGTGTTGAGGGACACACACACACACACACTTAATGGCTCACAGATTTCATGTGTTCACTCCAAACATAGAACTCCCCCACTTAAGAGTTGTTTTCCACATATTGCGAGGGAGGGCCACAATTTGTCAAAACATCTACGCACGTGTACGAGTTATTTTAACAGCCCGACAACTTAAACTGGAAGACTGAAGAGACCGAACTAGGGTTTACACAGATGTAATTAATTATATAATTATATAAAACATAAAATAATTAAATTGTTTACTGATTAAGAAATCAGTTAAGTAAAGATAAAAGTACTTTTCTAAACATTTAAATAAATTTAAATATTCAGTTGATACCTAATCAAAATACTTCATCTCTTTATAGGTAAAAGATATCCAAAGAAATATTAAAAAAATATATTAAATACACAGTCAAGTATTTTAGCCAGTAAGTTACACTGAATTACGCTGCTTTATGAATGTTAACAAAATTTCACTAAACTTCAGCAGAGAACCGCTGTCAAAACGTATATGAGATATATTTTTTGCTGATGTGTCTCTTGTGTCTCTTATAACACCACTCACAAACGCAGCATCCCAAACTGCACACTACCACACTAAACAGTATGTAAAAATAGGAAGCACATTCATTAAAGTTGTATATAAAGTACAGTAGTGTGTGGTTTTGGACGTGGCAAACAAACAAACAGTATGGCGGAGGGCTGGACTGAGGAGGAGAAGAGGGAGTCTATAAAAGGAACACAGCCCCTTTTCAGCTCTTATAAAGAGAGGGATGTCTAGAAAAGGCAGCAGTCGCTCTAAATAGTAAGTTCTCACAGGTCTAAAAAAAAGCAGAAAAATGGGATTTTTGTGGATGCCAACAGTTCTGACATAAATAAATGAACAAAAATAAATAAAATGGACAAAACGTCCTTATTAGCAAGTTACAGGAAATCAGAGAGGCTGAAGTACAGAAATATTGACATACAAGTTTCATATTTCCTCACTAATTCATGCATGTGTGTTTTTAATGAGTGCAATTTTTAAGGTGCTTAAGGTTATTACAGTATTTCCTTGGCATAGATGAACAATGCAATGGTAATGTTAATTTTACATTTTTCACAATTTACAATTAAAACGTACATAAACACAGCCCAGTAGTAAAAGCCTTTACAGGCCTAAAGCTGCATATTGATGTATTGACCGCACAAGATAAAAGCAGGGGTATAAGAGGGTTTCCCTGCTGGGCTTAACGCTAAATTTTTACCATGTCTACTCTCCCACATTCAAAAGATTTTAAGGGTTTGAACAATATATCACAGTTTTTTTTCGCTTTAAATTAAGACTTTGATTGCTATTAGGTAGTTCTGAGGGATTTTTCCTTGCCTCTGTAGCTCACTAGGGGGGTTAAATACTGTGTGTTCACTGTTTAGACAAATCAGTCACAATTTGCTTGGTTATCCAGTTAAATAAATAAAACATTCACAGAGATAAAAGGTAAAAGTTTTGCTAAGGGGAGATTTAATTTTAGGTCAGCTGAATGTAAGTCTCCTTGCTTGAATGATTATTTTAAAGTGAGGAGGTACGCAGACATGCTGTAGCACTAATGAGTGTCAAAATGCATGGCAATATAATCTCAGCTCAACATCCCTATCCCAGTGATAGATTACCTTCATAAGAAAAACTGTATTAACTTGATGTGTTGATACAATCTGACAAAACTAGGCTTATCTGTTTTTTCTTGTTTTAATGTGAACTGCTAATGTCTTAGCATGGTTGAGCAACGACAGGTTGGTATGCAGGGAACCTCAAACTGGTTGGTCTTCCTTTACAATAAAATCCAAATTAACCAAAACCAAGACCAAAACACATTAATCTCAAAACTTTTATTATTGTTAGGTAAGCGTTTGGGTTTTGGCTCATTTTGAAAAAATGTTTGTACACCCAGTCCACCGGTAAATGCCATTATAGTCCTAAAGCTATGACATGGCCAGAATGCAGCACTAGGAAGTATGGAGCTCAAAACAATCACAACTAAGCAAAACCGATTATTCATGCTAGGCTAAAAGCTAAACTGTTTTCTCCTTAATAGCCGCTGCCTGGAAATGGAGTTCACGTAGTAATAGAAGCTGTAATGCAAATTCTGTGAACATGTGGATCTCTCAGACATCCATATTACTCCCTTTGGAGAAATTAATATTAAAAACTTGTTTTGTGCCCAATGTGTATCCTCTGCGCTGTCACGTGTCTGAATGTGTATCCGTTGTGTTATATATCCGTGTTGACCTGAGTAAAATAAAAAATTACAACATAAATAAACGTCCAGCAGAAAAACAGTGTTGAGGTAATATAAGAAACATAACAGGGCCACAGTGAGGCTGATTAATAGGGGTAAAAAAGCTGTGGAGGTAAGAGCTTATACCCTCTGCTTCTCCTTAGCAGATTAATCTTAAATAAGGGAGGGATGTACATGTTTAAAACTTTAAAACACACACACACACACACACTCACGAAAGGGCATAGTTAAGACGTGGACGTTTACATTATCAGGACAAACTCTTGCTTCCCCCCCTCGGTCACTATATCAACTGGCCTGTAAAAAAAAACTCTGTCTGATGCCCTATTGGCCGACCTCTCCGCATTGCTCGCAAGCTGGGCACCCGGCCAAGCGTCTAAACATTTCAGCTGCCTAAAACTCCGCTCCCTAAACGACCAGGACTGATTCATAAATAAAGGTAAAAGATGTTCTACCCTTAGAGTAAAACACAGGCCTCAGCCGAGTGATTCTCACTGTGTCCGAGGGGATTACACTGCCTGTCTAACAAATCTATTAGCACTACCGGTGAGCTAATGACCCAGGAGAGAGAGAGACAGAGAGAGAAAGAGAGACAGAGAGAGAGACAGGCAGAGAGAGATGCCTTGGCTGGGCAAATTAATCATTACTACAGGAGTAATGGCACAAGAACACTGAAGCTCTGCTATAAGAAACACACACGCACACACACCAGTCACAACAAACAGGCTCACTATTAGCAGATTAAAGATTAACACACAAAACAGGATGCTGGGTAAAAAGTAACAGATTTTTATGTTGTTAATTGGTTCAGGTAGACCACCTGTGAACAAAGCACCAAGTCATGCAGTCTGCCTTTAAAAACATTAGTAAAAGAATGGGTGATTTTATAGAGCTTACTGAACTACAGTGTAGCTGTAACACCTTAACCTGTGTCTATCCTGTGTTTTTTCCTCTTTTGGTTCTATGTGCTTCTGCCCTCTGTTTTCCTGTCTATTTTCCCAGCCATGTGCTTTTCTTAAGCACATGCTATTGTTTTGTTATTGTCCTGTCTCTGCCTTAGCCCCGCCCTGTCATCTGTAATCCCTCATGTCTCATTCCGCCCCCTTGTTAATTCCACAGGTGTCCCTTGTGTGTGCCTGTGTATAAATACCCCATGTGCTCCTTTGTTCTCTGTGGTGCTTTTTGTTAGACCTTGTCCTGTTACTCTGTCCGGATCTTGTTTATCATCTGTTTTGTTTAGCCTCAGACCTGCTGTGTTTTTTGTCTTCAATGTTCCAGGTTTGCTTTATGTAGTTTGTTTCTTTGTTTGTTATTTTTGCTTGTTTGTTTCAGTCTTTTAGTTTATTCTCCGTTTCATAGTTTTTTTGTTTTACTCACCCTTTCATTATATTATTCCATAGTGTTTTGTTCTTTGTAAGTGTTCTTTCCTGCGTTTGCATCCTGCATCCTCCTCTTCGTTACAGTAGCACTGTCAGCTGGTGAAATATCTTCACTCCTAAATATTACTCTATCAACTGTAAGTAAATTTATTGCAAAATGGATGTGATTGGTAACCACAACAACTCAGCTATGATCCGTCAGACCACATAACCTTACATAGTAGGGTCTGAAGTGCTGAGGTGAACAGTGCATAAAAGTATTTAATGCTTTGCTAAATCAATAACTGGAGGTAGAGTATGTGTTCCAAACCTTCTCTGTTATCAACATCAGAACTGCATAACAGAAGCTATAAGAAATGGGTTTCCATGGCCGAGGAGCTGCATTCAAGCCAAATATTACCAAGCACAATGCCAAGCATCATATAAAGTGGTATAAATCATGCTGCCACTGGACTGTTGAGCAGTGTAAACGTGTTCTGTGGCGTGACGAACCATGCCTCTTTATCTAGCAGACTGATGGAAGAGTGTGGTAAATGCCAGAATGTTACTTGCCTAATGGCACTGTGCCAAAATGTAAAGTTTGGTGGAGGAGGGATAATGTATGTCAGGGGTCATCCTAGGTGCCACTAGTTTAGGGTGACCAAACGTCCGTATTTCCCGGGACATGTCCGTATTTCACGTCCTGTCCGAGCGGCTGGTGGAGCAATGGAGACTTCAGAAGGGGAAACTCAGAGCTCAGTAGCTCATTCACTCATAATAAAAACAAAGAAACAAAAAAGTGAAGTTTCTCACTTAGTGCACTCACTCTCGGACTGAATATAACCTGGAATCAGATTCATCCATACTGAAAGGACACCGCATCACACCCACCCAGTTTTATATTGATTCTTCTGCATGCTCAGTGCAATTACCCATTCTCACCAGAGAGGGCCCTAAATCCCAAAACTTACTGACATCAGCTTTAAATTAAAAAAGATACCATAAGATAAGCATACAACCCATGGAAGTAACATTCTGCTAACTAGGTCCTCACAATGTAGTGTAGATGTAAAGAAGGATGAAAGCAGTGAGGGCAGCACAGGTGGTCTTACCTGGAAGTTTCCCACCATGATGAGTCCAGCAGAACAGATCCATCCAGTGGAGAGGCTTGCTGTGTTTAACACACAGTTCTGGTGCTTCTCGATCACATGAGCATAACGCAGCAACACGATCACCATTACTGAGAGCGAGAGAGAGAGAGAGAGAGAGAGAGAGAGAGATTATAACAGTTAATATTTACTATATAAAACTAATTAAATGTATGACAGCAGACTGTAGACTGTATGTTTCTGAAGACGATCATAACAAAATGAAATTACAAATGAATACAGTTACATATACAATGTATATGTACAAACTAATTTACGTAAATTTAAACAAGTCATAAAGTTTAGAAAAATAGAGCAACTCTAAATCTAGTCAACCTTTACCACTGCAGGTGGTGTAAAGCGGTGTGAGAAAATACTCATATGATTAATTCTAAACACTGTGTCAATTTTAATTAATTAATGTTCGACTCCTTTTCGGATCTGTATTGTAACCCCTATATTGTGAAAATACATTGTTTTGCCAGGCCCTTGCAACACAGCCTTTCTATCTCCACTGTTGTGACTCTTCTTCTAATCAGATTTTATGCATATTGTGGCAGTTTTTCCACTATGAGATATTTTTGAATATCATGGTAAATTTAGGCTATGATTTTTTTTTTACCATTTCATTAAAGCAAAGAAATATACACAATCTCATTTTGTTTATGGTATTACAATTGTATAATAACCCTTGTATCGTTATATGTATTATTTCACCAGGTACTTTCTGATACATAATCCTACTATCTTCGGATCCCACTATTCAGATTTCAGTCAACATTTTATGCAAGGAGTTTATCTTAAATGTAAAAAATTAAATTCATTTAATATATCACCTTTGTTATAGTATGACCATTTATTGTATCATAACCAACTGTATTGTGATGCATATCATCTCGCCAGATTCCTTTCAATTTACAGCCCTACTGACGGAAGGTTCCAGTATGGTAATAGCACGAACCTTTTTTTTTTTTAACTTTTACTCAAGATTTTATGAATATAAGTTTTCTAAAAATAAATTATTAAAACTCACAAAAAATACCTGCTCTACATTGCTCTTTTTACTCATGTATAATGATAAGCCAGGTTCTTACCTATAGAAAGTCCTACTGTCTTAAAATCCCACTGTTCTAAGCTTTCTTTACTCAGATGTTATGCACATTAACTTTTTATTTTGTGTGTTAATTGGTTAAAACCAATATTGTTGACAGTATCACAATATATTGCTGGCTGCCCCACCCCCACCATACTGTATTGTGCAACAAATAAACTGTCCTATTTGCATATTAAAGTACTTGTCAAAAAAAAAAGAGAAACACTAAGACCAAACTCAGATAACAGTACCGTCAGGAGACGTTCCCACCTTGTGCCCCCTCAAAACTAATGGTGAAATGATCTACTCTCACAACAGCTGCCTTGTCTCTTATCAGTGTTTAATTCTCCTGCTTGATCTGCCAGCCAGAGAGAAAGTGGGGGTGCACTGCATGTTCATGTATCAGCATGGCCTGATCCTGCGTGACTAAAAAAAAACTGTTCCTCTAACTAGAACCTATTCATTGTTTTCCTGGAAGAGGCGGGTGTGAGGTGGCTGAGGAAGCAGCGGAGGGCTCTGTATGTGTGTGTGTGTGTGTGTGTGTGTGTGTGTGTGTTCAAGGGGGTGGGTAATGGGGTTGATCTTTATTTGCTGAGAGTTGTCTAGCGTGGTCTCGGTCACTCCAGCCTGTTCCTCTGTTTGTTCTGCTGGGTTAATGCTTAATGAAAGCTGACTGAAGCTGACCAGCTGGGGGCAAGCATGGGGACAAATCACCCCTCGCACCATAACGGCCTATAACGGCCTTGTCAACCTCACACTCCGAGGGAACAGTTCCAGACTTTTCTCAGACGAGGAGCCTCAATGCCTGCGTTTGCCAACAGCGGAAAATGAGACACACTGAAATACAATGAGCTTCAGGGGTTCAAATCTCTGAAAATACTACCATGTGATTACAGTCCTTCAGGAAACAAGTGAACAAAAACCTAGACCGATTGAGTTATTTATAAATCGTATGCACACAAATATAACTGAAGAAATGTTTCACAATAAGCTTATTTGAACATAACATATGGACATCTTTTGTACATCTAAAACTTTAATAACTATGTTTTTTTTTTACAAAGGGAGCATATTTAATGCTGGTTAACTGAACTTAGTACACTGCGTGCACCAGCACGGTTGTTTCATTGTCCACTCTAATTTGGAAACAATAAATACTGTGCCGCATTACTCCTTATTATGTACATATTAGTAGATCATAGAATAATGCTAATGCTATCCTTGAAATCTATTTTCAGATTTATGCAGATTAAGAGAACATTAAAGGGAATCTTTCCTTTTTTCATATTTTGCACAGATATTGATGACTGGAAATTGAACATAGTTCACAAAGGCTATCTGGGTTCAAACATGTTTGAATATAAAAAAAAAACTATTGGGATATTGCATTATTTTATTTTTTTTACATTTAAACAGACATTATTGATAGTTTGTTTTAAGAACAAATATGCGATTAATTGCAATTAATCAAAGCAACCTTTTTTTTTGTCAACAACAATCAAACAGCCCTAAAATATTAAATATCATCATATAATATTTCTGTAGCTCTAAGGCTAGAAGAGTGAGCTTGTTAAACTGGGCTAGTTGAATCATTATATTCAGAACAATGCATTTTCACTAGGGATGCCCAAAGGTGGAAATTGTGACCTTATACAGATGCCCAATTGTACAAAAGTACAAATCTGTTGCCAAATTAGAGATGTAAAGATATAAACATTCATGCATACAATGTATACACTGGGAATATATTAACCTAGTTATACATTACTAAAAAAAAACACAATTCTTATTTTTGTAGCATTAAGTAAAAGAGGATACAGATATTTTAGAGGAAGTAGCCAAACAGCACCTACACAGCCTGTTGTTCTGAGTACAAGAACACCACAAAATACTGAATGAATGAACCACCATAAAACCCAGGTTTGAGAACATGTGTGGGCTCTGCATGCCTTCCTAAGAAGACCTAAACACTTTAGGAGAAGTTAGGTAAGTAAGTTGCAAGCATGGAAAAACAAACTGCATGTCTTCGGGCAAAGGAAATTACCCCCTTTTTTCTTTTAACAAAGCCCAGCTGTACCAGAGAGGGGGGAAAAAAATCATAACGCTTGTTTACTCCATTAGATTAGCGTCGGCTGGAGTCGGCCCTCAAGAGCATCCACTAAAACCATCCAATTCAAAAACAGCTACAGTTATTTGCGGAGCGACAATACAGGAGGCTGCTTATCACTGAGTGTTATATGATGCCAGGGCTTGACACACTTTATCATGTCTTATCATTCGTACTGTAGGGCAGAAGCACTAGAACACAGCACACACGGCTTTTTTAGCCAATAGGATGATAACCAGCGCACCACCAGGCCTATTTACTGAACGCAGAGCAGGAAGGTGATGCAGGTCATGAAGGTCACAGATCTGTAGCCTGTAGAGAAGCGCATGTGTGCACATGCATTTCCTAGAGCTGAATTTGTATCCTGAGAAGGCAAGAAACAGGGAGGGGGGCTGCAGATTGGGGGACACATGCTGCTTTTGGCCATCAGCCATCATTATTTTCTGACTCTAAACAAACACGGCGGTGCTGCCCTATTCTACAAAGGCCGACTGGCCAAGAGGTTGAGTCAACAGAGCCGGTGAACGACCCAGCGATCACGGTCACTCAGTCAGCCAGTGTTATCCCCTCCTCTTCAGCCTCACACTTATATAAAACCATTTAATAACACCCACCCACCACCCACATTACTTGTGACCGCTTGAGGCAATTCTCCATTTAACCATTTCTCAGATCCAGCAACATCACCGCAGCAGCATCCGCGAGGTCACTCCCGCAGCAGAGGCCAATGCCTTCTGACGGAATGCGTGATAATATTCGGTGTAAACACTACATCTGCGCTTTAGTGGAGCTGTTAAAGTCACGCTGGGAGTGTTAATAACACTGACGGCAGGCATTGTGTTAGTCACCCACTTGGTGCTTTAACTACCCTGTTAAAGTTGATAAGACAGATTGTGGCTGGTGCTCTTTCACGGCTGCTGCTCCCACAGAGCAGACATTACTTCTCCAACAATCCATGTCCATGGAAAAACAGCGTCATGTAATGAAGGTACTTTAAAAAGAGGCCTGGGCATCATGGAGAGAAGTAGGACATTAGAACAGCAAAAATGTGCAAAAATACTGTACCATTGTGACGTTCCCAATATCAATGTGAAACCAACTGATTGAATTCTCATTTGGATGTACTTCAGCCTTAAACACTGTTTACAGGGTTATATTTGGATAAGGCCAAGCCACATAAAAAGAAATTAAAAAATTTAAAGTCAAACAAGCGCTGTATGTTAATCTACACAAAGTTCTCTCCTAAAACCCAAATATTTAGGTCAGTAAAGTTCTTCCGTTAATTTACAGTAAGCTTAGATTTCCAGATTTCCATTAATGCCACCCAACAGCATTTCACTGAGGAACCCTAAGTGTTCTGTTAAGCCAGGGCGATATTAGCTAGCGGTTCATCCCACGTAGCTTGTTTTAACATGGTAAACGCGCAGACTACAGTCCGATATACAGCAAAAGAGCTATCTAGCACTTAGCGTGGTTAGTGGGTAATGTTAATACTGCTGCAGCAGTGCTAGCCGGGGTTAGCAGTAGGCTACAGGCTGATAATACTCATCTCTGTTCAACCTAACTGGTAAAAGTCATTACTGCTACTGCTACTAGTCACATGTCTAGCTAGCTAGCTGCTTCAGCAGTAAAATTTTAAATCATAAATGTATCTCAGTAGAGCTACGCAAGTTAAATTTACACAGAGAAGGCAAACAGTTCTTAGCAAAAAAAAAATGTGCTAAGGCTAGCTAAGTTAGCTCAGATAATTATATCATTCTGGCTGGAAGAGACGATTTGTAGAGGAGGGAAAAAAAAAAAAAAAAAAAAAAAAGGTACACAAATTTTATTTTGCCATTTCCACTTGAATAATTTGAATGCCAAATATTTGTTTCATTAAGATCAAGAAACTGGTCATAAAAAGTTAATCAGAAATCAGAAGGAGACCAGGCCATTTTGGTGTTTTGAAATAGAATCATAATGAAGTCAGGGATTTATACTACAGGAGAGTAATATGGTAATATGGTATGTGTATTTTGTAACCTCCCTTCCAACAGTTTAAATGGCAGACACCTGTAATGCAACCGTTAGCGGTTTGGCAAAACTAGGCTTGTCTAGTCTTGTTTGGATTCCCAATATGCTATGATGTTCATTTTTTCTGCTGTGTCTGCAGTCATTTGGCTGGGTTATTTTTTATACTTTGTTTTTTTGTGTTGGTTATCGTCACAATAAACCAGCTAATGATTTAATTTTCTGCCTTGAATTACAGCAAATGAAAAACAACAACTTAAGAAAGTGTAAACTTCCTATGAGTAACCTTATTAATTTATATATAAATATTAAGTTGTTTTACTTTTTGTTGTTCTAAACCTTTCAAGATACAGGCTTTAAGTTAATAAAAATATTGCATATATAGATTTGAGTAGATAAGTCAACTTTAGCCTGCTAACATTTTAATACAATATAAATTTAAAATTACAAAAAAAAAGTCAAAAGCTAAGTTTATATATATATATATATATATATATATATATATATATATATATATATATATATATATATATAAATTAAAGTGTTTTTTTCCCCAAAAAATGCAGCTTTTGCTCCAATCAAACTTGACATTCTTCATAAAAATATACTGAGAGGATTGTGTAAAATGGACCACAGCTGACTACAAACACCTTATACACAGAAAAACTCACTATTAACTATTAAAGGTTTGTGCTGGGCAGTACATGTGAGAGAAAAGAAAAAAGTGAGAGTTATTTAGGTCTTTCACACTGGCTCCAGATACAAACTGTGCTTAAGCAGGAAAAGGAAGGGGAGAGCAGTGTTATTTTTTTTTGTCTGTTGACAGGCTCTCTGGGCGTCTCCACTGCCCTTGGTCAACTTTTGCTGCGCTCTTTACTTTCTGTTTCATCTTTGTTATTGTGTTCTAATGTTGATGGATGTTTCCTCCTGTAGCACTCTTGTTTCAGAATTGAGAAACAGTGATCATTATGTAACCTGCAGCTATGGCTAGCACAAGCAGCTCAGCTAGGAAAAATCTACTAGATATACTGTATTTCGTCGCTGTCCTATGAAAAACACTTATCTCCATTTTTGTCGATTTTTAGTTTACTACAAAATTTGAACAGACAAACGGTCCCTCACACTGTGCCAAAATTTCTTGATGAACGGACCAATAGAAACTCTTCAAAATGACCTGAAATGAACTCTTTTTACATTGACTTCCATTGAAAGTTTGCAAGGTTTTTTCTCTCTCCTGCTGTTTTGGAGATAAGTGTTTTTCATTGGACAGCAACAATTTACTCTACTGGCAGAAGCAGTCTTAACAAATCTGTTTTACACAAAATCCTCTCCAGAAATCTTCCTGTACACGACATAAGCAACTCGCATTGTTTGAACATAGTCCAAACACAAATTACAAATTACATACCAGAGAATGTCCAGTTGTTTCATAGCAGCATAATATGACAATGAACAGGGAAAAAACAGGACTTTCTGGTTGGAAACAGCACTGTTGGAAAAACTTCCTGGAAAAGGGAACAGTGGCTCATAGTGACCTAACCTGACCATCCAGCCCATCACTAACAATACAGGCCTTCAGACCTGAGCCTGGGGCTTTACTGCCAGGCCAAACTGACCAGGTCATAAGTGATGTTTTACCAGAAACACAAGACAAAGGGCTTTTACCCTTCTCAGACCTATAGCACAGTTCACACCTGGCTGTGATCGACAGGTTCTAGGTATGCCAAACAACGATTCCCATGCAGTACAGGACCTATTCTCAGTTCACTGCGTAGTAAGGCCCTTATTCACAGTCAGAATAAGGGCCTGTTGTTGATCCTGATTCATGGTTATCCAGCTATTCAGGAAAGATTTTGCTCTCAGATCTCGATATAGGACAAGCTTTCCAACCCACTTCACACTAAAGCTGGGTGCTAAATGTCAGCTCTATTCTGGCAGCTAAGGGCAGCGCATGTATGAGCTCCAGTGTGGTATTTGGTCCTCTAGCGCCGTGATAATGATGTAACTATTTTCTTGTTTATCAACTTTGGATGACTCTTTGTGCTCTGCACTGTGGGTGATCTGATTCCCGCTGAATTCCATGATTCATCCTCAGTGTCCTGCAGATTTCACTTGATAAACACGGACATTAAATAATCTTGCACCTCCTTATCTGTCAAACCTCCTTCTTCCTTACAGACCATCTCGATCCCTTAGGTCTGCTACTGCTGGACTTCTTAAAGTCCCAGCCTCTAAACTCCGTGGCTTTGGTGATCGGGCTTTTTCCAGACTTGCTCCTCAACTATGGAATTCTCTCCCATCTGTGGTCAAACAATCCTCCTCTCTTTCCTTGTTCAAATCTACACTCAAGACTCACCTCTTTTCTCTTGCCTACGGCCTTCCCTCTGTTTAATGTACTATACCACTTATCCCTGCTGTCTGTTCTCGTACTATGTTGATTGTCTGTCACCACTTGTTGTGTAATGTTTCTATTTGTTTTCACAAATGATGACTGTAAGCGTCTTTGGGTTTTAGAAAAGCGCTATATAAAAATAAAGTATTATTATTATTAATAATACCGGATGACCACACCAGCCGCTCACTATCAGCTGCATGAATGCAAATGCCATGGAAATGGTTCTGCAGAAGCTCTGGAGTGCTAGGCTCACATGTCAATGCTTGGAGCACTGTCAACTTGGAGTGTGCACAATTAGCTTGGAGCTTTACCCAGAAATTATTCCTGGCACAGACTATGATTGGCTTTGTTTGGCCTGGTTGCTTCATTAGAGACTATTCATCTCTCACACACTCATCTTTGTAGGATATTTCAATTGACTACTGTTAACATATGTTTAATAACAGTTTTACTGCTACAAATAAAAAACAATTATCGAACCATTTATTCAAAGCATAGAAAGACCCCATCATCCAGCACATTAATGTAATTTAACCTTTATATGCTATATCAACTGATATCCTACATCAAAGGCTAGAAATGTGCAGAATAGTAGGTGAAATTGTGTGAAAAGGCTGTATAACTTACTGAACAAGGTCTCATTCTTTCCTATACTATTCCTATTTTAAGTGTCCACTTTAACAGAAGAACAGAAGCCACACAAAGATAGCAGAAAGTGCAAACAAACAACAGGTTTAAGGTTATTTTTATGCTCTACTCTCATAAATAAAGCATTTAGTCACTTATCACGCTCAGTATCAGTTTACTACCTCTTCACAAACTAAAAAAATACTACCTATTCTTACTAAATGATACAAGCTTTATAGGGCTAGGATAATAATGTTAGCTTGGCCATAATATTGGCTTGTTTCTAAAAAGCCCAACTGCTTTTAAACCTTTCATTTTGTAAAATTTACCCATATGTGGCTGGAATAGTAAAATTTACCCTTATGTAATTGCTTTTTATATATAATATATTGTAAAATATTGGTACAACACTAAATGTGTTCGGTTATTCTGGTTCTCTACACAGAGTTCACAATATGTGACCACACACACACACATGCACACAGAGACACTTCCAAAGACTTTGGGACTGTGTGTTTCTGAAAACAGCAGAATCACTGCCCTGCTAAAGCAGTAGCGACGCTCGTTTTGGAGAAATCCGTGTCCATGTCAACTGGCTAAATTACATCATGAAGTCTGGCTTCAAAAACAAGAGCGATTAGGTGGCAGGTTCCCATAGCCACCCCACATTTATGCACTCGCACACACATACAAACGCACACACACACGCTACTGTTCCATCACAAAACTCTCAACAGCAGTAAATCATTATCTTTATTAAAACAACACATTGGGTACTGTTTTGTAAACATTTTTTTTTCTACATACCGATAGCCCTGCTTTACAATCAGTGTCTGTAATAGCTGTGTTGTTATACATTAACAACCTTTGCAATTACTGTGCAACTACTGGTGAGGTGTTTGTTGGTACTGCTAAATTACAGTAGTATAGTTGATGACACTTGTGTCATAGACACAGTTTCACAGTTGCTGCGTCGTCACATCTGGCTCTGAATGGCAGCGTTATCCTACTTCCACTTGCGCTGTTTAACTAGACTCTCTCAAGTTTTCAAACCCCCTCAATCATCTTTTCCGGGCTTCAGCACAGCCAACAGGAGCATAGCCAACATGTTTGGATGTTCCCCCAGCATTTACTAATAATAGTTTGTATTGGGAAAATTGGTTCAACATTTTTTAACTTTTTAACTCTTTCCAGCAGCTGCATTCAAACGGCAGTCACTGGTAGATAGGTATTGGTATTTTGATGGCACAGTACTTCTAAGCTTCTTAGCAGAGGGAACTGAACTACATGTTTACACTGTGAAGGTGCGTAATGTTATTTAATTTTGTATGCTGATTATTCAGCAGATGCAAACGCACCTGTATTGCCAAGATAGCAACAAACATCCGATAGTTGATTTTTGTTTACACTTTTTTTAGTCAGCGGTGCACCATTGTTTTCTGTTGCCAAGATAGCCATATGCCAGAAATTGACCTGAACACACATCTCACTTCCATCATTGTAGATAAATTCGTACGCTCCGTAATTCTTTGCACGATGCAGGTGCAAGGCATGAAAATATACTTTTGGCGGTGTGCAAGATAGCAATGAGCATTGCTATGCGTCTTGTGCAGGGTTTAGGATAGGGCCCACTGTTGTATATCTACATTAAACTACTTAACAACACACACTGCTGACAGTCCTCATTGATCATAATATAAATAAATGCTGAGTAAATTAATATTAATGTTGAGTTTAGCGTATTTAATAGCACTTTTAATTTGCATTTAATTTTATTAATAATTATTCAGTTAAACACACCCAGAGATTACACTGCATCAGGATTAAAATGCCCAATTCCAGCCGAAAAGCTTAAGCTTATTATGTGTTATTTTAACAAATAAATCAAACACAGTAAAACTGAACCAGAGTTACCCACTCTTTAGCCCAGCATTCACTTATTGATTTAATTCATTTCACGTGACGGAGGAGCCGGAGCCAATCCCAGCAGTCATGGGGCAGAAGGCAGGATACACCCTGGACAGGCCGGCAATCCATCACAACACTTATTGATTTCCTAGATGAAATAGCTTGAAATAAGCAGAGCTTTTTCTGCTCTTGAGTTGAATGATAGAGTATAAACTCTGGTGAGTGTGTTTAATTTAAAAATAATGGTATATTTATAAACGGACAGTAGCCTCAGCCATTGTTTTAACACACCTGGAAACCGCTTGTCACTGGTATTTATAGTTCTGCATTAACAAATTTGAAAGTGTAAAAAAGGTCCATTACATCAGTCACATTTAGATAGATAGAAGTGTGATGAGCAACATGGTAAACACACACTCACCCATGAAGGATCCTGTGCTGCAGATAAGACTGAAGAAGCAGCTCTCTGGGGGCAGCGTGCCACACTTACTGCAAACCAAAAACACAAAAAAAACAGGGGTTAAAAACAGAGCTTTTGATTCTCAAGCCCTAGGCACTATGACAAATGTCATTGAAATTGTAATAAATAATAATTCATTGTATTAAAAAAAATGATACGATTTTCTGTGCATAATGAGTTTAACATAAAAAGGGTGTCCAACCCATAAAATACTTTCACACCAACAAGACTGATCAGAGATGCTCCATAAACCACAAACTACACACTTACATCTTGTGGCACATTTATCCATTCCAACTTGGTTCTAAGTCAGTTAATCTCAGTAAAGACAAATAATGAGCTACATATACAGTGCTGTAAAACATCAGAGCATGTACACATTATACTCAAGCTGATTTTCGAAGGGGTTCTAGTAATAAATATTTAATATCTGGCATAAAACTTTTTAAAAAATCATGTCGACCACATGATGTACAGTACATGGTAACAATTATACCCCATTCTGTCCCGCACCCTCAGTAACACAACCAAATTGGTGAGTTCATTAGGACCAGCAATCAGCATCCAGTGTGAGTGCCTCAATTAATAAACGACATTGAGTTGGGTCAGCCTTGCTAGGTCTAAATCTTAATTTGGCTCTTTAAATCAGAGTGAACTTAGCAGCAGAAATGTAATCCAGGTCAAAGTAACTCATTCCTGGTCCTGAAAGAACCTTTCCCTGCACATTTTTCCTGCTTTTACCCAATTAACAATCCCACTATGCCTCTGAAATGGACTTGTTACTTCAAAGGACTTAGAAACACTTTTTCAAATATCCACAGAAAAGAAAAACTGCTGAAAACATACAAAAACTAATGTGCATAATTCTAAAAAAGTTACCAAGACTTCCAAGACTCTATGGCTCCAATAAAGTTCCAATGAAATCAGGTAGAAGCACTTCAAAATTCTTTCTAGAGCAAAATGCAAAACCATCTAGAAAATGACAAAAACCCAAGAACATCTAACAAACCGCAGTGCAGACCTCTATTGCCTCAGCGAACTCATTATACACCACTATGCAAGAGTGTGTTCCAAGGCAGACCAGCACAGAACAAACCACTGCAAGAACAAAAACATTTATCTGAATTGTAATGAGTTCATGAACTAGGTGTTATGAACACAGACAATTTTGTACAAAAGCTCTACTTTAATTTAGTCAATCATAGTTTGGCAGTGTTTGTCAAAAACCCAACACTGTTTTTAACAGAAACTCAACCTAACTGTGAAGCATGGTGGTGGCGGCATTGTGATAGATTGGGGATGATCTTCCGCATCAGACACTGTACAATTGGGTTATCTGACAAGACATCAAACTAAAGCACACAATCGAGCTACAGTTAATAAAAAGTCTCATTGTCCTTTTTTTGATCACTTTTTATGCTTCAATAAAATGCACACAAATGCAGAAATCTCTTCATCCAAACACTTTTCTTTTTCACAGCACTGAAAACAGGTATTGTGTATTGTGATTCCAGTTTTGATCGCAACCATCCTAACAGCAGACCAAAATAAACATATAAAACACCAAAGTAAGAGACCCTGTGATGAACCCTACATGGCAGCTGATCAAACCAGGCCCTGCTTGGGTTCTTGGGAGCACTCCAGCAGCTGAGCGAGAGGAGTGCGGTGGAGAGCAGAAGCTGATAGGGGCCAAAGGAAAGCTGGGGGATTCATCACACAGCTGTCAGGTCGCATGTACAACAGAGCGAGACAAACAAGACAGCGCTGCAGGAGGATGATGCGAACCAGAAGAAAGCTATTCCACTCATTACCACTGACGAGGATCAGTTCATGAGATGCAGCACTATATACATGCATCAAAGGGTCCTTACCTTCAGAACACACTAGTTTATTCAGGAAACCAATGTAGAGGTACAGAGCATACAATATTAAAGTGTGAACTACAGGTAAGCACATTCAACTGTCAGTTACATTAATAATTAAACTACTTATTAACCATGCAGCGAAATGATAAAAGAAACTGAGCCAAATTAAACATCTGGCATAAGCCTGAATACCTAATATTTTTGTATTCAAAGGTTTTTTTACTTCTTTTATTTTCTCATTTTTTTTCTTTACATTAAAACAGTCCAAATGTATTTTTATGCAGGCACTGTTCACTGTTCAGAATTTTATAAAAACATCATAAAAATAACAATTACAAAATTCTGCAGGGGACTTTTAACATAGCAAACATTAAGTTTCACAGTTGAATAGTACAAAAACTGATCTGACATCAGCACTGACAAGCCTGCCACCACTGCTAAAAAAATCCTAGAGAATATGCCGCAATATAAATTAATTAAGCATAGTTTTGTTTTGTTTTTTTTCCTTAGAAATAATTCAGACTTTTGTCTTATAAAAAATACTAATATTAAAAGCCTCATTACTGGCTCTTAATTATTCCTAGGTTAAATCATTTGACTGAGTTATTTATAGAGCACTCTATACAGATTTCATAAATATGCATAGGAGTCTTGATAAATTGTTGATAAACGATCTACTGAACTTACCAGTGTGTCTGCTCACATCTCACACTGAGCCTGACCTTTCACCTACTTTACTACACCTCTGTGCCAGGAAGAGGAGCTGATGGGGAAAGCAGTATAAAAACAGACCCCTTACACACACACCCACACCCAAACCCACACACTCACCAACTCCCACCCACACCCACACCCCCACTCCCAACACGGTTCCTGCATCCACAAAGAATTGGAACACACCCAGGAGCAAATATAAACAAAACCTGCATATAAACATACAATCACTCATGCAATTCCATATGCCACACTTCTGTAAATGCACAGAAGAGCGCTGTTCACACAGAAGGCATGGTCACCACAGCCCATAAGTTGCCCAAGAACATAAAACATTCACATGGGGACAAGGTTCAAAAGAGGGAAAGGCATTTTAGTTAACAAAATACTTCATCTGCTAGGCAAGCACAAGCCCATGCCTGAGCTCTCCTTTGAAACACATAGATCCTCACCACAGACACTTTATGTACAACAAGCAATGTCATACTACACTGCCACCACCACCACCAACACAGCGACATTTAAACTGCACAATGCTGCAACATTTACAATGCGCTACATCACAACAACACAGTTATATTCGCTTTGCAGTCGCTGCAACACTGCTATAATCGCATTCACAATGATGCTGCATTTACAATGCTCTGACGTCTCAACACACAGTGATGAGTTTCATTCGTGATGTGCATCATTCTAAAAAGTTACCAAGACTTCCAAGACTCTATGGCTTCACTAAAGTTTCAATGAAATCAAGTAGAAGCCCTTCCAAAATTATTCTTAGAGCAAAATGCAAAACCATCCAGAAAGTGACAAAAACCCAAGAACATCTAACAAACCGCAGACCCAAGAGCGCTGTTCACACAGAAGGCATGGTCTCTCATTCGTTTTCAATGGGAAGCGTCGGCTCCATCAGACGCAGCCGCACGGTGCATCTTGGGTCCGCGATGCACAAAAGTTGAGCCGAGGTTAAGTTTATGTGTTTGCCTGATACGTGTCCTCAGCGCAGTGTATAAAAACCTTTTAGTTCTGCTTTAAAGCGTTCTAGAGAAGCATGGAAGAAAAGCTAATCATTGCAGTTTCAGGCTTCCCTGTCCTTTATGATCAATACATGCTGATTTACATGGATTCTGATCAACTTAATACAGTTTGAAGAAAGGCTGCCAAGATTGTTGGGGTCTCTGGTAGGTTTTGAAAATATTAAAATAGAAATTCATTGTAAAAGTTTGCTTTCGTTAGGCTATATGCTGTTCCCTATATGAAGCTTTTATATTATATTATAACATTTATATTTATAAATATACATGTATATGTATTCATTTAAAGGAAATAAAGCTTGTATAAAACTATCCCATTTATTAAAACAAACAACAACATGAAACGTGCACAGCAATACACTGTAACAACTGTGAGACGTGTAGGCTGCACTACACCGCAAAATATGCAGTGCAACAAAACTCTAACATTCACACTGGGTTGCACTGCAACAAAACTGCAACACTGCGACATTCACACTGCACTACACTGCGATAATCCAGTGCTACATGGTGTTACATTGCAACAAGACACTGCAACAACACTGACATTTGCACTGGGTTGCATTGCAACACTTGCAGTGCACTGCACAGCAACACTGCGACTTCTGCATTGTGCTACACTGCAACAACATTGCGACATTTGCATTGCACTCCGCTGCAACAATACTGCATTATTTGCACAGATACCCTTAATGACACTGCAACACTGAAACAGTTATTCAAAGTTGCACCGTTCACTCTGAAGAGCACAACACCACTACTAAAACTGCGTAACAAAGAATGGAGTAATGCAATATTGTGCAGGTATTCAAATGTAACCTTGGCAATGAACTGAAAAAGCTATTTTTAAAAGCTTGAACCAAAAATGATGCTGGATAAAGCAATAAACCAAGATTTCAAACCAAGGTTTTAAAACATTATTGTGCAGCTGTTATTTTAAATCTGTGATTTATGCAAAAATATGAACCTAAATGTCATTAATTTTCGAATATGCAGCCTAGTTAAAACCTCTGTGAGACTACACCCCTTAGTTAGGAAAAGAAGCAAAGAGGATGATTGACAATTGGAAAGTGAAAATCTAATTCAAAGTTTTTTGTGTATGGGTGTAACCTTAGCGATTTTAAGACAAAACTGGGACTTCTCTCTCCTTATCTCTATATCAATTTCTGTTATGCCAAAAAGAGAAAGCAAAAAGAAGAAGAGAAAGAAGAAGCCATAAGAAAATGGAAATCAGAAAATGGAATCAGCATAAAAGCAGAAGAAACAGTAAAACAGTATAACAGATTTTTTTGAAAGATGACGGTGACACACAGAAGCACTTAATAGCCAGTGTATGACTAAGAAAGAAAGATTAGACGGTCTATAGGCATATATTAGCCCACTGAGAGTAAAGCACAGAAGCCTAAAAGCTGACCCCCCCCCTCCTGCACCCCTCCTTTACAGGCGTAGCTGGCAAGTCTGTGATTGGTCAGTCAGACTCAGCTCATTCTGTGGACCCTGTTGTAAGTGGTTACCTTCATGGCACAGGGAATCTCTGTTCTATAAGCTCATAAAGCAAACACACACACACACACACCATTTGGAAATTTAGGGAAGCTAAAAGTGCTAAACTAAGCTTGTGGTTTGCATTGCTCTCATAATGTTCAAAACATGCAATATGGAGAACATTAAAATAGAAAGTCATTGTGGCTAACTCAATCAAAAAAAAAGAAAAAAAAGAGTGAGAGAGAGTAAGATAGACTGTCACAAATGCAAGGGAGCCCCTGGTCAAATAACATATACGGATTTTTCAATAAACAAAAAGCTGAAAAGGTGTAACTATAGAGAGATAAACTAAACAATATGCCCAAAATGTTTATGGAAACCTGATGTACAAATATACAGACACAGTTCGGCTAGTACTTTTACAGAAGTACTGCCAATAGAATAGGACTCTCTGGAGCAGATAAATATTGTACGAAGCTATTGGTACCATGCCTAATGTCAGGTGTGTGATAGAAAGGTATAAATCCTCTCAGTATTGAGCTGTGAAGAAGTAGAACTGTTCAAACATGCTGGCCTCACTAATGCTTTCGTCATTGAATGCAATCTAACTCCTCACAGCAATGCTCCAAAATCTAGTAAAAAGCCATCCAGGCTGAGAGATTCTATCTACAACAAAATGTGCTTTCTTAAGATTTTCAACTCTTGTAGAATGTCTTTCTGCAGTGCTAAACAGACAGACAGAGAGGAACAGAAGCCAACTAGACCAGACTGTCGACACACTGTTGACCAAGTAACTTGTGCCCGTGTATGATTTTTCTGTCTACATGTGAATAAAGTCACTTCCAGCCTCTTGAATTTGACTCCTGATTCCGATAGGGCAGATTTCTATCACTGGAAAGTACAGACAGTTACTCCAACAAAAGCAGGATAATCCCTTTTTTTTTAAACCCTTGATTTTGGATTTACACCCACTAGTGGTGTAACAGGCCATGGATATTCTGTGATCCACAGGGATAATCCATCAGGGTTCGGTATGCGTGCAGACCTGCGGATCAGTTAAAAAAATAATAAAATAAATCTGAACACAATAAATTGTGTTTATAATTCTCATTAAGCATTAGTTTGTTATTGGCACATTTCAGTGTAGAGGTTGCACCACTCACAGATCAAAAATCAAAATCATTAAATAATTATTCAAGGTATCTTCTTTTGCCCTGACCACCGAGGCTGAACCTCCAATGCAATTTGAACTGCGATGAATAGTTGGCCTACTTGACAATGCCGACTATAAAAACAGTCAATACAGAATTTCATTGTCGAAGCATCTTAATGTTTGATAGAGCGAGAGAGTAAGAGTGGACACGAGAGGAAAAAAGGGCAAGAGTGGAAGACACACACACACACACACACACACACAGTGAGAAAGTAAGAAATGAGAATCCTGATTGGCTTCTGATCATGCTTAGTTGGCCAATGTATCCTAGAATCTGCTGAAAATAACACCCAGCGTGTGTGAATATTTCCTATAATATACTTTGTAATTTTTTGTGTTTATTATAGGTATGTCAAACTATCAAAAGTCGGCAAAATTGGTCTAAAACATTTAGCTGTCCTAGCCAGTAGGAAGTACAAAAGAAGGGCTTGACAAAAAAAGGTGAAAAAATTAACCAAACAATTGTCAGATTAGTCGACTGCTAAAAGTCATTAGTTGCAGCCCTAAATACAATAGAAGAATGTGAGACTGAATACTCACTGCATCAAATGACAACACAGTGGGAAGTGTTGAGTCTGGGGCTACAGACAAGCCCTCTCTATACTCTATACTCTCACAGGCAGAAATCTGGCACGGGTACTGAAGGGAACCGTTACAGGAGTGGAAGCTGGAGAAGCCCAATATAATCTCCCAGTACCTACTGACCTATTCAATGCTTTAATAAACAGAAAACAATGTTAAATTTGTCTTACTTTCTTCTATAATTTTGTTTAAAAAAAAAATCCAAATCCATGATTAGTGATCTGTTCACCTCTAGTTCTTATAATTATGCCAATATAGAATATGTGGTATGTGTAGATGACTAATACTGTGTGTTTGCATTAACTGGATATTTATTAAAATAAAATAAAATAAAATTAAATTAAAATAAATTTGCACACAAACTGATTTCTGTTCGTTTTTTGTTCAAATTCATTTTAGTTCCCATGTAGCACATTTTCAAGGAAAATGAATGAGCAGTGTGTAGATTAGAGAGAGATATGCTGAGAGAATGACACAGAGATTTAAAAGTGATGACAGACCTGATAAGTGGCACATTATCCAGAGTACAGCATAACGTTGGTCCCGTCTGCAAAGGCAAATCCTCCTCACACGACTGATTATACATCCTGAGACACACAAAGGAAACACACAATATCAAATAAATGCAGCTTAAAGCACCAAATTAGTGGACACAAGCATCTGATCTTTATTCCTTAAACAGCCAACAATCACAGGCAGGTCCAAACACCTTTTATTGGATGACACCACCTGGCCATGAACATACAAAGAGCTGCATTCCAGCCCTTTACACAAAAAGAGGTGAACAGTATGTTGAAAGTTTCTATTAAACCCAAAAATGGTTGTTTTGGCAGCCAAGTCAGCAAAACCAACACTGAATCTGAATTCATACAAATGTACCTCAAAATTAGACAGAGATATGCTTCACTTCAATGCATTCTTTTCACACTATAGACATAATGAACCAGTCTAAACACAAAGCTCTGTAAGAACAGTTCTTTTAGGAAATCCTGAAAACAACTGATTTTAAATAACTCATTTGCACAGAGATGAAGAAGCTTATGAACAAGCTTATGTTGTTTTTTAACTATTGTACAATTCAGTGTATACTGGGCTTGTAGGCTACAGTCACGATTCAAAACTGCAGCAAAGGATAAAATGCAGGTAAAGAATGTCAAACAGGTAAACTGTAGCCAGGGCCTGTAGCCAAGAACATTCAAATGGAGATTTGCATTAATATAAATAATTATAATGCTGTTATTCTAACTTTATATCTCTTATTGTCAGTTATAGTGAGAAAGAGCAAACAACCACTGTATAATGTTTTTTTTTGTCAATGTTCAACATTTGTTCAAACTTTAGATACACCAACATTTCTAAATCTGTTATTCCTTAACCTGTTTCTCTGTGATAAAATAATCACACATTTTTTTAGTGTCTAAATAGATAACTCATTACAAACAGAGGTTAAAGCATAAAAACAAGAAGTCACTTCAGACAAACTTAGATAATGTTTCACTTAAAAAAAAAAGATGTGTGCAATATATGTGTGTACAATTATTTAGACTTTATTTTTGAATTTATTGTGTCCTTGTCTTCTCTCATGGTCAGACATTGTATAAATCCGGACAGTAAATACTTTGTATCTTTATTCGCCTACAAATGGACACATTTACTATGGACACTATCATACTAAATAATGTTCTACATCTAACATTTAACAAGGTGTGGTTAATAGGAAGATAGTTAAGCTTAAAACCTTACCAGTTATCCACAGGACAGACATGCTGGTTGTACAGTGCCATGGCATATCTGACGAAAAAGAAGAGAGTAAAATAAATATGTGACAGGGAAATGTTGGTATATGCTTTTTGCATTAAATATTACAAATGTGCACCAGATGCCATGAAACCTTTCTTTACTACAATTTTATTACAAATGTGGTTCTTTATTAGTTATAGTCTAGATAGTTATTAATATTAATGCAGATGTGGTCTGAAAGTTAGAGAAGCACTCTGAAATGTCAGTACCCCTGAACCGTCAGTACCTGAATGAACTGCCCTTGTGCAACCACCAATTGCTCCCCAGGCACTGCAGGCAGGCCTGCCCACTGCTCCAGACATGCGTGCTGACTGTTCACTAGTGTGTGTAAGTAACGACATCACTACATCAAAAGAAACACCTCTATTTTTAAGTGTGGAGAGTGTAGACTAACTCAATATGGCCCACAAGAAGACACTGAGATGTCTCTCCTCATAAAGTCCAACTAGTCTCAAAAGGAATCTATTGGCCGTCCCCTCTATGTAAAATCATTGTCTGAGGCTAAATCTTTTTAGGTTACAACAAATTGTCTTTAATTACAAGGGTCTTCTTAAACTAGCTTATACCGTATGGTTAGTAGAGGTTTGATTCTCTGTCTCAGAGCATAGCAGCAGCCTTTTGCATGGCTAAAATCAAACCACCAACAGACAAGCCTCGATAAAACTTCACACCCCAGAATCTTTCTTACTACGCAGGGGGTGGACACAGCCACCAGGCAAGACAAACAAAAACTTTTGGGGGCAGAAATCAGGAAGAGACAGCACCTTGGATACCCGCCTCAAGTGAGCATAAACACATCTTTGTTGCCGGGACTAGATTTGGACAGTATAAACAGCTGTTTTTTAAGTTTTCTTAAATAATAGGCCTAGGCTTCTTCCATGTTACACTATACATCACTGAACAGATTTTGTTCAAACAACTCGGAATTGTAGTTAAAAAGCTTAGTTTTAACACTTTCCTTACTAAAAATGTCGAGTTTAGCTTAGGCTTAAAATGAGGCAGGCCGGGTTGGGCTTGGACAGAACATGTACGGCTCAGGTAGGGTCAGGTTGAATTTTTTGGCCCGATCTAACCTCTAATGATTTGCATCTATGTGCTCTGGACACTGTATACCTTCTGTGTGTGTTCAACCCTGAATTTCCCAAAAACTTAAACAGTCTCCTGAAACACAGTCAGTTCTGGGAAGTAAAGTGATAAGAGGGGTAGATTAAGAGCTTGCACCATCAGCTTCATGAACCTGTTTCAATCCTCACTCTAGCTGATGCAACCAGGTCAAAGAGCAGCTGATTCAGAGTCACTGTGACCCTTTCTGAAAATCACAGAACAGACGAGTATCAGATAACCGTCAGAATAAACATCAGCTACTGAAGGTCTGTACTGTCACTTTCACAAGACTTTCAGAGACACAGACAACAGAGGAGACTACAGAGGGCAGAGACATCACCTGACAAAATGTCAAACAGAGCGCGTACACCCAGGACACCAGGAGACCGTCAGCACTCATCTCGCCTACACGACGCTCACAGTTCACGTTTGTCCAGCGTAACTGCCTCTGACAGTGTGCAGGGTCAGCAACAGGCTAAACGCCAATTAGGGCAGTTTCCATCTCTCACTGCATCTCTGAGTGTGTGTGTGTGTGCATGCGCGCATGTATGTATGTACACAGTGAGATGCACATCCGGAGCCCAGTTCAGTGCTCAGCATTACAGCAAGTGAAATTACATTTGGTAAACAAACATTCTGCCATCTGCCTCAAATAGTGCTGTGAATAATCACACACACCGTTACCAGGTCACCCATAACACTGGTGGGAAAGAAGTGGGAACGTGGGGGGTGGGGGCGAGCAGGAGGGAACATGGACAGAATGGACACACATTTACCATATTTAGCACCAATGCTCTGCTAGCACAAATGTATGCCTTTACTTTAGCATTGCTGTGGCATTTCTATGGGCCCAACCTGTATAACAACAAAGCAAACATTCTTGGAATGACAAATATTTTTCACTGGGCAAAAATGCATGTACTATGGCTACACAATATATAGTTTCAGTGTAGTCTTATTGCAGGAGGCGCAATGTTGTCACATAAAGCAAATTAAATCAATAAAACGTGTTTTTTTCTGCTTGACGACAAAAAAATTACACTGTTGTTATTTCCCATGACATATGTGCCAGATTATATCTGCGCAATATCGGCTATTTTACTCAATTTTGGATAGTTAGAGTGTATTATTTCTGTAATGACAAATAGGTTTACTAATTTCTGGAAAATCTGGTGAAAATGGCAGTATTCATAAAAAAATGCAATTTGCTAAAAAAGTTGTAGGCACATGCAAAATTTAGAATGGAAAGGCTATTAGAAAAAAATACATATAATATAATAACAAAAAAAAAAACAACACAATTTTATACCCCTGTGTTTATTATGTAGTAGTATTACTTTAAGTTACTTTGTGTACTGGCGTGCTACAGACTGGTTATAAAAGAAAGGCATTTTATAGCTTACAATTGCCCTGTTCCCTCACAATTATATGTACAATTTAGTCATTTATACTAATTTTTGTTACCATTCATTATACAGGTCTCTTAAAGAAACTACTTTTTGCATCTTTATTACATTTAAAAAACTATCCTCATTCAAGTGTAGCTATAATTATCATCACATAAACACCTGGTTTTTGATGGTCTTCAATAATGTTGCAACAATTAGTAAAAAAATCAGTGCTTTCATTATTTTAATTTGTCATGATAACTTTTTATTTAATGTAAAGGCAGAGACTGGAAAACAGGGTAATATTCACAAGAGGGAAGAGTTGAGTCATGCTTACGATTTGTCTACTACTTAAATAATCATTAGTGCCCTAGTGTTTAAAACGTTAAATCCGGTGAGCTGGTGATGGAATTAAACAAATCCAACTGATAGCTGGGGGCATCCAGGATCTGGAACCGAGCTTAGTTCTTCAAACTTGCTCTAAGGATATAAACTGGATTCTTCTAAATGCAATGCTCTTATTTGCATATTTGCTACTAATTCCACTTCTCTCACTTACAACAAGCCTGAGCTAACATGTTTGAGAATGTTGGGTAGCTACCAGATACACTGCCAGGGCTGAGGCTGCAGATTTGGACAGACAGCTTTCGTGGTATGACAGTAGTGGTGGAGGAACTAACTGAGTAGCTAGAGGACTAATCTGAGCCCCTAGAGCTGCCAATCCCCTCAGACCACAGGGCTTAGTTCATGAGCAGACTGGGTTAAACTAAGAAACATACTAAAAAAAAAAAAAAAAAAAAAAAAAATATATATATATATATATATATATATATATATATATATATATATATATATATATATATATATATATATATATATACACACACATTTTTTTTGTCTTTGTTACATATTTAAGATTTGTTGTTTGAACTTGCAAAACATGGCAATAGCAGAACTTTCGCATCTGGATCAATTTCAAATTCTGTTTACACTTGTCATTTAACTGTGTTACCAGTGTGACCTGGTGAGTACCTGTACAAAAACTATTAACACATATATTACATCTTTTTTACTTCCTGTAAACTTTAATTTCTTATGAAAACACTTCTGGTGTGGGAGAATTTAAATGAATGATGGGTTCTACAATGCTGTGGAACAATTAGTTGTTAACACAAGGCTTTTCTTGCAGTGAAATCGAGATATGATCCTGATCACCCAAAACGCATATTAATGCTTGGTGTAAACAAGACCCAAAAGCCCTAATTAGAAGCTGCAGCTGGCAAGCCAGTTTCTCGTAGCACAACAAACGACAAACACATCATAAGATCAGATGCTTCTCATCTTCAGTGTAAACCAAGAGCTAGCTCTAGGGCAGCCCTGGCACCGTTTCAGTGTTTCCCGATCAAGACTTTGAAAGGACTTGGAAAGATGATAAGCATTAAAGGCAGTGTTCGCGTATCTACGGTAAAAAGTACAGTCCCACACACAAAGAGCAGAGCGAGAAAGACCAATGAGAGCCAATGTGTGTGTGCCCAGGGGCCGAGAGGGAACAAAACCACATTTTCCTGGTTCTCGTTTAACAGCATGAACATAAAGAAAACTCACATGGAAACACTGGCATGGAAACTTCTAAACAGAAAGGCTTGATAGTATAGTACTACATATAAATGATTTAAATTAACTAACAAAAACATTTTATAACTGGGGGTCCTTTTCCATAAACAGCTTAAGCTCCAAATATCCATAACTGACTGTATAGTTAGGAAATATTGTGGAAAAAACATTTAAAACAATAACATACGCCCCTTTTTTTCTGAGAACAAAACATCTCAATTTGTACTCAGAGCTCTGGGGGTTCCAATAAATCCCTCAGTAAGGATATAATTACAGCCGTTTTTTTTACCAGGCAAAACAGGACTCGACAGTGGTGGAAGCAACAATTTAAGGAGCAGCACAAGTCAGTCCACGTTTTATTGGGAACAGCTCCCGGGCCGTCACTAAGGGAGACGTGGAAAAAATAAGTTCAACTCTTTCCTAGAATCTTCCCACAGCCAATGAGAAGTGACTGATGCTGTGTGGAAAGCGTGGCCACGAGCTCCACCCCAGCCTTCTCCTCCTCCTCCCAGGCTGGCGGTAAACACCCCTGCCCATCCCAGCCTAGCCTCGCTCAAGGGTCTGCTGAGGGAGGAAAGAGACTCCTCAGTGCTCTCAGAAAACGGGCGCCGACAAGCATTCCACAGGAAGGAACTACAGCAGAGCGCTGAGACGACAGCTTTCTACTGCACCTCGAGTAAAGGCAAAAGAGAAAGAGGCATGTGGAGTTTGCCTCCTGGGCCTGCATTCCACAGTGATGATCACAGAGAAGGAGAAAAACTCTAATTCCAGCACAGAACAGGTGGAAAGTCCTAGTGTCCTCTCGACTGACCCCAAATTCTTTATCACTACCTTCTTATCTCTTCTGTCTGTACCCTACCTCAACAGTTTCACAAGTACATCTATCTTCCTCTCCGGGATTGCCACATGACGACAATGAATATTTTGTGTAAAGCAACTTAACTAATGCAAAAAAAGCACATTTATATCCTGAAGGACCCTCTGTCCTGCACATTCCAGTGCTTTCCCAACACTAAGGCTTTGTTCACATTACAAGCCCATTAATCTATTCAGATTTTTGGCTCAGATTGAATTTGGCTATTGTGACTGTTAACTAATGACTACATCTGTTCACACTCAATATTTCAATATATAAATGACCTGCATCTGTCTGTAACATGAACAAATATATCTTTAAAACAGCAATCAAGTGCACACTAACGCATTGATGTATGTTGCCTCTGTTTTGCTGTATTGCTGGTGCTGTGCTAAATTCTGACTCCCAGAGAGAATCCGGCCTCCCATAAACGATGTTATCTCAGAGGAAAAATAAAATCACAAGCACAATCTGTTGTGCCAGAAAGTGCATTCAAAGGGGATTCAAATGCTGGCATGAGCTGATGATGATGTGTATGCGTACAGACAAAATAACGCATAAACCCAAGTCTGACAATTTACATTAACATCACAGGCTTATTAATCTGACATGCATCCAATCTTTTAGAGACACATTAAAATGACTCAAGCCAATTTAAACAAAAAATGTATTTGACATGCCACACAACCCTGAAAAAATCAGACCTGAATCAAATTAAAGCAAAAAATGCAAAATCAATGTATATCAACAAAAAAAATGTAGATCAACACGCTCTCACTTCAATACCAGTATGCAGTATTAATCAGCTGCTTACTTGGATCAGATGTGTTAGGATCTCAATGCAATGTAAAAATGTGCAGAAAAGGTCTGGGTTATACCAGAACAAGGGGTTAGAATATTACCACCAGCAGTGGAATATGACTACATCTCACAGCAGAGAGAAGTAAGCAGAGAGCCTGTCCTTCTAGCAGTAATGTCTCAAATAAGACAGCTACATCAGAACAAATCCCTAGGAAGCCAAAGGCCAGGCTATATAAGCTCATTAATAGAAAGTCACTGTGAATTGATATTCACAAGGAAGACGTCCTGTGCCTGAGGCCTACGAGATCACGCAGATAGAAAAAGACCCTTAGCAATAGCAATTCACTGTTACTGCACAGCAGTCACAGTGAAACTCACTTCTTGTGCTCACTTCTTAAGACAAGCACAAAAAAGCTTAATAAATTAATTTATTCATCAATAAAGTTTATGCTGATCTGACAAAAGAAACATTTGAAATTAAGAGACATTTTCATTTTTTACATTGCCTGACATTCTTATCCAGAGAGACTTACATTTGATTTACATGTTACAAAGCTAGCCCTAGGTGTAGTAAATTGTGCTTATGCAGCCATAGAATCATACCTCTCCTTTGCCACAGGTAAGGCAGTGCTGTTACACAAACCTGCCCATGTCAACTTATTAGCTTCTTATAACCGCAGCAACTGTAGGCTAAAAAGAAATTCTGGACAAAGTACATGTGCAATCTCATCACTAACCACTTTGTTTTTTTTCACAGTATAATTGTGCAAGTGTACTAACAAACCATTAGCCTACTTAAGCTACACACCGTAGGTAACTCACATCTACACCCCTTTTAAAAATAATTGAATAGAATCAGAATTTATTGTTAATGTAAAGAATCAATTGTCAAACCCAACATGTTTTGGCTAATGGATTTATGTATAGCATAAATGTGATTTCTCTCTGAACTATTAAATAAAATAAAAAAATCCTTTAAAATGCTCTGAAGAAAAAAAAAACTAAGCTGGTTAATAAATATTCTTCTATATGTTGCTCTGTGTGATTTTATTTAACTCTTATTTAGCAGCTACCCCTGTGGGCTTTCCTGATGGCACTGCTTCGAATTATTCTGATGCATTTCTAATATTTTTTATTTTATTTTGACTCATCTGTGTGAAAGGAAAAATAACTAAACATATTGATAAAAACATTAACTTATCAAGTAATGTTACATTTCGCTTTATTAGGCACAAAATGATTGCAGGTAAAATGAAGAAACTGAATGTAATCTAATTTGGGCTGCTGGCTTAATTTAATGTAAATTAATTTGGGGTGCCAGGTCTGATAAATCTGAACACGCAAACCCTTGCTTCCTTTGTATCCTAGGAGGTAAAAATGTAATACTTGTATGACGCTGAGGAGAATAGACAGGAGCACTCACACGACCCATATCCCTGTGATGGTAAGGGCTGGGAGGCTGACGGGTAAAATCATCCACAAAGACATCATCTCCACCCAGCTCTCCTCCACAGCCACGCCGCACAGCTCCGCTTCTTCCTTCGCCTTCGCCAGCCTGTCACCCTCTGCTCATCAATTCGCATTTAAGGTCTTGGGACGAGCTCCAAAGCCTTCATCTCTGTGTGGACCATAACTGTGAGGGGATAAGGGAAAAAATTAGTTACAGGAACGTGGAACGCTACCAATGTCAGGTTAGGTAATACCTCAATTTTAATCATATTTTGTGCCACTATATAGCTACCGTAATTGTATGGGGGGAAAAAAATCTAGCACATAAGTTTTATTATTAAGTCATTTTCAGATAATATTCCATTATTTTGAGATCTTATGATGTTGAGACACAAAGTCATTATTAGATTTTTTTCTTTTTTCATTTGGTATAAAAACAATAATCAGTGGCTTCTGTATACCATTACCTCAAAATTACAACCTAGTATCTCAAAATAATAAGATAGAATTGTAAAATGATGACATAGCATCTCAAAATGATGAGATAAGATGTCAAAATTATAAGATTTAAAAATGATAAGATAAGATCTTAAAATGATTTAGTATCTCAAAATGAGAAATTATGACTTTATATCTCAAAATGATCAGATACAAATTATGACTTAATATCCTAAAATGATGACATAAGGTCTCAAAATGATGACTTAGTATCTCAAAATGAAGAGATAAGATCGCAAAATGTTCAGATAAGATCTCAAAATGTTCAGATAAGATCTCAAAATAATGACTTAGTATCTCAAAATGATGAGATAAGATCTCAAAATCATGATATAGCATATATCAATGACGAGATAGCATCACAAAATGAGAACCAAATATCTCAAAACAATGAGACAGAATCCTAAAATTGTGACTTTGCATCTTGATCTGAGATAGAATTTGAATAGAATAAGATAATATCTCAAAATGACGAGAAAGCATCTCAAACATATGCCCTAGTATCTCAAAATAATTAGTATCTCAAAGTGTTGAATTAGTATCTCAAAATCATGAGATAGCAGCTCAATATACTGTCGTTGTTATGAAAATAATGAGATGAGATTAATGTAGCTAAATAATAAAGAGAAAATAAATATGTGGCGGGAATGATCTGACCTTTAACTGAGTTTAATAATGAAACTGTGAAGGAAAAGCTCCAGTTTTACAGTAAGAGAAGTAAAAACATTAGCTCGACAACTTTAAACCGGAGCTCGAATTCTCGTGTTGATTTTTCGGTCCACCTTAAATCGCTCAGCGGTTAGACTACGGTGGCTGCTCGCACTACGGTCTGAAACCGCTGTACCATTTAAGGTGGAGCGAAAAAATTGGAATAAGGAACAAAACTTCATCCTCTAAACTTTCCGAACACTCTGTCTGGGAGTAAAATGGCTGAAGGGAGCGGCGGGTTCAGTGTCTCTGAGCGGTGGTGTAAAGGTGGGCTACAGCTCCTGTATCTCAGGGCAGCAGCAGCAGCAGCAGGTCCTGCAGGGTCTTACCTTCCCCCTCTGATGAGGGACAGTACTCCGCTCTCTCTCTCCCACCTTTTGTTCCCCCGGTTCCCGGGCGGACTGACCGGGTCTGGGAGAGACTCCGCCGCCGCCTCCCCGTGCCGGCGCTCAACAAGCGGCCGCAGCAGTAACGCTGAAACGCCCCGCGGCTCTGCGTCTCCTCCCAAAGCGAGGTCCTCCGGCTGCCCTGCTGCTCCTCCCGGCTCGTGTGTTAGCGTAGCCCCGCTGTGTGCGCGGAGCTGCTGGGTTAAAATCAGACAGCTGGAGCAGCTCCTCCCCCTCCCTGCTGTAACTATGGCACCTCCAGCACCTCCAGCACCAACCTTTCCTCTACAGCAGACCACCAGCAGCAGCACCTCCAGACCTCCTACCAGCCCCCCAACACTAGCTACTCTTATATAAACATTAGTGTATATACAGCTCTGAAAAAATAATAATAAGAGACCACTTAGAAATTATGGCTTTCTTTGTTTTTACCAAATTGAAAACCTCTGGAATATAATCAAGAGGAAGATGGATGATCACAAGCCATCAAACCAAGCTGAACTGCTTGAAATTCTGCACCAGGAGTGGCATATAGTTATCCAAAAGCAGTGTGTAAGACTGGTGAAGGAGAACATGCCAAGATGCATAAAAACTGTGATTAAAACCAGGGTTATTCCACTAAATATTGATTTCTGAACTCTTAAACCTGTATGATTATGATCTTTTTTTGTTGCATGATTTGAGGTCTGAAAGCTCTTGATCTTTTTATTATTTAAGTAATTTTTCATTTTCTGCAAATAAATGCTCTAAATGACAATATTTCTATTTGGAATTAGGGAGAAATGTTGTCCGTAGTTTATAGAACAAAACAACAATGTTCATTTTACTCAACCATATACCCAACAAAACACTACACTGACTTTGGACACAGTGGACCAACACCAGCAGATGACATGTCTCTCCAAACCATCACTGATTGTGGAAACTTCACACTAGACCTCAAGCAGAAGTGTGTCTCTCCACTCTTCCTCCAGACTCTGGTTCCTTGATTTACAAATGAAATGCAAAATTTACTGATGGTCAGTGATGGTTTGGAGAGTCATGTCATCTGCTGGTGTTGGTCCACTGTCTTCTATCAAGTCCAAAGTCTGTGCAGTGTTTTCCCAGAAAATCTTCAGCACTTCATTCTTCCCTCTGCTGACAACTTTTATGGAGGTCCAGATTTCATTTTCCAGCAGAATTGGCACACTGACAAAAGTACCAATTGATCTTATATAATATAAAAAATTGTGGAGATACTGACTTTTGGGTTTTCATTGGCTGTAAGCCATAATCATCAATAATAAAATAAATAAATGCTTAAAATAGATCACTCTGTGTGTGATACAACTATATAAATTATGAGTTTTTCATTTTGATCTGAATTACTAAAATAAAGTAACTTATTTAACGATATAAAATTTTTTTGAGATTCACTAGAATATTTGGTTAATTATGTGTTTTTTAAATATAGATTGTCCCTTTTGAACTATGTTGAAGTACCAGTTGGATTTCAAAAAGCATCAGTGTACAATATAAAAAAGGAACAAGGACAGGGTCCCATTGTTAAGGATCTTTTTCTCTCTATAGTAATAAATTCAGCCAGTTAATGGAGGAAATTATCGCTACCACACTGCAGCTCTCAGTTCACACTGTAAAACTTCTATTGTTAAGAAGTTTTAACTTCAACAGAAAAACAGGTGGATTAAAAAGGTAGTAGAGAAAATATAAAATATGGCAAACGTATGCCTCACAGAAGCAGGAACAGTGTGTGAGTGTGAGAGAGAGAGAGAGAGAGAGAGAGAGAGAGAGACAGAGGGAGGGGCTCAGAGAAGAGGAGAGGGTGTTAGTTATGAGATTTAATCCAAATTTCAACGTTAAATAAATAAGTAAGCTGCGTTCTGAACTCCTTCTTGGTCACCATCATGATATCATGATTATTATTTTATGAATGACAGAGTATCTGTGTATTTGGATCTGCTGAAAATACAGAGTGCCCAAACATGTATGTGTATTTTTATTTTTGTAGTAGGAGTTTGGAGTTATCAAGTGCAGTCCACCATAAATATAAAGAGGACATGTCTTACAATCTTACAAAAAAGTTGTATATAAAGAGGAAGGATTTTTACCTATTTTAAAAGCAACGATGTAATCTTCATCTATCTTCCCCTTTTTTCATTTTTTTCTGAATGTTTAAAACATTTACTGAAACTTATTGTTCTTCCCAAATTACTTAAATTGTTTTTGACTCGAGTTGACTTGATCCCTTTTATGAGTGAATTGTCTCTGATGGCTTATTCAAAACAGCACCGTCTGACCATTTTCTGAATTTCATTTGTCTGGCTTTCAGGGATGAAAGGATAAATTCTTTCAAGTTTTGTGTAATGTGTGATGTAAAACATCATGTTGTATAATCTAAATTTTTTTCTGCACAGTCGAATCTCTAAATGAACAATATCTCTATTCACAGAAATCTTGTAGCTGTACTCAGACTGACTGCTACAAGCATGTGAGCCATAGTTCTCAGCATTAGCATGACTAAGCTCAATGTGTGACCTGAATGTAAGGCTAAACGTGAGGTTAAATAGTCTTATTAGTGCAGAACTATGGGGTCACTGCAGTTACAGCTTTGCTCCAATAGTTTCATACTATTCATTCATTATTCATTCAGTTCTACATCATTATAATTAACATATTATTATTATATCTACTGTAGAATACTGTCTAATTATACATAATAATAGGTAAAATGTCTATTATCTTTCAAATTTAACAAAATCTTTCTGCTTGGCATCACTACACACCACATACATCTACAACAATTTAACAAACCACTAAATGTTTTGTATTGTCTAATCTAGCTCCTCTGGCTCATGAAAGTGTAACTGCATTTGTCTGTTTAATTAAAAAATATTACACAAATATCACTACAAACAGGGTTACGCAGCATTACAAAGTTACAAGTAGGCCTGGAGATGCTATTTTATGTATTACAGCCAGTGCATCATTACAACAATATCATAAGCTGTGAAGTGATATCTCGTAAGTGAGGTTTTACACTGGCCAGCATACTCATGGTACAACAGTGTAAATCATTTTAGTTTGGGCATGGATGGGACATTCCATTCCAGAAGTTCTGCAGGCATTTAAAATTCCTCAATCCACAGTGTCATCTGTATGCTCAGAATACCTCATAGAAGACATTACCACAACCCACAGTGGATAGGGCAGTGGGTGGTAATAATTGTGACTGGCAGCATCTGGCTAGAATTATCCATCTGAACAGCAGAATTCAGATCGCTGTTCAAGGCAGGACTCATGGGACATGATAGCAATTCCTAACCCATTTACTTGAGCAATTTTAGAAAATGTTCTTTACTAAAAAACAACAGTGATATAGCCACTTCAAATCAATGAACCACTTGAATGCTTAAAGGATTAAATCTGTTTAAATCGTGTTTATTTACAAGCAACAACACTTGTATACTGTTCTTTACTTTTTGTTATATTTTATACAGCATCAAAAGGTGTTCCATTTTTTTTATTATTATTGTCTGTACTATGCAATGTTTACAATGTAGCTCAGAATGATGGAGCATTCTAAACCTGAATTTCTCACTTCTCAGCTGCATGTCATCCATTTCTTACAGAAGCAATTGAAATCAATTAATTATTCACTGGGTTTAAAGTAAAAATTTAAACAGGGACAGGGTTATGCAGTAATTGCACATATTAACTCAAGACGCCCAATCACACAAGCATTGATTTATTTACAGTTTAATTTAGAAACAAAACATATGGAATTACTCCACCTAGTGGTTAGATGCAGTAGTGGCAACTTACTTTCATTTACAATAACCTTTCCCATTCACTTTTGACAATCATTCAATGTTGGAATCAGTAGAACTGATTGCTTTCATATGAGAAAATATTTTATGCTTTAAGTTAACTTACACAGTTGCAGAGAGTACAGAAATTATGAAATATTAATTGAACATTACCAGTATATCACATCATTCAAAAGTGGGTCTTGGGAGCGCTGCCTTTAAATAGTCACTTTTGGCTCTTAAAATAAGATTTTAATTATTGACCCCTTCCAATAAATAACCATGCATAAACCATTTATCCTTTTTGGGAAAAATCACTTTTTATTATGTATTTATTTATTTATTTTATTCACTGATTTAAAAAAAATGCTTTATTTAGATTTATATATTTTTTTCAATTATGAAAACATTTGAAACAAAATTACCTATATTAGTAAACAAAGTACTAATTTCTCCCAAAAGTAAGATAAACGGTTGTTGGTGGATATTGTCATTCATTAGAACAGTTCAAATGTGTTTATAAAGAACCGTCTTTGCAATTCATTACCAGTAATATTACTGTAATATAACAGTAATATTACAGTAATATAACTCAAACCACAGCAAGTTGAACCCAATAACTGTTTAGACCATTATTTTGAGAGAAAAAAAATTATCTATATTGTGGATTCTGTACCTTTTTTTACAATATCTTTACTGTGGTTCCAAAACCCCAGACTCCAAACCCGGCGTACAGTGGCTGACTGAACGAGGTGTTAACTTGGTGCAGGAGAGTCATTGTGTCGGACACACTGTAAAAAGCCAGAATTCCAGCCTTGTGGTCTAAATACACCGCTATTTTTGAGGAAGATGGCACTGGTAGAGTGGTGCTTTTGTTGTTGTACATAAAGGAGTATTTGGAGTCGGAGCAGTACAGGCTCCAGGATTTGTCACTCCAGCCGAAGCTGCAGACATTGTCATTCCCTTTCCTGCTAATGGTCTTGTAGGTCACTGCAATGTCAATCTCTGTACCGGTCCAGTTCACCTCCCAGTAGTAGCGCCCACCGGACAAGCTCTCCTTACACAGCACCTGCTGCCAGTGGTCAAACCGCTCAGGGTGGTCAGGGTACCGCTTCGGGTCATTGCTCATCCGCACCACTGTGTTTCCCTCAGAGAGGTGGAGGTTGGGGTGAACTGTCAGAGGATCCAGAGAAAGGTGGCAGGAATCTGCACAGAAAGGAGCAAAAGAAATATCCCATAACTGCAGCATATATTTCTATAATGATTAGTGACATCAGTTAATTTTTGGTGCACCCTTCCCTAATAATCTACATAAACCTAAGATCTGAGCTGTTGTGCAGTGGAGCTGTGTGCTCTGATGTGATACCATCCAGTGCATTTGCGATGATTTCCATTTTATCTAGAACTAATTATTCTAATTATGTTATTCTATTATCTAATAACTAATTATGATTAAATAACATAATTCTGATTTAATTCAAAACATAATTTCTTGCCAATGAAATACAAATAAAGATGATATAAATATAGATAGACAATAAATATATAAATATATCCTCTGTTTTGAAGTGCAATTCTGAAAAAAGTTGTTACCAAGGATTATTGGAGCAATGCCACAAAATACCCATTTTTAAAGTAGTGTGAGTGTGAAAAACCTTTCAATTGCTAAGTGACTTTTATGTCCACATAGAGATAAAGTCTTGTCGTAGAATATGCGTTCCTTTTTTTATCTATTGTAGCAACTTTAATGGGTTATTCATAAAGAAACATTCTAACAAGATCTATTTTTATTGTCTTGGATATCTCAAGAAAATAATTTAATTAGTTTTAAACATTTGCAATACACTGTCAGGTAAAAATAGATACTGTGCAGATACATTATACATTTAATATCCTCAATTGTACAGCATGGTTCCTAAGGTTGTGTTGTTTAAATAAAAGTCAGAGAAAAACTGCAGTTGGATATATTACAATTATACTTACGTCTATTAACAAAAGGTACTAAAAACATATTCTTGAAGGTACCACTCAAACTAACAGGGAATATTATAAGACCATTTAGTAATGTTTTGAAAAGGTTCCAGGAAGGTTAGCCTTTAACGTTACAGAAATAATGTTCCAGGAACATTCTCAAAACATGCGACATAATAATAGTTTGCATTACAACATTATTAGAAAGTTTCTTACATAAAATTCCCAGCTAGACAAATACTAACAAGATGGAAATTTTAAAATTAACATCCCTAAAACTAACAATTAAAACACCAATGTAAGTGAAATTGCAGAGACGTTCCAGAATGTTTTAACTGCATTAAATAAAAACATTCAAACAACATTCAGAAAACCTGACAGGTTAAATGTTCTAAGAGCATTAACTGTAACGTTCAGAAAACATTCTACTAACCGAAAACTGTTAGCTGGCACCCCAGTGACATGAAGAGTACCAGTCGTTTTTTTTTTTTTTTTCTGAGAGTAGGTGTAGGTTCTTTATATCTGTAAAGGTCCTCATATTTCAATATCTCATTTACAGAAATGGGTCTTTATATTATCCACTAAAAAAAATAATAAAGAACAAGGCTGTCAGACAACAGACCATTTAAGCTTTTGCAGTCTACAAGAAACATCTGAAAACAAATATATTTGTTAAATGGTATTAAATACTTTCTTAAGCAGTTAAAAGAACTTTAGATGCTTTTGACCACTTGGCTTTTTTGTTTAAAATGCAACAAAATAACAATTTAAAACAGCCAATTAAATTTTATATAACCCGACAACACAAAAAACACTAAGAATAAAAACAACTTTTTTGTTTGTGTCAAATTATCCGTGAAGTCTCTACGACCAATAAGTGAATAAATAGCAATTGCTGAGGCCCACAGCTCGAATCTAATAAATTAATCCTTTTTAAAGCATCTTTCTCTTTAACAGGGACATTCCTGTCTTGATTAGGTTCACAGTTTGGTCTGCGTTCACATGGTCTGAGCTACAAGTAAAGCTGAAATCCAGTTGGAGCACATTGTCTGAACATGTTGCAATACCAAATGCTTATTTTGTTTTTACAACACGTTGATGAGTGAATACAATAACAGAGAGGAACGTATAGCCGTGGCAAATGGCATCAATCCATCTATTTAAACAGTGATTTACACCAGATCCAGACATCAATGCAGAAGAAATCTGAAGGCTACAATGAAGTTTTTTCTGTTGTTGTTAATGTTATACATGTAGTAGATTAGGTTATATTATAAGATACAAAGCTTGAATGAGTGACACATTTATTGCACCTCAGGATTGAGAAAGGGCACCCTTTGCCTCTAAACCTGTCCTGTAAACCAGATCTGCAACTTTACTCACATTCACTTTTCCCTTCAGTGTATATTAATCAAACCACTAAGATTGTAAGCACACAGCCATTACAGTCAGTTCACAGATATAGGAAGATGTCATTTTTGGTGAAGTGTGATGGTACTGGAAAATAAATCAACTTACATTGTAAAAAGTCCTCCCTGGTTTTTGGCTCCAGAGTTTGCAGAATCTGGACTTCTCTTACTGTAAAGAAATATGCTTATGTCATGCTTATACAGTAAACAATGTAAACCCAATTGACTCATTGCATCAGATAACAGAATAAATGTCTAAATGTACCGACCTGCAGATGTAATCTTGCTCAGTTCCTCCTTACTGACATCCTCTAGCTGCATTTTAAGCTCAGAGATTGCTTTCTTTGCTTTATCAAAGGAGTGCTTTTGGGCCAGTGCCACTTTGGTCAAGTCTTCATATCCTGAGGGTGCAGATAGAGACTGCCAGCTCTGTGGTCAGAGAAGAAATTCCATCCATAACTGACATTTATACTGTAGTATATGTATCCTTACTGTACTCATTTAGTTAACTACACTCATTTACATATCTCTATTTGCTGAAAAAATCAATCAAGATAAACAAATGATTCCAGGTGTGGTCTGATTAGACTAGGTTTTGCCTGCTACCTTATAAAATGGCCATCAGAGGCTATTTTTGGATAGTGTCCTGCCATTGCTGCAGATAGACACACTGATGGCCATACTCCTGATTATCATATACAACGCCACAAGTGCTGTCTCTTATCTTAGAGCATCCAACCGATATTTGTCTACAAGACAATGCTCACCCAAACACATCAAGACGAGTCCTGTCTATTCACCAGATTAATTACCAAGGAGGAATTGGTCTTCTGGTGGTAAATATGTCACAAGATTCCAAACTGAACCTGTATGCCTCCATGTCCAACCATATCTCATTTTGTTTCCAGGTCATGTAAAATTCCCCCAACAAACATTTCATATCCGTTGACTTTAATATGGTAATCACTGATATCATTATTACACTCAAACATATAAAGAATAACTAGGGTGCCAAGTGGTCCAGCGGGGTAAGTACTGCCACTATGATTAGGAAATTGTTGGTTTAAATCCTGTACATGTTGTTTGCCATTGGCTACAGGAGCTCTGAGAAAGCACAATTGGGATGGGTTAAGTACTGAGTGGGTTGGGTAATTGGCAGTGTAAATTAGGGAGTAAATAGGGAATTATATGAAAATAGAATAACTTGATTCCAATTCCTTTTTGAGACAATTTTCCCTTCTTAGTCAGTGAGTGTAGTCTCAGTTAGAGTCATGTTTGGTTGTGTAATCTATCTACCTGTAGGAAATGGATGTGATCATCAGACCCTGAGAGCTTTTCTAGGTCGTTGTGTTTCATTCGCAGCAGTGTGATCTCTTCCTCCATTCGGTCCAGGTGTCTATCAGCCTGGGTCATCAGAGCTGTCTCCTGAGCTCGAATCATCTCCTTCACATCCACATACCTCCTCTCCAGCGCTCGCATCAGCTCAGTAAAGATCCTCTCATTCTCCTCCATCACGCTCTGGGATGAGTGCTGCAAAAAGGAAACAGAGGAGAATCTGGCTGACCTACAGCTTATATGAGCAGAAAGAAGAAAAAAATAGAGGAAGGCCTACAGAGTCTCCTACTGACTCTATTATTAAAGCCCCACCTTAAGAGACTCGGCAGCCTGTCTCAGGTCCTGCCACTTCTTCACTCTTTCTTCAATCTTCTGCTGAGAAGCCATCAGCTTATCCGCAAGCTGTTTCTGCAAGGATCAGAAGAAAATGCTTAGGAAAGGTTTGATGAAAATTTGGAGTGTCTAATGTTTTTTATTTCACCCCAAAACCCTTGTACACCATGGCTGATATTATGTAAAGAAACTTCAATGACTTGTGCCATTTACTTGCTCCCATCAAAACCACTTGCTTTTTGTTCTCAAGTACCTTAATCTTGATTGTTGTTAGGTTATTTCTTACACTGTGAGATGAAAACTGACATTATGATGCTTAACTAAACAGAATCAGTAACATTATAAGTTGAAATTTTGCCTAAATTTTTTTGAGATTTAGGCCCACCAGTTATAGGATAGTAACTGGTGGAAATAACCTTTAAATACCTAATATATAATTTAGCTAATTTAAGAACCTTTTGGGGCCCTAACCTTGCCTTGGCCGACCAATCACAAAAGGGAAAAAAGAATTCGATTTTTTATCATACTGTTCTTTTTACGTGCACCACATGCATCTTTCTGTACATGAACAGTATCTGTACATGGCTGGAATAGATAAAGAGGAGCAAATATTACAATAATAAAAATCACTTATAAAGCTTGATAAGGAACATGATGAAAATTCAGAGCGTATTATACAGTCTCAAGTATAAGAAGGTAGTAAAGAAGTGTGGCGCACCTGCTTCTCTGTCCTCTCAGCTGCAGCCGAGACAATGTCATGTTTTTTATGTTCCTCCATGATGCACAGGACACAAACACACATCTGGTCAGATCGGCAGAAGACTTCCAGCAGTTTGTCATGTTCAGCACAGATCTTCTCCCTCACCTGTCCTGTTGCTGCCACCAGCTTGTGCTTCATCAGTGCCGGGTATTCGTAGTGGGCCTGTAGGTGGGTCTCACAGAACGAGGTCAGACATGTTAGGCAGGTCTTCACAGCCTTCATGTTCTTGGCCAGGCAAAAGTCACACAGTACATTTCGCTGACTGCCCTGGCTGCTGAGTCGGGGGCTGCGGTATCTGCTATCACTTTTCTGGGACTTCCCCATTGAGCTGTACCGGCCATGGTCAGCCACACTGCTGCGACGAGACATTTCCAGCTCCAGCAGTGTAAATCCACCCGGAAGATCTCTGCTCAGTTTCATTGAAACTGTTGTGTCACAGGCTTTTTATGGGGGAATGTGAACAATGAACACGCTGTAGGATAAACCAGTATGCCTTGTTGCAGAAGAGAAAGAGGTGTGGCAGATGACGACAAGTGACTTTGACTTGAAGAGGAAAAAAGGGTGGAGAAACAGGTTAAAAAAACATGTCGAATTTTAAACATTTTCCATATTGGGGAACTTGGAAAAGAAATGTCTTTCAAAATAAGTAAAACAAGAAACTGAGGACAATACAGATTTTACACAGGTTGAAAAAAATACATGGATTGTTTTGCATACTTACTACTGTGAGAGTTCATGCAGGATAATTTTTAATTAACTGGAAATGTGTAATGTCCATGAATGTAATGATAAACTTATATTTAGATTAGATCATATTAGATTAGATTAGATTTTCTTATGTTATGTTTGGGTTGAATACTTCCCCTTTGATGTCTCTCACAAAAAGAGTAAAACTTTATTGCCCAAACAAAGACATTTAGACTTTTGTTTCAACATTAAAAAAGGTAAAAATAACAACACAGTTTATTATAGTTAACAAATGTTAACAAAGGTTTTGGGTTATTATGTAGAATGCTCTATACTCCAAAAAAGGAATCCAATAGTAAAACCAGGAACTGAGAATATAACAGCTTGTACACAGACTGAAAAACAATACAGGAAACTGTTTTTTTGCAATTTGCAATATGTAATAATATGTCCATAAACTTATATATATAAAAAAATATGATATTATATTATATTATATATTATTATGTTATGTTTGTTTTGAATACTTTTTAAATGTCTTACACAAAATGAGTAAAACGTTATTGTCCAGCCAGACATTGAACTACCACAGCAGAGTTTACATAAAAATACAAGAATCCAAATACAAATTATTTTATACTAATATTTAATAGAATTAGAAAGGAATAGTTTATTACAGTTAACAAAAAGGTTTGTTTGTAGAATGCTCTGTACTACGTTATAAATACATGCAATAGTTTAAAGAATTAAAAAATATCAAAATTGTAGATTATTTTTTCTCATGTACGTTGAACAGATTTAAATACTTGGGGACTTTCAAGGATAAAATATACTATATCTATCCAGGTAATTAACATTATTTTGCAGTAAAGTTAGTGTGCTGTGTCTCACCCTGGAGAACCTAACCTAACCTGGAGAACCTAACCTATATCATTTTAGGGTTATAAATAAATTATGTAGTTAGTAATGTACTGTTGGCTATAGCTAACTAAGTTGCTAGCATATGCTGGCAAACTGGAGAACCTCTAAATACACTGATACACTTTTTTACTGGTGAATTACAAGGCTTTTTAAATATATAGCTGATATTATTTAGCTGTATTTTTTCAGTCCATGAGAAACAAAATCTACACTGTGTTCAGAATCGCTCCCTATTACAGAAAGAGTACACTGTTGACCACTGGCTGACACGCCATACAGTGCAATATTTCAGTAATAGGGAGCGGTTCTGAACGGCTGGTACTAGCAAGCTAACATCGCTAGCTAGCTTTCTATTAAACCTTGTTTAGCTAAAAAAAAAAATACCAGGCTGTGATATTAAATTAGAGACATAAGACATAATCTGGCTTCTATTTGAGTCGACTGTTTTGCTTGTTAGCAAGCTAGCTATAGCTAATGTTGTGGGTTTTGAGGCATTACAAATTTTGTTTTTGTTTTGTATGTTTTTGGCATTAGCAAAGCACAGTTGACCTTAAGATGGTGAGTGTTCGTCATTTTCAATACGCCCTTTCCATCAAAACATTTCCTTCTAGTCCTGTGTTTTATTAAATATTTTATTTTATACTAAAAGGACAAAATATTGTCACAGTATAACAAGCTACTAAAACTTGTACAAAATTATCGTAGATACACCAATTTTTTTAAATAACTTGTATACAAACACGTACACATAATGATTTACACAATATTTTAATACAGAAAAATGTAAGAAACACTGATAAATGTAAACAGGGAAGTAAAAGACAAACTTTTTTATGTTATAACAGCTTTTCTGAGACGAATCCAGAATCTCATGTTATTTATGGGATTTGAGCTCCACTTCAGATACGTGTTCTTTTTCAGGTGTTTGTGAAGCCCAAATACTTTCTTTGTCTTCTCTTCTTCAACGTCCTCCAAAATGATGATGATGATGTTGGGATTGCCTTGTGTCACTAGCCAGGACTGGGCCACTTCAAACTCAAATCTACACCAAGAGCTGTCAGTGAAGTGTTTAGATACGACCACTATAATTTTACGACTGCCCATAATGCCCTCGTCTATAATGTTGGAGGTGATGGCCTTGCCTGCTTCAAAGTCTCGCACATGGAGGCAAAGATGTATGGGTGGAATTCCATTTTCCAAGTTTTCCACCAGTTCATCCATTACCCAGCATTCATCTTTACTGGAATAAATCACGAACGCATCATAGGACCATTCTTGCTGTCTGGAGGTCCTATAACCTTTAAGGAGAATATATCCATAACGCAGGTAAAACTGGAACCTGTAGGCCAAGAAAGAAGCAAGAACCAGAAGAACCACAGCACATATAGACGTAACAATAGTAGGTCTTCTGATGTGTTCGCAGCTTTCAACGTCAAAGTCAATAGTTTTATGCCTTGATTCCAGTGATTGTGATTTACATAAAATGTTATTTTTCTGGGGGAAGATTTGCTGATGGCTAGTGATCCATAAGATAAAATTTATTTGAGAACAGGAACAATCGATAGGATTAAAGGACAAATCAAGAACAGTGAGATTTTTTGGTAGATTTTGTAGGATATTAAGAGGGATGCTAGCAATATTATTTGTGTGAACTTCTAATAAACTCAAGTCTTTTAAATTTGGATGGGTAACAAAATCCAAAACCATCAATCTGTTCTGATTAAGCAGTAACTGCTGCAATCTTGGAAGCCCTTTAAATGTTCTCCAGGCTATGCTGTCAAGGTCACAGTTTGAGATGTCTATTAATTCAACAGCCGTGAGATTTTCAAATAAGTAACTCAGCGCATCTCCTTGAAAACGGCTGCCTGCCATTTTTAGTACTTTTAACCTGTTTAAGCTACCAAAGCTTATGGCACTCCAAAAAATAATTTCTGTATAAGAAATATCCAGAAATTTTAAATTCCGGAGCTTTTTAAAGGGTTCAAAATCTGCAGTTAATCCTCCCAATGTTGTTAGGTGAAAGTCCAAAACTTCTAATGAAGAAAGTCCATTAAACATGTTTTTACTTATGTACTTACTTCCACTGTTACTCAGGTTAAGGCTGTGAATGTTTGGGAGCCCTCTAAAAATGCTAGGAGTGTCTAGTTTACAGTTACTTAGATCTATATGCTGGAGCCTGGGCATGTCACTGATTCCTCTAATAAGTATATATGGAGTCTGAATTGCCACTAATGTTTCCAATGTTTCCAGATTTGAAAGTTCCAGTGATACAGGTATGTAATTGGCAACAATGCGGAGTTCTTTAACTCGCTGAAATGGAACATTTTCTATTGCTCTGACATTTCCTCTTTCAATAGAGATTTTTGTTGCATTGACAATACACTGTAATTCAGACGCTGACCAACCAGCATGGAGAGAATCAATTTCTTCAAAATTAATCAGGCAGAGGCCGTTAAGATCACCATCAGATGTTTTTGACCTGTAATCCAGTCTGTAGCTTCCAATTACAAGTTTGCCAACATTAAGACCACTGAGGGCTTTTAGACCATCCCTTTGGGCATCAAGTGAAGCAAAGGCGTTGCGAATGTTAAGCTCTCTGAGGTACATGTTTTGAAATGCTCCTGGTTCTATGTGTAATATCGGGTTCCTTGAGAGAATCAATGTGAGATTTCCTTTCATCTGCTGAAGAATATTTGTGTCATTTACTTTTAAGATAGAAATGTTATTAGCATGCAGATCCAGTAAGTTAAAGTCTTCAAAGTGTATCATGAACGGTGGAAGAGCCATGGACTGAATGTTGTTAGTTCCAATGTTTAGTTCTTGAAGCTTGGTGAGATTGTTAAATCGGACATTTAAAGAGTACAGGCCAGAGTCCATCAAAACTAATCTGTGTAATTTATGTAGCACATTCAGGCTATCAGGTCCGAAATATGAGACAGGGTTTCCAGTGAGAATTAGAGTAATGAGGTTCTTCATATTGAGGAAAGCATCATCAGCAATAAGATGAATATGACATCTGAAAAGCCAAGCGTACATAAAGACTTTAACATAAAATCAATTTAATGTAGGGAGAAAAAATGCTTATCAGTGATCAAACACCTCATAAACACTCACTTACCTTGTAAGATCAAGATGTTGCAGATCATTCAGCTGAGGGAATACAGACCTCTTCAAAGTGGGCAAAAAGTTAAAACTAAAGTCCAGAATCTTCACAGAGGAAGGTAAACTGGTAGGTATGTAGGTGAGATTCCGTCCCTCACATGAATATTGTCCATGCTTTTTAATCTGCATTAATCAAAAATACTTAACATTATTGTTGATTGTTTGCTGAGAATCATTTTTAGCACATACACACAGGTCTTACAGCCACTGAAATGTTTAATAGGATATGCTACTACACCAGAAATTCTCATATCTCTGAGCTGATCTTAAATTTACTTACATACCTGTAGGTCGTTTTAATGGAAATACTTTTATTTACCAAAAAAATTGAAATGTTTAATATGTATTTAAGTTTATTTACGTTTGAATTTAGTTTTCTGCGTGCATTTAATAAAACCTATTTTAAGAATTATTTAATAGTACTATTAAACACATTATACACTGTAACAGATTTACCTGTGTGCACTCCTCTCCGCGTCCATGTTGTACAAGAAAGAAAAGTATGTAGATGAATAATCCTCCAATCTTACAATAGGCAGTCATATTACAGGAGCAATATCTCAACAGTAACCTCTGAGTGAGTGTGAGACTGACCCAAGGAGAACCACTAATGTATAGAAAAGGGAACTGATTTCATAATGAATATGGGGTGTAATATAGGAACTGAAATAATACTGTTTACTGTTTCATAACAAATGTCTGTTGTGTTCACAGCTTCTCTATAAAGAAAAAAATATTACTGTTGAATCTGCAGTACAGTACAGTACATATTGTAGCACTGCAAAGCATCAAGGTTTTAATTTCAGTGGGGGTTATTCTAAGCTGTGTCCCATTTGTGTACTTTGTTATAAATATATGTACAATGCAGATTATAACTGTAAATATTAACATATTAACTCGTTATGTTGTAACAGGAAGTGATGAAGCTTCACTTATCTCTAATACATACTTAATGCTCAGTGTATTCATTAATTCGTAATTACAGTTAGGTGGGATTTCATTTTCAGCTGTTTAAAGAAGTAGACACATTGACTGATGGTACATTTTCCACTATTTTCAACTAGTTTTCATCCTAGATAACTGTATGTTACACAGAAAGCTGCAAGTTAGATAATTTTTAGATAAAATGTACAGAGAAAGGCAGTCAGTCTTTTAGCCTAACAAACACAGATAGCTAGTTAGCTAATGCTATCATGGTCGATTACCACCGCTTACTAAGCGACCAATTTTAAGCTTTTAATTGGTAAACAGTCAGTTTATTTTTACAAAATGAATAAAGAAAATAAATCAAAGAACTTTAAGAAATTCAGTTTGAATATGCTTTAATATGGACTGTGCCTTCCGCCAAAAAGTAGTTCCACAACAACTTAACTACAAAACAGAGTATGGTTCATACAGACTAACACCACGAAAGTTAGCTTGAAAGCAAACTTGGGAATAAGTGAAGATGGTACTGTTAGGAGCGTGAAATAACGCTAATACTCCCCTCTCCTGCTCTGTGGAGTTGTCTTCAGGTGAACGCTGCGCATTTTTTGAGCATATCTGTTTTGCTGGGTGGTGTTGGTTAGCTTGCCGGTGTGGCTGGACTGTGGGTAGGTGGCCGGAGTCAAGCTATCCGCGCTTCGGAAATTCCCAGTCAGCATACCTTGCTTTAGCTCAGTATTAACTTAGTTTAGCCTAGCCTGGGTGGTTAAGTTATCGTTCTGGCGGTCAGACGGCATTAGCCGAGCGGAAAACCCTTTTTTCCACGAGTCAGCGCTGCGGGCTGAGGGCAAGTGTGCCGCGGCAGAGCGCTAGCCTGTGCTAAGCTAACGCTGCTGTTGGTGCCGGTGGAGGCGATGATTCAAAACTGTACTGTGAATAAACGCCGGTCGGCAACGCGTCGGCGGAGTGATACAAGTTTAGTGTGAGAAGGCCGTGATGTTATCACGAATATCATCACAGCTAGAACACTTCTCAACCAATCAGATTGTGAGGTCGGAACTAACTGTTGTATAATTAAGAAGACGTAGTTAATGATAGTAAACCTGAAAAGTGATGTTAAATAATGAGCTATGTCACTCAGTTTAATGTAGTAAAGTAAAATAAGTTTTCTGGCCACATCACACGTCTTTATGTGCTTATGTCACTTGTACAGCCTCTGAAAGAGGATCCGGTTCAGTTTTAGCTCCGCCTTCCACTGTTCTCTATGGAGAGCGGCAGCAGGGAATCGTGTGCGCGCTGAAGAAAATGTTGCTCTCGAGCTTAATTTTTCTCCTCTCGGGTGCTCTTTTTCCCTCATGCGCTGTGTGAGTTACCTGCTGCAGTTTGTGCATGACTGAGTGTTTTGCGCTCGAGTTTTAAAAGGGGTGGTTTTGACAGTTTGGGGGCGGGGTCACCTCCCTCAGCGAATGCTATTGGCTGATTACTCCGGGGTTCGTGACGGAGCTAAAAGGATGGCAGGAGAGTTAGCTAGCTGGCTATGCTAACATCCAAACAATCCGCTCTGTCGAGAAGGGTATAGCTGCAGCCTGGAGCACCTCCAAAGGGGAGGAACATACCTCCAAACAGGCGGAGCCTACCTCCAAGTAGGATGGTGCTTGATGGGGCTTGGTGTTACGCGGTATGGTGTTTTTCACGACGTTTTGTGCTTGTAAATAACCCCAAAGGTTAATTAATTAATCTATTTCGTTTATTAAATGTTTATTTATTTTAAAATGCATTTTCTAAGAGTCTAAAAGCATGTTGTGCACATTGCAACCACATTTTATTTATTTAAAACATTTAAACATTTGCCATGCTGTGAATATTTCAAATCATAAAATAGTAAAGATCTAAATAATAAAGGCAGTTGTTTATTCATAGCCAATAATATTATAAATACATACACACTACACGTATTTTATTATATTGACATTTAAGAAATATAAATAATCAATAATTGTTGACTAATATATTTATTGACATCCATGAGCTTTTTAATCACGGAGGACTTTTTTGTGGCATTCGGCAGAGAAATGGAGCTGTGTTGAGTGAGGTCTCCCTGCCTTACGATGTAGACTTTTATATAATATAATATAATATAATATAATATAATATAATGTGATAGTACATTCTATGTAACATTAAATTTGATGTAATAGAATAAAAGTATTAATAATAATCACGGAAGACTTTTATTATGACATTCGCCGGAGCCGTGGTGAGAGAGGTCTCGAGCGTATACTGTTGGTGGACTTCCCACTTGGATGTAAGCCCCTCCCCTTTGGAGCTGTGGACTTCCCATTTGGAGGTAAGCCCCTCCCCTTTGGAGGTGCTCCAGTCTGCAGCAATACATACTTGGGCAATACATACTTGGACAGAGCTGGCGAACCGATCGCTACAAGCGAGAGCCCGTGCAGACAGAGCAGATCGCTCTGGGCACTAAACTCCGGCGCGCCGGAAAGCTGGCTGTTTGGATGTTAGCACGAGCCGCCCTCCTGCGGCTCGTGGAGGTAGGCGGTCCGTCAAGAACCCCGCAGATATCAGCCAATAGAGTTCGCTGAGGGAGGTGATCCCGGCCCCGCCCCCAAACTGTCAAAACAACCCCTTCAAAACTCGAGTGCAAAAAACTCAGCACAACCTGCTGCTGCAGGTAATTTACACAGCGTGCAAGGAAAAAAAGCACAGAGAGGAGAAAAATGGAGTTCGAGAGCAACATTTTCTTCAGCCTGCACACGATTCCCTTTTTTGCTCGCTAGTTTGACATTTGTGCTCACGAGAAGTTAATTTATAAATGCAAAATGTTAAAACACTGGTTCTTTTTTTTTCACCTGGTATTTTTGCACCCTCGACTTTTGACATTCATGCGACACTATTATTTTAGTTATATATATATATATATATATATATATATATATATATATATATATATATATATATATATATATATATATATATACATATTGTGACGTGCCTGTCCCCTGATTGGGTGTTAGGGGGTGGGGCTACAGACCTAATCAATATATGCACCTGTGTAGGTGTGCTGTGGAGGCCTTTCTTTTGTTCTGTTGTTTGTTCTGTTGCAGCTCGGTTTCTGGGCCTGCTTGCTTTAGTTCTGTTTGGCATTATGCTTTAGTTGTTTTGTTGATCCTTAGATTTTCTTTGGCCACCTTTTTGTTTATAAATGTCTGGACATGTACCTTCTTCCAAATTTCTTTATTAAATTTATATTTTTTTGCTATTTAAACACTGTATATCCTCCATTTATTTGTCACGGCCTAGTGCCAGTCGTGACAATATATATATATATATATATATATATATATATATATATATATATATATATAAATATATATATATATATATATATATATATATATATATATATATATATATATATATATATATATATATATGATTTCTGAGGTCAGAGTTCTTACCCAATACTAATAATATATATATATATTTACCCCCCAAAAACTTACACACATCAGCTTTAATAACATAATCTGTTTGGTGTAGGAGTAACATTTACTGGATAATCCAGTCTATGGGATAAACTATGTACTCAGGTATATCTCTAGCTAACTATGTGTGTGAGTGCACTTTGGCATGCATTTGGTGAAACTCATCACTTATTTTTCAAGTGGCAGCTTATGAGGTTATTCTTACTGTTTTAAGCTAAATGCAAAAATATAAACTTTTTTCATCACATTAGTGCAGTGTATAAGACATGAGTTTTTTCCATTTTTCCAATTTTATTATTTTTTTTATTCTGTCCCTCCTAATCAGAATTTATTTTCTTTATTTTCTGATTTTTCAATTTTTGCATTTTGCAAGTTGGATTACACCATCAGACACAAAAATGGACAAATCTGAAAATCGAGAAAAGATTTAACTTTTCATTTTTCTTAAAAATCAGTTGCTAGTTCCATTCAGATTGTTTATTAGAGCTATATATAAAGTAAAACCCATCAAATTCTTTATTGTGGCAACCACAAGGTATTTTTCAGATTTTTTAGTAACTTCTATTTAAATATCATTAGTCCGTTATTGTAGTTCTGTGTTTTCTTCTGCACGTCTGTGTTTTCCTTTTTATTTAGATCGTTTTTGCAGCGTTGTGTTTTAATGGCGTTTTTCACTGTTAAAATCCACCATCTACAGGCGGCCGCGTGTAACTGCAGCAAGAACGCTGGATAAAAAAGAAGCTAAAATTCAGCGTTTTGCTTAATTTAACTGAAAACAACAATATTATATAATTCAGTAGTTAGGTATATGTAAAATAAATGATTAGAATTAACTTATGAATTATAACTGTTAAATAGCTGTTGTTCAGCCTGGTTAGCGTCTAGGCAGAGCAGAGGCTCCAGCTGATGACTTGTTCCTCCATAGCCACGCCCCTCTCCTCTCCCCACGCCCCCACGTCAAAAAGGGGTCAAAATAGACTCGCAAACAAAACGGAGGAACGCAAAGGAGGGAAAGTATTGCAAAGAGAAAAAAGGAACGCAAAGTGCAAAACGCAAAGAAAAAGTGTTTTTGCAAAAGATTAATTCAAAAAAAAATATTACAATTGAAAAAAGGTAACTTATGTTCTCTTCTTTGTTTGCAAAATTAGATTTTTTTTTGCAATTTGTGGACATTTTTTTCGTGACTGTTTTATTTTCTCGTCAGCATTAAAGACCCCAATTTGACTCCATACACGTCTTGAACTTGATCCTGATGCTTAATAACTTTGTAAGCAAAACGTCCTGGAAACATCAGACTATAGAAACAAACCACTTTTCAACAGGGCTGTCCTTTAGTAATGGGTCGTTGTGGACTCTGTGGTTTCGTACCTGAAACATTGTTTTACTTTCAGTTGAGCAAAGAACTGTTTTATAAGTTTCCCAGGTGATTCAGAAAAAACTCCAGGTGCAGTGAGGGTAGATATTTTTTCCAGTTGATCCTCCCAAACAGCATGGAGATTCCTATAATTTTATCTGCAGTTTTTCAACTCTCTCTCAACTCTCAATTACTGTTTTTATTTAGTCGTTCTGACCCGCTCTTTGTGAAATCAAAGCTCCCTGTTTCTTTACACTTTTATTGTATGACTTATTGTTGCCAGTGAATTAATATAGCTGTGCTATTACTATTATTTCTTTTATATTGGGTGTGTCCCAGCTCAACACATAAAAATGTGTTTACATAATACTTTACACAATATTTAATACAGATAAATGTAAGAAATCTTAAGAAATGTAAACAGGGAAGTAAAACACAAAGAAGACAAACCTTTTTTTACGTTATAACAGCTTTTCTGAGACGAATCCAGAATCTCATGTTATTTATGGGATTTGAGCTCCACTTCAGGTAAGTGTTCTTTTTCAGGTGTTTGTGAAGCCCAAATACTTTCTTTGTCTTCTCTTCTTCAACGTCCTCCAAAATGATGATGATGATGTTGGGATTGCCTTGTGTCACTAGCCAGGACTGGGCCACTTCAAACTCAAATCTACACCAAGAGCTGTCAGTGAAGTGTTTAGATACGACCACTATAATTTTACGACTGCCCATAATGCCCTCGTCTATAATGTTGGAGGTGATGGCCTTGCCTGCTTCAAAGTCTCGCACATGGAGGCAAAGATGTATGGGTGGAATTCCATTTTCCAAGTTTTCCACTAGTTCATCGATTACCCAGCATTCATCTTTACTGGAATAAATCACGAACGCGTCATAGGACCATTCTTGTTGTCTGGAGGTTCTATAACCTTTAAGGAGAATATATCCATAACGCAGGTAAAACTGGAACCTGTAGGCCAAGAAAGAAGCAAGAACCAGAAGAACCACAGCACATATAGACGTAACAATAGTAAATCTTCTGATGCGTTCGCAGCTTTCAACGTCAAAGTCAATAGTTTTATGCCTTGATCCCAGTGATTGTGATTTACATAAAATGTTATTTTTCTTGGGGAAGATTTGCTGATGGCTAGTGATCCATAAGATAAAATTAATTTGAGAACAGGAACAATCGATAGGATTAAAGGACAAATCAAGAACAGTGAGATTTTTTGGTAGATTTTGTAGGATATTAAGAGGGATGCTGCCAATATTATTTGTGTGAACTTCTAATAATCTCAAGTCTTTTAAATTTGGATGGGTTACAAAATCCAAAACCATCAATCTGTTCTGATTAAGCAGTAACTGCTGCAATCTTGGAAGATCTTTAAATGTTCTCCAGGTTATGCTGTCAATTTCACAGTTTGAGATGTCTATGTATTCCACTGATGTGAGATTTTCAAATAAGTAACTCAGCGCATCTTCTTGAAAATGGTTGCCTGCCATTTTTAGTACTTTTAACCTGTTTAAGCTGCCAAAACTCACAGTGCTCCAAAATGTAAAATCTGTATAAGAAATATCCAGATATTTTAAATTCTGGAGCTTTTTAAAAAGTTCAAATTTGGTAGCTAATCCTTTTAAAGTAGTTTGATGAAAGTCCAAAACTTCTAATGAAGAAAGTCCAGAAAATGGGTTATTGCTCAAATATATATTTCCATTGTTACTCAGGTTAAGGCTGCGAATATTTGGCATCCTCTTGAAATAGTTTTCACAGCAGTCAGTAATGTGTACTCTGTTTTGACTTAAATCTATATGCTGGAGCCTGGGCATGTCACTGATTCCTACAATATATATATAATTAGTCTGAATTGCCACTAATGTTTCCAGTGTTTCTAGATGGGAAAGTTCCAGTGATACAGGTATGTTGGCAACAATGCGGAGTTCTTTAACTCCCTGAAATGGAACATTTTCTATTGCTCTGACATTTCCTCTTTCAATAGAGATTTTTGTTGCATTGACAATACACTGTAATTCAGACGCTGACCAACCAGCACAGAGAGAATCAATTTCTTCAAAATTAATCAGGCAGAGGCCGTTAAGATCACCATCAGATGTTTTTAACATGAAATTTTCTATGTAGTTTCCAATTACAAGTTTGCCAACATTAAGACCACTGAGGGCTTTTAGACCATCCCTTTGTGCATCAAGTGAAGCAAAGGCGTTGCGAATGTTAAGCTCTCTGAGGTACATGTTTTGAAATGCTCCTGGTTCTATGTGTAATATCGGGTTCCTTGAGAGAATCAATGTGAGATTTCCTTTCATCTGCTGAAGAATATTTGTGTCATTTACTTTTAAGATAGAAATGTTATTAGCATGCAGATCCAGTAAGTTAAAGTCTTCAAAGTGTATCATGAACGGTGGAAGAGCCATGGACTGAATGTTGTTAGTTCCAATGTTTAGTTCGTGAAGCTTGGTGAGATTGTTAAATCGGACATTTAAAGAGTACAGGCCAGAGTCCATCAAAACTAATCTGTGTAATTTATGTAGCACATTCAGGCTATCAGGTCCAAAATATGAGACAGGGTTTCCAGTGAGAATTAGAGTGGTGAGGTTCTTCATATTGAGGAAAGCATCATCAGCAATATGATGAATATGACATCTGAAAAGCCAAGACGTACAGAAAGACTTTAACATAAAAATCTATTTAATGTGGAGGAAAAAATGCTTATCAGTGATCAAACACCTCATAAACAAACCTCACTTACCTTGTAAGATCAAGATGTTGCAGATCATTCAGCTGAGGGAATACAGACCTCTTCAAAGTGGGCAAAAAATTAAAACTGAAGTCCAGAATTTTCACAGAGGAAGGTAAACTGGTAGGTATGTAGGTGAGATTCCGTCCCTCACATGAATATTGTCCATGCTTTTTAATCTGCATTAATCAAATTTTTTAACATTGTTGATTGTTTGCTGAGAACTGAAATGTTTTATAGGATCTGTTTTGACACCAGAAATGTTCATAGGTCTGTGAGCTCATCTTAAATGTACTTATATAGGTGGTTTTAATAGAACTACTTTTATTTAACAAAAAAAGATAGAAAATGTTTAATATGTATTTAAGTTGAATAAAACCTAGCTGAATTTAGTTTTCTGGGTGCAGTTAATAAAACCTATTTTAAGAATTATTTAATAATACTATTAAACACATTATACACTGTAACTGACTTACTTGTGTGCACTCCTCTCCGATTCCATGTTGTACAAGAAAGAAAAGTATGTAGATGAATAATCCTCCAATCTTACAATAGGCAGTCATATTACAGGAGCAATATCTCAACAGTAATGTCTGATTGAGTGTGAGACTAACCCTGTGATAGTCACTGTGCTTCAAGGTGTAAAAAAGGAACTTCATCATGAATTTGGGGTGTTAAATGGGAACTGAGATAATACTGTCTATGCCAGTGTTCACAGCTTCTCTATAAATAACAAATTATTACTGTAGAAACCCAGGCAGTTTGATATGTCTCGAGTTTAGTTCAGCATTGTTTAATGTCTAAAAGAGATCTATGTAATCGATGCTCATTAGCTAAGGTATTTAGGTTCTATTCTCCTTAATCGCCTGTTAACATCGCGCTGACAGACGCATTTCATACAGGTTTCAGTGCACTTAATATACTATTAATTTAGGCATTTATACACGTTAGTTAATTAATTAACATACAGGATAACAAACACCTTTCGTCTCCATTAACCTACACTGTTTTTCAGAAAACCCTGAAGGCAGAATTCTGTCAAAGAATTTGTTTGGCTGTACAATTTTTAATAAAGTGATTATTGTGCTGGATATTTTACTGAATACAGAAGATTGTTTAATCTGTGTAGATGCATATGATCGGAGATTACTGGTCTTTGTAAAGTAAATTCACAGCTATCCAGTAAATTTAGAATACACATATACTATACTCACCACCACATGCTTTTGCAGGTTTGATGTGGAAGCTTTGACAGCTCTGTTATTTGTGTCAAAATGTACTTGAGTAAAAGTAAAATGACCTATTTTAAAAACTACTTTAAAAATTACAATTACTCATAAAATCTACTCAATTACAGTAACATGAGTAAATGTAATTTGTTCCTTTCCACCTCTGGTTGATTCCCTCCTCTCATCTATGTCTTTTTTTCAAAAGGCATGCATTCGGGTGATTTTCATCCAATGTTAGTGATAGAGAGTAACATATTTTATGGGTGTAATTTACCTGATGTTAATGTTTGTGTGTTTAAATCAGGTGCTCATGTTCCAGGAATGGCTGGACCAAAGACCAAGTTCCCAGCAGCTTTAAATTCTTTTGTTAGGACATTACCTGTTAAGTATTACCTGATTTTCCAACAATTTTTCATCTTTTTTATAGGGTCATCCATAATACCTTTTTTATTTTATGTAATGTATGTTGTAAAATTAAAGTAGTGTTTCCAAAACTTGTTATACAGTGTATACCCAACGTTAGTGAGGGTATTACTAATTTTCCACTATTTTCCACTCAGATGCTAGCTTTTATTCTAGATAACTGTCTATAATACACAGAAAGGGGCAGCAATTAAGCTAAAGTTTAGTACATAGTCCACCGAATAGGTGCCATTTCCGTCCCCAGGAATTTACACATATAAATTTGCACACAAAACAACTTTAAAAAACATTTTATTATCAAGCATAGTGTCTTGTACATTGACCTAATTGCAACGGTAAGCTATGTTATAAAAAATAAATAAAAACTACATAGAATTCTAAAAAAATAGTTCTTCTTACTTGTCCCCACTTTAAACTTTACCATGAAATATAATTACTAAAATTGTTTTGCATTGTTGCGTGACTCCAAATCTCATCAATGCTTGAAAAAATATATTTTTAATAATAAATCCAGAATATTTAAGTTAAAATTCACATTTTAATTTGGTCCCTGGTTTTTTTATTACTTTCAGTCCTTTTACTTACAGCATAAAAGATAACAGGAATGAGTTCCAGTAACAGGAATGAGTATTGTCACCTGGTTTATTGATTTATTAATTTGAATATTAGTTAATAAAAACTACTTTTTTCCAATTCTGTTTATCCATTTGTTTAATAAATTGCATGATAATAAATTTGATTAATTTCAGGTTTGGGTCTTCTTGATAAGATAAAAATAGCTTTGCATATTTTAGAAAAACATAATGTGTATGCATATATAGTGATTTTTGTGTCATAAATATCAATGATTTGAACATGCAGTCAACCATTTCTTTAAAATAAACACTGAAATAAAATCAAAGGAATGAAGTAAAGCTGCCTGTGTTGGCCAGTACATGTTTTGAATAGTTAAATAAATGTGTTATTAGATTCAGAGTTGAAACAATAAAAAAAAAGTTTAATTTGGAAGACAAGAAAATGGCACGCATCAGTCAAATGGCCCTCATATAAAATGTACAGAGTAAGGCAGTCAGTCTTTTAGCTTAACCCTCCTGTTATGTTATGGGTCTGATGAACCCCTTTTAAAGTTTGAAGATCTAGGAAAAATTGTTAAAAGTATTTTTTTCAGAATGAAACTTCTTCTTGCTTTAATAAATGTAATCAACATACAATATAAAAATGGTTCATCTCACATATTTGCAACCTCTCCCTGCAAAAACTAAAACAAAATTGCAATGTTACGTTTCAATGTTTTGTAAAACCATTGTGTTTTTGTGTTGGTTTTTCCAAAGTTCCAAAGTAGTAAAACATTAAAAAAGTTTAAACATGTATTTATTTTAATAAAAAACGAGTCAATTATAATAATGAAACCATTTCCTGTTAGAGGTAAGGAACACTATTGCACAAAATATTGATAGAATAATTAGTAATGGAGTTATTAATTAAGTATTCACACTTCTTGTTAGGATTTTTTTGTGTTACAGACATCTTTTGGATAATTAAACATGCACTGGGTCAATATGATGGTTAACAAAAGCAGGTAAACTAGCCAGCTACTGCTATCATATTCAATTTCCTCAGCTTGCTAAGCGAGCTATTTTCAGCTATTAACTGGTAAACAGTCTGTGTCTGTGAACATGTAGTAAATGATATTAACCTGAAAAGTGGTTTTAAATAATGAGCTATTTCCATCAGTTCAATAGAGTAGGGTATATAAATTATCTTTACTGGTGTGTGTTCCCTGTTAGCATTCTGTGTTACTGCTCTGCTGATAATGCTAGGTCAGCATATAAAATGTAGTATGTATATATTTGCACATCTCCATCACAAACTGTGTTTTTTTTTTACCTCAATCAAAGAAAAATAGCACATTACTTTTAAAAAGTGACTGATTTGTGTTTATTTAATTTGAATAAACCCAGTTTAATTGTTTATTTCTACAGTGCCATTTTTAATTTTTGGGTTATACTAAAAAACTAAACAGTTTTCTGTGTCTGCGTATTTGTACTTTCTGTGTGTATGTAAGCGACTCTCACTTCCTTTTAGTAACATGTATACGCAAGTGGAACAGACAACAGTGCTTTACTGTGAATTTTTTTCCCATTCAACCTGAAATAAACTACGTCATGTGGTTACAATCAGTTGCTAGTGTTTATTTGAGCTCAGTAAAACCCATAATTTTTTTGTTGGGGAAACCACATAGTATTTTCAGATTTTTTCACAACTTCTATTTAAATATCATTGTAAAAATAATTTACTAAATATGATATATTTAGTGATAAATAGGCTGTCTTAAATAAGCTTGAATATTTAGTAGACGCTAAAGATGAAAACGTAAGCTACAGGGTTAACAAGCCTGGGGTGGGTTTCCCGAAAGCTTCGTAACGCTAAGAACTTCGTTAACTCGTACTTAAGATTGATCGTTAATTAAAGAGTGTTTCCCAAACCCGTGCGTAACTAAAGTACTACGTAAACTCACTCGCAGATTAACGAGTGCTCTGACCCAGTCGTTATTCTTAAAGAGCTTCTTTAGGGGATCTCGACTTGCAGTTCAGCACCTTAAACACCAGGGACCGCCAATTTTGAAGAAGAAAAAATATTATTTCCGTGGTTGAACAATTATATTATATTACTATTAATTATAATCAATTATATTATTATATAATTATCAATATTATTATATTATATTATATTATATTATGTTATGTTATGTTATGTTATGTTATGTTATGTTATGTTATATTATATTATATTATAATGGCAACTTTGTCTGTGGCTTGTAGTATAACTGGGCATATTGGAATTGACCAATCAAACCCACGAATAAATCATTAAAATCCAGATTAGCGATGCTAGAGTTCTTGACATTAATGCTGCAAGAAATGCAATCAGTGAATTCCTGCATATGATGCTCACGGTTTAAGCAAAGCTGCAAAGTAGGTCCGGTGCAGGGGACGCCTGCGGTGTCTTCAATCCCACCTATACGTATTGTAAAGTGTATCGGTGAATGTGCAGGTAATATTTAATAATATTCCTTATTCAGGTGCTTCTAACCAACATTGTGGCCGTTCATCTGGGCAAACTCTGGGGTGTGTCAACTCGCAAATATATAAGTACCAGTCAAAAGTCGGACACGTCTCATTTAATTATTTTATTTTTTATTTTTTTACATTGGCGATTAATATTAAAACCATGAAAACGATTAATTGACGCATATGGAATTGTCTAGTAAACAAAAAGGTGCATGGCCTTCACAATCCCCTGACCTAAACTCAACTGAGTGATTTAGGATGAGCAGGAGCCTCATAGAGTGTATATAAAACATATTTTGGTTGGTTTAAAAAAAACAGGTACATACGTATAAGTATCATTATATTATTTTTATATAATTTATTTTTTATATATTTTATATTATTTTTATATAATGATTCATAATAATAATAATAATAATAATACATTAATATTACTATCAATATTACTATTAATAATATTAGTATAATATCTATTAATATAATATATATTAACTATAATAATTTTTAAAAAGTAAGAAAAGTTTAATGTTTTAAAATAGATTAGATTTTTTATTATTTATTTAGTCATATGTATCTTTAGGAGTATTTTATTAATGCCAAAGTACATCCTTTTGTAATTTAAATTTCAGAATATGTATAATGTTGATGATTACAACACAGTTCTACGTTTTTATGGTCTAATAGTGAATAAATACTGCATATATGCAGTGTTGAATCGATATTTGTGGATCGATTGAGCGCGCTGTGTCGGGGGAGGAGTCAACAAAGACGTTCTTTAACCTTGTTCGTTAATTTTCACTTTGCGAAGCTCTTTGGGAAACACTCGCAGAACTGGCTCGTTCTTTACTCACGTCATTCGTTAGTTCGTTCGTTATTCCCTAAGATTGATCGTTTTCGGGAAACCCACCCCTGATTATGCTGGTTAAGATATGAGCTGAACAGTCAACTTAACCAGCTTGATCCTTTGGGGCTGGCCGTGGCATTTTTTTTTTTAGCAGGGATGAGTTTAAAGTGTTTACTTCTATCAACAGCTAGTTACTACATTATTGTAGTTTTGTGTTTTCTACTGCATGTCTTGAACTTGATCCTGAGGCTTTGTAATTTTTAAGCAAAACATCCTGAAAACATCAGGCTGCGGAAAAAAAAACACTTTTCAACAGGACTGTCCTTTAGAAATGGGTCAATGTGGACTCTGTGGTCTGAATCATTGTTTTACTTTCAGTTGACTATAGAACTTTTTTTATACATTTTATAAGTTTTTATAAGTTTATCTGTAGTTTCTAAACTTTTATTACTGTTTTTATTTATTTATTTATTTATTTATTGTTTTGTCGATCTGACCCACTTTTTGTGAAATCAAAGCTTACTGTTGCTTTTACACTTTTTTGTGTATGAATTAATTATTGTCAGTGCATTAATATAGCTGTGCAATTATTATTTTTTTATAGATTAAGCGCTGTTGTATATTAAATGCTATTGTAATCTGAAAACATTATTTTTACAGTGTATATTTTTAAACAGGAGTAAAGCTGTGTGTAAAGTGTAAAACTAACAAAGATTTCCACAAAAAAAGATTCTTAAGTATTATTAGAATAACTAACATAAAAACATGTGTATACATAATAATTTACATTAAGAATAAAAAAAAAACAACACTGAAAACTGTAAACAGGGAAGTAAAACACAAATAAGACAAGCTTTTTTTTTTACGTTATAACAGCTTTTCTGAGACGAATCCAGAATCTTGTGTTATTTATGGGATTTGAGCTCCACTTCAGGTAAGTGTTCTTTTTCAGGTGTTTGTGAAGCCCAAATACTTTCTTTGTCTTCTCTTCTTCAACATCTTCCAAAATGATGATGATGATGTTGGGATTGCCTTGTGTCACTAGCCAGGACTGGGCCACTTCAAACTCAAATCTACACCAAGAGCTGTCAGTGAAGTGTTTAGATACGACCACTATAATTTTACGACTGCCCATAATGCCCTCGTCTATAATGTTGGAGGTGATGGCCTTGCCTGCTTCAAAGTCTCGCACATGGAGGCAAAGATGTATGGGTGGAATTCCATTTTCCAAGTTTTCCACTAGTTCATCGATTACCCAGCATTCATCTTTACTGGAATAAATCACGAACGCATCATAGGACCATTCTTGTTGTCTGGAGGTTCTATAACCTTTAAGGAGAATATATCCATAACGCAGGTAAAACTGGAACCTGTAGGCCAAGAAAGAAGCAAGAACCAGAAGAACCACAGCACATATAGACGTAACAATAGTAAATCTTCTGATGCGTTCGCAGCTTCCAACGTCAAAGTCAATAGTTTTATGCCTTGATCCCAGTGATTGTGATTTACATAAAATGTTATTTTTTTGGGGGAAGATTTGCTGATGGCTAGTGATCCATAAGATAAAATTAATTTGAGAACAGGAACAATCAATAGGATTAAAGGACAAATCAAGAACAGTGAGATTTTTTGGTAGATTTTGTAGGATATTAAGTGGAATGCTGCCAATATTATTTGTGTGAACTTCTAATAATCTCAAGTCTTTTAAATTTGGATGGGTTACAAAATCCAAAACCATCAATCTGTTCTGATTAAGCAGTAACTGCTGCAATCTTGGAAGATCTTTAAATGTTCTCCAGGTTATGCTGTCAATTTCACAGTTTGAGATGTCTATGTATTCCACTGATGTGAGATTTTCAAATAAGTAACTCAACGCATCTCCTTGAAAACGGTTGCCTGCCATTTTTAGTACTTTTAACCTGTTTAAGCTGCCAAAGCTCATAGTGCTCCTAAACATAAATTCTGTATATGAAATATCCAGATATTTTAAATTCCAGAGCTTTTTAAAAAGTTCAAATTGGGCAGAAAATCCTCCCAAAATTGTTTGGTGTAAGTCCAAAACTTCTAATGAAGGAAGTCCAGTAATAGGGTTGTTGCTCAAATATATATTTCCATAGTTACTCAGGTTAAGGCTGCGAATATTTGGCATCCTCTTGAAGTAGTTTTCACAGCAGTCAGTAATGTGTACTCTGTTTTGACTTAGATCTATATGCTGGAGCCTGGGCATGTCACTGATTCCTACAATATGTATATAATTAGTCTGAATTGCCACTAAGGTTTCTAATGTTTCCAGATGGGAAAGTTTCAGTAAAACAGGTACGTAATTGGCAACAATGCGGAGTTCTTTAACTCCCTGAAATGGAACATTTTCTATTGCTCTGACATTTCCTCTTTCAATAGAGATTTTTGTTGCATTGACAATACACTGTAATTCAGACGCTGACCAACCAGCACAGAGAGAATCTATTTCTTCAAAATTAATCAGGCAGAGGCCGTTAAGATCACCATCAGATGTTTTTAACATGGAATTTTCTATGTAGTTTCCAATTACAAGTTTGCCAACATTAAGACCACTGAGGGCTTTTAGACCATCCCTTTGGGCATCAAGTGAAGCAAAGGCGTTGCGAATGTTAAGCTCTCTGAGGTACATGTTTTGAAATGCTCCTGGTTCTATGTGTAATATCGGGTTCCTTGAGAGAATCAATGTGAGATTTCCTTTCATCTGCTGAAGAATATTTGTGTCATTTACTTTTAAGATAGAAATGTTATTAGCATGCAGATCCAGTAAGTTAAAGTCTTCAAAGTGTATCATGAACGGTGGAAGAGCCATGGACTGAATGTTGTTAGTTCCAATGTTTAGTTCTTGAAGCTTGGTGAGATTGTTAAATCGGACATTTAAAGAGTACAGGCCAGTGTCCACCAAAACTAATCTGTGTAATTTATGTAGCACATTCAGGCTATCAGGTCCGAAATATGAGACAGGGTTTCCAGTGAGAATTAGAGTAATGAGGTTCTTCATATTGAGGAAAGCATCATCAGCAATAAGATGAATATGACATCTGAAAAGCCAAGCGTACATAAAGACTTTAACATAAAATCAATTTAATGTAGGGAGAAAAAATGCTTATCAGTGATCAAACACCTCATAAACACTCACTTACCTTGTAAGATCAAGATGTTGCAGATCATTCAGCTGAGGGAATACAGACCTCTTCAAAGTGGGCAAAAAATTAAAACTGAAGTCCAGAATTTTCACAGAGGAAGGTAAACTGGTAGGTATGTAGGTGAGATTCCGTCCCTCACATGAATATTGTCCATGCTTTTTAATCTGCATTAATCAAATTTTTTAACATTGTTGATTGTTTGCTGAGAATACATTTTTAGCACATGTCTTACAGCCACTGAAATGTTTAATAAGGTATGCTGTGACAACAGACATCCTCATATTTGTCTGTGCTCAACTTAAATGAACTTACATAGGTGGTTATTTAACTAAACAAATACAAAATGTTTAATATGTATTTAAGTTTAATAAAACCTAGCTACATTTAGTTTTCTGGGTGCAGTTAATAAAACCTATTTTAAGAATTATTTAATAATACTATTAAACACATTATACACTGTAACTGACTTACTTGTGTGCACTCCTTTCCGATTCCATGTTGTACAAGAAAGAAAACTATGTAGATGAATAATCCTCCAATCTTACAATAGGCAGTCATATTACAGGAGCAATATCTCAACAGTAATGTCTGATTGAGTGTGAGACTAACCCTGTGATAGTCACTGTGCTTCAAGGTGTAAAAAAGGAACTTCATCATGAATTTGGGGTGTTAAATGGGAACTGAGATAATACTGTCTATGCCAGTGTTCACAGCTTCTCTATAAAGAACAAATTATTACTGTAGAACCTGAATAGAGCAGTTACTCTATCTCTGCAAAGCATCAGGGATGAAATTCAGTGGGAGGTGAATTCTAAACTGTCTCCCATTTGTGTACTATGCTAAATATGTTATTACCAAATGTTTTGACAGATTATAACTGTATAACTCATAATGTTCTAATAGAAAGTGATGAAGCTACACTTATCTATAATACATACTTAATGCTCAAAAATAGTGAGTTTTAATTAGTTCGTAATTGCTTACAGTTGAGTGGGATTTCATTTTCAGCAGTTTACAAAAGCAGCCGTCTTGGTATATTTTTCACTACTTTCAACTCAGATGCTAGTTTTTATCCTAGATAACTGTCTATAATACACAAAAAGCTGCAGCAAGTTAGATAATGTGTAGGGCATAATCTGCCGAATCGGTGCTATTTCCGTCCCTTAGAAAATGTATAAATTTGCACACAAAATAACTTTAAAATACATGTTATTATTAAGTATAGTGTCTTGTACATTGAACTAATTTATTGATTTATTAATGTGAATATTAGTTAATGTAAACTACTTTTTCCCAATTCTCTTTGGTTCATAATTTATTCATTTGTTTAATAAATTGCATGATAATAAATTTGATTAATTTCAGGTTTGGGTGTTCTTAATAAGATAAACCTAGCTTTGCATATTAAAAAAAAATACAATGTGCGTGCATATTTAGTGATTTATTTGGCATAGATATCAAGTGTTTTGGTAACAGGAATGAGAAAAAATTTACCATCTTTGGACTAGAAACTTTGTAAAAAATGCTGCCTGAGATTGACCAGTATATGTTTTGAGTAGTTAAATATGTGTTATTACAATTAGATTTGATAAAATATATATTTTTTGAAAGTTTGGACGAAAATGGCATGCGTTCAGTCAAATGGCCCTCAGATAAAATGTACCGAGGAAGGCAGTCAATCTTTTAGCTTAACAAATACAGCTAACTAACTATTTAGCTAATGCTATCATGGTCGATTACCACAGCTTGCTAAGCGAGCTATTTTTAGCTTTTGTTTAATAAACAGTCAGTCTGTGTCTGTGAAAATATAGTAAATGATAGTGAACCAGAAAAGTGACGTTAAATAATGAACTATTTCCTTCAGTTTAATGGAGTAAAGTGTATAAATGATCTTTACTGGTGTGTGTGTGGTTCCTTGTTAGCATTCTGTGGTACTGCTCTGCTATATAATGCTAGGTTAGCTACACTGCACTTGGATAAATATTATAGAGAGGAGCACCTTAGATAGTGAGCAAATAATTACTAAAATGTACGTTTTGTAAACAGTGATATTTATTTAATAACATTGCTGGATAAACTATGTGCTCAGGAATATGTCTAGCTAGCTATGTGCTTTTATATTAATGTGATTACATGTATAGTAAATACAGTGTACTGTAAATAAATCACTACAGCAACTTACTATCTAATTTTACAGTGTTTCTTTTACAGAGTGCAAACTTACTTTTTTTATTCTTTCTGTTTCAGTTTCACTATTTCTGTTTAAGGTTTCAATGGAACATTCACATTACCTGCAGTCCTTTGAGGAGAGCACTAAATCAGTTAATCAGCAATAATTTTTTTATTCAATTTTAATAATTTCTTTTAAAGACACAAACACCTTAAAATGGTTTAATTGAAGAACCAAATCTGGATCCACAAAGTACTATAGATGTGTCCACAACTTTTTTTTGTTTGTTTGTTTTTTGTGGATTTGCATGTTTCTCTGAGGAAGCAAGTACTCAGCTTGTTTAGGCAAGCGACTCTCACTTCCTTTTGGTAACATGTATACGCAAGTGGAACAGACAACAATGCTTTACTGTGAAATGTTTTGTCCATTAAACCTAAAATAAACTACATCATGTGGTTACAATCAGTTGATAGTTTCATTCAGAGTGTTTATTTGAGCTCAGTAAAACCCATGGGCCATTCTACTGAATGGGTGCCATTTGCTTGTTGTATCCAAATTAAACTTTTTTTTTAATTTTATCTTTTTCAACTCTGTATCTACTAACTTCAGCCTCGTGCTTTACTTAAGGTTTGAAATTGAAAGATGGTTACAAATCTCATGTGACATTTAAAAAGTATGTTTAAAAGCAAGTCCACCAATTCCTTTGATTTTCTCTCAAGCAAGTCTTTATTTTAAAGAAATTGTTGACTGCATGTTTAAATAACTAATATTTATGACAAAAAAATACTCCTGTTACTGGCACTCATTCCTGTTACCGGAACTCACTCCTGTTACTGTCCAATAGTGCCCAAACACAACATATTACATACTTACTCACTAAATATTGGTATGATCCACATTTGAACAGCTCTAGACATTTAAATGCCTTTTAAAGCATGTTCAGCTGTTTCTATTGTTTTTAGAGATGGGGGACATGGCAGAAATAATCATTGACTAATCGGAAAAATAATCTGCAGATTAGTTGACAACCAAAATAATCATTAGTCGCAGCCATACTTTTGCAATAAGGTTAATGTACAAGACACTATGCTTAGTAATAAATGTATTTTAAAGTTATTTTCTGTGCACATTTATATGTGTAATTTCCTGGGGACAGAAATGGCACCGGTTCAGCAGAATATGCCCCATCAAATTGTTTGTTGTGGCAACCACAAAGTATTTTTCAGATTTCTTAATAATTTCTATTTAAATATCATTGTAAAAGTAATTTACTAAATATGATCTATTCAGTGTTAAAGGACCAACATGTAACTTAGGGTGCTTTCACACATGCTTCGTTTGGTCGGGACTTTTGGACTGTTCAGTTTTGTCCGAACCAAACGAAGCATGTGTGAAAGCACCCTAAGGGCGTTTTCACACCTGTAGTTCGTTCTTTCTTCTTCTGTTTAGTCTGGTTTCACACAGGCATAAATGTAAACGCACCAAAATGCGCATCAATAAACACGCGAGCAGCCTGTGTCCTGTGATTGGTCAGAGCGTGGTCTGGCGTGGAAGTATATACATATACAAAAAAAGTAAATATAGCGAGAAGATTCTGTGTTCCAGCGCATATATGTGTTTTTACACTGAACGCTGAAACGTTGCGCTTTAAACACAGCGTTTCTATGTGCAGCGCAGATGTAAACATACTAAACAGGGGTGGGTTTCCCGAAAGCTTCGTAACGCTAAGAACTTCGTTAACTCGTACTTAAGATTGATCGTTAATTAAAGAGTGTTTCCCAAACCCGTGCGTAACTAAAGTACTACGTAAACTCACTCGCAGATTAACGAGTGCTCTGACCCAGTCGTTATTCTTAAAGAGCTTCTTTAGGGGATCTCGACTTGCAGTTCAGCACCTTAAACACCAGGGACCGCCAATTTTGAAGAAGAAAAAATATTATTTCCGGTTCTGGTTGAACAATTATATTATATTACTATTAATTATAATCAATTATATTATTATATAATTATCAATATTATTATATTATATTATGTTATGTTATGTTATGTTATATTATATTATATTATAATGCCAACTTTGTCTGTGGCTTGTAGTATAACTGGGCATATTGGAATTGACCAATCAAACCCACGAATAAATCATTAAAATCCAGATTAGCGATGCTAGAGTTCTTGACATTAATGCTGCAAGAAATGCAATCAGTGAATTCCTGCAGATGATGCTCACGGTTTAAGCAAAGCTGCAAAGTAGGTCCGGTGCAGGGGACGCCTGCGGTGTCTTCAATCCCACCTATACGTATTGTAAAGTGTATCGGTGAATGTGCAGGTAATATTTAATAATATTCCTTATTCAGGTGCTTCTAACCAACATTGTGGCCGTTCATCTGGGCAAACTCTGGGGTGTGTCAACTCGCAAATATATAAGTACCAGTCCAAAGTTGGACACGTCTCATTTAATTATTTTATTTTTTTACATTGGCGATTAATATTAAAACCATGAAAACGATTAATTGACGCATATGGAATTGTCTAGTAAACAAAAAGGTGCATGGCCTTCACAATCCCCTGACCTAAACTCAACTGAGTGATTTAGGATGAGCAGGAGCCTCATAGAGTGTATATAAAACATATTTTTATATACATACGTATAAGTATTATTATATTATTTTTATATAATTAATTTTTTATATATTTTATATTATTTTTATATAATTATTCATAATAATAATAATAATAATAATACATTAATATTACTATCAATATTACTATTAATAATATTAGTATAATATCTATGTAACACTAAGCAGGTTCTGAACAAAAAATGGGAGCCCATTACATCTATTAATATAATATATATTAACTATAATAATTTTTAAAAAGTAAGAAAAGTTTAATGTTTTAAAATAGATTAGATTTTTTATTATTTATTTAGTCATATGTATCTTTAGGAGTATTTTATTAATGCCAAAGTACATCCTTTTGTAATTTAAATTTCAGAATATGTATAATGTTGATGATTACAACACAGTTCTACGTTTTTATGGTCTAATAGTGAATAAATACTGCATATATGCAGTGTTGAATCGATATTTGTGGATCGATTGAGCGCGCTGTGTCGGAGGAGGAGTCAACAAAGACGTTCTTTAACCTCGTTCGTTAATTTTCACTTTGCGAAGCTCTTTGGGAAACACTCGCAGAACTGGCTCGTTCTTTACTCACGTCATTCCTTAGTTCGTTCGTTATTCCCTAAGATTGATCGTTTTCGGGAAACACACCCCAGATAGTAAGCAGGCGGCGCGCGCATGGACACAGCGTTTGTTCACAGCTGTGGTAATTAGCGTTATCTGGCTAATATATCAGTTTAGACTGCGTCTTATCAGCCGTTTAGCGCAAATAAATGGACTATATTTAATAGCTGGGTCGGATGGAGACCGGATCACGTTCTCACATAAGCGAACCGCTCCAGAGTTCATTTGGTACCGGACCGAGACCACCTACTCTATCTGGTCTCGGTCCGGTTCTTTTGATCCGCACCCGAGTGCGATTACTGTTTTCACACCTGCTCAATCGAACCGCACTAAAGTTACAAACGGACCAGAGTTCATTTTAACCGGACCAAACAGTGCTGGTGTGAAAACGCCCTTAGTTACATGTTGGTCCTTTTTGGACTGTTCAGGGGTGGGTTTCCCGAAAACGATCAATCTTAGGGAATAACGAACGAACTAACGAATGACGTGAGTAAAGAACGAGCCAGTTCTGCGAGTGTTTCCCAAAGAGCTTCGCAAAGTGAAAATTAACAAACAAGGTTAAAGAACGTCTTTGTTGACTCCTCCTCCGACACAGCGCGCTCAATCGATCCACAAATATCGATTCAACACTGCATATATGCAGTATTTATTCACTATTAGACCATAAAAACGTAGAAATGTGTTGTAATCATCAACATTATACATATTCTGAAATTTAAATTACAAAAGGATGTACTTTGGCATTAATACAATACTCCTAAAGATACATATGACTAAATAAATACTCGAAAATCGAATCTATTTTAAAACATTACATTTTTTTACGTTTTTTAAATTATTATTGTTAATATATATTATATTAATAGATATTGTACAAATATTATTCAAAGTAATATTGAATTAAAAAAACTGAAGAGCTCAGGTTCAGGAGCTCGGATCTGCAGTGAATTGCTTTGGAGTGAGTCTCTCTGTAAGAGCATTGGCTGAACAGGGTTTAAATATATTGGCTTTCAAAACTGGAAGGTGGAGCTCATTATCTTATTGAACGCCGCTTTTTACGGCGTCAAGCTGGACACTAAAACGCCGCTTTTTACGCCGTCTCATTGCACTGAGACGGCGCTCTCTACGGCGCGCCAATACGCCTCTACACGTAAACGTGATTTTTTTTACGTGTGGACACGTGATATTTTTACGCGTGGAGGCGTTCCCACACGTTTTGGCTTAGTTGGTTTGCCATACTTTGGTGCGCTCCCTAAACTGCAGTGTGAAAACAAAAATAAGCGGACCAAATATATACAATGTAGCAAACACATGAACCTTGGTTCGGACCACGGTCCGGACTTTCAGGTGTGAAAGCACCCTTATATTCAGTAGTAAATGATAAAATGTTCAGGATGTATCATCAGATATTAAGGAAACGTGTTGAGTGAAGGAACTGGCAGCTCTTGTCAGGGCTTCAGCCCGTACATTCATATTTAATCTTTGCAGGTTTATGTGATTGTTTTGTCCTCTGACTCCACCTGCTGCTCGTTCACCAACACTTACTCCACCCCCGAGTTTGCCAGTACCATACGCAACAGCCAGCGATTGGTAGCACGGGACAGAAGCTAGCAGGGCTGATTCAGTTAAACCTCAAAAGCTTTACAGCTTAAAAAGCCTCAGTATGTCTCAAAAAAGCTCAGTGACCAAAGAAGGAATATAACAAGAGTGAATATTGGCAGTGAGTTTGAAAGGTGGGGAAGATTTAAGCTAAAAAAAAAAAACTACAAGACCGACCCATAGCTGCTACTTTTCTCCTGAACAGGTAAGATTACTGGCTATAGCTAATTTAGTCAGGGAATTTAATTTGCAGTTGGCAATTTCTACAAGGAGCGCATTTCACTAAAAAATATTGCTTGCAAATCAGCTGAATTTCTGCAACTACTTCACAGCTAACACAAATCTGGGTTTGCCTCGCCACGCTGATGGGTTTGACTCATCAGCTGGGTACCAACAGTGTACAAATTAAGTGAAATTTATATTAAGTCTTGTCCACTAAAATTGAGCATTTCAATGTAAAACAGTTTTATAAGTCACCTTTTAAAACACAGTGGAACGCTGGGATGTTTGCTACGTGCCACTGCAGTTAGTTTTGGAACACATGTACTTTTTGTTAAGTTTATATTGTGCAATGATAAGTTCACTGTATTCATTTATAAATTCAATTTCATATTCTGTTAATGTGGTTAATTTAATGATTTTGCTCATTGCTTCAAAACTAGATAAAATTGTAATACATTGTTGAGTTAACATAAAGTAAATTAAGTAATTGGTATTAAACTATATTTAAAATATTGCACCCCCATTATTTCTTCATTAAATCAATTATTGAAATCACTCCTGTAAAGTGAATGTAATGGAAACCAACAATATTTTATTTGCACTGAAATTATGCATTTCAGGTGCATCAACCTTTACCATTTAATTAAAATGCATAGTTTATTTTGTGCAGGAAAAAAATATTATTACCATATTAGTGATTTCTTGCCACTTTGCTTGTTTGGTGTTGCGGGAAATGCTTGCTTTTTGACACCATTTTAAACATGGTGCGCACCTCTACTTTTAAAAAGTCTTTCTTCCACTCATTTACTTTCCACTCTTAACACATCCACACAACACCAAAGCAGCCGGACGCGCTCGGATTGAGTCTTTATATGGCCGACACTGATTTGAACAGGTGCTCTGAGTTCCAAGTCGTGGTTGGCAATTACATAGATAACTGCTAAAGGCAAAAACAAAAATAATTAAAATAATTTTAAAAAGCCTGGCAAATTGAAATTATTATTTACTTTACATTTTTACAATGTTAAAAGCAAGTACACTGTCCATTATAATTATATAAATATAATTTGGACGTGGATGACCTGTTTCTCTGCACTTTTAAATAATGCCTGCAAGGAATAACACACACAACAAAATATTTTATGTGTTTTTAAATTAATTGCCTGTTGCTTGCATATAAAGGTTCCATTTGATTTAAAGACACAGGTCAAATGTGAACAATACAGCCTTATTTAGTATATATTTTACAGTCCCTGGTCTGATTAGGTTTTTAAGTGTAGCAGAAGCCTGAAAGATGTAGAAATTTTCCAAACAGGAAATATATAATGAACGCTGATATAGTGAAATATATAATGAAAGCAGTTAAGACCCCTTAAGAGGTAAACAGTTTATTATACTTTATTGATTGTTTTAAGAAATCTTACATTAAATTAAAATATACATTTCAAAACAATATCCAAGTGCACAACATATTAAAAAGATTGTTTACAACACATCAATTGTTCCATTTGTCTCATTTTTGCTGATAAATGTCCATAGTTCAACCAAATAATCAACCAAAAGGTTTCGCTTTGAGGCTTTAAAAATGCTGTATTTTATTACTTTTAAATCAAAAGTGATTTTTATGTTGTCGTTTATTTGATGTAATTTGTTCCCTACTTCTTGTGACCTGTAACAATTAAAAATGTGTATATAATTTATATAATTTTATTCGAATCAAAAACCCACTTTATTTGATGTGTTTTATATTTTTTCCAAAAATCAGAAAACTTTAATTTATAATTTATAATAAGATATTGTATCTAATTACGCCTTTTTTTCCCGCGACGGAGGCCGACGACTGCCGGGCAGCGCGGACGCATTTTCTCCGCGCTGGTGCGCCGCGACCGGCCCGCGAGCTGCTTTCCCTGGGCCGTGGACGGTCCTCAGTTTCGATTATATTTTTATAAACCGTCCGCGGGCCGGCTTGTCACCTTTGCCCCCTGACACCTGCCAATCCGGCGGTCGTCGGCCTCCCTCGCGGGAAAAAAGGCATAATTAGATACAGTATTAGAAATTAATGTTCTCTGATTTTGGGAACAAACATAAAGTACGTCAAATAAACTGGGTTTTTGATTCGAATAAAAATATACATTAAATGAAATAAATTATGGTGAAATAGTTATATAAAATGGTTTAAATGGTGTAGAGTCAGAACAAAGAATTGAAAATATTTTTAATAAAGCAATATCTGAAAACATGAGAGATGTAATATGGTTAATCGCAAACCAAAGACTTGCAGTAAGAGACAATATAAAATGGAATTATAAAATATACAGTCCGACATGTCCTATACCAAACTGTACCCAAATAGAATCCTTAGATCACAAGAAGTATGAAACAAATTGTAGCAAATAAACGACAAAATAAAAAATACTTATGAGTTTAAAGTAATAAAATACAGCATTTTTTAAAGACAGCCTCACCTTATCTCAAAGCGAAACTCTTTGGTTGATAATTAGCATTATTTGCATTATATATAGTGTGTATGAGTATAAAGTATTATATTAAATGTGTTATATATTGTCTATGATTTTAATCAGAACAAAATTTTGCTCTTTTCAACCAAATCTTTTGGTTTTCATCAGTAGTGGATGCTAAAGATGAAAACATAACCTACACTGGTAAGGGTTAACAAGCTTGGTATTGCTGGTCATGCTCTTTCACTAGTGTAACAAGATTGGTCATAGTGGTTGTCTGGTCCGGTTGATCATGCTTGTAAACCAGCTAAACCATCAACCTCAAATTAAAAGATAATCTATGCTATTCAGAGCTGAACAGTCAACTTAACCAGCTTGACCCATTTGCTGGCCAATTACTACATTAGAGTAGTGTGTTTTCTTCTGCATGTCTTGAACTTGATCCTGATGCTTAACTTTGTAAGTAAAACATCCTAGAAACATCAGACTATGGAAACAAACAATCTTTTCTCTGTGTATTGTGTGTGAACTTACTTTCAGTTAACCAAAGAACTTTTTGATGAGTTTCCTGGTTAAATCAGAAAAAAAGCTGCAGTGAGGGTAAACATTTTTCCAATTGATCCTCCCAAACAGCTGGAGATTCTTATAATTTTATCTGTAGTATTATAACTCTTTTTACTGTTTTTATTTTATCTCTCTTTGTGGAATCAAAGCTGGCTGCTTTTTTTTGTTTTTTGTTTTTTTTTACACTTTTCTTGTATGACTTATTGTTGCCAGTGCATTAATATAGCTGTGCAATTACTATTATAATTTTGATATTGGGTGTGTCCCAGCTGCTTACTTATTTGTTTATTTACATTTATTTAACACATCAGTGTATTGTTAAGTAAAATGTGATTTATTAATTCACTTTCAGAACTTAAGAACTTAAATTATTAAGAGCTATTGTAATCTGAAAACAGATATTTTTTACAGTGTAGGCTTAAAAAATAAAGCTGTGTAAAGTGTAAAACTAACAAAAAATGAATCTTAAGTATTATTTAAATAACTAACACAAAAACATATTTTTTATATTAAGTTACACAATATGTTTTTACAGACAAATTTAAGAAACTAAGAAACATTGAGAAATGTAAACAGAAAAAGTAAAACACAAACAAGACAAAACTTTTTTTATGTTATAACAGCTTTTCTGAGACGAATCCAGAATCTTGTGTTATTTATGGGATTTGAGCTCCACTTCAGGTAAGTGTTCTTTTTCAGGTGTTTGTGAAGCCCAAACACTTTCTTTGTCTTCTCTTCTTCAACATCTTCCAAAATTATGATGATGATGTTGGGATTGCCTTGTGTCACTAGCCAGGACTGGGCCACTTCAAACTCAAATCTACACCAAGAGCTGTCAGTGAAGTGTTTAGATACGACCACTATAATTTTACGACTGCCCATAATGCCCTCGTCTATAATGTTGGAGGTGATGGCCTTGCCTGCTTCAAAGTCTCGCACATGGAGGCAAAGATGTATGGGTGGAATTCCATTTTCCAAGTTTTCCACCAGTTCATCCATTACCCAGCATTCATCTTTACTGGAATAAATCACGAACGCGTCATAGGACCATTCTTGTTGTCTGGAGGTTCTATAACCTTTAAGGAGAATATATCCATAACGCAGGTAAAACTGGAACCTGTAGGCCAAGAAAGAAGCAAGAACCAGAAGAACCACAGCACATATAGACGTAACAATAGTAGGTCTTCTGATGTGTATGCAGCTTTCAACGTCAAAGTCAATAGTTTTATGCCTTGATCCCAGTGATTGTGATTTACATAAAATGTTATTTTTTTGGGGGAAGATTTGCTGATGGCTAGTGATCCATAATATAAAATTAATTTGAGAACAGGAACAATCGATAGGATTAAAGGACAAATCAAGAACAGTGAGATTTTTTGGTAGATTTTGTAGGATATTAAGAGGGATGCTAGCAATAATATTTGTGTGAACTTCTAATAATCTCAAGTCTTTTAAATTTGGATGGGTTACAAAATCCAAAACCATCAATCTGTTCTGATTAAGCAATAACTGCTGCAATCTTGGAAGATCTTTAAATGTTCTCCAGGCTATGCTGTCAATTTCACAGTTTGAGATGTCTATGTATTCCACTGATGTGAGATTTTCAAATAAGTAACTCAGCGCATTTCCTTGAAAATGGTTGCCTGCCATTTTTAGTACTTTTAACCTGCTCAAACTGCCAAAGCTCATAGTGCTTCTAAACATAAACCCTATATATGAAATATCCAGATATCTTACATTCCAGAGCTTTTTATAAAGTTTAAAATTGGCAGCTAATCCTCCCAAAGTTGTTTGGTGAAAGTCCAGAACTTCTAATGTAGAAAGTCCAGAAAATGGGTTTTTGCTCAGATACATATTTCTATTGTTACTCAGGTTAAGGCTGCGAATATTCGGCATCCTCTTGAAGTAGTTTTCACAGCAGTTACGAATGTCTACTCCGTTTTGACTTAGATCTATATGCTGGAGCCTGGGCATGTCACTGATTCTTACAATAAGTATATTTGGAGTCTGAATTGCCACTAAGGTTTCTAATGTTTCTAGATGGGAAAGTTCCAGTGATACAGGTATGGAATTGGCAACAATGCGGAGTTCTTTAACTCGCTGAAATGGAACATTTTCTATTGCTCTGACATTTCCTCTTTCAATAGAGATTTTTGTTGCATTGACAATACACTGTAATTCAGACGCTGACCAACCAGCACAGAGAGAATCTATTTCTTCAAAATTAATCAGGCAGAGGCCGTTAAGATCACCATCAGATGTTTTTGACCTGTAATCCAGTCTGTAGTTTCCAATTACAAGTTTGCCAACATTAAGACCGCTGAGGGCTTTTAGACCATCCCTTTGTGCATCAAGTGAAGCAAAGGCGTTGCGAATGTTAAGCTCTCTGAGGTACATGTTTTGAAACGCTCCTGGTTCTATGTGTAATATCGGGTTCCTTGAGAGAATCAATGTGAGATTTCCTCTCATCTGCTGAAGAATATTTGTGTCATTTACTTTTAAGATAGAAATGTTATTAGCATGCAGATCCAGTAAGTTAAAGTCTTCAAAGTGTATCATGAACGGTGGAAGAGCCATGGACTGAATGTTGTTAGTTCCAATGTTTAGTTCTTGAAGCTTGGTGAGATTGTTAAATCGGACATTTAAAGAGTACAGGCCAGAGTCCATCAAAACTAATCTGTGTAATTTATGTAGCACATTAAGGCTATCAGGTCCGAAATATGAGACAGGGTTTCCAGTGAGAATTAGAGTAATGAGGTTCTTCATATTGAGGAAAGCATCATCAGCAATATGATGAATATGACATCTGAAAAGCCAAGCGTACATAAAGACTTTAACATAAAAATCAATTTAATGTAGGGAGAAAAAATGCTTATCAGTGATCAAACACCTCATAAACAAACCTCACTTACCTTGTAAGATCAAGATGTTGCAGATCATTCAGCTGAGGGAATACAGACCTCTTCAAAGTGGGCAAAAAATTAAAACTGAAGTCCAGAATCTTCACAGAGGAAGGTAAACTGGTAGGTATGTAGGTGAGATTCCGTCCCTCACATGAATATTGTCCATGCTTTTTAATCTGCTTTAATCAAAATTGTAAAAGTATCACTGAGTGTTTGTCTAATTATTAACTAGCTCTTGTGTATTAAATATAGATAAAATGTCATAAAATGTTTTCAAAAGCATCCTTCAAATCCTTTGGCATGATTACTTCAGCTAAAGCTACATATTATATGTAAAGTATTAAGCTAATTATTTTTTCTTATCAAGCATGTCATGTCATTACCTGGTTTTAGAAGTATATAAGTTATAATATTAAACATGTTTAAAACATACCTGGCACTCTTCTCCAATTCCAATGTGTACTAGAATGAAAACTGTGTAGATTAATATGTGTCTGTTCTTGCAAAAAGTAGTCATATTACAGGAGCAAGATCTCAACTGTAATGTCTGTGTGTGTGTGAAGTTAACCCGGTGAATAACTCCTGTTGTGCTGCATTGCGTGAAAAAAAAGGAACTGATTAAATAAGAATTAACGGATGGCACGTGCGAAATGAGATAATACTACCAACCAGCATTTATTGATTTGAAACTTTCAGTTTCATTTTCACTGCACACTCTACCAAGTATTTCATCTGTTCAACTGTCAGTGTGCCCTATTCACTATATCGTGCACTACATTTAGGGAACCTGATATGGAATATCCATAGTTCAGTGTAATTTCTGGTTTGAGGTTTCACATGCAGCTTCTGTAAAAAAAAAAGACGGGCGTCTCACGTCATCATGACAAATTCAGTTCTTTATATGGTTTTTGGCATGTGTGGAATCGTGAAAAGTCAGAATAGACATTATCAGACAAGCATCCATGGAAACCCACTGTTTGTCTGAACTCAAATTATTTATACCTTTTTATGTAAAAAAAAAAAAAAAAAGGGTTGCGTTAGGTGAACATTTGTGGGCACATACACATTCAAACAGAGATCTTATATTCAAATTAACTTATAATACCTTAGTTTAGTCTTTTGCCATTGGCAGCTTCTATTCCATTGGCTTCTGGCACAATCTATTTGCATACTGGTTGTGTCCCTCATTTTCTGACACTCACCATCAGTGTGTAGTTATTCCCCCCAGGCTAGCTTAGGTAAACTTGTACATCATACATTATGAATAACTGCTTGGCCTCTTATGTTGTAGGCTGTAAGAATCCATATAATTTTCTGAGCTGCAGTAACTCTGTGTTGGCTGTGTGCTGTATATAGTTTACTCTATAGTAAAACTATTTTCTATTAATATAAAAAAATATTTGAATGAAATCAAAGATAAGATTAAATATAAATCTACAATTGTGATTTACCTGACCATTATATTGAAAGTAGAATTATTATGCAAAGCAATTGTCTGTACTTAAAAATGTTGTTACATGAACTTAAAATTTCTTTGGTAATTGGTTAGAACAAAAGTTTCGCGTTTAGTGAACTCATTGGGTTTTACAGTGTAGAGATTCTTGAGTGCAAAGAACATATTAAGAGTCTAAAGAATTTATGTAACATGATGTAAAAGTTTAGTTTTATAATATTTGTACTTCCTTTTCTCTTTGAAACTTGTGTGCAGTGTTATGTGTGCACAAGTATAACATACAACAGCGCTTTACTGTAATTTTTCTGTACACTTAAACATGTCCTATGATTACAATCAGTTGAACTCCTCTCATTTAGCGTGTTTGGGCTAAGAAAAACCCATCAAATTGTTTGTGACATTTCTGATTTTTAAATAATTATTCTATTTATATTATCTATTCAGTGTTAATTACATGAGCTGTCTGAGAATGACTGTTGGAATATTTTGTGGCTGTCGAAACATTAAGAATTTAAATAACTGTGGATGTAATAAGAGTCTGTATATATATGTCAACATCCAACTACTGTTAAAACAGTATGTTTGTTTTGCATTTTCAGGCAACTGTAACCAGCCCACTGTTTTGCTTTTAAAAAATCCTCTGAAGTTTTATATAGCCCATAATATACGGGTCCAGGGAACCTTGGAATCAAAACATCCTGGAAACGTCAGACTGTGGAAATTACTTTTGCGCACAACTTTCAGCTGACCATAGACAACTTCTCCATGTTTTAGTGCATTGTTTTGGGAGGTTGGCATTTTTTCTAGTTAAATTTCCCAAAGACGTCAGCATGTAGATACGTATATTTTTTGCCGTTTTTCAAATTTGATTCCTGGAAAATGTTTTTCAAATTTACTCATTGTAGAACCAAAACACACTGTTCCTTTTATACTTGTTTATTAGGTTCTGCTGTGAGAATACTTATAAAAATAGGGTGTGTCCTAATGGAGTAAAAGGTTTCCGTAAAACCAATCAGAACTGGTCATTTTTGTTTATTCGTTTGTTAAAAAAAAAAAAAAAAAAAAAATATATATATATATATATATATATATATATATATATATATATATATATATATATATATATATATATATATATATATATACTGGTTGACAACCGCGTTCCCATGGCAACATTATGATTTCCGTGTTATTTATTTGTTATTCGGTGACTTTGCGCAGAAGTTAGTTATTACTCGTTACGACATAATATACGGATTAGTGGTGCAGCTGGACTTAGTACACTAAGTAATTAGTGTAACTAAGGACTTTAATAGGGAGACAAACTTAATAAGGAAATTACGAAAAATGTGCGCAGAGCCGAATTATGGAGAGCTTGCCCGCTCATCATCTCCCTCCTAATATCACATAATTACTACACACCACTAGAGGGAGTCCAAAATGAACGAATGTAAATGGAGCTAAACTCAAATAAAAAAAATAGTTATTAATCACTTACGAGGGTTTAACTACATAGCAAATAGAACTTAACTGTATGTTTCGGTTTTGTACAGTTCTTTGGTTTTAGGCAGTAAAGGAACTAGCATCACTGCTACTTTGCAGTGACTGGTTGGTGAGCTGATGCTGGAGTTAACACCCAGAGCACTGGACTTAAAATGCTTATTAACTGGAGCTTAACCCAAAAGGAGGCCATGTCTCACAGACCCCTTATAAGATGTTGAAAATTCATTGCAGCACTTTGTCCGTCCTTCACTTACCCATAAAGCCCCCAGAGGCATATACTGAAAATCCTGAGAGCATCACAGGACAGTGCATAAATGTGTTAAATTAATTATTTCGACCTTATTTGAAAAATGTAGTGCTGGGTCAGTGCTAGAGAAACTAGCTCATTTTAAGTGTTTTTTTAATACATGTCCATTTTAATAATACTTAACAATAAAATATTTGCATTCCAAGTCACTAGTTCAGCAATGATTAATAAAACAAAATACTAATATTTTCAGTCATGTGCCCACAATAAAAAAAAGACTGATGAACTGCTCATTGAATTTATCTGATTCAATTTTTAATTTGGCATCAATATCCAGAAAGGAGGCTGCGCCTTTATGGGTTAAAAGCTTTTACATTTTGTCTACAGGGCTGAAACATCTGTTGTGAAAATTCAAAATGGTTTCAGTAGGAGAATTATAATTTATTAAACAATTATTAAACTTAAACTCCATATGAACCTCCATTCATTTTGGACTCTGGCCCTCTTGTGGTCAAACAATCCCAAAGAAAATCGCAAGATGATTGCTGGAGTAACTGCTTCAGTCCTTCAGGAGTCAGGATGAACATAATCCTGTAGAGAGGACAGAAATCCAACAGCGCACCCCAGAGTTGATATCTAGTGCAGACCTAACATAACAAGCCTACATAAATTCTTAAAAACCTAAATACACACCCGGGCCTAAATATATCCAAGCCTACACTGGTAACTGATTATTATGTGTTACATGGTGATATACAGTTGAAACCTTTTAAATCGTGTTTCAATGTGTTACCTCTGATCTCATTTGAGAAAAGCATATTTTTTGTGTAGAACATGAGGGTACCACTAAAATAACTTTCCAGTTTTTAACTTTGTTAAATATTACTGATAAGGTATCAAGAGTTCTTCTACCAACACCCCATAATTAAGTAACATTTCTCACAAAAATCTTCATTCTCTCGTCATATCAACCAAGACACAGGTCAACAGATAGTCAAGAACCTTTATTTATCCATGTGTGCCACTCATAGATGGGGAAGAGACATGGAACAAGATCTGACCATTTAAAAGAGGGAGATCAAAATATGAAATCAATGGCATTGTAACTTCTCATTTTAACCTCTAGTTACTCTACAATGAGGCCAGCTGACAGGGAAATTAAAAGACAGCAGTAACAGTGTAAACAGATATTCATATACATAGAAGCAAAACAAATTACCCAAAGTCAAAGTAAAATATGTTGGTTAGTATGTAAAGGAACAAAGGGAGGAAGAGCCAAAAAATCTTTTTTTTTTTCTATTACAGCTCAACATACATTTCTACACAGCATGCAATAAGGCACCTATCTAACACAATGAATAAGCCTATGCTATGAGTTGAAGCACAATTGTTATTCAAATGGAAAAAAAGCAAAAGGTCAATATAACATTCACTCCCATAAAAACAGTATTCCTTTCATTTCCCTTTCAGATTACCCAAACCATATTAAAAAAATACATCAGTTTGTAAAAGATTTTTTTTCCATACACAGAACTGCAAGTAGAAAGCGCATAATTATGGAATTTTGAAAAAACTGAATCAGAGCAAGCTATATTTTTTTTTATTTGTAATGATAAGTATACACAATCTATTACACTAAATTTTGATAATTTGCTGCATGTGTCCAGAATATAAGTTAACTACAGGATATATATATATATATATTTATGGATGACTGAATAGTTCTACAGCAATGGCAAGGAATACGTTTGTACGCAAGTATGCACAATTTACCCATTAGAAACAAATGACTGAGTACCAAAGAAAACCAGTAAAGCAACATTTGAAAGGGACCGCTAGCTTGAATTAGACAAAATTTGCAGTTTACAGTGATTCTTAATCTGCCAAATCAAGGTGTGATCATATCAGTTCACAAGTCAAACAAAAATGGTTAGGGAGGACTAGAAAAAAAAACTGTTCATTTAACAGTCTTTGCAGGCCTACAAAGCTCCTTGCCGCTCATTTTACAACCAAGCTGGATAATGCATCACATCAAAGTGAACAACAGGTAAGGGCGTGGCCACAAGCACATCACTGAGGGTATGTGACAAATAACTTGCTCCCCTTGGATTCATTCTCTTACACACCCAGTCTATGTGACTTTGCTGAACGTTGGAACAGATTTTACCAATTCTGCACTCTGCTTCTTTGGAGCTAGAGAAACCCTCTCAAGCACCATTCATCCCCTCTTCATTATCTCTTAGATGGTTAAGACTGACTGAATCATCAGAACATCAGAAACAAAGGGGAAAAACAAAATAGGGTGGGAGCGCAATACATAGAACTGCACACTAATCACCTATACACATGTATATATATAAAAAACAAAAAAACAATTATTTACAAATGATATCAGCTTCTGAACAGCCCATTAAGATGGGATGGGTAAAGATACAAGGACAGGGGAGTGACTAGTTAAGTCAAAATCTGCTTTACTTGGTCACCAATTATGCCTAAATCCCAAACCAGGCTTGAGCTAAGGTACATCCTAGGAGCATAACTGGCCCAAGTCACTAAGCATGAAATCGCTACGTTTGTCTACATTATCTTACAGGAGTCAAATTAAAAACAGCAAGCTCTATATGCACATTAGGCAGATCAGTATTAGCTCAACGCCAGTCTCGCCACTTATTGAAATTCATCGCTCTTAAAAGGTGAAGGTAAAGTACTTAGCCAAAAGCTTACTTTCAAGAGCATCGAGATCCTCCTAAAAGCTCACAATAAAGTTGAGATTTTCCTTACATCATATTCTCTGTGGACAAACTAACAAAAAAGATGTTTAAGGTTGGCTTGAAACCAAGTTGAGAGAGATTGCAAAAATTCTTTCAAAACCTTAGTGGCAAGCTCACTGATCAATATGACTTCTATGATGCCTAGACAAGGAGGAAGAATGATTGAAACCCTTTCCACACTGCGAACATCGGTACGGCTTCTCACTCTGCAGAATTCTCTGCTTCAAGATGGTAGTATGCGGGAATCCCTTTCCTGATGGAATAGCACTATAGGAGGACTTCTCATCCAAATGAACACGCTGGTGCCTTGCAAGAGAGGAGGAATGATTAAACCTCTTGCCACAGTGACCACAGGTGTACGTTTTCCCGTCAGAATGAGTTCTCTGGTGCCTAGATAGCGATGATGAGTGATTGAAGCTCTTCTCACAGTGGTTGCAGCTGTATGGCTTTTCACCAGTGGGCAGACTACTCTTCATAGGGGTATCAAAGGGGAATTCCTTGTCAGGCTGGGGATACATCTTAGCTTCTAGATGAACCTTGTGATGCCTTGACAGGGAAGAAGAGTGGTTAAAACCTTTGTCACACTGACTGCATCGGTAGGGCTTGCCACCCTGGTGGACCAGCTGGTGCTTCTTCAGGTGGCGTTTCCTCACAAAGCTTTTCCTGCACTGATTACATTTGTAGGGTTTCTCACCAGAATGAATTCGCTGATGTTCTCTCAGAGTGGCTGCAGCTGCAAAACATTTGCCACACTGTGCACATCGATGTGGCTTGTCACCAGCATGGGTCTTCTGGTGCTGTTTCAAATTAGAAGAAGTAGCAAAGCCTTTACCGCACTGGGGACAGTTAAAAGGCTTTTCGCGAGCATGCAGCTCCTGATGTTTCTTTAGATGGCGTCTGCGAACAAAGCTCTTCCTGCACTGGGTGCACTTGTAGGGTTTGTCATCAGAATGCATTTTCATATGCTCTCTGAGTGTGATAGCTGCAGCAAAGCTCTTACCACATTCAGAACATCTGTGTGGCTTTTCTGGGGAGTGCATCATCTGGTGGGGTTTCAGGTTGAATGCATCAATGACTCCTTTGCCAACCAAATCCACACCAGTGGGGACATAGCTCTTCTCCTTCATATGAATCTTCATATGCCCTCTCAGACTAGCTTCAACAGCAAAGCTCTCGCCACAGTGCACACAAATGTACGGCTGCGTGCCTTTATGAATTTCAAAGTGTTGGTGCAGGTCAGTCATGCTGCCGAATATCTCGCCGCACTCGTTGCACTGCAGACCATGGGCTTCGTGAATTATGACACCATTCTCTGATTCCACCGTTAGCTCTCCTGCATGGTCCGACTCAACCTTTACCACATGCTCAGCAGCTCCACCCATCTCTGCTTTCAACAGGACTTCACCAAGCAAGGCCTCATTGCCTTTTATGTCAGCACTCGTGAAGTAATGCGGCTCATGATGCCCCTCAGATTTTGTGTAGTCATGGTCCGTCTCCGTTACTGCATCCACACAGGTCACAGCCCCCAGGTCTCCATGAATGGCCTCTAGGTCAAGCCTCTTGTCCTCTTGGGTCATGATTTCAGTCTCTGCCGCATAGTGCAAGTCCCCAACTTGCGTGTGCGCTATGACACACTCAGACCCCAGTGTGTCGAGGCCTGGCGTGTCACACTCAGTCTCTGACTCAGCCATCAGGACGCACTCCAGCCTGACGACTTCCGTTTTTAAGCTTGGGTGAAGCTTAGCGTTGCTCTAGGAGCACCGCTAACAATCTCAGAAGAAAAAAGTAAGACCTTTCCAAGTCAATCTGAGCCAGGAGGTATCCTCCCTGTTAAAGACAAGACAACACAATAACAATAAATGCAGATGCATGCCTATGTGTAAATAAACAGCACTTCAGTAATCTCTTTTCCTAGATAAAAGAACATTAAATCTAAACAGACATAACAGTTATTGGTAAAGATGTACAATATAAGGAAAATATTGCAGTAGACTTTGTCAAACTGGGGATTTTCACCAGAACTCAATAATTCAACATGGTAATGCAAATAAAATGTCAGCCTCTGGAAAATGACAACATTGCATACTTTCAAAGATGCATATGGTACTAAATATTGCACATGCACATAATACAATTCAGAAGCAGCTAAAATGTGCAATCGGTTATTACATAAAATTTTATTTAGCTGCATCAACACATAATAAATGTTAAAGAATTTATTACATAAAATTTTATTTAGCTGCATCAACACATAATAATGTTAAAGAATTATCTGCAAAATCCTAGCTAGATGGCTAGGTTGGGCATCAGGCTAACATAAAAACACAGGTGTTTTAGAGTGATCAAAATGATTCAAAAACATATCTTACTCAAACTTTTATATTTACAAGACTAACAAACTGATTACTGACACAAATAGCAAAGTACAGAACAATTACAAAAAGTAAAACTGCCAAAACAAACTCAAGTCTGTGCCTAATTACTGCTAACAGACAAGGCTACCTGGCTATTACCATTAAGCTAGTTAGCAATTTACTGTTTTGCTAAATTCTGGCTAGTGTTAGCTTGCCAGTGGACAGTTAATACCGCAGCTAACTAGCTAGCTAACAGTGCTGGCTAGGTGTACCTGTGAGACCAACGTTTAGCTAACCTACACACCTATGAAAAATATTAAAATCAGATTTTAAATCAGATGATGTATATGAATCTTATTATTAATAGCATCAATGCCTTTTTAAGTTTAACTTTAAATTTGAAAGTTGTAAATTTTATCTGTAACTGTTGACTGACTGGACACACTGGGATGTCTTTGTTGGCTAGCTCGCTAAGTTAGCTAGAGCTAGCTGGCTAAATAGCTCGCTAGTTAGCTTCATGAAGCATGCAATATCAGCTAACTAGCTGGCTAACTAGCTATAGCAATTTGGCTACGTCTTAACTGTTGATTGCGTTTCATGTATTTACTCATTTTAGTGTTTAATATGTTTAGCTAGGTTTTGTTTTATAGTTTGATGTTTCGCCTCCGTCCTGGGAGAAGACTCTGACTGTATCGGTTCTCAGAATTACAGCGCTGCTTTTAGCGGGGGGCATCTTGTGCGAATGAGGTTGGAAGAGCTAACTAGCTCTAAAATGGCCGCCGCTAGCTTCCGCCCTTCACACAGAGGCATGTAGCCACGCAGTTGGGCCCCGATACGGAGCTCCGCCGTGGGCAAATTAAAACCATGGTCAAAGAACAACCGAAAATCGTGTTATATTGAAGAGAGGCACCTGTACTGACTGTAAAAAGTAGTTGTTCTTGGTAAAATTGGGTGGATATCAAATGCTACTTAAAAAGAGATGGCTACCAAAATGGCTAACCGTAGCAGAAAGCGCCTCGCAAAAAGCCCGGGAAAGGCGTCCCCCATCTTACATAACCACACAGCCGCGCGGGGCTTTGTATCGACATAATACCGGTTGGAAAAAAAAAAAACAACACACTGATAACAGCCGACAACTGCTGAAACTCACAATCTGGTCCTCTAGAAGTGCGTCGGTACCAGCGCGGATAAATAGCGCTAGTTAGCTAACGACGACATTTCGTAGCATCGTTCTTTAGCTGGGGCGAACCAACATGGCCTACCGTCCTGCTAAAGGGAAGCTCGCTAAGCTAGCGCAGTACCAGCTACCCACCGCCATTGCTACCTACCCAAGAGCTTAGTGACGTGCTCGGTTTTCCTCCTGGCTCGACCCAAACCACGATCAAACACGGATTTTAACGATATAAGAAGCGCAAGAAGTCACGGAGCTTTAACTCCTCAACACTGGCTTAACTGTAAATAAAACGAAATGCAGCAAAATAACCTAAATGCCACCGTAGCACAAAGCTAGTTAGCCCCCTAACGTTAGCCAGACTGCAACGTTTAATCTGAAACCATGGATTACAGCTAGCAGCTACCAGATAATCCGCAGCTATACCCGCTCTAGCGATCGCAACACAAAAGGAACTGTACCGATCTCTCCGATCTGTGGAAGTCCTTCGGTCGCTCTTCAAAGTCCAAGATAAGAACCCCTCGGTCTGTCCGCAGGCTCCGCACCACCAGCGGCCTCTGGGTCTCTGCTCGCCTGCGTTTCGTCTGGTCTGCACAGCTCGGCTGCTGCGGTCTGCTCGCTCGCCCGCTCCCTCTCTCTCTCCCCCTCTCGGAGTGAGTGTGTGTGTGTGTGTGTGTGTAAGCGCTGGCGCCACGGAGCTTCTGGCGCCAAGTGAGTTTAAGCGCATGAGCCAACTGCACGAGCTCACACACGCCTGCCACCTAGAGCACCGGCGCTGTCCGCACTGTACTGTAAAAAACACAGCACAGTAAATCAAAACACAAACTACATATATAAAAAAAGATAAAAAAATGTATATTCAAATCCAGCTATAAAAAGTATAGCCGTGGGAGCCATATATATATATCTTTAAATGATATCTCGTTATTTTGAGATACTAAGTCAGTATTCTGAGATACTATCTCATTATTTTGAGAAACTAAGTCATTATTCTAAGATACTATTCCATTGTTTGTTTGTTTTTTTTTTTTAGATTTTGAGATACGGAGTCATTATTCTGAATGACTATTCCATTGTTTTTGGAATACTAATCTGTTGTTTTGAGATACTAAGTCATTACTTTAAGGTAAGTCGTTATTCGGAGCTACTATCTTATTATTTTAGTTTGATATTTAAGCATTGTGACACAGCCCACATTGTGCTATGACTGATTGTTAGTGGTGTACATAATAAATTATTGCTGTATACCTGTGCTTTTTATCAAATACAAATCAGCACGTGTACTTTCTAATCATCAATATGACCTAAATACATTTTAATGACCACTAAATCATCATGAAATGATCTAAATGATGACAGCTTTGACTCCTAGTGTGTAGGCTATCACTGTGTTCTAAAGGTCTGTGGTAAATTTAATGATTGTCATCCTTCCTGGTGGGTTTGGAAGACGATCCTCAGAGCTGTGACCCAATAGTTGCTACACGAGTCCCCTGATTATGCCTGATCTGGATTCCACGCCTCGCTGAATGTACACGCAGAACTGGCTAACATGCCATTCCACGTTAACAGTTAACCGGGTACAGTCAGGAAAAGCAGATTTTAAAGGGCGTTTCATTGAAGTGTTCTGACTCAGGGTCTTAGTTTAAACGCTGCTGGTGTAGCTGAGTGGACCGGCTGTATGAGTGTGAGCTGTCTCAGTCTGGTTAATGGCGGCTGTTGTTTTCCCGTCAGTAGCCGTTAGGGAGCAGCGTCTCCCCGCGCAGGTCGGAGACTCGGCGGACTGAGCAGCCCAGCACAGACAAAAGAGAGAGAGCGAGACAGGGATGATATCTGTAAGCAAATATCTGCAGCTTATACTGTTTCCCGGCTAAAACGCTTCACTGGAGTGAACAGTTTTATTACTAATATGTTTATTTTTCCTCTGACTGTTATTAGTATTTCTGCCTGGTAATAGTTCACCCTTAAACAGGTTTTAGAGTGCTATATTGTGGCGGGCTGGTGAAAATAATAGGTGGGCAAAATGGGCAAAAATAAAATTAAATATAAACCCTACTATAAACCCAACTCAGGACCAGATGGTCATCCAGAAAAAAATATATACCCTATGCTGGTCAAGAGCTAGTTAACGAGCTAGCCTTCCAGCACAAGGTATGTTTGCCTCTGGATGATCTAGCTGGGTTTTCTGGTAGGGAACATATGATCTAAATGTATACATAGTGTAATATAACAACTATAGTGTAATGTACACATGTAATCAGCTTCCCGTTTATCTTAGTATAAAATTTAAACAAATTTGCCCATGGCTAAAGTATTGGCTATTGATTTCTATTGAGTCAAGGTCACCAAATGTGTTGCTCTAAACTCTCCCAAGATGCTGAAAACAGGGCTGTTACAATTCATGCAACACATGAAAGGCTTAATTAGTTAGCAACAGTACTGGATGGGCAAGATGCACATTTAGGTGGGCTAAGCTACCTCTGGCCTTGTTCTCAGAAAAAAATCATAAAATAGTATTTTGTGTGCTTCCACAAAAGTCACTTTTGGTACCATGAAGACCTTTGCTCATAATATGGATGTGTGAGTGTTAAGAACCTTTTAAGGACTTAATGTAAAGATGCTTTACCATTTTAATCTGTTTTTCACACTCTATTGTACCAAAAGTGGTACTTTCTGATTTAGCATTTTTATATTCTGCATTCAGTAAGACAAAGACAGCCATTTCTAAACATTTGACTCTGATTATTGTATAAAAAATTAGACCACATTCACAGTGGAAAGTACGAGAGGGCAATATATAAAAAATCTTAATAAATGTTGTTATTGTGATACACAATATACATTTATATGCATATTGTGGATTTAATCAGTGCTTAAAGACAAAAAAAAAACAGACAAACTGCATATTTCAGAGTGTAATCCTGTTAATTTATAAATGTAAAACATTTTGAATAAAAATAGGATTTTCATATTTTAGAATATTTGGGAGAGAATTTATGAATCTGCCACTATTGGTGCATTTTTTCAGCTTGTCAGAATATTCTGAAAAATTATGTATAACACAAAATGTTTTTAAATATAATTTTACAGTTATCATATCACCCATCCCTAATGATAACATACAATTAACAGTGATGTTGGCAGGATTCAAAGTTTGTCATATCTACAGTGCATGTATTAACGTTTAAAAACTCTGGAGCAAACATGCATGTCTCCAGAGTTTGATATGTAATGCTGATAACAGTATAAAAGAGATAGATCTGAAAAATATGTTCCCAAAGAACCATTTGTCCTTACAACATCCATTAACTAATGGGTTACAATCATTCCAGACCAAAACTGTTTTTAAAATATCATAAAACATAATGTCAGGCATCTGGTAATGTATTTGTAATCATTCAACAGCTTTTAAAAGAATGATTCTTCTCACCACCACCACTAAAATGAAAAAAATCGTTTAGCCTGCCAAAAAGTAATAAGGAAAAGTTATTAGACAATTTATCATACAAAGAATAATTAAAATGATGGATTACTAAACTGTAAAATGTAAAAGATGATTCACATTTGAAGTCATTCTTAAACCAGTCCTTACGAAAAAGAGAAGAACACAAGACGACATTGGTAACGTACATAGTTTATTTTTTCTCACTGTTTACATGGGTTTCATGTTAAATTGAACTATAGTATTCCTCTTTATAAACAGAGGATGTTGGTACTTAAAATAGCACAAAAGAAAAACTATAAAACCCTAATTATATAATACTCCAAATACCCAACAATGCTAGCTGAATGTACTATTCAGTATTGTGTGACAAAGGATATTTACATATAAAAGTGATAAATATACACATATATACAGAGACCTTGGAATAAACTGAAATCAGTGATTTAACTCTCCACCCAGCCATTCACACATTCATGACCGGTGTGAGCTGAAGCAAGGAACTCTGGGGATGAATGCCATTGCTCTTGGAGTGAAGTTTTTCAAGATTCTGTAGGAAACCACGTTGCTTTAACCCTTTGAGTATCAACGAGTTACTTGAAGTTAGACTCATGCGTGCTCTGCAAGTAAACAAAAACAAAACAGAGATCTCTATGAAGAGATTAAATAGTTACATGTCATAATGATGAACTAATTAAATGGTACATCTTGTCCAAGTAGGTCATCTAGGCCAGGGGTCCTCAACCCTGCTCATGGAGAGCTAACATCCTGGTGAGATTGTTTAATGATTGGACCTAATGTCTGCTAAAACGTAGCTCTCTAAAAGCATGGCTAGTGACCACTGATCTAGACAGTGCAAAATGACATGGCAAATATATTATTTAAATATATATATCCAATAAGCACAGTGGCTGTGTTCCAAATCCTAGGCTGCAGTCAAGGAAAGGTGGGTCCTTGATAGGACTGTCCTATGAAGATGCTGCAGTGATAATTGTGTGTGTGTCTGTATGTGATAACTAGTATGTTATTTATGCTTCCCAAAAAATCATTATAATAATAAAAACATATTGATGTAGTAAGGCATTAAAAGCAGACTAACTCTGCTACAGCCTAGGCTTTGAAGCACATTTAGCATGTAGATTTTACACTAAAGATCATTACGAGTGACTGACCTTGGTGAGTCAATTCCACTGTCTGCTGTGTTGCTTTGATTTTCTGCTGTTTCCACAGTACAGACTTTAGAAGGGTCACCATGACTTATGCTTGTACACTTTAGGTCATCTCCATCCCCTGATGCCTCATATTGACTCTGATTGTAGTCTTTTATTTGTGGATGACAACTCCAGAGATGGGATTTGTCATCTACTTCGTCTGCAGACTTGAGTACTGTTTCAGCGTCAGAGTCCCGTTCACTCGTCTGACAGTAATCAAAGATGCTGCTGTCCAGGGCCTCTGTTGGTTCAGAGTGTCCAGAGCTGAGATCATGAAGTCTTTCGTCCGGACATTGAGCCTTTCGGCTGGTGCTGACGTCTGTAGGCAGGTGAGATAGAGCAGGCTGGTGCTCATTTGCCTGCCACCTGAATTCATGTGGTCTCTGTGTGGGTTTTATGGTGTCCTGGTAAAGAAGTGATGGGTTATTGTCCATGAAAGTGCTGTCCCAGTCCCCATCCAGACAGACTGGTTCACGACAGCGTGCTGTGCCAGGGCAAACCACCTCACTGGCACATTCCTCGTTCAGACACAAGGAGCTACAACAGTCATCATCATCATCATCATCCTCTATTTTCTGATAAATGCGGTGCTCATCATCAGTGTATGCTTCACTGCCTGCATGGCTGGTGTCTCGGCGCATGCCATCAGCGTCTGCCAGTTGTTGGGTGCATGTCTGCTGGTGTGAGGACAAAAGGTCAGGGCAGTGGTCAGATTCGTCCTTATTGTTGACTAGATGGAGGGAACGTCTACGTTGAACTGTAAATTTGGGCCATGGCATGGGTAATTCTGTTGTTTCATATGGATGTGAAGTCAGGTCCATGATGTGCTTCTGATCAGAATCTCTCTCGTGAAAAACCTTTTGTTTAATCTCCCTTCCTGTCCCATCTCTCAGCTCCCTGCCTCTGACCTTGCTGTCTCTTAGTTTGACCTTGTCTTCTATCCTCAGTGTGCTGCTGTCAGGATAGACAAAGCTGTAATCTCCAGGAAGTTCTTTAACAGCTTTCGAATCTGTGACAGAATCTAAAGTCAGCCCTCCTTCATGGAGACGCTCACAAGATCTATCTGTCGGCATATGAGCTTTGTCATGCTCTTCACTGACTGCTTTCACGCGGTGAGGATCCCAGGATTTGGACCTGTGACCTGCTCGCTCCCGCCGAGTTGAAGTCTTGGCCTCTCTCCTCCTTTGTTCTTTGTGAGTGGTGGTTGGTACTATATCCCGCCCTGGCAGCGACTGAAATGGATTCTCTATGCGTTTCTTGTAGACGCATTTTGGGTCCAAAACAGCACAATCCTCATGATTGTCAGTTTCTTCTAGAACTAATTCAGGCTTGAGGCAAGATGGAATGAGATCATCTGCCTGTAAATCGTCATCACATGAAACATCTTTAGTCTTTGTCCTCTGTTTCTCTTTGGAAGAAGGCACTCTTCTCTTGCTCCGTGTGGCTTTAGCGACTGGCTTCTTTCCACCAGCCCTGGATGAATGGTGTCTTTGCTGAGAGCGCAGGATCTCTGTGGACATGCCTTTGTCAATAGTTATGGCCTTTGTCATTCTCTCCGCTTTCTCTTCCAGTTTTTTCATCAGGACAGTATGGCGGACCAAGTTGTCCACAGTAAGCTCAGGGTTGATACGTTTAATAATGGCATGTTCCAGATCTCTGGGAAGGTTATTAAGATCTTCTTCATCCCTAACTGGCCACTCTTCAGGTGGAAACTGCCCAGAGAAAGTGGCATATTCCTTCTTTAGTTTATTCTCCTTCTTTCCTGTGTTACGTCGGAACAGGTTGAGGCCGAACTTGCGTCCGGGTTTCTCCTTATCTTTACGACTAGTGTTTGTTGATTTGCTGATTTCACTAGCCTGGTAATCTGCTGCTGTAGAGGTGGACTGATGCTGGACGGCAGGTTTATGTTCTCGAGGCCACTTCAGGCTTTTTCCGGTACATTCACTTATACTGATGGACTGCTCCTGGACAGATGGTGGAGCTGTTGGCTGAGGTGTGAAGCAACTACAGGACTTGCAGTGGGCCATGATGGGTATGTCAGTTGAAGCATCCATGCAGCTTTCGTTGCTCACCAGGTAGGTTATAGGGGGAGGAGAAGGATGGTCATTTTCGTTTGTCCACCAACTTTTCTCTTTTGGCATGTTGTTGGTGATGAAGTATGTCTGAGGAGAAACAATGAAGTAGCCCTCTCCAGTGTGATAGATTTTTCTCTCTTTAATAAGCGCTCCCAGTGCATTGTAGAGGATTTCCTGGGTGGGAATTGTCATTCCTAAAACATTGAAAATATGTAATATTAGAAATTATACAAAAATAAAATTCATTAAAATAGTTAAACCAGCCACAAAGCGTTGTTGAGATATAGATAGCTAGTTTATCATAAACCATTAGCATTTTCCCCAGTATAAAAGGCTAGGTAACTAAACTTGACTGGATGCATTCCTGCCTCAGAATCCTATCTGATTAGACAGGAAGATGATTATTGAAAGTATACCTGGATGGGCCTTCATCATGTGTTTAATCAGAGCCTCCTGGTTGACCGTTATATTAGCAGTATTCATGTCAGATATGACTGAGCACAGCACTTCAGACAGTGGGATGAACTGCGACTGGGTAATAGGGGACATCTGCATTGGGGACAAGTCACCTGAAAAAAGAAAAAACAAAAATAAAGGAAATACTCTTAGTCAGTCTTATTCATGTTCAGAATTTTATCTCTTCTCTCAGTCTGCTTTTGTCATTTTACGTACAAACCTGCTATTTAAACTGTGTTTTTTTAGGCATTAAACAAGGGACAACATAAAACCACATAAATCATTACTCTGAAGTTCAGAGCGAGGACATAAAAACACTAAAACATCAAAGAATGCTAAATCCAGTCAAGAACGAGCTGAGATTTGTTGGACTATAAAGCTTAATTACAGGGAAAATGTTCAATACATCAGTCAGTGACATTTTTTGTGAACTGAAAGAATTGTAGAGTTTTTGCAATAGGAACAAAAATACAGAGGTACTGAATATAAACTCAAAACACACTTTGAACGTTATAATTATATTGTAATACTGTCACTATAAAAATCCAACAAATAAATGTGTTATTACTGTTTACAACTTGAAACGATTAGTGGGTGGATGCACAAAAAAGGGTTAATAGCACATAAATATATACCAGCACTTCAAGCTAAAAGACTGTTCCTAATAGAGGGTCAAATGGTTCCAAAGGCTTACCCCTTTTTCTTTTTCAAAGAGTGAGTGTTATTTTGAAGTACAAGTAGGGGTGGGCAATATTATATCGTATACAATATATCGTGACCCAGAAATATCGTGATATTAAAAATCCATATCGTGATAATAGGGCTGTTCTGTCTTAAAAGTAGTCTATTATTTACTGTGAAGCTTTAGGTGTATTTATTGTACAATTGTTTTAGTTTGCAGTTTATATGCATGCACTAAATATTCTGCAATATTTTTTGCTTCATTATATTATTTTATGCTATATTATTTATTTTGCCACATTATGATTATGCTGTTATACTATTATAATATATTGCTGAAATTAATTAATTATTTTTCTGTTTTCCTATATCGCCAAGTATATCGTCATCGCAAAAATACCCTGAAATATCGTGATATTATTTTAGAGCCTTATCGCCCACCCCTAAGTACAAGTACATTTTATAACACCAAAGGGGGCCGGGGGTCTAAATCACCAACTATACAACATCTGGTTTCTCTGATCATTAATTTTTATTGTAGCCAAATTAAACCAGGGCATGATTGGTTACAGACTTCTTTTTACAGACTATTGCACACATTGCACTTACACACTATTGCAAAGACCACACCTACACTACTGACACCACGTGTTCATATGCAACCAACATGCATCACCAGTATTAACAACTCTTGGTCCATATTCTCTTAGACTGAGTTGTCTTTCTCAGATATACAACAGTCACAAATGAAGAGATAGTAAGGAGACACTCCACAGACCACCCCACCACTAGCCTCAAGAAAACGTCTGACTGTGTTCCTCATTTCAGCCACAGGACACTAAAGAAAACACATTTTAACCACATATCTTTCCACTAAAGCAAACCTAAGCAGCCATCACACAGTTGCAGCACTTGTGTAAGGGGTAAAGTAAATAAAACTTTAATCAGGCAGCTGTTATTACCAGGCAGGAAGCTAAATGAGGCCACTCCCCCAGCCTTCATCTTCAAAAAGGAACAAACTGCAGAAAACAACACAGTTACAGGGAGGAACATTCTGTTTATTATAAAATTAACATTAAAATTGTTGAAAGAAAATCTTGTACTGTATGTGAATTTTTTTTTTGACATTTTAAAAGAGTCCTTTACATTTGTGTGAACATTTTATGGAAAAGTTTCCAGTTAAGTTTCAAGTACTTCTTGTAAAAGCTTATTGTAAGCACAATGACATCAAAATCATCTTGACGATAACTACTTAAGAAAAAGAACATTCCCATTGAACAGCTGTTTACATTTGAACAGATGAACAGACTTTTAAACTGAAATTTGATGATATTTGATAGAAATATATTTAAGTGATGAGAAACTAAATGCACTAAAATACCTGCCTTTTATTATTTTTCCCTCTAAAAATAAATAGTATATTACTCAATATTTGTAACATATTTCTACATGCAAAAGCAAGAGAGAGTGAAACGAGAGAGAAAAAGGAAGAGGGGAAGGGGACAAACACGACTACAGTTGTTAAAGCAATATGCCTAATCCACTAAAGTTCACAAAATACCATTTAAATGCAAAACATACGGCTCATGTTTTCCAGTTGGCATGTACAACCAAAATGGCACACTTCTTTCTTACTTACTTCACTTACAAATTCACTTTTAATGGTAGGGCACTATTTTTATTTAGTGTGGTAGTGTTTGCTTTGGAGTGCAGTCTTTTTACATTGCAGACATTTAAGAAAAATCTGTCATGTTCCACAGCGTTTATTGACTAACTTTCAAAAGTATTAAATAGTTGTAGTACAAAATACATAGACATGTTGCTACTGGTATATAAAACTGATAAGAAGCTAGTTTTTATTCACCATTTTAAATTACTGTTACTAAGACCGGCTGACTACACATTAACAGCATCTTCCTTAAACAGGAAGACAATTGAAAGTAACTACAGCATGGGTCTTTTGTCTTATTAGATTGTTCTGATCCTTGTGGCAAATTGTCACGCCTGGCCCTGTTTCCTGTCTGTCCTCGTGCCTGTGTTGTCCCACGTGACCCGTGCCCCTGTGTTCTGCCTGTGATTTTCCATTACCTCATGTCTCATTTGTAGCTCCACCCCTTCCCCAGGTGTTTCCACTCCCAGTGTGTTTCCTGTTTAGTTAAATAGCTTTCCTCTGTCACCTGTCCTGGTCGGTCTTTGCACTGTCTCCTGTCGTTTGTCTTCCCAGAGTTTCTCTCCGTGTTTCTCTCCGTGTTTCTCTCCGTGTCTATCTTAGTTTAATCCTTGTTATTATCCTTGCCCTGTTTAGTTCATAGTCTTGTTTCATTATTCATTTTGTTTTCCTTGTTTAGTCTCCCTATTTGTTTGTAGTATATATTTAACTTCCTGTTTATTGTTATTTTCTAGTTCCCTGTGTTTTCCCTAGTTTATTCCCTTGCCCTGTTTTAGTTTATCCCGCCTAGTTTTATAGTCTCCCCGTTTGTTTATCTTTAGTATCTCGTTTGTTTGTTAGTTTTAGCTCGCCTCTGTTTCTTGTTTTTCTTTGTTTCTTGTTTACTTGTCTCTTTGTTTAATAAATTCGCCCTACCTGTGTTTACGTCCGCCTCCTCGTCTCTCTGCCTGGGTCAAACCCTGACAAAAAGACCGACCAAATGGATGTAGCAGAATGGCACGCTGCTCGGAAGGCGGACCTGGAGTTTCTCCGCCTCCTCGCCGAGCAAATCCGAGGAGATGAACCGCTCCCAGCGCCTTTCCTCGGGTTGGAGCCCGTCAGCCCAGCTTCAGTGGCGCCCACCGAGACCCACAAGGGGATCCCGTGGACTGGCTCCAGGATGGCGATCCGCCATGCTCCATTCGGGACTCCGGCGTTGGAATCCCCGAGGCCCCAAGGACGCCGCAGGCCTCGGGGTAGACGTTTTAAGGGGTCCCGCCAGCCGGAGGAGGAGCCCGTTTCCGGGGAGGATTTTCTTGGGGGGGCGCTAGGGCTGTGTGCGGTCAGCCTCGATCCTCGCCCCGACGAGGACGGGGGTGGCATGGATGCAGGCTGTGAGGAGTCCTATTCCTGGGACTACTCCGATCTCCTCACACCTGCATCCAGTGAAGAGGAGTTTGAGGACTGCCCTCCTACACCAGCCCGCCAGCCGCTCCTTCCTCCCGCGGTAGCTGCCGATCCGCGCTCTGTGTCTTTCGCGGTGGCAGCCGAACCGGTGGCAGTGGAATCGCGCTCCGAGACCCCCTGCGCGGCGAGCCAGCCGCGGTCAAAGACTTTCCCCGCGCTCCTCACGCCGGACTCTGCACGAGAGAGTAGGAATCCAGTCCGGGTTTTTACTTCACCCGCAGCTTCGGGCTCCAGTGCTGCAGCGGATCTCTTCATGCCACGCCCCGTGAAGCACGCGTCTGAAGCGCTGCGTCCCGCGATACACGCGGCTGAGATGCCACGCCCCGTGTTGCACGCGCCGCTCTCCGAGATTTCAGCGGCGGCCGCGCCGCTCCCCGAGACTTCAGCGGCGGCCGCGCCGCGCTCACAGACTGCAGCGGCGGCAGCGCCGCTCTCCGAGCTTTCAGCGGCGGCCGCGCCGCGCTCACAGACTGCAGCGGCGGCAGCGCCGCTCTCCGAGATTTCAGCGGCGGCCGCGCCGCTCTCCGAGATTTCAGCGGCGGCCGCGCCGCTCCCCGAGACTTCAGCGGCGGCCGCGCCGCGCTCACAGACTGCAGCGGCGGCAGCGCCGCTCTCCGAGATTTCAGCGGCGGCCGCGCCGCGCTCACAGACTGCAGCGGCGGCAGCGCCGCTCTCCGAGTTTTCAGCGGCGGCCGCGCCGCTCTCCCAAGCACCAGCAGTCCCAGCTGCTCCAGCTCAAGCACCAGCAGTCCCAGCTGCTCCAGCTCAAGCACCAGCAGTCCCAGCTGCTCCAGCTCAAGCACCAGCAGTCCCAGCTGCTCCAGCTCAAGCACCAGCAGTCCCAGCTGCTCCAGCTCAAGCACCAGCAGTCCCAGCTGCTCCAGCTCAAGCACCAGCAGTCCCAGCTGCTCCAGCTCAAGCACCAGCAGTCCCAGCTGCTCCAGCTCAAGCACCAGCAGTCCCAGCTGCTCCAGCTCAAGCACCAGCAGTCCCAGCTGCTCCAGCTCAAGCACCAGCAGTCCCAGCTGCTCCAGCTCAAGCACCTGCAGCTCCCAGAACTATGTTTGGGCCCAGGCCCCGTATTTCCAGGCCTGCTCCTAGGCCTCCTGACTTTGCCCCTAGTTATGTGCCCAGGCTGTCCCCACAGACTTTTACCAGTCCTGGGCACCCACCTGTGTCTTTTGTACCCCTGTCTCTCCCTGTCCTGGTCCCCGTATCTGTGATCGTTCCAGTTCCTGTCCCCGGTGGTTTCTCTGTTCCTGTCCCTGTTACTGTGTTTGTTTCCGTCCCCGTCAATGTTCTAGTCCCTGTTCCCATGTCCGGTCCCGTCCAGTCTCTGTCTCATGTCCAGTCTCCGTCACCTGTCCAGTTCCCCGTCCAGTCTCCGTCACCTGTCCAGTTCCCCGTCCAGTCTCCGTCACCTGTCCAGTTCCCCGTCCAGTCTCCGTCACCTGTCCAGTTCCCCGTCCAGTCTCCGTCACCTGTCCAGTTCCCCGTCCAGTCTCCGTTCCCTGTCCAGTCTCTGTTCCCTGTCCAGTCTCTGTCCCCTGTCCTGTCTCCATCTCCTGTCCAGTTCCCTGTCCAGTCTCCCGTTCGGTCTCCTGTTTTCCCCGGCCTCCCCCTGCCGCCAGCCCCCGGGGTTTGTTTTTACGCGCCTCGGGAGCTGCGCGTTTAGGGGGAGGTTTCTGTCACGCCTGGCCCTGTTTCCTGTCTGTCCTCGTGCCTGTGTTGTCCCACGTGACCCGTGCCCCTGTGTTCTGCCTGTGATTTTCCATTACCTCATGTCTCATTTGTAGCTCCACCCCTTCCCCAGGTGTTTCCACTCCCAGTGTGTTTCCTGTTTAGTTAAATAGCTTTCCTCTGTCACCTGTCCTGGTCGGTCTTTGCACTGTCTCCTGTCGTTTGTCTTCCCAGAGTTTCTCTCCGTGTTTCTCTCCGTGTTTCTCTCCGTGTTTCTCTCCGTGTCTATCTTAGTTTAATCCTTGTTATTATCCTTGCCCTGTTTAGTTCATAGTCTTGTTTCATTATTCATTTTGTTTTCCTTGTTTAGTCTCCCTATTTGTTTGTAGTATATATTTAACTTCCTGTTTATTGTTATTTTCTAGTTCCCTGTGTTTTCCCTAGTTTATTCCCTTGCCCTGTTTTAGTTTATCCCGCCTAGTTTTATAGTCTCCCCGTTTGTTTATCTTTAGTATCTTGTTTGTTTGTTAGTTTTAGCTCGCCTCTGTTTCTTGTTTTTCTTTGTTTCTTGTTTACTTGTCTCTTTGTTTAATAAATTCGCCCTACCTGTGTTTACGTCCGCCTCCTCGTCTCTCTGCCTGGGTCAACCCCTGACACAAATCCTGTCTCCAGAATAGTAAGAATAACAGTACGAAAAACGTCAACTTTGAAACTCATGTCTGAATATTTGCAAATGTGTGCAATAAATAGAGAAACACAAATATTGCCATGTTTTCTGAGATAATTTGGGTAAAATAATATAATTAACGACTCTATCTGCCTGTTGGTATTATACTCAACACCACAGGCCAGCTGTTGTATACAAAGGACTAGGCTTTAGTTTGAATGTCTGGGTTTCCAGAAGGGTGGGAAAACATCTCCCGGTGACTTAGAATTAAAGTTCTAGTTTAACTGGTGGCAGGGTGTGACTGCCACCATGGGGTAAATGTAACCTCTCTCCAGGGGAAAGCACTCTGTGTTCATTGTAACATGAAGCCACTCTCCAGACATTAAGACCTTTGTCACATACAGCTTGAATACCCTGCCAGGTACCATGGTAACATGCCACAAAAGCTTGGATGGGGTGGCAAGACACTTTGGGGCAGAAGTCACTGGTGACTTCCATTTAGGGCTGGTTTTCTTTGTTAGCAAATAAAAGGTCCTTGGATATTTGCTGTGGGTCACAAACCTTCAGTGTTGGGCTTGAAGAAGAACAGTTCTGCATGCTGATGTGGCAGTGTTACACTCCAGTGTATGGGAACTGATGAAAGCAAGTGGTTAAGTGGCAATCATACAATATTTACATGCTGACGAGCTGGTTGAGGTCTCATTAATTCGATTAGCTAAACTCATATTATGTGAATAGATATCTTGGTAAATGCAGATACAGTATCTCTTACTGGTTTGAACTTTACTGAAACAACTGCCAAAGCTGCATCTGTCAGAAAGTAAGTAATGAAAAAGAAGTCCTTCATTAATGTTCTTAAAAAGAGAAAGAAATTTACAGAATCTATGACTCTATAAAGGCAGCATACGTCACAGACTGTAAATGGAAGCAGTAGCCTGACCCGGTTTCAGTCTGTTTTGTTAGAAAACAGCCGAAGAAGTATCTTTGTGCTAGCACTCATTTTTTACTGCATACTGCATCATTTAAAATCTACTAATGTTTGGTAAAAGCATTGTTTTTGCCACATTTTAAAATAATAAGTGTTTCATCTAGACATAACACATAAATATTCAAGTCCTAAATATATATATTTTTTCATTTGTGGCCCAAACTATAAGCCTATGTACATCCTATTACAGCACTAATGAAGCAATGTAACACACCTGAGTAATCAATAAAACCAATGAAGATAAATGTTCCATTGGCCCCTAAAATGAAGGGACTGTTTGAAAAATATATATTTTAACATGGTAAAACCACAATACTTTCAAACCCCCCTTAAATAAAGGTCTGGCATGTGTACTTTAATCAGCTATGATTTAAGGCAGGTATATTTAAATATTTAAAACACATTCAGAACCTCCAACTGATCTTACTTCTGCCCTATTCCGTCTATGAATGGACACAACATGAGGAGAGTTTGAGGAAACCTCAAATACTGAGCCAACTGAGTAACTCAATCAGCTGTTGTATAATGTACTTGAGGTAAAAGAGCACTGAGTTTAGTCCTTTTCGGACAAATGTGATTTGTGTTTTTTGCACTCTATGTTTCATCTACAATAATCAGGTTTATTTTTGATACTTCACTGCTTTAACACAAATCATGTTTGCCCTGTAATTTTACTTTATGTGAGGTTTAGCAAGAATAGTCCACAAAATGGCCATTATGTATGAATTATTCAAAAAGGCAAAGACTGAATGTTTGGCCATTCAGCAGCTTAGACTTGTCCAAAGCAGAAATTAGCTTCTAACAGTTTAATTATTGTTTAACTTGCTGTCGTACAATTTGAGGTGAAAAAACAACTGCAGACAGAGAGTGCTCTACTTGGTTTAGGCTAAAGGAAATGCAGTCATGTGTGTGGAAGCCAGGCTTCACACAAGCAAACCACAGAAGTAATTAACTAGCAAAGGTGCTGTTGGTTTACACACACACACACACAGGGTGGGCACTTGTCTTCTTATACTAATAAAGTTTAATGTGGTGGGGTTCATTCCTCCTCACAACCGCAAACATGATTTCCAGGTGAGGTGAGAAACAAAAGCAAACACTGGGGCATTTTCGGGTGGTTCTGAAGGTTAGTGGCTGGCTACCCAGAGCTGGCTACCTCTATCTATAGGCTACTACTCAGCTAGAGAAACACAGCCAAGCATGTCCAGACTTGAAATAGGTTCCTTAAGCATACAAACATCAGGCGTTGACATCAAGTGGATGTACACATATGTGGAGGAGGTTTGGGAAGTGGTAGAAACCAGTAATCCTGAAAACACACAGGTAATGTTTTTGTAATCTATGGAAATGGAGATACAGATGTCTGAAATTTTCCCTCTTACTGCTTCACAACTTTTAAAACTGGACATTTTGACCCGTTAAGGTTAGGTAAACTGACAAGTCACTGTCACTGAATTATGATGCTTTCTTATGCTAATGAGAGCTTTCTTGTCACATGGACAAATCTAGCCAGACCCCGCCAGTCATGATCATAACCATCCACTGTACTGTCCACTGTGGGTGGTAGTAAGGCCTTCTAAGACATATTCTACACACGTGACACTGTAGTTTGAAGAATGTTAAATGGCCGCACAACTTTGGAAATGGAATGTCCCATTCATTTGGCACCCACTATCAGGCCTCGCTCCAACTTCAATAATTCTCGTAGTCTTGCTAAGAGCACACTGGCCAGTTTTCAACCTCACTCACAAGAAAACATCCCATAACATATTTGGCATGTCGGTGTATACTGAACCCATGCCCTAACTAAAGTAGTTCTGACTGTTCTAAAATCTCTGATTGTAACTTGGAGGGTGAGCATCCTATAGGAGAGGACCTGCCTTCTCGTGAGATCTAATTCATGGGACTCTTATCTAACTTAAATCTTAATCCATGTAATCCTTCCATTCACTTGTCGGCCCCCCTTGTCCACCACCACTGGCAGGACTGCACTCCCAGCCCTTAGATTATCACAGCTTTAATCTGCTGTCTTATTTCCTACTGTCTTCATCTCTGCCTGGCTTACACACTGTCTCAGTGAGTCCAGCTGTCATGAGCTCTGAAATGACACCAGGACACCTGGTACAATTTCACTGTAGGAGCTAAGTGGGCTGAGTCTGGCTGTGAGTACCACACATGGAAAGCAATAAATCCTGCCTTTCACGTCTGCGATTAACTGTACTGGAACACACTCTGCAGATTCTAGTGAAGTCTAAAGAAGTCTCTGTCTGCTTTAGAAGTCTGGAAGTCAAAGCTGTATTCTTGGCTTTTACAAGATGAATGTCAAATTACCATTTTTTAAACATTTTAAATCACTAATAAACCTTATGAATAGTTTGTAGTGTTTGGGTAATTAATGCAACAAAAACATGATTTTGTTCCACATCTCCACAAGCGAATTGCCTATTTTTTTTTAAAGGGTTGGATTTTATCTGTAAACAGACGCCATGCTGTGCATTACAAACACTGCTAGTCATATTTCAATCAGTGACCGGACACTCATTTATAAAATCTGTGCAAATGCAACCTGCATAAACATTATCTTTGCGCACATGCATGCTGTTAGGACTATAAAGATCTAAGCAAAACTCTGAGTTGATTGATGAGGATTGTAATCTGAACGTATCCTTATGTCTTTCTTATCAAAATGTGATATTCATTACAGAGATGTATTATACAAGTGTGCCAAATCTCATACAAAGGTAACTCCTGAGGACTCCTGAAGTTATTGAAGCTCAACAGGCTTAAAAAGGTTACAAAATAATTTCTCAAGAACTTCATAGCTTTCTCAAATCCACTATGAGGAAAATCATATACATATTGAGAGAATAGAGGACCATAGTTACTCTCCCAACAAGTGATCATCCTGCAAATAAATCACTACATAAAAAATAGCAAACAGCATTATAGGAAATCATGAAGAACCTCAGGGTAAGCCTTTCTTGCATTGAGCAATGTCACTCTTCATTAGTCAATACACCATCAGGCAAAAAGGAAGGTGTGTATGACAGGATAGCAAGGAGGAAGCCAGTTCTCTCCAAAAATAACACATATATCATGAACATGTATACATATTAATATTATATATTTGACAGTTGACATCTCCCAACTTAAAAATAATAATCATGTCTTATCATTAGCTGGACCACTCACGTCTGGACCAGTGTTATTGTGGGTGGTGCTTTTGTAATGTCACCAGAAGGCTTCCAACAAATGCATTCAGCAGCTTTTACGAGGAAGTGCTGTTCTTGCTGCCATGGTGCTGAGAGCAGGGAGTAAAGTGGAGCTATAAACGACCTGAAAGACTCCCCCAGCACGACCCATTCTACCAGCTATGAGAAGCTAACTAACAGAAGTGCTACTGATAGGAAAGCATCAAGAACACCAGATTTAGCAGATTTAGCTTTAGGCATCTTAACAGGTAAGCAAATGAACCAATTGCTGTAGCTGTCTAAAAGCAGCTTTTTTGTTTTAACAGTACATTTTAACATATACTTTGTTCTCAGCTCATTACTACAGTTACATGTTGCCCCACTTACTGAAAATGTCTCAACCTCACACATTAGTTCTCTGCAAAAAAAAAAAAAAAATACAGACAACATTAACAAATCAGGCAACTGAAACTAATCAAGTGGACTTTTGTACTGATTAACAGAGGAAACACAGTCCAACTGATAAAGACTTCTGACACCAACGTTCCTTTGTAATTATGTCCACATTTGGCACAGTAAAAAGAAAAACATCTTTTCTCTAAGTGTTTTATGATTGCTTTACTGCTCTACTGATTTTTGACACTCAAATCAGTCTGTTTGTTGTTTCAAAAAAACTGAAATTTTAAATGTCCCAAAGGGTTTACAAGCTGTGACTGTGGGTAAAGCTTTGTCTGCTCACTAATCGTCATCTTCTCATGAGGAAATAGAAAAACAAGCTAAGTGATTTTTAAACAATGAGCGGTATACTCAACACTACACTTAAAACATACCATATTATAACAGCATGCAGCATGTGTCGTTACTCATTAATATGAAGTAGGAGAAAACTTAAATTAACTGTACATGAATAAACCTGCCAAATAGAAGCAGATAAGAAGATGAAATGTAAATTATATTTAGAATAAATCACTACTTTCACATGATACTTTAATTTATCTACTGTACTCACTGTAATTTATTTATACTATATAAATGAAGGTTTTCTACAATTTGTTCCAGGAAGACTTTATGAACTCAATAAAAGGATTTGTGTACTTTGTCAGTCCCTGAAATACAGATATAACAGAATACAAGTTATATAAACTGTAGAATCCAAGATACAAGCTGTAAACACAATGAATGAGCCAACTGGACAGCTAAATTGAGCAGATTTACATTATTAGAAACGGAAGTCCACAATACAAGGGTTAAATCAACATGTGACCATCAACACAGATTCTAGTACATTCTGTGTACTAAAAGGCAAATTTACAATCTAAATAAGATTATACACTCATTAATGGGCATAAACAACTTCTAATACATTATAAATAAAACCACACATTGAAAATAACAGGCAACAGCAAAACAAATATGCAAAATCAAAATAATAAATTGGCCAATTGTCGGTTGCTTGTTTAAAGGAAACACTGCCTTAATCCTAATCTTCCATCCTAAAAGTGGCAGAGAAAATGCTCATATTTTCTTAAAAAAGAGAATCATCAGCAGCATACATGCTCCAGTATGTAGTTCAGTGCAGGAAAGAGGCTAACTTTTGCTACAGGACAACTGGTCTCAGGTTTCACAAAGGAGGCCGTGGACAGAATCTGCCCAGCCAATTTAAATAAAGTTATACAGTATCCTTTATCAAACTTCTATTTTGCAGATAAGAATATATTCCTCACGAAGTCAGCAACAGCCGGTTAAACACAATATGGGTTTGCTTTGACCGGGTATCCTTCTTTTAAGTTATTTCACAACGATAGGTCTCAAATACCCACATTCAATATCAAATAACCAGTATTTTACCTCTATTTCTACCCACCCTGATGGTCTCAGTCCACTATAATTGCCTGTTTGACAGAGAGGGGGCTTGAACAAATGCTGCGGGTTCCATTTCACTTTCTTCTTGAGATGTTTAGACATTCCAGGTGTTTCAGGCTAGTCTCACCTCCAGAAGCTGGAGGAGACCACGTTTACTGCACTCACACACCACTAATCAAGATCCATGACACTAATTCACACCAGATGAGAGCTATTTCCTCTGAGTAAGACTGAACTACATCAGAGTCAGGGCTTGTGATCCTTCCACTGGGAGGCCTTTGCCATTGCAACAGTTTAATCACGGTCTAAATCCTGAACAGCTTTAGAGTTAAAAGCACAATATGTTTTACTTTCAATCACATAAGAACTTGGAGCATGGAACCAGAGTAGTGCTATAAACATCAAAATAAAGATACCCTTTTAGGAGGTCAGAACTTGTCTCCACTGTGGAGTGTACATTTACATTAGTGCATGATGATGTTTCCTCCCACATGAGAAATGGCATGGAAATGAAGGATCCATCAAGAGTCAACAGATCTAAAAGGGGGCAGGCTAATCTCTTCATTTGTTTTTATCAGCCCAGGTCTTGGGTTGCTCATGGTCCATAAATGTGTCAACTTGGCTCTCATAAAAAAGATGGTTTCCTGTCTAATGGGAAAAGGATGCAGCAAACGATGCCCAGCATGATTTCAGCTGGAGGTCAGGTTCCAGGGCGCAGGGCGAGGTTGCCTCTTAAAAAAACTCTTAAGGCCTCTGCATTCTTCCTGCGAAACAAAATTTGGGATCATTGTGCTTAGGAGCTTGCATCCTTTCTGAGCTTTCATTTGCCAGTGCCTATAATCCCGTCCAATCACAGATGTTGATGCGTAGTTTCCGCAGATGTTTTTCCGCAGAGTTTACCCAGCTTTCACTCGTGCAACAAAGCAAGCAAAGACCCTGTGAAGCCCCAAAAAGTATCTTAAGGCCTTTATTATTTTTGGTACACAGAAAGAATAGAAAACAAAGACTGTAGCTGTGTTCCAAAGCCTAGGCTGCAGTTGCAGTAAAATGGGTTCTTGGTTGGACTATCCTAGGAAGACTCCTTCTCAGTAGCCTGTTGGTCACACATATGCAGTTTGAGCCTAATTGGACTGTTCCATAACTTTTTCATTTCTTCATATAAATAAATTCATAAAATTAAATTTAGAATTTTGCTCTAAAGCTTTTTCTACTATTTTCCATTCCATTTTCATGTTCATGTTATCTTTCCTCACACCTCTATCATCTTGTTTTTGAACAAAGAATTCTGGACTTAGAGCCATAAAGGATACAGCAGTTGTGACCTCAAAATCACTCTGAATGTTGTCCGCCTTTCTTGGCAGTATAAGAAGGGTCTTTTTAACTTAGTAACATCCTTCTATGACGTGGTGGCCTGAAAAATGCAGCCCACCTCCACATAGTTTGGTAAAACTGATACATACATCTGCACTCACACACTCACAGTCCGAGTAATTCTGGAAATTATCTGGGTACCCTACATGTGTGAAAAAGGCTATACAGAAATCCTTCCATTTCTTTGTGTAAAACAGTCAAAATGGGAAATCTCATATGTCACGTTGTAAAGATATTTGGCCTTGAGGGTCTTACAGGTAATAAAAGTCACAAGGAGGTTTAGGAAATTAGAGAGGGACATGATTCTGAAAGGCAAACTTGGTCCAGATCCCAAAAAATGCCTCAACCTCATCCATCTGGTTGCTGTCGGTGATATATTACTACACTGCTGGATAAAGGACATGAGCTTCCACCGGAGAAAGAGAGTAAAGTCAGGGAGGAACCACACACAGCTGCTTGTGGTAGACTTTGGTTTGGTGTTTGGTTACCACAAGAAAACATTCCAGTGGTAGCCTTCTTAGAAACCAGATCCAGCATATTCTGTCTGTCAACACTGGATATCCAGTGAACCTTTGTTTCTTGAACATCCAAACAACTTTCTAGTTGTTTTGTAGTGACGTTTTCTGCAACAATCATTGCACTGTAAAAAAGTGCTAAATAAAATAAATAGTTATTTGAGGAAATAGGAAAAAAAATGTTTCCATAAATAAATATGTTTGCAAAGTTTTGAGCATGAAGAACCTTATAATCTATATTTGGTAATGAACCTTGACATCCACTTCATAAAGCCATTTAAATAGTATCAATGCACACTTTTCTTTAGCAAAAATGTTAATTAAGTATTAAATATTGATATTGAAACACATAATATTTAGCAGGCAAATTAATTCATTTAAAATGGCAAAAGAATGCCCTTGAAAAGGAATAATTAGTCATAAAAATAATTTTATTTAATCAACTGCTGTTTCTTTAAAAAGCATGGCAAATATATGTATTAATGCTATTTAATTTGTGAAATGGTGAAAAATGTGCCACATTTAAAAATTCATTTTGTTCAGTTTCAGCCAAAATGTTTCATTTTGGTTCACCCCAAATATTTTCGTGCAGTGCTTCAGATTGCACCGCTGCACCGTTCAGAATTCAGTCAACAGGCTAAGTGCATAAACATGTTCAAATCGGCCCTCATTAAGTAATTTCAGCAAGGAAAGCAAGTCCTGCTTTAATGAGGGTAAAAAGGCTTGTGTTCTTTTACAAGCACATGGGCCTCCTCTGTGCAAAGGGGCACACCTGGAACCGCTGTGTTTATCTGCTGAGGACCACAAGGAGCTTTACGAAGACAGGGCGGGGGCAGTGACCTTTGGTGCCCAGTTAACCAAGAGGGCAGCCTTCTAATGCATAAGCACCACAGGGTACTCCCCTCTAGATGCAGGAGTCCGGCGTGGAGCCTGGTCATGGCTAATATGCACAGATCTATGAACACAGCCCATGCTGATGAATAGCCCTTTAGTCCTTTGGAAGACATTTACAAAACAGTCTTCTGTGTCTAAGCCATCTGAGTGCTAGACAACCACACTTACCACACAAATTTTCCAGTGCCAACGTCACACCAAGATTACTACAAGATGCCAGAGTATTTATAGAACTGAGCTGCACTAACTGAATAAATGTTGGCTTCAACTAAAATAAACACAACATATTTAACCCCTTAACCCTTAGAAGGTGAGAGTAGTGCAAGAGTCTTCTTCATGTTGCAGACTGATAGAGATAAAGTTACATGACCACACACATGCAGTATCCATGAACCTGCCGACACGCCATTTATGTTTTGTGTGAAAATGACCATTAGACACTCCATAAATGACTATCTTTGATTTTGCTGTGAGTTACTTCAGTTTTAAAGGACAGGAATTGTATTTCTGTGCTGCTTTTTTGCAAATAGGTAAATAGAAACATTAAGAATGCCAGTGAGTTCATGAAATAAAAAAAATAAGTTATTACTGTGTAATATATAATTACACATTAAATGTTAAACCATAAAAGAAGTGTTAAAATATGTGATTTTCTTTTTACAAAAAACGCCACGCAAAATTGTGATTTAAATTCAGAATTACTTAATAATTTCTACATTTCCTACATTCTAAAGTAATATAACTGTGACTTTAAATGGTTGAACTGCTATTACTTCGTAACCGCCACAACAATAAGTTATTCATTTAATAAAGTGAAGAAGCATAAATTCACACATAGATCCTCACAGGTCCTAATGAGGTTATGGACAATAGATCAACAGTGCTTTGCAGTACTGGACACCTCATTACAACCCAGTATGGCTTTTCCTGAATGTGTTACCCTTTAGATCTCATTGGCTGGGCTGAGCTCGATCTGGAGCCTCTCAATAATGCAGAGGCCCCAGTCAACCATTGTGAGCAGAGCTTCAAATTTCACTAGACAAGCACACAGTACAGAGATGGCCACGACAGGACTTTATTCTACTCCAGAGTAGAGTATGAAAGCATGTCAAAACACATCAGTGCAATGTACAGAGTGTGCCTACACACATATCTAAAAATGTGACTGGAATTTGACCAGTTTAATACTCTAAATCTTAACAGTTTACAGTGAATTCTCTTCAGTCCGGTGCACTAGCACAGCGAAAGAGAGATATGCATTTGAGCATATCAGTGACATGCTGTTCTAACTAATGCTGGATACATTTCTGAAATACTCAGACCATTCACACAACAAACTTAATCAAGATCCCATGAGTGCCGAACTATGCATTTTCTGTTCCAACTTTAATTTCAGATTCAAGCTTCTGTCTTTTAGTAACTGTATAGAAGTAAATGAAGCTGGGTTACAACTGATTTCAGTGGAGCAGATAAATCAAATCATTCATGAAGGAAGGGTATGAAAGACAAGGCCCTGAACCTTCAAAAGGTCAGTCTGTGGATCACTGACACCAGGCTTTCTCCACTGAAAAAATAACAGGGTCTTGTCATTCTCACCCTGCAGAGTCAGACAGCGGCGGCCCCAGAGAACAATCTTGTTTTACCTTTAACTTAACATCTACCAAACTTCACACTTACCCACCCAAAAACTTAAACTCAAACTTAATCTCAAATTTAAGCCTAATCCTGTCCAACCAGCAAAAGGCATCTGAACTACATCGGATCATCTGTTAAAGGGGAATTCCATTGTTTTTTTATATTTCAGAGTGGGTTGGTGGGAAATGCAAAGGTAAAAGCACCCAAAACACAATTAATCAGATACACATCTAATCACTTAAACTACATTGCTTGCACATTGATTGCTGTCCCACACAGCAATCAGATTTTAGTCCAACTAAGTGGAGACGAATTTGACTACACCGAGTGTAAAATGCATGTGGCTGAAATCTTATTAGGACACAATACAGACACTAGACACTATTATTACACAAGTGACCAGGTGTAACTAGGTGTAAAAAACAGTAAACTTCACATCAATCCACTCTGACTGACAATCTTATGTATTTTACTAAATTACACATAAAATATGAAAAGTATGCACAAATTTAGATTAATTTTATCTGTATTAACAGTGCTCTCCTGTATATGGGATTAAATATAGCAAAATAAAATGAGATCAAACCTTTTTATATCCATGTCAGTTTCACCAAAAAAAATTGCTAGTTTCATTCAAGGCACAACAAAGCAGCTGCAGTTCTCTACATTGCAGAAAGGAGACATCAGTGTCCATGACCAGGAGCTATAAAATGGTCTTTTGTGCAGCCACTGGACAAGAGATAACTCTGCACAGTGGCTTTGGAGAATGGACAGTAAATTATAGTGACACTTAGGCTGATTTTACATCGCAGTGTGACAATAGCTTTTCATCTGACCTAGACACTAGAAAGTGTGCGTAATGTGTTTGAGTGTCTTTATTAGTCTGAGCTTTCCAAGACACCCCAATCACCAGTAAATGCGCTTAGGTCTCCCACTGACACATCCAATCACACTGTGTGGTCTTGTCCCTCGAATTCCTCAGCATCGTGCTCCCCCTCTACACACACACAAAATGACCTCCACCTCCATGGCCCTGACAGCAGGACCAAATGGCTGATCTCACACAGTGGTGACAGCTTTGTGTGGGGGAATCAGCAGCCACCCAACAGCAGGAATCATGTGTGAGGGTGCCACAGACCTGCCACCTCAACATGTGTGCAACCAAAACAGCACCCCAAACAGTTGCCTTCATATAGTGAAGGCCCAAGCCATGGATCCACAGTACTAAACCTGCATTCTCCCTACAGCGCATACCACGGTTCACTTTCAGAGCACAATTTGCATGAGGTGAGCTCATACTGCAGGCTGTGTGTATCTATATCTGCACATTTGTGTGGGGGTTAAAGGCCACACTCCTCTGAAATTATATTTCCTGTCATCTGGAAATAATACAGTAATGCTGCACGCACAGTTACGCTCCAAGCATGTCGAGATACCTCTGAGAACTGCTGGTCAGGTTGGGTTCATGGGGCCACACTTTACTAATACAAATTTACTGAGGCTACAAACCAGCAGAGGCCCAGCCTACTCAAAAAAAAAATTGAGAAGCTGCAACAAAAACACTGTACAGAATGTGAAAAAAGTGTACTCAAAGTATATACAAAGCAGCTGCCATGAGATGCTAATTAGGCCACAAAGTAAGCCTACAGTATAATCATCACTGTTTGTTAGACAATAGGGTTGAGATTAATGTAAGCAGGTCATGGAAACATACAGTTCTGCTGCCTTCTATGGCTTTTTGATATCTTGCTTGTGTAGCAGGATATGCAGGAGCTTTTGTTAAAAATGCATTATTTTACAACACAAAATAAAAAGCCTTTAGGCTTTTAAAACGTGCATTGTGGTGCAGTTGTTTTTCACAGTGAATAAATCTTTTGAATTTAGTGATGATTTACTCTTTCACCCTGTGTTCTAATTAGATCTAATCCTGCATTCCTTTGAGTTAAGAGATGTGAATCAGCAGATAGAGAATTCGTCATTTTCGTTATCTTAATGTTTACAGTATTTCTTGTATAAGCACCATTAGCAGCATTGTGTCTGCTCAGGTAAATGGCAAAAGCTGTTATAGATCTACCAGACTGTTTTTTTTTAATGAATATTATGTGGCTTTGCAAAAATGGGAGCAGAAGCACACTAATACAATTTATTACAATATTCTTTTCCTCTCTCCCCTCAGGATTGCTACTGCTTTCCATTTAAAATAAAACAGAACTACTGCTTTAATAAACTTCCGTGCAGGAATTGTAGTCCTGTAGGTTTGAATTCCTGAACTGTAAGTACTGCTGTTTTTGTGTTTAAGCACACTTTATGCATTTCACCCATTTTTGCCAGGTTTGGTCAGTGTGTTAGAGCTGGGAAATAAGCAAACTGCTCTAAACTCTGTTACAGTTCTTCTAAAATAATGTGATGATGACCTCTGGTTTACTGAAGGGCCTGATCCCAGCAAAGTTGGTTCTGTTGTTTTTTTCTTTTTTGAAGCACACCTAACACCCTTTTTGCCAGACTGTTCTGAACTCTGGCCTTCACTTCCCCAACCTGATCTAAAATGTGCTTTATAATCAGAGTTTAAAATTCTGACCATGACTCTCATCATGTTTTCTATAGATTTCTATAGTTTCCTTAACATTAATATTATACTGTGTAGTTAGATTATAAGTATTTAAAAAACACTGACCCAACTGTACATTCATTACAGAGTGTAAAAAATCCTGTTTAACTGGATGTGTTGAGAAACAATGTATTATGCATGAAAGAGCATAGAAAGATTTTAATAACAGAATCTGTCACTGCTGATGCATTGCGTCTACGTCAAAATATGATGAATACTTTGTAAAATGTAAAAATGTATTTTAATATTGCGATATACTACTTTTACCATATAATCCAGCTCTATCAGTGCGTGATTATATACCCCATGGTTTATATCATGGTTCGATGTCAAGATACAGATTTTTCCTATATCATCCAGCCCTATGTGTAGCACCTCTCTGGTCTGGAGGGCTGGATTCCTACACTGTTAGTTGTGTTGTTTTTGCGCTCAGGCACACCTTATTTTTCTCCCACATTATTTGCCAGGTTCAGACAGTGTGTTCGAGCTGAGAGGCCAGAAAACTGTACTCCGGCCTTCAGTTCCCCGCCCTGCTCTAAAACGTGCTCTGTGACCACAGTTTACAGTTCTGAGCACGATGTGAGATTTAAAGCTTCCACTGAGCTCTGAGCTTCACAAACACATAAAGACCCACTGACCTACTGAGGGCTGTTTTTGAGCTCTTTTCGAGGTTTATGACACCTAGTCAAAGTGCAGTGTAAACAAACCCTCCGGTTTCCTTCCCATGAGACTCAAACCACAGCTTTAATGTGTAGACTTTGCTCTCATCCAAAGCTTCACTGCGGAGCTGCTGCCTCCAGCAGCCCACAGCACTGCCCACGCCTGGTTCAGCATCTATCTACCATCTCTTAGAACTAAATGAGACAGGTCTTTTTCTCCACGCCCGTCTCCTCTACACAGAATGAGAGAGTTGTGATAACCTACCCACTGCTTTGATGGTGAAGCCCTTCGGAGAGCGCAGCGCCCGGCGCATCCACGCCTCCCGCAGCACCTCCAGGTTGTTGCCGTTTCCCTGAATGAGCAGCACCGAATTCTCCATCCAGCCCTGGAAGTAAACTTCAGCCACGGCCTTCACCAGCCGCTTATTCCAGAAGCTGTGCAGATTCTGGGATTTAAAATCCATGAAAATGTCCTGCCCGTTCGTACAGGTCGCCGCCGCCGCAGTGCCGCCCGTCGCCGCCGCGCTCTCCTCCGGCTCCGCCTCCCGCCACAACACCACGGCCAGCGAAGCCGCTGACAGCTGCACCACCCGCTGCTGCTGCTGAGACATGACTCACTGCCCGCACGCTCTCCTCACAACACGGACACGGATACTACCACCGCCCGGGGCATAGAGCCGACACCCTCACCGACCTCGCCCACCAACAAAGCCCCGTGTTCCGCTCCGCTCCCGCGCTGTGTCTCATTTCACTACAGCTCCGCCGCTCCTCCGCCTGTCCGCTCCCCGCTCCGTCTGTTAGCTCGCTTCTCTCCCAGGCAACCGCTGCTGCTGACGGTGGCCGAGAGGGCGTAGCCAGGGGCGGGGCCCGGTACTCCACTTCACTCCGCAAACCAATAAGAACGCACTGGCACCGTGACGTAGTCGTGCTCAGGTGCAGAATTTATAATCTATTTTTATCTCTGTGTCTCCCTTACTGGTCTGTGTAACGTTTATCACTTTAATTTTCAGACCGGCTAAATGCAAAGATAGAAAATTGGATGTAAAAACTCAATATTTCATTTTCTAAAGTAGTGCAGTGTACAAGAAATTTTATCAAATTTGTAACAGAAGTCAATGATACAGTATGTCATGAAACTAATAATACACTCCAAATATCTCTATATATCCAAGACAGAAGTAAAATAAATGATACTGGACAAATCTGTCTCTAGTAGATATATAATGGGAAATAAGAACAGTGAGAATTTTTCTTTTGCTAAAAACAGCAAAAAAGTAGTACCCTGATGTGATAATTAGGCACGACATTTCAGGGATAAATATTGTTCAGAAATGTTGCCGATATTATTGCGTGTTATACGATATGGCACACCCCTAGATTCAACTGTTCATTTTTCTTAAAATTCGGTTTGTGAAAGGCTAAAATAAAAAAACTAGATAATTAGAAAATTTTAGGAAAACCCATTTTTTCTCATTTCAAATTTAGCTTGATACATTCAGACAATTAAACTGCTTAACATTACAATATTACAACACCTTATTGACTGAAATAAATACACAAATAAGAGCACATGAGGTGACATCATGTAAAAAATAAATAAAGCATGGCTGCCACTTATTAAAGCTGCAAAGACAGTAAAAGCAAGCAACCTGGCCCTTTTTTCACCTCCTCGACCTGAGCATGTACTTCAGAAAAGCTGTTTGTTCTCCACTCGAGTAAAATATGCTCTAAATATGAGCTGCTAATGCGTCCATTTCCATTTATAAAGCCACAAGTTGTCTCTCAAATATGATGGGTTTTTTTTGTTGGTGGTGAAGAAGGCGACGTTTATATACGTTATCAGTTTGTGCATGTGAGGTGTTTCAGGGACAGATTTGTTCACACTACACACAGATATAGCTCACTTATATATGTGAATGTGAACTGTTGGCCTGGCTTTTTGGCCAGTGTTTTTGGCCCAACACAGCCCTGACAATGAGAAGACAATATGAAAAAGATAAGAAAATGAGGAAAGGATAAGACGAGGGTTGGATAGACATATAAAGTTTGTTGAAAGTTTATTTTTGTCAAAATCGCCTCACATGTTCTGACATAAATTCTCATTACTCCATTTATGCAAATAAATACAGCATATCAAGTAAAACCTAGATATATCCTAACACTAACATTCTTCAAGTCAATTTGTAAGTTGATCATGAAGTTTTACCCCAAGGGACGGCTTGGGAATGCCCAAAGCTCAAAAATCTTCTTAAATAATCTTCTTAACTTTGAACAGAAACAGCCGTTCTAAAAATAGTTTATAAATTGTAATAAATTGCCACCTCTGACATATTACTGGTGCACTGTGACACTGTGGATTATGCAATGTTAAATATCCCCATCTAGGAAATTTCAATGCCACATCCACCTGGCACCCAATATCAGGCTTTCCTCAAACTCCAATAATTCACATCACCTGGCCATGATCACACGACCAGGGTTTAACCTCACAAGATAACACCCCACAACTTATTCCGCCCCCCTGGGGTAACACTTCATGATCAATTTACACACAGACTTTTAGATTTTTTCTACTTAAGTTAAACAAGTATTTTTTTGCAGAAATTGAGTTATAAAAATGTAGGGCAGAAAAGTGAGGCTATTTGACAAAAACAGACTTTCAATGCACTCTGTCCATCCAACCACCATCTTTTTCATTTTTCATTGTTTTATTCATTTCTATTTGTCTTTTTATTGTCAAGGCTGTGTTGAGCCCAGAGCCTACCCAAAAAGCAACAGTCCATCGCCAGGATAGTCTCAAATTGATTTATAAAAAGGTTCAGATTTAAAGTTATACTGAAAATCACACAAATAAGTCTTGAAAAAAAAGACAATTAGGCATGTTAAAGTACATCTTTAAAAAAAGCAGAAATCAGTATTTGTGTTCACTCCATGTTGTGTAACACCACCACGTATATAAAAACCGTAACACTGTTTTAAAGGGTTGATATAGTTTCTACTTGAGTTTTGATTTTTGTTATTGGTACTTGGTAACACTTTACAGAGGCCCATTTTGCATGTTCCACCCCAGAAATCAGAGCAGGATCTGACTCATGTTTTACAGGCTGTGACCGATGAGAGCCACCTCATATATCAGCTCTCTGAAATCAAAGCCCTGCTGCTCTGGCATAATGATCCAACAGACCCCCAAAAAGAGACTTTGGTGACCCTGAGACGAGGAGCCAGCAGTCGAACAGGATATTACCTTTCTTTAGTGTATACATCAAATAAAGTATACATCATATGTTTCCACTATAAATCAACATCTGTGTGTTTTTGGAAGCAGATGTATTAGGCTTGGTCCCACTTAAGAAAACTTACCCGAGAAAATGCACGTTCTATAAAATTGCAATTTTTGTGTTCACATCCAAATGGCTTTTTTTGCTTGAAGAATGTTTTTAAACTGCTTGTTTAGACTGCCAGCTCTACAGAAAGAGTAAAGGTTAACTACATAATTATCTCCCACAACTACTAGTGCAAAAATAGAATATAATTCAAAAGTGACTTTATTTCAGTAAATCAGTTTAAAATGTGAAATTATATGGATGTATTTCACAGAGTGATCTATTTTACGTGTTAACTTATTTAATTGTTAATGGCTATTGTTAATTTTGGCTTACAGCTATTGAAAACCCAAAAATAAATGTCTCGGAAAATTAGAATGGGTAGTGTGCCAAGTCCTGCTGGAAAATGAAATCTTCATCTCCATAAAATTGTCAGCAGAAGGAAGCATGAAGTGCAGTAAGATTTTTAGGGAAAACACTGCACTGACTTTGGACTTGATATAACACAGTGGATCAACACCAGCAGATGACATGGCTCTCCAAACCATCACTGACCATCAGAAGACCTTACATTTTATTTGGGAAAAAGGGAGCAGAGTCTGGAGGAAGAGTGGAGAGACACACAGTCATGAGCCATGTACTCTGCTGGTGTTGCTCCACTGCCTCCTTTAAATTGTACAGTTGTGTTAAAATGTTGTAATGTAATTATGTATCATCGTTATATTCACATACAAAGTTTCATTTGGTTCCAACAACTCCTTCTTGGTGCATTAAACATTAAAAATACTTTTTGTCAATAAAAGTATTTTCATATATTATTTTCCATTCTGTTTGCTATTATTTTCTTTTTCATATTAAAAGTATCACTGGGATAATGTTTTTTTCACTGTAGTTAAATTGTTCAAAAAAAATAAGTAAAGTAAAACTACAGAACTGTACATGTACATATGTACATTTGATTCCTTTTCATCTGCCTGTACAACTCATTTGGCATGTTCCCTTATCACAACAAACTGAGTTGTAGGAAATGAATGGTTTAAGATGGGTTGTTTTTTCTGATGATAATGGAGCCACATGGCTGATAAAAGTGCATCTCTGCAGTCCTTTAATCGCAACCTTTTCTAATTACTTGTAAAGATGCATAACGTGTGAACACTGACTATTCACCCTGACTCTGTCACATGGACATCATTAGCTCTGAGGATGATTTCAAAGGCCCAAAATAAGCCACCTCTCCAGGGATTCCTCACTGAAAACGCTCTCATTGTAAGACTCACCCAGACTCACTCTGGGTCTGGCCTCTAAGGTTAATGAGCATGAGGGAATTAGCTGTAAACATGTGTTTAAACAAACTCTCACTAATTCTCCCAATTCAGTAATCCACTTCTAATTGAGACCAAACCAGATTAACATTCCTTGTATCTTAGTCTTGTTTAAGTGACGTTTAAGTGAGTAACAGATCTCCACCACTAAATTTAAAATTCAAGGAGCTTTCCAAGAGTAAACTGGTTAAATTGCTTTATTACATGCATATAAACACATGTGCTTTGACAGTGAATTTGCTCTTCCTGGATAAAATCTCTCTCTCATTACTGTTTTATGATGAGTGTATGTGTAAGTACTGGGCTGTAAACTGGATCAAAGGCGCTGCTCACCGCTCGCTGTTAAATGTTTATGATGTGTGCTGATGTATAAAGAGTTGCTAACAAGCCAGAGTGCTATTAGACATGAAGGGGAAAAATCAATGTGCTACTGAAAGTAAAATAGACATATGGAAAATATTTCCTTCTCTTTAAAGGCTTATCCATACAGGTTTTTTTTAATCTATTAAATATCTTTTGACATGAATACACCATGACAATTTACATTTAGAAGAAAGAAAGACAAGACAGAATTTTACCTTAAACTTAATTATGATAACAGTAAGGTTATGGCTTAATTGGAATATAATACTGTAAAATAGCTTTGAGTGTAATGCTGTGTGTGCTTCACACACGATGAATGATATAAAAATGATATAGCAGGGTGCAATTTGGCAATTATAGTTCTGCTACTGCCCAGTGTAAATAATAATGATAATAATAATAACAAGAATAAACTGAAGATTTATTTATTGATCAGTTAATAATGTGAAAGTGAAGCATTCAGTAATTAATTTGAAGTATTAAGCACATAGAGTAAATTATTTCATATCTAATGAGATATCCAAAACATATGATTATTATTAGGTAACTAATGTAAATTATTCCTTAACTAATATAAGTTGTTTAATACCTACCTAATACAAATTATTTAGTAACTAATTTGAATTACTTAGAAACTAATTTAAATTATTAAGTAATGAATGTGATTGTTTCCATAAATAATGTGAATTATTCAGTATTAAAAAAAAATAGTACCTGGTGTAAATTGTTATATAATATTTAACTAATCACCTTCTAATACGTACTATAATTTATTCATTAAATAATGTAAATTATTCAGTAATAAATCTAAAATATTCAATACTTGGTGGAAATTATTTTATAGTATTTAACTATCCAATCCAATCCAATAATATCCAATACTTGATATAATTTATTCAGTTAGTAATTTAAATTATTTCAATAACTGAATGATTGAGTAATGAATTATTCAGTAATGAGTTTAAAATATTCATTATCAAAATATCAAATTATTATATAAAATATATAACTAACAAAATATTCAATACTTAACATAATTTACTTAGTAAATAATGTAAATTATTTTGTAATTATTAATTAATATGAGATATCAAATACCTAATATGAACTATTTAGTAATTTCTATGAATTATTTCCTTAATAATATTAGTTATTCCACTTAATATGAATTGCATGATTAGTTACCATTGTAAGTTAATTATTGATTAACTAATATAATGTGCAGGTTGTTGTGGGATTCCACCCTTATTGCATCAGAAATATCTACTGAGTATCAACACAGACTGTGATCTGATCTGTCAGACTTATTCTTAATATTAAAAGTAAGTTAAAAGCATTAGTCCATTTTGTGTGTTGAAGTGTTGATTGGAGTCGTCTATGGCATAGACTGAAACTATGCATGTTATGAAGTTTTTAGATAAGATTCTTCACTCAGCTCTTTACTGTTACACAACTGCACACACAGCAGTTAGCAGTAGGTGTGTCTCACCAGGGCCTTCTTCACAATGCTGCTATTCGCAGGCAGGTGAGAGGGGTATATGACTGCAGTTTGAGCAGCACTTTAGTGCCTGAGGAGTAAAACTGTGAATGCAGAGTGAAGAGGAAAGGCCACCAAGATTCTGCAGGGCAAATGTAGGAGGACACAGGTGCAGAGGATAACATGCACTTTGGGAGAAGTGTGAAATAGTCCAGTGTTGTATTTTCCTTCAATTTCCTGTGCTTTAGAAAAGTAATTACAGGAGAATGCTCAGAGGACTGGATACATATGAAAACAACACAGACACTGACCCAGCGCTGCTTTAAGCCCTGTTAGAGCATGTGCACAGTCTCATATGCTACTTCACTGCCACATCAAGGCCAGCAGTGGCTTTACTATGCATATGGGGAAAAAAAAATCCTCCGTCAGAGAGCCTTGTGAAAAAGCAACATCAAACGCGGTGTGTATTGGTGGTTATTAAGAATGCGGGCATTTTAAAGGATCTCCTGCTGCTTTCAGTGACCCTTCACCAGGGTGACTCAAACCATGCAGGAAATGCCTCTGCTGGACTTCCTGCACTGTTTTAGCCCTTTGCACATCAATGAGAGAGCGATCCAGGTCAGCGTATAGTGTTACTCACTCAGACTAAAGGAAATTTAACACATTTATTCAACAACCCGAAACAGTTCCAGCAGCTGAACTGTAATGAGGCCAGACAAGGAGCTGGGGGACAAGAAGCAGTGGGAACACGGATCTCCTAATCCACACACACACAGCACTTCCTCAAGCTTTCCTTATCACATCTACACCTCAGTTTTTTTTCTGTGAAATCTCCTGCTGTTCACACTGAGCAACCAGCACTGGAAGAACTGAGACAACCTCTTTTAAACAAGTTCAGCAGAACAACTCTCAGCAAATTCTCAGATGCGCCCCGGCGACTGGAAGGAAGGCACTGCTTTCCTGTGTTTGTTCCCATTGTTGCTCAGTGCATACATGGAAATGTGCCTGAAGAGTTATTCCAAACAAGAGTGTTTCCCCTCGCCAAATTGCATGTCTGGAATTTTAAATATTACAAGTCACATCGAGCTCCTTCAGGCAATGTACAGTTACAATTCCATATACTGTACAACTGCAATTTCCATCAGACTAAACATGTAGAACCTCTAACTCACTATAAGCTCTGCAGCACTGCGATCACATAACAGTTTGTGTTTTAGAAACATGAAGCATTCTAAAGAACAGCTACAGTTTTCAAGTACTTTTTACACAACATTTTCCAAAAATGTTTATTCCTATAAAATTTTATAAGGCCATTTCTGTTACTGCGCATGTAAAGGAGTAATTCCAGCGTGAAATGGACATGGGTTGTAGTGAAACATGATAATGAGTACAAACTTCTGTCAAATAGTCCACCTCTGTTCGCCCAAAATACAGCGCTTTTAGCTGATGCTCCCAACAGGCTTAAAATGCTAGCATCCTGAAATTAAGAAGATACATTTAGCAATAGAGGTATACAGGTTCCATACATCTTATCCTGCAGCACTTTTGCCCAGATTTTGCAGCTCGGCCTGTTAATCCTGGACACTCATTGGTTGCAAAACTTGTTGCTCCAGTTGGTCCCATTAATGATTGATTGATGATAAATCTGGTGAACAGGCAGAACGAAAAATCTTGCACACATGTTGTGTGGGGGCCAGCATCATCATGCTGAAAAAAAAACACTTGAGTTCACAGTAGGGTTCAAGTTTCTCATTTATGACACTATTGCAAACAGAAGTGATGGTGCTTGGCAGACAGGCATCCTAAACTGTGTGAAATATCGTATTTTACGCACTATAAGGCACACATAAAATCCTTTAATTTTACCAAAAATCGTCAGTGCGCCTTATGTATGAATTTTACCAGTCAGGGTGTAAGGATGTAAGGTTGTAAGCTGCTGCATCCAGCCTTAGTTTAAATCTGTAAATCTAAGATTTCTTTAAATAAATGAAAGTGCTTTACTTAACCAAATAAACAGTTTTCAGGAAAGAAATCTGTTTAAATTAACATCCAGCACTCGTTTATTAAAAATTATAGTTTTGTTTACTTAGCTTAGCCTTATTTAACTTAGTTACCGCCCACCACCACCCAGCCCTGTTCCCCTGTTCCCCTGTTCCTCTGTTTCTTACTATTGTCGCATAATGCACTTTATAATCCGGTGTGCCTTATGTATGAAAGTAGACCAGAAAATAGACATTCATTGATAGTGCGCCTTGTAATCCAGTGCAACCTATAAGGCAAAAAATACAGTACATAAAAATTACCATGCTGCTTCTTTCATGATGTGTCCCATCTCAAAGTTTGTATCCTGGGCAAAATATCTTGCACTGAGTGCATGATAGAGGCATGTCTAGCAGCCAGTGACCTCTCACCAAGAAGTACACTATCCAAATAGCCTTTAAAAGCAGAATATCTCCAAAACATCAAGCAGTTATTGCGAGGTGATCTTTCCAGAACTGATTTAAGCCAGGACAACCTGGGAAGTTGCGACAGGGTCCTTTAAGGCACTTTTGTTTTATTAATGCTATGCATACAAACCCCAACTCACACAACACAGGAGAATGATCTGCTGCTAATGTATTGGTGCCAGATACTACAGAGGGTCTTGTGGAGTCCATGAATTAATGGGTTAGAGCTGTTTCTGTGGCAGTAGGCAGTGTTATACAATACCAGGCTCCTCACTGTATTTAAATGACCCCTGTTTTGATTGGTTGCCCTGTACAGAGTCTCATTTATAAAGAAGTCAAGAGGTGGTGTGAGTGAAAGTATTAATGCTCATTAATGCTTAATTTTCATAAAAAGCCAAATACATTTTACAGTGTTTTTTTATCATATGGGCCTTTAGAAATAAAAATAAAAAACTACATTCAATTTTAATTATGTTTAGTAAAGTTTGAACTAATTTGGCTTTTATTTATTTTACATGTTTACACTGACTCACTCGCTGATGTTTAGCAGGCTGAGGACAGTCCACTAAAAGCAGCGATTAGTACTTTGTCCTTATTATTTATTGTTTAATTCTGCAATTGTGTGCAAAAATCTTTGTGTGTTTTGTGTTTTTAGTATATCATATTAAAGTGAATGCTCAAGAATGATAATATTAATAAGTACAGTATCATTTTAATGTCATGCCCTTGCTTTTAACATGAATAACTGATTAATAATCCTGTACTTTAACATTAAATTATTATTCTGTATTTAAATCAGTAAGACAGAAATTTGTTACTAGATAGCAGGTCTACGTTAAGAGGTGAATGGGTGAATGCAGAAGATTGCAGGGCACGTCTACCTCAGTGCCAGCTCCAGACTGCACAGGGGTGCGGTGGTCCCAGTGGGGGATGCCCAGGGGCCAAGCAAAAACAACTGCACAGGTTTTTCACACTGTAACCCTGTATTCCCTGGCCTCCGAGTCAGGAAACAGGATAATTTCCTCAACAACCACACCACTTTGCTTGTTCCTGGGGCTGCTGAGCAGATGCAGAGACGCACATAAGAACCCTTCACACAGCGTAGGGGCCCAGGCCTGTGATAAGAAAGGCAAAGCTAAAGACGCCCATCAATGGCTACTCTCATGTATCACTGACCTAAAGTATCAAACATCACATAAGTGGGTGGTTTTTGTGTTTGTTTGACTTTTGCGGCACTGGATCCTTTTTGCTTTCCTTTTTTCTGCAATGGTTACCGCTCACATTACCACATCACATGTACTTTTAGTATATCAAAACAAAAACAAAAAGAAATTTACCAGCAACACCAGACGGAACTGATCAGGGCCCAGTTTCCCAATAGGTTTGTAGGATTACAATTATTTAGCTTATAACTAATACATCACTAATCACTCTATTATTTAACAGATGTCTTTGAGTGAAGAGGCTTATAAGAAATGCAAGACAGATTCTGGGGGTAGGGAATATGGCAAAACTATTCAATCACAATATTCAAAGACATTGCCACAATCATTTGACCAATATTTTTTGTGAGTTGCTGCAATGATATCCGAGGCCATTCAGTCACAGGACCCTACAGTTACTTATCCAGCTGCTAGATGGCAATACATGCCACACTCACGACTGCAGCAGAACCCCAATAAAGCCAGTGTTGAATTCTGTTCTGTGTGTGGATAAATGGCTAGTTTTTTGTTGATGTTTCTAAATCAATTAAAAATATGTACAAGCAATGCTAACAGCATAGTAGAAATGCTAACAATAAAGTAGCAATGCTAATGGCAATGGCAACAGCGTGGTAGTTATGTTGGGTTAATTGGGTCAGTTGCACATTTAACCACCTCAAAAAACGAACATTTCTCCTTAAACCTCGTTTTTAACTGAGTTCAGATTGATCAATCAGATTTTGTGTAATTAAAAAATAAGTCTGTAAATATCATGGTTTACGTAAAATAATCAACTCATTTTTCACTAAAAAGTCATTTTTAAACTAAATTCAAACTACACGGGAAAAGACTAGACATTCACTTCAAATTCAGTTTTGTTTTTTTTTATTTTATTTAGACTTTTTATTTTAGTTGGCCATGCCTGCCATTTTTAGATCAATTTTTTTCTCTTGAATCATATTAATTAGTAATTTTCTGTTTGCATTCTAAATATATAAATATAAATTTTTATATTATTAAAAGTCATAGTCCTTCTTATTTTTCCTTTAAAGGGTTGTCACAAATTTGTCACAGCACACCAGAAACCACAAATATTTATTACTAATTAAATTCAGAATTACAAATACCTCATATTATATAATATAATATGAAAATAAAAAATAAAATAATATTATATAATACCCAGGCGACTAGGCTGTGGAACAGCCAGTGGAACAGTGTTCTGCCCAACCCACCCCACTGACACCCATACAAACTCTGCACCCTGCAATTTACTTTACTTTACACTGCATCTATCAGACTTTCTCATATTATACAGCATTCTGCCCCCTGCACTCCCCACTCAACTCATTCCTTACCTGCACTTACTCATAGTTATTCTGTCACCTACTGGACTATTTCCTCACTTCCACACACACACACTCTAGATATCTGCATATCTGCATCTGTGCAATATTTGTTCTGTGCAATATTTGTCTATAGTGTAAGTTATTATGTGTATTGTTATTGAGTAGACTGTGCATATTGTTTATACTGAAATTGTGTCTGTATGTCTTACTTTATATTATATTTTATTTTATTATTCTTCTTGTAAATATTGTTTTCTGCACATTGGTGGGAATCTGCACCCAAGTTTTTCACTCGCATGTACACCTGTACTCTGTGACGTGACAATAAAAATCTTCAATCTTGAATTTTGAATCTTGAAAATTAGCACATGACAGGGCATTAGGTAAATTTGCAGATTTAAAAGATTAAAGGCACTGCTTTTACATGTGGATTGAAAGTGCTGATTAAAAGTCAAGCAGTCCAATACTCTTTTGATATTACATGGAATACAGATTGTAAACCTGACTGTCTATGTGGTAAAGAGTTAACACTGCAACACTATGATTACATATCAGACACACACACAGACACACACACAATAAAACAACAAATAAACAGATACCCCTGGCACATCATGAAAGGCCGTCATGACAGACCAGACAAGGCCTTTCAATGATGATGACTCATCTTTGTTGTGATAATCACAACATTGTTATGGAGTAATGTGGAGGGTGGGGGTCGGCATAGCATGGGGCATGACTTAAGAAAGCATAGCTGTGTGTGAACAGAGGGGAGGAGAGAGACAGAGGGGGTCCGGGACAGGCAGATCCAACACAGGTCAGGGGTTAATAGGTCTGGCTGGAGACAAAGAGCAGCACTGGTGTCTGAGCACAGCCCTGTAGCAGAACACAATAGTCTTAGAGAAACAAAAGGGGAAGCGTAATGATGGGTGAGATGATCAGAGCCTGCAAAGTGTGAGATTTAGCACCCAAATTACCTCAGAAAACACTGAAGGTGGCAAAGTGTATGTGTGACCAAAGCTTTGTTTACATCAGGGTGGTTTCATACTAAAGTTAAAGGAATGCTACAGTGTTTTTTTTAAGCCACACCTGTAACATACACTCACTTCTTAAAAATCTGATGTGTGGCTGAAGCAATGACCCACTGGATTCTAGACAAAATCAGTTTAAAGTCAGTAGAGTTTCTGTTTTTTTTTAAGGAAATGCCTCAGAAATACTGTTCATGGTGACTGACTTAAGTGTGAAGGATAGAAATCAAGTTCAACATTTCTGGAACATTTTCTTTAAAGCAGCTTTATGCAAGAATTGGTATTTCTTGCTCATGGGCTCCCCCTACAGCCCAGAAGTGTTATTGTGTTTTGAGCCACAGGATAAGCTGCAGAACATCCTTTACAGTACAAGAAGCATGTGGGCTAACACAGTAAAGTATTATTACATATTTTACAAAATAAGACTTGTATTAGTGGTAACATAGCATTTTGCAGTCTTCCAATCAGGATGGTTTTAAACTAAAGTTAAAGGAATGCTACAGAGATACATTGTTTTTCAAGCCACATGTGCAACAAACCCTCCGTTCTCATAGTCATTTAACATGTTGTTGAAGCAAGAGTCCTTTGGATTCTATTGACAATTAATTTCAACCTATTATATTCATGTTCTTGTCAACAAAACACATATAAATCAAAGTTCATGATGACTGACCACATGGAACCAGTGTGGTGGATAGAAATTAAGTTCAATCTTTAAAGCAACACTTTGCAACAATTGGTATTTCTTGCTGCTGGGCTCCCCCTACAGTGCAGAAGTGATATTCAAGCTTTGAACTACATTTCAAAAGGGCACACTTTACACATGCATTTCTGGACAAGCTGAGAGTAAAACATTTGCAGGATTTTACATGAATATTAAATTTTTTTAAATTTGAGATTGGTTATGCAGCATGTTGTAGTTCCTAAAAAAAAAGCATCCTGCCGATTTCACTAAAATGATTTAGTTGAGCACAGAGTAGACACAATATATTTGCTGTTTTCTTTTGTACAGGTCAGTGGAGCATCAACATAATTTGAAGCAGTTAGTTTAAAATAAAATGCTACATAAAGCTGCTTTAAGTACATTCTTGCTACCAGTATATTCTATTCTTCACTACTAAATAAACGTGAAAGGGAAATCTAAAAGCTTCTTACTCTCTTAGTTCAAAGAACCGTCTGTACCATCAAGTACATAGTTGCAACCTAATCTTCTCTCTAATGCTATCTCAACAGAGGCATCCAAACTCCCCACCCAGAAAAAGAAAAGAAAGGGGAAAAACACACTAAGCTTGTGTTAAATGAGCCGATTGTCCCGTGGCTTTCTAATGTGCAGGCGCTCTCCGGGCCTGCGAGGCTGAGAGAAGGCGCAGGCACAAAAGCTCTCTGTCTCACACAGAGAAGAGTGTGGTTACCTGAACACGCTCTGATTACACAACACTCCCCCTTCCACTGCTGCAGCTGGACTGCAGAGTGACACTGTGGCATGGATTACTGGTCCCGTACCAATTGCTAGCAAATATTCATCTTTAGGAGAACAAAATAGAATTGAACTCATCCTGAAATAAAACCATCTGAAGTTAATCTAAAACATTTTCAGATGAATGAATACTTAACACTTTTTGTGTGTTACTTTCATATTACACTACCTGGCCAAAAATACGCTCCCCAACTGGATTTAAATTAGCAAATAAGTAAGAGCCTGCCATTTGGTAATTAATGCATGGGTGATTATTTTTCAACTGGCAACAAGTTATGTAACCCTAACTGATGCAGCGAGAAGCTTCTCTTTTGTTAAACAACCATGTGGAAAGACATACACATCCTGTGGTCGAGAAAAGGGGGTCAAAAGGGTCAAATTATTGGCACGTATCAAACAGAAGAAAACATTTAAGGAGAAACTACTGCTGAAAATACTAAAATTGGCTTAAAAACTGTGGAAGGACATGGGTCTGCATGGGTCTGCAAAAAAAATCTTGGATTACTGTGATCAGTAATCCCTTAAACGTTTGGTGAAATCAAATGGTAGAACAACTACACTAGAATTTAGGGACATGTTAAACAGTGAAAGTAAGAGCATTTCAGCACACTCACACACACACTCATGGCATTATGACTAAAAAGCTGTGTAGTCTTAAGGAAACCACTGATCAGTGAGAATTAGCAACAAAATCAGCTTTAGTTGGCTAGGGAGTATAAAGATTGGTCTCTATAGCAATGGATAAGGTTATGTGGTCTGATATGTCCAGATTTACCCTGTTTCAGAGTAACAGTCAAAGTAAGAAGAGAGGCAGCTGAAGTGATGCACCAATCATGCCTATTTCCTACCGTACCAACCTTTTTTCTTTCCTGTTGGCACAGGCATAATCCAAGATGGCAATTCTGGGATTCATGGGGCTAAAATTGTGAAAGAGTGCAGGATTCTGGGAGCATGAGACACCATAAACAATCTTTGAGATGTCCTGGAGAAGACCATGCACAATGGTCCAAATCTTATTAATACAAGCTCTCGTACAATCATATACCAACGACCTTTTTAGGCCCTCTATGCATAAAGTTAGAAGAGCTGCCCCAGTCAAATGTAAGTGTTAATGTAACAGCAACTCTAGACTCAGTAGCTCAGTATGCCATGTAAGCTTACTGAATAATTAGGACTGAATAATTACTAATGAATTCAGTCTGTTTCATCTTCGTACAGTTTGGAGAAGACCCTATATGTTTTTTATATATTTGGTTCTATTTTAGAACATATTACATGTAAAATACAGTAATCTATTTTTAAGTACCACACCAATTCGGTTGCTATTTTATCACTAGTAAAAAAAGTTTAAAGAGGCTTTTATGTGCACTCATCTTTTAAATCTTGTAAATATTTCCAACTGTTTCTGTGGTGTGGTTCCAGAATTTGGAACTTATTTGGATGTTAATGGAAGTTTATTCTTTCATCATTAGATTACACAACGTTAAGTATAGTCAAATATCTAAGATACATACTCGTATCTGAATCTTAAACTGGTCTGTTTTGGTCACGTTATGATAGCTGCTATTACCTCACAATCCAGTGTGAAACAGAAAGGGAGTTACTAAATATAGCTGAATTTTGTCTAAAAAAACAGCAATTTTTACATTTCAGACACAGCAATTCCGTTAAAATGGTAGAGGACAATGTGAAGCAAACCGTTCAGAATGGTTCATTCATTAACTCATTCAATAATAAACTAACTAGGGAACGACAACAAACCATCTCCATTTGTGCCAGTTTATAGTAATATCAAAGGACAATTCTACTGTACATCGGCTGTAAACTACATTTAGTAGTAAACAATATAGGAAATAAAATGTTGGCACTACAGTGCCTTTTTAGTGAGATACAGCGAGGGTGGCAAGGTGTGGAGTCAAAAACATAAAATCACCATTGCTTGTGTCTCAGACACAGCTACAGAGATTTAAATAGGCTTAAAATAACTCACATACTTTCTTTTTATACATGAAAGGCATTCAGTGGCATCTTAAATGGTCTTGGGGTTCAAGTAAGAGAATTCTTTCAGTTAACTTTCTAAAACAATTAGACAGGTATTGTGAAAATCTGTACACTGCTACATGACATTGCATGTTTTTCTCTCATTACAACTGTTTATTTGCGTGAGTAAAGTGCTTCAGTTCATTTCCACTAAGGCTGGGTGCACCAGTATTAGCATTAGCAGCTAACTGCTAGCACTAGCCACGGTTAGCGGCTAATGCCACCCAACAGCGCTACATTGTGGAACCGTCAGTGTTTCTGTAAGCCAGGGCGATATTAGCATGCGGTTCATCCCTCGTAGCTTGTTTTAACACTGTAAAGAAGCACACTACATTGCATTAAAACTAACTTTCTCTACGTTAAAACACAGTTCCCTTTGTAGACTGTAGTAGATGATGGAGTTTTAAGTGTTTTAAACATTTTTGCATAGGGTGTGCAGAAATCAAAACAGTTCATATAAAAAAGAACAAACATGGGTTCCCATTTGAAATGTTCTGTTTCACCTTAAATACACCAAGAAATAGTATCTACAGCCTGAAACCTGTGCCACGACAGCAGCATTTAAGGTGGAATGGTAAATTAGCGGCATTAAAGGTGGGATAGCAAATTCACGAGTTATTTATGTAAGGAAAAATGTGTTTAAAAAAAGAAAAACGTAATTCGCACCCTGGGCACATTCGTATGTTTGTGATAAGTTGTGCATTTTTCCTTTCCACTGAGAGACTGTTCCTAATCCTTAGCATAGACTGAACACTTCCAGTGTGTGTGGGTGGCCTTTTTTAGGCTTTAGAGCCCACTGTTCACTCAGTTAATAAGCCTCCAATGTTATAGTTTCATATTATGCCTGTTCTAAAGGTCTAACAGGTTGGGAAAGAGTAAAAGAAGAGAGGTAGAGGGCTTAATCATTGCAGACCAGACAGAGACGACAGGTTAAGCATTTTCTAATAGAATGTGTGAACGGTGGAGCGGCTTAACTTTGAATCAGTTGTGAGCAGCAACGATAGTCTTTGTCACCTTGAATGGAAACTTCTAAACAGGATATAGTATGCTTCCCATTTACTGCAGGAAGCAGACACACAAAGCCTTGTCATCAGGCAAGACTACAGCAAAGGAAATAACACTTTTTTTTTGTAAAAGAAAAACTTCACTGAATTTGCTTAAAGTGTAAATGTTTAACCCTTACAGACCTCAATTGTGCTCCATTGATGGGGAAAAATATATAAGAATGCTGTTTTCCATCTGTAATGCCCATTCATACCGATTCAGTAAATAGATAAATAAGATTCTATTTTAATGATTTTATTTTTTATTCTGTAAACTTATTTCACAGATCATTTCTATTCAGTACAAAAAGGGTGTTAACTCTGACTTATTGTCTGGGATGCTGCCATTTTGTTTTTCGATTTCTAATGCTGCTGTTTGATTGGCTGATAAATGTCTATTCTGACGGACAATAGGTTTTAATTTCTTGTGCAAAAAATACACAAGAACACAAATGTTCACTCGCTTGTCCACTACAAGGTACTGAAGGTCTGAAAAGGTTAAATTGAACTCCCAAGGTAAAAAAGCAAAAAATGTGCTACAAAGGTTTTTCTTTTGACAAGATGTTCACTGTCGTCTGCTTTGGGGGGAAAAAGTCCAAAGTAATCCATCACATCAGAAACATCTTTCTCTGCGTGATATCGCCTGCAGCACTAGGGGGAAACGTGGTTCAGACAAGGCTCATGAGAACAATGAAGGGCTCAGGTCAAGTGCAACTGCATTACCTGTGTGTATATAAAAAAAAAATCTCAGCCTGTTTAAAGAAAATCAGACGTATTCAGAAAGGACTAGATTTGAATTCCATTCGAAATGTCAATGAATTTTACAACACAATTCTAGAAAAAATACAAAAATAATTTAAAGTGAACACAACGAAACTATAGCTTTTGTTTTTTTGTTAATCAAGCCAACACTGCCATCTAGAGGTGAGGCACGATTTGCTTTTGTGACTCACCAAGGTGCCACAAACAAAAACAAAATGCAGCACAAAATCTTAAAATGAACCACTTTTATTTTCACACTAGACAACCATAGTAGTACATCTGAAATAGAAAAATAATATGCACTTGGTTGCTTTGGGCTCATTGTTACTAAGTTTGGCTCTTTTTCCACTCAGCATACACCACTCATCATAGCCAGCATCAATCTCCGATGACTGGATCAAACAAACAAACAAGAAAAAAAAAATCAGCTTCAACACATTCTTATGAAATTCTACTTTGGAATATTCTCCAAAGCAGTTAACTTTCCTAGGTGCTTCTGCAAAAATCAACTATGACAACAGCTCCATCAATGATAGCCTGGGAGCAATCTCCCTTTGAAATAACCAAAATTGGGGCCCCATTCATTCAATGCCACAAAGTGGGTTCCACAAAGAACAACAAAGAGAGAGAAAAAAAAAAAGAGAGTCGGGATTAAGCAAATACTCATGCATTAGTTCAGATGCATATCAAGAAAAACGTTAGCAGCAAGTTAGCAAAGTGTTAACAGATATTAAACATTAAAGAATACAACTACTCATCAGCTGTGTCAGTATGACAAAGAGAAATCACCCTGAGCCTGGCTCTGCAGTCATTATGCAGTTGTTGCCAGGTTCTTACAGGAAAAAAATAATTCAATTCTCTTTACTCTTTACACACAATGTCATTATTGCTAATTAAACGGAGAAATCACTCTCACTCTCTCAGACACACGCAGCACAGTTTGTGTACAAGGAAAAGATGGGCACAACAAAATTACTGGCAACTGGTAAGAAAGTTTTTCTAGAGTAGTATTCCAAGATCAATGACATCTTAAAACAAGACTTAAATATCACATACACTTCAGGAGTTTTTTATTATTGTAATGAAGATAATTTACGTAGGTTTTCGGGAAAAAAAAATAGCTGTCAAATTATTTTTGCTTGACAAAGGATTCCGAGGAGGAATATAACGTTACAGTGTTCTCCTCTTGTCTTTAAAATTCTGTACATGGCAACAACAAAATGAAAAACATTTATCAAAAACTAGCTTCAAATTAAATGAATTTAGTGCTTATTTACACATCTGAGGGAACAACACGAGACAGACAGGTGCAAAAGGCAGTTCAGTCATCTGAGCCGTTAGCTTGAGTTTTCTGCTCACCATCTTCAGGATGATCGCCCTAAAGCCGAACAGATAAAACGTGCAGTTATGAAAAATATATATTCTTAACTGTTAAAGAAGTAAAGCACTTTCTTTTAATGTAAATCTAATGCAAATTCAAAGACAGAGCGAGAGAGAGAGCGAGAGAGAGGGGGGTGTGGTGTGGTGTGCATACATTAGGTAAGACACTCTGCAGGTCCTTCATGACTGTGCTGAGGCTAGAGAGTGAGCTATTCAGCTGCTGCAGATAGACACTCTTCTGCTGTTCCGAGGCTCTGAGGCTTTTCTCCGTCTCCTTCAGATTGTTTTTAACCTGATCCAGCTCTCTCATCAGACTGCGGTTAGTTGATTCCACTTCAGACATATGCTTAGCATCTTCATCTGGAAACCAAAACACTGCTTTAGAGACTTCCCTTCAGTGGTTATAAACATTGTATGCAGTAACAGCACCGTGTCTCACACAAACAAGCAATAATTAATTATATAATATATTAACATCATTTACCCATTTTAGTGTCCTGCTGCATGAGTTTCTGCTCAATCTCCTCTCTGGATTTCTCACTCTTCTCCAGTTTCTGTAACATGCTGCCCACGTCCACCATAGCGCCGTTATAAACAATGAGACTTCCTGACTCTGCGCCATCCTCCGTCTCGCGCTTTGTCTTCTGATTGGGCAGCAAAGGTCGATTGCCTGTGAACCACACAAGTAAATAACATAATTTGATATGGTCAGATCTATTTTTGATTTGTAATGTTGGAGACTTTACAAGACTGAAACTTACCTAGGAGGTTTTCAATTTGAGAATCAAGAGTCGCTGCTGGGTTGGGCTCATCTTTAGCTCTGTCAGTTAGTTTACGATAGTAGCACGATTCTCTCACTACTGGCCTATTCAACAGTTTTTTCACCTGCAAAACAATTTGTCGTTAGTATTTCAGTAGTAGCTCTGATATATCATAAATGGGCTGCACTGACAAATGTTCTTTATCTTTAAAAAACATTAGATAAAGAACCTATACATCTTTAAAATGCAATTTACCGCACACACTTGTTACCAAATATTTTTTTATACAGTATATAAAGGATCAGTACCTGGGCTCTAGAAAGATGCAGGCCTAGTGTGTACATAATTTCCTCCAGATCTTTCTCCAGTAAATAGCCACAGTGACTTTGATCGAAGTACACAAATGCCATCAACAGATCTTTATCAAATGTCACCATCTGTTTCTTTTTTTCATCCTACAAAGAGAGAGAGAGAGTGTGAACAAAACCACCTTTTAAAATCACACTGTGATTCTAGTAAGGACTAATCGAATTATACACAACTCACTTTATCTTTAGAGGCCCTGTCTTTAGATTTTCTGTCATCCCGGCGGTCATCCCTCCTATCCCGTCCGTTGGAGTCTTCATCATCTTTATCTGAGAGATAAAAAAATACAATTTACAATAAAACAGTTGAGTTTAAACCTTTCCTGTATGACTTTCTCCCCCTTAAAACAGACTGAAAACTGTACCATCATCATCATCATAGTCATCTGCATCTTCCACCTCCATCGGATCATACTCATCAGCATTGTTGTTGCTGCTTTCATCCTCATTATCATCTTCATCTTTTGATTCCTCTTTCTTCAGAACCCTCTCCTTCTCAACATCCTGTTACAGAGATTACAAAGCAGGTTGCACCACACATGCCTCATGCTTCATGTTGTGTGAACTGGTTAAACAAGAAACCCCATATTCTAATATTCAGATGCAGGTAAGGATTTTGATTATTTTTTTTTTATTAGTATTGATTAGAAAAGGAATTCAACTGTGTAGAAGGGCAATTCTCTACCAGTGTAAAACCACAATAGCCTGGCAATGAGGAAGACATACGACCACATATGGAATACAACATAAAGGACAGAGGAAAAGACAAATGCTCATATGAATGAATAATACACTTACCCTCCTCTTATCCTCATCCTCCCTCTGTTTCTTTGTGGAAGGCTCACCATTGTCCTCTTCTCTGTCCTTCTTAGCATCTCTGCGTTCTACTTCTTTCCTCTCTGCCTCTTTTTTTGCCTTCTCTTTCTTTTCTTTTCTCTCATCCTTGCTCGGAAGAGAAGCAAGAGCTTTGTATATCCTGTAGCCAAAGTCACGCTGAAGCATCTCATTGAACAGTTCAGCAAAGAGTGAGACCTAAACAAGAAGACAGATGAGAACACTAAGTTCCTGGCCTTCGTTCTGATAACAGAGACAACACTCTAAACCAGGTTGGTTTAGTGACGTTAGGTAAAATGAAGTAGCATTTTTTGTATTTTCCTTAATGAGACAATACATTTATGTAGGATACATATATTAAATTTCTTAGAAAAGTGGAGCAAATATAAATGTTGACAATCATTTAAAAGTGAATTAACTTTTACAAACCTCAAAAGAATGTTCCTTATTGTCTTCCAGCCTGTAGTCCAACAGCACACTCAAAGACATGATGCTACAGTCAAACTTGCCATTTTTGGCTGCCCAGTTCGGGTGGACAATAATGGTGGGCTCATCTGGGAGGACATAACGCCTCTCCCTGCGCTGTCGCTCCTGTTCTTCTTGCCGTTTACGTTCCTCCTCCTGCAGTGGACACATATCAGACGGATATTACAAATAAATTAACCAGAGTACTTTGTGTTTCTTGTCTGTTTTTTCTGTGTCTTTTCAAACAATGCCCACAATTTGCATTCTTTTAAAGATTCATGTGTAGAACATCAGTTCTGAAGTGCAAGTGGGCACCTTTCTGTTGGCGTAGTTATTCTCATAGGTTGTCTCTTCTCTCACCTCCCGGTCTTCCTCTGCTCTGGGTGGCTCCTCCTCCTCTACACCAGCAGACTCAGTCTTCTCTGGCTCTTTGGATTCCTCCACCTGCTCCTCCACTTTCAGCTGCTTAGTGAGCCGAGCAATCAGCTGGGACTTCAGCCCTTTTGAGCTCAGAGTTCGGCTCTCCAGCTCTTTACGCAGGTCATTTACCTACACACACACACATAGCAAAAACGCAGTTGAAACGGGAAAGATTCCGCAGCAAAACACACACGAAAAACAGGACACACAGCTGGTTGCCTTGACGTGACCTACCTTCATGGACTTCGGATCAAGTTTAGACCAGTGTGTGGGTGTGGTAACCTCTTTTGAATCATCATCATCTTTCTCCTCTTCTTCCTATGTCAGGTCAGGGAAATAGGGGGGGAAGAGAGAAGAACAACAAAATGTCAATCAGTAACTCTTGACATTGTCCAAGCTTCTGAAACAAAAAGTTGATCCGTGCAAGAAGCAAGGTCACAACTGTCTCATTGTCTCCTCCAACTGATGTCTCAATTGGTTAAAAAATAAATAAAAACAAAAAAAAAAACAAAATAAAAATCCATTTCTAGGATACATAGAAGCTCTCTAGCTTTTTATAAACGATCCAAACCCCACCCATCAGCCAATCAATGCCAGTTCTGTGGAATACAAAAAGGTAATCAATGACAGTGGGTCCAAGAAATGTAAAATGTGAGAGATGCACTCAGATGGTCTCCAAACTCAATGTGTGTACGGGCCTCCCTTTATCTACATTTGCAATTTGATTTTACTCCTTTTCTCGCCTTTTTAACATCTAGTCATAGCAGACTGTCCTTGGATCAACCAACCACCCTGGAAAAACCAAGTTCACAAGTCTACGTACAGCCCAATCCGAGAATAGTGTAAAATCAATAAAAAGGGACAGACAAGAGACAGAACTTTAGGAGTTTTTTGGAGTTCAGCAGTTATTGAATTAAAAAGTAAAATGAATCATAAAAGAAAACATTCTAAAAACACACATTTTACACAACTGGCTATACAGATTCCAGCATCTCTTTAAATTACCACATTTTTTAATAACACAAATTCCACAAGCAAATTCTTGAAATTGTAGTGTGACACAAATTAAATGGATTAATTCCCCACCAGATTGGCGATTAGGTTTCATTAAATGGAGCTGGAATCTGTTTTACCAGTTGAAGCAGTGTCACTGAAATTCAAGCTAATCTGTTCCGTTGTGTGTGACTGCGGTCTGGGTGGGGTGGTGGTGCGAGGGCGGTGCTGGGAGAGCAGGAGAGGAAAGCAGGAGGGGACAGGGAGGAGGAAAAGGGATGAGACACAGGGGACAATAAAAGGGGGGTCTTGTATGATGCCTGTGATACTTGTTTGTATTTGTGTGTTTTTGAGTGTTTTGTCTGTCTATTCCTGTGCCTGTGAGAAGCGGAAATGAGAAGAGAAGGATTAGCGTTCAGTGCCTGTTCTCCATCAGCCTCCTTCCGTTCAGCCAAGAGTTTTTCTGCCAGCTGCTCCTTGAGTCCGCGGGACAGCCCTTCCCACTCTGAGCGGGTAGGAAGACAATGCCAAACATCCGGGAGAAATAAAACCACTGTCTCCACATGTGCGGGAACTGTGCGCCCTTTGTGAGTCTCCTCAGGGCGATGATAGCGAATCTCTGCAAAACGATACCTGTTGCAAAGGAAGAAGTGCATTGGAAAGAAACATTCTGTCAGACATCACACAAGGCCTAAACCCCAATACACACTGATACACACAGCTCCAACCCCCTGCCTCCCCCTTGTGGTAAGATGACCCCAGAATAAGACATAATGAAAATACAGTCTGCAGATCTCCAAAGTAGGTTCTCACGATGAACGGCAGCCATGTATCAGGGAAATCGACAGACAGAAAACATACAACGACAACTGGGACAATTCCCTGCCCTTCCCTCCTGTCAGGGCCCTCCCCTCTAGCATCTGTGATTCTGAACTGGATGCTTGTGTAGGATAGCTTATGTACCCCCGTGGTGTGAGAAAGACAGATTCAAAAGACATGGTGAAAGCAAGTTAAATATGTAAGATATTTAACACAGGTCAAAGGTCATATAAAACAGAAAGTAATGGTGGTGACTCCTCCTCCGGCTCTGCTTTTCGAGCGACAGAATAAATGCATTCACCACATAGATAAAGAGGCAGGACTACACACATTAGCAAAAAGGACATTGCAAAATAAAGACAACAGAGCAAAGAAATACATAAAATTACAAGAATTACAGTTAAATTAAACAAACATAAAAAAGCCTCCGACATGTCAGGATACTGAGCTTTTGTCAAAACCATGCAGTGGGTCACAGACTGTTGGATGCTTTCGGCTTAGACTTTTTAGTAATGCTTAGGTCTAGTACTGACAAAAGCAAACATTGACAAAGATGCATCAGAAGTGTGTTAGAATGGAGAGCTGTACTTACCACTGGGTACATAAACTCAGATCAATGCCTGTCAGAGCCTTACAACAACGTATTGCTGTCTTTATAAGGACTGAGGCATCGTTCTCTGGGTCAGCTCCATCCAGGGAGGGAGACCAGTGGCCACCGATGGCCATGGCCTCATCTTTGCCTCTCATTCCGACCAGGAACTGAGGACAGAGGAGTTCACAAAAAACACGACTGGTTACGCACTAAACAAAGATATCAGATAAATGCACCAAATGATAGAGTGTGTTGTTAATAAAGCAATAATTGCACAAGATATGAATGGTTGGCATAAGGAGAGTCAACATAGAGGAGCTTAATCCACACATAAGCTTTCAGCATTGGAATAGGATATCACAGAAAACATCACAGTCAACTCCCACCAAAAGTGTGAAACCAATGAATTACATGGAGTGTAAGAAACAGGGAGGACAAATGTCATTTAGCTGCATGGGGCAGCAGAAAGAGATCATTCTGTTTATTAAAACATGATTTTAGAAATCGTTAACTAGCTTTAACAACTTTAACAGTTTGTGAAGTCCTGTATCTTACTGCAGGCTTGGTGAGGAATGAGTAGTGAGTTCCATGTATGACTGTAAGGAGTCTAGTCAGGCTGTACCTTAATGAGGCGGGCAGGATGCTGGAAAGTGTCCCGCAGCTCCTGGGGGTCTTCAGCCAGGGCACAAGACTTATGATACAGTTCTTCCAGACTGGGGGTGGCAAGCAACATAACCTAAAAAAAAAAAAAAACATATTCGATTTGACTAATATTCAAAAAAATTCAAAATGAAATGCTATTTAGAGCTAAATACAAAATCAGTTTTCCAAACACAATGAACATGTGCAAACACTTTCAAGCATCGTCACAAATAAAGTTTTCTGATGAATGCGTGTCCTCACCTTAGCACTATAGGTGTGGTTGGCATCAGGAGGATCCAGCACAGCTGTGTTCTTCACCAAGGAGTCCACCTCTTTATGCATGATGTGGAAGTTACAGTAGTTTCCAAAAGTAAAAGGTCGAGATAACGGAAAAGCGTCCACCCAGGTGAACACAGCATCAAAGAAGTCACTTGGGATGTACAGGCTCTGATACCGCCGCCGAAGCTCCATCATGTCACAGCTGTAGCTGTAGAATAAACATGTAAGCACAAACTAAATTTTAGGAGGAAAAAAAGTAAATAAATAAATAAATAAATAAATAAATAATAATAATAAAAATAAAATACTCAAATTGACTTTGACAACTTTTATGGAGATGCGGATTTCAATACTTGGCATACTGCTGAAAGTACTAATTGGTCTTATATAATATACAAATTTTCTGAGACACTTTTGTAAGCCATAATAATAAACAATAAAAGAAATACACATTTAAAATAGATTACTCTGTGTGTAATCCATCTCTATAATATGAGTTTCACATTCTAAACTGAATTACTGTAATTAACTTTTCAAATGATATATAAATTTTTTAAGAGGCACTAGTATGTATGCCAGATATTTTTTTATATATATGTTTGTATATTTAATTCATAAAGAGTTAATGACAAACATGGACCTATTTTACACACTTACCCATCAAGTGAGAATTTTGAGAACTGAACTGTATATCTTGGTACAACTCTGCGTGGACGCCTTGGAGACCTTTCTCTTCGAGGGGAACGATCTCTTGAACGCTTGCGTGTAGGAGAACGCTCCCTTGATCTTCGCCGTTCTCTCTCTCTTTCCCGACTGAATGGGGGGGGAAAAAGGCACAAGTAAGGTCTGCTGCCCAATAACTGAAATTTAAAATAAAAAAACTTCTAAAGCCATGCTTTGTTCTATGGACATTTTTCTGTAAACTACTTATACATTTTTATAAATTTATTCTTCTAAATTAAAATGTTGTGAAAGGGTCAAAATATGAATATATATATTACTATACATGTATGCTAACGTAACCTGCTTGGTCAATTTAGTCAAGATGATAGACCAACTAAACCATCAAACTCAAATGAATAAGTGGCTTATTGGCATAAAATATATTACACCTTTTGCCCACTTTAAATATATTCTGGGACATTTTCCACATTCAAATGGCCATTTCCTTTTGTTTTTGACCTTATTCATGTCCTATACAGCACAACTCACACATGTGACATGTGACTATGATTAAAAACAAGATAATATTAACTAACCAATAATAATAACAAAACAGACTGGTAGTCTTTTACTGAAAAAAGAATTAAATACTGTACAAATTCCTATTGAACACACTGTAAATAAAAAAGGGAACAACAATATTGCAATGGCGCTCACCTCCGGTCGTCTTTTCTCAATATGAGCTCTGGTCGGTCACTACGGCTGGGAAAGCGAGGAGATGGATCCAAGCGTCTCACAGGCTGTGGTTGGTGCATCATACGAACAGGTGGCTGCAGTAACCCCCCTGAAAACACGGACTCTAAAAGAAAAAAGAACATTAAAAAAACATTAATTCCCTCCATCACGTAGCACAAACCAGCAGTGCAAGACTCTGCCAGGATCCTGGAGAAACAGCCCTACCTTTTGGGGGCGGTTGAGGCAAGAGAGGCTGAGGGGGATTCTGCAGGAGTGGTGCAAGAGAGGCTGCAGAAAGCTGGGCCTGAAGCAGAGAGGGAGGGGGACCCTGGGTCGGCACGCTGAAGGTAGTAGGTGGAGGTAGAGACTGGAGCATGGAGGGACCTGGTTTGATCATGTTGGGGCCAGGAGGCTGACTCTGAAACAAGCAGAAATAAACCAGACACGAGTGACAATAAACTCAGTTCTCTACTGGTGACCATTCAAATTAATGTTGACAGCAATGCTGGCCATCTATACGTATACCCAATGTGAATGTAATTTACAGAAAACAAACGTTCATTCTTTTCCAGTACGAGTGACCTGTCTTGAAAGATCTGACCGACTCTGAAGGAGAAGAAGCTGAGTGTGTTAAGGTGAAATAAACCCCAAAAGAAGACGGTTAAATGGAAAAGAGCTAGAAAGACGTTCAATTACAGCACCTAATGTTAAAAATTTTAGCGTCTGTTGAAAGAAATTAGGGGAGTTTTAATTTGTGTTAAAAAAAATGCAAATGAGGCAAAAAAAATGAAAGGAGCATTTTCATTCTGTTTTTTTAAAGACTCTTGTATATGTACTTATATCTAGCAAAGATGTCTAAACAGCTTTCCTGTGTAGATCAAAAGACTATGGTGCTAAAACGCAAGACACTGAGTACAGTTTAGTTCACAGAAAAACAAAACACCACAGCTAGATTTAGTTTTATCATGCACTTGCTTGCTATCATGATACACAACAAATTCTGAAAAGCCAATCAATAAAAAAAACAGCCTAACAAACACTACCATTCTCCCAAGCTTTAAAGTCACATACACTACTGATTAGATAAATAGAGAGTACGAGCTGTGAGAAAATGATCAAAACTTTCATCCAACACCAGTTTAGAGCTGAAAGAAAAATCAATAACAATTTAGTAGCAACTCATCTCGGGTGAAAAAAATAAATCATAAATTGAGGAACTGTGTTGTCTAACACCTGTTTGTGCAGTAAGAAAATGACTGCATTAGAAAATGAAAATGAAGAGATAGTGGTTACATTTGGTCTTGTGTCCACCGCAGAGTGTATGTCAGAATAGCGCTGCACTCCTGCATCAGAGTAAAAGCTGGACAGCTGTGGGGAAACCTGAGGTAAGGGCTGGGGCGCCTGGTGCTACATAGAGATTGAGAACACAGCAATAAACAGCAGTGCATTGGCATGCTTTGGAAATAAAACAAAAGAAACCAACAGGATTTTAATATATAGATGACCAATGACTGTATAAAGCATGGACAGCTCAATGTCACATAATTGTTGGAGACACTCTTTGGAATGAAGAGACAGGAAGTGTTGGCTGGAAAAGACAGCCTGAAGGATCTTTTTGTTATTTATTCACTCTTAGTCTTGGCCAGAGATCTTGTCAAATTGATTTATTTTTTTACCATTTAATACATTAGCTGTTCTTTTCATCATGTGGACTCTCATGCTGAGCAAACTGAGCTGAGCTCTGTTACTGTTGATTTGATGAAATTGTAAACAATAATTTACATGGGCCACACTTTTACTGGGCAAACTGTGTATCCAGTAAATATATGCTGCTGTAAACTCAATGAAGGCAGTCTGAGATGCTTGTTTTGAGAGTAGAGTTACAAATTTTACCAAGAGAATGAAACCACATCATCCATGTTTTCTCCAGTCACTGATTCTGGCTTTTCTGAACATTCAGTTTGGAAAATTATGTTTACTCACCGCTTGGTTGGGTAACTGAGGTAAAGTCTGAATGCGCTGGGCATTCCACTTGAATGGCATGTTGGGATTATAGACAGCCTCCACAAGGACACGATCACCAACCTGTGGTGTTTTGCCCTTTACCGCACTAGGGAGACAACATAAAATGCATTTAGCTAACTGTTATTCATTAGAACTTAAATTAAACCTGAAAACTTATTGTTGCATGGCCAGCCCTCACCTCAGCTGGAAGAAAACATCCTCATCCACAAAGCCAAATGTATCATGCAGTTTGTTGACGACCCCAGTAAAGACCCGTTGTTTCTGGGGCTGGGTCTGCTGCTGGTGGCTGGAGCGGGGAGTGGGGTAGGAGACTGTGATCTGGGCTGTCTGCTGTGGGTTTGACAAACTCAGACTTGTAGGCAGAGCAACAGGGGGCTATGGAAAACAAAACATTGTTGTTACAAAGTAGACAAGCCTACTGATGATAAAGCACTGTATAGCAAGATGCCCCTTTCCCTTATTTTCTTCTAAAGAAATGAAAATTAATGTGCTCCATTTTTTAAATTTCACCTGGAGATAGGGGTGTAAGAAAATATTGATATTTCAAGGTTGTGATATTGTGTTTTAGAATACTGTATCGATTCGCAAAAACACAGCATTGATTTCTAATTAATACTTTACATACAAAGGTTGATGGTAGACAGTGGTTAATTTTGTGCTGGTTTAAACCCCTCCCACTAGATAAAAGTATTAGATCCCACTGTTCTGAGTAGATAATCAAACTTTTCCTTTAGATTTAATAACTTTAGCAGTGTGTTTTAATGCTTTGGCAGTTTTTCTTTTATTTTAAAAAATCAAAAAGTATTACCTTGTTTAATGTGTCTCAATATACTGTGATGTAGTGTATCGTACCCCCTGTATTATGATACATTTCTTTTCTACAGACAATATTATTTCTTGCATAATTTTATTTATAAAAAAATAAACCTTGGGCAACATATGCCAAATGCTGATTGACTTAAAGAAAGTGCAGGCCATTATGCACAATTTAAACAATACGGGTTGCTGCTGCCCTCTAGTGTACATTATCTTACTTGCACCCTCTTTTTATACCTATGCAACATCAGTACAGTACACTCAACAACATTTTCAGATATACATAAAGTATAAATAAATCTAAGATTTAGTTGTATAGTCATAAAAAAGGGAAAAAAGGAGCTTTAACGACTAGTCAGGATTTGCTGCCAAGTGAAGTAATTATCAGTGCTGATGAGTTTGGACATGTTTCCAATTTAATATAGAATGTTTTATGTTGTAAATTTTAATATATATATATTTTTTTTAAGAATGCAAAGTTATTTGACCACCAGTGTCAGAATACATGGTTTTACGCCAGAATGGGGCAACATTTTGCCATGACAGTGCCTTTGGTTTATCAGCTCATAATTGGCTGTGGTTTCAAATTTAGCTTCAACATGGTTACCGATAACTCTACACTAGTGAATGCATCATCCTTATCTCCTGCACAAATACACTTTACCATTAAATTACATTAATATTATGTACAGACCTGTGTTCTGTATAAAAATATGTGTATGAATGTAATTTCTGTAATCGTATTAAAAAGAAAAATAAAATTAAATGTTTACAGGTTTGAGCAAAAAAACAATCTTGAAAATTACCTGAGAAAGCAGAGCAGGCTGAGGTTGAGGGAGCTGTTAACCCAAAAGAGAAGAAAGATACTCAACTGCTAATCAAAAGGAATTCAATCTAAATCATCATTTTAAAACATGTTTTATAGTATATATTACTTCCGGATATGACAGGTATTAAAATTAACCCATAATGCGTGTTCACAGATTTAGAGGTTGCAATAACACCAAATTCTACAGAAGTGGTAGCAGCTCACTAGCTGAGACTTGCCCCGTCTTGTGGTGCTCCAGGCAGCACCATCTAACATGCCTATTGCATAAGAAAACAGTTCTTCCATAACTAGATAAACTGGGTGGATGTCTCACAGCAAGGGGATGCACCCACATCAAAGTCTAAATAATTAGCATTTACCCCTAAACTTGTTAGATGACTTTATCAACAGGCACCAAACACACTTAAACTTACACCTAAAACCAGAAACTCAAACATGTATTATATTTGACAAAGGCTCAGATTTTCTGTCCATTTTTCTTTGCATAAGCATAATGTTTATATTTTTGAAAAGGCAAATGTACCTGACTCCAAAGAACAGGTTCAATACGGTTGGCTTTAGATGAATCATATAGATTACCACTACTCATAATACTTTTATAGGTAGTAATCCAACTAAACTTTGCATTAACTGGTACCAAAAATGTTTTATTATGTTTAATTAAACACCAATATTTATATGAAACTGCATATAAATGGTCCAATTTTACATTCCTAACTATAAACCACATGTCTCCAATTAGGGCTGCACAACATATTACTTCAGCATCAATATTGCAATGTGTGCATGTGCAATAGTCACATCCTGAATGTGCAATGTCACACACAAGTCAAACACATAAACCATACATACATACGGTACCACCTGCTTAGTACAAAAAGAAAAATGTACACATCTAATTCCTACGATATTTTTACCAGTATGTAATCTAATCTGCCCAATAGAATTTCTTTTCCTTCTATCTGTAACAATTATAGTGTTTTTTTTTTTTTTATATTGTGATGTTGGGTAAATGGTAAATGGCATCTGGAGAAATCTGGTGAATTAAAACCTTCATTTTTTAAATTATAATGGAACCAGCTTTTATGATTCTACCAACCTCCAAATATATAAAACAAGAATGCACACTTAAACAGAAAAGCCAACCATTAAATCCATGAGATCCAAATCACACAGAAAGCAAGGACGTATACCTGGTGAGGAACATTGTAGAGGGTCTGCTGAGGGGGCGGCTGTGGTGGGGGAGCTTGAGGGGGCTGCTGCTGTTGTTGCTGCTGTTGTTGCTGATACTGCTGCAGGGCTGAATTGATCTGAGACTAAAATTAAACACACAACAGTGACTCAGGATTATTCCCTGCAGCCGACAGGGAGTAGAATTACAGTTATGTTAGAAACTGGTGTTCCAACTCCAAACTCCAAACTCCAAAATACACACCAAGGGCCTTTACAATTGATTACATAGGCGCTATGTAAACATGTGCTGTTTGAAGTGTTGCAAGACATGGACATAATTTGAAATCCAGGATAAGAGAAGTGCAAAGTGAATAAAAATAAGTAATAATGCAATTCAACCTTTAGCCTCAAACATCTAAACTTATTTAGACTCTGATATAAGGAATTAATAGAAGAACAAAATGCCCATACTGTAGATAAACAGCAGATATCCTCTTTCACTACAGACTTACAGTGCAGTCAGGAGCCTGAATACAATAGATACACAGTACAGTACAGAAACTCACCTGTTGCAGTGCAGCTGCAGCAGCTGCAGCAGCCTGCTGTTGGAGGGCTGCAGTCTGCTGGGAAATCTGATAATTGGCAGCTGACTGTGTGTTGAGGGACGCTGCAGCCAAAGCAGACTGCTGAGAGTACATGGAGGGGGAAGCACCCAGGAGAGATGGCTGCTGAACACCTAAAGCTATAAAATATCACAATAAACATAAGAACACTGCATAAGAACAATTTAGGTCCTAAAGTTTATAACAGATTCTGACTTAGTCCAAAGTAGTCAGCAGTGCAGCCTGACTAAACATTGTGAAACATATTGAACTGCCAATATCTGAATATACATGCAAAATTTGCCAATTCAAATACATCTTTAATTAATTAATAAATTAAAGTCTTAATTAATAAGTAGCAAACATAAGTTCCCATTTACAGTCTCAAAAGCAGCAGATAAACCTGTTTACTTTTGCAAATATGTATAAAAAAAACATTTTTGACATTTCTTACAATGTAAACTGTTCAGGTCAAGGGACTGTCCTGAGTGGCCAGGTTGAGACACCGCTGTTGCGGCAAACTGAGCCGCCCACGGAGGGTTCTTCTGCCCCCCAAATTGGGCCATTGAGTCCGTCTTAGGCTTGGGGTAGACCAGCAGCAGAAACTATCCTGTTAAAAAGGTTATTACTTATTAGTTCAGTCCACAACAGCAAATTCTGTCTGTTATGTATACCACAACTGTACTGAGTAAACCTTCACAGTATATTGTCTCATCATAATTATTGCAATCTATGTTTGCACAATAGTTAAGTTAATTCTTATTATAGTACAACTTGCTAGACAATTTAATCCAGTCTCCATGTCATATATAGCTACAAGAGAAAGGTAATATCTACCAAACACCATTAATTTTACTCCAAACTTCAATACACCACGGACATCATTAGCCACTTTATCGGGACATGTTGCTCTTCTGACTTCACTGAATTGGTTAACAAAAACTATATCGCAAAACAACAAAATACCACAACCACGGTATACAGAATATCAGAGTAACCGACCTAGACGACTGGGTAGAAGGGTTGTTTCATATTATACAGTCCACAATATATCAACACAGTAATACTGTAATTTATAAAAATCCATATTGTGAAGATTGCCTGGCCAAAAAAATGTCACTACCAAAAAAAAAAAAAGTCACACACTGTCTTCACAATATGGATTTTAAAAAAACTACTGTACTACTGTGTCGCAACATATTGTGTACAGTACAATGTAGAACATCCCTACTAGCCTTCAATCCAGGGTTGCATACATTTTTCACCAAGGTCTTGCACTGATGATGGTAGAGTCTGACCGCTGAGCAAAGCCTTCTCCAGCACATCCCAAAGATTCTTAATGAGGTTAAGATCTGGACTCTGTGGTGAACAATCCATGTGTGAAAATGATGATCTCATGCTCCCTGAAACACTTTCACAATTCCAGCACCATGAATCCTGGCATTGTCCTCTTGGAATATGCCCGCGTCATCAGGGAAGAAAAAACCCATTGGTGGAATAACCTGCTCTATATTCAGTTTATTCAGGTAGTCAGCTGACCTCATTCTTTCAGCACATACTGTTGCTGAACCTAGACCTGACCAACTGCAGCAACCCCACATCATTTACTTAGTTAAATGCAGATGGTGACTTTTTTTAGACCAGGTAGTGTATAGTCTGACTTGGATTTAGGCTATGTTCACATTACAAGCTACATTGGTCAAATTCAATTAAAATTGGCCATCCTGATGGTTTACATTCAAAAGTGTAAGTGACCTGTGCCTGTGTGTAATGTGAACGAATCTATCCCTATAATGTCTCACATGTGCTTATTGATACGTGTTCACATTCATGTCGTTTGTCCATGGATCGGATACATATCCGATTTAGGACCACATATGGAAGTGGCTCAGATCAAATTTGAAAAAAAAAAAAAAATCGGATTTGGACGTTTACACAGCCATGAAAAAATCAGATCCGAGTCACTTTAGCCTGGTAATGTGAACATAGCCTTAGTGTTTGTGTTTGACTTTTATATGCACATCCTAAATATTCTGAGCTTTAGTTTAGTGATTTATTTTCCTCTACAATAACTCATTTATTTGTATGTTATATTATATATTTTATTACAAAATCATAATCTTGGTAAGTTGGCTAAGGCTACTGTTGTTTACAAAATAGACAAACCTTTAAATAAAAAAAAATGTACGACTATTATATTAACATAAATTACAAGCAATATTTATTTATTATTTGCAGTTGTATTTTTTTAATTTATACAATTTATTTATACACATCAACCAGAATATGCTGAACATCGGGATATTGTTATGGGCATATCGAACACCCCCTACCGGCTAGTAAACAACATAGACGGCTAACGCGAGCTAGCCTTACTATTGGTCTAATCACAGCCCATCTGTTACAAACACAAATAACTAACGTTACCAAAACACCAAAATATATAACAAAGCTCGGGCTAACGGAGTCTTCAAAATATATAAAGTTAGCTAACGCCCGTACCGTTTATTTACTAAGGCTAGTTAGACTAATGCTGGCTAAATTACCTTCAGAGAAAAACGACACTGTCAGCTAGCTCGCTAAGTAGCTAGGTAAGCTAGCGTTAGCTAGTTAGCTTAGCTAACTTAGCCAGCTGTATCCTTAGGTATGGACACAACCGGCCTAAAGCGAGCTAAGCTAATGCTAGGCTAACTTTAGCTGAGGGAGCTCAGACACACTGACAAGCCGCACACTGGCTAACAAACACCCCCACCACCAGCAGCAGCTGCTCCGCACACACAACAATTAAACCCAGTAAACATGAGAGTTAATCAGTGTGGAGATGTTAAAGATCACCATTTAAAACAGCGCATTCTTCTACTTACATCGAGTAGAAAACCCCAGCGGTTAAAATGACAAGTCAGCACTAATATCTGCAGGTCCTGCAGCAGAGAGGCTAGGCTAACCGAGCCGCGGCGGCGGAGATCCGCCGAGCGGACCCCTCGCTCCGCTGTTTTAAACCTGCGTCTGTAACCGCGGCCCGCGGACTCTCCTAATCAGCGGAGTCATGCTGTTTAAAGCCTGTGCACACCCAGCAGCAGCCCGCGGTTCACCATCTGTCTGTACCCGTGCTATAAACACAGCTAAACCCCGCTCAGTGTCTGCTCTGTTTGTGTTATCAGCCTACCCTCCGTCCTGCTGCTGCTGCTGCTGCTCAACCGGCGCGCGCACACACACACAGATCTGGAAGAGGGAGCCGCGCATGCGCAGTTCACCAAGACGACGTCATGTCCCCATATCACCCACTATCACTAATAATATGAGGCAACATCTCATACACTAAATCTACCCAGATACAAATCCTTTTTATAAAATATTCCCACAAACATCACACTGAAACAGATTTTAAAGCAATGACACATAGCCATTCACTTGTTCTGGCAATGTACATTTGTTTAAAGTTCTCATTCCATCATTTTAAAATGTCTAGTTGTGGTCTCTAGTATGAAGAAATGCCATGTGAGCCGTTTTTTTGTGAAAAAAAAAATGTGCTCTGGTGTTTCTATTTAGCCCTGCTTTAGTTCACCGAATTACTCTGAAGGACAGGATTTTGGCTCTTTCTCATGAATATTCATACATATCGCCACTGATTGGCTAACAGCACAGCAGCAGAGAATGCTACCCGTCTCCCTCCCCAATCAAAGTTAACCGTTAAACTTCGCTTAATGGCAGACTAATAAGATATGTTATCAATGCTGTGGGGCAAGCGGAGGCTTATCGTGATTTCGGTTACTGCATTCCTTCCTTTGAATTCTCTCTCTTTCATATGTATTGAGATGCCCTGTTTCTTCTTTTGCTTCTGATGTTGCCCACATTGGCTCTCCACTGTCCTGCTGTCCACTGTGATGCAGTCCTGCTCTGGAACTCTGCACTGATCCATTACTGCCACACTCCATAGATGAATATATGGAAGCTTAAACTTTACCATTAACACTGAGAAAGTGCCCATAACCTGTTTCTACGTTAGCTATAGCTCCACATTATCTCTTTGTACAGTTGTTTTTATTATTTGTTTGTTTTCCTCTTAGTGTGAGGGAGTTTATCCTTGTCACGGTTACCACCATCACCGTGGACCTGCAGCTCTGTAAAGATTCTTTGTGACAACATTTGTTGTAAAAAGTGCTATATGAATAAATTTGCACTCAATTGAATAATTCCATAAATCAAAATCTCAAAAGTCTAACAAAAAAATGGATGCACTGATGTGGTAATTATGGGCCAATGTTGATATCTGATATAACATGTATACCAGCCAATGCCAATTCAGAGAAACTAGTCACCCGGATACTTAAAAAAAAAAATATATATATTTTTTTTAGCTTAAACCAGTGTCAATTGCAATAGTGCAGCAAGCTTCGCCTGGTCCTTATCCGGCACAAAATAAATATATCACAATCCCTAAAAACAATCCACATGTGGGAGTGTTTTACAGATGAGAAATAAAAAGGAAAGAAATAAAGAAATTGATTTTATTGATCCTAAAGGAAATTTAGCAGCCAGGAACAGTTACACAACAAACAGGAAATATGCAAAAATATGCATTAGAATCTAACAGATAAAAAGGCAGAGCAATGATGAATAAAACAATGTGCAGAAGGTGCAGGTATGAGCAGATAATAAGAGTACTGAATAAACATGTGCACGTTACATTGAGAATACTTAATAAACATGTGCATATGACAATAAAAATACTGAAAAAACATTTGCATATGTAGGTATTCAGTAAGGTGGCTAGTGTCCAGGAGTGCAGATGTACAGGATGTACAGTATAAACGATGCAAATAAAATAAACCTATGATTTATCATATAAAATTAAGTCTTCATCTCCCCTCTCTCTTCCAACTACAGTGGGTAGAGTTGAAGAGTCTGACGGCTCTCAAAACAAAGGATCTCTTGAGTCCATCATGGTGGTGTGCAGTCGGTACCCATCACCATCCATAAGGGACATCAGTTTGTGCAGTTTCCTCCACTCAGTCACACCAGCAACTGACTCTCTTTTAAAAGCTTCCTCCCCAGCATAGAAAAGTCTGTCCCAGGGCTGCCGTTAAAGTGTTAAAGTAACCAATTCATGTGATTAAAAAAATCCCAAACTTTTTTGAGACAGATGTCATGGTATACTCAACAATGTCTATTCAGTATTTTTTTTCACTTGTTACTATGCAATGTTAATAGATATTAATAGATTAATAGATATTTAATAGATATTACCTATTAAATAGCTGAGCAACTTCTTTTTTTAAATAAAAATCTCTTGGTGCACAAATAAATAGGAATATGGATGCTCCTTATAACAAAACTTTGGTGAGTGTATATATAAAGAATAGAGCCGACTCCAGTATAGTTCTTAGAATCTATTTAATATTAGTTAAACAGTTGAAATACACACTGCTTCTGAACAGAAAGAATTTCATAGTTAACAACTGCATACATATTCTGCAAGCCAATCACAGTACTGAATACTGTTACATAACCGTTTGTTTTTCACCATGTCTGTAAATATTCAAATCATTGAGTCAAACAAATCCATGATGAAATGTACATGAAATTATACTTGAATATACAGTCCATTACAGCAGCAAGAATGTCATTTTAATTTGTGCAATTGTCACTATCTTGGACACAAAATGTCACGTGGTCTCGATATGTCAAAAATTTATGTCAGCTTGCCATGTGCAATACAAATGTCCAAACTGTAGCAATTTTAATCTTATGAATTCATGCCACAATAAATATTGACTTCCTGGAGATGGTAAAGCTTACTTTTTAATATTGCTGCTAGGTTGTAGAAGCCATATAAAGATAAATTATGAATACTGTGCAACATACTTTAAGCTACACCTAACTTGTGTTACTCAGTGTACTATAGAAACTGTCACCTCACAAAAAAAACCGTGCATCTCCAAAATTTCAACCGTGTTAAAACAAGCTACATGGGACGAACCACTAGCTAATATTGCCCTGGCTTACCAGAACACTCGCAGCTGAAAATAGATGTTCATTGATAGTGCGCCTTACAATGCGAAAAATACGGTAATCAAGACATGCTGACATGAAACAACAACCAACAATGACAACTGGCAAAAATGGAGATGCACGGTTTTTGACTGACATAGACAAAAAGCTGCTAATGGCACTAAAACATGACATTAGAATCATGACATAGCCAGTGGCAAAGGTTTTCAGACTTACTGTACAACTATATTCACTGTTAACCATCATTCAATATTTTGGTTAATGTAAATAGACAGAATTAATATTAAAGATGCAAAATGATAGCAGAATCATATCAAATTAAAGACTTCAAAAATATCCTTATAAAGGCCAGTCTATCTACAGTCTCAGTAGTTTACACCAAGAGCATGTCTTTGCTGACAAAAAGACTATTTTTCACAAGTCTAAAATGAGCTTCAGGAATAACCAAATATAGGGTAATGCCTGTATTAAAGGCCATATTTTCTTATTTATAGCAAAGGAAAGTGTGAAATAAGCATGAAAAATGGTAAAGATCACAATGACTGATTAGCATGTCTAAAAGTAATGTCATCAGCTCTCTGTTCTTACAGTCCGGCCTTGCTTGACCTGAAAAGGTGGACCAGATAAAAGATGGTTAAAACATTGTAAAACAAAAACAAACTCAATCTCAATTTCTAAAGGCTTGAATACATTCGCAACTGGCTGAAATGAGGTCATGATCTAGCACACTCAAAGTATATTTTAAGCCGCACATGAAATTATCAATGTATATTTTATTCTTCTGCTTAATGATGATGTGGAAACAGTAAAGTATGTGCTAGGAGTCTTTCAATTTCTGCTCCAGTTCTGAAAACACTTTCATGTTGATTTCATCCACTTCATCTTCCACCTGGAGAAAAACAATATGCTGTGAGCAAATGAGAAAAGGTAAACATGTCTATACATACAACTAGGTTACATATATAGATATGCAATAGGGCTGTGCATTCTAATGTTGATATTCTTTTAACCATAACAGATAATTCAGGGAATTCTGACTTAAAATTATCTTAAAAATGAACTTTTACAGCTAGTATTAAGTGGCAAAACATTCAGTTGTATCATGAATAGATTTATAAATAGGCTGAGAATTTGTTTAAAGCTATTATTTATTTAGAATTGATAAAAGGGCAAAACCTCATTTCTCTTACTTGTTCCACATCGTCCACCTCTGGTATGTAGAATTGCAGCATGTTCTGAATACCGTTTTTCAAAGTAACTGTTGAACTGGGACATCCCGTGCAAGAGCCAACCAGCTTCAACTTCACAGTACCATCTGCAAAGCCCTTAAAGATGACATCACCTCCATCCTCCTGTACAGTGGGCCTAAAAAGCAGAGAACAAATGTACTAAACCAAACATTTCGTTTAGCTTATCCTTGGTATGACTGTTTTAACTAATTAAAAAAAAAAAGAGTACAGTCTTCATAGATACAGAATCTGCTGTGATAAGTCATTCTAATCAAAGGAACAATGCCTTAACTTCTATAAGGCCAGAGTGCTAGAACATGACTCATTCATCTTATTACAGCATAAAAAATTGGTCATTTGAATGACATGGTATTTTAAATATGTAAAATGTTCTGTCACAATACTGACCTTCACAATGTTTTGATAATTGGCACAACAAGATGATGTCAGAAAATAAACAATACCACAAATGTCTGTTTTGTACAGCAGCAAGATCAGACATTGTGCTCTGCTTCCCAGTGGGCGTCTTAACTGGGAGATAAGGAACTGCTGATGTCACAGTACCTCTGTCATGAAGAACCAGAAAATGTTCCAGATTTTTAACATTACTTACTGTATGTAGCATGTATTACATATATTTTGCACTTTTTTTGTAAATAGACTTGTTGTGATAAGCCAGGCTACAATGATTTTTTTTTTTGTAATTAGTTTGTGAATGTTTGACACAGTTTATTCATATCTGCAATGAAAAGTTCTTCTTACCACTGAATGTTTTGTTCTTGGGTTATAATACATTTTCCAAAAAACACAAAGAATTATATCTGCATTTCAAAATGATCAGAGTACCTGATTCGAGTGTCTAAAAGCTCCTTAATCATGGAGACGATATCATCATCCTCTTCTGAAACACCTAAAAAAAATCCCAAAACAGCTTAGCAAAACATCAATATCTTAATATAATAAAGAATAATATTACTAAAAATAACTGTAGTAAAATATTTTTTAATGCCAAAAAATAGAGAAATGTTCCTACTTACTGTTCTCAGGATGTGTTACACCTGTGGTGACAGGTTCTCCACTCTCAAAAAACGTAGTGATGACCTCAACTGCATTGCGTTTAATGTCTGCCCACTCCACGTCATCATCTGTCTATGGATACAAACAGCAGAAGCATAAATTAAGCTTCAATGTCCGTTTTTATCTTGCTGTTTTTACAAAACTGTATTCTTGTAATATCCATGGTTGATGTACCTTGGTCAGTGTGATAAAATCTGGGCCTAAAAACACACTTTTCACCCCTTCAACCTCAAACAGATTCCTACAAGAAACAAAAGCAATATTACAACATGTACAGTGTGTCATATCATATACACAAGCTGAAAGGACAGTGAAAACCAAACCACAAACCCACATTATGAGAGTACTAGATCTCTCTGCATCACAGGGAAATCAAAAGAACAAGGACAAAACGACTGAGCACAACTGTAAAAACATAGATAAGCTCTCCTGGACTTCTGCCTACTGCAGCAGTTTCTCTCCACCCAGCATAATAATCATAACCCAAGCCATCAAAATAGTTTATCGACATACTTTCACTTTTGGACCCACTGCTAAAATACAGGCAAATTTTAATAAAAGTTAGCTTAGTAACTTTAAATGCTTTAAACAGAAATAAAAGAAACAAATGAGCTCATGAAAGGTCTTACCTTGCTAGAGAGGAACAGTCTGCAGCACTTGACGTTGGGAAATCTAGAGTTCCTGTCCCGAGTACAGGCTTCCCGGGGATAAATTTTAGACTCCTGGGGTTTGGTGTATCTTGTGTCAAAATTGACAGATATCGAACTGCCAGGGAAAATAATAATTGTCTTTAGAAAACACTTAAGATACATTTTCAACAAACTAATGAAAGAGATCTAGATCATTTCAATTTATTTATAAGTAGGCCCATCACAATAACTTTTGGATGATATACCATTTAACACATTAATGTGCCAAACAATATTACAATATTACTATATTCTATTGATAAGTAATAATGCAATTACATGCTTTTACAGAGCAATGATCTTTTATTTATTAACAGTTTGGAAAATATGTGTTTCCCACTGATCATTGCATATATGGTCATATATGGTCAGCAAAGTTTATGATTATATATAGAAAAATGCAAGTAAACATAAAACTGAGGTCATGCCCATTTGCTCTATGATATGTTGATACAATAATTATAGTGTCAGGCCAAAGTGTAAAAACAAATTAAAAAAATAATGAGTTTCTCACCTCTAACTAGTTTGTACACAGACTGATGTAGTTGTGTTCTGTTCTTTTGGGATAACCATGAAGAATAGCACTGAATTCTGTCATTCACTGAAAACCTTCAAAAAAGTATATATTATTAATTTATCCACAAAATTTCCTTTTTTTTCCATTGCTCAAATATAAATGTATTTATGGCCAAAGACAAAAAATGTGGCAGTCTTGATGAACTGATGAACGCTTAAACATTGAATAAAGTGGTCAGGGCATGCCACCCTACTAAAATTTAGTCAGTGCTCTAAATTGTATCTTTTTTTGGCTGCCAAGTCGATTTTTTTGTATTTGTCCATTATGTATTCAAAATTAAAACAAACTTGTGTTCATATTTTAAGACAAATATCATAACTTACAGTCTTGAATGCATTTTTTACTTTAACACACAATATTGACAAAAGTATTGTGACACCAGCTCATCAATAGTTTCTACTAAAATCAATGGTATTAAAAAAAGGTTTGCTGTATTTGTGTTGGAATAACAGTTTAGGGAAGGCTTTCTACTAGATTTTAAGCACTTCTGCATAGAACTGGATTGCATTTAGCAGATTGTAGAGCATTGTAGGGGACAGGATCTCATCCCCAAAGTATTGGACTGCAAACATTTCTGAGGACACAGTTTATTCTGTTGGCAATTCTTCTCTACCCGGACTAAACACCCTCTGTGTGCATCTTTGCACATTTAGTAAATTTGCTGAACCGAATATAGTGGCATACGGTTGAGCCTCATGAAAAAAAGGATAACCAGAGTAAAGCAGATATTCTACCCTATGGTGAAGCTAACTATCCATCTCAGTATCATTGGTTCAACAGTCCAACTGCTCCTTACAAAAAGGCATACAATTAAAATGAGTTCCCATATTTGGAAACAAGCCTTCACTCGCTACTTGACTGACATCTCTGTTCACCAACCACAGTCCAACACCATTCCTACCTTCTCACCTGCCTCTGACAGAATGTGGAGAAGATAACAAGAACAAAGGATCAGTATGATGTTAGGACAGAGGCTGGACACCTGTTGGCTGACTCTAGGAAACAGAAGGACATGAGGAAACCTGGGTGGGACAAGAGGCAGGTGATGATGGTCTTTTAAACATATATATCCACTAGACCTGGGGGGTTAACTTGTTCTGAGGGCCTGCTCTGCTTCTGTCAAGGTTTGTTGAGCCACCTATTTAAACATACATAAAAACTAGAGGTGTGCCAAAAAATCGATTCACATAAGAATCTTGATTCTCATTTACTACGATTCAGAATCGATTTAAAATGTCCCAAAATCGATTCTGAGGGGCGGGTTTTAGACTGATTTTGGGCTGGGTATTTTTGTTGGACCTGGCAACCCTGGGGATAGGGCTTGTCCCTTCAAACGGAGATCTTCCAGACACACACAGAGCGTAGGTGTTTGAGAATCACCGGTAAGATGGCAGAACAAGCACTATATTACCTTAGATTAACGTGTAGTTTCAATGTTTTATGGCAGAATGCTTCATAACAAGCATACAAAAGATCGCTAGTAGTTAGTTTCAGTAACTGTTAGCTAGCTAACTAGCTAACTTTCCAGTTCCACCTTAAATAACGCTACAGGTGGCAGCGGGCTGCAGCATTTAAGGCGGAACGGAAAAATAACAATAAGCTAATCAGAGCTAATTTCAGCTCCTCATCACAGAGGAATTAAGGAATGGACAATATGAATTAATTTCTCCACCTCCTGCCCCCTTTCTGAAGAAATACAACGACCTTAAAGTTAACTAGTTAATCAGCAGCTGCTCCTGAACTTTAGCGCTTCACTGCTATCATCACATCAGCCCAGCAGCGTCACCTACACACCACCGCTAGTAGCTTGGTAATAAAGCAGTGTTATTTATTATTTATTTATTGTTCATTAACGTCATTGTGATATCCCAGTGATTTCTCTGTCACTGAGGACCCACATTCCTGCACATTTTATTGTTTTTGTAACACATTACTTGCTCCAGGACCAGTGTATATTATGGAGGGTTTTTTTTTCAATAAGATTCATAAGCCAGAAGCAGAAATTTTTATAATTCAAATCGTTTTGAATCAAAAATCGATTTTGAATCGAATCGTGGCCCCCAAAATCGGAATCGAATCGAATCGTGAGATAGTAAACGATTCCCACCCCTAATAAAAACGCAATCATTTTCAACCTATGAGTTAAATCAGGTGTTTCTGAGCAGGGAATCACCTAACTGTTAACTAATAATAAAAAATGTTAACTAGCTACAATTATTGTTTAAGATATTAAATGTGTAACAATTATCAATGTTGGCCAAAGTACCTTAATATTAAACCGTGATAACTAGTAAGTTAGTAACTAGTAGAAAAAAACTTTTTTCGAGCTGAAAAAAGTAACTACATTGTTTTATTTGCTCAATGTTTTAACTAATAACTTATATGCGTTATCAAAATAAACAAAAAGCGATCGGTATAAGTACATAATTTGAACATTTTCTCTTTGTGAAATTCAGTCCTAATTTAGAAAGCACTGGTAGTATTTCATGGTCATCATATTGCTCTGGAAAGAGCATTTGCTGAAGTTATTCAAACAGGCATCCTAACTAACCGCAGTCAGTTTGAGAAGCATTAGTTACCAATTTTAAAAGTGATTAAGTGACAGATTAACTAACCTAGCGTTAGCTTAACGTATCTAACAACGCTTGGTTATCTGGTTAGCTAAAGTTCTTATTCCTATAAATGTCCAGCTCTTCACTTTTACATTTCTGCGTAACCTGACCGTAATTAAGTGTCCAGATAATGAAGTATAATCAGTATATCCAGGTCAGTCAGGTTTCCTCCTGTACTCCGGGTCTCCAGGTCAGAGCTAGGTTTAATGCTGCTAGCCGTCTAAGCTAAGCTAAGCTAGGTAATGAAGTTGGCGGTGTCTGAAGTTTAGATACATTTACACAGTTTATATCTCTGTATAAAGACCCGCGGTGTTTTAATAAAGCCCGGGTATCTCCTCCTTCACCGACCTGCCGGGAGGAACAGTCCACTGAGGCCTAAAGAGCCGCAGCAGAGTCCATCTCACACCCGCCGCCGCCGCCATCTCCACTGTTTTTACATTTAGGACCCAAACACAGCTGACCCGCTCTCCTCCTGTGTGACCGCCTGATTCCCCTCAGCGCCAATAATCACTAAAAAGAGTATTTCATCCATAAACAGCCTCTAAAATATTATTTAAATTATTTAAATTCTATATATACGGGTATATAAAAAATAATATTTAGAGACAATAATAATTTCCTCAATTTGTTAGCTGACTTGTTTTCATGGTTTAAAAGGCCGTTTCCTCAATGTATTAAATCGTTCCATCATTTTAGGGGTCACTTTTTTTTTGTTAAACTCAGGGAATGATTTATTAAACCAAAGAAACAAACTTTTAAATTGAGTAACTTATTTATTAAATTAAGGAAACTAATTATTAAATTGAGGTAATGATTTATTAAATCAAATAAAGGGTTAATTTAAGAGAATGATTTATAAACACAAGGAAACAAATTATTAAATTGAGTGAATAAGTTAAGGGAATTATTTATTAAATCAAGGAAAACAGACAATTAAATGATTTATTAAATCAAATAAAGGATTCATTTATTTGAGAGAATGTGTTTTTAAATCAAGGCAACCATTTATTAAATTGAGGTAATTCTTTATTAAATAGACAAAATAAGTTTGTTAATTTGAGGAAATGTATTGTTTATTCAAGGAAAGCATTTATTAAACTGAGGTACTGAATGTATTTTTTAATTGACAAAATAGTTTTTTAAATTAATGGAATTTATTATTATTGAAGGAAGAATGTATTAAATTGATAGAACAATTTAGTAAATTGGGGGAATTATATGTTTTTAGATATTATTCTACTTATATTAGGGCTACACTGAACCAAAATTTATTAAATTTGGAACATACTAATACTCCAAGTAAAGCCTACAGATTCCCAGACAGGGATTAATCATAATCTTGGACTACATGGCATTTTGAATATAGTTCATAGCTAGGCTTAACATGGTGTTAACCTTTCACCACTACTTTTTTGTTTAATGTTAATTATTTATAATTATTAATTTTGTTTAGGACAGATTCTTGGACTAATAAAACAAAAAAACTTCCATCACCAAGTGTAAATATTGAAAACTACTGAAAAGAAACACATTCCTTTTGACCCTTTAACGTAGTAGACTGATGGCTGAATGTGAATAGGCGTTAGGCCTAAGCAAACAGTGAGATAAGGCCAGTGCTAGACCCAGCCCAAATTTCCTAAAGGCTGTTTTGTGACAGGACGAAGTAATGTAAGGAGTGGTTAGAAAAGTTCAGTCAGCCTTAAAGCTGTCTTCATTCTCAAAAAGAAGAATGCAGTCTGGGTGGTAGAAGACAGGCATGGCAAACCTGTAAAGTCTTCTCCTCTTCAGTGAAGTTACTCTGTGCTTGTCTAGGTGCTGTGAAGAAGAAGGACACAGTATGAAGTTGGCTCAGAACCTGACTGGATAACACTGAAGAAAGCTTTAGAAGAACACATCAGCATCTCTCCGGATTTACTTTGAGTACCTCTCTGTTCAGAAGACATGGGCTTGTGGATTATTTTACCCATTACACTCTCTGCTGTCTCGTTCATCGGGTGCTGGGTGGTGTAAGTTGAACTCTCTCATTTTCCTATCATAGCAGTTAAAGATTTTATGACCCAGGTCAAATTTGTATACAAATGATCTAACAGAGTAGCTTGATACATTGTGAGGTGTTGTTGCTAAGAGCTTTCCAGGTGCCTGACACGCATCTTCTGTCTAAAGTGAAAAAGGCCTTCCTTTAACAGTGTTATTATAGAGATATGAGGATAAATAGAATACTTTCTGTAAGAACCAGTAACACATGTTTACACTAAAAAAATATATATATATAAAAGTTTTCACTTTAATAATTGAAATGAAGTTCCCAAATTTGTGGTAATGTAATTTCATTTGGGTGGATCCCTTATTCTAATTTAAATCAAGTAAAATATAAAAAAACTGTTTAGTGGACAGAACTTAAATTACTGGTATTCATGTTTTTAGTTATGTCTGATTATATTTGATAATAGATAATATTATCTCTCAAAAGGCACATATGTTTAAAAAAAATGGTCTAACCAGCCCAGCAAGGGAACAAAAATAGACAAGAAATGTGGGTGATGATGTCAGAGACTGACGTACTGTATGGCGTTCTCTGCTGGACACTAATCAAACACAATTATTTACACTTTTCTTTTTGTGTATTTGTTCAGTTTGTGCCTAATTCAGTGTTTAAGATGTAAACATTGTCTTTCAGACTGGTTTAGTTTAAGTTTACTGGTTTATATGGTGGAGGTGATCGGGGCCAGGAGCCACCGTGTCTGAAGTATAAATATAAAATGTTTTTTTTTTTTTAACATTTCATTACTACTCTCCAAAACCACCAGGAATGCTTCATGTTCCTTCTGGATCTTATGTGTAATGTTGATAATAGTCAAATAGCAATCAATTAAAAAAAAAGTACATTTCTACATTTCTACATATTTAAAACTAATAATGTTTATTGCCAAAATTCAAAAAACAACCTTAAACTCAGTAACTCAGCCTTTAGGCAATGTATTTATAACTTTTCCAATAATAAAACTTACAGAGAGAAAGATTTTAGAGGCATAAAACACTTCAGTGATTCTGTTCACAATTGCTGTGAATAATTTGTACATTGTGTACATTACTCAAGAACATAATATTTCACACCAAATTGCTCTGATTGGATTTGTATGTGCCAAAAATATTCTGGAAAATAAGTTGAATTTCCTTAACGTCTCAATGTTCAATTCTTCATTTAGTGACTATCAAATTTATCCAAATGAACTGATTTGTCCATTTGTGTATTTTACGTGAATTTGATTAAATGACCATCCTCTAATTTAATGATAATTTGTACATCGTCTAATTTATTGACAATAATCATCCCTTGATGATGTTCAGTAAGGCTAACCCTGTAGGTCTGACTCAAGTCTTTATCAGCCAGTTCCGGGTTATACATTAAACCACTCGTGCTATGCACCGCAGATGCTGGTGAGGCTGTGACTTACTGCAAGTATTGTACAAAAGTCTTAGGCAGTCATTGAAATAATTTTAAATGATTTTATTACGTGTCCAAGTGTGCTTTTGACTGTGAGAAAGTATATAATATTAGAGTAAATTAGCAGCTCACCTGATTTACATTATAAAAGGATTGAGCAGATAAACTAGGTATTTAGAAGTAACAATACATACTGGGTGGGGTTGGAAATGGTTACACTTAGACACACATAACATCACAATGCATTTGTTTGTTTGGTGTTAATATAGGCATATTCTTCAGTTAGCTTTACTCAGGCATTGATTCAGTAATGTAAATACTGACAAAGGTTAGTAAAAATGGATTAAAACATGCTTTTTTTTGTTTAACCAAATATGTCTTTTTTCTGCAGATATGGCCTTGCAGTCAGCTTTAACCATGTCTGCCCACTCAGCAACTGGTATGTAATTCTTAAATTCTCATATACTCTTATGTTCTCCAGGAATAATATATAAACAAGAACAGATTGTTAGGCCATGCTTGCTCTGAATCTGAATATTTTAAGAGTCACACCTGCTAGTAATAGGAGAAGTCATAGGATAATAGTGGTATCATAAAATTACTCAACATTATTGGGAAATATGCTATTGTTGGTTAAAATTATGTTTAGTTTGCCGCTAGTACATGGCATCATGCATTTGAGAGGTGGACAATTCATTTAGAAAATGAGTAAAAGAAAAGTTTTGTTTGTTTGTGTATATAAATAAGTATATATTTTAAATATATATATTTTTCTAGGGAATACAAAAACTCGTGCCTGACAAATGAAACTGAGTTTTGTTGCACAGACAATAATGTACCCACTATAAGGTAAGGCACGCCATTCTCCTCCATTTCCCTGAGTTTTTCTACCATAGTAACTTTTAATAACTTTTAATAATACATATCATTATTTTCTTTTCTTTAATTACAGCACAAGTGGAACATATTTTCCAGAAAATTCATTATTTAGTGCTACAATTAATGCCGGTTCATTTTTGTGTAAGTATATTTATGTCGGTCTCTATTTTATTAACTTATTACAGTTTCTAATTTTCCAGAATCCTTTAATTTGTCTAAATACTAACTTGATGCATGAACCTGTAACTTACTGATGTACAGTGCATTTAGGCCGGAATAAAGAAAAAACATGTATGTTGTCTCTTTTTTTTGTAGTTCTGATTTTCTGCATTTTCCACCATGCACATATTGTGGATAGGAGCATCGCAAACTCCCTCCTCAGTAAATTTGCTATGGTTTTTGGATGCATTGCAGCCATTGGTGCTTTTGTGGCTGGGAACTGCAATGTAAGTATACACAGAATATTCATAACGTTCACCCATTGCCCTGTAAAATTAGATTTTGGTTAAAACAATACAGACTACAGACTTGAGTGTATCTCAACCCTGGTCAGCCCTGGTCCCTGAACTTTTAGCTGTTTTTCCTGCCTCAAATACACCTGATCCAGCTAATCAGCTGATAAACACTGAGAAACACTGGACTACTAAGATAACGGTCATATATTTTTCATCTGATCTAGCAGGTGAATCTTCATCGCATATTTAACATACTGTATTTTTCATACTATAAGGCGCCCTGGATTATAAGTGCTGGAGAAACCTAAACTAAAAACTCACCTAATGCTGTACTTTAGCATAGTGGCTTTACTGCTCCTTAATACCTGACTGGTAGAATTCATTCATGAGGTGCACCAGATTATAAGGCACACTGTCAATTTTTGGGAAAATTACAGGATTTTAAGTGTGAGTTATAGTCCAGAAAATACGGTATTGTTCATGTATACGTCAATATTTAGCTAATTTGCTTCCACATATACTGTAACAGGCCTTTGGGGCAGACTTATTACAAGAGCTTAAAGCAGCAGTCCTTAAGATGTATTCTTCTAAATTGAAAGTAGTAGTGTTCCTGAGCAGTGAGTGGGGGAAATATTAGAGCAAACGGTATCAGCATGATTCTGTTGCTATATCTGCAAGGCCACCTATACTCATTCTCAAAACAGAGGGTGTCTGGTATGTCCTGGGACCTTTTTCTGACTATAACAGGTTTTGTTGGTTACATGAGCAGACACAGCGCTGCTAATGATGCTGATACAAGAACTGCGAACATGGAGAACAATGGAGATATTAGAACAGCAAACGCTGTCCTCTATGTTAGTTAAAATAAAACTGAAGAGAGCTGGAGAACTAAAGGATTGCGCAAAAGGGTCCTCAGTAAAATCACCAGATTTATTAACTCTAAAAATGCACATTTTAAAAGTACTTGCATGCTCAGTGCAATTATACCTTCTCATCAAAAACGTACAAACTCTCACTTTAACTCACTTTATTACATCACAGAAGCATAACTGGATGGCTTATTTACACTTTTGTGTAATTAGTTGCCCAATCAGAGGTTAAGTAAAGAGCAACCCTACCCTCTTTCAGAATATTTGCATTTAGGCTTAATCCTTATTAATTCCTAATCCAGCAACTCTCAGCATTAAGGTAAATCAGATGATTCTAAGCTATGTCTGGTCTCCCTTAATTACCAGGAGACTAGCTAGTCTCTGAGCAGCCACATGAGTAAGGAGGTCTTGGTTTCCTTCAAAAGCTTGTCGAGAGTGTTGCAAGTCATCCCACGCTTTTATTTTCACATCAGCACAGTCTTAGATCGTGAACATAGGTGTGTCTACAAATGCTTTCTCCCTGAACAGGTTGGGTAGGCCACTGACTGTGTCAACACGATTGGCAATGGTGTGTGTTAGTGGATTGCAGTGCTGTGATATACAGTAATAAGTGAACATGCCTGATTTGTCTTTAGCTACACCGTCAGCATTACTAATACCACTGTGTATTAATTTGACATAAATCACATGATCACGCCTGTTTTCTGTCTCTGTTTTTTAACTTTTCTTGCGTTCTTCTCACAGCCAGCCGAGTTGGTGTTGCTGCATTACCTCGGAGCTGCTCTGAGCTTTGTGTGCATCTGCTTCTACACTGTCCTGCTGACCTCTCTGACCAGCAGGTGTGGCCTCACTGGAATGGAGAGCTTCCTCTATCCATTACGCATCGTCTCCACCAGCATCCAGGTCGTCGTGACCATCCTCTGTATCCTTTTAGCACCAGTGCTCTAAAACACTTTACATTAATCTGGTACAATGTACATCTCTAAGATGCATTAATGTATTCATAGACGCATAAATAGTTGCACCCAGTTGGACTGTAATGCTATTCTGATGGAAGATAAAAGTAATCAGGAACAATAAATGATTTGACTAAAAGTTTAGATTGATATGGGCAACTCTTAGACTACTTTCACAATTCAAAGCCACATTGCTCAAATCAGATCTTGACGGTTTACATTCACAAATGTAAGTGGCCTGTATCTGTGTGTGTAATGTGAACGAATCTGTCCCTGAAACGGCTCACATGCGCACATTGATACGTGTATAAACGTCGCCTTCTTCACCAACGACAACAAAACGTCATATCTGAGAGACGACTCGTAGCTTTATAAAGGGAAATGGATGCATTAGCAGCTCATATGTGGAGCATCTTTTGCTGGAGTGAAGAGTAAACAGCTGGTCTGAAGTACATGCTCAGGTCGAGGAGGAGAAAAAAGGCCAGGTGGTTTGCTTTTGCTGTTTTTTGCAGCTAGAGCTGCACAACTGCACCAAGAGATGTGTGGGTATAAGAGAGAAGCACGTAGCGCATGTGTAAAAACAAAAAGCATGAATTCCACAGATTGGATACGTAACTGATTTAGGACCACATGTGAAAGTGGCTCAAATCTGAAAAAATCTGATCTGAGCTACATTGAGCAAAAAAAAAATCAGATTTGAGGCCCTTCAGCCTTGTAATGTGAACGAAGCCTTAGTCATATTTATTAAGCCAGACATCACAGCATGGAATTTTAGAGGTTCCTAATGGTGTGGGTGTTCTGTAAACATTAAACATTTGCAGTTGGGGATAGGTCTGGCAATGCAGCTCGCCATAGCATAGCCTCTGTGTCTTCAAGGCAACTCTTAAGATGGCAGAAGTATGTGGACGAGCATTGTCCTTTTGGAAAAGTGCACAATAGTGTATGTTTAAAAAGGTAGGGCCAATGGAACGTTCCCTTGGGCTGTCACAATGCCTTTAATGAAGACAAAAGGTCACCTGGCCTCGTACCAAATTGCACACCACACGATGACATCAGGCATTCTGTTGATCTCTGTACTTTGTACTGTAGTTTGGCACAAATACCCACCAAGTTTCATTCCTGCCCGTTGATTCCTGTTGGGTGCATCTGTTTTTTTGACAGTGGGTGGACATTCATTCAATGCAGTGTATATGAGAACTGACAGTTCATCACAATGAAATCCTTGAACTGTGTCTAGTGTCAGGCCAGAACATGACAAAAATAACTCTGTGTACTTCCTTATGTTTTATTCCTTAACCCCTGCTTTTATCAGACTGCATCTTCTTCGTCCAGACCTCGTACTACTTCAAGCACCTCTCTGCTGTCTTCGAGTGGACACTCAGTGCGAATCTGGAGCTCTTTGAACTCAGTTATGCTGTGGAATTTTATTGTTTCTCCTCTGCGATGCTGTCGGTGCTTCTAGAACGGAGGGGCGAAGAAAAACCTTTAATTTTGTCCTGATGACTGGCGTCATGTCTACTTCAGATTATTTATTTTTTTCTTTTCCATAATGGACATATGAAGTGTCATAATTTATCTATATATATATAAATATATATATGCACAAAGGCATCTTACATTCTTCTTAGGTTATGGGCAAAAAAACAGGCTTTATTATTACTGACATGACAAATCACATTTTTAAAAACTGGAAATGTTAGAGATGATCAGAGCAGGTTGTTAGTAAACCAGCTAGAGACAAAGGCATGCAGGCATGTTTTCTGTAATGATCTAGATTTCACAAATGCAATTTTGACCTCATTTCTTTAAATACCAAAGCTGGTCATTTGTTTTACAGAATTGCTGGGTAATGTTCAGTGAATGTATCATATAATCTAATCTAATCGCAAAATACCTCAAATACTTGGAAATCAGATGGCATTATATTTGGAATATATGTATGGTAAGAATGACAAAGGTAAGAATGTAGCATGAATGTAGGCTAGTTCAAAAATGAATCACCTCATATGAAGTTAATCTGTAAAATCATATTCTTTGGCATATCAGTTCCATTTCTGTGGTGTAACACCCATTCGAATCCTCTCTACTGTAAATATGTTCTGCTGGCTTCATATTTTAGTACAATTTAGCAGTGATAATAGTTTCCAAATTCTTCCAGCAGAGAACAAACCAAACCCACGCTCACATAAGCTTTGAGAATGAATCACTGCATAACCGCTTCAGTTTCTGAGCAAAACAAAGAACAATTATTTTAAACTCTAGTAATGTTTTTCAGTTATTGCACTCTAGTAGCTTTTTGGTGTTTCAATGTATGGTTATGCACTCCAACATTACCACTTAGTTTACTTTAGAGTTTTCAGACATTAGATAAAGTCTGATTATTGCAGGGTCAATTCAAGTAAAACACATTCATTTGTATTAAATTAATAAATAAATAAAGATTAAGGTAAATGTCATTGTAGCTCTCTGGGCTGTGATTTTATGCTGTTGCACAATGTAATTAATTAATCCTCAAGGTGGATTGCTTCATGAAATGATTACCAGCTAAATCTTGTGTTTTTTTTTTGGCTCTCATGGACGCATATATTTTCATACTGCCCAGACAAGCAGCTTTAAAAAGCTGCTATGGCAAATTATCACATTACTGATTGGAACTTTGAACACAAGAGAAACGCCTCAGGGCACGTTGAGTTGTTACAGCAGAGTAAATTCTTGACGTGTTCATGGTGGTAGGTGTGGTGCACTTCAAGCTTTGGACTAAAACTGACATGCAAACTGTCAGTATAACAAATCCATATGTCATTATTTGTGTTAAACCACTTGTGTCCAGATTTCCTTTACTCAGGTCAATCCATTCTGTGTCTGTTTGCTGTAAAGCTAAATATGATTGTAACATAGTCTCCATTTAAACAAACATGAGCTAAAATTGAACTTGCTGTCTTTTCTTCACAACATGAAAAGACTACATGCATTTACTAACCCTTGTTTGTAGCCTCTGGACATTAAATTTCTCTACATTCAGCTAGTGGTTGAATTTATCGCCTTCTATTGTTGTCTGTTCATAATACAAAACAGCAACCCACAGACTGTAGGATAAGTTTTATTATTTTTTTCTACCACCTGTTTCACACAGTGACATTTTGCATATGGACAACCAGGCTTTGCACCGGTGACACACGGCAAATAAATAACTGAAATTGTTCAGTTTTAGCCACTTGTGTGTCTGGAAACTGGATAAAGGGTGTGGTATACAGATGTCAGTGGCTAATTTCACAACAGCAATGATGACATTGTTAACTTAAAAAAAAAAAAAAAAAAAAAAAAAACAAAGAGTGAATTACATGATCAAAAACTATGATTATATCAATGCCAACGGCAACGGATTTATTTCAAGAGTAATATGGTTTCATTAGTACTGTGTGCACCGAGAATTAAGAAACAGCACAGATCATCCTGTTAATGCAAAGCACTTAACCTTTACTCGAAAGAAGGTAATATACATCCGGAAATTACAGATAGGTACATTTTGAGCAAAATAAATTCACAATGAATATCCTCTTCATTTGAATTCACTCACAGAAGTGGAGCAAACTAGAAAACGTTTACAATGTTGTTAGGAGGGGGAGAAATGTGAAAAGCACACCTAAAAAGCTGTTTAGGCATTTACTTTATAATACACTGTAAAAAATGATTTAGTCCACATTGCCAACAACTTCAAACAAAAAAGGAAAAAAAAAAGAAACAGAAACTTGATTTTCAGTCATCCTCTCACTAAAGTTCAACTGCAATGCAGATATCATAAATAGATGTGGGGCTAACACAAAAAGTTGAATATAGGTCTACAAGCAAGATTCTGCAAGTTCAGCATAGCTGAACCAATAATTGGCTACTCTTCCAAACTCGGAGAACAACCACAGCTAATCTGTTACAAACCTTTAAGATAGTCAATCTGCAGACGCCTCTGCAATCACTTCTCATGCCAAACACCTCTAACCAAAGCATGTTAAAATATTTGTGGCCCTTAAAATGTACGTAGATGAAGCGATCAATATTTATTTTCTTGTACGTGTGGAACACTTTTATAAGAAACATGAGAAAAGAAAGGTTAAAGGAAAGAAAGGTGACTCTTCAATCTAAGCTTTAGAACCTCTTTAGCTAGGGAAGATATAGTTTATTAGTTTCACACTCTTGAGCTCTAAAATTTTGTCATCTAGCTTGATTCACACAGCTTTAGTTGATGCAGTCCCCCTCGCAGGTCTAAAGCATTAGACGTTCCTTGACCCACACCATGTGTGCTGATCGTTTAGGATGGGGATTACTATACATTTACATATTTAACATTTTTTCTTTATTTTTTTCTTAAAAAGGAAGGACACTACAGTAGTTGACAACTCAAAAGTATTATTGTGATGCAAATTGGTAATTTTATAAACCTACAAGTTGAAAGTCTTCTTCAAACTGAGTACATGTTCTTTGTTGTGGAGCCACTTTTGCTAGAGGTGTCATCATGGGACTGGTATCCAATAAGCGTTTTGATTGGGAGATTCAAGCGCTCTTTGTATTGAAGCCTAAATGGAAAAAAACAGGAAGAGAGAACACTACACGTCAGACATAGGATTTGGGGAAAAAAAATTGTGAAAATGTGGTCAACAATGCAAAATACTGAACATTTGCAAAAATGTATAAATAATATACAAATATATAAATTATTAAAATGTAATAAATAATACATGGGCTAAACCATTCCCTGTGCAAACACTATGTGAAGAGTATTGTATTTGCCCAATGTGTGATTACCCTCTGGTGGACAGAAATCACACGTACAGAAAAAGGACATTTAGAGATAGAACACTGTTTGTACTGATAAGACAAAACAAAAACTACTACTACTACTACTACTACTACTACTACTACTACAATTACACATACAAAAAAAAAAATCACATAAACAAAAGGTGACATACCCTATCGTCATGATAGCGTCTCTATTTTGGCAGTTTCCTGTCCAGATGGCTATTTTATCCCCCTTCGGTCGAACGTTCACCACAGCTCCACATACGTCTTCACTGGCTTCATCAAAAGACTCTCCAATTAAACACAACAGCTGCAAAATAGATGAAAAGAACGCAATAAATTAAGAACACCACAAAGGTGTTTCAATTACCAATCCAAGGAAGTATACTCTCGCCCAAGTTATTTGGTTAACACTACAAAAATAAAAAATAAACCTACTGTCTCCATCCAGTATCGGTCAAGGTCATTGTGTCGCTGCTGTTTGCTGAGAGTCATTAACCATCTCCCTCCAAGTTTATTCCTGTCATCCTCCCACATGGGCTTGATGCCATCCTGGAAAAAAAGGAAATCAACAATTGAAAATGTACCAAAAATAAAGATTTATTTTCCATTTAACAGTATACAATGTAGTACAATGGAGAAAAATGAAAACCCCAAATTCCAAGAAGTAGCAGTTTGCTCTATAGGGTCATATATTAAGCACTAGAATGTGTACACTGAACAGTCTAGTCTTATGGGAAAAACAATAAATAAGTGCACTTTAAGGAGTGTTTATTTGTTCCTTTATCTAGATTTAAATTGTCAAAGCTTAAATGCAACCATCTCAAAATATACATCTTTGCTGATTTAAAAGAATCTCTGCATCACTTGCACTCGCCATAGTTAGACATCCAGCAGCTTCGAACACATTGTTACATTTCATGCTGTTATCCTGCCAAAGGTTTGACGCTTTTCAGATCGAATACACTATTATAAAATATTGTCTCTTTTTCAATACTGTGAAGGTTTGGGACACAAAATCATGTACCATAACATCCAGACAACATACACACTCTATATTCTGTATTACAACGTTAAACTCACCTTAAATAAGCAGTAATCACAACCAAATCCAAGCTTACTGGGTTGTTGTATATGGTTGTATAACCTGTTGGAATAAAACAAACAGTTAAAAACTGTTTAATCTAGAAGAACCTCCTTAATATTTTTCAAACACTAAAATAATTAGTGCCCAATAAATTACACATTCCAGCGAGACACTTACGCCCAGAAATCTTCCACTGTGTCAAATTTGGAGATCAGTCGCAGGTTTTCTGTCCAGCTTTTGCTCTTGTCGTTTTTGAAATACCAGAGAGCCCATCTGCAGAAAAGATGCAGAGTTTGTGAAAACAATTAAATAATTGCAGTAAATAAACTAATTCAAGGCATACATTCATTCTAATCAGCATTTTTAATAGAAGTGGGAAATTATGCTTCCATAAAAGAGTCGGGTCACACTTTATGCTGAATAGAGAAAGTGTGAATTCAACAAAGAACGTGGACAACTTTAAATGCAATGAACAGGACAATGAACAGGCTCCCCATCAAAAAGCCATTGTATGGAGTAACATGATCCTTTTATCCAGGCAGAAAAGGAGGCTGGGCGGTCAACGTGCCAAATTTTAAACTCCAAGCCCCAGTCCTGGCCTGAACCAAAGTTCATTCAGTTCACTTAGTCATAACTCCAAACAGGAGTGTGAACAAAACCATCTAAAATACAGCACCATCACATGCTGTTATACTGTTAGGACTATGCCAACAATCAGTGAGGTTTCTCACTGGTCCAGAAGTTATAGCAATAAGCAGCAACAAGTCCGATGAGTCTGGAAAGGGACAGTTCAACATGTGTGGTCAGCATTTCCCACCAGCCTACAGCACGGTGACAGGCTGCCCCTGCATCTCTCACATATGACTTTTAGTGAGGGCAGGATATAGCAAACAACTTTGAAACCAATTGACTTAAAAAATACCTGTTATGATCAATGTATACAGATTATAAAGGTAAACTGGGTACAGGAAACCTTAATATAAAACCGAAACATCACCTAAAACTGAAAAACTACAAAACGCAAAAAGTGCATATGCTTTACCTGTTTTGCAAAGGGTGCTTGATGTACTGTTCTGCAACAGCTGGTGTAGGACTATCATTTGAAGCTTCTTCACTTTCAGTTCCTCGCTGCATAAACAAACGAAATTTAGGAATTAGCCTATTTATGACCATTTAAAAGCACAGTAGTAGTGAAAAAGCATGTGCTTACTTCTAGCATTCTGTATTTTAAATAATATACAATGCAGAATATAAATATAATTAGGTGTTAAAAAAATACACAGCAAATTTAATAAAGAACATGAGAAACTAATCAAAACCAGGAGATGCTAGCTTAAACCAGGCAAGGTTAATTACTAACTGGAAACAGATGCTGCAGCATGGGGAACACTGTGGTATTTTATAACTGCACCTTTTGAGAATTTTGCTCATATTTTGTTAATTACAGAACATATGAACTTATTCTTTAATATTTGTTATTATAGGAACTATTGGTATTATTTAACTTAGTATATGGTGGTGATACACTAACTTTGCACAATAGACTTGCTAGCTGCTGCTGTTTTTCTCTTAGAATTTAGTCACCAAATTATAAAAAAACGAGTGCGATAGATATGAAACATGAAATGTGGAAGTTTCTTAGCTAATGATATCTTTGCCATATATCTTTGACTTCTAAATACTAAACTTATCATAAATTTCACCAATGCGTTTGTGTGTTTTGACAATGTGAAGCAGTAATATATATATATATATATATATATATATATATATATATATATATATATATATATATATATATATATATATATATAAGAACAATTCTGATCCAAATCTAGTTTGAATCTACCTGATTTTCAGAAATACTCAAAGATAGCAATTCAGGCCAGAGTGATACATTTGACATATAGATTCAAATGTATGGATTTAAACGTCTATGGATCAATTTTTATTCCATTTTTTTACTGTTATTATTTTACCACTTTTTTAACAGCAAAATTTAACACATTAACTTAAACGCAAAAATACTATTTAAACACGTGACTTAGTCAAATTAAACGTCATTATTTGTACATTTACACCAAATACATGTCTAAAAATGCAGATTTTAAAACTCAAATGGGCAGATTAGGTCAGATTTAAGCTCTAAACATTTTCGGGAAAGCGAAACTCAGCGCTCTGAGCTCATATGGTGGAGATCAGCTTCGTTAGCTCGGAGGCTAATGGTGGTTCATTCATAACTGTAGGAGCCCGGAGTCCCTGTTTACTCTCTTTACCAGAAACAGACGATCCTACACTCGCCTCTAATACAGATACACGGATTCACTCTCACAAGCCTGATCTTATCACTCATTTTAATGCGGTTAAATTAGCCCTGGGTGAGTTAGTGCATGGACTCAGAGAGTGAGAGAGGATCTCAGTCGGGAGCTCCGGAGCTGCTGCTGCTGCTGCTGCGTAGCCCGGGTTAGCCTGTAAACCTAGCTAGCAGCCCAACACACGTGTCCGCCTGTCTGAACAGGACCGGCCTCGAGCGCAGAGAGCGGCCCCAAACCAACATATTTACCCCCGATTTACCCGATTCAGCACCGCTACTGAACTAAAGCAGCCCCCCTTAGTGAAATGTGATCGCTAGAGAGTGGAACAGCGAGTCCTGGCGCGTTTCTCCGCCGACAGAGAGCCGCGGAGCCCCGCCAGCTCCCTCAAACACCGCCTGCGCTCCTAGCGTTAGCCTAGCGGCTCACACCCACACCCCCGAACCCCGCACTCCACCACGGCCCGCGCCCAGAGACACGCACACCCAGCTACACCCGCCCTTAACCCGCTCCACGCGCCGTCTTTTACCATTTCAGCCCCCAGTTAAAGCCCGTACTGCGCGCTCCCCTTCCCCTCTTACCGGCTCCGATGTCGCCATCTTGCCTGTATGAGATTCTGCTGCCCGTTCGGCGCCGCTGCGTCACGCGAAACCGCTCGGACTGTACGGCGGCCTGCAGAGGACACGCGCTCAAGTCCTGCACCCACTTCACAGAGAGACAGAGCAGCAAGCCGCCAGACACGTCACCGCCGTCACCGTCCATTTACACACTTTTGTCTGTCTGACAGAGAGACTCTTATCTGAAAGAGAGACAGACTGCTGTCTAACTGACAGAAAGACCCACTGCTGTCTGTCTGACAAAGAGACTCTTATCTGGAAGAGAGACAGACTGCTGTCTAACTGACAGAAAGACCCACTGCTGTCTGTCTGACAAAGAGACTCTTATCTGGAAGAGAGACAGACTGCTGTCTGCCTGCCAGAGAGACACACTGCTGTCTGTTTGACAAAGAGACACACTTCTGAGAGAGACACACATAGTTGTCTGAGAGAGAGAGACATTGCTGTCTGGAAGAGGGACACATTGCTGTCTGACAAAGACACACTGCTGTCTGTCTAACAGAGAGACACACTTCTGCCTGACAGAGAGACAGACTTCAGTCTGACAGAAAGACACACTTCTGCCTGACAGAGAGACAGACTGCTGTCTGAGAAAGAGACACACTTCTTTCTGAGAAAGAAACGCTTCTTTCTGACATTTATTATAAAACAACAAAAACAACAAAGGACCAAAATCTTAACAACTAAGAAACACAGAGTACATATGTACTAGAATGGAACAAAGAAACATGTAACCTGACAGTCATAAAACACACAAGAACCGACACTGAAAACAGACACAAAAAGGCACATGCAAGAAAGAGACAAAAAACACATGGGAACAGGTAATGAGGGGTGGAGATACGGACAAGGGGAAATAGAGGCCTATGTATAATTTCTATCTGGGAAACTGCCCTACAGACATGCTTCTTTGCTTATTTTTGTGTATCTTGTCTACAGCCATGTCTGGGCAAGTTGTGAACTATCTGCAGTTTAAGAAAACCAGCAGGTAGTTCTTGGCTAATGCTAACGAGCTAGACAGCAAAACTGTAGCAGGGAAAAGGGAACATGGAATAATGGTCACTAGCAAGTGATAGTTTAAACTGACAGACAACTTAAATGACTTAACCTGCCTTTCTGAATAGATGTTTCACAGTAAAATAGACGTTAACTACTTTAGCTATTTCAGAGTGGAATGTTTTATCTAGGTAGCAAAAGGTAGCTTTAAGCTCAGTGCTAACGATAGCCAGCTAGCTAAATTGCAAGCTAACTCTTATTAGAAGTGCACATAGTAGTCTGTGAAGTCATGTTATGTTTTTTATGTTAAAAAATGTCCTTTCAGGGGCTCCGTAATTTTCCTTAAAGGTTCAGGTGGTTTTATATACATATATGATGTCTATGGTTTACTGCTAAATTCTGTACAAAGATTTTGTACCATTTCCAGTTATTGACTGGACCAGTGTTAAATTGAGCTAAAGATGTTCAATAATTTAAATAATTTGTTTATTCATCACACACAGCTAACTAACTAGCTAGTTTTAGCTTGCTTACATCACCTCACTAGTTAATCATATCTATTTAAAGCTATTCTAGCTATTTGAGGAGGGGGAGATCCTGAAACAGCCCGTTTACTGTTAAACACACCTGCATTGTAGATGTAAAACAAGCTAAGCTACGCTATGTTACTTCTGTGAGCTGTCAGAGTGATGTTAACAGCATAATGATAATACTATAATATACAATTAACTATATAAAAACTCATACAAATAATTCCACTGCACCTTTATTTATTAAATTTAATGCAATTTTGTTTCACTCTTTATTATGTATGTGATAAAATGAAGTAGTTATTTTTCAGAATTATACCTTCTATATACTGACAATCAAAAACAGACAGACAGAAGTTTCCTTTTTACAAATTTTATTTCTTTTGTGACTAAAAAGCTGGTGTTGTTGTACTGTTCTTGACAAAGAAATCCCTAAAAATACAGCAAGACACTAAGAGGTATAAACAACAGGTACACCACAAAATCCTGTACTGTTTACAGCCTTTTACTGGTTTACATTCAAAAACAAGGTTCATCTTAAATCTGCAAAGGAAACTGTGTTGTACCAAAATGTGAAATGGATCAGGAAGACAGTATGAGAAGATTAGAATGTTTGAATAAGAGGAAAACAATAGCAAAGATAATGGCCAATGAGCTTTCATTAATAAACTCTTGAATCTTGAATTAAGTCATTCAATTTAAATGTAGCATAAATGTCTTTTTTGTGTAACAAATATCTGACTTTAAGCATTTATGTTGAATTTTGCTAGTTGGTAAGTGCAATTTCACTTCCTTACTTTTTTAAATAAACAATACATTTTTGTAATGTTTTACTGTGAGGAATTATCAAGTCTTTATCATCAAAAATCATTAACCACTTGAGTTGACTCAAGATGACTGACAATACACGGAAAAGCCAAAAAAAAAAACAACCAACAAAGGCATGTTTATGCCCTGAAACAGCACCAATAATTCCTGTTCTCTACACAGAGTAACAATGCAGCCCAGTGTTAATGCAGGTACTCCTCATTGATTTCGGAAATGTATCTTTCAGTGTCTTATAAACACATGTTCCGTCAGTATAGCTTAAAATAAAATTAAAATAATTACACTGACTTTAGTTGCCCACTATGTAGATTCACACTGGGTTTTTTGTATGACCCTTCTTCAAAGTTCTCAGATGAACTTTGAGTGCACCAGTACAATTTTAGCACCTAAAGAATGTAAGAAGGCCAGTCTACAATGAAGCTCAAACTAACTTTTATCAGTGGGCTTTTCCTTTTGTCATATGACAAAAAAGCAGAATATGTACACTGATTAAAAAAAAAACTGTATGCAGCCATTTATCAAGAATACAAATAAGGTAAGATATGGGATGATTTATTTGAAATAAAAAGATATTTGCAGCAATAAAAATAAACTGGTCTGAACTCAGGAGTGTGTATAGTAGGTCTTCATAAAGCACCAGTGAGAAACATACAGTAAAACTGTTTAGACATATCTTAGCACACTTGAATGACAAAATATAACATATCTGATCATGTATAAAAGGCTGTTTCAAGTCATGTTTTAAACTCTTTGGGAGTTGAAAAACCTCAAAAATTGGGAAACCAGTTATAATATCTTTTATGTTCCAGTAATAAAATTATTTCAATTTGACACATTATCAAAATGCAGCATAAAACGTTCCATGATTATTGCTTTTATAAGCATGGGTTAAAAATCATGGATGAGTTCCGAAACTTACATGCAAAGCATATATTTATATATATATATGTATATATATACAGACATTGGATGAAGGAGGTCACTGATTAAAAAAATAAAAATAAAAACTGTGCATACAGGACATCTCGAAAGTCAAGTTGTTTAAAAGTGCTTTTTTGCAATGTATAACGGGAATAATTTCATAATCCAGAATCTATGTGTAGTTGTACCTTCATTACCAACATCACTGTATGATAAAACCAATGACCAATGCTACATGTATGTTTAAGTCTAACCAATAAACTATTGTGTCACAATACTTTAAAAGAGCAATGTATGTACGTGGTTATTCAAAGAAATTACTGCTACAATGGCACCATAACATAGCAATTACTGAATATTTGACAAGAAAGCACCCAAAGATGATACAAATTAACACAAACAAACAAACAAACAAACAATCGAATTCACGTTTTAAAATGTCAATTCTGAGTGTTTCCTACACACATGATTTACAAGCTGACAGTCATATTGCAGTAAACAGGCTTGGACCAGAAATTAAATACAAATAGTTGAAATAGTGAAAACGTTCAGAATAAATAGTCACATCTTCTATGCACTAATTTAATCTTTTTGTATAAAACCAGTTTTTAAACATCTGTTCTGAGCACCGTTACTTTACAGTAAAAAACAGACATGTATACACACCAAACCTCACAGTTTAAAAACTGACGAACAGGTGGTCAGCATTGTTTTAAAAGCTGAGATGAAGAAAGAAAAGAAAAAAGAGCAGGTGTCAAAAGAGAAAGAGCTGACTGAGGTAAGGCATTAGCTAAAAAAAGTGACCCTGGCCACTGTCACATCCAGCGGTTGTAAGGCCCGGTGACCCGGGTAAGGGAGTAGGGGGCTGATGTGACGAGGCCGTCCCGAGTAGCTGTTAGTGACTGACGGGTAGGGACCTGTAGCTTCTCCCTCTCGTCCTGCCACACATCCTCCTCACCGCTTTCCGTGTCGCTCCCCGCTGCCGGCTGTGATTTTCTGGTCTTAGCTGACCCAAGACCTTCCGTCTCTAGTCCCAGCCGCATAGCCTCCTCCTCTTTCTCCCTGGCTTTCTCCGCCATCTTGGCTTCCCACCGGAGCAGCCCGTGACCAGGCACGTTAAGGCTCTTGTGCTGGTAGAAGACCAGAGAGATTCGGGTGGGATGGCTGCGGTTGGGCCGCAGAATGGGAGTGGTAGCGTGCAGCTCCCGCCGGGCACACTCGATAAGGATGGAGCCGTGAGAGGGGGCCACCGCGACCCCGCCTATGTCTCCATCTAGGAAGTTGTGCTCGCTGTCTGACCACACCTCTTCTGCCTTGACCTCCTCAGGGGTCAGGGGCCTTGGGGTGACCGGCGGCCCGTGGTGGTCATCCAGGCTCGGCTGTGCTTGGCGAAAGTTCAGGCGGCTGTGGAGACCCTCAGCCCGGGAAGGGGAGAGCAGTCGGGGAGCAGCTCCTCCTTGAAAACAACGGACCTCCTCAGGCTCCGGTTTTACTGCAAAACATTTGTCACGGAAACCCAAAGATCCGCCCATCTGCTGCTGGTTTCTGAATGGTTTCTGTTCTGAGAGCTCAGGGGAGCTGTGTCTTGCTGCTTCTAACCCTGGTCTCTGTCTGAGGAGGGAAGATTCATTGCTCTGCTCCAGTTCTCCAACATTCTGATATTGTGGCACAGGGAGGACGGTGTGAGGGGAGGACGAAAGTGCTGCTGTGTCTCTGGTAGAGCTTAATGGAGGAGTACATGATGTGCTCCTGTAAGGACTGGCCGAGTCCAGTAAGTGGCTCCCCTTGTCTGGAGTCCTAGGTAGTCGCATTGGGGAACAATAAGGAGTTGGAGAACATGCTTCTGTTTTGAAACACGGTGAAAGCTCAGAGGAAGAGTTTTTAAAACCTATGAAGAAAAAAAAATCATTAGTTGCAAAATCTATTAATTTAAAGTAAAAAAGCCTCTACTGAGTCTGCTCACTCTTCTCTGTCTTCTGAGTCGGTAGACGTGTATGAAACACTTTCAATTATTTACTTCTTGACTGTTCCAAAGTTAACAAATTGAAAGTGATATTAAACCTTGGATAAGGGATACTGTATCCTACAAGGACTTTGTAAGAACTCCTGAGAGCATCATAGCAAAAGAATCTGTTCAATAAATAATAAAGACAGTGTGGCTCCTTAGAGGGCAAGCAAAACCGATACCTTTGAGGGGCTCGTTCTTCACTTTCACTGGTGTGACCTGCTTCTTCTCCTGGTTTCTCTGCTTCTCTCGCTCTCTCTTGGCCTCTTGTCTCCTTTTACGGGCAGACTTGACGGGCTCTGCCTGCAGACGCACCTCTCTTGGGAAGGAAGAGAGGACCTGCAGAGCTCCAGTCTGTATCTTAGCCCACTGACCCTCCACACGACCGAACTCATCAGTCTCCGAGATCTTGTAAAGAGGCAGGACATGCAGCTGCTCATCCTCTGGAATGTTTCTTACAGCACGGTTATCCTCCTTAGTTAAAGTGCATACCTGCAGGCCAAACAGGGACAGGGTGGTATTTTTAGCAAACAGGTGAACTGGACAAATTATGCTGAGATTTCTGCTTATCTGAAAGTGTGTTTTGTACTTCATGGATCTTCATGGAATTGTACACTCACTTACTGGTTTAGCAGACTAAAGATTCTCCACAAGGTGGAGCTATTAGCACTCACGTTTCTTATGTGTGGATCATTAAAATGAAGCAAAAAAGAAAAAACAAACAAAAAAAAAAAACTGATGCTGTTTCTTCAGTTGGTATAATGTAATGTGTAACTCCTCTGGCCTTCCTGCAGCAAACTCGGCTTTGATTAATTCCATGGACAATCACACCATGCTATGCAAATGAGAGTCTTTGGGCAATATTCCTGAATTTACCTCCTAACCCAAATTTGGTTTTGGTACCTAATGGTACTTTTTCAGTACTTGACTTTCCCAAAACCATCTGCACACCCTCCAGATGATCACCAGCTCACAGTGAGAGCACGTAATTATGTGTGTCTTTAAGAAAGAATGTGATACACTTCCAAAAACCTTCAGCCAAACTGATAAAATGTCAAGAAGTTTGACTCCTCTGGTTTAGTGGGATTGGGAGAAGGGTTTTGTACTGAAGATGTCATAGTCTTTTCTCAGTAAACACAGTGGGTTTAGTGTAAAAGCAGAATAAAAACATTAATATATATTTAGGGTTTGACTAGACGGTTAGAAATAGCTGAGGTTAGAAGTGTCAACTTTGTGTTGTGCATTAAAAATATTGCAAAGAGTGTTGCTTTCTCCAGTTAGCACACCCACATGACCCCTTTGGGTATCCATGAATATACATGTTTCTCTCTATTAACATTATTTTTAATAAGATAATTATTTGATTTCACCAGTGAGGTCAGGGTAATGCTCACCACAGTACTCCCGTTGTGCATGTTGTGTGTGTCCCTGTGAGCATGAGCACAAAAGTCCACACATGCTGTCACACCAGAAAATGGCCGACCCTCTCTCCTGCCCAGCCGACAGTTTTGCCCTGACTGCTCCTGCTCCACCTGAAAGGTCACACGTCAGCTGAAGGTTTCCATTTCACATACAAACATCTAACTTTACACAGTCATACTGTATACACCAGAGTTAAAAGACTTTGACTATTTATAATGACTTAAGGCAGCTGACAGAAACAGACACTTTCTTAATAAAATATTTACAATTAACATAAAATATTAATGAACAATTTAAATTACAATATTTGCATTGACTAGTACTGTCCAACTTCAAGCTGTGGAAATATTTCTGTGGTACTTAAATGCTTAACATACAGCATAATGCATTAATATCGCCCAGAATCACATGTTTTGGTTATATTTGCCATAAAACAATGGAAAAGTTTGTCACACAAGTTGTGCCTGACCTTTAAAAAGTCAAACTGTTTTCAGTAATGATTTATAGAAGTGTACGATTATCAAACTCTGGTGTGACATTATCCCAAGTTATGACATCTGACTTCAAAGATTAAGAGTACACAGTGGCATAAAAAAGTACAAAAAATGAGGGCAAGGATAATATTGTTAACTAACTGAACCATAGCATTTGTTTGTTTACCAAAATACTGACTCCTTTACTCTGTGTAAATTTAAACTCACATGCGATCTACTGTGTATTTTTTGTTTTTCTACATTGCTTTAATTATATGCAGTACAGTCAAAATACTATGTGTGAAATTCTGATGAACTGCACAGTGTCCAGAGTTTGTGCACCATTGGCAGAACGGTTGCTTGTTTTCTTACCTGGTTTTCATAGGCTTCAGGAGCAAGTTTCTTATACAAAGGTGCAACATCAGTTGCCAGATTTAGGAGGTTGCTTTCGATCTTTTCTTCCTGTTGGAACAAGCCAACAAGATAGTAGTATTTAGTTTTCTTACAGTAGGTTACTGACTTTTTCTACACACTATAACTTGCTCCACTACTATTATGGGATGGCCTTTTCAGCAGTATACTATTGCCTGAGGCCATTCCATTCATTGCCCATAGCAGGCAAAAAAATATTGATTTACACAAAGAGCTGATCTTTTATTATTAATCAGATCTTATACAAAGCAAATCATAGCAGGTAAAAAAAAGTATCTTTCAAAGCCCACATCGAACTGCTCACTAATCTCTACTTCCCCTCTGTGTTCTCACCTCCTCTGGGTAGTCTCCTTGCAGCCGGAACTTTCTAGGCACTTTGCTCCGGGCAAACTTGCAGCCGTTAAAATACATACTCCACGAGCAGCCGAAAGAGAAGGACGCTCCACAGGTATCTGGGTCCAGCCCCTGACAGGCACAGGTACGACTGAGGAGACACAAAACCACAAGGCAAAATTCATGTTAGTGGAACTGTGCAGGTGGCCCCTAAATACCACCCCACAAAAATGACATTTAGCATGTATGCAATGATGATAAGCAAATGAGTTTGTCACTCTGTTGGCCCCGACTCACTCTTCATTAAGGGCGCAGCGGCGGCTGGTGGGCGAGCCATATTTATAGAGGGTCTGGGTAAGCTCCTGGTACAGTCTGTCGGCCATGTTGCGTGGAATCCCCTCCCAGGCCAGGATGAGGATTACCACTACTGCGCTCTGACAGCGGTGACCTGCACGCTGGCGCACTAGGCACAGCAGCTTCTCTTCCTCACTGGCCCGACGGATCACCTGAGGAGAGGTTACATACAGCATATGCACAAACATAATTACAATCAATTCAAATACAGCAACTCTAATTACTAAGGTTATTACTGTCATATTGCTTTAGTGCATAAACAGTTAAATAGTTATGTAAATACATAGCTAACTAATAGACCTGTCACAAAAAAACAAATTTCTTAGGTGGGTAATTAATATGTAAAATTCATTTTATATTAATTTTACAGAACTACTTTAAGTTATTAAGAATATTCAGACAAAGTATTAGGAATATAAAAATGTTTAAATATCCTAAATAAAATTTTTAATAAAAGATCTCATTCATGGTACTGGATTCTTCTTGTTAAATAAACACAATGTTAGCCAATAGGGCAGAACAATGCATTGTTTTAGCATCATCACTGCAAATGTGCATATGTGCTATAGTTACACTGCAGTTAAAAGGAATAAAATAAAATAAAATAAATTATAGGATTAGTCTAGTGCACAATGAAGTCCCAGATAAATTATAAATAAACATTTCGACCATCATAGTGGTTTAAGGCAGAGCACATTTTTACATAATTCAAAAAAGGGTCCCAAATTATATGAAATTTTGTTATATAGCCATTTACAATACCCCGAAGCCTTTCTAACCCAGGACAGGCCAAATTAAACCATCCATGTGCAAGGGTTCTTAAACGTTTTTAGTATGCAAGCACTTTTTATTGTTCAAAATATTTCGCAACCTTCCCAACTCAAATGGCGAATGAGCTGGTCTGATTCAGTGAAAGGTCAACTCTGTATAATGTCTGGATCTGATTCTATGCATAATTGGTAAAGAAAATGTTTTGAAATAGCATCATTCTCGCAACCCTCTACAGACTATGTCAGGAGCCCACTGGGGGTTGTGACCCCAAGGTTAAGAACCCCTGATATAGTGAATAATTATTGTCATAGACAATAATGTTAGCTCATTGACTTATGTATGTTTTTATATTGCAATATATAAAGTAGAACAACAAATTGCTAATTGCCAGTTGCTTTTAGCCCTAATTGTAGTGCTGAACTCAGAAGTATTTTGAGGTTAAGATGATAATGTAATTACAATGTGACAGGTCTACTCTTTTTTTTATAAAACAATTACATTTACATTCAATTTATATTCTCTTTTTTTCTACTATTTTCTGTTTATTATGATGGCTCTTATTTTACCTTCAAACCCCAAACGTGGTGCTGATTGGAAGTTTACATTATACACTTACAAGACTCTATAAGCTCAAAGGGTTCAAACTTTAATCTAGAAAAAGAAAGGAATGTATGTTACAGAGGTCACTGACCCATTTGGCTATTGGACAGCCCTGGGAGCTCCTTCCTTCTCTCCCAGTATAAACTACAACTTCCACACGCACTGCTTTGCCCTTCTCCCCATACCTGTAACAAAAGAGTCATTTCAGAGAAAGAGAAAGCATCCACTACTCAAGACATCCAAGCACAGCCTAGCTATAAGCCCACCACAGCTGCGGAGGGTCAGGTGTAGGTCTGTACACTGTGGTGAGAGTCACTCTGTTGGGCCCCTTTAGCTGAAAAGGTGGCTTCCTGTTGTAACTCTGACAGTGTATGAGAGCATACTTTGGCCTTTATGTTTTTCTCTATGAGTATCGGTGGGAGTATATATGTGTTAATGTTTCACAACAGACATACAAACCTATCAGGAGGCCCATCTGTTTTTATAGGCTTACAGCAATTAACCCCTCCCTAATAGTATGTATTTAAAGGCAAAAAAAAGCTTGAATAAATAAACAGTACCTGTCCTCCATCATCTCTCGGACTGCTGCTACAGTTGGCCCAGAGCCAAGGTGTGTGTAGAATGGACCCTCCTCTTTTTCAATGATTTGCTCTATAAAGGAAATCAATTTCAGCTGATGGTTGCAGTTTTGCTAATAAAAGGATGTATATTGTTGATTGTGTCTCCGTGTTTGCTGTTTTTCAATTGTTGGCATAGTGTGAATCTGTCAGTTGTTCAAACCATGAAGAACAATCCAACAGAACAGGTCCAAACATTTACTGACTTTTATTGAAAAAGATTCTTTTGGAGATGCAAGCGGGTTGTGTGACATTGACTATACATTTACATAAAATCCCAGAAAATACTAGTGCATCTCAAAAAAAAATATATATATATATATCATTGAAAAGTTACTTTATTTCAGTAATTAAAGACAAAGAAAACACAAAAATCAGTATATCAGAAAATGTGAATATTATATAAGACCAATTGGTCCAGTATAAGTCCTCCTGGAAAATAAAATCTCAATCTCCAAAAAGTGCTGTAAAATCTCCTGGGAGAAGCTGCGCTGACTTTGGACTTAATAGAAGACAGTGGACCAACACCAGCAGATGACATGGCTTTCCAAACCATCACTGACCATCAGTAAATTTTGCATTTCATTTGTAAATCAAGGGAGCGTAGTCTGGAGGAAGAGTGGAGAAATGCACAGTCCAAACTGCTTGAGGTCTAGTGTGAAGTTTCCACCAATCAGTGATGGTTTGAAGAGACATGTCATCTGCTGGTGTTGGTCCACTGAGTTATATCAAGTCCAAAGTCAGTGCAGTGTTTTCCCAGAAAATTTTACAGCACTTCATGCTTCCCTCTGCTCTTCAAACTTTTATGGAGATGCGTATTTCATTTTCCAGCAAGACATGGCACACTGCCCACAGTGCCGAAATGTTTGCGGACTTGTGTGCGGACATGTCAAATCCGATCTTTTTTTATATATGATCCTAGGTAGGATATGTATGTGAATCGTGTACATGTGTAATGAATGTGAACGCTCAGATTGGATTTATAGAAATTAATCTTTGCAGTGCCATTAAACCGTTATTTCCAGTCAAACAAGACCTTACTGCGACTTCTATGAACTGAGAGAAACCAAAATACTTGAAACTAAAGCCCAAATTACTTTTTCAAACCTTGCACAGATTTTGCTATCTAAAACAAATCACAAATTTAGATACTATAACGGTTTGTTGTGTCTGGTAGGCTCATGCTGTTAAAGTTATTCTCTTTAATTGTTGTGCAAAGTTGATGACATGCAGCAGCTTACCCATACAGTCACAGGAGGGGAGCTCCGGAGTTTTTTTGGAGGGTGTGTTGATTAGATTCTTGGTTGGAGTGTCCAAGTACTTCAACGGAGATTCCAAAAAGCTGTTAAGCATATGCTTGGTGGGAGTGTTTTCTTCAACGGATTCAGTGTTAGCATTTTCCATGTTTCCAGCTGACACAGACAAAACGGTGACAGCGCCAGCCGTGTCCACTTTGTAACGTCCATTCTGACCAAAGGAAGTCTGCCGCGGCTCACAGCTTAGGCTGTTTACTTTATGGCACCTCCCTGGACTCCCTGGCAATGGATCTGCACCAGGGACACTAGGCATGGCATACTGGGCTTGTGGATTAGCACCATGATTTAGCACACTGTATGTTTTCGATACCTGAGAAATCAAATGTTCTTCACATTCATACTTCTGGCCATGTGTAGCACCTAGATGACCATTTGTGAGACTGTGACAATGTCCGTTGGATCTGAATTGGTTAACATGGGAATGACTCAGAGCTGCGTGGTCTGTTTTGTAAGTAAAAGCTTTCTGATTTCCGGAACTCTTGAGAGTCTGCATGTCCAAGTCTTGTCTCTTGCTGCTAAAATGGAACAGCTGATGTTTCTCATGATGAGCCTGTGCTAGGTATTTTTTCAGGTCTATCTGAGTCTGTGGGAGAAACGGGCTCCACTTGGGTTGTGGTTTGGGCTTTTCCTGCAAGGCCACATGCTGGGCTTTTGTCTTGAAAGGGGGTTTGCTATTGGGTGTCCTTTTGGCTAGTGGTATCCTATGGTTGCCTCCCTCAACCTCAGAGGCTTTTTTCTTTGATATCCTGGGACTTGAGGGAGTTGTTCTTGGTTTCCGTTGCTTTTTTACATTTTGTCCAACGACATGATGGTTGTATTTTATGGTCTGTACTGGCATCCCTTTGGGGGGACTGTTCTCAGAAGACATGGGATTGGTTCTTGATTGAATTATGAATGCAAGTTGCACCAACTGAGCTGCAACTTCCTCCTCATCTCTCCTCCTTGAGGTCTGCGTCCTTTCAACATGCTTAAAAGTCTTAAAAGTGCCATCTAACGTTTCTGTTTTACAAAGTGCTTGACTTACTCGTCCATTCTCTGGACTATGCAAGAGCTTATCATATGAGCTAGCTATTAAAAGATCCTGTAAGGAGAGTTTGGGGTGGGTGGGGTTTTCCTGTCTGTTCAGAGGGCTGCAAATTACAGAAGTCTGATGTGAATTGATTACAGAGACTTTATTGGAGATGACCTCAGATATGGGTTTAGCCTCTTGGACCGGGCTTTGCCTGCTTGATGAAACATTTGCTAATTTGTTACAAGATTCTTGTGGAGGGTCCTGAACTTTAGAATCTGCCTTGACAGGAGCTGATTTTGGGGTAGCTGCCAGCTGGGTCAAGGCCTCAATAGCTATTGCCTGATCAATGCTTATGTTCCTATGCTCAACTAAAGACTGGACACTATTATTAGTCAGCGGAACTGGGTCTTTCGGATGGGAGTTATCAGCACCTGCTGGACTGTTAGAAGTCCTTTCCTGATGTGAATGACTCTGATATGGTTCTTCTTCTCTTTCAGTTTTAATATTACAGGCATTTGAGGTCTGAGGACCAACTGTCTTCTCCTCCAAACCCTTCAGATCAGAGATGGTTGAACATACAACATTTGCTAAAGTAGACAAAGCATCCTGGTAGAAGTCGCTGCTGCTTAGGTAGGATGTGCTGTGTTGATCTGACACTGTGCTAGGCTCTTCTAGCTTGATCTTCTTCAGAGGAACTGTCTGTGCAGGAATTGCCTCAGGCGTCTGGCTTTTGGTGGGCATGTTCACAGTCCTTTGAGACTTAGACTGCAGGTCAGTGGGATCTCTGTGATCCTCAGTGTTTGGTTCCATATGATTAGCACCATTGTGGGAGCTTAAAGAGCTCTGGTGAGTAAGAAGTGCATGGTGGCTGACAGCAGGCTGAAGGGCTCTTTCGGCTGGTGCTGGTTCAGTGTCGTGCCCGAGAGGCGTGGGAGAGTCAGGTGGAGCGGAGTGTGCTTGAGATACGTCACGCGCCTCTTCCTCTGGCACCACACAGGTCTCTTCCATCTGCTCTGAATTAGTGCCATTTACTAAGATGCCCTCTGAGTCAACCTGGGCAAGACAAAAACAGAAAGAGATGATTTAAGAATTTTTGGCGCAGGACTGATGGGGCCCCTCATTTTGATTGGCTATCAGAACTCAACAGCCGGTGCCACAGCAGGACTATGATCACAGCTCAGAGGGAGTACACAAACATAACAGTAAACACAATACGAAAACAACTGCAATATACCGCATCCTGCTCTATGCTCTCATGACACAGATGTAGATTGATCTGGATTTATATGAAAATTAAAAGAATGATTATCTTTTGTTTTGAACTTGGAGGCTAAAAGGGAATGTATTCTTGTAGTGCATTGAGTAATGCAGCTTTGCATTCCTTTAGAAAGATAATGATAAATACAGCCTATTTTTTCACTGAAGAACTGCATGTTCTGAATGACTGGCATTTATCATCCAGATACTGTTGTTTAGGAATCTCTTGCAGTAGGTGGAGCCAGACTTGCCTACTCAGACTGAGTATTAAGAGTACATTAAGTGTGAGATGAAGGTCCTGCAAAGCATCTCTTCAAGCATAGGCTGTCAATCACTTTATTCTTTAGAGTAACCCCACCTTCTTTTTTTTCTTGTGTTCAATATTAGCACTGAAAGAACTAACTGGTTGGAATGCTGCACTGCAAATGGAAAAACAGTTTGAGAAGAAAAATGAGATGGAAAACATGCAGATTCCAGGTGGTTCACTGAAACATGAGGATGTATGGAGCTACCATCGTACTAAAACTAGCAAGCAGACCTGCCACTTTTGCTTTACTATTAAGAAACACGGTTCTGTCCATTTTTTTCTACAGTCATTTGCAGTCTGTGGTTGTGATTTTGAGATAAAAGTCAGACCACATGTTGCATTAAAACATTTCTTATCAGTCATATGTATATTTCTGGAGATATATATAATATAAAATATTTTTTTATGTATAATCAGTAGCCATCCTTTTAACACTTAAAGCACTGTGCTAATGTACAACTGCCAAAGTGACCATTTATCATCTATCTGAATATTTGTTAAATTACTTTAAAATCCATACTTACTAAAATAATACAATTTTCTGTATTCTGTTATGCATGCAAAAATCCTATAAATCCCAATAATCCCTCCACTGACAATACATCCTATATTCAATATACTAAATAGACAATTCACTTAACCTTATAGGGAGCTTACTCTGCAATGTCATGTTTAAAGTTTTTTTCTCTAGTACTAACATTCTGTATAATTTTTGCCTAAATAAATCTTAATCTGTAGCTTCTAACTAGCTATTTCCACAACAGGAAATGAGTGTGAAAAGCTGCATGAAAAAGCACCAACAGTTTTTTTTACTTCAAACTATTGTACCTCTACAACATTGCATTAAACAACTCAAGATGCTTAAGTGAGTCAAATACTGACTCTGAAGGATCCATGTTAAATACAGATGATATGAGTTACAAACAGTTTTATAAATAAACTCAGCACTTTTCTTATATGGTTGTGTTTAGAAAACTCCTTCACTTATGATTAACCCTCATGCCAAGGCAGAGGGTGATGCAACAGACTAGAGGGGCCAAAATGAGAGTGAGGCAATAACTTGGCAGCATCTGCAACAGAATAAAAATAAAACAACAGTAATCAGCTTTTGTGACATTTCACAGTAAAACAATAAAAGCAACTGCCACTGGTGGCCGTTTAAAACTGCTTTTCATAATGAAGCATCACGGACCATATACTGGGATCACTAGGAAGACAACAGAAATAATTCCATTCTGCCACATTATTCTATTCATAAACTAGCCCTTACATCCCTTTTCAGCAAAATGACTGAAGAACATGAAAGGACAAACGTTGTTAAATTAAGATGAGACATGGTTTGGGCAGATTCCAGGTGGTTCAGGCAGATTTGTACTGAATCCGTTCATCCGTTCACAGCCGGCGGTGTGCAACCTCAGTTGACCTGAAAACCGAGTTCAATCCAGGTCACTTTCTACAGGATTCTTCCAGCTATAATAAGGCTTTCTAAAAACAACAATAACAAGCTGAACTGGGTCTTTAAAGAGTCACTATAGCATGGAGAAAGAGTGTCTAAAGAGAGAGCAAGAGGAGTGGCTATAGGAGGAGCTGTTCCTACTTACATCCAAACAAAAGTAGGTGAATGCTAAGAGGATATGGGAAATATGACTAGACCAGGAGATTAAACCATAGTTTCTACACAAAAATTTAGATTTCAGTAATTAAATACTAAATAACATATGTGATTTCTGAGTTGGTTTATTGTTAATACTGAGCTAAAATAACAAGCCTCAATGGGGTTAAGGTCTGAACTTTGTGGTGGCCTATCCATGTGTAAAAATTATGATCTCATGCTTGCTGAATCAATCAATTACAATTCCAGCCTCACAAATCCTGACATTGTTCTATTGGAATATTCCTGTGCCATCAGGAGAGAAAAAAATCCCTTGATGGAATAACCTGATCTATGTTCAGTATCAAGGGCGTAGGAGCGGGCTTGATATTGGGGGGGACACATTTGCCAATATGAACCCAAGCCCACCCAATAGTTTCCTAGAACAACATTTGTGGAAATTACTTTTAATTAAAAGTAAATTATTATTATAAGGTGATTTTACAACCTAAACATGTTACTCCACATTACAGCTACTGTTGTTAGAAAAATTATGCAAGCAATGTCTGAGTTATCACATAATATTTAAAATAATATAACAGATTATTATTATTATTATTATTATTATGTATTGGCATGTCAATTCTGTTGTATATTTACATTTTCTCCTGCACTTTTATTTTTTTCTACTGAGAGCTCTTCTTAAGATGGTGTCCTTTTATGTAAAAGAATGTAACTTTACGTTTCATAGAGATTTTTATAAACGTCAGGATAAGTGGTCTTACTGTGAAATACAAATGAACAGAAGTCACGTTACAGCAGTGTTTCTCAACCCTGTTCTTATATATTCTACTGCATATTAACACTGTTCTGCATATTCTAGAGCTTCCTCTGGTGGATATACATGATTAATTTAGGCTCCATAGTGGGCTAAAGGATTTTAACAGGTAAACTCAGTAAATGACTGTTTATTAGCTGATCAGGTGGAAAACACTAGTTTAGGGCAGTGATCGGGGTTAAGTAACTGCTTTAAACTACCAACTTAAAGTACTGTACGAAATTCTGGCGATCATCTACATCCAGCTTCTAGATAACTAGTTAGTTAAATCAATTTTCGTTCATTATAGCTCACAGTAAGTCCTGTAATCCTAAATGAATAAATAGTTTGAAAATTAAAGTGATTAGCTGATCAGGTACAGGGAAACATTACATATATATTTTATTTTTTTCCTTTAACCCTGACTCCCAATCTAGCTAATTCCAAAGATAAGCTAACACACTAACAGCTGCAGTTTATTAATCACAGTGGGTTTAAACTGTGTGCTGATTCAGAGACGTGTATTTTTAACCAGCTATCAGAAACATATCATCACAGTTGAAGTGGTTAGCCTATCGTTACCTTTCTTTTATAAAAATCTCCGTATATCCATATCTGTTTTAAAATCAGCTGAAGCTGCTGAGTCCCGATCCCGCTGCTAAATCTCACAGCGAGGGGGCGGGGCTTCCCCAACAGCAAACTGCCTCTGCTCCGCGCGCCGCAAAACCAGCAAGCTGATTGGCTGTTTCTACTGAGAGGCGTGACTTAATACCTGAACCGGCTCCGTGATTGGTCCGGTCTGTCTCCTCATTAATAGTACAGCTGACCTGAGCGAACTGATATCATTTTTGGGGGGGACAAATCCACCTGTTTCTAATATTGGGTGGAACATGTCCCACCCATCCCCCCCGGTTCCTACGCCTATGTTCAGTATATTCAGACTATAGCCCTATTCAGAAGTAGAATAAAGGTTACCAGGAACAATATATGATGAAAAATTCTTTTATAGACTAATTTAGGCACATCTGTGTAACAAATGTGTAACACAACATTTCAGATACAGGGGTTGGACAATGAAACTGAAACCACAATAATATACTGTCCCGACGGACAGTTCTGGTGGAAACAGGAGAGTTGAGGTGCACATTGAATTCTGCTGTGATTTGAGCAGCCGTGGTTTTATGTTTTCTGGATACAATCCGGGTTAGCACCCGAACAACCCTTTCAGACAGCTCTCTCTTGCGTCCACAGTTAATCCTCTTGGATGTGGTTCGTCCTTCTTGATGGTATGCTGACATTACCCTGTATACCGTTCCTCTTGGTACATCACAAATACTTGCTCACAGAAGTGCCAACAAGACGTGCAACAACAATTTGTCCTCTTTTGAACTCTGGTATATCACCCATAACGTTGTGTGCATTGCAATATTTTGAGCAAAACTGTGCTCTTATCCTGCTAACTGAACCTTCACACTCTTCATGCTCTTACTGGTGCAATGTGCAATTAATGAAGTTTGGCCACCAGGCTGCTCCAATTTATCCATGAAACCTCCCACACTAAAATGACAGGTGTTTCAGTTTCATTGTCCAACCCCTGTATCTCAGTATAGATTTGTAGAGATTGCTCTAATGATGTCCTGTTATTATCCATCTTATGCAGCTTGAATATTCATGTGGTTCTTGCAGATTTTGCGGTAGGGTTGGACTGCTGATATCACATCCAGTACCGCCCGCACATTTTTAGTCAGGGATAGGTCTGGTGATGCAGTTTGCTATGGAACAGTATCTGTGTCTTTAAGGCAAGCTCTTGAGATGACAGCAGTATGTGGATGAGCATTGTCCTGTTGGAATAACGCACTGGTTGTAGGATCTCAAAACCATAACCTTGGTGTGTCTGTAATAAAGACCAAAGGTGATCTGGCATTGCAGAAAATTGCACCCCACACCATGACACCAGGCTTCTGTACATGGTACATGGATTTGTTGGTCTTCTTCACCAAAACAAATGAGGGACTCGTCACAGAAGATGACCGGCTACCACTCCATGACAGTCTAACATGCCTAGCTGCCAAGATCAGTTGATTCCTTATGGGCGGGACTCTTTTTTTGTCAAAAAGTGTTTATAGAGAGTTTTTTTTCTACTTTTAATTTGTTTTGTTTGTTTATTACTGTTTTTTTTATAATTTCTCCCATTTTTCTCCTCAATTAATGGGGCCAATTGTCCCACCTATTCAGCACCTACTCGGCTGTATATCCCCATCACTACATCTACTAGTGATGCCTCAACACAAGAACGGTGAGGACTAGGGCTGCAGCTATCGATTCTTTTTGTAATCGGGTACTCTACTGAAAAAACGATTCGATTAATCGAGTAATCGGATAAAACATTTTTTTTGTTAAAGAGCAATTAAAAAGGAATTTTACTCAATAATGAATGACCAATTGGTTTCCTTTTTAGATAAGTTATATTTTTAAATTCACAACATTTCCAAATTGCAAATACAAATAAATAAAACACAATAAATAAATAAATACCACAATAAAAAAAAATAAATTTAATTACATTACTTTCACATTTGGATTTCTTGTAAATAACAAATATAGGGTATAAATCAATAAAAAAGGCATAAACATCGTCTTTGTGTTGTGTGTCTTAGCTTCTGAGACGTTGTCAGTTCTGCCAGTGTTGCCAGTGTGCTGCATTCTTTTACCACCAAGCCGCTTCTCCAAAATATATCAGGACCTGTGCAATAATTGTGACACACAAGTATTACAAATGTTGCTTTTTTCTTTATTTATATGTTGGACTATTTGGGTCTAATTACATCACTAAGACTAATAACTCTAATAATAAATTCATGGCCGTGCATTTATTAAGATTGACACCTATCGCATTGGGGCACATTAGACACTAGTGGTAATCAATATTTTACCCAATAAATAAGAGACACACTTCCTTATATGAACAACAGTGTTCATACTTTTTTGTCTCACTGGCCAAATGTACTCTTAGATGAAGAAATCAAGCATTTAGTTTCCAGCCAAAGTAACTTCAGTTTAGCTAACTTTTAACATTGTTATTGTTTATATTCTGAACTCCACAGCGCTGTGTTTACTGTTTACATAAAGCCTGTATGAACTCTGTTCTAATAAACTAACCACACATTATAGACAGTGCTTCTATTAATTCACACTCCAAAGCGCTGTCGTTTTGTTATTAATTCACATTAATGTTAATCTCATTGATTTATTATAAGTTATATTTACCTGCTCTCTCGGCGTCCTCGCGTCTCGGGTGTCCTCGGCTCAGATGGTGCAGCATTAAAACGCGCTGTTTTGGCACTGCACCGAGTACAGGTCACAGTTCGAACATAAAATGCTTTTATTCCTTTAAAATCGCTGTTTTCTCTCGCCACTTCCATTTTTGCCGCTGCTCAAACCTCCGTCTCCTTGTTCCCGGGCAGGGTGACGTAACGCTGAGCGCGTTGTCAAAATAAAAGTCGCGAAAATACCGCGCGCTGAGTTTATTAATTAAATAAACGATTACTCGAGGCACAGAAAATTAATCGATCAATTTTGTGAATCGAATTACTCGATTTACTCGAGTAATCGTTTCACCCCTAGTGAGGACTAGCACATGTCTCCTCTGTCACTTGTGAAGGCAGCCACTGCCTCTTTTTAAACTACTGCTGATGCAGCATTGCCAAGTAGCATCACAGTGCGCTTGGAAAAAAGTGCAGCGACTCGGTTCCGATACTTCAGCTCACAGACGCCTTGTGAGGATCGATATCACCCTTTGGAGTGATGAGGGGAAAGAGAGCCATCTACCCATCCAGAGAGAGCCAATTGTGCTCTCTCAGGACTCCGGCAAGTGGCATTTGTCTGTTTTAATTCTGTGAAGACTATTATTATGATAAAGTCACTGAATTTCTACACAAGTTAATGTCAGTAAAGTAGCCTGTCAAAACTGTTAATATATACTATGCTTAAAATATGCTTAAAATAAACAGAGAGAGATCACTATTTTATTTCCGGAAACAAGCAAATGAAAGATCTGTGAACAGTGATGTCACATTTAAAAATAACTATGAAATTTGCGGGCAAGTGCAATTCAACCTTTCAATATGTTAACACTTACACACAATAATGAACTGTAGGAATAAGAAAACAAGAGATGAATTAAGTGAATCTAAACTAAAAGATACATGGAATGACATCCAATCAGCTGCTTGTTACTATGCAGGGTATGCAGCAACAATCCGGGTTGTTGTTGTTTACGGTCTTTCTCTATTTAGATCTTTACCAATGAGTCAGAAAAGCTTACAGAACCACAATGCATCACAGTAACATATAATCAGCAGATATCAACATATCATCAAAGTAGCATATCATCATATTGCGCCGCTGAGGCGGAGGTTAAGTGTGCGGAAAAGATTATTTGTACTTTCAGATGTCAATTCTCCAGTGTGATGATTAAAGTTCGTTCTGACCTCATCCATTTCGGTTCTCATGTGTGAATCAGATTCTAAACTGGAATCTCTGACTCATTTCATCCTTACATCAAGTTTTCTTGTTTACACTGATATCAAGAACACCTTCTGAGGTGTTGGCTCATATCAGCTGACACAAAAGGAGAGGATTTGGTCATTCCCAGCACGTCACGGTTCGGTCGGCTGTGCCTCAGCTTCTTTGTTCTTAGTTGTTGTGTCTGGAGTCCTGAAAACCCCCGGAAAGTCACCCTGCTTGACTCTGACTCCTTTTCAGGACTTCTTTGCAGCAACTGATTTGTCCAACGCTCATACACACACAAACACGGACGCGTGCACGCTCACACACTATTCCCACACTGACGCCACACACACACACGCCCCCCTAGCAACAGAGTGTGTAGAATCCTAAGAAGCCTCCCTTAGGAAGCGTTACCAGGGAAAGTTAGCGCTCAGGGGGAGTCTCTCACTAACTACTACTCGTAGTGAGGGATTCTCTCAGTCCCAGAGACAGAGAAGGCTGTTATATATAATAAGCGACATAAGAGACAGAAAACAAGTTTAAAAAGCTTTAAAATAAGCTTGTTTCCGTCATTTCATCTCATCATCAGTAGATGTAGACAGTAGACGGACCTTTCAGGAATCAAAGTAAAAAGTCAAAACAAGCAGTTTGAAGATGTAATCTGCGATAGGCATAGGTTCACGTTTTCTTAAGTTTCCTTTCTTCACTCCTTCTATCTTGATAAATGAGTCTAGAGAGGCACCCCTTGCTCTTTTTAAACACATCAAAGAGCGATTCTGAACTTCTTTGCCTGCTCAAATTCACAGTTCTGAAGCTTCACCGTAATGTGACTTCTAAAAAAGTAAGCTTCCTTCCTGGTGCGTTTTTCTCTGAAGCTGCTAGTAGTGGCTTCATTCATACAGCTCTGCTTTCCTGTCTCTCAGCGTCGCCTAACTCAATAGAACTCAACAGAATACAACACACGAAAACCTCGCTCTCGCTCTTGATTCCAGCCCCGCCAGCCCGAACTCTCGCTCCACGCCGATTACAAACACTGCATTCCTTAATCAAAAGAGCAGCAGGTGACAAAACCCTACTGTTAATGGTCAGAAATTGAAAGAACAGAGAGAAAGAGAGAGATAGAGAGAAAGGGAAAGGACCCAAATGCACTGAAAACTGACACAGCTATAAAGGTACAGAAAAAAGTGTGTGTCCCTTACCTTGGACACTCTGTTCCTTTTGCGTGATTTGGGAATATTCTTGCACACCACCTGTGAAGGAGAACCAGAGACACAGGGTATAAACACAACAACAATGCAGACAGTGATGACAACAAAACACACAGCAGCCAGATGCACAAAGCAAATCGCCAGCCCCGCGGCCACGGCGCACCGTTAGGAGCATCTGGGTCCGAGACAATAGCCATTAAAAAAGGCAGTCCGGGGTTGTACCTTCTCGCTCCTCAGAGGCAGAGCCTCAATTTTAGGCAGCATAATCCTAAAAGGTAGCCATCTTGCCTCCCTCGGCTTCAGAAAGAATAAGAGTGGCTGTGCTGGTGCATGAGGAGCGAGCAGCCTGGGTTGGCATGTTCAGCACAGTGAGTGAAGCAGCCGCAGCCTGCCGCTGCCGCAGACGCCTCTCACACACCTCTCGCGCAAGCACACGCAACCCAGGCAGCCAATAGCGTGGGGAGTTTAGCAGCTTGTGAATTATCGCTCATGCCTAGACCCTCCTAAACAAAGGATCCCCTATGTGGGCTCTTACTCTACAAGTAAGCGCAAGGGAGAGAGACAAGCTGTGGAGTGGACAGACACAGCACCGGACTGGAGCTCAGAAAGCACCAAGGGGACAAGAGCTGTCTGCCTCAGAGCTTTAACTCCTTCAGTTCTTCAACACTGCAAACATTCACAAGATTCAGAGTAGATTACATTCTATTTATTTCCTTTACATTGATCCTGTACATTATTACTGTCCACACTCTTCAACAGACAATATGCGGCAAATGATGTATAAAATATTCCATATAAAGAAACTTTATATGGACGATAATAATTATATTATAATTATATAATTATAATTATATAATAATTATATTAAGGTTGTTATTAAGGTTGTAATTAAGGTCAATTGTAAAAAAAAAAAATATTGACTATAAATTTTACAACAAAATGTGCTGGGCCAGAACACAACATAGCCAAAGTCTCCAAAAGTGCTCAAACACAACAGAATACATATGCCATTTAAATCCCACGTTCTGCTGTTTCTGTACCTTTAAAGCGAAGAAGGCATGGCAGAAATAATCACTGACTAATTGACTAACAAAATAATCATTAGTTGCAACTCTAGTTCTACACCAATAAAAGCTGTAGAAACACTTTTAGCAACTTTTAATCCAAAACCTAAACATAATACAAAATTTTACACCCATGCTTAAACCTGACCAAAAACTGATACTTAACAAATTCTATATATTACTAAAAAAAATGTTCAATTACTTTTATATTTTTCCAAATCATCAAAAGTTTGTAAACATTTTTAAGCACATCACAAAAGATTCAGATATTTTTTTCAATTTATCTGCTTTCAAACATCTCAGCATTCTATTATTTACTTACAAAATACAGAAATCTGTTTTAAACTATATTGTTATCTGATTTATACTATTTTCTCATGGTTATTCTTCTCTTTTAGCTACAATTTTCATGATACCGACATCATTCTTGCTCAAGGTTATGTGATTCAGGCTTGTATCTTGTATACAGCCTTTTGATCAGATACATGGGTTAACATTTTTTCAGATTTTTTCCTGTAAGAATTAATAGGCTGCAAATATTTTAGCCCATGTCTTTTCATAATGATACAAATACACAGCCATACACACCCAATCATTGATGTTGGGTACCACAGCAACAACTTGACGATCACATGAGACACCATAGCAACCATTTGGGATACCACAGCAATCACCGAAATACTACCGTGGTGTTACAATATGTTGTGTAAATAACAATCAATTTTTGTATAAAATCCTGCTGTATTAGTTTATTACTTATTTCCACTGCTCACATCCACTCAGACGTAAACTCGTTTTTGTGATGTAATGCTAATGTTTTCTATACAGAACCAGTTATTTAATTATATAACTAACTACAATAGTTCTATACAATGAATGAATAAATGAATTAATAAATGAAAGAACATTTTAACCACCAAGCCATTGTTCCATAAATGCAAAAAAAAAGAATCTGTTCATGTTCTATATAGTTGTCATGGTTTTATATAACCATTCCTTTTCTAAAGAACCATACAATATCATTAAGTTTTCTGTGTACTGTACATCAAATTCACAAATTGTTTAGGAATTTTTATATAAATATGCACCATAATGGAAATTTGCCTTTATCCTCACCGCATTTTTAAAACAGTTTACATAACACACATTACAGTGTTTTATGACATAAAAACCATCACTCTGGCTGTTTAGCAGCAACACGAGGACAAAGCCAGGCATAGAAGCAAAAGACAAAAACCAGAGAGAACAATGTCTGTAATCTAACGCTTAACACCTATTGGACAACCTGTATGATTAAGCTCACATTATCATCATACGTAAATGTTTATTAATATAAAAGAACACCAGATTGCTTGGCTATGACTTTGTTTCTTTAAATAGCACTAAAGCACGGTGAAAGACAGAGTGTGGGTTTAGAGTGATTCTTTAAATAGCACTACAGCCACTTTCACTCAGTGTAAAGACACAAGCAAGACACTTCACACCTGCACTCTCTCCATCTCTCTCTCTCTCTCTCTCACACACACTTTTTCTCTCACTCCATCTCCCTCTGTCCCTCAATTTACATCTGCCTGAAATTACACACTAAATCTTGAAATCTAAATTTTTGTATTTCATTTAATTTTACTGAATACTGAGGGGCTCCGAGTGGTCCAGCGGGCTATAATCAGGAGATTGCGGGTTCGAATCCTGTTCATGTAGCTTACCATTGGCTACCGAAGCTCTGAGAAAGCATAATTGGCCTTGCTCTCTCAGGGTGGGTAGTTGGTGCTCTTTCCCCACATCACTCCAAAGGGTGATATCGATCAGCACAAGGCTGCGTCTGTGAGCTGATGTATCAGAACCGAGTCACTGCGCTTTCCTCCGAGCGCGCTGTGATGCTACTCGGCAATGCTGCATCAGCAGCAGTTCGAAAAGAGGCGGTGGCTGACTTCACACATATATATATATATATATATATATATATATGTATATATATATATATATATACATATATATATATATATATGTATATATATATATATATATATATATATACATACATATATATATATATATATATATATGTATGTATATATATAAATACATATATATATATATATATATATATATATATATATATATATCGAAATTAATCTGCAATGTCAAAATAAATTAAAACAACAAACAGTTGCCAAATTTTCTGATGGTGAATTTTATGTCACTGTGGGTCTACTTTCACCATGCAGAATTTGTAGCTGACAAGAAGTTACTCAAGCTTGAGTAAACAATGAACAGGGAGCTTCCCAAGTACCCATAGGCTGTATAATCAAAAGTCCCTGAATGTCAGGACTGGTAACCTATATGTTACTTTGTTAGCTTAAGCACTACAGTACACACCTTGTCAAGTATTACCAGTTAGCAGACACAAGCATTAACCAAACACCAAACAAAACACGGCAGTTACACACACATAGACACAGTCACATCGTATCAGCACCCAACACAGGTGTGTTCAATTTAAAGCATATTTTCATTAGAAAATCTGAGTTTACCTGCACCTAGAGTGATGTGCTCCTCACAGACGGCAGCTCTAGGTCAGCACTCCAGACCGTTTGTTGACTGGTGCTGAAATGACCTTGAGTAAATGTGGAGTGACAGGTTTTGCCTTTTGACTCAGCGTCAGTTTAGTGCTCAACTTGTCAGGCGAGATTATACAATAAGGTTAATTCTGAAGGCAGTTCATAAATGCAGGTCTACACATAAACTGAACTAAAATTGTCTCTTAGAGTAGGACAAAAAACGCCTTTTTATTTTTTTCACCTCTTTTCCATTGTTTTATTTATTTATCTATTTTTTTTGTAGTTTGTTTCCTTTATTGTATCATTGGCTACTTTTACACAGAAACAATTTAAATATACAGCTCTGGAAAACAAATAAGACACCAATTAAAAAATTATGAGTTTCTTTGATTTTACCAAATTGAAAATCTCTGCAACACAATTAAGAGGAAGATGGATGATCAAAAGCCATCAAACCAAGCTGAACTGCTTAAATGTTTGCACCAGGAGTGGCATAAATTTATCCAAAGGCAGTGTGTAAGACTGGTGGAGGAGAACATGCAAAGGTGCATGAAAACTGTGATTAAAAACCTGGGTTATTCCACCAAATATTGATTTCTGAACTTTTAAAACTTGAATATGAACTTATTCTTTGTAGTATTAGATGTCTGAAAGCTCTGCATCTCTTTCAGCCATTTCTCATTTTCTTCAAATAAATGCTGTAAATGACAATATTTGTATTTGGAGTTTGGAAGAAATGTTGTCCGTGGTTTATAGAATAAAACAACAATGTTAATTTTGCTCTATATATACCTATAAATAGTAAAATCAGAGAAACTGAAGTCTTATAATTTTTACCAGAGCTGTATTTTCTCAAATAATTCTTCATTATTAAAACCTAACTTTAGATGCCTACAGATTTGTAGTACTTAGTTGAACTGAAGTTGTGTGGTGTTAAAAAAAACAGAGCAAGTAAGTCTGATGAGGACTGCTCTCACTTTCAGGCAGGGAACCTTCATGTTTACAGTGTTTAACTGTGGTTTAAAGGATCACAGATCTCAGTTTGGATGGGATCAAGACTTTTAAGTAATAAATCAGATACTTTTTTGGATTAACATAAAAGGGAGACAAATAGGAGACAGGATTTTAGTATTTACTAATTATTTTGAAAATGGTCTGTTTGGTCACTTGTAGTTATCACTTTTATATTTCGCATGGTTTGTTTAGTTGTTGTGTTGCTTTCGGACTCTCATAGTGGTTTTGTCCACTTGCTCAGTTTGTTTGACAGCGAGCTACCCAGTCTGTACCTTTCTTCATTAAAGGTTTGTCAGAATTGAGCAAATTATTACTATTAAAGTAATAGTTGCAGAAAAACACTATTCTGAAGGTCATGGTTAAACTTTAGAGATTAATCTGTGGTTTATGTGCATCCAGAACCATGTGGGGTGATCTGAAAGGACAACCCCAACTGTGATTCATGTGCAAAAGCATGCAAAAGACAAAATCATGACAGAAAATGTAGTACAGGCAGGTGCTGAGAGAACAAATTCAGATTTTGGACAATATTCAGTCTTGTTACTCTAATTTTGTGCACCTTACAGCTAATCAGTCCCACCAGTCATAACAATATGACAATTTCTTCCCTGAGAATATTGTCCTTTTTATTTTATTTTATTTTATTATCTACAGGACGCTTGAATGAACATAACCACACTAAACAGTTAGCATTAATTACCTAATTATTTCATAATAGTATTCGGGAACTAACCTACAAAGGATTTCATAATATTTTGTGCAAGATCCTCCTTTAATACTCATAGAAAACTTCATTTTTTTACCCATTATGGCATTTTGTGTTGTGAGAATTTTCCATTCACAAAACCTAAGGCATTTCATTTGAACATGGTTTTTAATTTTGCCAGACGCTTTCCCGGAAGTTGGGTTCTCAGAGCGCGTGTCTGACACCCCCCGCTCCCCCGTTGTGCGGCTATTGTTGGTCTGCGTTCAGCGATGACGACTCTGGCGGCTAGTAGAATTGAGTCTTGGGTCGTGTAGTGAGTCAGCAGCCTTGAGACTGGAGCCTTCATCACGCTGCAGCTGCCAAATAATAGAGCGCGTGAGATCCTCTTTAAGATAGGAAACAGATGAAAGAGTGGACCTGGTGGGGTAATATCTAACCACTGCAAATCCACGTCAAAGCTGATATAAGTAGGATAAAACTGTTACTAAAATATAAACTGTTACTAAAATACTTTTTACTTGATGCTGCACGAATCCAAGCATGTGGAACAGCATGCCTCTTTCTCCCTACAATGAACCCTCATATTTTGTAAACTAATGTAGAGAGAGTTACTTCAATCTTAGATCCTAAAATCATGCGACACGTCACACAAATATTAATAGAGAAATGTGGTGTGAAATATAATACCCAAAAAATAATGCACAGTACAAACTTTTGTTAAATAGCCTACCACCACTGTTCACCCTCAGCATTCTAAAATATATTGCTTTTAGCCGATGCTCCCAACAGGCTTACAATGCTAGCGATAGGGGCATAGCAAAGAAAATGCTTTTTTACACCATAAGCAACATCAAAGTAGCTCCACACTTTACTTTTTAGAATTACGAGGGCCCTGACATGTAAAACAAAGCAGTTAGTTTTGGACTGAAGTTGGCGCAACAGGAGTTAGTAAATATTTAATAAATAATATTATATTATGCACTTCCACGGAATTCATTTTGCAATCTTCTCCCTTATCCTACCTATTTATTTGTGCTAATCAGTCCACTTTTCGTGACTTTGTTTCAAGATGGCGGCACTCTGAGAACTACCTGAAGGTACTGTGTGTATAAACAGTCTGTTTCAATACACTATCTGTGAACTTTCAAAGTTCTTAGTGCCCTTAGAATTCTACTGGATAATGGTGTGAAAATAGCAATTAGCATGAGCATTGTCAGACTGATGGGGGCATCGGCTAACAGCACTGTATTTCGAAATGATGGGGGTGAATTTGTTATCATGTTTCACTACATGTCAAATTCATTTCACACAGATTCAGATTTCTCATTTAAGGAAAAGTTTTCGAAAGCGAAATGAGTTTTTAATGTTGACTGAACAATGGTTAAAATGTGTCTCAGTCCTCTTCACTTCAACGGCTGCTTTTTTAACATTGATCTGACACCAGTTTTAAAGTTATAGAGTGATTGAGTGTCCTATGCTCTTATCCTGGATATTGTTTAGACCTTTTCTTTTATTGGATTTGTCCTGTTTCTTTACCTTGTATAAATCCATATTGTAAGAGTACATTTTCTGTACACATGCACATTTACTACTTACCAAACAAGGAAATGTTATTTTCTGAACTGTCCTCTCTAAACCCTTAGAAATTCAAAATTATTACTAGCAGCTTATTAAAACACGCAGAAAAAAAATGTTCCAAAGATGGTAATAATTATTTTTATATGGCCATTTTACAGCCGTTTTCTCTTTATCCCAAAAAAATGAAACAGGCTGTTTCTGTTATTGAAAAATGGTTATGAGATAAACGCATTCAGAGTTAAGTTTCCACACATGTACTGTACGGACTGAGTTAACAATACACTGTGAAACTTCAAAAGCATTTGCACATTATTTTCACCTTCAACTAACAGCTTGGAAATCATAGCGAGAGAAGCTGATCAGGCACTGGTAGTCAGTAAAAGCACTGATTATACTCATTTAAAGGTGTGGGCAAACTTAGCCTACACACTGCTGCAATATTATTTGGCAACCAAGAGCTTGTAGGAGTGATCCACACAAGCACCCAAGCACATCCCTCAACACCATTCACTTAAACTCACCCACCCAAAATTCAGGAGTTATTCAGGAGGTAGTGAGGTGGATAATTGGTGGAAAGTTCTGCCCGGTTCTTATGATACATGTAGGAATAAACTGTTACAAATTTGGGAAAGCATGACTAAATGCCTGGACCAGAGTCCCACACACTGAATGAGCCCCCAGGCAATAAGAACAGAGAGGCTAAAGGCGAGGCTTGGACCTTGCTCCTTTTTAAACAGCACAATGCATTAGCTGAGTGATTATGATAAATTTAATATCCTGAAGTGCCTTCTATAATTCAAAAAGGTGTGTGAATCACAGCCCAAGCTTTGGAAAGAAGCAAATTACTAACAGTCACTAACAAACTTTGGAATCTATGTAAAAAGTATTGTTTTCCAGTCCACAGTTTGATTTTCCTTGTTTTTTTGTTGTTGCATTTAAAAAAATTGCCAAACGTTTATTTTTAAGGGAAAGTTTGCTGAAATAGCTGAAATAACATGATTACCCCTAAGACTGCTAATCAGCCAAGATACACCCTGGCCAAAAATAATTTTGCCACCTGGATTTAACTAATCAAATGATGTGGGGTTGCTGCTGCAGTTTGTCAGGTCTAGGTTCAGCAACAGTGTGTGCTGAAAGAATGAGGTCAGCTGACTACCTGAATATACTGAATATAGACCAGGTTATTCCATCCATAGACTGTGTATAGCTGGACAGAGCATAGTCTCTCAAAGAGTGTGTGACATTTTTTTTTTTGGTGGAGACTATTTTTTTTTGGCCAGGAAATGTATTTTTGGTGTCTGTATTTTACCAGAGCTACCAGTGACAATGCTAACATGTAATGAAAGCTTATAAGTGCTAATAAGCATCTGGTAAATCTCCACACTAGGTGGTTAGTTTCAAAGTAACTGTTAAGAAATTGTGCGCCACTTGTGAGGTGGGATGACGTAAACATGCAATCTGCATCATGCTAATTGCAAGGTACTGTACTGTATTAGCTGCATTACTGTATTATAGCTCCAATACAAAACTAAAGACTACAAAAACATGCCATGACTGGTTAACCACTCCTGAGATAGATGGGAAATATATCCATTTGAAATTTCACACTAGGATTTTGAGCCCCTGAGCAGCAGTGGATGCAGACAGCCTGCAGCTTTCTCCATCACTCTCAGAGGAAGCAGACTCTAAACCTCCCACCCTCATGTTTCTTGAGTCAGAGTGGACGTGTAGTTTGCATGTGTGTGTGTGCAGACAAAGAACACAGAGAATTCTTAAGTTCATTCCCTGTTCAGATTTCAGTACTGAGAAAAAAAGCAGCTGAAAAGTGACCTGTAGCTCCAATACAGACATGGGCGATCATTACTGCCTGTTGCCTTATTGATTACTTTCACAGCTCTGCAGAAAGCACAAAGTTCCCAAAGGCAGTCTAGACTGCAATAAATCAAATCACCAGTCTCTCAACAACTACAACAGTTTAGAAGATTTAAAGATTAGATCTGTCCCCTTCACAGGAAAATAGCAAATGAACTTGATTGCAACTTTATATGTAGTTTAAATATTTAAATTCTGATGTGCTTTATTAGCTGAAAAAGGGAGATATTAAGCTTACTTTACTAGTAAACAGTAGACTCAAGACTAATCTAGACTGGTCTCTCAATTCCATCTACACAAATACATACCAAAAAAATGTATTTAATTCCTTTAAAAATCGTATGTAAACTATGTAAACGCAATTTTTTTTTCAAAAGAAAAAAAAAGAAAAGAAAATCAACACAAAAAGATTTAGTAAAACAGAAGAGCTTTACAACATGACGAAATAATACAGAGCTATTTCTGTAAAAGAGCAAAACATGAGTAATGAGGAATACAGCAATATCCTCAACCATTTTCATGGTCTCTCCACCATCTAAATGCTTTACCATGTGTTTTGACCCTGTCCCTTGCTTTACTTCCATCCTCTATACCAGCACAAATGTCCCTTTTGCAGACTGACTGAAAATAGTATTTTGTTTCTTGGTCTGAGCCACTTTCTTTGTTTCCCATTTACAAAGGCCATAAGGAAACATTAATTGTATTTAACAAATATATATGTATAAATATAGGTATATAGGTATATAGGTACATGTTTGAGTAAAATGAACATTGTTGTTTTAGTCTATAAACTACTTACAACATTTTGCCCGAATTCAAAATAAAAATATTGTCATTTAGAGCATTTATTTGCAGAAAATGAGAAATGCCTGAAATAACAAAAAAGATGTAGAGCTCAAATATTCATAAAGATTTTAGAGTTTAGAAATCAATATTTGGTGAAATAACTCTGGTTTTTAATCACAGTTTTCATGCATCTTGGCATGTTCTCCTCCACCAGTCTTACACAGTCCTTTTGAATAACTTTATGCCACTCCTGGTGCAAAAATTCAAGCAGTTCAGCTTGGTTTGATGGCTTGTGATCATCCATCTTCCTCTTAATTCCAGAGGTTTACAATTTGGTAAAATCAAAGAAACTCATCACTTTTAATTTGTATTCCATATGAAATGCCAATGAATTTTTTTATAAGATCCCTTTTTGTATTACTATTAGGGGTGGGCGATATGGCTCTAAAATAATATCACGATATTTCATGGTATTTTCACGATAACGATACTTTTGGCGATATGATAAAACACTGAATTAGAACAATTATTTAGAATGTTATTATTGCATGCAATATGATATGGCTAACTGAGATATTACTACTAATGCACTCCAAATGTCTCCATATATCCAGGATTAAAGTGAAATAAATGATACTGGACAGATATAATCTGTCTGTAGTAAATATATAATGGGAAATAAGAACAGTGAGAATTTTTCTTTTGCTAAAAACAGAAAAAAGTGGTATCCTGATGTGATAATCAGGGGTGGGTGATATGGCACGATATTTCAGGGTATAATGTTCTACATTTTTGGCGATTTTATCACGTATGATACGATATGGCACACCCCTAATTACTATCCACTTTTCAAACTGAACTGCACTGCAAACATATAGTGGGGAGGTATAACTGGTTTTAGTCTCAAATATCTGACCCACAATGCAGCTCTGCAAAGAGACTGTTTCTTTAGGCCATGTTCTCTGTTTGAGGTAAAACAAAAGAACCTCTGCAGATTTTTGATCAAGCATTTATGGAGATAATGGTAATGTCTATGACAGTCTAATTTTAGTGTTTGATAGCAAATTCAAACTAGCATTTCTGTTTTCAAAACCGAAAATCTTGGCTGATCAATCTGGAGTAAACTATTTATCATATTAATTATATAGTTTTACCAAACCTACACTGTTTAGATGATAGCCCAAAAGGAATCTACGAGTTTAGGTCTTTCTGCCATAGAAATTTAAATAAAACAAACATAACACATTTTAGACAAAGATATTCTCAAACAGAGATTTTGTATAGCTGCTGGGTTCCTTTTTGCACAGAAAGCACTGTCATTTCTAATCTTTCTCCTTGACCCATATTTTAAGACCCCCAGTACAAAATCCTCAGTGGAATAATTTGTAATGCACTGTGTAATCGAGTGGGTCTCTCAAACAGGGTCCTAGTTACACTTCTCTGTTGATTTCAGTGTCTTTTTGTCTCTAACACATTCCTTCCAACTCTGGTAATGCAGCAGTATAGTACAGTCTGTTGTGTGAGAGCAGGGAAACATTAATATGTACAAATAAAATTGTGAGAAACCAGTATAAACCAGTATTCCAGTTTCCTGCATAACAAAAACACCCCAATTTAATGTTAATATCAAGCATCAAGCATTTGTATTCATTAAGAAATGTAGAACACATGGCACTGAAAGCAGTCATATCTCTCCCACGCTCAGCTCAGCCTGCGATCTACAGCCTCCGGACTACATTGCCCAGGATGCACCCCACGCTGACATCATACCCAATCCCGATTACATGACAAAGCACATGACACTTCCAGGAAGTAGATCACCTGAGTACTAGCCACTATATATAAGGAGCTCATTTGCTTTCAGTCAGTGCTAAGTATTGACGGGTTTATCTTCGTACAGCTCGTTTTTCCATTGACCTTGATTTTTGCCTGCCCTCTGACATTGCATTGCCAGGTTTTGACCTCTGGACTGTTTATCAACCCTGGTATGTTGGTATATCCGTGTTGCTGCTGTTTACCGGTATTGATCTTGCTTTGTCTGACCATCCCTTTGTCTTATACTTTTTTTAATAAAGTATATTTTGATTTGCATCTGCACATGTTTGAGACCTGCTCAATCATGACAAACTTGCCTAAACAAAATTCTGTATCTCTCAGTTTTACAGATTTTGTAATAATGCTTCCAACTACTTCATATTTCAATCAATACACAAAAAACATCAGCCTTTACAGTATTATAAAGAACTACAATATGCAGATAAGACTCAACTTAGTCACTAAAAATGTTATCTTTGACACAAAGCTCTGACATGGACTACTACACAACAATAATGAAAAATAAAAAAAACTTACAGGCCAACTTCAATCACTGTCAACTACAAACCATCCTTGAATAGGAGAATTCTGTTAGTGGCTTGTTAGTCTATGGCAGAGAACACTGACATAAAAAATGTCACAGGACATGACCCCTTTTTGGCTCAGCATTTTCTCCAGCATGCAATGCCTGACCTCAGATTTGTTTCTATTTTAACTTACACTTTTTCCTATAGATTAAAACAAATCTGATCTTTTGCCAATAGTTCTAAGAAGCATATTTGTTGTTATGCAGCGGCAACAACACATCATACAGATGTTACTCAAAACTGCAGAACTGCCCCTAGTGGTTTTCTGAAGGACATACACATCCAACGCTTCAAACAAATGCAGGACATGTGAGGCAGCCATCATCATGCGTATGCAAATGCGTAGTTAACTGCAAGTGTATCTCTATCCTATGACGTATTCCTAGTACACAAGTTTACAAGTATACAAGTTTCTTACAAGTAAGAGAGAGGGAGGCTCGCTGTGTGAGTGTGTGTGTGAGGTGGAAAGAGATGGGTGCTCGCTGTGTGTGTGTGTGTGAGGTGAAGAGAGAGGGGGGGCTCGCTGTGTGAGTGTGTGTGTGTGAGGTGGAAAGAGATGGGGGCTCGCTGTGTGTGTGTGTGTGAGGTGAAGAGAGGGGGACTCGCTGTGTGTGAGTGTGTGTTGAGCCTGAGTGCAAGTTTTAGCCTGTTAGCTTGTTAGCTTGCTAGCCTGTTGTTGTTTTGGCGTGCCACTAACGAATAACGTCCAGCCAGACACTACAGTATATATATTTTTAAAATGCCAAAAATTTACGCACAGTGACCTGGATAAGTAACTTTAATCTGATTACTAGATTGGAGATAGTGAGGCATTACTCGTTACTGAAAAAAATGGTCAGGTTAAAGTAACGCGTTGTCTTTAGTAAGACATCACTGTACACATGTGACACTGTGGAGGAATGCTGAGGAATGTTAAATTCACAATGCTGGAAGTGTAATGTCCCATTCATCTGAAACCCACTATCAGGCCTCAAACTTAATATTACATTATAAATTTAAATGCACTCACCTTTACCAATAGGAGTCACCATTATAGGTTTTACAGTATTTTATTGTAAAACTCAAAGTAAAAATCTCAATATGACTTTTTCATGAGTACTACAGCCCTAACTTGCAAGAATGGACAGATTCACATAGCAGTACAGGGCTCAATTAAAGTGATGTGGCTTGTGCTGTCATGTGTAGCTAGCTGTGAGTGGAGAGGCGGTGGTAGGCAGTGAGAGATTGTGAGATGCTATCATACTGGGGGCAGTAAGTGCTGCTGAGGCACTCACAATGTCTCTGACATTTCACGATTTCCATGAATCCTTTCTGCTGCCTCAGTCTCCTACTAGCCAGGCCCACTCTCTCACACTCTCTATCCCCCTCTCTCTCACACACACACAGAAACATACACACACATAAAGCCTAAAAAGCAACACAGCACTCACTGCACATTCCTCCACTCTCTCCATTTTATATTTTATTCAGGAAAAACTATTTTACTGTAAACATTTGTGTAACCCTGTGTATGCCAGGCAAAAAAAACACTGACCGTACTGAACACAGTATTTAGGTTTTACATGCAGCCTTTTTTGTGCAGCATCTCAGTGTTCAGTGTCACGCTTTTCCCAGGCCTGTAGTAACCATGGCTGGGATGTGGGCGGAGGGTCGCACAAGCTTATTTTGTTTCAGACTTCCTTCCATTCCTGACCGAGAGCAACACTACAGAGAGTTGAATGAGTTCACCACCACTGCGTGTGCATGTTTATGTTTATTGTAGCGTTGGTCAGCCAGGCTTGTTGTATGTTTGACACACTAGGAGACAAGAGTTTGAACTTGGAGACCTGTAATGAGACAATACAGCCTCAGCCTAGTCTGGATTTATGAATGCTGAGCTGGCCACATGCATTTTGTCAGCTTCCTTTTAATTAACTATCTGCACAAACAATTTGCAAGCAGTTTGTGAGATGTTTAGAGCAGTACAGTGACTGGATTAAAAGTTTATTAAAACATTTTAAAAGTTATTCAAGAATGTTCAAGAGTTTAGAGTTAGATATCCTTAAATGATATCCTTTTTAGTGTCCATCCCTGCCAAATTACAATAAACACAATGTAGCATGGCTGTTACACCTTTGCCCATGTTTGTCTTGTTTCTTCTTTTCTTGGTTCTTTCTGTTCATATTTTGTATTTTTGTAGTTTTTCTCTTGTCTCTGCTCCCTTGTTCCTATCTGTCTCATTTGTAACCCAGCCTCCTCATTATCTTCCCAAGGTGTTCCTTGTCTTATCTGTGTATATATACCCCATGCTTTTTTTTGGTTTACTATTGTGTTATATTTTATCCTTTATATTTCTGCTATTGTTTGTTGTCTATATTCTTTTATCTGTTTTTTAACTTTTTTGTTAGTATAAAGTTTTGTTTGTTTTCTAGTCTTTGTGCTTTTGGTTTCTTTGTTTGTTTTCACTATGGCTCCTAACAAAACCAACTTGCATTTGCACCCTGCCTCCAACTCTCGATCGTTACAGTGGTAAAAAGTGGCAGAGCTTTTTGGGGTCTCTGATGGGTTTTGAAAACATTAATATATTATTTAATTTGAAAATGTTGCTTTTGTTAGCCTATATGCTGCTCGCTAGATCGCGTTATGAAGCTCAATAAAACATATGTATGCAAACGTGTCATGTCTGGTGCTGAAAGCATGTCTGAGTCTCCCACATCCAGCTCTATCTGCGATTCCCACAGTAACAACTACAATACCCAGAACGCACCACTCCATGACACAACACACACTCCCGATCACATGACACATCACATGACACCACCAGGAAGTCCCGAGTACTGATTATCCTCAGTGTTTAAGGACCATGCTCACGCTCACACCTCGCTGAGTATCTGTTTGGTAATTCCTACAATACAACGCGTTTCTCTTGCCCTTGCCTTTATCCGTGTATGATCTTGTTTTTGTTTTCTACCGACGTTGATTTTTTGCCTTCTCCCTTGTGTTGGATATCCGTGTATGACCTGGACTGTTTCTACTACTTTGGATTTTTGCCTACCCTGTGATACTGCCTACCTGTGTATGAACTCTGGACTGTATTCCGTTTATGGTATGGTTTCTCTACACTGTGTATTATTGGTACTGACCCTGTTTCCGTTGATTACCCCTGTCTGCTCTATAACTTTTAATAAAGTTATTTTATTGTATCTGCACCAGTCTCATTCCTGTCTGGCCCTGACAAAACGTTTATAGGTTTAAAAGAAGAATAGCTTGTATGAAGCTATTTTTCATTCAAACACATTTAAACACACACACATGATTTAATTGAACAACATCTTTGTTTTAACGCCCACACACAGCCAGTTGATGCTGGAGAGTCCATTTTGTGCACTTTTTTATGCTAGTGGGTGCCTGTATAGCTTCTAATAATTATTATTTCTAATTTTTTCCCTCTGTGTGCCGGCAGCTTGATGGCAAAGCTGCATGAGCGGGGGTTCGAACCTGCGACCTCCTTCTCATAGTGGCAGCCCTTTAGACTTCAAATGTCTACATTTGTTAGGCCTAAAAATTTTGCTTACCTGCTGCTAACATAACACTTAAAATTTCATGGAAGTACAAAACGAAGGCTAACAAACGTTTAAAAAAATCCATAGAATATAGACATCAGCCAGCAATTTAGTATGTAGCATTATTTAAGCAAAAACAATTAAATTAGCTTTAAGTAGGCGGTCACCAAATGAATGTAATTTACATGTGACACATTTTTTTTCATAATACATGCTAGAAGCTCAAACATATAAAAAGAATCATAACAGAAACTCCTAAACTATAGCATATTCATGTCACTCTCATCATCATCACCTCCAGCAAAAACACCAGGCCAAAACGGTGGAGACGTGATATAGTATCAGATGTCAAGGTGACAGAGGGTGCAACCATGGAAACCATGAAAGCTCAGTCTAGTAATAAAAGGGGTCAAAAAGGAAGAGCAGTCAGGCAGGCAGATATATCTATAATATAGACAACATGTCTCTCAAACAAAACAATAATAGTTCATGAATTCAGAAAAGACTGTCAAAACAGTCTTACATTTATATAAGTAATTTATAGCTAAATGTATTTTGATAACACAGGCCACAGCAATGCCACAGTCATCCATTGCATAGAGTCAAAGAGAGTAGACCAACTTGACCTTGCTCTGTCTAGCCAGTTATCCTAGTGTGTTCAGCTTTTCAATGTTATTGCATTAGTGGCTGTTGGAAGAGGTGCTGTTGGCTGGCTATAAATGTGGTCTGCACCATTACCACTGTATGGTTAGAGGTGTTTGCTAGCTCTGCTGTGTTGTAAAGCTCAGTGTACTGGGCTTTCGAGAGGGGAATCTGGTTAGTAGTGTTAAATGTCTTTTGTGAGCTTTCTCTACTAGGCACATTTGCATTGTATATTTAATAAATGTTTGAATCAAAGGTTAAATAAGGAACTGCAGCATCCTGTAATGGAGGAGCTTCGAGCAAAACTGCAGTAATCCTTAACTTGTGAATATGACCTGACTGACTGTCAGGATCGGCTAATTTGAGATATATTGTCTGATTGCCAACTGCATATTTCAGCTGATAAGTGGCCAATACAGACATAACCAATAATTTTTTACATATTGTTTAATAATTATCTAGTATCTAGTATAGATACTTATCATCTACACACGGTTGTCACAAAAATTTGAAGATCATGAAGGATCAAAGAAGAATTTGAATGAACTACCTTTTGTAAATAATTAAGGTTTCTTCAGAAAAGAACATTATTTTTTGTTCCAGTGGCCAGACACAAGTCTTTCTGTATTAAACTTCATTTTGGGACAGATTCTGTAGTTTGTTACATTCTGCCATATTGCTACAGCATCCCTTGTGACCCTGGAGTGCTGTCATCTTCCCCTGATTTCCATTCTTTATCCTACACTGCAAAGCTAAACAAGGGCCTGACACATTTACAATGCAAACTGCAGTCTCCATGGCACACTGAGACGTACCTCGCTCAATAAAGTCATAGAAAAGTGTTTTTGCCCTCCCTCCACACAGTTGGACTGGCCAAGACTTTTCCTGCCATTACCTGAAAAGCCATATAATGAGCAACAGAGGCCACATAATAATAATAATAATAATAATAATAATAATAATAAAAGAGTCCTGGTGCAATAAAAATGAATAAATGGCAAATCTCCAGGTTTTAATCTGCACAAGCTGAGGCACAGCTTTCTTTAGCTAACTGAAAGTGACCTTATGGACCAATATGCATTTTATTTTTTAGGAAGTGTTAACAGATATTTAGAATACATAAGTTTAAGCAGCGGCATCTCTCGTAAGGAGTGATTCAGCCAGAATTATCCAATTCACAGAAGAAATGTATTTGTGCCTCTAATCCCACCCACTATACATTGCCCAGTCCTAATTCTGCATCCCAGGTTGCCAGGTATGAAACACGACAGCAGAAAAACAGAGTGCTGTAGTCTCTGCATCCTTCTAAAAAGCTCCATGATCCGAGATTAAGTAAAACACAAATAGACATACATACAGCTCTGGAAAAAATGATGAGACCACTTTAGTTTCTGAATCAGTTTCTTTGATTTTGGTATTTATAGGTTTGTGTTTGAGTAAAATTAACATTTATGTTTCATTCTATAAACTACGGACAACATTTCTCTCAAATTCCAAATAAAAAAATGTCATTTAGAGCATTTATTTGCAGAAAATTAAAAATGTTTGAAGTACCACAAAAGATGCAGGGCTTTCAAATAATTAAAAGAAAACCTCATATTCATTAAGTTTAAAGAGTTCATAAATCAATATTTGGTGGAATAACCCTGGTTTTTAATCACAGTTTTCATGCATCTTGGCATGTTCTCCTCCACCAGTCTTACACACTGCTTTTGGATAACTTTATGCCACTCCTGGTGCACAACTTCAAGCAGTTCAGCTTGGTTTGATGGCTTGTGATCATCCATCTTCCTCTTGATTATATTTCAGAGTTTTTTTTTATTTGGTAAAATCAAGGGATCTCATCATTTTTCCAGTTTCCAGAGCTGTATATAAATACTGGCAATACTGGCAATAGAGTGAGACAGTTTAGAGCCCAGAAGGATTATAAAACGGATGCTTAGCTGGCTCATTTTCTTCTGAACATGTAAGAACTGAGCTTCAGCAAAGGTTAATGGGTTTTAGTATGTTCAAATTCATACTCAGTGGTCTGCATACTGCTGGGATATAATGGCAGCGAGTGTTTTGAAAGTGGACTATGGCAGTCTTTTTATATGCGATCTGTCATTTAGTACAAAACAAAGCACAGCCCTCACCTCGCCGCTGATATGTACAATACAAACATAGCAGTGAGTAGGTCATAGCAGGTATTGAATTATAGCTATTTCAAGTACTGAGGTCATTTTAGCTCAGGAGCTGTTTCAGTAAACTGGTGATTATAAACCAAATAACACACATGCTCACAGGCATGTGACACTGTATCATCATGAGCTGAGTAATCATTCCTCCACACATAGTCCGTTTACATCACTGAAGACCACTCATCACCACATAAAGGGCTAACATAGAAACTGCAATCTGTTCAGCTTGATTACACATGAGGTCTGTTCAATATCTGCTCTTCGGGCCAATCCCCAGCCTGTTTGGCAACATGAGAGGATTATGTTTGTAAATCGAGATTCAGCAAACGTTCGTCCTGGAATTTTAAGTGTGGAGACAAGCTGATCCTGATCACCCTGCCTGCTTAGTCAGTACAAAAACCCACACCCTTACACCTACACCTAGAAACAACCCACAGCAACATTACACACTACTCTATGACAAATGCAGGTAAGTAGGTGGATTGGTCCATCGATCCCTTCAGAATGGATTAATTTTTCTGCATATACACAAGCAACAAGTACACTGAAAATAGAAACATTGTTTTATTTTTATTTTATGTCTCTCCTTCTAACTAACTCAACGAACAACATAATTTTATATTTTTTATTTATTAAATACTAGGAGCATATGTTGTTTAATAGTATCGAAAAGTGAAAAAATTACTTCTAAATGTATAGCTACAGAATCTTTTACAGAGACCTTCTGTTTTCCAATTATCAAACAAGGACAAACAGTGACAGTAACGTGAGGCTCCAAAAGCTGTTTATGTTTTAAGATTTTTTTTTTCTTAGGATTCAGCGAGACTTTATTGTCATTCGCATCACTTGTGATACATGAAGTGGAACGAAATTGTGATCTCACGATCCAGTTTACACCCAAGAGCTGTTGTTAAAATAGATGAATATAGATAAAATAGATACAAAATAAATAACACAATAAAAATAAAATAGAACAAAATAGATATCAAGATAAACACACAAAAAATAGGGAGAGCAACATGAAGTCCAGAGTGCAAGTTTTGCTATAGCAGCATGATAATGTGAATTAAAAGCAGTACAATATAAAGTGTCTCAGTGCAGTTTAAGGTGACAGTGTTTGTAAACAGTAATTGTTCTTGTAAAGTGTCAGTGCAGTGTGTTGTTTAGGTGGAGATTAAGATCCTTACATCTTCTGGAATGAAGCTGTTTCTGAGTCTGGTTGTTTTGAACTTGATGCTCCGCAGCCTCCTGCCTGAGGGGAGCGGGACAAAAATGTAAACTATGTACTAACAGCGCCCCCTTGTGAAGAATACTCAGCCTTCCAAACATGAATAAGTGAGTGAGTGAGGGAGTGAGCAAGGGCTGTTTTTACTCAACGTTTACTTAAGGTAACCAGTTTTGCTTTACATAATCAGTGGCCCTTCTAGTGTGCTATTTCAGCAGAACAATGCTTATATGCATACTGATGCTGTCTTAAAGCTTGCCTTGAAGACAATACAAGACCTTTTCCATATTAAAAATGTGTGGGATGCTTCTGGAAGCACTATCAACACTTCATGCCTTCTGCAAAATCTGCTGAAATTGTGTAAATATTCAAACTGTGTGGGATGAACTACTAAAGCATTACACAATTAGGAACCTCTACAACTCCATGCCAGGATGTCTGGCATTACAAATGCATAACATACTGCTTTTGTATGTGTAGCTCAATAAATATGACCAAAAGTTGCCCATATCAATCCATTTACCATTTATTTATCTATTAAGCAGCCTTGCATTGCAGCATTTTATCAAACATACAGCTCTGGAAAAAAATAGAGGCCACTTAATGATGATGATTTTCCTTGATTTTACCAAATTGAAAACATCTACAATATAATCAAGAAAAAATATGGATAATCACAGCCAACAAACTAAGCTGAACTGCTTGAAGCAGTGTGTAAGACTGGTGGAGGAGAACATGCCAAGATGCATGAAAACTGTAATTAAAAACCAGGGTTATTCCACCAAATGTTGATTTCTGAACTCTGAATTCACTTTATGAATATGAACTTGTTTTCTTTGTATTATTTGAGGTCTGTATCTTCTTGGTTATTTCAGACATTTCCCATTTTCTGTAAATAACTGCTCTAAATAACAATATTTTAATTTGGAATTTGGGAGAAATGTTGTCAATAGTTTATAGAATAAACAACAATGTTCTTTTTACTCAAACATATACCCATAAATAGCGAAATCAGAGAAACTGATTTAGAAACTAAAGTGTTTTCCCAATTTTTACCAGAGCTGTATATCTGATAATAAGAGTAATAGGTTACATTGCATAGAAGTGCTTTGAATGTGAATACTCCAGTACCTCAGAAGTTAATATGAGCTACAACTCTTATCCTGAAATTCCTAAATTTGATCCAATCCATGACAAGAGTGACTTTTTTTTTAAGTCAGACTGCATAAATGTGACAGATGTGAGTGCTGACCTACATTTTAGGCACCAATGATGTGTTTCCAGACCTCTGTATCTAGTGTAATCTTGTCCTGATCCGTCTCCCTCTCTCTTTTTTTAGAAGGCACAGACACACTAATGCAAAGACGGCCTCGGTCACTTGCACTCAGGAACAAGCCTGCACATTAACTCACACAGGTGGAGAAGTATTTTTTAAATTGCCTTGTGGCAATTCTGACACAAACTGCATGATGTGACACGCTCTGAATAGCAGTGAGTTACAGCACCGCGATCAGCTCAGGAGACAAACAGCACGCAACACGCTTTCTCTGTCAATAGTGAGTGAGGAGAGGCGGAGGCACACTGCCTCACTGAAGGTAAAGCACATGGAAGACCTTCATTCACGTACACACGCTCACAAACAGACACACTCAAACCACATGCTGAACTGACAGCAACTCATGTGATCGGGTTTTCCCATTCAGCTCACAGCACCGCTAACAGTCACATAAAGCAGAGAATGCAGCAGTGTGCATTCTCAAGCAGCAGCACCACAATAAAAGTGCTCAGCACTCCATTACAGACCCATGTGCTTCCCATCTCACAGTCGTTAATAAGAGCCATCCTCTGTTTCTCACATTAAAGCTCTCTGTCTGTCTCTATTGTGCTCCTTCACACCTTTTTTATAATTTCTCTACAAAACCAGATGGTCATTGTGCACTTCAATACTTTTGCCTCATGTTTGGGGACACTAAGCTTTTGCAAGTTTGTAGTAACTCATTAGGTTTACATATATGTGGTAGTAACAATAGTAATAGTAAACAGGGCTATGTATTGGCAAGACTCTGGTAATACTATAGAGGAGTTATGATTTAATATATCATGATATATTGCTTAATAGTAAGCAAGACAATCTCCAAAATCTAGTTAATCAAGAAAACTTTATCTTCTTTTTATACAATCAGAAGAGTAGTATTTGAAGGCAGAGCACAACCAACACAACCACTGACATCAAACTATTAGTCGATACAGTATGGCAAACATAATATTGAAATACTTAAATATATCAATATTTTCTAAATGTAACACATTGTATTACACATCTATTACATTGTTATATGTGTTTTATGTCACTGTTACTTATCTACAATAGTGCTGAGTAATGATATGAGTTCAAATCAATATTAGGATTACCATGATTAAGATTAATGACTGATTATTTTAATCATTGACAGATTTAACATTTCCATTGGTACAAGCTGCTCAAGTTGGTAAGTGGGCCTGGAGTTTGAGTTTTGCACAATGTTAGTTTCATTACTGCAGACTGGACAGGGTTGCAGAGTCACGTGACTACACACATGTGGTAGTATGTTGTGCAGTATGTGGGTTCATGTACAGGGAACAGTACAAAAACACACACAGTGGGGAAAAGTATTAGAATATAAAAAAGTAGTAATACCAAAAGCGATACATCAAATATGAGCAATATTTATTTGGTTTAAATAATTAGCTTCTGAATGCCAATTGTGAATAAGTTTGCAGCACGTGCAGTTTATTAATCATATAATCCTAAAAAATATATATTCATACCAGATACTATTTTTCCTGTTACACAAACTTTAAACCTTATTCCTTTGGATCATTGGTCTATAACTCTATAGAACAACTGTCAGATTAAGAATATGTCAAAGGTAAAAACAATCAAAAATTTAGATACAAAGTTTGTGCATGACACTGATGATGCAGGTATGTATATACACACTTTTGTTACTACCTTTTACTACCCAACTGTTACATATTGTTTTTCTAAGTTCTTACAAACACTGTGTAAGAGTATGGAAAGATGATGTGTAATCGTTAGTGTGGCACAAGTTACTGTAAACAGTGACTCATGCGGCACTGCCGTTTAAAACAGCAGTTTCAGTTTCACAAGAAGTGAGGAACAGAAACAGTGGGTAAAAAAGCAGTCAGGTGACCTACCTCTCCAGCTGTAACTTGCCATGGTCTTTTCTTCAGCATCACACATTTTCTGAGCTTACAGATCTGATGGCCAGTCTTTCGATTTAGGCAGCAGCTGCACTGCCCACAGCTGTACTTGAGGAGGCAGGGTCCGCAGGCCCCACATCTACTCCTCTTCTTCCTCTCTTTTCTCACCTGAGCTTGCAGTAAGCGCTGCCTTATATCCACATCCAGCAGAGGAGAAGCACCAGCAGCTCTGTGCTCTAGAGCTAGCTCTAAACTCCCTGCTTCAGACTCGGTATCAAATGAAAATCGGGTGCTATCTGTGCTGCTGGACACTTTGCTGCTGTCAAGTGATGCTGTTGTTGAAGGCCCACAGTCGAGAGTGGACAGAAAGCCACTATAAGCACCAGTGCTCAGTGAGAGGAGTGAAAGTGCTCCTTCGTTCTTGCTTGCAAACTCATCATTGTCATTGTCATAATTCTCATCTTTGGTCTTTAAGTCGTCAGTGCTGTCCAGCTCTCCGTTCTCAGCATACTTCACATCTGTAGCTTCCAGAAGTGCTGGTGATTCTTTGGGAATTTCACATACGGGAGATGCCACAGACACATCTGGTTGAGAAGAATCGTCTACAGTGCTTCGAATAGCCACGTCACAAGACTGAAGGTCTGAAGGAGGAGGATCTGTTGGGCCTGAGGTATCAGTTTCACAAACGTAGTCCACTTTAACAGCTGGGTCATGCTCTTTCACAAATGCGTCATCTGACTCATTAGTTGTGCTTGGTTGTTCAGTGTTATCAATGAAGGCTAGGCAGTTTTCACTTTGCACTGTTTCTGCAGTGACCGCAGCCACAGCCACCTCCTCCTCATCCACCACCGCAGGAGTCTCGTGAACAAGAGGTTCTCTGTGCTCCTCCTCTGCTGTTTCATCAGAGTTTCTGTTAACAAGTTGAGCCTCTCCATTGGTAACAAGTGCTTTCTTTTGTTGATCATCACTATTAGGGTCATTACATTCTGTGATTTTGAAATTATCCTGTTCCCTTGCCTGCTGACCTCTCCCTCTGCTTGAGGGCGCCCTCCTTGTTGGCTTTACTTCCTGTGGGAAAGTCTGGAACAACGGGCTGCCTCGAAAAGACCTCGTTCTGCTCCTGAGGTCTGCAGCCGGGTCATGCTGTGACAGAGAGTTACACGTGTGTCTGGAGATTCTCACAGATTCTGTTGAGTTAGATGTGTTCTTGCTTCTGCTTGCTCTTTCCTGGGATGCCTTTACGGCAGACTTGCTATCAGCAGCACCTGCCTGGAGCTTCTTGGTTGCCTGTTTCTTGGCTGTGGATTTCCTGCTCTTCGCCTGTCTTGTACGTGTTGCTGGACCCTTGGGCTTGTTTGAATTTACTACTCGCTTTTTATCAGTGGACGCCCTCAACTTCCTCACATTTCGCTTAGCTGGGGGATGCACCTTCCTTTGTGGTTTGGGAGGACGAGGCATAGCTAAGCTTGGCAAGAGTGAGGGGGTTGAGAGAGGGGTCAGCAGGCATGGGAAACAGCTTGAATACCTTAAAAACGTGGCATGTGAGCTAATTATTTTTCAGCACCAAATCCAGTTATATCAAGTCAGCATTTCCTCTGGGATCTCTGCAGGGACATGCCTGTGAGAAAATAAACATTAAGTTTAAGTCAACCTAATCGTTGTCACCAAAATGACAAGCTATTTTTTGATAGTGTTGCTTCAAGTTAAATTCAGTGGTCAGTGTTCATTAAGCACAGATTAAAATCCTTGATATGCTTATTAAAGCATATTGTCAATATGATACAGTTGGGGTAAAATAATATCTCAATATTTCATTACATTTTCACGATAACTTTACATTACAATTTAACGACATGACAAAACTTTATTTCAAGAAAAAAAATACACTACTGCAACAAAATTAAAATTACAATACAATAAAATATGATATGGCACACCACAAACTTTCTTTTACTCAAAACAGTATATTTCAGAGTATAATATCGTTCACCATGTTCAAAAATATTGGCAATATTATTATGTACAATACGATTTGTCACAACCCTACGATACGATAAAATACCTTATCACAATAAGATAAAGTATAGATTTATTGCCAAGCTCTATACATAAAACTAGTTATATTATTTGTGATGATATCCTTTTTTTAAACAATTTTTAAAACTGGTTTGTGTTCTTGAGTTATAACATAGACATGATTACATAATTAACTGTGGAAATCAAAACTTACTTTTAATAATTTAACTCGTGGTCACGAAAATATAGCTTGTTTGGGATTCGAATATTGATGATACTATAACTTACTTGTGTTATGACACCCTACACAAACTGCACATAAACTACTTTTTTTTTTCTTATTTAGTAAAATAATCGATATCGGCGACAATAGCTACTTTATAGTTATAACGGCAAGGCTGCAATGAACTAAACAGCTTATCAGTAACAGCTTATCAGCTATAGTTTAAAGTATTAAACTAGCTTTTGGACACATAGCTCGGTTAAAAACAATGAGCAGCGAGCTAACAACAGCGCACTGGAGCTGACACGAGCTTAACTTAGCTGAGAGTATAATAATAGTTATAACATACTAAAGTAAAATAGCTATAATTTGGTTGAATTAGCTTTAGCTAGCTGAGCTAGTCAGTCAGTTAGCCTGTCTGAAGTTTCCTCGCTGCTGCTGCTGTCGGTTTTGTCCGTTATCGTCGCTACAGGCTCGCAGCGGCTCCTGGTAACCGCGCTACTCGGCATTTAACCGACTGTACTCTGTGAACGCGACCGCAGCGGAGAGCGGAACCCGCAGTAAAACACCGCTGTGAGTCGGTGTGCTGCACTAGCGGAGCAGTTTAAAGCGAGTTGAAATAGTTCACATACCGGAGACAGTTGCTGAACTGCCTGAACTGCTGCTAATAATACTCCGCTCCTGAAAGACGCGGCTGATCCGCCCGCCGCATTCTCCTCCTCTGGCGGATTTGGCCGAAGTTGTTGGAGCGAGCAGCAGAAGTTCAGCAGCGCGCTGAAACAGCGGAGACACGCGCTGTATTTACACTGTAACTAACGCTTAATAGCACCGGCATGCTGCCCCGGAGGAAAGCTGCACGTTAGACCGTAAATCCAGCCACCGCAGCCCGTCTCCCAAACACGACCCGAGAGCTCCACTCACACAGCGGCTATTTAATGGACGTCCGCAGGCTTTCAGGAAAACGCGGACTGGATCACAGTCTGACACTCCACCACCGCTCAGCCAGGATTCCCCTCAGAACAACACTGCCTCAGTATTAATAAAAAAAAAAAAAAAAAAAAAAAAAAAAAAAAATAATAATAATAATAATACAAAACATTAAAACATAGATCAACATTAAGACCCAAAAAGTCTTAAAAATACTTTCTAATTATTTTAGTTATGTTTGTAATTATTTTTAGTATTAAATTATTATGTATTATTTATTTCCTTTTTATTTTATTATTTTTCTATTTTTTTACTAATATATTTCTTTTTATTGTCTTTTTAGTGTTGTATTGTTACTTTTTACTTTTCTATTGTTTTCATAGAATTTTATAAATTTTATTACTACTTGTTATTTTAGAATCTTTGTCTTTATCTTTTGCGACATGTTGGCTACATCGAAACATATGCCCTCCCTCAATGTAAACCCAAGTTAAATAAAGAATGAGTAAGATGACAAAAAGAAAGAGTATACAAAAAGGATGGGTTACGGCATGGGCTCGTCCACACCTCGCAGCATAAAAGAAGGACACAACACGAGAGTTTTAAACAAAAGATACATTTATTAATTAAATTTAAAAATATAAATAAATTCCAAATGCATAGGGTATGAATGCAGTGTTAGTCGTGAATGAGTGGATGTATGGTGGCGTCAGTAAATGATAAATGTAGAGGCAAAAGAAAGAAGAAGAGTATGGAGGGGGAAAGAGAGAGATCAAGAAGCATTTAAAGGTGCATTCAAGGATCTAATTAAACCAATCAGGCCCAGCCCTGCCCGCGCACTGGCAGACTAGTACCTGAGGGGGGCCCATGGGGTCGTCACAGAGGGGTTTTAAACTGTTCACATCGATAACGTAATCATATCGACCAAAATTAATATAGTTATATATTCGTGCTATAAATTTTGGCTGTCTCATACAGCCCTACTACACACATTAAAACATCAAAAAACAAACATAGACACACACACACACTGAAAAATTAATCCAGTTTTATTGATTTTTAGTTTAGTAAATAAATAATTTGTCAAATAAAGATTCTCCAAAATAACCTGAAATAAACTTCCACTTAAAGTTACGAAGGTTTTATGTTTACCCTGTAAAGTAAAGCTATTTTAGAGATGTTTTTCTTTGGACAGAGACAATTTATTTTTTTAACTAAAAGGTACATGTTTTTTTTCCCATTTTCTCCCCAATTTAGCACAGCCAATTACCCAACTCACTCATTAGGACTCCCCCTATGACTAGTAATGCCCCAACACACCAGGAGGGTGAAGACTAGCACATGCTTCCTCCGATACATGTGAAGCCAGCCACCGCTTCTTTTCGAGCTGCTGCTGATGCAGCATTGCCGAGCATTACAGAGCATTTATGGGATTAACATTTAATTTTTTCACAATTTTCAGTCAAACCAGAAAAAGCTCATATGGCGTGACTGTCCCGGTCACATTTCACAAAGTTAGATTTTAAATAAAAACAAGTAAATGAATTATCTTAAACATTTCCCAAAAACGAATGTCATATGGTGTGACGCCATACTCCTTTTTTTAAACGGGCAGTTGTGTGAAGACCTTTAGGGAGTGGATGTTCTCTTACTTTTAGGAGAAAGAACATGTGTTATCGCTCTTTATGCTTTCGGAAAAATCAAGTATATCTAGCACTTCTGCTTCAGTTCCATTTTGCACTGTCATATGGTGTGACACCTTTTACACAAATTTTTTTTTTTATTGACTTTTTTTAGTCAATATTACCTTTAAAATTATATTGTCATATTGTAGTTAGCATGGTTTGATGTGTTAGTTAAGTGTTTTAAATATTTCATTAGTTTAACAAATTTTGATAGTATAATATTCAAAAATGTAATATTTGTACAGCAACGCTCACTCATTCATGCAGATTCACTCACTTACTCAGACTCATTTACTCCTGAATGCAAAAGGAAAAGTTCAATCTGACCCAGTGCCAGTCCACTGTAGCACACCTGAACAACCAGTTTCAGCACAAAACCAGGAAAAGCATATATAATAAACACATGGTTATTCTGTTTGTTTAAGTAGAAGCCAAATGTGTCACAATATTTACTGGCACACTGTTTTTAACAATACATCCACAGCTTTCTGATCAATCATTGTTTTGATCATTCTCATTTTAAAAAGAAATGATGCATTAAATATAAAAAAGTTCAATGATTTACTAAAGAGTATTAGAATTCCTGGATACACAATTGAACAACACAACTGACCCTCTAAAACACATTAGGAGGACAATAAATTCACAATATTAACTCTTGACAAGTTCAGCACAGCTATTAACTGAAAGACATTTATGAAGCTGACAAAGAACATGCTAAGATATGCAAAACTGGGTACCACTTTAAAAGTAATGGTAAAGTAATCCTTTATAAATTAATAAAATAAGATAATTAAGTTATAAACCAGTAATAAGCAGTTACAACACTTAAGTTAAAAAAGGCAACAGTTCCTGTTGTGAACCAAATAATGATTCCACATTCGTTTAGACCAGGGGTCACCAACCTTTTTGAACCTGAGAGCTACTTCTTGGGTACCAATTAATGCGAAGGGCTACCAGTTTGATACACACTCGTGAAATTACAAATTTTCTCAATTTACCTTTAATTATATGTTATTATTAATAATTAATGACATTCATCTATGTGAAGACACAGATATCAATAGGCAACACTATTATTATAAATCTCTGCAAGTGTTTACATTTTATATTATATTTTAATATAATATTACATATTATATTACATTATATTGTATAATAATATATAAACTATAGGCTCTAAGCTAATATTAATGTAATATAATCTAAAATTACATCAATGCAACTGTGATTTAAAAAAAAAAGAATAGCAACAAAAATGCTATTTTTAGACCAGGCCTGCGGGCTACTCATAAGGTCCTTGCGGGCTACCTGGTGCCCGCGGGCACCATGTTGGTGACCCCTGGTTTAGACTGTTAAACCTGAGATCTTTAGATCGTACTTTGTCTTTTCCATTAGTCAGCATTAACATGGCTGTTAATAACTTTTTAATAACTTTAATGTTTTTAAAGTATTTCCAACTTAATAAATGAATAAACGTTTTATAAACCCTTTGGGAGCCTTTTTTTTAAGTTGCCCTAATCAAAATGTGGCCACTTTGAAGAACCTAAAATATGAAAAATATTCTTATTTGCTTTAAGGTGTCCTTCTGCTAAAAGCCAGGCACTTCTCATCAGACAGGAGCTAACAGCTTTAGGAACAACATGGCATGTTCGCTCCTGTGTTATTTGTGCAAATGTTATATGCTTTGCCCAGTAATTCAGAGCTAAGGAACAAATGGGTAGAATTTTTTATGGAACACCAACAGCAAAGTACAACTGAGCTAGGTAGGTTTAGGTTTAGAACAGTTTACACTAGTTAAAAGTAACTTTTGGGGGGATTTTTACTTTTTGGACCTGGACTACCCACATCTGTGTTTACATAGGTTTACATTGGATCTTTGGTGGATTTTGTGTTTTACAGAGACTCTAAGAGAAGGTCTGTGGCCTAACTGCACTTAGCAGGGTTTTACACATGTTGTGAAGTAACATATGACATTGCAAGGACTGTTATTAGTGTAAAAACGTCTTTATTTTAAAATGCCCGCCTCTCATTCACTGGACTACAGCAGCGTTATACCGGATCAACGGAGCACTTTTTTGTTTACTAATTCCATGTTTTTCAACACAGTTAGGGATGCCTTTAGTACTAACCTACAATACAAAACACATTTTAAATAATGATAAAAACACTAAATAAACTGTGTTCATACTTTGACTGGTACTCTCTCTATATGTAGCAATATAACTTACATGCAGTATTTTCAAGTCTTTCTCCAGTCAACACTTTCAAAAAAGTAAACATGCAGTAAAATGTCGTTTTTGCTATGTAGCATGTTTCTAATATGTTTGTTTTTGCATTCAGTATATACTATACTGATATTTAGAGGTAATGCTGACAGGAGTAAGTAAGAGTGTTCAGTTCTTCAGTGATTTTTAACTAGTTTAACGCGATATTTCTCCCCTTGCTGACAGGCAGCAACAGCACGCTTTCTAGTGACGTGTAAAGCAGGCGACAGGAGCAGCAGCGGTAATGAAGGGCAGTGCAGCTGACGGACTGCGTGCTGAAATGATCACACACGTGTAGAGAGAGAGAGTCCAGCGCTCGAGCTCTCCGCCGCCCGCGTGAGTATCCGCTCCCCGTGCCCGCTGTCTGTGTGTTTCAGAGAGAGTGTAACTTATAGTTCAGCAGCAGCAGCAACACTGCCTCAGACTGAGGGTCTGCCGGCGGGTTTATTAGCTAACAGGCTCCTCGCTGATCTCCTCTTTACTGATATTGAGGCGGGTTCTCTCAGACCTGCGAACATCTCGCTTATCTTCATATTAACCTGTAGTGATCCGGAAATGCTGCTGATATCAGGAGGAAGATGGCAGACTGTGTGCAAAGGTTAAGCTGCAGCCCTGCTCCCTGCTTTCCCCGTGCTGTTCCTAAACCAGCCGGATCCTCCAGCGCTGCTGTAGCCCCCCAGACTCCCTCAGGTGACAGCTGACCTTGTTGTGGGGTAGGACCGCCGCCGCTGCTGCTGCTGCTTTCCGTGTTTTCAGGTTTTTCGCTCACCGCTGAAGCTGTTATTGGTTTACAGAACATCTTACAGGTTATAACAGTCTTTATATTCATAATTTCATATTGCACAAACGCACTGAATTCACTTTAAAGCTTCGCAGCTTGCTATTTAGATTCATGTTTTTAAATGTAGCTAGTGGTTAAATAAATATCTAAGTCAATATAACCTACCCAAGGCGAAATATTACTCATGTAAAAGTACAAGTGCTTCATTAAGACACCCGCTAAAGTAAAACTACACAAGTAAAACTACTAAGCTTTTGTCGTTTTTATAACAAGACTCTTGCAGTGTCAGTCTTAGTTCGCCAGTTTTTAAAGAATTGATTTTAAAATGTTTTGAAATACTTAGTTAGAAATGACACTGAAAGCAAACATAGCCTTAACAGCAAAGACCGTTGAATTAACATCATTATTTTGGTTGCATTACATCCTTGATGTTGATGAATGATAAAAAACAACACTTTATTTAACCTTTATTTAACATTGCCTAAAAGGCAACAGTTACTGTTGAAATTCTAACATTGAATCAACGTTTATTTAAATGTTTTCAATGTTTGTGGCCACAGTAAAGACTATAATAATAGAATACAAACAAGAAAGAACCAAATTACAATTTATTAATACATTTTGCGGTCAATCAGAGTTTCAGTTTAACTTTAATTAAAGTTAAAAGGCTGCAACAACGAGTCAACATAATCAACAATATCAAGATTAAAGGTTGTCAATCCAATATTCAATATTGACTAATCATTTATATGTAACTGCACCACTCTAAACCAAGTGCTACAGAAAGTAACGCACGGGGGAGGGTTAAGTGCTGCTCACTCACTTAGCTTGGTCATCAAACAACAGATTACATATTTTCTCACTAAATATCAGAGCAATTTTACAATTTCACATCATCTTCTCGGCATTTAAATCCCATGGTTAACTGTTTCTATCGGGTTGAAGCAATAGAGAAGGCTAGGAACAGGAGCTCTAGCCACAGAAAGCGGAGATATACGACATGGAACAAATAAGCGCTGACTAAATGACTAATTGGAAAAAATCAACAGATTAGTCAACTACAAAAATAGTCCATAGTTTCAGCCCTAATAAACACTTGCCTTAAACACAGGTTCACAAATAACTTTGCTTAATTTCCCTGTATTTTACTGCTTCTATATGTTCTGCCATTTATGTAGGCATAGGCGTTCATTGCGCTGGCAATGACCCTTATTCTTGCACTGGTCAGCTTTATCAAAATGATCAATAATTGTGCAGTCTGTGCCTTAATTGGTGTTTTTGCTTTGTACTTTTTTGTTCTTTGTTGCTTTTTCATTCACACATAAACCCAAAGCTTTTTTAGATTTTTTTATTGTAAAGCAAAATGACTTGCAGACATTGTGATATATATTGTGATATACAAAATACAGGAATTAACACACAATTTTTGCCAGAAATCAATAATCAAATATGTTATGCTATTAATAATACAATCTGTGCATCAATGATTAGAGTAATATAAATAGTATTTGTTAGATACTATCGGAAATGTAATGTATTAAAAAAAGTGACTATTTCACTTGTGTACATTGTGATGTCAGTGCTAAAACAATATATTATGCACCGCTAGCATTGAGGGGAAAAAGGAAGTTTGAAACTTTAATTTAAGATACTGGGCCATGCTGACATGATTGCATCACATAATGTCTGTAGTTTTTTTTTTTTTGCTGAAATGTTTCTGCTGTGCCACATTCCATACTAGCTTCAGCTCCAGTAACTGTAAAGGCCACTGAAAATCACTGATCTCATTGTAGACATTTGCTTTGTGACATGGTGCAATGTTGTTTTGTAAGGGCCCTATTTGAAGACCAACAGACTGATCATTACATATAATAGGCTATGTCTTCAGCTGTCCATTCTAGGGATGATTGTGCTGAAAATCCCAGGAGAAAAGCATATCTTACAAACTTAAAAACAGTTCATCTGTCACTGCAGCTCAGCCAGTCAACTCTCCCCCCTGCCCTGCCTCTAAACCCATACATCACTCGGTGCCAAACAACCACTCCCAGTCAGCAAAAATCAGGGTGTTTAGTGCCCCTTTAAAATCATTGAGCTTTTTACCCTAACTTAAAGCTGCGGGCCCATATGAACCTGCTTTTTTATGTAATGCACATAGCTGACTGATTCGATACTGTAGATAATTAAATAAATGAATAGCTGTACAGGTCTTCATAAAGTGTAGCACCTGACGCAACAAACGTTCCTGTCCACACATGATGTGCAAACATACGTACGCAACCCTAATAATGAATGAGTTAAGCTGCTGTAAGTCACACCCTTTGCTTGGACAGGTGTTGAGTTGCATACACAAACACACACATGCACACCCACAGCTTGTAGAAAGCTTTCTATAGAAAAGTACTGCTGACACAACGAGATGCTGTGGAGCAGCTGCACATTACCCAAACACCACCAGGTCAGAAGACCCAGGAGAAGTTGTACTGAGCATATTATAATGCCTTAGGGATGAGTTGGTGTGGGGTTTGTTATCCAAAACTAATTAACAATAGTGACTGAATGAGACCTATAAAGACCTCACGATGGCAGTCTAACATTATAGTGTAGTCTTCAGGTTGTTGTTGATGATGCATCAGTTTTGGTAATCAAGCAAGCTGATAAGATAAAAAGTAATGTAATTAAGTATCTGCCCTTTATTGACTGTTCATGCCCATCCTCCCAGTTTTCCTGCCTGATGTTTGTGCAAAGTTGTTTTAATATTGGTTTTAATTAGGGCTGTCAGTGCTAAAGTGTTAACGTGTGCGATTAATGTGGAATCAGTAACACTTTATTATTATTCTTTTTTTTAAAGCGAGTTATCATGCCACCAAGTTTGACCCTAATTTCCGCCGTAATTTAGGTTTATGCCTGTGTGAAACCAAATCAAACAGAGGGAGAAAACGCTTCAAGTAAATGAACTTATTAACTGATCTTGACCATAGAAACAAACGACAGGTGTAAACACGCCCTTTTATACTCAGCGAATTAAGTTCTAATCAGAAATCCTCACAACCAAGCTGAGATGTTTTCAGTAAAAAAATACAAATAAAATAATAATAGTAATAAAGTTCCCTAATCCAAATTTCTCATGCAGTCTTTATTTCAGGGCCCCCTACATTGGGTTTATCTCCTCTCAAACATACAAGTATATACTAGTGTTTAATTGACACCAAATATAAGTGTTTTACATTTTTTACATTCATTCTTCTGTTTATATATAAATATATCTATAAAAACTGTTGTCTTAAGGAGAACAAGTGCAATTAATCACAGAATATTGTTGTGATTAATCTGATGAATTTTTTGTAATTGATTGACACCACAAGTTTTAATGTAGGTTTGATGTTTCAGAGTGCTTTGAAGACATGGTGACTCTGGTGTCCTGATACAGTCAGCATGGCAGTAGAGGCGTCAGTGTCCTCAACTGGTCCACCTCCAGTTCCAGGGCCTGTTCAGAGAGACTACTACTACTGGCTGCGATCGTTCGTAGCAGGGGGTAAGATCTGTCACAATAACTGCTTGTTGAGTGTAATAAGAACTTTTGGAAGCAAGTTTGTGCGTTCAGTGCTATTTAGGGAAGGTTATTTTTTTTTGGTCAGTGTGCAAAGCAGTGATGTGTGGGGGATATGGGAGATCTGTTTGCTCAGAATTTTGCATACATTTTTTGCATAAGCTGACATGAACATGACATTTCTTGTTCATACAGTATTATGGGTGCTATATCATGTTGCTGGAGATCTAACATCCTGCAAAGTTCATCTCCAACCCTAAACTATAAAAGACATTTTTACCCAAACACTGCTGAAGTGGACTAAAAGCACTTATTCCAACCAGTGACTGTATCAACCAAAACCGCTCCAGCAAGGAAAATTGCCCAATTACCATTCCATTCCTAATCTAATCACCTGATCCAGGTTGTGAAGGCCTTAAGAATCTGAATATTGCAATCAGGTGTGATGTATCTGGCTCTCTGACTGGTGAATCTCCAGGACCACAATTCAGCACCTCTGCATTGTCTCCGGAGATGATGAGATTGCCTACCGGGACACAGTGGAGCGGTTGTCGCTGTGGTGCATTGACAACAACCTACGTCTTAACACAGCTAAGACAAAGAAGGTGGTAATTGACTTTAAGAAGGTGAAAAAGGACATCCAACCAATTTTTATCAATGGAGACTGTGAAGAAAAAGTCACAGACTTTTGCTTTCTGGGGTTTTATATCGAGGAGGACCAAACCTAGGGTGTGAACACTACAGAACAAAAAAAAAAGGCACAGCGAAGACTTTACTTCCTGAGGACTCTCAAGAGAAACAACATCGATAAGAGACTGCTGGTGTCCTTTTATCATTCCACTATAGAGTGTCCTCACCCATGACCTCTGTGTTTGGTTCTCCAGCTGCACTGCAGTCCAAAAAATAGAATGCAGAGGATTATGAGGTCTATGGAAAAAACAATTGGATATTCTTTACCCACCCTAAAGGAATTGCACAATTCCTGTTGCCTTCAGAAAGCCCAAAAAATTTGATGGCTAAATCCTACCCTGTTATCGTCAGGTAGACTGTACAGAATTATTAACACTAGACCAAAATGACTTAAAGGAGTTTCTACCCCACCACAGTAAGAACTCTTCGTAGTAAAATATAGGACTCATTATGGGACTATGTAATATTTTTAATATTTGCTAATTCTTAATATTTGCAATATTCTTTACTTTAAACAGGGCAGTGTGCAAATAGACATTTATGCAAATAGTCAATTTGGATTTTGGTTGTATTTTGGTTTGTTTGTGTGTTATTGTTTTCTTGTTTCCTGGAGAGGATTGAACTTCAAATTTCGTTATACTTGGTATAATGACAAATAAAGATATTCTATTCTATTCTATTCTATTAGGGGCATAGAAAATATTGGTTGTGGGTTACAACTCTATCATTTTTACTCTTTTTTTTCTGATTCATGAATGGAATCTTGAAACTAAGGTATGAAGAATCATCCATGGTTTATATATTGTGCCTTTTTTGTATAGGTGTAGCAGGATGCTGTGCCAAGACCACCATTGCCCCTCTGGACAGAGTGAAAATTCTACTTCAAGCTCACAATCCTCATTACAAACACTTAGGTAAGTCAAATCTTTGTTTCTTTTTTGCTTACAAATACATTTTCCTTAATTGTTTTTGGCTTGGATGTATGGTTCTAAAAATATCTAATTTACAAAAATTCTATTGTAAGATTCTTTATTACTTATCATTTGAAAAGAACCCTTTTTAGTTCCATTCCACTTTTTTGTTTTGTTTTTTTTACATATTAACTACGACTTCCCATACCGAACTCTCTCGCTTTGCAGGTGTTCTTGCTACACTCAAGGCGGTGCCAAAGAAGGAGGGCTTCCTCGGATTGTACAAAGGGAATGGAGCGATGATGGTCAGAATATTCCCATATGGAGCCATTCAGTTTATGGCCTTTGACAATTACAAGAAAGTATGTAAAATTATTATTTTATGTGTAATACAATTACAAACACTTATCAGCTATGACTTAGCGATAACACCACCTCCTTGTTTCTGCCTTTGATCTGCTACTCTTACCATATAGGAGCACTTTTAGTTCTAATTACAACCTAAAGGCTACCTGCTTCTCTGCATACAGTATTATCCTAGTTTTTTTTAATAGTCAGGACCCCACAGGACATACCACAGCGCAGAACATGATGTTGTGTTGCGCCAGTCTGAGTAGATCAGACACAGCAGTGCTGTTGGAGTTTTTAAACACTCTGTGACCCATCCAACCAAATAATACCACAGTCTGTAATTATAGAACTATATATAGTACTCTTGTATGGTCAGTGGAGTTGATGAAATGGATAATGAGTGTAAAAACTCTGTGATGTTAATGTTATGGCTGATATATGTGTGTAAAATAGTGTGTGTGTGTGTGTGTGTGTGTGTACACACTACACTAGAACAGAACGCAATAAACATTGTTTCTTTTGTGTTGTTAGTTCCTTAGTACACAGCTTGGCATATCCGGGCACATTCACCGACTTATGGCTGGATCTATGGCAGGTGTGTAATCTTAATCAACTTGAAAAGAATATAAAGTGGATATATTTTTTAGATTTTAGGAGTGTCTGGCTATTTTAAATGCTCTGGGTGAGTTTTTCCTCTCCATTTTTTTCCACAGGAATGACTGCAGTCATTTGCACGTATCCCCTTGATGTTATTCGTGCTCGACTGGCATTTCAGGTGACAGGGGAGCATCGCTACACTGGGATTGGAAATGCCTTCCAGACCATATACTTAAAGGTATTAAGGAAATCTGTGTCAGATAAGGAAAGAAATATTGTTATTATTATTTAATACACGTTTACCCAGTGTGATGTTTTTTTTTATATAAATATAAAGGAGGGTGGAATCTCTGGATTCTACAGAGGTTTAACTCCTACCATCATCGGCATGGCGCCCTATGCAGGTAAAACGTTTTTCCATTTGTTTGAATACTTTTTAAATTCCTTTATATTTTTCCATGGTACTGCAGCTGCATATGTGGGGCTACTGGCCTCTTTCTGCCACAGCAGAGGTAATTATTTTTTTTATCTTCTCCAGGATTTTCTTTCTTTACGTTTGGAACCCTGAAGAGTCTGGGTCTGGCTCACTTCCCTGAAATGTTGGGCAAGCCATCTCTGGACAACCCTGATGTCCTGGTTCTGAAAACTCATGTCAACCTGCTGTGTGGAGGAATTGCGGGAGCCATCGCTCAAACTATATCGTGAGTTGGGGTTGGATTTGTTTATTCTATGTTTTGAGTGTGGACAGTTCCCTTACTGATTGTGGGAGGGAGCTAGGAGAAATTAGGATAAGAGTTTTTGTCAGAATCTGTCGTGTGTTGGAAGCCAGATCACTGTATTTACTGAGCGAGTGACAGCAGGTCTAGAATAAGAGTGAATGTGGTGGCTGGTAGGGCTGATCACTATGTGGCTGCATCAGTTTTACTTAAATGACACCTTAGGTATTTGTCTAGTTCTGTTTCTTCTGAGAAATAAATTCCCTGTGGGGACATTGGAAGTTTACAAGACTGTTGATTTAGGCATTGAATAAGATAAAGTAAGGTCCTTAAGAGAAGTAGGTCCATTAAAATGCTTAAGAATAAAACACAGCCTGTAGAACGTGTTCAGTTGTTTTAAACCATTTTCAAATTATTTAATTTGACAATTTGTGTACACATTTTTGGAAGACCTGTATCCTAATCTAGAATCATTAACCTATAATCTACTTCAGTCTGCCTGCTAATTAAAAGATTTATCAAAATGTGTTATTACTAAAGCTTAATTCTGTGTTTTTTTTTATCTCTGCATTTTTTTAAATAGATATCCTCTAGATGTGGCCCGGAGGAGAATGCAGTTAGGAGCTGTGCTCCCTGACTCCGACAAATGTTTGTAAGTGTCTTTGTTGTAATGTAAACAAACATTTCATATTATGTTTATTATTAATATGCCTTATAAGTAGGGCTGTCAACATTAAAGCGTTAATGCACGCAATTTAATTTTAACACAATTAATTACGCCACCAAGTTTAACCCCAACTTCCCCCAACTTTAATCTGACATATTAGCCAGATAATATACTGCTATAAACAAACCCTGTCTCTGCTGCTTCATGCTGTTTACACACTGAGCGTGGTATGTGCAGCATTCACTGCTCGCAGCCACGAAACACGATACGCAATTACTACATCTGTGCTGTATGGCCCATTGAAAACACTGTATTGAAAAGGGCAGCAGCAGATTATCAAATTATGCTGTGTTAAAACAGCTTCACATTGCACAGATATGCACGCTGAAGTGCAATTTTTTTGCTATATTTACTTGCTCCCGAGGTTTGTTGGTGCACATTTTGGTGAGATTAGGTTTATGCTTGTGTCAAACAAATAAAACAGAGGGAGAAAATGTTTCAAGTAAATGAACTCCTCAACTGATCTAGACCATAGATACAAACAGCAAATTAAGTTCTAACTCTGAAATCCTTTTAACCAAGAACATAACCCACGTTTAACCAAAGCACTGCATATTTTTTGACTGTTTCAACAGTGTTGTGATGTAAATTATACATCTTCCTTCCCGAACTTGCATGTAACAGTGTATTGTCACAGCCCTTCTTTATGACTGAGCTGTAATTTGTCTCACCTGTGCTCTGCTGTTTAGAGAGCTAACAGCTGCCAGGAAAAAATAGCACTTTATTATATTCCTTTGTGAGCTTACTGATATGACAGTGTTTAATTACTTCACTGTTTGTCAAATAATCCCACTAATATTAACACTGACTACGTGAAACTTGACCATGTGAAAACAAACGAACACTAACAGTCATGATGCGTGATACTGCTAGTAGAAATTTTTGATATTTTTTTTTTATTAATATTTTTTTTTTAGAAGTTGATAGTAATAGAAAACGTCACATATGTCATACCCCTGTTCACGCAGCTTGTTTCTACCAAAAATTCAAACTTCCTTGCAAAGCAATGAAACATAGGCAGGTGTCTGTAGTCTAGATTGCTGCTAATGCTGCTGCACCCAGCCTTAGTGGAAATCTGGAAATCTAAGGTTACTCTAAATAAATGGAAGTGCTTTACTCACCCACATAAACAGTTTTCAGGAGAGAAATCTCTGTAGATTAACATTCAGTGCTTGTTTGACTTTAAACCCAGTTTTGTTTACTTTACTTAGCTTAGCTTTTCAGGTCTCGCCACCCAGCGGTAAGAATTAAAAGGAAAACATGATAACAATCTTGTTCCGTACTAGTGTCGCATAATACGCTTTATAGTCCTTTGTGGCTTATGTATGAAAATAGAGCAGAAAATTAACGTTTATTGATGGTGAGCCTTATAGTGCGAAAAATACGGTAAGTCTTTCACTTGATCTCCACGTTTTTTAAATTGTGTGTGTAAACCCATATAGGCACAGGGAAAACATGGACTCAGATAGGGACTTGAACCAAAGACCCCATTTCTGAGAGGTAAATTTACTCTAACCATCAGGCCACCGTTTTGCTGATTTTTAGGATTCCCTAAGTTTCTGTGCTGTTGATATGCACATCTAAACCACATATTATTTCATTTTAATGTACGTCTATGCCATTGTAGTGCTTTTATTGGATACTTGGAATTAGGGCTTTTTTTAATATGTCAGGTCAAATGCTTTTCATTAACAGTGTCATCAATAAAATATTGTCACTCAAAACAATGGCAACATTTGATCACCACCCCTAACAGTCCTAGCTAACAGTCCTACCTGTGTTCTAATTTTTTTTTTCCTCTTCTGAGCAGAAGCCTGACGAAGACCCTTAAGTATGTGTACAGCCAATATGGGGTTAAAAATGGACTGTACCGAGGACTTTCTCTCAACTACATCCGCTGTGTGCCATCCCAGGCCGTTGCCTTCACCACCTATGAGTTTATGAAGCAGCTCCTGCACCTGAACTAGAGCAGCAGCAGCAGAAGTAGTTGGTGGACCTCATTTCTACAGCAAGAACAAGTTCTCATACAGCAAATGGGGACATCATCACATCACTGCTTGCCGGATCCAGTAACCATCTCTTGTGATCCGTCTCCAATTCTTTAGACTGCACAGAACGCCCCCTATGTGGCCTGTGGCTTAGGGCAGCGCCTCAGCAGATCATGACGAAGTAAAGTGTTTTGGGGGGGAATGCCCCTTAACACTCATCTCTAGAACCTATCAGCTTAGAAATGAATGCTTGCACTGAACAATCTGCCTTAACCAATCAGAAGAGAGGTTGTACACTCCTTCATGTCTTGTGTGAGAAAAAGTGACACACAATAGATCTGTTCTTTTGGCCTCTGTGTGTGTCCATCATTGATTATATATGTCAGTGTGTCAAAGCTCTAATCTGTAATCCACTATGAGCCTGAATGGAATGTTTGTGATTTAAGTGCTTTCGTCGATGTCCAGATAAAATGTCTGTCTTTAATCCGAAATCCTTACTCAGAAACGGTACGTGATTTCACGGGAACCCCCCCACCCTTACCCTCAGTAGTATTTTTACTCATGTCTATGCTCTTTCCTGGCTCAGATGCCTTCTGCAATAGCTTGTCATCTTTTGCTGGCTTGTGGTCGACTGTACTGTTTTCACTTTGTGTCATCACAGATTTTTTTTTCTGTTAGAGCATGATGTATTTGTTCTCACAAACATTTTAATTAACTGATGTGATGGAGAAAGTACCAGACAGAGTAGGTTCGAGTAAGAATTAAGACTGAATGCCTTGCCAGCTTTGTGTGTGTATTAATCAGTTTACAGCATTGGTTATGTCTTTATTCTACTGTCATTAAAAACAAGTTGTTGTCTAATTGTCTTAACAACAGAATTAACTGTTTAGAATCAGTTAAGTATGTGAAAAAGAGTTTGTTTTAAAGATCTGCACTTTTAAACCTCTTTTTATTGTTTGTGTAACAATTTTTTTTATCTTTCTCGCCACATGGTGGCAGTCGTGAGGTGGATGGAAACAGCAGGTTTATCAGTGAAATGCTTTACTTTTAAACCCCATGTTACTGTCTTGTTCTTTATGCATTATACACACACACTCACATCTTTGCCAACAGTTGCTCCTGTCTGTAACAGAACACATGTTTCTGTCTGCCGGATGAATAGACACAGGAATGTTTACCCTTAGAGTAGATTTGTCACTGTAGTGACGACTCAAACCTGGGAGCGCTTGTTCAATCAAACATTAATACTGTGTTCACCACTGTAATCTGTCTGATAAAATGCCATTGGATCAAATCACCACAGTCAGAAGGTCACTGAAAGTTCTATATGCTGGGTTTTGGTGAAAAAGGGAAATTTATGTCTTGCTCATGTTGTAGTTTTACTGAAAGAAAGCCTTATTATTTATGTGATCGCTGTGTATTTTATTTGTGTGTAAATACAGACTGAAACTAAATGGTATAACTTTTTGTTAGACAGATATTTCATTGTCATTTCAATGTATTTTTAATCACAATCAGATTCTTTTGTTTGGCCAGAGCTTACACAAATTAAATGTACATTTCTATTTCAGTTAAATGTGGCCTTCTATTTTGTATGTGTACTTTTCACTCCCTATGAGCTGCATTTCAAATCTGACAGCCAGCACAGCAACACAGATCATGTATTTTAGACATTTTAGACATAAAGCTGTTTAAACACAGTTACAACAGGTTCAGTGTATGTTTTTTTGAGCCAGAGATGTGTGTGTTAAATTTTCAAACTAGTTTTTACAACAGAAATGAGAAGGTTACGGAGTTACAGTTCAACAAACTGAAATTACCTGGAATGCTGCACTGTGTAAGTCACAATTCTAGGCAAACTAACTAAACTACTAACACATACAAGCAGTTGTACTTACTTATGATGCTTTGCCTTTTAAATAAAGGCACACAAAATCTAGTTCCTGACTGGTTAATTTGAACCATGATTCAATTTCTGTATTCTGTTCTGCGTGCTTTCCTGCTACATGCCATTCACTTATTATCCACCAGGGGGAAAAGCATGCAATACACTTTCAATTTTTCAATTCATTATTTATTGTTTTTTTGTTTATGCATTATTGTCATTGGTATTATAATTTATGTTTTAACAACAATTAATAATTTAAATCCATTTTAATATAATGAGTCACTGTGAATTAAACTAATTCATTTGTATTTGCATTTGTTAAAGAAAGGCTGTTTGACAGGAAATCTAATTATCTGTAATTGCTGATTATATTAGTCTAAACAGTATATTGATACTATAATACTATGTCTGCAACAGCATAGTGGACAGTTAGACAAGTTTCCCCCTGGCGTTCATATGCAGCTACACAGATTCTACAATCTTCTGTATTTAGTAAAATGTACAACCTAAACAAATTCTTTGACAGAATTCTGCCTTCAGGGTTTTCTGAAAAACAGTGAAGGTTAATTGAGACGAAAGGTTTTTGTTATCCTGTATGTTAATTAATCGACTAACGTGTATTAACGCCTGAATAAATAGTATATTAAATTCAGTGAAAGCTGTATGAAATGCGTCTGTGGGCGCGATGTTAACAGGCGATTGAGGCGAATATAATCTAAATACCTTTCACCTCATGATCATGAATTACATACATCCCTTTTACACATTAAACAATACTGAACTAAACTGGAGACATATCAAACTGCCGGGGTTAGCTAACAAGTTAATTAGCAAGCTAATCTAGCTAACAGAGTTTACGTGCTTAACCTGCGTCCACAAACTGAGTTTACCTTTCTGAAAGTCTTGGTGTTGAGAGAAATGCCTCATAATGCTCGCTGTGTTTATGTTCCTCTGATTTTATCACACAGTTTGCGCTGAGTTTCCTTTTCTCCATGGTTGCGCATCTAAACTTTTCCTAGCAATGTTTATGTTGGTTAGCGGGAGAGACGCTGTGTGAATCAGTGTAGCCTGGGGGTCTGTGCGCGGCTCGGGGGAACCGGTGTTCTGTCAAATTATGCTACCCATCAATATGTGCTTCTTTACGGCACTGCGCATTCGCCGACAAACATTTTTTTTGTATAATTTCATGTTTTAATGATTCCTTAAGTTGTTTATTGGGAACATAGACTGTATATAAAGATGGACGCCGTGTCGCCGTTCCCATTCATTCAATGAAAATGAAGCCAAAATCTTCCTCCATTTTGGCGATTCAGAGACCAGAGTCTGCGCAGAAGAGACCAGAGGAGGGAGAAAGGCTGTGGAGAGACCGCCTACTCATTTAAATAACCCCGCCCCTGAGGGCTGCCTCGCGGTCACAGACTGCAGAGCGGGGCGGAGCGGAGCTGACGGTCTGTTATTGGTCCCGCCCATAAGCAGCCCTTTTACCATAACCACACCTTTTTTTAATAGAGCCGAATAATGTTTTAAAAACCGAATTCTGTGGGGATATAAAAATTTGACAATATAAGCAGAGGTTACACTAGCTGTTACATTTAAATAATGGAGGTAGAATTACAGTATATTAGAAAAAAACGTGATTGAAAGTTTTCTGTTTTGCTATTGAAACCTATGGGGATGGGTGGAGTTACACAGCTTTCTGCAGCCGAACAGCAGGGGGCGCCCGACCTGTGGTGGCTTCACTTTTAAGAGACGATGCTCTGTCCAGCTATATACAGTCTATGATTGGGAACATTAAACAATCTGCTTAAATGTAAAAAAAAAAAAAAACAACAAAAAAAAAAACATGTAAATATCAGTTAAAACAAAGAAAAAGTTATAAAAAACATAATGAACTGTAAAACTATAAAAATACGATTTGTAGTCACTTTTTAACAGTAAAGAAAAAAATGGATCACAGAAATCTGTGCCACTTGTTATTGAAAAGGTTTTATTGGGTGGCCTGAAAGGTCCAAATTATTATGTGGAATAATAGTTCATTAAAAACGATTTAATTTATGAGTTGTTGTACTTTTTTAAACAGTGTTTTCCCTGAAAATATTACAGCACTTCATGCTTCCATTTGGGAAAGGGATTTATCTACTCTCCATATATTTTAGGTAATTTTATTAGTTATTTTAAAACCTTTTTTTACTATCAATTTTGAGTAGTGGACCAGGCAAGAAATTCCATTCCTTAATGACTCGGTAAATTACTGTTCTACATATATAATTGTTTTTTGCTCTTGGTAGTTTAAAGTATTGTTGCATATCTTGTCGAATTAGATGATCTCTCTGTTATTTGTTGCTGTTGTAACATACAGCTCTGGAAAAAATTAAGAGACCACTTCAGTTTCTGAATCAGTTTTTTCAGATTTTGCTATATAGGTTTATGTTTGAACATTTTTTGATTTATTCTATAAAGTATGGACAACATTTCTCCCGAATTCCAAACAAAAATATTGTCACTTAGAACATTTATTTGCAGAAAATGAGAAATGGCTGAAATAACAAAAAGATGCAGAGCTTTTAGACCTCAAAAAATACAAAGAAAACTAGCTCATATGCATACATTTTAAAAGTTCAGAAATCAATATTTGGTGGAATAATCCTGGTTATTAATACAGTTTTTATGCATCTTGGCATGTTCTCCTCCACCAGTCTTACACACTGCTTTTGGTTTGATGGCTGTGATCATCCATCTTGCTCTTGACTGTATTCCAGGGGTTTTCAATTTGGTAAAATCAAATAAACTCATAATTTTTGGTATCTTATTTTTTCCAGAGCTGTATAGTCAAGCTTATTACGTTAGTTTGCTTTGTGGAATAGCCCCCTGGATATACATCAGTCAGTTAAACAAACTGTCTACAAACTGCGAAAATTCAGGGCAGGTATTCCTCACTTTAAGAACTGACACCCTGTCAAGATCACAACAGGCAATCCTGAAAGAGATGACGCAATGACTGTGATGCAACAAGAAAGGAAACACACAACCATAGGTAAAGAATAACTGAAAAAGAAAACTTTTAAAAATTTTAGCTTTAGGATAGCCAGGTCAGGCCCTGACCCCCACCAAACCAAGATGACTTGAAGATGGTTGTGCACACGAGGCATGGCAGAAATATTACTCCAAGCACCACCATACTCAGTCTACTGCTGTTAACTCTGCTGACTCATGACTGTACCGCAAAGTACAGCTTAAGTGCAAGGGTAGTGGGTCTCATCAGCAAGAACATTGAGTCAGAATACAGAGAGGAGGTGCAGCGGCTAACAGACTACAACCAACTATCAATCTCTAAACGTAGATAAAACAAACAAGAGATGATTGTTGTTAACTTCAGAAGATCACCAGATGATCATCCCCCACTAATCATCATTGCCTCTGCTGTGAAACGTGTGAAAGTGAAAAGTGTGAAGAACACAAAGTTGTTTATGTTTTTATTCCTATTTTTAAAACACTGTGGCATTTTATCAGTATGTGCTTATCTCATAAACTGTGTGGAGCCACAAGTCAGACGTTTCCAGTAAAGGGGGGCTGTTATTTATGCAGTGGAGACTCCACATGTATGATCTGTGTGATATGTGATGTTTTCACTTTTTGTTTTAGAATGTGATGTTGAGAACATTTTCACTTTTTGACAGTTACTGTTTCTTCCACAGTCTGTTTCCCAGCCCGTAACTGTGATGGAAACTTTTATCTGCTGATCAGCAATCATCTGAGCTAAATGCGTAAACAGATTGAGTCAGGAGAAACGAACCTAAATAAAATATAATAAATAGAATAAAAGAATAATTTTAAAACATTGTTGGCTAGAAAAGGTAAGTGAGCCATTGATTTAATAAATGGTATATAATTTCTTCAAAAGCTGTAAACAAGATTTACATAGCTTTGAAAAGGACCATTCCACCCTGCAAACTTTCTGCAGGTCAGTCTAGTATATACACCTTTTTCTTCTTTAGCCATGACTTTATAATGTGTGCAGTCTGTGGTTTTGCATTGTCTGAAAAATGCAACATATTTCGCTTTAAGATCTCAATGTACTTTTCTCTATGAATGTTGCACCACAGTGTACAGACACAACCCTATACCATGGTAGACCCTGGCTTTTGGACTTGTTGATGAAAAACAATCAGGATGTTTTTTTTTTTCATTTTTGCTTTGGAGTTCATTAAAATAAAAATGGAATACTGATTTATCTGACCACTATATACAGTAAATTTCCATTGTATGATGTCCATCCCAAATGCCACTGAGTCCAGAGAAGTCGCTTTTGTCTCGAGACATGGTAACAAAAAGATTCTGTTTTGCACAGACAAGTTTAAAGTTTTTGTGAATGTAATTTTATATTGTATTGCTAAGTAACTTTCTAAGAATCTATATGGTATTGTCAACAGGAAAATGAGAGACACCAAACCAAACAATGCAGATGAGCCGAAGGCCAGTACCACCTGGGCTTCCATAACACCTCAGCAGCGCTACAGGCTGATTGCTTCCATGTTTTCTTTTTTTTTTTTTTTTTTTTTACATGTTTGTCACTCTTAAATGATGCAGTTCATCATAAACATTTAAAATATTAGTCAAAGGCAACACAAGTAATCACAAAATGCTTTTTTTAAATAAAAAATATATCTACATGGCCCTGTGTGAAACAATGTTTGCCCCTAAACCAAATAACTAGTTAACCAAATAAGTAAGTTGCAGTGAGTCTTTCACAGCGCTGTAGAGGAATTTTCTTTCACTCTTCTTTACAGAATTGTTGTAATTCCAACACATTGGAGGGTTTTAGAGCATGAACCTTTTTTATGGTTACGCCACAGCATCTCAACAGGTGTCAGGTCAGGACTTTGACTAGGCCACTCCAAAGTTTTCATTTTATTTTTCTTCAGACATTCAGAGGTGGACTTGCTGATGTGTTTTGGATAATTGTCCTGCTGCAGAACCCAAGTTTGTTTTAGCTCAAGGTCACGATTGCCAGACATTCTCCTCAGGATTTTTTTGCTAGAGAGCAGAATAATGGTTCCAATTATCACAGCAAGTCTTCCAGGCCCTGAAGCAGCAAAACAGCCCCAGATCATCACACTACCATCACCATGTTTTACTGTAGGTATGATGTTCTTTTTCTGAAATGCGTTGTTATTTAATGACAGATGAAATGAAACGTTACACACTTAATGTTCTTTTTGCTCAGCAGTTTTTTTCCAGCCATTTTTGTCCAGTCTTTTTTTTATGGTAGAAATATAAATGCCTGATGGTGCATGATCCTTAAATGAGGCAAGTGGGGCCTGCAGTTTTTTGGATGTTGTTGTGATCTCTTGGATGAGTCCTCGCTGCGCTCTTGGGGTAATTTTGTTTGTCTGACCAATCCTGTAAAGGTTCATCACTATTCCACCTTTTTTACCATTTGTGAATATTGGCTCTCACTGTGGTTCTCTGTAATCCCAAAAATTAATAAATGGCTTTATAACTTTTTCCAGACTGATAGATCTCATTTACTTTCTTTCTCATTTGTTCCTGAATCAGTTTGGATATTGGCATGAGGTCTAGCTTATGAGTATATTTTGGTTTACTTTGCTTTGTCAAGCAGGTCCTATTAAAGTGATTTATTGATTAAGAGCAGGAGTGGCAGTAATCAGGCCTGGGTGTGGCTAGAAAATTAACCCTCAGGTGTCATACATCTGAGCACTTTTTTCTCCCTTAATAATAAAACCCTTCGTTTAAAAACTGCAATTTGTGTTAACATACGTTGTGTTTGACTAATATTTAAATTTGTTTGATGATCTGAAACATTTATGAGTGACAAACATGCAAAAAAAACAAAGAAATCATGAAGGGGGCAAACATTTTTTCAAACCACTGAATATAAACTAGTATATATATCCTACTTGATTAGAATCAGGAACCGCAGTTTGTTTCCTAGCTTCTCTCTTATTTGCATTTTCTCTCACTAGTTTGTATAGTGCTGTGGCATAAAGTAGTGGCTGATTTGACTGGTAAATATGTTGCACACAACATACTGTTTATGGTTTATATTTCAATCCATTTTTTTGCCTAGGTCACTGAGGAAGATAAAATCATGTGTAAAATTCCATGTCCTTAAATTTAAGGCATAGCGCCAAACCCTCACATAGCTGTTAGTCACCATCTCATTCTATAAATAAAGTGATCAATAAATAGTTTTAATTTTGTGTCTCTATACTAGAACTATGCTAAAGCAAAAAGGCAGGTTGATGATTGTTAATCATTCATCGTTAATCATTTTTTCATGTTTTGACTGAGACGTCTAATCTGTTTTTCTCAGCCGGAGAATTCTGAGATACTGAACCTCAACTGATAATTTCAGCTAAACGTGCACTTAAGATCATTTTGATAATTCTGAAGTGCTTTGTTGAAGTTTTACATTTTTTATATATTCTTTTAACTTAAAATCATGCTTGGTTTATTAACTTTAAATGCTATACTTTTCTCTCATTCAGATCACTTTGATCAACAGTGCTAGAGTTCATTAAAACATGAGTAATGTGGGTGGAGGGTTGGTTTCTGAGAACAGGAGTCCTGTTATGCATTTGCATGCTATATCTAGGGAGATCAGAGGTGTGTGTGTTTGTGTGTGGGCTTTTATGTATGTGTGCTACAGAAGGGGAAATGCATTCTGCAAGAGGCTGCAGAGTGTACAAGTACAGAAACTGGTCTGTGAGCTTCAGTAAGAGTAGGATGCCTTGCTACACAGTGACCGTCGCTACGGGCAGCCAGTGGTTCGCTGGTACAGATGACTACATCTACCTGACTCTGGTGGGGACGGAGGGCTGCAGTGAGAGAACCCTGCTGGATAAGCCCCTCTATAATGACTTTGAGAGAGGAGCGGTAAGATCTTTTACAAATTAATTGTTTTTTACTTAAGTCACAATGAGGGGATTCATGTCCTTAAAGATGTACAGCTGAAGAGTCTTTAAAGATGACAAAGAAAAGGAGAGACCTCCAATTCTATTCCAGCACAATCTGGTGATTCTACAACACAAACACACCTGATTTTATCTTTTATATTTTCTGTGTTTTACTAGTGTACAAATGAATTTGACCTTTGCAGAAGTATCCAAGCAAGGAAATCCGTCTTTTTTTATACTGTCAAAGCTTGTGTGAATTTGTGCACATATAAACAAACGCAAGTAGAAAATAGATCAAGCCACAGGCAGATAACCTACATACCCTTGAACTGACTCATAATTTTGTGGTAATAAAGTGACAGCTCAAGTCATGTATCACCATGTAATTTAGCTTCTGGAACAACATCTGAAAGACTGAAGAAATTATTTGACACCCTTTACATAAATGAAACTTTCCAGACAAGAATGATACAGTAGATAAATATGAAGCATATAAAATAATATGGAAAAATTTAAAAAACTTTGAAGAATTGAAAAGAATTGAAGATGGATGATCCCAAGCCATCAAACAAAGCCGGACTACATGAAATTTTGCATGAGGAGTGGCATAAATTTATTCAAAAGCAGTGTGTAAGACTGGTGGAGGAGAACATGCCAAGATGCATGAAAACTGTAATTAAAAACCAGGGTTATTACACCTAATATTAATTTCTGAACTTTTAAAACTTTATGAATATGAACTTGTTTTCTTTGCATTATTTGAGGTCTGAAAGCTCTGCATATTTAGCTTTTTCAGACATTTCTCATTTTCTTTAAATAAATGCTCTAAATGACAATATTTCTATTTGAAATTTGGGGGAAATGTTGTCCGTAGTTTATAGAATAAAACAACAATGTTCATTTAGTGGTCTCATCATTTTTTCAGAGATGAATATTATAATATATTATATATTGTTCTTTACAATGTTTTGGTTCAATGTTTTTCTGTCTCAAGATTTTTGAGAGTTTAATTTAGTCAGTTGTACAGTGTTTCTCCCTAACAGTCACCTCCTGTGAACTGTAGGAACACACTATTTATTTTAGATTATATATTTTGTTGGTTTTTTTAAGCTTTATACAGGCTGTGCTATTTCACTGTATAGTTGCACCCACTTCTGTAGAAATACTAATAAAAAATACATAATTTCTAAACTAGCTTTATTCCTTAAATCCAAGGTGGACTCCTATGACATCACTGTGGGGGAGAACATCGGTGACATCGTACTGATCAAGATTGAGAAGAAGAAATACTGGGTGCACGATGACTGGTACTGTAAATACATTACAGTGAAGACCCCCTCTGGAGATTACATCGAGTTCCCCTGCTTTCGCTGGCTGGTGGACGACAAAGAGGTGATTCTTCGAGATGGCCGAGGTAGGATGTGCTTAATGTGTCTGATCTGGATGTCACTTGCTCTTGTCGGCTGCAAATGAATTTAGCTCATCGGAAAGCAAAAAGTTGTTGTGTACATTGTGAAATATATAACTGTATATCATCATAATATCATTGTGATAACGTGTGAATATGTGCCATTTTCAAAAGGTTACCACTACTCTCATGTTGATCTAAGAGTAAAGTGTAAAATAAGCTTAAAACATTTACTCTGTAGCTGTGCTTAATTAGTGCCATGAAAATGAAAAGGACTAATTTAATGTATTACTGTATGTATATAAATATATGTCTTTATTACATATATACTATTCTAGTCCATTTGACCGTATACATTATATAATTAATAAATTAAGGCTTAAAAATGTAGACCAAAGCTGAAGCCATGTCTTTATTTCTTTATTTATTTATTGTGAATTGTATCAAATATCTGTTTTATTATTAATTATTTGGTATATTCTTTTACTTGAGCTACATATTATTTTTATGTAGAGAATATTGTTTTTCTGTATATTTGGATTGTTAAACAGGGACAAACGCAGGTCAGTTTGACCTGCAAATATTATTGCTGTTCCTTAAATTTAAATGTAACAGGATGGTTGAAGTGGGTCCTGTGTGTTCACTGTGCTTTCTTCATGTTTACTGTTGTAGCTCGATTGCCACAGGATGACAAAACCAGGGTGGCGAAACAACACAGACGCAAGGAGCTGGAGACCAGACAAAAGACATTCAGGTTTAATCTATAATTTTAAAATGTTTAAATCTCAAACTGATTTTCCTTGTGAAAAGGAAGTATACTTAAAAGCATTAAAAGTATGTTGAAATTAGGTAAAGAATACTAAAATTATATATATTTTAATTTAATATACTTCAAGTATGAAAATACACATTAAATATACTTTCTCCGTTTTTTTTTCATAAAATGTATTTTTAAGCAATATGCTTTAAATTATACACAGTGGCATTAAATACTGCTTAAAGTGCACTTTAGTGTAGTCTTTCCCCCTAGCAGCATTAAACACACATACTTAAAATGTGCAGAAGTTGTGCGTAAAAAAGCACTCACAAGCACGACATAATGTTTGTTTTTATGTTGTGTTTAAATATAGCTTGATTACAATTGAAATATACTAATAATAAGTTGCCATAAGTTGTTCCAAAATAGTATATTTAGTATGTATTTAATTACATATTAGTTTTAATGTTAAGTTCTATGTTCTATGTTAAGTATATATATATATATATATATATATATATATATATATATATATATATATATATATATATTTATACTTAAATGCACTTTTCTTTTACAAGTGTTAGAATACAAATAAGTCCCTTCATATGTTCAGGCATATTTTGAATGTACAGAACGATTAATTAGTTTGTAGGCACAGTACACACAAATTGACCTGTTTATGCAGGTAAATCCCACAACTATGCAGGAATGCAAACTGCCAGGACCTGGAAGATCCCACCCCTTATGCAACTGTCTGTATGCTGGATTTTTGTTAATGTTTTACATAATGTCAACAAGAAAAAGGAAGTCCAGGCTTGTTTTGTATGCGCCAGAGATTCTGCGTTTTTCCTTTATGTTTGCTGTGCTGTACCTAATCTCTAAACAATGCTGTTGGTGTAACGTCACTGTCATGCAAGAATATTATTTTTTAGTTTTCTTGTCTTCCAGTTTTTAGCCTAATGTAAACCTGGCAAATGTTATTTACATTGTTTCAAATTGTATTGATGACTGGACTAATAGAAATACTCCAAAATGTCTTGGAATAAACCAAAATAGCAAAAAAAGTTAACTTCACTGAATCAATGTTCCAATCTGATGTTGTTGACTCATCATCATTTTTTCATCATTAAAAACCAACACTATCTTCACAATCATCTTAAACCTTTAAAAAAAAAAACATTACCGCAGTAAAATTTGGTAAAGAGCCGCTAAACTCTAAATCAGGGGTGTCCAAACTTTTTTTGTTGGGGGCCAGAAGGAGAAATATATTTGAAGTCACGGGCCACACTAACAAATAATGAAATATACCACTTTAAATAATACTTTTTTCATGATTATTTCATTTACACACCATTTTACTTGACTTATCATCTTTATCTTTGACAGCGTTGTGTAAACTAAGATTTTTCAAACTGATGTTTAATTTCATGATGTCTCTTAATATTAAACATCTTAATTACGGCAACTTTTAGACTTTGGCCTGTTTTTCTGCGCTAGAAATGCGCACCCTCTCCGCTTTTAGACTCTTTTACCCCGTTTTCCTGCGCTAGAAATGCGCACCCTCTCCGCGCCGTTTTCCTGCGTTAGAAATGCGCACTCTCTCCGCTCTTAGACTCTTTTACCTCGTTTTCCTGCGCTAGAAATGCGCACAATCTCCGCTTTTAGACTCGGTGGCCCGTTTCTGACACCTAGCGTTCAAACTTTGAATCTCACATTATAAAAACCTGCTTAACAGCGGGACAACTTTCATTCTATTTCTAAAATACCTCGCGGCCCGTAGTTTGGACACCCCTGCTCTAAATCATATTTGTTCCATATTTTAGTAGCTGAAATGTGTTCTTTTGAAATAATGAAACATACCAGTATATAAACATTTCCAAACCTTTAAAAATGCTTTTATTGTGGTCATTTCTGCCTCTGCAGAGCTGAGGGTGGATTCAGCTAAAATCAAGGGCTTTAGAGCCCCTTTAACTGTATCAACACTGTTTTGTACAGAAAAGGGACATTTTGAATGTGCTACAAATTTCAGAAACAAAGTATATATCAACCAACAAAACATTTTTGTGAATAAATTAGATGAATAAATTAGATTTTAACGTGTTTTTAAGTGGTAGTAAAGCTTCTCTAAAAAGCTTGCCAATGTGAAAATCCGAAGTTTAAAATGTTACAACTCTGTTTCAAACATTTAAATCAGATACAAAAACTAACTAATTACATACAAGCTAATTAGGAATGCAACAGTGTTAGCTATCTAGTTAGCTAGCTCTTATGTAAATGCTGCTAGGTAACTAAAATTCACTCAGAGTCATGGCCAAACTTGTTTGCCACAGTAATATAAAAGTAATTTAGTTAACTCTTTATAATAATAAATATTTAGTTAGACTAAATATTAATATATTTCTGAAAGCGACTCTGACAACAAATATTTATGGCAGTAATTATAAAATGCTTTTTCTCTTTACCTCAGCAGCAGACTGTGAATTGCTGGAGTGAGCTTTCACACCCTCTGTCCCATGATCTCTAGCTTATACTATAACTCAATGTCTTTTTAAAGGTGCTGCAAATTTCAGAAACAAATTAATATCAGCAAAAAACATTTTTGTGAATAAATTATTAAAAGATTTCTACATGCACGCTTCAAAAAATGGTCCAGATTAGGCACAGCTATGCTAAGTAGCTAGCAGTAAAAAAAGTTTTCTAAAAAACTTCACAATGTAAATAAATCAAAGCTTAAAAATTTTACAACTCTGTTTGAAACATTTAATCAGATAGTAAAACTAACTAATTACATACTAGTTATTATGAAATGCAACAGTTTTTGCTAGGTTGGCTAGCTAGCTAGCCTCCATGCAAATGCTAAAGATTTAGCTAGCTTGTTAGCTACTGCTGCTAGGTAGCTAAAATTTTTAAATCAATGCCAAACTTTTATGCTACAGTAATCGAAAAGTAGATGAGTTAACATTTCATAATAATTACTATTTAGTTAGACTAAATAATAATATATTATTATATAATAATATATTTTACTGAAAGCGACTCAGATAATAAACATTTTTGGCATTAATTATGAACTTTTTATTTTCCCTTTACCTCAGATCAGCAGACTGTAAATTACCCTCTGTCCTATAAATTCCTGCTGCTCATACTAGAACTCACTGTGTAGTCAGTGTAATAGCTAGCAGTGTTAGAAACTGACATCTTCATTAAGAATCAACAATTTTTTATCTTTGAGGCAATATTGAACTGATATAAAAATTGGCGATTCTCATCAAAAATCTATTATTTATAAACATCACTATGCTTTCTGTGATGTCTTCTTAGATTAACATTTATAAAAGTGTTAACTTTAACTGGTTCTTGTTTCAGATGGAAGGAATGGCACCCTGGCTTTCCCATGAGCATCGATGCTAAAGCCCACAAAGAACTGCCACGAGACATCCAGTTTGACAGTGAGAAAGGTGTAGATTTCATCCTCAACTACAGCAAAGCGTAAGTCCTGCGATAAAATGAATGTGTGATACTGTAGCAACTGAAAACCATCTCCTCAGCTCTCTCTGGTTAAATGTATTTAATTTCCCATCACATGTCCATGTTTCCCAACACAAAAACATGTTTCATGTTGTAAGTATTCAATTTCTACACTGCTGGTTTTTAACTAAGCTACATGATGAAGAGTTAGAACCCGCCCCTGTGTTCTCTCTGCACTGGATGGGGACTTTCCAACAGAAGAGTCATTGTATTGCTTCAGTTGTATGTTACATTTGCATGTTTCCCTCTATGTTTTTTAAATACAAATAATGCCACTCCATGTTTGCTTATGCCTTGTTTCACTGTAAGCCTGTGTGCATTCTCCTTCTCTCCATTCATTTGAATTTTAGCCTATAAATATATAACTGTCTCAGGTTACTTTCTTCTCTGGTAGGCCTTGTGAAATATGCTAAATATGCTATTTTTCAGATCAGGATATCATATTTTATCAGGATGATTCAGGGTATTTTTGTGATAATATTTTTAGTGATATGACAAAACACTGCCTTTTTTATATTAACTTTAAGAATATACTACTGAAACAAAATAAACATTAAGTTTTTCTTTAGTATGAATTTAACAGGTTTATACATTCAGTAGACACTGATTTTGTGTAAAATACAATAAATACAAAATATGTCAAAATTAAAGTAATATACCAAGCAGATCTACCACAAAACAAATATGTAGCATATTTAGTACATGTAAACTACAAACAAACAAATAAAATTAAATTCATTAAACATCTGTTATCTGATATTTTAAAGAGGTATAAATTTTAAAATCATGATACCTCAAACATTCCATAGTGATAGGATTCCATGTATGGGGAATATCAATATAATGTGCCTTTTTTCCAAGATTTTCCAAGACTTACTCTAAATGGACACATTGTCACAAACACAGAGCAATAATAACCTTTAGAATACTATGTTTCTTTAATTTGATGTTTTTTTTTTTGCCAATGCTGCCTGGTTAAGGTAAATGATTATTTTATTTGAATAAAATAAAAATTTTGTATTCAAAATAAAAAGATGCTTTCTTTTAATTAATTTAATTTAGATTTAGATTCCCTGTCCACCCGGTCATCTTGGAATTACCATCTTTTTAAGAAAATAATATTTGTCAGCAGTGACATCACAAACTTCATTCTGTTTTCTGTTTTTTTTCATGTTCAGTGATAAATCACATTATTTTCACTTGATATTTCTCAAATAGTCTTTATATTCAACTGCGGTAAAACTTAAGCTGCCCACCCTGTTGTGGTGAAATATCAAGAAAATTTAAATTATTTTTTATTTGTTTCCTGTCTGTTCTCATGTCTCTGTGTGTGAGCCCCACGTGACCCGTGCTCCTCTGTGTTGTTCCCCAGTAATTTTCCATTCACCTGTTTGTAATTTGTAGCTCTGCCCCCTAGCCCCAGGTGTTTCTACTTCCCGTGTGTGTTTCCTGTCTATTTATAGCCCTGGTGTTTCAGTCTGTATTCATCTGTCTTTGCACCTTCCCCTGTTGTTTTGTTGTGCTGTGTTTCTCAAGTTTCTTGTTCTCATGTTTATAGCCTTAGTTTATTTCTCCTAGTTTATCTCTGTTTATTTCTTGTTTGTCCTTTGTTATTTCTAGTTCCTGGTTTATTTTCCTTGTTCTGTTTAGTTTACTTTATTTAGCTTTAGTTATTAGTTTGTTCCTTTGTTTAGTCTCCGTTTGTTTATGTTACTGTTGCCCCTCTTTTGTTTGGTTTGTTTCTTTGTTTATTTATTTAATAAAACTCCGCATTACCTGCAATTTCGTCCACCTCCTTGTCTTCCTGCCGGCAACCGTGACATATAGAAACTCAAAATGTATTTTTACAATAGCATTATCATGAACTCTAGGTCCACCACATTTATATGAAATGCCATTTTTTGCTTAAATTCTCCATCCTGTTATTGTATGCATGACAGGAAATTAAAAATGATTGTGAAAATTTAAGGTGATTAATTTGAGAAAATATGATTTATGTGCAGTCTTAAGTCTTCCCTACTGGAAAAACCAGCTCATACCAGCTAAAGCTGGTCAAGCTGGTTGACCAGCTTTACCAGCTTAAGCTGTGTTTTGGAACCTGGTAACTGGTTTCTAGCTGGTCACTGGTTCATAGCTGGTCAGAACATCTAAAACCAGCTTGTAGCTGGTCTGTACCTGGTAACTGGTAGCTGGTTTTAGACGTTCTGACCAGCTATGAACCAGTGACCAGCTAGAAACCAGTTACCAGGTTCCAAAACACAACTTTAGCTGGTATAAGCTGTTTTTTTCCAGTAGGGTTATATATAGTCTTATATTCAAAATAATAAAAATATCTTACTTAATTTGAAAAGCCACAGTATTCTGATAGTGATCCTGCAGTATTTATATTAGCATGAATTTGCAGCCTAAAGGTGATCATTGCGTAAAAGTGATTTCACAGAGTGCTTTATGAATGCCTTCATGTGCTTGATCAATGGAAATGTGCAAAAAAAAAAAGACCACATTTACAGCAGAGTACATGATGAATAGTCTTTCAAATGCACCATTTATTCACATGGTTGCTTATCTTTCACAAAATCTTTCAATGCTTTATGTCTGCTGTAATCGGCTTATTCTTCCACTTTCAGGATAGAGAATCTCTACGTTAACCAGTTCATGCACATGTTCCAGTCTTCCTGGGGGGATTTCTCTGATTTTGAGCGGATCTTTATGAGGATCAAGAACACAATATCAGGTTGGCTGTTTGCATTTTCTTTGCATTTTAGCCATTTCCTGCATGCTGTTTCCTCATAAAACATTATTCATTAGAAGGTTACTCATTTCTTTTTCGTAAGGGCTTCACTTATATTATAGTACTTTAATATTTCACAGTACATATGTCAGTTACAGCTGTGAAACCACTTCCCGAACTGTCCAACCAACTCTCCCACTTAACCTCTGGTTTTAACCACTAGATCTTGTTAGACAATCTGGCCACTTCTGGGTAGTCATTCATCTCAGCTGTGGGCAGCCACTGGAGTAATTGACAGTTGTTTGGCCTGGTTTGAGCCGGGTCAGTGTTGCCAACTGGAAATGTTTTGCAATACAATGAAACTGTAGTCTGTAATGTTTGTAATGCATCTTTTCAAACTAAATCTTTTCTCTCCTAAGTATTTAACATTATTGACGCTTGGCATATCTTTCAGGTTCTAGTTTATACAAACTATGGATATTTTTATAGTAAACAATAAAGAACTTTTGTAAGCTGCCCTGGATAAGAGCATCTACTAAGTACCTTAAATGTAAATAAATAAATGAATGGAAATATACAAATGAATTAATACAAATAAATAAATAAATAAATATATTAACTTCCACTGAACACATCACACACTGAATGTGGCTTTGTCCTTAGGCTATTTGTTGGTTTAAATCCATTGCGTGCAGGCTGCTGTTCCATTGTCATACACTGTTTCTACATGGCATCAAAATGCAAAGTAACCTACTGACTCTTATTATGAGCCATTCCCGGATCATGCTGATTGCCCTCAGCAGCCGGAGTCAGAGAGAGCACAATTGGTCTTGCTCTTGCTGGGCTTGTAGATGGTGCTCTTTCCCCATATCAGCACAGGTGTCTGTCTGTTATCTGCTGTATCATACCCCCATCAAATGATGGGGGTATTGCTAGTGATAGGGTGATTGGGTAATTGGCCTTCCCAAATAGGGAGAAAAGGGGTACAATTAAAAAGAAATGATATTAAATAACAAAATACATGCAGAACCATTTGTATTGTATGCCCAACATTTAGTACAACACTGACATGCCAGTGTTTTTTTTTTGCAGCTTGTTAACAATCTTTGCAACCTAACATAGACTATTTTGGCTATTATCTTTTTCTCTTTTGACCAGAGTACGTGATGCAGCACTGGAAGGAAGACTTCATGTTTGGATATCAGTTCTTAAACGGCTGCAATCCTGTCATGATCCAGAAGTGCACACAAATCCCAAAGAAGTTTCCTGTGACACATGAAATGGTGGCTGACTGCTTAGAAAGAGACCTCACCCTGGAAGAGGAGCTTAAAGTGAGCATCTACACAGCAGACACCAGTGTACTTGTGTCTGACGTGTCTGAGTTTGAGATCTTATCTCCTCCATCGTACATATTAAAATCGTCTATGCAATTTTCTTCTGTGGTCTGCAGGCAGGAAACTTATACATAGCAGATTACGAGATAATGGAGGATATAACCGCGAACGCTACAGACCCATGCACTCCACAGTATTTGGCTGCACCAATTTGCTTGCTTTACAAGAACAGCCAGAACAAGATTTTGCCGATTGCCATACAGGTATGGATCTGTATATTCTTTATGCAGTGTCACATGACATGACGCAATGGTGCATTTCATCTGTAGACTAGTGATAATTGAGTGTGGGCCAAATCTTGTGACCCAGATTAGGATTAACCATAAACTAAAAGGGCTTTTTTTATTTATAAATTAATATTAATGCATGCCTACAAAACGTACTAATGCCTACAAGCCATACTTGTGAACCCAGCTTTAATCAAATAATCATTTAAAAAATCTAACTACAGAAAGCTGTATTTTCTTTTATTTTTTTTGTAATTCTTTATTTTTCCAGTGTGTACTTCCAAAATTGACATTCACAATTGTATTTTCCTTTTTAATCAAATTTATTGTTGACGATGTGACTAAACAATTACTACAATTCATGTTAACCCACCCAGCACTATGTCCTTAAATAGCTGTTGAAAAAAATGCCAGTGCTATTAATTTTAATTAAGCACTTAATTTTTTTATTAAGTTTGATTTTTGGTTGAAAGGGAAAGGTGTACAGATGTCTTTTTCAAGTGGTTGAAAAGATGTTTACAGTATGTGAGGACTTGTTTTCAACCACTTCAAAAAGACGTCTTTCACATAGGAAATAACCTCACATAAACGGCGTTTCAGCCACTTGAAAAAGACGTCTGTTCACCACTTTCAACCAAAATGACTTGTGGTTTAACGAACATCATTAAAGTTTTTTTTTTTTAAATCTTTTTAATGATTTGACTGTGTGGGACCAGTACTACTGGAATTGAATTAAATCAAATCTGGTCAGTACATGGGCCCACCTTATATCATATATTCAGCTGCATACTTTTACAAGATTCCAAGTAACATATAACTTTAAATTCTAAATCAGATATTTCACTGTAGCTTAAATCAGAGTTAATTATAGTTAAACTTACAAATGTTAGGTATGAGCCTCTCAAATCACTTTTTTAGATTGCATATTTAATGTCCACAGAATGTCCAATATGTCCAATTGTCCAATGTCCAATTTTAATTATTTTTCTTTTTACTTGTGTTTCAAAAGCTGAGTCAAAGCCCAGGAGAAGACAGCCCCATCTATCTCCCCAGTGATGATCAGCATGACTGGCTTTTGGCCAAAATTTGGGTGAGATCGTCCGATTTTCACGTGCACCAGACAGTGACGCATCTTCTCAGGACCCATCTGATATCAGAGGTGTTTGGCATCGCCATGTTCAGACAGCTGTCTGCTGTTCATCCAGCCTATAAGGTGTGCAGCTTTCACTGTGTACTTTGTGCATTAATAAAACAAATCCTCAATATACTGTACACATATTAATGCAGTCATATAAAATACTGCAGATCATGTGTATAAGGAAAATGTTTTTTTGCACTTTCAGTTGCTTCTGCCACACATTCGTTTCACAATCGCCATTAACACCAAGGCACGAGAGCAGCTCATCTGTGAGAATGGACTCTTTGACAAGGTAGGGTCGACTTTAGAGCTCATTGTGTAAGCTGTACAGCTGTTTATAACCTAGTTATTCAGAAATTGCTGGTTTTAATCAGTTTGGATAAATGTAAGGGCATCTCATCATTACAAAACTGAGCATGTCTAAAACAGAAACTTCATAAAAGGTTATAGTTACTTACATCATTATAGAAACATTCACACTGGTAATAATGAAATTGTTTTATTAATTAATCTCTTCCAACAAAAAAAATGCATTCAGAGAGCATTTTACAGTAAGAAAATTATATTAGACATAACTAACTTTCATAATGTAACTGATTTCCACCCAAAAAGGGAAGAATTGTTCGATAAATGGTAATTGGTTGGAAGGACTTTTGTAGTAAAATAAGACCTGCAAAAAACTGTGGTCAGGTTTTATAAATACAACAAAGAAAAGCAGGAGAAAAAAATAATATTCTGTAGAGAGAAACTTAGTCAAGTTGCATTTATCCAGTTATTTAAAGAATAATCTTTAGAAGGCCATAAGAAAAAAAATAATAGTAAAGAAATTAGTAACTAATGCTACGGTACAGTACGGTATCAGCACCTGTCATTTGCCTGAATGTGCTACATTACACTGACTTGATTGAACGACTGACATGATTCAGAAGGATAACACAGCATTAGAAGACAAATCTGATAAATATACAGGTATGACTGAGAGTACAACAGAGGTGTGGGAATGGGAAGAAAATCTTGAATGAATAAATAACCTTGACTTATGCTAATGTTCTTTCACAAATAAAACTTATTTTTTAAGAAACCAAAGGTGTGTTTTTTTAAATGCCGTTGTTCACAGAACCTTGTAAAACACCTTTATTTTTGAAGGTCGACTTGGACTAAGCAGATTTGTTCAAATACAAGTCTGCAGATTAACAGGTTATGCTTGTAGTTTCTCATTTAGGCTCAGCATTATCTGTTCAGAATGATCTGTTCTATCTTTAATGGCTGGGCTAATTATGCATCTCAAACCACACAATGTACCCTGACTACGTAGTTTTCTACATCTCTAGCAACAGTATTGCACAGTTGTAAATCCACAGTGTCTGTGTTCAGTGTATTATATGTGCGGTCTGGGTTGTAATTCGAATAGCAGTATGAAATCCTCTACACCATTTAGTATTCATTTCTATTTTGTCTTCATTTTGCTTACTACAATTCGTTTTAGCAGTTGTTTAGTTTTATAATTATTATGTTGTTGCTAGGTTATGTGTGCATGAAACAGTGTGATAGTTGAAGAGCTCTGGTTATGGTCTGAATCCTGTTTTTGTGCAATATTGGCACTCCTAGAACTTTTCTCATTCAACAACATTACAGAGATGAATCTAACTATGGTACTATTACTATTATGACAAATAGGACTGGTTCATGGATATTATAGGTGAGCAGGTCCCAGACACATGCAGATGCAAGCTAAACAATACTTTATTAAATAAAGCATAAGACAAGGCCAAGGTAATATAAAAGGCCAGGCAAAAATTTAAGATCGGTAAATCAATAGCAAGCGAGTCAAAATGAGAGAGTAACATATGCAATGTGAAAATGCGTTAACTCAGCACTGATTAAGAGCAACTGAGGCCCTTTTATAGGGCTAAAACATGTGGCTAGTACTCAGGTAATCTACTTCCTGGAAGTGTCATGTGCAAGTGTAATGTCAGTGTGTGGTGTATCTAGGGCATTGTAGTCCAGAGGACAAATCGCCGGCTAAGCTGAGAGTGGAAAAGATAGGAGCGCTTTCAGCACCAGGTGTGACACTAGGACTTAAAAGGCTCATGCCCAAACACTGTCTGTTTTTTAATACATGCAAAGCATGTAAACTTTACTTGTGTTTTTTGAGTTCTCATACTGTGTATCTGCCAACAAATATCCTATAAATAAAACATTCTGTATATAAGAAGCTGTTTTATGAAGTTTGCCATAACACCTAAACATGCACATGTGTGTGGACAGGCTAATGGTACAGGAGGAGGTGGCCATGTGCAACTCGTGCAGAAGGCCATGAAGACTTTTACCTACAAGTCCCTGTGCTTCCCAGAGTCTATAAAGGCTCGTGGTATGGAGAGCCAAGAAGAGCTGCCATACTACTACTACAGAGATGATGGCAACAAAGTGTGGGAGGCGATCAAAAGGTAATTAAAGATTTGTTGAGAATCAGAATCAAATAATGACAGATCCATTAAGCTTTAGGGTTTGCAACAGAATACAACTAAACCTTGTTTTATGAGAAAAAGGTCATTTTATCAACATAATTAATAGTAAAATGTAGAACATGTTGTAAAACTCAGCTTTGTATCTCTTGCTAGTTTTGTGACAGATATGATTAACATCTACTATGCCAGTGATGAGACAGTACAGGAGGATGAGGAGATACAGGCATTCGTCAAAGATGTCTGCAGCTTTGGAATGCAGGATTTTGACTACTGTGGTGAGAAGAAAGCTTTCACATTTAAAAATATATGTTTCTTAATGCTTTAGGCTTGAGTTATACTTGCTGTAACATATCCTTGCGTATCTTCCATCCATTTGGAGCTCTAGTTGTGCACATCCTTAAAAATGAATGCAATGCATACGAGAGGTGTAGTAAACATCAGTATGTTAGGAACAGTGCAGGCAATCATCCACATCAAAATGGTGGAATGTTTTAAAGAATGGCTTCCTATATTTGGTGTAGATGTAGGTAACATAATAGTATGAAGAATCGACCCGAGCTTGGATGATATATGGCAACGTTAGCTGAGATTCGACATTGGCAACTTGGAATTGGGCCGAGCGTGGAATTGGGTCAAATGTGGTTTATAGTTAGCAAGCAGAGAGTTGTCTGGAAGATTCCCCTTTAATTCTCTACAGCCGAGTTGCTGGCACTTGTAGCAGTCAAATCAGTCTGGATATGAGCACAGCATTTGGGACAGAATCAGACTGAGTTTCAAACAGAGCCAGATCAATGCAACTTTTTGCACTGGGATGCACTGTAAAACCCAGTAAGTTTACTAAACTGAAAACTTTTGTTGTAACCTATTACCTAAGAAATTTTAAGTTCATGTAACATATTTTTAAGTACAGTGAATTTCTCATCTCATCTCATTGTCAACCGCTTAATCCGTGAAGGGTCACGTGGGGGGGGGGGGGGGAGGGGGGGGGGGGGGGGCTGGAGCCTATCCCAGCAGGCATCGGGTGGAAGGCAGGATACACCTTGGACAGGCCGCCAATGCATTGCAGGGCAGACAGACACAGACAGACAAACAGACACATTCACTCACACACTCACACCTAAGGGGCAATTTCAATCAAGTTCCAATTAGCCTGAACGTGCCGTCTTTGGACTGTGGGAGGAAACCGGAGGAAGCCGGAGGAAACCCACGCAGACACAGGGAGAACGAAGTACAGTGAATTTAACAAATATATATACCTATATAAGATATTTCTAAACGTATATATTTTATTTACATTATATTTTCAATTTGGTAAAATCAAGGGAACTCATCATTTTTAAGTGGTCTCTTTTTTTTCCAGAGCTGGGCTACATCGGTTTAAGTAGGACTTACAAAATTAATATTATTTCCGCCAACTTAACTAGAACACAAATAAATACATAATAATTCTACATTGAATGTGATGGGTAGGCGAATAAGGTTCGTAGATTTGTATTTAGTCTTATCTTTCATTTCATTTAAGTATTTCTTTAAATAAACATGGAAAAGTAGAGGAAGAAAGAAAACGTTATATAGTCAACAGTATTGAGAGCGCAGTGCAGCCAACACAGAGTTACTGCAGCTCAGAAAATTATGCTTATTCTTACAGCCCAAACATAGAGACCAAGCATTTAATCATAATATATGATCTACAAATTTACCTAAGATAGCCCAGAGGGAATAACTACACACTGATGGTAAGTGAGAGAAAATGGGGGACACACCCAGTATGATAATAGATTGTGCCAGAAACCAATGAAAAAGTGACTAAACTAAATTATTGTAAGTTGATTTAACTCAAATATCTCTAAATGTATATGTGGCCACAAATGTTAACTAAAAAAGTTTGAAAACAGGCTTAATTTATTTGAGGTCAGACAAATAGTGGGTTTATAGTGTACATCATGGGCTGTTCCAAAATGAAGGATTCTTCATAAACAGACAAGAAATGCAGCCAATGTTTGAAACAATTTGAAAGACGTGACTGATGTATCATTCGTAGCTCTTGTTTACTCACAGTTTCTTTATTTACATACAATGTGAGATAAGATAAACAGCATCACAAAGTTGGGTGAAAAAAACAAGTTAGTTTAGTCAGTTGTAAAATGTTTTCAAATTATTTAAAAAATGTAATATTTTAATAAATAAATAAATAAACACTATCAAGCACGATTCGTCCTACCTCAAGCCTTGAGTTTGGAATGCAGCTTGTATGATGTTTTATAGTGGCTAGCATCTAGCATCTAGTGAAAGCCTCCAGTAACATGTATAGCACATGTATGTAAGTACGTGAACCTTTACATTCATGACATTGTCTATGCGAACGCATGACCAAGCAGCAAGTATGAAACACACCTTTTTTTGCATGCCTCATGTTAATCAGTGTTTTCCACATCCCGTTTTGCTGCCCCCTCTGGTGCTGCCTAATTAAATATTTGCCTTACTCTTTCTGCATGCCTGATTTATCTCAAGTTAAGGTCAATAAGAAGCAAATGATATGATTCAGGAGTGTTAAAACAGGGATATTGCAAAACTGTTTAGTGCAGTGTGGGTGTCCAGCCATGATTTAGAAAACAGGCGTCTGACTAAGCTTGTTCCCAGTGACTTGTATTCATCTGGACCGCCCCCATTCCTGTACACATTCCTTCATGATGTATATAAATGAAAAAAATTAAACAAAACAAAACGTAAATGCACCATACTTCTCTAGTAGTGCATACATACTGTAGAAAAGTTAAGTCTGCCAACTATGCCAATGCTGTCAAGAGCTTCTAAAAGCAGTTTCTAAACGTTTCCTGAGTTTCAACATGTCAGAACTTCCTTTATATCCCAACTGCAGACAAAATGTTTGTAAAAGCACACATCATTTGTGTTACTTGTGTTAATATACAGTTGCAAGAAAAAGTATATGATCCCTTTGGGATTACTTGGATTTCTGCATAAATTGGTAATTAAATGTGTTCTAATCTATATCTAATTCACAACAATAGACAAATTGACAAACTTCTGACCGTTGTGCAGGTCTGATCTGCAACTACAGGAAACGTTTGGTTGAGGTTATGGCTGCCAAAGGAGGGTCAACCAATTATTAAATCCAAAGTTTCACATACTTTTTCCACCCTCACTGTGAATGTTAATGTGTTGTGTTCAATAAAACCATGCAAACATATATTTTTTTGTGGTATTAGTTTATGCAGCAGACTGTGTTTGTCTATTTTTGTGACTTAGATGAAGATCAGAACACATTTAATGGCCAACTTATGTGGAAATTCAAGTAATCCCAAAGGGTTCACATGCTTTTTCTTGCAACTGTATATGCGCGTGTACTGTATGTGCATCTGACCAGTTATGTCTATGGATGGTCAATGAAAGATCATTGTCACTGTTTGTAGAGTTCCCTAAATCAGTGCAGACTCGGGAGCAGCTGGTGGAGTATCTGACCGTCGTAATCTTCACCGCTTCTGCTCAACATGCCGCCATCAACTTCGGACAGGTGGAGTAATTCTCTCTTTTACACAGACCATCTCTAACTGACAGAGACAACAATATGACAGTGACTGGCTATTAAAACCTAACACATATATATAACATGTAGCTCATTTTTAGAATTTATGTTGGAATGGTGGAGTTCATATGAATGAGAATTGGGTAACTGGTCTTTAAAACTGGGGAGAAAATGTGGTAAAAGTTAAAAAAAAAATAATAATAAAATAAGTCCAAGATCTGCAGGCAAGTCCGTGCTTCCTTTTCTGCCTTATACAGCTAGGAGAAATACTCATTCAGACTGCAAAGGTTTTCCATTTACTGAATAATAGGATTTGGGAAGCAATAATATTTTATGGGGTTAATAGATAACTTCACATATTGGGTGGTATTTGTCATGCTGTGATGGGCCATGGTTAGAGCTCTTGTTACTGTACACAGTAACCATTGTTACCATTGGGCCCACGAGCAAAGCAGTTAACTCTGTCTGATCTATGGATAGAGTGGCATGGCTAACTGTTCACTTACATGCAAAGAGCAAAATTTTGTTGTATTGTTGTATAATGCCCATAAAGGTGTCAATAATTATGTATATGGAATGTGGCAATTTGCTCATTGACCAATATGGACGAACACTAATGCTGCTTTCCCTTTACCTCGGCTGTCGGAGCACCTGAGTTGAATATTTGAAACATTCAGACATCAGATATCATTATTAACATGTCCCAGGTTAGCACTGCAAGTCATACCAGTTGATAACCTGTTATACAGTATTTTGCACATCCAAACATCATGGTAACATGTCTGCAGATAGTACTGTGTGTACGACTAAGAAAAGAAGTGCTAATAATCTGCACTGTGGGAAATGCAGCCATCTTGGATTCTGAACTCAGTGAGGCTCTCTCCGCTTTTGTTGTAGAAAATCCAACCTGTAGGAGAATTTCAGTTCATTTTTCCTATTTGGAACGAAGAATGCCGACATTTGCGCTCAAATTTTACTTACTTTATAACCCTTCTAGTATGACTGGTGTTCCTGGATTCCAAATGCTCCCCCCACCATGCGGAACCCCCCTCCCACCAAGAAGGGCCAGACAGACATGAAGCTCATAGTGGAGAGTCTGCCTGACCGTGGCCGCTCCTGCTGGCATCTTGGAGCAGTGTGGGCCCTTAGTCAGTTCCAGGAAAACGAGGTAAAGGCATTACTGTAACACAACGCAGAAATATTTTCTGAATTATTTTTTATCAGATTTTCTGAATTATTTGTATTTACAGTTGTTCTTAGGCATGTATCCTGATGAACACTTCATAGAGAAACCTGTGAAGAAGGCTCTAGAGACTTTCCGGGAAAAACTGACTGAGGTGTCCAAATTAATCAAGAATCGCAACGAAGGAAAGAAGCTGCCCTATTACTACCTGTCCCCAGACAGAATCCCCAACAGTGTGGCGGTGTGAGCCTGCACATCTGGCTGATTTAAAAACAGTGGTGATACATTTGTTAGTTCATAATTTAGTTTAGATGCTTGGATTTCTAGTCCCTCTCATTGACGTCTTTACCGTTTCTGTTTGTTCTGTAATATAGATGAATATGAAAACAAACACAGTGAAATCCTGCATTCTGTCAATTATGCTGTGAATTGATTGGTGTGTTTTTGTTGTTAAATTTTTAGCTAATGAAAATTTAAAGCGCTTTTTTTCTCTTGTTTTTGTGTCTCTTATCAAATAAAGTCTTACTTAAAATGTCATATTATTCAAGCCACTGTGTAAACTGAAATGAGCCCAGAATTTATACAACATTCCCATCACAAGTGTCGGTGTGCCTGTATTCAACACAAACAAGAGCGATGTTTTATCTGTTTTATATTTTTACTGTGTGAATTGGCTTTGTGGAATTGATTTCATATATAGTAAAACTAGAATCTGAATGAACTAAATGTAACCAATATTTTCTGTTAAATAAGATGTCATGACACCTTCATGTGCTCCACAAAACAAGCCAACAGTGATATTATATATGTAGCCTATTTATTAAAAAACATCAGGTGTACCAATATGTACATTTTCTGTTTTGAATATTAAATGTGTTAAAATTTAAATGAGAGTGGCCTGGCATATCAAGAGATGTGTCAATATAGAGCATCTGGCACATCTTGCACACCATCTTTAACTTTCTAAAGCTTCTGGCACACCACCTGGTACATCTTAAAACAATCATCAAACCAATCAGAAAATCCTAAAGCAGCTGGTATACCACCTGGCATTTCTTAAACATCCAGTTTTAAACTGATGGCATAACACTAACCACATTTTACAGCAGCATGTAAACCAATTTTGCGCACTATAAGAGACACTTACTATAAAAATGGTCAGTGCACCGTGTAATCCGGTGCGCCTTATGTATGTATGTCTTATGTGTTTTAAGTTACCGGTCAGGTTGTAAGTAGCAGTAAAGCCACTCTGCTGAATTGCAGCGTTATACAGGAGTTTCAGTGTAGTTCTTTAGCAGTATTAGCATTAGCCACTAACCGCACTAAGCGTTAGCTCTTTTGCCGTTCAGAGGTGAGTATTATAGACCTGTAGCCTGCTGCAAGCAGCAAGCACTGCTGAAGCAGCATTAGCATTAGCCACTTACCGCGCTAAGCGCTAGCTCTTTCGCCGCTCAGAGGCAAGTATACTGGACTGTAGCTTGCATGTTTACTGTGTTAAAACAAGCTATGTGGGACAAACCGCTAGCCAATATCACCCTGGTTTACTTAAATCTAAGCTTCAGTTTTCAGGAGAGCAATCTGTGTAGATTAACATTCAGTTCTCTTTTGACTTTAAAATAAATTGTTTTTTTTTTTTAAATTACACTTTTGTTTACTTAATTTACCTTAGCTTTACAGGTCTCACCACCATATATGCTTCCTAAAGGTACTGCGCATGTGCTGACCTACACTTTTTAATTATAATTTTTTTATAAATCTGTTTTTTTGTGCACCTGGACTCACTTTCATTGCACAAAAGAGTAAATGGAAATTATTAAAAATTAATATAACAATTATTATTATTAAAAAAAAATACAAATGCAGTTTGTAATGACCTCTCATTCCCATAACTTTAATATGATACAGTCATTTATCCTATCCAAATATACCGACCTACATCTACTGGGACTTCTACTGGGTACATGCCCTAATATAGTGCTTCTTTTGTATTTTTACAGTGAATATATACACTAGGGCAGCACGATTTAACAGAGTAGCACAACTCGACATAACACCGGCATCCAGGATGCAGTATATTTCAAAGCCGGTTGATTTGAGATGTGCTGTTTAGTGTGGCACCTGCTGTCAGAAGTTCCAGTTGATGTACTGGCTGCTTTTAACACATGCTGGATGTCGTGCTGGCTGCTTTAGGAGGTGCTGGGTTGTGTGAGATTTTGTTTTAAGATGTGCTGTTTGATGTGCTGCCTGCTGAAGGACGCTGACTGCTTTATGATGTTCTGGTTAAAGTTCAGGATGCTTTAGGATGTGCCGGTTGGTGTGCCGCTGACACAGCTGGATATTTGGTGAGGCAGTGAGAGTCGGGGATCAGAATCAGGGAAGGCGAGACTTTTCCTGGTACAATAGCGGCCCCAGGCGATACTGTGAGTCAAAACCATTTTCTGTCAAAAAAAAGTTCCTCTTAAACGTGAATAGAATTCTGTTTTGAGGATGTAAAGTGAACATTATAATCTTTTTTTAATATAGAGTTAAAACTAGTTCAACTTACTAGGCAATATTCTAATGACTGTATATAAAGATACAGATCTTTTATTATATTATTTGTTTTTATTTTTATTTTTTTTACAATATTTGAAATGTAATACAATTAACTATACCTAGATAGCAAAAATTTTCTTTTGCAAGGTGGGCCAATACCGGTACAGTATTTCTTTACTTATGTGGCCCAAATTTGGAGATACCCCTCGCTGCAGAACCACAAGTCCAGGGGGTGGGGCTGGATCTGATCCAAGGGGTGGAGCCTGACCTCCTGACCACCCATATCTTCTTTTCATTGGTTTTAAGTCATCGCATTTCAATTCGTCGTTAAACTTAACACGTGTCGCTTACGTTTCCCGACCAGGACTTATTTTATCTTATCAAATAAATCCTGGAACCCAACCTTAAGACTTTTACCGTTTATAGATCAAAATGTTATTTGCTACGTAGCACATTTAAATCACACAATACAGATTTAAAAGAAGGAACATGTCTGTGATTACAAACATAATAAAATGCTGTACATTTCCTATATAAATATTAACTATTTCATTTTTTATCTTTAATAAAAAGGGCCTAAAGACAAAATAAAAAATAAATAATTAAAATAAAGGATGCCAATGAGTGTCTTATCTACCAGCTACCATGTTCATTTATTATTACAGATATTAATACACAATCAAAACGGCGAACAAACAGAAGCAATCAGATTTTCAATTAAGTAAAATCACCCAACGAAACTAATTAATAGTATTAGCAAAATGAAAATGTGTCTATTATGAACTTACTTTCACGTTCGTGATTGTTTACTTGACTCCGAAAGGCGAGTGAGTAAAACCGGATGGGGAAGAGTCCGATCTGCTTCAGACCAATGAAAACACGACGTAGGAAGAGTTGGATCAGATCCAGCCCCACCCCCTGGACTTGTGGTTCTGCAGCGAGGGGTACTTGGGCAAATTTGGCCCACATCCGGAGCCTCACTTCACATCTGGATCAGTTTGTTAACTTTGTTATACTAAGTTATTCACATTCTGAAAACTTTGAGGGCTTTGAAGACTCCTAAAGGACACTTGGAGAAGCTGTCTGTCCACTCTCTCCTCCTAATAATAATTTAGATCCGTAACATCAAACCCAAATTCTGCAGGTTTGAAAATAGACATAAAAACTAGACAACCGTGACAAAATGAAAAGCTTGAAGGACATGAAATGTTTCATTTGTGTATTGACAATAATGCTGGTCTGTTAAAGGGTTAAACACTTTTAAGTTACTACATGATTCATTATGTGTTTCTTTATATTCTGGATGTCTTCGGTATTCATTTACAATGTAGAAATCTAAAATAAAATATTTAAATATTTAAAAAATATAAAAAAATTAAACGAGAAGGTGCGTCCAAACTTTTACTGGTACTTTATATAGATATAATCTTAAGTAGAACAGATACATTTCTAATAAATAGTGCATTGTGAATAAAAAATACTATTATTACATTTTATATTAGGCGACTATAATAATCAGAGTATTTGAAACATGTTGGCTGTAATGTCTGTACTAAAACTAGTGTTACAGTGTTCAGCCCCTCTCTCAGTCAGTCAGTCAGTCAGTCAGTCAGGTGACTATGGATCAGCTGATTGTATGCAGCAGGCTGGACGGCCGAGGAGACGGAATACTGATGAGGAGAGCGCCAGTCACAAACTGCCTTTCAGCTCAAGCCCTGCTGGATTAATGACTTCTATCAAAAGAGCACCGTGAACAAAATCAGGTACACAACACATCTGAATTCAGTCGGAGGCGCTTGTTCAGGAAGTGTAGCTAACGCTACTGCAGCATGAAAAGAGGGAGATTATATGGGATGTGATGGACAGCTTTAGCTAAGCTAGCTAAAGAAATTGAAAGTTAGAGATTAAACATACTGGTGCTGCTGCTGTTAAACGACCAGAGCGTCTAATTTCATCTCAGATATCCTAAATTCACATTCCGACATTACAGTTTAAACGGTGGGATAGAGTTCAGCTGGATAACACGGCTATAAGACAAGTTACACAGCTAGTCACTCAGCTAGGGCAGCGTTAGCTATAAAACACAGGCAGCTAGCTAGCCCGCTGCCTAGCCTGGCCACTTAACGCTACTGATATAGCAGAGGTCGCTAACTAGCAAGCTAGCTAACATAGCTAAGCTAACTAACAAGTGTCTGTTTACAGAGAGCTGCTGGCCATTAAAAGTTAAACAGCTAAACTGGCATCTAGCTAGGTTATCTAGCGTATTTATTTTAAAATAAATCGCTTTTGCCTTAGCCAGTTAGCTAACCTAATTATTTAGGTTACCTAACGTTTCAGACGTTTTCTGTTTTTGTCAGGTTTTCCCTCCGTGTGTGTAAACAGCTCTGAAAAAAATTAAGAGACCTCTACAGTTTCTGAACCAGTATCTCTGATTTTGTTATATGTTTGAGTAAAATGAACATTGTTGTTTTATTCTATAAACTATTGACAATAGAGGTGTGCCAAAAAATCGATTCACATAAGAATCTTGATTCTCATTTACTACGATTCAGAATCGATTTAAAATGTCCCAAAATCGATTCTGAGGGGCGGGTTTTGGACTGATTTTGGGCTGGGTATTTTTGTTGGACCTGGCAACCCGCTTGTCCCTTCAAACCGAGGTCTTCCAGACCCACACAGAGCGTAGTAGGTGTTTGAGAATCACCGGTAAGATGGCAGAACAAGCACTATATTACCTTAGATTAACGTGTAGTTTTAATGTTTTATGGCAGAATGCTTCATAACAAGCATAAAAAAGATCGCTAGTAGTTAGTTTCAGTAACTGTTAGCTAGCTAACAAGCTAACTTTCCAGTTCCACCTTAAATAACGCTACAGGTGGCTGCGGGCTGCAGCATTTAAGGCGGAACGGAAAAATAACAATAAGCTAATCAGAGCTAATTTCAGCTCCCCATCACAGAGGAATTAAGGAATGGACAATATGAATTAATTTCTCCACCTCCTGCCCCCTTTCTGAAGAAATACAACGACCTTAAATTAACTAGTTAATCAGCAGCTGCTCCTGAACTTTAGCGCTCCACTGCTATCATCACATCAGCCCAGCAGCGTCACCTACACACCACCGCTAGTAGCCTGGTAATAAAGCAGTGTTATTTATTATTTATTTATTGTTCATTAACGTCATTGTGATATCCCAGTGATTCCTCTGTCACTGAGGACCCACATTCCTGCACATTTTATTGTTTTTGTAACACATTACTTGCTCCAGGACCAGTGTATATTATGGAGGGTTTTTTTTCAATACGATTCATAAGCCAGAAGCAGAAATTTTTATAATTCAAATCGTTTTGAATCAAAAATCGATTTTGAATCGAATCGTGGCCCCCAAAATCGGAATCGAATCGAATCGTGAGATAGTAATCGATTCCCACCCCTAATTGACAACGTTTCTCCAAAATTCTAAAAAGAATATTGTCATTTAGAGCCTTTATTTGCAGAAAATGAGGAACCTCGAATAATACGAAGAAAACAAGTTCATATTCATGAAGTTTTACGAGTTCAGAAATTAATATTTGGTGGAATAACCCTGGTTAATCACAGTTTTCATGCATCTTGGCCTGTTCTCCTCCACCAGTCTGCTTTTGGAAAACTTTATGCCACTCCTGGTGCAACAGTTCAAGCAGTTCAGCTTGGTTTGAAAGATTAATCATTTTATAACTGTTTCCACTTTTAATGTACCTATAACCTGCACATCTCGATTGAAAAACAAGCTGATGTCTTTAGAGGGAAGAAGTCAAAAGTAAACTCTTAATTAATGTAGTTGTATAAGTTTGCACACCCATAAACGAATAAGTGGTTGATGCGTCTTTTTGGAACCCATCAGCATGGCATATCTTAACCGCTTTTCTTTGCAAAAATGCTCCAAATCTGTCAGATCGAGGGGGCATATCCTGTGTACAGCCTTCTTCAAATCACCCAGCAGATTTTCAGTCAGATTTAGATCTGGGCTCTTGCTGGGCCATTTTAAAATTTTCTTTTCAGATTCTGCTGTTGAAGCCATTTTTTGGTTGGTCTGTATATATGCTTTGTATAGTTGTCTTGCTGATTGTATTTGGAATCCGAGTTCCTCCACCTTGATTGAGGCCCCAGTATCAGCTGAAGAAAAAACAGGACCACAGCATAATGCTGCCACCACTGTGCTTAACTGTGGGTATGGTGTTCTTTTGGTGATGTGCAGTGCAGCAAATATACCTATTGAAATTATGGCTGCAAAAGTTCAACCTTCATTTCATCAGACCATAAAACTTTGAAGGGCCTTTCCTGTTCTTGGCACTGTCACGATTGTCCTATATTTTTTCCTCTTGTCTTCACTGCATTCCATGGTATATCTAATGCTTTGGAAATTCTTATGTACCCTTTTCCAGACTGATGCCTTTTGCCAATGAAATCCCTCTGTAGAGTTCTCTGTAGACACAACTAAGAAAATGTCAGGAAAAGGCTACTAGAACAACTGAACTTATTCAGGATTAATCAGAGGCACTTTAAATGATGTCAAGTGTACTGATTCATATTTAATGAGTTTAAATGTGATTTGTTTATTCTGTACACAACCACACCCCCAGTTAAAAGAGGATGTACACTCTTCTGCAACCAAGGTGTTTTAGTTTTTTTGTTTTTTCTTCCCCACCGTCTAAATATTTGAGTTCGTTTTTCAATTGAGATGTAGAAGTTATAAAGCTCCATTTTACGTTTTCTTTTATTTTCATTTTATGTTTTCTTAATTCAATAAAAAGAAAAACTTTTGCTATTTAGATTTTCTTATAACATCAATTATTATTAATCATTAACTGTAAACTATATAATCCTAGTTTTTGATGGAATTGGATTTAACTGTTTGTGCTGTCTTTGTTGTAGGTGCCTTGTTTTAGGTAATATATTAGATTATCTTTAAATTTGTGAGAAAATGTATTGTATATTGCTGAAGTACTCAAATTGGTTATTAAGAATACTTCACACTGGTTAATTGGGCTGCATGATACTTTCACTAAATGTCTCCAAAAGTCAGTGGTCCAGCATGTCTCATGACAATAATAATGCCTTGTCTTTGTCCCTGATATGATTAAAATAAATTAAATCAGTGATATAAACTAGATATATAATGTAGCCTTGGTAGATATTCCATGCAACATGAGAGCAGTGTGAATGTTCCTTTTGTATTAAGCAAGTTATGTATTAAGCATGGCATCAAAGGTTTATTTGCATCATATAGTAATTATGCTCAAGTCATTCAGCCATACTGGATATCTAATTTAGGGTACTATTTTTGTGATGAAATGTCACATGATCATGTCATAGCCCAATAATGTTTACAGTTCTGTTGTGACAGATAACTAACCGGCTGCCCCAATGGAGAACGGCCCGAGTAATTACAATGGGCAGGCTGAGCAGGTGTGGGAGAGGCCCTGGACGCTGGATGAGATGAGAAAAAGCAGCTCTAACTGGTCCTTAGCTGCAGATTCTGGGGTGAGTGCTTCATTTAAATTTTCGAGTCTAAAATGACATGTCATGACAAGCTTTTTGAACTGTCTTATCTTTTCCTCTTGACAGCTTTTTCTCTATCTGCAAGACTTCTCTCAGAGGATGCTGTCTAAGACTCATGAGATCGAAAAACAGTTGGATGGCCTCATTCGGGACACTAAAGCCACTGACAGCTGCTTACACACAGTCTTCAACGACTTTCTCATGCTTTCCAATACACAGTTCATCGAAAACGTATGTCTGGTGTTTTTTTTTGTTTCTTTGAATTAGTGCTATAATGTGTCTGCTGAATTCCACAGTTATTACACTCAGTGTGAATAAATAGACTGCTTCTGTATTTTGGTATGAAGTAATTTAATATATTTTAATTATTATTTTAAATGCTCAGAGGGTATATGATGAAGAGGTCGAAGAGCCAGCTCCAAAGACTGAGGCCCAGGAGAAACGCACCGAACAGGTCCGTTCTCCTCTAATACATTGTTTTAAAAACATATTGCACGTTTGTTAATGTCAGTGTCTGCAAAGTATTTTTACACGGACAAATTAGCTAAAAAAATTGTTAATAGAATTGCTGGAAATTTAACTTGTGATCTGTTGAGTTCATAGGAGAAAACCTTGGTGTCACTAAAACATCACCTGTTTAAATGTAAAACATCTAAATTAGTCTTTAAGATATTCTGCTGTTACTATTTTTTAAGGCTTTATAAAAAAGATAAATATATAAAACATGCCCATTGCCATGCCCCCAGACTGTCAGATTTACAGTTGACAACTGTGACTTAACACCAATTTGCAAAACACTGCTTGTTTAAAACATATTTATAATCTAAATGGTAAAGTTTATACATTTTCACATGATTTCTATATGGGTCGAGTTTTAATGTGAATTATAAAAATAGTCAGACTTAATTTTCTGTTAATTTGTTAATTTATTTTGACACAATTATTGTCTGAATATGACAACAAGTATCATTAATCTATCAGAACCAGTTCCTGGAGAATTCTGTCATGTTTTAACTTTATTGATTTTTTTTTTAATCCATTTAAAGGAAAAAACACGAGAACAGAAGGAGGCTGAGCTGATACCTAAAGTCCAGGAGGCAGTAAACTACGGTCTGAAGGTTTTGGAGTCTGCTTTTGAGCAACTAGACATTAAGGCAGGGAACTCTGACTCTGAAGATGAGGAGGCAGCTGATAGAGTTGAACCCATCTTAGAGCCCAAGGTGAGTTAGGAAACATGCACTACAATTTTTTTTTCTGTTTTACTGTGAAGTGTGATAATGCACTTTATGCCGTTCTTCAGTGTTTTGTTTTAGTGCATATTCTAAATGCTTTTTTCATTTTGTTAATAGGATCTGTATGTAGATAGACCATTGCCATATTTGATTGGATCTCAAGCTTTTATGGAACAAGAGGATGTTGGCCTTGGGGATCTCTCCAGTGATGGTATCTTATTACTAGTTTTGTCTGCTTATAGTCTTCATAATGTTGTCTCATTGCAATCTTTTTTTTTTTGTCTAGTACTGGTACCTTTAACCGGCTGTGAAATATTTCTCCCTCTCTTACAGAAATGTCCATTGACAGTGACAGGGAGAGCGTTATTGAGAGTGATGAGGAAAAAGATGCAGAGGTAGGAGTTGTGCTAAGCATATGGTATATTCAGTGTCGCGGTACTGTTTAAACACTGAGCATTGTCAAAGTTCTTATTGGAAAGCCAGTTTGCTCCATGACTACCAGGCAGTTATTTGTCAGGCTCTAATAAATATGAAAGTGTAAAGAATATACCCAAATACTCAAAACAGAAGGTCAAATAACTCTTTTAAAAAAATATTTTAAACTACTGGTTAAATCAAAATGAAAATGAGTTTAGCTCTATACTGTTCTGTATACTACAGTTTTGCAGATCTCCACATCAATGGGGACTTGTCCAATTGCATGTCAGTCATCCTGCACTAGCGGTGTAACAAGCAAATGATTAGCTGTTTTTTGTTAAAGAACTTAGTCACAGTAATTATGTTTGCATTTGACAACTACCAGGACAACTCACTTCAGTTTTTATAATGTGATTTGCAATTCAACAGCACTCAGATGAGGATTTTGATCAGGAAGAGGAAGGCCAAGGAAACTTAAAGAAGGTAAGAATAAAATGCACATACAGCTATGAAAAAAAAACATAAGAGACCACTTAAAAAAGATTTGATTTTACCAAATTGAAACCTCTGGAATATAATCAAGAGGAAGATGGATGATCACAAGCCATCAAACCAAGCTGAACTGCTTGATTTTTTGCACCAGGAGTGGCATAAATTTATCCAAAAGCAGTGTGTAAGACTGGTGAAGGAGAACATGTCAAGATACATGAAAACTGTGATTAAAAACCACGGTTATTCCACTAAACATATACATTCTTATGTGTTTATCCATTAGAAGCCATCTGTAGTCAGCAGTGATGAAGAGGAGGAAGAAGATGAAGATTCAGACATATTTGGAGAATCTGACAAGGATGAGGACGAAGCCACAAAGGTAATTATTCTGCTATTTATTTTAATATCAGGTCTATATTGTATATTTAAAATTCTCCTTCAGGAGTCCTTCAGGTTTCCATTAGTTTAGCTTGAAGGAGGAGAGTATGGTCGAGTTTAGTTTTCCTTTTCTTTTTCTATAATAAATCTTGCTCTTGCCCACTTCTGCTAGAATTTGTAAGCATGTGTCCCAGCCCCATGGACATTATTACCACATGCTTCACAAGCATCTTTTTCTTTTAAAATAATAAAGCTAGTGGAAATTAAGCCACATTAATTGTGTGTTTATTCTGGAAGGTTGTGCTTGAACACAGACAGCACAGTAAAAAAAAAATAAATAAAATAAAAATATATAAACATGGTTATAAACAGATGACTGACCTTCTGCGGATTCCACCAGAGCACAATTTCACAATTATTGATATAATTATATTTTTAATAACATTTTTCAATAATGGTTTTCCATATGTGCATTATGCATGAAACATAGCACGGTTATTTTCAGTGCAGAATGTTTAATTATAGATGTGTTATAAAATTTAGTCCCTCACCACAGGAAATTGTGCAGGGTCCTTTGAGTCCCATGAGAATTTAGAACTCTAGAACACGTCTGCTTTCTCACATTCGACTTCTCATTCTTGCACTAAAGGTGCACTTAAAATCCTTTAATTTTTTAAAAACAACGTCAGTGCGCCTTATAATTCAGTGCATCTCATACATATTTTTTTTCCAGTCAGGTTGTATGGAACAGTAAAGCCACTTTGCTGAAGTACAGCGTAATACAAGAGATTCAGTTAAGTTCTCCAGCACTAAGGCTGGAGCTGTATTAGCATTACTCGGTAACTGTGCTAAGAATTAGCCCTTTGTTGTTCAGAGGTGAGTATTATCGGCCTGTAGCCTGATCTAACCCCTGCTAGCACTTCTGGAGCAGCATTAGCAATAGCTGGTAACTGTGCAATTGCCATTCAGAGGGAAAAGTATTATTGGCCTGTAGCCTGCACGTTTACCATGCTAAAGCAAGCTGCCTGGGATAAAACACTAGCTGATAGTACCCTGTACCAGCTGATAGTGTTCCTCAGTGTAGCGTTGTCGCGCAGCATTTACTGTTAGCTGCAAATGCTAATGCTGCTGCACCTAACCTTAGTGAAATTCTGGAAATCTAAGCTTACTGTAAACAAACAGAAGTGCTTTACTCACCCAAAAAACTGTTTTCAGGAGAGAAATCTTTGTAGATTAACATCCAGTGCATGTTTGACTTTAAAATATTATAGTTTTGTTTACTTAGCTCAGCATTGCTTAGCTTAGTCGCTATTATACTTATTGTCGCTATTGTACTAATGTCACTTAAAATGTGCCTTATAATCCGGTGCACCTTATGTATAAAAATAGATCAGAAAATAGATATTCATTGATAATGCACCTTAAAGTGCAGAAAATATGGTAGAATCCACTTCATCCGCAACGTTTTGTCATTGAATAGGAGTACCAAGGAAATTTTATTAGTCATCAGCTTTGTGGATATTTTATTGTTATAGGTTTAGATTCTTTTTTATCAACATTAATAACCATTGTCTATATTTTTAAAATATTCAGAATCTTTACGCTGAATAAGCAAATATCAGTTCTTTCTCTGTTTCTTATGTTTCAGGATGAAGTGGGTCCCACTTCTTTTGCTGATGAGCTGGCTGCCAGAATCAAAGGAGATACAACAAGCATGCCAGAGTCAGATCGTACATGTAATTTCACTCCTTTATTTCACATTTATTCTCTCACAGTATTCGGTGAATTTTCACATTTTCATCTTTTTTGGTTTCCATATGCATATATATTTTTTTCTTTGAAGCATTGTCATCAGGCCCATCTGTCAGCAAGAAGAAGAACAAAGGAAAGAAACTGCCAAAGGCATCGGGTATGAGTAACTGTGTATTCACCCAGCATAGCAGAGGTTGCCTATTGTTGTTTGTTTCCTTTACTGAGCAACTCGGGTGACAGTGTATTTATTCATTGTGAACAAGACACACCATTATTCATGTACACTGCTAGAACTTTCTCAACACATCCTCTCACCTCTCTTTTCTGATGGATGACTTAATTTTCCTTTCATTTTATTTTTGTATAATTTTGTGCCAAATCATGAGAACAGTACATTCACTTGAGATTAATTGCATTATTTATTGCATTATTCATCATTTGAAATATTCACAAACAAGTGGGTTATATGGTGTCATTTTTGCTGCAACTGGAAATCATATTCTGTATTGAATTGTTTTCACATCTGCTTTGTTACAGTGGACCATGATAGTGATGAAATGTTCAGTCCTCCGAAAATGGATGATGATGAGTTTTCTCCATTTGGAGGAAAAGGTGGTCTCTTCAGTGGTGGTAAAGGCCTGTTTGATGATGATGATGAAGTAAGTGTTTGTAAACCTTGATTTAGGGCTGCACATTATATTGTTTAAGCATCGTCATCACAGTGTGCGCATGCGCAATAGTCACATTGCAGGACGTGTTTTAAATGTTTTCATTCTTTAAGAACGCATGAAGTAGATACACAGAGTTGTCTCTGTGTCTGTGTGAGTGGCAGGCTCCTACTGCCTGAGAAGCATGAGAGAGAGGGGGAATGCGAGGAGGGGGCAGGAGTAAACACGAGATATCCACATGGTTGGGCACATGCTTATAAATGCATGTGTCAAAAGCTGTACACCTTAGTCCAGCACCGTTTTTGTAGTGCGGTTATTTCCAGTTACAGCTGAATTCACGCTTTTAATCCCAGAAAAACGCTATTATTTACATTTTAAAAAGCCATTTAAATGCCTGATTAAAGGGTCGATTACTGTTGTTTTGCTGTTTTTCTCGGGTTTTGAGTGCTCGGCCATGACCCAGCTCTTGATCGGTTCGGACGCAAGACGGCTCACGGGTGGGGGCGGGTCTGGGGACGTCATTGGTCCTGCATTGTTTAAAATCGTGATTTGTATCGCCGAAAAAAGAACATTTGCAATGGAATTTTTTTCTAATATCGTGCAGCCCTACCTTAATTTATATTTTTCCACAGTTGTTAGGGACATAATAGATGCTAATCTATATATTATTCCATCTTTATTTGTCCTGAACTTGAAATATTTTAAGTGTGTTTTAAAATGTTTTTCAGGGTGATCTGTTTTCTGAAGCCCCCAAAAATGAGCCAGTGGGGGAGGAACGATTAGCACCACAAACAACAGGTAGATTCAAGTCAAATGATTGTTGGAAAATGTTTATGGAATGTGCTGTAAATTCCTGTTTACAATAAGTAACCTCTTCTTGTTTTTGTAGAAAGTGCAAAAACTAAGAAAATACCTACAGGTGCAGTTTCCATTTTTCCAGGTACATTCTGTTTTAGTTTAAAATGTTTTATAAATAGCTATTTATCACCATCTAATTTTATTAAAACCTTCACATGAAATTATAATTTTTTCTTTTTGTTTTGCTAGAAAACAATCTGTTTGGCTCACCGAAAGCTTCAGATTCAGCAGAAAGCAAAGAGAATGGCAGTCCAGTCAAACCCAAAGTGCAGGCAGCTCCAAAACCGGCAGCACTAGGAGGTGGTCTCTTTGATGACGAAGATGATGATGACTTTTTCAGTGGGAAACCTCTCAAAAAACCTACTTCTGGTAAATGTGAATATATATTGAATTTTATGCCCTTAAATTTTCCTAGAAATCATCAGAGCACCTTATAATCTGGTGTGCCTTATGTATGAATTTTACCAGTCAGGTGTTAAAGAGCACTAAAGCCATTCTGCTGATGTACAGCATTATAAAGGAGTTTCAGTGAAGTTTCTCCAGCACTAAGCAGTATTAGATAGCTCCCTGGGTTGCTGGAGCACTTAGGATTTCTCAGTGTAACGTTGTCGGGTGGCATTTACTAGCGCTAAACGATGTTAACCAAAGCTAGCACTGCTGTTAACCGCAGTGTTGCTAATATTGGAAATCTAAGCTTACTGTAAATAAAAAACAAAAATGCTATACTCACCCAAATAAACAGCTTCAGGAGAGAAATAAGTGTAGATTAACAACATGGTAACAACATGGTGCACCTTATAATAAGATTTGCCCTAGAGTGCATAAAATATGGTGTACATATTGACTAATTTTGATCAAACCTTACTGCAGAATATTGAGTTTCTGTTTAGTTGTGGAAGGCAGCTAAATATTAAATGATATAACTGTGCTTATTTAGCTGGACAGGAGAAGCACAAACCAAAGAAAACCGTGGACCTGTTCGGGGGCGATGAAGATGAAGACGACAAAGATGATGGTGATATTTTCAATGCGAGAGCAGCTTCCACACCTCAACAGAGCAAGAAAACTGTAGAGGAGGAGGAGGAGGAAGTAGTGCGACCTCCAGAGAAGAAGGTATGTTTTCATCTCTGACCTGACCAAAAAAAAGTTATCATTGGTTTTTATGAATTGTTATTTACTTATAATAATTGTAATATATTTGTATTACTATTTTATTATTCTTATTAATAAAATACTTATCCTTTTATGTTCACCACAGAAGCCGACAAAAACTCCAACTCTAGTTTCTTCTAGTATTATATTCTCTAATTTTAATGTCTCTGCTGTACTTATAGTTAAGAGAGATATTATATTATTCCTGTTTATGTTAAGTTTGGCTGTATTGTAAATGCAAGTCACCCTCAGTTTATTTAGAGTGTAAATAAAGTTTGATTGATTAATTGACTTCTGTCATAAGTAATTAACCAAACCTCTTCAATAGTGTAATGGGCTCTGACTAAACCAATTGGTTTACTTCCAGTTACCTGCTGGTGCCATCTCTATGTTTGGACCTGGCACAAAGAGTCTTCTTGTGGAGGGCCTGAAGAGACGCCAGCCTTCGACGAGTGAAGAGTCTGAGAAATCTGAGGAGGTATAAAACCATTCTAACTTCATCTCACTTTTTTTCTTCTTTGTCTTTTTGTTTCTTTAATTTTGTTTTCTTTGATTCATGTTTTTAGAGCGTTCCCCCTCCTGAGGTCAAACAGTCATCTGCTCCTAAAACAGCAGAGAAGGTCCACAGCAAAAGTCTGTTCTCTGATGATGAAGATTCTCAGGTATGCCTGTTTTATCTTAAATGTGGATTTTATAAATCAATTATATATTTTTTAATATATTTAATATATTTTAATTTTTATTAATAAAAAAGATCACTTTTAATTTCCTGTTTTTCCCTCATTTAGATATTCTCCACATTGCCAAAAAGTAATTCAAAAACTGAAGCCCCTACTACTAGCAAACCAAGCAAGACTTCACTCTCTATATTTGATGACGACGAGGAGGTGAGCTTATTAAGATGAATGTAGACTCTAGTATTTTAGAAGTTTTTTTTTATTTATGGTAATTCTTTGTCTTTGTGTCTTTCTTTCAGGATCTGTTTTCCTCTGTGCCAAAAACCAAATCAATTCAGGTCAAACCAGCAGCACTTCAGCCCAAGAAAACCGTGTCGAGTTCTCTTTTTAGCGATGATGAGGTATGGGTGCGTTTAGATGGGGTGGGGGGATAAATCCTGTCTAAGCAGTTAAAACTGGAATGGAATTCATTTTAGATCTTGCCAAGATTCCAGTTAGTTTGAAATGCTACGTAGGTGGAGAATAAATTGGCAGTGGCAAGATTTCACATGAATTACACATGATTTAACCTGTAAACATTTTTAAAAAATATTCATTTCCATTCCTTGTATCAGGATCAGTGGATAAGCTCCACACCCGGCACAGTGAAGCCAGAGGTGAAAAGTGCTGGAATGAAGGCCAGTGTCAGTGCCCCGTCCAGCCTCCCCAGTGCCAAACCACCACAAAAAGACGGCTTATTTGATGAGGATGGCGATGACGACCTGTTTGCAGCTACAAAGGAGACAAGGTTTCTTCACTATCATCATTTTTGTTCACATCATATTTATTATATTTTCACAGGATCTTAATAGTTATTTCTGTGCCCAAAATAGCAATGTTTTTATAGTATTTATTAACATTTCTGCTAGAATTTTAATCCTGGCTGGAACATTGTGTATTACATGCACCAACACATTTTTTTACTTTTTCTTTGCAGTAAGAAGAAGCCTCAGAGAGTCTCCCTTTTGTTTGAGGATGAAGATGATGAAGACAAAGGATCACTTTTTGGTTTCAAACCACCTGAAAACAAAACAACTCCCGAAGCTAAAGTAAGTTCTGTGGCAACTAACAAAAAGACATTGGACCTTAAGCGTTTCAGGAAAAATCATATTAAATTCTTATTTACTTATTTAAAGTGTTTTATTTCTGAATTGATCACAATGCATTTCTTACGTTTCTTACAGTACTTTTAATCATATCTCACAAAATTTTTACTCCCTTCAATATGTATTGGCTAATCAAGAGTACTTCTGCTTTGGTGGTATAGATTAATTAATTCATTTTTTTTTCTTTTTTTGACAACTTTTGTATTGCCCAAAATTGTGCTTTAATCAGTGAGGTAAGACTCTCTGCCCGAGCCGAGGCCCAACCTGAACTTGGGCCAGGTCGGGCCGAGATTTTCCACAACTTTTCTCAGGCCCTAGCATATTGGGCTCAAGAAAATGGTCAGGAACTATGTTTTTTAGGCTATTTTTTAAGCTAGTTTATATAAAGCTATGGTAAGAATCACAGTATAGCAAAGTAACAAATCACGAAAGCTGCAGATCCATGCAGATAAAATCAAAAGCTCCACACCTCAATTTTTTTTTTTTTTGTTATGTGGGGATGTGATTCCAGTCACCAGGTAAGACAACTTTTTGGGACAGTAATCAGTACAGGCACTTCAGATAAGCTCACACTTTAATTTGCAAAGTCACGTCTTCGTCACAAGGAATGCACAATATGCTGTGTGAAAGTTTTCTTAACTAACAGGCCTCTGCTTCTTCTGTGCTGCTCTGTTCATTAACATAATTTTGAACAGACTTTCTCATTCAAACAACTCAGAATTGTAGGTAAGTTTTAACTCACTACTTACAAAAAAATTGCCTGGTTTAAATCTGGCTCCAGCTCATGACAGTTTGTAGGGCGGGCCGGACCGAGCGGATCTAGTCCAGATCTAAGACCAGATATGTGTTGTGTTCAGGCTGTTGGCAATATTTGCTGCAGTCTGTTGTTGTTGATGACTTTGTTTATCCTGCAGGGCAAATCTTCTTTTTTTCTTTAGGTTCCAGTGATCCCTGTTAAGATACCTGGTCATTGTATCATAGTGGGATTATCACTTCATAACGGAGTGGTATTACTGTTACTTATACCTGACTGGTAGAATTCATACATAAAGCGCACCGGATTATAAGGTGCTGACAATTTTCAGCACTTAAAATTTAAAGAATTTTAAGTGCGTCTTATTGTGTTGCAGTGGGTAACAACATTACCTTTACTGTGGCAGGTTAAGGTTCACATCTCCAGCCACTGGCCTGTGTGAAATGCTCCTATTCTTAGTTAACAAGCATAGGGCTTGCCCTTGGATAGCTGGAAGTGAGCTGGCATGTCAGCTAAAAATTGTCTAAACTAAAGTTATTCTGATTATAAAAATGTTTCTCTCTTTCAGGTGCCCGCTGCTACCTCTCAGACTGCCTCTCTGTTTGCTTCTGAGGAGAAGGAAAAAGTGGTATCTGCCTCAGTGGTGGATAAGATAGCTGAAGAGAAACCCTCAGACGAGAAGCCTGTGCTGACCGTACCTTCTCCTGAAGAGAGCAGCACTGGTAGTAAGAAGAAGCCTGTGGGAGCTGTTAGCCTGTTTGGAGGAATTAATGTACTAGGAGATGGGGCGGACACAGTCAAGGTAAGGACAGTTTATGTGGAACATTAAATAACTGCATAGCCTGTGGTTGGAAATGTGGCTGTTATTTAATTTTGTCACGATAACAACTATTGTCCCTGCGATAAGCAATATTTTTGACATTTTATGTAATTTAATGCCACTGATAATATAATGCATAACAATGCAATTACACTCTATTAAAAATCAATGCACTCTTCAGACATTTCAGTTGGAATTAATGTTTATTAAAATATCCTAAGTAAATAAAACCAATATATTGTTCGCATTACCAGGCTGAAATGACTCCCATCTGATTTTGTGCCTTAATGTAACACAGGGGTGGAGTGGGTCATTTGGACCTAAAATAATATTACCATATTTTAGGGTATTTTTTGTGGTAACAATGTTTTTTGCAGATATGGCAAAAAAACTGAATGAAAAAAAATCAAGAACTCACTACAGCAACAAACTTTATATTTATTTATTTGCTGATGATGTTGCATTCGGTATGATATTTCACAATATATCAAGGTATTATTGATCTTATGAAATTCATTAATTTTGATGATAATGTTCTGTACGGTACGATATGCCTCTACACATGCAGAAAGACATGTGAAATTCAATCTAACTATTAATATTAATGAACCAGCACCAGTTGGAGATGAATGTGACCTGTGTAAAAAATATCAGTGTTCGCATGCATGGCATTCAGGGATTTTTTTTCACTTTACAGACAGATACAGTTCACTTACATTTATGAATGGAAAGCGTCAAAATGGACATTTCCAATCTCCATAAGAAATAAGAATTTAATATTACTATTTTATTAATGATAAAAGTAGCTCAAATTCACAATAAAACGGGCTCATTCTTGTTAATGTACTCTCTTTGATAAGAAAACGAACATTATTGCCATCATTTCCATATGTTGAATGATAAATGGGTAAGGTAATTATCTTGACAGGTTTACCATGATCTCTTCAAATATTCATGGACTGTTTGTCTGCACTCCTGATTTATTTGTGTGCTACAGAAGCAGAGCAAAGGTCTATTGGATGACTTTGATGATCTTGACTGGCATAAAGAAGCTCCACCGCCAATGGAGAGCAAGGAGAAAAAGACCAAGAAAACCGCACTTAGCCTGTTTGATGATGACTATGATGATGATAATGAAGATGATGAACCTGATGAGGCATCACCTTTTTCCATAGTAGCCAAGCCAACAGATAAAAGCTCATTAAAGGTTGGTTTATTCAGTTGTCTAGAGGTGTGTGTGTGTGTATGTGTTTGAGTGTATGTATGGTAATGATAAAGCTGTGCATGTTTCAGCCCCAGGAGGAGAAAGCTCATGTGAAGAGCACCGGTGTGTTTCAGGACGAGGAGCTTCTCTTTAGCCACACGCAGCAGAGAGACAATGACCCAGACGTGGACCTCTTTGCTACCGCTTCTAAACCTTCTGTAAGCTCAGGCTACATAGAAAAACACATGGTGTTTTCAAAGATATACACTCTGAGGTGGGAGTATGTTAATGATGGATGTGTTGTGGTTTCAGGCACCCTTGCCTAGCTCAGTAAAGACTGATGTGCCTACATTGTTTGGGGATGATGATGACGACGACCTGTTCAGCTCTGCAAAGCCAAAAGCTCCTCCGGTATGATGTCTTGATTTCATATATTTTTTTCCCCATAAATGTCTATTTGTGGTATAAATGAATGCCAAAGACAGGATTTCGGCACTTGCTCATGAATATTCATACATTAAAACATCTCCACTGATTGGCTAACAGCACTGCAGCACAGAACGCTACCTGCGTTCATCACACAGTCAATTTTGCAGCTCTAAAACTCAAAGGACAAAATGTTGCCATAGTTGTAAAGATATAGCACTGAGTGCTAGGTAAAGTTTAACCCTTAAACTTCACTTCACGGCATCGCTTCTCCCCATGGCATTTATAAAATTTCTTTTAGCTAAACTAACGCTACTAAACTTTTACCTCAGACTTTGGTAATTTGGTGCTTGGGCAGTTTCACAACGTCAAGGTCCAAGATTCCGCTCTATATCATAAAATAAAAAAATAAAAAAACCCGCCCATTTTCACTGGGATTCTGTCGAGTTCAAACCATGTTTCCCTAGTGTATATGTAAGGTCTCTGTAAAACGCAGTATCCACCGGAGATCCGATGTGAAACTATAGTTACTTGCACAAGATAGCTAACGCTAACTAGTAGGGGTGTCACGATTCCTTAAATCCTCTATTCGATTTTATTTCCGATTTTAGGGTCACGATTCGATTCTCGATTTTCTTTTTTCTTTTTTTTTACAGCAGAGAGGCCTATGCCAGTTTTAGATTAAGGTCAGTCATTGGTTTGATTCATTAAATTTGCGATATCTTATTTCAAAAGGTGGGCTTGATATAAGTGATGCAAAGTGATCTGTAATACACCACATTAGGCACTAATGGTCAAATTTAAATAATTTAATTAAGATATATATGTAATGCCATCTAGTGGCTTTTTTTGGTAGCAGCAGTGTGCACATAACAAAATAAATAATAAAAGAAATACAGGAACAGTCATGTAAAAAATAATAGAACAATTAGAGCCTTAACAAACTGAACTCTATCCTGCTATAACAGTTAAACATGAAAAATAAGACTTTAAGACTTTTTTGGTCCCTGAGAATGACAAGTTTTTTTTCTTTAACAAAGAAAGATGCTCCTTAAGATACCAAAACTATTAACATATTTGAGGCTAGACAAAACAACTGTTATTTTTATATTTTCAAGTTTTTCTTTAAGAAGATGAGAATGTCCACATTCTCTGGAGAAAGGGCTGCTCTTTGAGCTACAGTGTGCTGCGCCATTTGCGTAGCGTGCTGCGCCATTTGCGGGAGGGATCGTCGGTCCTCTTTTTGACTTCGATGCTCGAGACCATGACATAATTTTGATCAATTTCAATGAAATATCGAAATCGTGACACCCCTACTAACTAGCTGCTGTAAACAGAGCTGTAAGCTCTTTAGAGAACGAGACTTTGTCGACTCTGCTGCAGTCCAGCTTCATCTCTGTCTGTGGGCGGTGCCGAGCCAAGGTGGGCGAGGCCATAAAAACTATTTCACGGGTTGACGTGGACTTGGTGCATTTTTTTTGAGTATTTTTTCTTAGCTACTGCAGACAATGGAGGTTGAAGAACAGTTTTATATTCAGCATGCATATACAACTTGGAGAGACCTATACTATTTCACAAACAATTTCAGTGTGATTGCTTTGAGCTGCAAGTGTTATTACTGCATTCCCATTTTTCCAAATGAATCACACGTGTATGATTTTCAGTGTTTTTTCTGTTCGTTAAGAAAGTACCAGAGAAGCCCAGTAAACCTAAAAAAGACGAACTTGACAAAGGATCAACCACAGCACAATCAAGCCAGAAAGAGGTATGGTCTATATAAAATGTACTAGTTTTAATGTGCAGTATTTTAAATTTTTAGGCAGTGCTGTTCACCATTTATGTTTAGCACAGATGGAATTTGACCTCAGCCTTTAGTCAACACACGAACACTAGCAAGCAGCTACAAATAGTGATACACTAAGCATGTGTGCCTGAACTGTTTGGCAGCCTGAACTGCTTTTGTTTTGTTTTGATTTATTTTGTTGAATCATCCATGAACAGTTGCATTTTGCCTTGATGACTGGGCTTATTTTGGGTTTATTAAAAGTAGTTGTTACTTTTAAGTTTTAATAGGCTAATAATGATGACTAAGCAGCTGTTTAGTGATGATTCAAGTCATATGTGTAACATGGACTAATGAGGAGTACATAGTAGGGGTCACAATAACTTTTCATTGTTATATCGTTATAAGTTTTTGTTTGGATAATCTATCGTCCCAGTAAGGCTGTGCCATATCGTATTGTAAGCAATATAATATCACCAACATTTTTGAATATTGTGAACAATATTATACTCTGCCATGTCACCCCTAATTATCACATAAGGGTACTACTTTTTTGCTGTTTTTAGCAAAAGAAAATTCACACTGTTCTAATTATCCATTATATATCTACTATGGACAGATTATATCTGTCCAGTATCATTTATTTTACTTTAATCCTGGATATATGGACATATTTGTAGTGCATTATTAGTATCATGACACTCTGGATCATTGACTTAAAAAAAAAAAAAAAATATATATATATATATCGTATTTTTTTATTTTTTTTATATATCTCAATTAGGGGTGTGCCATATCATATCGTATGCAATAATACAATTTTATTTTCGGTAGTAGTGTATTCTTGAAAATACCATGAAAGATTGTGATTTTATTTTAGGACCACCCTTGGGATCACCAATCCCTATGTCCCAGGCATTATTTCGATAACCGATAATATTGTAATTTTAAGAATGTTTTATGCCACTGATTACACTGGTGACTCTTTTTAAAAAATGGTGAACTTCTATTTATCCTGAATTTTAGGATAATCTTTACATAAATTAAGCCAACATTAAAAGAAATCACTGTTTTTAAACAAAGGGGACATAGCAGCTCATTCTTATAAATGTAATAAGTTATACTGAGGTCAGCAAAAATGATTGCCGTCATGTCCATATATTGTATAGTCAGCCGATAATGAAATGATCACGACAGGCCTCATACATAGCAAGATTTGTTAAAACATGTACATGTAACATGTATTAGGGTAACACTGTTTTTACCTGACTGTTTAACTGAAATGTAACCAATGTCATCAATTGCACAGAAGCCGACAAGCCCTGTAAAATCTAAAGAAACCTCAAGGATTGGGAAACTCCAAGTAATGTTTAAATACAGATTTTTTTGTTTCTGTCACTCTACAAGTCTTTTCAGCTTTTCCAGAGTGCCTTTGCTGCTGAATCTTTTCTTATAAATCTTATATTTACTTTATATCTGACCAAACCTATGTTCTGATACTGAAAACATTCTTTCAGTTAACACTCTGTAAGCACTGGACACTTTAGGCACTCTGTGGTTTCTTTCATGCACTCTCTGATGCATGTATTGGTTGTTGCTTGTGCATGTGTTCCTGTTTCTTTGTATGTGGCACGAGTCAAAAGTTGACATTCTGATATTGCAGCACTTTATTAATTACTTGTTCATTAGCAGGCTTACACCTCTCCTCTTTGTGCAGCCTGTTTTTTTTATGCACTTCATGTTTTTGACATGAAGGAATGAGTTGAGTTTTTTTCTGTCTTTCAGACTAACACCAAAAAGTCCTGTTATAATTGTGCCTACTGTTTGTGTGCAAGTTGACAATGTAAGATTTTCATATGCAAGCTTTCAAATCTCATCTCTTCCCTCAGGCTAACTTGGCAATCAACCCGGCCAGCCTCTTACCGGGAGCAGCGCCGCGTGTGCCAGGAGGAGTCAGCGTAATCCCTGGCCTGGCGCCCTCCCATTCGGCTCGGGCCTCAGGGCCGCTGCCAGGCTTCGCTGGCCCCCCGGAGCCCCAGGCGCGCAGCGAGGGAGCAGTAAGCTTCGACACGCCGGCTCAAGTCACCACGCTACAGAGTGCCAATAAGGTAGGTCAGGCTTTGCCTCTGTGGCTTAAACAGGAAAACAAGGCTTGCCTAATGAAGTCTGCAGGCTGTTTTATTCACTTAAGAATTCAATACTTGTTTTTTGTTTTAATAAAAGCTAATGGACTGCCTGTCGTTTGGGGGCACCTTGCCTTCTTTTCAAATTAGTTTTCCCACTTTTTAAACAAGATAAACTATTTTAGCAAAGAGGGGAAAAAAGGCATACTAGTACGTTCTTGGTATAAGGAGTGATTTTTGCCACAATCACATTTAGTCAGTTAAATTGAGATATAATATGTGGAAACAAATATTGGGACAACTGCTCATTTATTGTTTCTATCTAAAATCGATGGTATTTAAACAACAATTTATACTGTTTTTGTTGAAGTAGCTGTTCATTGAAGGCGTTCTACTACAATTAGGAATTTTAAAGTATTTCTGTGAGGATTTGATTGCATTCAGCAACAAGAGCAGTACTGAAATCAGAATGTTGTATGATCACAACCCCACCTTATTCCCAACTCTCCAATCCATGCCAGATGCATTGGATGGAGCACCACTGCTCCATGCTCAATGCTGGTGGGGCTCTATACCCCCTAAAGCTCATGCTTGGTTCTAATAGGTCCAGGTTTATCCTTTATTCAGGTTTAGACCTTTTTCTGTTGGCAGTACTTTGTTACAGGGCTAGACAAGCTGTGTCAGTGTGCATTTGCACATTTGTGTCAGCAATGATCGGGAAACCCTGAGATGATCAAGATAATAGAAAGTATTGGCTAATGTGGATGAAAGTCATGAGTTACAGTGATTGTGGACACATGCTTTGTGTTATTATGAGAGACGATAAACTGTTGTAAGTTCCATGTGTATTAACCTGTCTAGCTTTCATTTTGGAACATTTCCATTGGTCGATTCATTATGAAATTTTGCCACAATGCTATCATAACAATATGAAGTATTTAACTCTTTTAATACTATGTAACTCTGGTGAAGACGGTTATACAAAGCTTGTGATATCTCTGATAACACTGCTTAACTATATTCAGATTTGTGTAAAATTCTATAAATATTACTTTATCAAATCTGTATTTTTTTTCTTTACTTTTATTGATATTTCTGTATTTGGAGTAGACGTCCCTTTTCTTTCTGTTAAGACATTCTTTGTGAAAGCATTAACTTAAACTCATTTTCAGGATCGTGCTAAAGTCGCAACAAAACGACGGCCCCAAACGCGAGCAGCGAGACAGATAGCCGCACAGCGCTCAGTAGAAGCACGCAGAGACATGGAGGAAGTGGATTCTCAAGGTGGGACGGCTTCCTCGATGCCCCCGTTCAATCCTATTTCAGCCAGACCCTCTGCCCTCACCCTGCCTGTAACCACCACCTCCTTAGCGTCCGTGAAGAGACACGCCGATGAGTCTGTCAGGCCGAAGATCCCACCTGTTGCTCCTGTTGAGGAGGACCTGTTTGCCTCAGAGGACCTTTTCGCTTCTGCATCAGTTCCTAAGCTCACACCCTCCCCTCAGCTCAAAACAAAGCCCTCCGAGACAGCCCCTGATGGAGCCCCTAAAAAAGAAGCCAGTGTAGCCTCAAAGAAAGACCCAACCCTGTCTATCTTCGATGACCATGGGGAGGACCTTTTTGCAGTAGTTAAGCCGAAGCCAGGAAAGAAAGCCAAGGCCGTGCCTTTCCTTGATGATGAAAATGATGATGATATCTTTAAAACGGAGAAGAAAAAGGACTCTAAATTACAGAGTGATTCAACTAAAGCAGACATTTTCCAGGTAGTGTATTTTTAATCCTGTTTCTGCAAGGCAAATTTAAAATAAATGGTGTAATGGGTCTCAGGCCTTTTGAAATCATTTCATTTGTTTCAGTACACAGGGCCATTGAAACAATTAGGAATAAATTTGTTTATTTGGTATCATTTAGAATTATTTGCACAAGATGAATCCAGAAATATATCTGTAGAAACTACATTTACATACCTAAAGTCATGGAGTAGCTATAAGTAAATTGATCAGGGGAGAAGTTTTGCCTTATGGGATGGCTTGGGAATGCCCACACTTGTATAGTTGTGAGGTGTTATCTTGTGAGTGAGGTGATTGAGTGATTTTTGTTGTCATTTTTGATGTCAACTGTTAAGTGTGTAACTGTAAAAGATTATTAAATCACTAAATTAAGTCATTAAATCACATCCACTCACATGTATCCTGTAGGTCAGTGCAGCATTCGGTAGCTTCTATGGGACAGGTCAAGTCACAATGTTTGTTCCTATCCTGTGACGTGTGGCCTTTAGGCCATTTGCTGTTTTTATTAGGGCTATTGTGAGCTGTGTTACGTGACCATCACTGACAGTTATTTAAAATGTTTTTTACAGGATGAAAAGGAAACTCCCTCTAAAGCTCTTAAAAAACCTAAAGAAGCATCTTTGGATGCAAGCTTGTTTGATGATGATGTTGACATTTTTGCTGACTTGACTCCCACAACAAAACCAAAAGGGAAAAAGGTGAAGAAGAAAGTGGAAACTAAATCTATATTTGATGATGACATGGGTAAGTTACTCCTACAGTGTGTACTGATTATACACACACATACACAGACAAACACACACACCATTTATACAGACACACACACAGACTCCGAAGTTCACTGCTGTTTCTGCTTTTCACAGATGATATTTTCTCATCTGGAATCACCAAACCGGTAGCAGCCCCTTCCTCAAAGGCTAAGAAGCCCACCCAGGAACCCAGCTCAGCAGAAGAATCGGGTCATAGTATTTTTGATGATCCCCTTAATGTGTTTGGTGGAAACTAAACCTCTGTCCTCTATTTGTATAAATGTGTAGAGATGTTTATTGGATTTACAGAGACTAGAACATACTGTATTAACACTGTTCATAGATAATTTATAAATTCTCGTAAAACATACTTATAAAAAATTGATGAAGAAAAAGCTCAACTTCTAATGGCATCTACAAACTCATTTCTCATCAGTAGGTTATATAGCTGCCACAAAGTGCTATTTAGATTACTTTTTGTATTTTATTTTCTGCATAGCACTTTAAATTTGAGATGATTAATTGTGCATCATGAATCAGATTCATTGGATTGTGACTGGATACATTCCTTTGACATGGTCGACTGTAAGATTTAATTTGCATTTTTTTGCATCGGTTTGTGCCATATAATTCTTAACGATTGTCTTATGATTAGTGCTCACTGTCTTTTGATGCTGTTTTTAAAAGTTTTTTTGTGTTGCATGTGAAATGATTTTTGTAAACTAAAGAAAATATATTTTATGAAATTTATACGGAGTGAAATTGTTTTATTTTATTTTCATAATCTTGTGCAGAACAGATAATGTAAAGATTATATTGCTTCTTACAGACTTTTTAAGCAACATAGCATTAAAAAAGGGTTGTGGTGGTTATAATGTGTAAGAGTCCGAACATGTTATGGTAAATAAAAATGATGTTAGAGGTGTTGTACACAACATACCAATAATATCCATATTATCGCAGCATGTTTAACTATTTCCTGTTCAAGCTTCTTTTTAATAGTTATAAAATTAGCCCTTATGCATGTTTTTTTATTTTTATTTTTATTTAATCAGTTGGTGTTACTCAGCATACAGTATTACATCTGTAATTCATCGTTCAGTATAGCCCGTATCAGCCTCTGTGCAGACTGGCTAAATAATTGGCAAACATATTGTTGCTGTCCAATGAAAAACTATGACTTTATGGACTTTGAATTAACCCTTCTATTATTTTCGGGGTCAGTTTGACCCCAGTCAGTGTTTAATAAATATAAATAATTATTTTTTGCACTTCATAGTTTTATTTTTTATAATTGAACAAGGGAAATTATGTAAACCAAAAATAAACATAAGTCCCAGTGTTCTTTGACTGGTCAGTTTGACCCCAGGCTGTTTTAGCTGTTTCAGACATGTCATCATATCTTTTGCCAGATGTTCTTCACCCATTGTGTGGAGCTTGGCCTCTTTTGCAGTTTGTAAGTAAGTATGACTAGGTAAGTTGTTTGGTTATTGTTTCTAAATAATTCAGTAGTCCTATTCTGATACGGAAGGATTTGGACAGAGTTAAACAACAAGACTGCCAAGCAGTGAACTACAGTGTAAATTATATTGTTTGGCTGTTAATTGTAATGCAAAAACTGGTGTGAACTAAATATTTTGCATGTTTGTTGGTACATGTTGGGAACTATTCTGGTCCCTCTGCTTCAGGGCCTAATCATTTTTTAAAGTTTAAATTAAGCCTAATAATGAAGTGTTAGTAATTATGTGGATAACAGGAGGGTTAATGTTAAATATCAGTTTCAAATATTTTAAAGCATTTCTGTTACATCGGTTGGTCCATTGGTTAGTTCATTGTCATTTATATAATTTACAAACCAGTAATCTGTATATGTGTGTGAATTTTGCAGTATATTTGGAGAAAATTGGAAATGTTCAACAGGATCTCTAGACAGCTAAGCCAGTCACGTGTGCACACGGCGTGTAAATTGTTGTTAGAAACGAGAGGGAACATCCGGGAGACGCTCTACTACGACCCGACAGGTATTAGTCCCGCCCTCTCTGCGTTTCTATTGGACCACAGCGTCCCTTTAACAAATACCGCTGGCCGTCATTGGTTTGGTCTCCTGTCAATCACTGCGGGTCTTCCCAGACCGATTCCGTTGCTCCCGTCTCCTGGAGAAACGGGGAGCGGGGCGCTTCATGAAGAGGCCTCGGACCGCCCAGCAGGAAAACAATGGTACTAATTAAAACAGACAGTAGGATATAGTTCGTTATCATAAGGATATTTATGCTTTTTGCGGAAACATGGCGTGGGAATAACGGCTAAAGGGTGTCGGGGGTTTCTCGCTAAGAAGCCGTTAGCTAGTCTCTGAGTGCCGCTGAGTACTGTGGTCGTTAGCTTTGTGTGCTAACCGAGCTAAAGCTGGTTAAGTTAGCTAAGCTAGTTAGCGTTAGCTTATCTTACTCCACTAAACACTACTTTAGCGAGCTTAGCTAGCTGGAATGGTTTAACTAATAAACTAGATATTTATTTTTCTTATTATTTCGTGTCCGCTTCTTCACTTCACTCTGGATAATTAACGGAGCTACGCTGTGTGAATTTCTGTAGGTCACGGCTGGGTTTTTGTTTATTGACTGGGACGTCCTCCGCCGGATCCTGCTCCGCTGGCATTGACCGCTCTCTCCTCTGCTATTAGTCTCCGGATCTCCTCCTCCTTCTCCCTCCTCCGGTGGTGGTGATACTGCTGATTTACAGGTAGGAGCTCTGAGGTTACTCCTCAGCAGAAGCCAACGGTATTTATCTCAAAGTTGTTTCACAGTCAAACATCAGAAACCACCCTGAATTTCGAGTTTGTATCAGTTAAATGTGAATCTCATATATAATATAGATGTATTATACACAGACTGATCTATTATAAACGTTTATTATTTTATTGTTGATGATTATGGCTTACAGCCAGTGAAAACCCAAAAATCATTGTATCAGAAAATTTGAATATTGTGGGCAGTGTGCCAAGTCCTGCTGGAAAATAAAATGCACATCTCTGTAAAAGTTGTCAGCAAAGGGAAGCATGAAGTGCTGTAAGATTATCCAGGAAAACACTGCACTGATTTAGGATTAATATAACACAGTGTACCAACACCAGCAGATAACATATCTCTCCAATCACTGACCATCAGTAAATTTTGCATTTCATTTGAAAATCAAGGGACCAGAGTCTGGAGGAAGAGTGGAGAGACGCACAGTCCGAGCTGCAAGAGGGCTAGTGTGAAGTTTCCACAATCAGTGATTGTTTGGAAAGCCATGTCAGCACTGACAACTTTTATGGAGGTGCGGATTTCATTTTCCAGCAGGACTGAGCACACTGCCAAAAGTACCAATTGGTCTTTGGTAATTATACTATTAAAAAGTGTAATGCAGACAAGTGGAAGAGCTTGCATGTGCACACTGCACAGGTCAGTGATGCATGTTTATTACATTTTAGCTACAAAGAAAAATAGTATTCAAAAATGTTCCTTCCTTCCTCCACACCATTATCTCACCTCCACCAAGCATTACACTAGGAGAAGTACCGTGATCCTGGCAACTGCCAAACCCAGATTCATCTATTGGATTGTGAGATGGAAAAGCTCTGGGATCCAGGGGTCGCATGCTTTGCACCACTGCATCCATAAGGCTTGGATGCAGCTGCTTATTCCGTAAAGCTCTCTATGTACTGTTGAGCTAATCTGAAGGCTGCATAATGTTTGGAAATGTGTAGCAGTTGACTCTTTGTCTCTAATGAAATGAAGTGGAGTTAAAATAAAAAGTCACAGAGCATAATAATACTTCAGTAAAGTACATATATATAAAATAACATATACAATACATAATACATCAATTATAAATATTTTTAAGTAAAGTAACATTGACAGAAACAAAGTAAATCAATGCAACATGTTAAATGTTTCCTTATCCTGGGTATATAATTTTTTTTATTAGGTGAATAATCCTTACGTTTGCATTATGTAACACTCATTCAGCGAATTACATAGTCGCAAGAGTTGGTAAAATTTTAATGAAGGTTACGTATCTCAGTTTAATTGTGTGAGTCTTAACCACACCTGTGCATGACTGGTCTGATGGCCGATATGCTCTGTTTTTCTCTTTGTAATGATTAAAGAATGGCTTCTTTTTTATGTCATTGTTCTTTGTGCTTTTAATATGTAGGGTGTAATTATTGTACTTGTAGCACTTTGTTATAACATTTAAAGTGCTGAATTTAAAATGCAATTTTAGATTTTTATAGGTTTTATTTTTCAGAGTATTAAAATTTCTTTGACAATAAAGACTGGTTATTTGTGTATAAAGCAGGTGATGCACAGCTCAAACTGTGTGTGTCCTGTCTGTTCCAGAATGTAGGCCTCTGTGAGGGCATGATGAGTGGCCCAGAGGACAGTGGTGACTCCACAGCCCTCACTCCACCTTGGGCAGGTTTAACCTCAATCTACCCCTGAGTGCCTGCCTTCCAGTCCCCACAAACATGGCCGACAAGAGAGAGCCACCCTTCTTCAATGATGATAACTTTGGGCTTGTCCACTACAAACTGCCCTTCTATGAGACCATGGAGCTGTTTATAGAGACTCTGACCGGGACCTGCTTCCAGCTGCGGGTTTCTCCCTTTGAGACTGTCATCTCGGTCAAAGCCAAGATTCAGAGGCTGGAGGGTATGTTTGCTTTCAAAAATCACCTTTAATAGCACTCTCTAATTTATTGTTTGCTTTATTGTGATGTTGTGACCTTGCCATTATGTGCCATTAGGTGACACTGTAAAGCATTGTGGTACAACACTTATCCAGCTTGCATAATAGGTTTTAAATCATTAATCCTCTACTAAGAATGATGATTTAGAGAGAATCAGTGGGATGTTCTTATTTTGAGGCAAATCCCAATATTAATCAAATAAACCAGAACATTGTACTGTAGTTACAATGAACTGCTGAAAGCTCATGTGACAGCCCTGCTCTGGATAAGCTGTGTTATGGGCAGTACAATACATAGTTTGTCAGCCGTAACTGCAGAACTTCTGCAGTGTTCATAATCCTATTCTCTTTGATGTGAGGTGTGTGTGTTCCAGTAAACAAAGTGCATTATGCATGTTTTAAATATGTTCCATCAAAGTGTCTGTATACATTGTAAAATATATATCGCCACTGTCATAAAAAAAACCTAAAACAACAATTTTAAAGGAAAAGGAAAAATATGTATTTTTTTTTAAGTCATTGAAAAAAACATTTTATTTCAGGTAACTTCAACTGCCAGATTTACATTGGTAAAAAGTGGAAAAACAGCAAATATAGAGATACATCAGCATAATCTTGCAATTAATTAATGAATTATTAATGTTTTTCTATACAGCATGTGTTCATTAACTGACTACATGAATCCACAATGGAGACAACTTAAAGGAGAACTCTGGTGTAAAATTAACTTTTGGCGTAGTAAAACATGATAAAGAGTACTAACTTTTGTTGAATAGCCCACCTCCGCTCTTTACAGTGGGCGATTCGGGGCATATTTTGCCCCTGATAAATCACTTTTTACACTTTTACACTGGCTCAAAGTAGCTCCACACCTCATTGGTAGAATCCGGAGAGCTCTGGCTTTCAGAATGAGGCATTGATAACTTTAAAAGTGCATAAAAAGCTTATTAAAACCACTGTTTACAACTTGTAGCGTACTGGTCGTGACAATAGACATATATACATGGACACCCCCATTATTTATTTATATATATATATATATATATATATATAATTAATTTATACACGCCCGTTGTAAAGAGTGTCGGAAAGCTGCAGGAGAGCGGAGGTGGGCTATTCAACAAAGGATTGTACTCTTTATAATGTTTTACTACACCCAAAGTCAATTTTACACCGGATTTCTACTTTAGGACAGCTGAGCAAATCAGTCAGCTTGTACCAAAGAAAATGGCCATGCTTAATAAAATAATATGCTGTTAGAATAATGGTTAATTAATTGTAATTGAGGTAAAATGGTAAGTACATCATTTTGCCCAGCACTAGGCACATCATGTGTTTTGCTGCCCTAGCTGTATGTGGAAGCATTGCAGTACTTTTCAGTCTGATAAAATGCCTTTAAAAACAGACATTCTACAGATGGGTGATGTTCTCTGAGTAATTGAAGTTATTGAACAGAGCCACTTGTCCAGTACATGTGTTTCATCAGTCTTACGCGCTAGCGGGCAAAAATACGGAGGAGAACAAATCTATTCTGTTCCTGCCTTTCAAAGCCACCAAGAGTACTGCCAAAGCTTCCTCTATCTCTCTGAAGCTCACATTAAATCTTATGAACGGAATGAGTTCTTGGAAATGTATTCTGATGAACTGAACTTCCTCTGAGCACGGTTTAATTTACTGTGGTGATGTGCCTCCTCTCCTGTCTCTGTTAAAAAGAGATAAGTGTCTGTGTGGGAGCTGAACACTTTGGGTTCAATTCAGAAAGCCTTAGTTTAAAGTTTAATTTGATTGTTTTCAATCTCATGTTGCTAATGAGTCAGTGTGCTTTGTTTTGTGTTGCTGACTGACACCGTACACTTCACTGATAAGTGAGAATGTCATTTTGCTTCCCAGGGGGCAATGTGTGAGCTTGGGGTAGCTGTTCCATAAAACATGCAGCTCTGTAAACATGCCAGACTTTGTGGTGCATGGAGCTCTGCCTGTCTGCCTCACGTGCTGATTAGTTTTGAGGTGTTAGACGACACTTTTCGCGCAGGCTGCCATCAGGCTGTTAGCTCAGCTCTTGCTCACTAATGACGCATTAGTTAATCCCCTTTTCTTTTTATTGCAGGTTAGATTTAATTGAATTTTTAAATATTATTTTCAGTTCAGTTCCTAGTTAGGACTAAGGTAACATGATGCTACATGTGCTAGAAAGTTGAAGGTTGTTTGAAGGTTGATTGTTTTACATTTTTTTTGTATGAGACCAGCCTGGGGCATGTTTTTGAACTGGCCTAGGCATTTTCATTGGCCAGCTGAGTGCAGAGGAAAATGTTAACCGTCTATTCTTTTACATTATCTATTTTATGAATGTGCTGACAAGAATAAATCTGATTGAGGGTTAATCCATTGCGCTTCTGGCCACGCGTGGCTGTAGTGTCAATGGGGTTGACCTGAGATGTTCTGATTAAGGGACCAATGCTTTGACAGTTGCACCACTCGGGTGGCCTGAGGGTGTATTTAAAGATTTAATAATACAGATGTCCATTTCTATTTTTAATATATTATGTTTTGGCCACACTGTAGATATCAATGCAGGCCCTTTTTTCAATTAGAGATCACTTCAGGCCTCTACTATAGAGAACATAACATGGCTGGAATTTTAGATTGCATGACCATCCTACAACTGACGCTTTCCAGTACAAAATTAAAAAATTATTTTGCCTCGTCATCTATTTATTGAAGAATCTTGTTCTTGTGCCTTAACTAACAGGATAATGTTTTGTAAAAAAAATAATCCTAACCAGATTTGTGATTGGTTTAGTGTAATAAATGCTTTTATTAGACTTGTACTGCTATTGCTTCTGATATTGGTTTTGAGACTTAAGTCTATGAGACTTAATTTTCCAATGTTTGTTCCCCCTACTCTGCAGGCGATCAGGTTTTCTTCTTTAAACAGAAGTTGCTCTTCTGGCTGGCTTTGAGAGACTGTTTTCTTTGATGCCTAAATGATCCCATCGAGACTCCTCCTTAACTGGACTTGATTACGCACTGGCTTGAATATTTTATCTCCTAATTACACTCTTTTTAAACTAATCTCAGCTCTGTTGGGGAGCTAAATGGCTCAGGTTAGAAGGGAAACTGTCTCCTGCTTAGACATAATGAGGATAGAACTCCCCTACATTCAACAGTCGATTCAGTAAATTGTGAAAAAGCTATGAAGTCATTGAAGTTGCAGCAGCTAAATTGAGATATGCAGTCTATTTGCAAGCTATTATTGCATGCCTTATTTTTCAATAACCTGTTGCCTTTGAAAGCTCGGTCATTAATACTGGCTGTCTACAGTGGCCTTATTTTACTTTTATTAAATCAAGCAAAGGAATACAATTGAGCAGCTGCCAGCAATTTGATCCAGGCTAAAGATTTGTTTGCTAATTGGATTATTAAAATGATCAAGTAATATAGTTCTTTATTTAGATCTAGAGTTATTTGTTATACTGCAATAATTTGTGATCTGTTTACAGTTCATCTAGCTTTTTAGTTACAGTCATGGCTGGATACCCCTAAAATGTTTCCAAAAAATGATTGCAATTACACTTGTTTTGTTGTACACTTGCTATATACATGTTATGTTCTGCACAATTGTGTGTAAATATATTTGTTTTAAGCATGTGGTGCTCATTTAAACTCAAAAAAGGTGTGTGCAATATAAAAAATCACACCTGAAACCAGATAAAAAGAAGCAAAGTAGGTCGTTTCATTGTGGGCCTGTGTGTGCCACACTAAGCACAGAGAACAGAAAGAAGGGAGGAGAACTGTCTGAGGAATTGAGAACCGAAATTGTAGAAAAATATCAACAATCCCAAGGTAACAAGTCTATCTTCATAGGACTTGATGTTCCTTTGTCCACAATGTGCAACATTTAATCAAGTAGTTTACAACCCATGGCACTCTAGCTAATCTTCACAGACATGGATGGAATTGAAGAGTTAATGAAAGATTGCAAAGCTGCATAGTCTGTTTGGTGGCTCGGCAGCCTCAATCAAGTTCCAAAGAAATTCAACCTGTCCTGCATGCTCAGGGTGCATCAGTGCCAGTGCAAACTATCAGTTGACATTAGAATGAAATAAAACACTATGGCAAGATATCCAAGAGGACCCCACTTCTGACACTGAGACATAAAACCAGATGGCAGATGAGACCAAGATGGAGCTTTTTGGTACAGTACATCATTGTACTGTTTATCAAAAACAGAATGAGGCCTACAAAGACAAAAACATTACTATCGACACTCAAATATGGTGGAGGTTCAAAGATGTTTTGGGGTTGTTTTGCTGCCTCTGGCACCTGGTGCCTTGACTGTCCTGTTTCAGATTTCGTAATGCCTTATACACAGTGACTCCAAACATACTTCAAAAAGCACCCAGAGATGGATAAAAACAAAGTGCTGGAGAGTTCTGAAGTGGCAAGTAGTTCTGGAGAGTCCGGATCTAAATCCCATTGAACATCCCTGGAGAGATCTTAAAATTGCTGTTGGCAGAAGGCACCCTTCAAATATGAGAGACCTGGAGTAGTTTGCAAAAGAACAGTTGTCCAAAATTCCAGTTGAGAGGTGTAAGAAGCTTGCTGATGGTTATAGGAGTGACTGATTTCAGTTATTTTTTTCTTAAGGTGGAGTTCATGGTGGAGTTTTGCCCTATTTCTTGTGTTCCACTACACACAAAGGAGAAAACCATGTGTATAAAAAAACATGTAATTGCAAACATTTTCTGGAAGAAACATTTCAGGGGTGCGAACACTTTTGGCGACGACTGTGATGATTTTTTTTTTTTTTTAGAACAGCGTTTTCTCCTCAAAATAAAGAGTAGGTCCAATAGTGAACCCACACAAGGAGTGCATGTAAAGTACAGAAGGACATGATCAGGCATGTTTAGAACAATAGGCTAGCCTAAACACCACCCACCCCCTGTGTGCTGTATCTTGTATTATAACCAGTCAGTCCACTACACCCAGTCTGTCAAACTCTGGTCCAGAGATTAGTGTTCTGACACTCTTAATTCAAGTTTTAAAATTGCTGCTGATTCTATAAAAAATAGTTTTTTAAGTAATAATAACAATAAATAATAATAATCAGATGGGTATATAGGTTTTATGTAGTTCACTGTATATCAAATCAAATGTATTTTTTCTGTAGCACTTTTTACATCTGATGTTGTCACAAAGCAGCTTTACAGGAATGGGATCATAGTAGAAAAAGTCAGGCAAAACATTAAACATAAAAAATACAGAATACAAAAACCCCAAGTGAGCGCGGAGGCAAGGAAAAAAAATCCCTTAGAGCCAGAGGAGGAAGAAACCTTGGGAGGACCAAGACTCACATACAAGGGGGGACCATCCTACCACTGGTCAAACAGCTTTAAAATGAATTTTAAAAAGTCTTTATACATCCACAAAGGGAATACTTAGGTGTTTGAGATTTTAACTGGTAACATACATGTGTTGTGATGTCAGTGTGTTCATATAGCTTATTTTTACCTTTCCGCACAACAACACTGAAAACAGGGTGTTTGAAATTCTCCACCTTAGAAAGCACTTTTCAAAGGCTCAGATTTCAATGATAAAACTCTTATTTTTAAATCCAGAGACATTTGAATGGGGCATCGGTAAGTACATGCACTTCATAATCCAGTTATTGCAGACAATCAGTGGTTGTCACATAATGGAAAAACCTAAATATTTATTAAGGTTTATTTATTTATTAAACCACAGTATTTATTTATTTCAACCACAACCTGTTTTTACACATTCACAGACTATGAAAATCAATAATACTACAGTTAAAAGTATACATGGACAGATAAATACATGTACAATTCAGGTCTCTGAATCTGATTTCTTCTTTTTAACTGGAAGTAGCTTTCTGACTTGATATCCATGATTCAACTGGTAAAAGTGCTTTCTAATGTGGAAATTAGGTTGCTCCATCAGATGATTCCTGCATTAGTTATCAACTTGGAATGACTGCATTTTCAAAAAAGCATTGAATGTGTACCATGAGCTTAATTTGGCTCATTTTAAATCTAAACCTTTTTTGTGCTTCAGGTATGGTGCCAACTACTAGTGCTTCTCACATTATGACTTCCTGAGGATTTATCTTTTCTTAATATTTATTTATTCAGTCCAAATGCTGATCACCAGAGGAACATTTCACAAAAACAGTGTTTTGTCAACAATGTGAACTGCCGTCTCTGTAAATGTGTGTTTGCATTTATTTCATGACTCCTGAAATTCACTTTGTCACTCCCGTTGCTTTTGTTGCTGGCTTTCACTGTGGATTATGTTGATTTGGAATCATACTGAGAAGATTAGGAGAGAGAAACAGTTCAGCCCCTTTTCTAGTCTAAATGAGCTGAAAGTGTTTTTTTTAACGGTATTAAAATGGCCATTGATACTCGTGCTTCAGTGCTGTTGCTTTTGTTTGTCCTTCCAGCTCCTGTAGAGTCAGTTTTAAAGTGGATTGTGTGCAGAGACAAAGGGGATGTGTGTTGATCCATTGCTTATTTTGGTGTGGCTTGTTCTGGTATGTTATTGCTTTTTAAACCTGTCTGTTATTAAGGGGCAAGAGTCCATCTGATTTAATGGTAAATGTGTAATCTTGAGCAGTTTCACCATAGAGTTGCTCTGACAACAGCACTAAGCAGGACTCAAGTTTCTGGTTTCAGAGTTTGTTCTTTTTCTCTTCATGCAGCTATTTTGATATATAAATAGTCAAATACCACAAAAAACAGGACAGTTTTCCACAGTGAAGTTCTGCATGAGAACTCATGTTTTATCTTGAAAGACTGTACAGAACATTACAGAAGCCCTGTACGATGATGCTTACAAAATTGCTTTTGGCATCTGGGCCCACCCTCAGATGTAATCAGCAATTGACCAATCGTTTTGAAAGATGACTTTGAATATTTCGTGTATACAGTAACTTTTTTAGATAATTTTACAAGGTGCTTAATATCATGTTTTCAATGTTAATGATACTTTTAGATGTTCTATATAAGTGACCCACAGACACAAATTACCCCATGATACTATAAATATAGTCCTGTATGGGTGAATCAATATTTCAATACAATATGTCTTATGTGGCAAGCAACATTATCATTCATATTTTGATATGAAGCAATAGGAACAAACATTTTGTTTTTATTCTCTCCATAAAGAACTCAATGTTCTTTATTCTAGATTCATACAGGTATACTACATTCATCAAAGTTATTGGAATAACTGGTAAATGTTAAACACCGTTCTCAGGTTTGGGTCACATCACTGGCCTTTTTGAACATTTGGTTCAAATTTGAATACAGACATTTTTTGTCACTAAAGAGATGCAGATAATGTCATTGTGTTATACCCTTAGTATATACATAACAATAATTATAGTCTCTTTCTAAATTATAAACTATAAAATGGCTAAATTAAAGTAATTTAAGTTTTCACAATTTTTCTGTGAAGGGATTTTTAAAAGCATTTATTTTTATTGTCACCAGCCTAAGCTGAAAATATGTAACTAAGCATAAAAAAATGTTGTGAATATGTTGTGTGTAGGTTGGTTTTAGTTGTTAACATTTAATGCAGCTAGCAATATATATATATATATATATATATATATATATATATATATATATATATATATATATATATATATATATATATATATATAATATACACTGAAAAATATTTTCTTTCCTATTTCAAAAACAAAATAATACGTTACAATTTGATAAAGTATAACAGTCTCAAACGTTCAGTAGAAACTCTCATACTCATTTTGTATAAAATATTAATACTGTGGCATAAAAAATTGTAATGTAATGTAAAAATCTACAAAATACTAAAGCTCATAATTATTAAATTCATGCACATAAACTGCAGACATTAAACAGTTATACCAAAAATACCATTAAATATTCACAATAAATAATCGGCTGCTTTCATGACAGAATACTGTTATTATCACAATATAGATTTTGTAAAACCACAATATTTCTGTGTCATGTATATTGTGTGTACAGTACAAAATGGCACAGCCCTAGGTAGCATAAGAATTTACGATAACTGTTAAACATTCTTGTCCCTGTACACATAAGAGTTCTTCTACGCTGTTGGAATGGATCATAAATATTGCACGTTTCTTGTGGTAGTATTACTCCTTCTGCATATGTCTGGATAATGTCTGCTGTCTGAATGGTACTTAAATTCAATATTAATAGCTGGTTTTATGGACACAGCTTAAACCTGACCACGCTTTAAAAAGAGAAAATCACCATTCACCATTATTCCAGGCTAGATTTATGTCGGTGAAACTTACTGCAGGTTGTTTCAAATGTGCTTGTATTGGAGAGAGCTAGATTTTTAACTGAAAGAGTAAAATAACTGATTTCCCAGCATGCAGTCCTCTTCAGTCTGATTGTCCACTATGATTGCTTGTGCAATTTTCTCAGCTTTGTTCTGAGAAGCTTTTTGTGCACTCAGTACTAATTGTGTCCAAGGTGAAATTCTCTATATAAATGAAACTGAATGAATGAAGTGAAGCAGTAAATTACTGCTCTCAATGATGTATGTGATCTACAGAAGGGGGCAGCATGAAGTCATGTTTGTTCTACTGAATGTCAGCTCGAAGAGGGCGTATGCGGCTTTAACACGTGGGACCTTGTTTGTTATGAGGACTGTGCCTGGCCTTGTTTCAGGTATTTTTGTAAGGCTCCAGCTGAGTTTCATTATGAATATACTAGTTTCTCCTTTGCTCTGACTATGTTATTTTAAATAAATAAATTAAGAACTTTACTTGCCTAGTGCAATAGGATTGCTGTGGTAAGAGGTTTTATACATGTTATACAGTTTCACAGTATATAGTATTCACAGTTCTTCCAATTTCTTCTCTTATTCGTCGTCATCTTCTGTATTTACCTTTTAAAAGAATGAAAACTAATCTTTTGATTGAACAAAGCTTTTGGTAAAGCTTGAAACTATTTTTATGCAAGTGTATGAAACTATGTCTCCCTTTTGAAAGAACATACATTAAATAAAAATGCTGAAAGTGTTGTGAATTTCTAAATCATGTTATTTACATCTAATTAATGTTTTCAGTATGGCTTAATCTGCAAATTTCTCAATTAATCAGTTTAGGTTTTTTTTACAATATAGATTGTAGACCCAAAAGTGTGTCCCAGACACGTTCTTGGCGGGTCACGGACAGCTTGTAAAAAATAATTTAAACATTTACAAAAAAAATTAATGCTTATCTGATTTTGTACTCGTCATTTATATTGGGGGGAAAAGAGACATATCTAATTGAAATATGAAAAGTGAAATATCTAGTTTTGTGGCCTTATCTATTTTGTGTAGTTTTGTTTTTTTATTGTACATGTTATACATGTATTGTCATGTTCCTCCTCAGTAAATTCCTCTTAAATTCAGTTTACATGCATATGTTTTAAGAATTTATTTTTTGGTTTGTATTCTGTAAAGGTGGGTTTCGACTTAGTGACAATGAGAAAAAGTGGGTCCCGGGTTAAGTGCAGTTGAGAACTAGTTTGATTCGGTATGATAAGCTCAACTTTCTTACTATGGTTTGGCTCTGCAACCATATTGGACAATTGGTAACCAATTAGGGTTTTGTCAGTGACTCAGCACACATAAAATAATCCACTGGTATTTTGTCAAGTACTCCAGGATTGTTTTCGACATTTCTGTCATTCTTTGCTTTACAAGCTGCTGCCTGACGTTCCATGTGACTTCAACATTATTAGGCAAACACCTGTAAGTGGAAATGCACTGGAAATTCCAGGTCCATGTGAGTTATGACGTTATCCTGGGCAAAGATCTTAAACCAGTTTATTGACCTTTTATATTGTACACAGCATAGCTCACTCTTAGGAATGCTTATCAAAGGTTAGTGCAGGATGTTCAGCATGATTCATGCAGTGTGTGTGTGTGTGTATGCGCAGTCACTTTCATTTTATTATAACACAAGTGCATTCAGTTCTTTCCTGTTGACTAAATTGTGCCATCTAACCCATACCCACAGATTTGGCACAGTTAAATGTTTACTGTGTAGTTCTGTATAGACGATCATTAAGACAAACAATTTTTCTGTTTTGTTTAAGGTATCCCTGTTGCTCAGCAGCATCTGATCTGGAATAGTCTGGAACTTGAAGACGAGTACTGTTTGCATGACTACAGGTAATTATATTGTGTACCATGCTTCTGTACGTCTGTACACAAGCAGCCTCATTAAGCTGAAGTCCCATATTTTTAAGGCTGTTAAGAACATCTCTAGGTTCTGAGATTGCAACAGAGAAATCCTTATAGTTTCCTTGTTAGTTTGAGAAATTAATAACTGGTTGGCATATCTGCAGATGTTATATATGTTTTGTAAATACACTGTATAAACAAAAGTATTGGGTATCTGTATAGCGATTTTTTTTTATAATCAAACACATCCTGTGCTAATGTAGCGATGGTGAACATTGCTGTGAGGATTTGATTGCATTCTGGGGTTTTATAGACCTCCAGCCGTAAATGTATTTATTAGAAAGTGTATACACACACATTTGGATGTAGTTGGAGTTGTGTGGATTACAAATAGATACAATAGTTTTAGCAAAATTCTGTGCAGGTAGGTCTTTGATATCTTAATGCATACTGTTATTTCAGCATTGCAGAAGGCTGCACCCTCAAGCTGGTCCTTGCCATGAGAGGTGGGCCTATCAACACCAGACGAGGTATAAATACTGAGGTTTACTAAAGTCTTTTCAGTAGTATAGTATCAGAAAAAAACAGAAGCAAACGTTTTCTTGTTTTCTTCTACTATAAATATGTTCACTGTGCAATTATTGATTCTGGTTTATACACTTATCGTAAAAAAGCACCCAGAAGCAAGGCTATACACACTTATATGTTGATTGTCTACACAAAGACAAAAGTGGGATTTGTTAATAAAAATGAACCACTGCCAATCTATTTTTTCTTGATTTGAAAGATGACCTTGTGACTCGATGGTCTGGTGTCATGGTGTGGGTTTACATTCTGTATGATGCCAGATCATTTTGTTTTTTATTATGGCACTCATAAGTAGGGGTGTAATGGTACACAGAATTCACGGTTTGGTTCACACCTCAGGCATTCTGTATAGCCTCACCTTTATTAATTTTATAATATCAAATGAATAATTGGTTCCACAAGTCTCTTATAGACTGCCTGTACCATGTAGTCTGCGTGCATTTGTGTGAAATCGAACCGTACCGTGGCGGTTCGTAAAGAATACACGTACCGTTACACCCCTACTCATAAGCATTATCCACACATGCATTACCCACTAATTGTGTATTGCCTGTACCAGTGTAACTGTTTAACCATTTTTTGTTCCTGGTTCCCTTTATCCTTTTATAACTAGCATTGCAAACCCACACACTTCCTTCTAGTTGCAACATTTTTTTTTTTATTGATGAGTGTATTTTGTAATGTCTGTCTCTGTTTGTAACTTTGTGTCTTTGTGTTATTTATGATGTTGGACAAGAAAAAATTGTGAAAACTATTTTACAGAATAGTTTTAAACCTGTGTCCTTTTGATTTTCTTTAGTAACAGTGGAAGACTCTGTGAAGGAGACCTCTGACTGCTTGGATAAAAGAAGTGATGAGTTGTGGGAAAAGTCTCTGTCCAATAAACAGGTGACTTTTCTGGTGTACAGAGAGGGTGACCAGCTCAACTTCTTCCGGGTTGTGGATCGTGGAGATGGCACTCTCACGCCTGTTTCTGAGTCGCTCAGGTCTGTTCACCATTCACATGTTCACCAATCTGCATCTAGTTCATATATTGCCTTTTTGTCACCAAAATTCATGACTTGGAATGACATGAAATGAACAGATAGTATATCCTAATCTGAAACACATACAGATGCGAAAAAAGTAACACAAGTTTTCAGTCTTTTTTTAAATTTTTTTATTATTGTGTAGGTCCCTTTTACATTTTTTTTTCTAGGAAATAAGTTGAGGCGTTTCTATCTTACCCCTTTCTAGCCATTTTTTGCTAGACACTACCTTACAGATCTCAAAAATAAAACCATGTTTAAAAAAATGTGTTGAATACACAAAAGAATTCACTATGCTGGTATTCACATTTAATGACTGCTGTCACTTTCCTGCAGAACTGCAGCTTATTATACTCACACAGGGTGGCAGATCTCTCTGTGGTCTCCAATAAATAAAAAAAAACATTGTTTTTAAATAAGTATGCATGCATTTATTTTTTCATAAATAATATCTATCATCAGTCGTCATTTTTAAGTCATAAAGGCACAATGAAATGACAGGTTAAATGTAATTGTCGCATGTTGGCAACACCTACATCTGGCTCAAAAATAAACACAGGTACTTTGATCAATAACGAGGTATGGATAATGGCATTGCATTACAGTCCTAGTATACACAGCTCTGGAAAACAAATAAGAGACCACCTAAAAATTATGTGTTTCTTTGATTTTACCTAATTAAAAACCTCTGGAATATAATCAAGAGGAAGATGGATGATCACAAGCCAACAAACCAAGCTGTACTGCTTGAATTTTTGCACCTGGAAGAGCCTGAAGTTATCCAAAAGCAGTGTGAAAGACTGGTGGAGGAGAACATTCCACGATTAATGAAAACTGTGATTAAAAATCAGGGTTATTCCACCAAAATTCCGCAAACTTTTGGTGGAATAACATTCTGGTGTATTTCCTGCTCCCAACATTTTACACTGTAAGTTAAGAGGCATGCTTAGTCATAGTTTGTAGTACTTTGATTCAGTACAAGGAAACAAGCTTACAGTGAACAGTGGATAAAAGATTAGCTGGGAAAGTACTATTCTTTAATATGGTACAAAATAAGGAAGTGAATGAAACACTTTTGTCAGAACATGGTTCATTATATTTATATAAAATAAATTTACTTCATTTACAGAAAAAAACACAAGCCAGCCATTCAACCAGACATGAAAATAAGCTTTTAAATAAGTTGGTACTTAATTGTATCCTGTAAGGAATTTGCTTCCGTTAGTTGTGGTTCAATTTTCTGATGAAATGAATAGTAATTCTGAGAAAAACAAAAAGTGTGCGTGTCTATGGTTAAGAAATAGTGTTTTCTACAATAAAGAACTTAGGAAAAACAACTTGAGGCATGTTTCAAGGGCTTGGAAGTCTAACTAAACCAAAATGTGTGTACATGTGTTTGTGTGTGTGTGTGTTTGTGTGTGTGTGTGTGTGTGTGTGTGTGTGTGTGTGTGTGTTCTGATCGTAGTGGTGGTTCTATGCGCAACATGTACGCTGAAGAGGAAGAGGATGGTGTGAGCTCGTCTTCTGCTCAGCTGACTTTGGAGAATTCAATAACCATGAACAAGATGAAGCTTCTTAAATCCAAGATGGAGAACATGAACCTCAACAAAAAGGTACCAGAGAATGGATTGTGTGCAGATAGCACTGTATATTAAACTAATGGGAAGTGATGATAAATGCTTTATTTCAGTTAATTTAGGCGAGTAGAGTGTAAAAATGAGCTTAAACCTGGTGTTTGCTGTCTCTATCTCTACTCCCTATGAGCTGTCTATACAGCAGATGCCAGGGGAGGAGGGGGGTAGAGTATGAGCCTGCTTGGAAAAAAATCTTGACGTTGGAAGAAACACTGCAGTGCAACTTAAAATAACACAATGAGTGCTTTTTTTCGTTTTGCTATTTTTGGCAGAATATTTTTGGTTGCTATATATTCAGTGCATCTCAGTTAACGTCATATCTGTGATGCGTTCATTTTTTCATTCTTGTATTTAAGCTGTGAATTGCTACGGGAGGAGTGTAAAATGGCAGCATTAAAAAGAGCCCACTCATCTTATCAGACACAGCAGGAGTCTTAGACACGTGTAATTAGATTTGCTACTAAAAGCAGACTCTGAATGAATGCAGTTTTTCCAGCTGGCTGCAGGGGTGTCGTCTGGCGCACGGTGATTTTTATTAACCAGCTCTGTAATAAATACAAGCTCAGCAGATTGGCACGTTTTGAATTAATTATTCACACCCAAAGTCAGCACAGTCATTAGGGACCTGACAAATTGTTGGTACTTGCGTGCAAATATTTCTTTATGTGGACTTAAAAAAATTGCGTATTTATTGTTCATGTTGTTGAACTCTCATGCATTAAATTAGTCATGGGTTAAAGTGGATGTTTCCATTTTACAGACAAATAATACTTGCCTTTGTTCTCCTGTCTCTGGATGTATGATGTGTTTCCCAGCCCAAGAAGACTGCTAAGTTGAAAGTCAGGCCACCGGCTGGCCCCAGGCCTTTCAGTAGCTCTCTCGGCACCGTCCGCCACCACCGAATGTTCCGGGTCCTTCCTCAGATAGGCCACGCCTCTGCAACAACACATCTACCTCCAGTTGGTGACCAGCAGCAACCTGCAACCCCTTCCTCTGCTGCCGGCCCTTACAGCACGCCTCTCGCCCCTCACCGGAGTCCTACCTCTGGCAGAGCTATTCCCTCACTGGCAGCTTCTAGCACTTACGTGCTTCAGGAGGAGGAGCCATGGAAAAATCCCACCCCTCGGAAGATTAGATTGCCTCCTAAAGTGTCCAGGCTGGATGTGGGAGGGTCTAAGGTTATAAGAGACTGTGTACACCCGCCTTTCTCTGTCCTGTCTGCTCAACATGAGGCAGATCCCCAGAGTGATCGAATAACATTAGTGGAGGATGCGGTTGTGATGGAGCCTCCTAAACCTGTTTCCTTCAACAGCTTGCTTCCAGAACCCCTGAGCCTGGATGTGTCCACTCAGCGAGACGCCAGCTTGGACTCTTTAGGAGCTGTGGCTGAGTCTATGGCCGCACCGACATTGCTGTCTCAAGCAGTGGGTTCAGACTCTATCAGTACATGGCCTATAGGCACTAAGACACTGCAGTCTCAATCTGACAGTGACACATGGGCTATAGGCACCAAAACACTTCAATCCCAACCTGTGCTAAATCTCCCATCTGAGCCATTAACCCCTCCACGCATGCCTCAGCCCTTTGAGTTCACAGGGGCTTCCCTGCGGGCCAGCCCTTCTCACACACTTCTCAGATCTCTCGACAGTCCTCCTGTACCACCTCGCTCTCCTCCGCAGGCTGCTGCTCTCTGTGGCATCAAAGTCAGCTCTCCTGGCAAGCGGACAGAGGTGATGTCCAAAAGCGAGGCGCGGGACATCACCAAGATGGCCAACAAGGCCTCCAAAGAACTGCTGGGCTGTGTGAGTAACACGGAGTTGCTGGCCTCACTGGCTGGCACTGGGGGTCGAGAGTGTATGGCAGGAACACGTACACTGGGCAGACTGTGTGGTGCTTCTGCTCCTCTGCCTGCTAACATCCATCTGCTCCAGGAGGACCTGCTGCGCAGAATCAACCCGCTGCAGAGAGCAGTCGTGTACACGGTAAGTGTGTTTAGTACCAGAGTTATAAGAAAATATTATTACATTTCAGTATCAATCAGTAGTGCAAAACTGTATCGATTCTTAAAAAAAAAACACAGTATCTATTTAATGTATAGTTTAGAGGTAAATTCAGTCAGTGGTTTAGTTTGTGTTGAAACTCGGACAACTAGATAGCAGTTGTTTACACATTATAGTTATGCATTACAAAGATTGAGTGGGGTCCCCTGTATGATGATCTGTACTATATCGCCATATACAAAAGTTAATCAAATTTGTGATCTGTATACTTCGGTTTTGTTCAAACTAGTCATATTTATAAAGCAATTTTTATAGTTTTTCTATTTTTCTATTATATTAAACTTATGTCTTACTTGTGCAATAGAGCTTTTGAGAAATATTTTTTGAATACTGAAACACTGATTATTTTAGGTCTGTTTATAGTGTTTATGGATTTGTTCAAAATATTTAGTTTTGTAAAGAAAGCCGTGTTAAAGTTGTGGGACAAAGTAAACCCTGTTAAAGCCTTAGTTCTTTATATTATATGCACTTCTAACAGTGCAGTAATGCAAATAATAATAATAATAATAATAATAATTAGTTTCAGTGCAAAAGCCAGAGTTTTGATACAGGTGCCAACAGGTATAGCACCAATACCAACAACATTGGTAGGACATTAAAAACACACTACTGTCAATACCTGTCGTTAACTGGTTACTGTTAATATGAGTAGTGTTTAGATTGTCCTTTTTTTTTTTTTTACAAAGCATTTTAACTTTTCTTGTCTGGGGTGTCAGTTTGACAGAATCATGTCTTTTCAGCCCTCAGGAATGCTGGGCTCTTCGAGTGGATCCTCCAGTTCAATAAAAAGACAAGGTGAGTCTGTTGACTTTATGATCAGGATGCGCTTTGTGTGAAGTGTTGTCGGGAGTGTCGTGACTGTCCTCAGTGCTTTACAGACACTCTCTCTCTCTCTCTCTCTCTCTCTCTCTCTCTCTCTCTCACACACCTCACTCACCATCTCTCTGCATCCCAGACAACTATTTAATGCTACACTGCACACATTCAGTGGAATGCCTTATCTCTCCTGAAGAGTGGGAGGCTGCTGACGCACAGTTGTGTTTCTGTGCTTTAGAAACTACACTGTTTGGATATCAAAATAGATTGTTTTATAGCTAGGTTCGTTATCTCATTGAAGGGATGTGTTTTGTTGTTATTAGTAAGTAACAAAATGCCACTGAACTACTGGTTTCTGCTTGGTTTAATTTTTATCGTCACTGTGGTTTAAATTGGCATTGACATGAATTCAAACAAATTGCATGACCTCCTTTTGTTATTTATGTATCAGGCAGTAGTGAAGTGATGAGCTGTAAATATACTGAAGAAACACACAGTTTTCATTTTGTTATGACTACCTCTGTGTGTGGGTTTTCACCAGTGGTATATTGAGAAGTGTCATGATGAAAATGCAGCCTTGACCCCGAGGTTAGCAGGGGAGCAGTTCTGCTTTATGAGCTTGATGCATGTTGTATGGGCCCAGCAGTGGCATAGCACGTTTTCAATTATTCACCAGTGTTCACAGAAAGAGCGTCTGCCAGCAGGAACCAAGCAACAGGAAATGTAAACCATAAACCCTCCCCAATCAACACTCGCAACATGCAGACGCATGTTCACGTGTGCATGTTCACGCTATCACACATGGTATAGACATACTCACAGAGTAACACAGCCAGCATGCAGCTCCACAAGACGCCAACTACCATACTTATCATTTGAGACAGCGGAAACATAGAAGTCTTCAGGGATGGATTTCTGTGTTTCAGTGCTAGACAGTTCTCCAGCAGCTGGTGTTTTTGATTTTTTCTGAAATGTTCCCAGAAATATCACTGCCAGTGCTGTCATATCAGAGATTGTCAGTGGCACAGAAGCACATCTGTGGAAGCATGCTTCAGAACTGATAGCTCTAGAGGAACACAGCTATAAATCCAATCTCATGCCTCAGCGCCTGGCCTAGTGCTTCTCCTGACTGTTTCCGTCACACAACGCTTCCTTTATCGTATTGCTGTGCGCTTCCCTCGCCCCCTACTTTTTTGTGCCTCGATAACTGCTCAACCTAAAAAGTTATTGTTGGTAGCAGAAACCTGACTAATTGTTGCCATTATGTGTAATTATTTATTGTTTTATGCACACAATCAGTGCTATGTTAGAGACCTGAATTTTATGTACTGTTTGCTTCTTTTATTTAGAGAAGACCTGCCCCATGCTGTAAGAACCCTGGAATATTTAATCGTATACAGAACAAGCTCGACTGGTTGTCTGTGGCAATGTTTCCCAACCTGTGTTCTGGATGCACCCTGCCCTGCATAATTTAATGTTTTTACCCCCAGTAACTCTGAAAGGGCTTGTTAATAAGCTTATTATTTAATACAGGTGTGTTGGGGAAGTTCATTAATAAAAAACTACAGATTTTACAGATTACTCATTACTTAAATTGTAGTATGATTACTTTATTCAATACATCTTGAAAAAATGTAATTCAAATCTCATTCTGCATTAATTTACTAACTTCTAAGTTACACTCATACAAATACACCCATATAAATGTACTGAAATAAGCAGTTTTATTTTATTTTCCTTTTTTTTAATTCATTTAGGAACTAAATTGCAACATTAAACGTTTATAAAATAAGTTTAACCACACTTTTTGTTTATATTTCTTAAATCCAAATTTGTTTAAACATTAGAAAATTGTTGGTCAGTAATACCTTGCTATAAGTTACTTAATACATTAATAAATTAAGTATCTGTTTACCTTGTTTGGGTGATACTAGGACACTCTGTCCTTCAGCACAGGCTCTTTAGCCTCGAGTTGTATTTTAGCATGCACCCTCATTCAATACTTAAAAAAAGCTTTCAAAATTGCTTTCAGCAAATTCTAAATGACAATGTTGTTTCATCATCTGCTATTGTGGGCTGTATTCGTACTGTGTGTGTTTACAGTCATGTGACAAGCTGATTAGGCAGCTTTGTTAAAGAGCATGAATAAATTAGGCAGAAGACGGCAAAAAATGAATTAGGTGTTGGGCTTAAAGGAAACTGTTTTTTATTAAGGTAGCTGTAGCTGTAACTGTAATGTGATTACAAAAAAATTAACTGTTACAGCAAAAGTAAAAAAAAAGTGTAATGTGTTACTCTACTGGATTTTGCTTTGCTCACACCACATTATTTTTGCCTGATTTTCCATTCCCTTACTGTTTTTGGTAGATCTCCAACAAAAACATTTGCTTAGAGGTGATCTACCAAAATCAGCGATCTCTCTGCGCTCACTCAGTCGTGTAGTGTGAACTAGTGAAAGATGCTTTGCAAAAATATAGCAAACATCTTAAATATCTAAACCAGACGGCGATTAGGAGTCAAGAGCCTCGACTACCTACAACTAATTCTTGACCCCATATCTCAGACCAGTCATGTAGCATGAACCCACCCGTCATATTGTGTTATGTGAACCAGGCATTACCGGGAGAAGGAAAAACACTAAAATGTGCAGGGCAGTGTGCCTCCAGGACAAGGACTAAGAAACTTCTCTGTATGTCTGGTAGAGTCAGATACCAAGCATGTTTTTGATGCTTGATTGACTAGTGACATGCTTCCTGCACTTGACGCATATACAAGAGTCTACTATTCTGCTAACACACTCACTTAATTTGTGAGGAATTAACTTTTTTTTATAAATGAATTAAATGGCTTTAATTATATTTGAAGTACATTTGTGTTTATTCGCTGGAGGATTGTGTGCGCTTTCTCTCTCCTATAATTTCTGTTTTGCATTGTTCTTGTGAAAGCTGCTGACATTTGTTTGCTTTGTTTTGCTGCCTAAAATGTTTTCAGGCACTCCAACATATCACCTCCCTCCTGTGAAAGCCCCTGTTGGCTCAAAAAAGAAGACTTCAAAGCACTGCTTCCTGTGTGGGAAGAAGACTGGGCTAGCCACCAGCTATGAGTGCAGGTACTTACCTTAGGCTATAGGGAGATGCTGTTAAGTCTCCCATGTTCCCACAGCAGTTCTCACTCAACTTGCGTAGGTTAGATCTCTCGGTCTGAGCAGGGTGTTTTGATCAAAATGAATCTTTAAACCATGAATGTCTGTATCTGAGCACGTATGTCAGTTTCATTCTGTAATTCACACTATTTGCAGAATAATTTGCTGTAGTTATAGGATAATAGTTCACTGTACTTAAAATATACGTTATTATAAATTGATGCTAAATAATGTGTAGTGGTTGCTAGACATGGGCCAATCACCAACTGCCGATTGTCTTTAAGCTTGATCAGCTGTTGGTCAGCCGTTATTGATCAAGGGCGGGGCTGGGTGCCAAAATTAACCTCATGTGTCCTCATGCAGTGCTCCTGAAGCTAATGATTTTCAGGTATAAATGTAGTTTTATGTTTTGGAATCCATCAAATTTAAAACACTGTAGACTTAGCACCAGCTGAGAGAGTCTGTTAATTCCCGTGCAGATCTGTAATGTGGAGTTGTGAGTGTAAACACAACCTAAAGAGACTTTGATCCTGCATTTTAAAAAGGCAGGATTAACTGCTGTACTTCTGGTTGTGATTAAATGGTAGTCTGCACAGTTACTGTTACTGGATAGAGGTGTTTGTTGGATAGCTAGTGGATGTTTGCTGCTGTGTTGCTGTGCTGCTCTGCTAATGTTAATACTCACTGTATGCACTGAAAGATGCACTCTCGAGAACTTCACGTCGCTCCACAAAGCATTTGTAATGAGTCTTGCACAGGGCTGCTGTAACCCTGAACTCCCAAATATGATCCGATCAGCTCTCAACATTGTCAGAATTTGAGAAATATTGTCAGATTTGTATACTCAATATGCGCTCACCCAGTTTATCTGATTTTGATTGCTGATCAATTTTTCCATCTCTAGTAATTACTGAATAATTAGTAAAATAACACTCAAAGTAGCTCAAGATGCCTAGAGTTTAAGGGGTTAAGAATCATTCCCCCATTGCCGTGATTTATTCCTGAGCCACCTCTATCTGAGAGCACTGGCTTTATTGCGACCTTGGTGAGGAAAAACAGGTTTGGCACTTCTTATCTGAAATATCTTGTGAAGGATCTCACTGCATGTTTTGGCATATTCATTTATGAGGTCATCTGTGGCTGGCTGCAAACCTTCACTCTCTCTAGTGTGCCCTACTGTGCAGAATCATATGATTCAACTCCTGGCACCTGTTTTGAGTGGCATCTTTTCAGTCTGGTCTGTTAGATGTCCAAGGCTGGTTTTACCTGTAAAACAGACACTGTGGTTTTGTTTTAGTAAAATTGTAGTTATGTTGGAGAACTTGTAAAGGATGTAATGATGAAGATACCCCATGAATATAGGTTTACGAAGAGGTAACCATGATTACAGTCATTCCAAATCCTTACAACTTGTGTGCTTAAAACCAATTGTACTTTAAACTGTTACGTTAATGTTTAATGATTGCTTTCTGGTTAATTATTATCTTTCATAGACTTCCCCCTTGGAAATGAGAACTGAACATTTAAATCGCACTACCTGACAGTTAAACAGTTTTTTAGTGTTCAGATATTTTCATTTGGTCTGCACCAAAATAGCAAGTGTAACAAATCTAGATCTACCGTGGCCGTGGTTCAGTTAATTTTTAGGGTGAAAACACTCCTTTTATAATGGTTCTGACTTTTAGAACAATTACGGGAAGTTGAGGCAGGCTCTTAGCCACCATTAAACTACAGAAGAATTCAATTCAATTCAATTGTATTTATATAGCGCTTTTTACAACAAAAGTTGTCACAAAGCAGCTTTACAGAGAAAAATAGGTCCACGCCTCTTATGAAAAGCACCACAGAGATGCCATTTTTTATGGTGGCACAGTGGCAAGGACTCCCTTTAAGAGGAAGAAACCTTGGAAGGAACCAAGATTCAGTACAATCAAATAACAAACAAATAAAAGAACAAAATAACAGTACAGACAATTAATGTGAGCTATAGCTAATGTAACAGATACTAATTTATGAATATAAAAATGTGATGGGCATAAACTATAGAGCTATGGCCAATATAGAAACAGATACTGAGTGTGTTAATGTTAATCAGTGCATGGTTGCAGAGCCGGAGTACAACACAGCGGGCAGTGGAGAACCAGGCTGGGAACATCAGGAACAGGGCATCTCCATACATGTAAAACAGAAAGGAAAGAGAGAGAAAAAAGCAGGAGTTAAAAAGGTTGTGTAATAATTCTGATGAGTAAAAGGACAGGGCTGATTCCGGAAAGCTGGAACCACAAATGGGCACATCCAGGCAGGCTGGCCGACCGGGAATTTCAGCACATGTGAGATACAGAGAGAGAGAACAGAGAGTGGAGAGAAGGAAAAGGGGTTAGAATGTTTTTTATAAAACTGCTGGAGTGGGATGGGCACTTGGAGGCAGCAGCTCAGGACATGTGGGAGAGAAAGAGGAAGGAGATGATTAGGACAGGGTTTATGTTTGCTGAATAAACTGTAGGAGGAATAGTTAGAAGGGCAACAGTAAGAGAAAAAATACAGAAATTGAGATGAGACATTATTTAAAAGCTTGAGCAAATAGAATGTTTTGAGTCTAGATTTAAGAAAAAGGTAAATTGTTGTGCCAAAATCTGACTCAAGCATGGGCACAACATATGCTTGCAATTTCTGTAACTACTGTAGCTGTAGATTAAACCTTCTTTATAAACAGAAATTTAAGGTTATCTCTCTGGTCATTCTGCAGCATGACACGCATGTACTTAAAGGGAGTTTAATTCTGGCAGGGAGGCAAAATTAAGCACAACACTTATAAAGGCAACACGCCACAATCTGATTGACACCCTTACACCCCTACAAACTAATCCATCTCATAATAGAAAAATGCAGCCCATATAGGTGACGGGTAACTGGGCCTAGCCCAGTTCTTTAGAGCACTCTTTTAGTAAACTGCAGTGTGAAAACAAATGTGTACACTTTAACAAAAACCTACACCTTGGTTCAGACCCATCACTTAGACTTTCTGGTGTTTAAAAATAGAGTTTTTTTGTTAGAATGTTTAGAAAATACTGTGTGGAAAATGTTAGATTTGGGCATGCATCTGTACATTTGATTAATTTATTGTCCTTATGTTTGTTTCTTTTTTATGTATATCATAAGTATCTCTGCTAATTATGTTCCTCTTGTTTTTTCTATCTCAGGTGTGGCAACAACTTCTGCTCCACTCACCGCTATGCAGAGACCCATGACTGCACCTACGACTACAAAAATGCAGGACGCCGCTTTCTACAGGAATCGAACCCTATTATTAGTGCACCAAAGCTGCCCAAAATATGAGAGCTGGTAATGGACGATACAAGAAGGAATAATAGACCCATTAAAATCCATATAAAGATCAAGAACTTTATCACCAGTGTGTGCTTTTATCACCATGTTTGCTTAACCGTAAAGGACCCTATGTGTAGAAACAGAGCAAAAAATAGCACACGCTTTTTTCCTTTTGTTTCCGAGCAGTTACTTTTTTGCACAAATGTGAAAACATTACTATTTCTTCTTTACTGTATGTTTTCTTCACGTATTGTAAGTAAAACAAAAAAAGAACCTGGCATGAGAAATACGTTGATTTAAATAAGTTTCCATTACGCTAAAATCTTTCGGATGAGCATAATGCATGACTTCATCAACATATGTATGTGTGTGTATATATACAGTCCCATGCAAATGTTTGGGCACCCTTGGCCAAATGAAACAATTTGTGTATTTTCACCACAGCCTCCATCACAAACCAAATACGAATACTAGTGCACAATTACTCTACATTTTATTACATAACATACAAGAATATATAAAGTAATTCATAAAGGTAATAGATGGTAATTTGATTTAGCTGACATCTAGTGACATGTCTCGTGATTTGCACAATTTGTATATCAAAGGCTAAGACTACGTCCAATACCTAGAGTACCCAAACTTTTACACAGAACATGATTTTTGAAATATAAAGGACAGGGTAACTATTATTTGGTGATAGTAGTTTTCTTTAGCCACAGAGGGTGTGTGTTCTAAAAACACACAGCCTCTGTGTCATCTGACCACGGATGCCCAAAATGTGTATGAGAATGTATAAAAATATATGTATTTTAAGTTGTTTTTTTATAATGGGAGGGATGACGTTATAAGGCAAGTCTTTGAGAGATGCACTTTAGGAATCATGAATATTTCATGGGACAATGAGGAGATGGTTTACGTGTTTTGTAAGAAGTGTTCTGTTCTGATTGTTTGAGTGTCCCAGTATTCAACAGTTCATCTGTCTTTTTCTCTGAATTGGTTCATTTTAGACATGCAGCACTCTACTCAACATCATAGCAGGTACTACACACATATGATAATAGAAAATACTGTGTCTGTCTAGTGTTGGGTTTTCCTTTGAATGCAATTATGCAGGTTATACATGTTTGTCAGCTTGTAAGCACCACTATGCAGTACAGCCACGTAGCATTCTTTACTATTTTCAGAAGGGCTTGCTGTGGGACGATGTGGGCACTTGGGTGGAAGCTATTTTGGAAGGTTTCTTTTTTACTATAATTTTTTTATTATTATTTCACAGCACATTCAGCTTAAAGTTGTTGCTTAAAGTTTTCAATATTTATTTGGGGATCCAACTAATAAATATACCTGTGTTTCCTTAGATGTGTCATTGATTAAGGTTTCCGTCTCTGATTTCTCTTGATTTGTGAGTGTTAATGTCCGTTAAGCCACACATACTGAGGTGTCAGTACTGAGGTGTCAGTACGTAGGTGTCAACTCACAGTTATCCATATGGTGCTTTTAAAACAGCTGTTCATCCTTTTCATTATTATCGCTTTATTCTACTGCAATGCATTCTCTATTTACAATAGATTTTGCTGAATTTGACAGCAAAACCTTCACTCACACAGTTTAGTACAAGACACTAATATCTTAACAGATATTTTTTAGGCTAGTAAGTCAAATATTTCAAATACAGCTGTGGAAAAAAAATAGACTACTTAAAAATGATGAGTTTGTTTGATGTAACCAAATTGGAATATAATCAAGAGGAAGACGGATTATCACAAGCCATCAAACCAAGCTGAACTGCTTGAATTTTTGCACCAGCAGTGGCATAAAGTTATCCAAAAGCAGTGTGTAAAACTGGTGGAGGAGAACATGCCAAGATGCATGAAAACTGTGATTAAAAACCAGGGTTATTCCACCAAATATTGTATATATGAATATGAATTGAGGTTTAAAAGCCCTGTATCTTTTTTATTATTTCAGCCGTTTCATAATTTCTGCAAATAAACACTCATTCCAGAGAACTAAGTTCTCTCCACTGCTCCACAGCTTCATGCTGGGGACTTTCTACTCCTCTAGTCACACCAGGCGTTAGGCATGATGCCAGTAGGTTCATCACTATCTGCTAAAGAGAGTTCTTATCTATTGGCAATCCTACTCTACAGGCCTAGACAAGCTGTCTGGCAATAATGGGTGCAACTTAAAGTGGCTGAATGCATTCATTAGACATGTTTGATATTTGCACATATAATATAGTATAATAGAAAAGTGTAAAACAAATCTGAACTTGTTAGAAATCCCATTTCTTTTATAATTATCTACATACAAAAACCAAAGAAAACATCATAGAACATCAATAGAGAGAGGCAGCAACATCTTTAAATGGTTTGAACTGTATTTCTAATTTGTGATTGCTTTTTCAACAGTATGTAACTTAGATTTATTTATACTTATTTTATTCTTATCTTGTCTTATTCACCTATAGCACACAAGTTCTCAGCTCATAATTAGCTAGACAGCCATCAAAAGTAGTTTGTGACATGGGGAATTTCTGATATTTTATTTATTGTTAAAACAAATTACCCAACTCACTTATTAGGACCCCTATCACTAGTGATGCATCCTTAAATACATGTAAAGCCAGCCTTGTCTTAATTGTTGATCAAAACTGAAAACATCAAAACTATGAAGTTCTTCATTAAGCCTCGATTGGTCAAGCCAATGAAGTGTATCCTATTGAAGACATTCCTGCCTGGGAAACATTTGCTGTGTGTTGACGAGTATTATCCTGCTGAAAAGTACCAGTTGGAAGCTACACTGAGAGGCAACTGTGTACACATATGGCTGACCAAATCATCACACAGTTGGGACAGTATCCCAAGAGTCAAACCCAACAGTCATTGGATCCTCTCAGAAAATTACATGCTGAATTAGCTACTATAGCTACTAATTTCGCTGAACTCCGTGGTTCTCCGGTAATTTTATTCCCGTTGAGATTCACATCTCTGAGTTTCATTATCTCACATTTCATAAAATAGCTATTATTATAAATAGTCCACAGTCTACCACACACTGTAATTATGCTTTGTGCTCACATTTCCACAGAGATCCACGTACAACACAACAGCGAGTGGAAATGGAGGAGCTACTGAACGTGATGTCATGTGATTGAGAAAGCCAATTGCAATCCAGATGCAAGAGTTTTATCGATGAGTAGAAGTGTGAAATATTTTTCACAGATGTCCCACTAATCCTGTTTGGATAGGGCTTAAGTTTCATTTCTTACCTACAGTTTTGCAACACAGTTTCTGTTTGTGCTTCGAAATGAAATCTGTTCTTTCTGTTGTTGTTCAATAATAATCTTAGTCACTCTTCCTGAAATCCTTGATCACCACAGGCTCCTTGTAATACGTGGTTGTTTTATGTACTTCAGGAATATAATTATCTAATAATATGGAGAGCGAATAAGACTTTATCCCACAGTGTTGTGAGGGGATAGATCAGAGGCTCATGCTTTATCAGAGCTTTCTTCAGGGAATGGGTAAGCGTGTACTTGCCAACAAGGAAACATTTTAACCAGGCCCAAATTCCTGGATTTCTCTCTTCTGACAGGAGCTCGCACAAAGCAGCAGATGTTATACAGTGAGGTTCACAAGAGGCAGAGCCGGCTGAGGAAACGTTTGAAGGCAGCAGACAGAGACTCGAAGTGAGTGGGATCTAGTTGTGACTGCACCAGTGGGGAGCCTATGATTTATTTTACTGTGAAAACTCAGCCAGAGGGCGATGCACAATGCTGTCAAAAGGTCTTTTAAAACGTATAATTTAACCAATCAGTGCATTCTGTAGGAAACTAATGCAAGAATAGAGTGCTTCATTTCTGCCATTCTTTAAACACTTACTAATGTTCTGCTCTTCTGCTTATGTGCAACATCAGAGGATGAGTGCTTTGCTGTTCCTTATCTACGGGAAAAAAGATCTCATTACTTTGTTTTCATGTTTTCCTCCTTCGCCTAGTCATATTAGAAATTGGATATACGTAGTCGTAATGCTTCTTGTTGTGGAAACAAGCAGATCAACCCCAACTTGCTTAACAAGTTCATCATCTCTACATGTCCAAACACACACACACACACCTCTTCAACATGATTACGCATCTGTTAGGTGTTGTTATTTAAGTGTTTTGAGCAGTAAATAATGTGGCCTCCATCTGCAGTTCATGAAATGCAGTTCTTGACAGATGTTGCATAATAACGAGCTGAGTCCTTTGTTTAAACCCATCAGACACAAAGTTGATAAAACAAGCATTTAGAGAAGTAGAGTGTGAAACAGCACAAAAATTCACAAAGCCCAGCTCCTGGCCTGTGGCGATCCCTCCGTCCCTCGTGTCCCACACAACGCCACAACACAGATGTTTGGCTCCCCCAGAGATGCAGAGAAGTGCAAATGAGAAATGTAAGAAAGAAAATGTAAGCTTGCGTAACAGACAGACTACAGGGTTCCACGGAACAGAAGGGGGAGCTTCAGCATCAGTTAATGTTTACCCACACCCTAAAATCCATAGTTTACAATGGCAATCCTGTGTGCTCAGTGTAAACCACATAAATAGTGACAACAATCCGTAAATAATCTGTGAGGTAACAAGGATTTTAACCTTTACAATAATATGTACAGATTAAGTGTAGTTCCTCTTCCACAAAGTGTTTTCTTGCTCTCACACACCTACTTCTGCTGAAAGTTACTTGATGAGTTGGGTAAGGAAAATCATGTCAAGAAGAGCACAAACAATTGGGGGTTGGGGTGATTGGGGTTACTCGGCACTAGGACTAAGCTTTTCTTTTTTTTATTTATTTCTATTTTTTTCCCATTTTCTCACAAATTTACACGGCCAATTGCAAAACCCACTTATTAGAACTCCCCCCATCAGCATTTTTGGTTCCTGGTTGGTTCTACTGCTCGACTGTATGATAAACTATCCTCTTAAACTATTGCTCATTTTTAAATAGCCATAACAACTGTCCATTTGTTTTTTGCGTTTCCTAAAAACTTGAAGAACTTAAGGAAACTTGTGGAAAAAATGAATGAAGCGATTAATTTAGACAATGGTAGGTGTCAATATATAATAATATAAGTATATATTCAGGGGCGGATCTAGCCATTTTGGGGCCCTAGGCAAAATATAAACAAGGGGCCCTCATTCTTGAAACACACACATAAACCAAATAACTAGAGATGGAACGATCGATCGGCAGTGTATCGGCATCGGCCGATTTTCAGCCAAAATACGGTATCGGCGATCGGCAGATATTCTTCTGATTTGATTTGATTCAGGAGTTTAGGGTTAAGCAGTTAATCAGAGCTGTGTGTGGATGGCCGGTGAAACTGCTCGCTTACAAGAAGATGCAGTTCCTCATCCAACCACTAGTCGGAGCTGCAGCAGCACAAGCCCCTCTGTCTTTACTCAGTCAGAGCTACAGCCCAGCCACAGTTTTCTTAAATTAATCTGTGTAGAAAATAAAAGTTTTAACCCCACTAAACGGATAATACAGCTATCTACAGTTCATGTTTCAGCCCAAGCAGCTAACAGCAGCAGTTTAGAGCAGCCGTCACGGAGTCACTGCTCGGATTACATTAAAAACAGGTCAGTTAGCGCGCTGCTAACCTCATGATATTTATAACTACGGAGGCTACTGAAGACTATTAAAGGCTATTGGAGGTTATTGAAAGGGTTATTGGGGGCAGAAGTCAGTACAGGCTGGTTAGATAAGTGATTCACGTCCTCGTCTCTCACTGCGGTGAAACTGTGACTAGCGCTGTCACAGTGATGTTTATTAACGTCGTTCAAACAGATTTTGCCAGGTATTGTCTTGTACATATTTACACACAACTTATATCTCTCCTAAAAAGCGTTTATTTTGGTCAGTGACACCAGTGTTACCAGTGTTTGCTTTGGCGTGGATGTAATTAGAGGAAACACGTCCTGTCGCACATTGCTACGTCATCATATTATGGACTAGTTCAATGCAAGCAACGGAGGGGGGTATGTGTGTTTGGACATTTAGTATTCTACTGATATTTCTGTTGTTTTTTTAATAGAAATATGTTTTTTCTTTACTTTACCTAAGTAACAAATTAACATTGTTTTGGTGTATTTACTGTAACTGGGATGGTCAGATTTGGGGGCCCCTATGGAGGACAGGTTTGGTCGAGGCCCTAGGCAAATGCCTAGGTTTGCCTAATTAAAGAACCGCCTCTGTATATATTAATGCTATACAGCTCTGGAAAAAAATAAGAGACCACTTTAGTTTCTGAATCAGTTTGTCTGATTTTGCTATTTATAGGTATATGTTTGAGTAAAATGAACATTGTAGTTTTAGTCTATAAACTACGGACAACATTTCTCCCAAATTCCAAATAAAAATATTGTAATGTAGAGCATTTTTTTTGCACAAAATGAGAAATAACTGAAATAACAAAAAAGATGCAGAGCTTTCAGACTGCAAAGATTTATATTCATAAAGTTTAAAGAGTTTAGAAATCAATATTTGGTGGAATAACCCTGGTTTTAATCACAGTTTTCATGCATCTTGGCATGTTCTCCTCCACCAATCTTACACACTGCTTTTGGATAACTGTATGCCACTCCTGGTGCAAAAATTCAAGCAGTTCAGTTTGGTTTGATGGCTTGTGATCATCCATCTTCATTTTGATTATGTTCCAGTGGTTTTCAATTTGGTAAAATCATAGAAACTCGTCATTTTTAAGTGGTGTCTTATTTTTTTCAAGAGTTGTATATAATAATATAATATAAATATATAGTAATGCTATATACCTCGTTTTATTAGTAATTATTGTGTAAATAGGACAAAGCCCAGTCCAGTTTCCCCAACTCCTATCAGAGAAACTGCACAGTTGTTAGCGAGCTAATTAGCTGAGCTCTCGCGGAGTTAGTGGGGTGTGATGGAGAGCAGGTGGACTGCAGTACTGGAGTTCAGAAACCTTTGTATGAAGTAAATGAACCAACCCCAGGCCTTTCTCTGCTGCAGCCACTGAGCGGAGGCTCTGGACTGCGCATGCGCACCGCGGCACCGCTTCCCTCCCTTGCAGTTTTTTTTTTCGACTTCGCTATCGCGGAAGTCAGAGACATGACGCATGCAGTCAGATGGGCAGTCAGAAATAAACAAACCGTCGGGACAATAAGGTGAGTAGAATGATTTTCACAGCCAGAGATTTACAGCAGGACCTCGACAGCCCGTGTTTAACCCCCCCTCCTCCTCCTTCTCTTCCCCCTGTCTTTACCATCATCATCAGCCTGCAGCAGCGCGCTGGACCCCAGTGTGAGATTACAGCAGCGGGGTTAAATCTAATTCAGATTTAAAACCTGACCGGATTCGGCTGGAAACTGGAGTAGTGTTTATCTGGGTTTTGTTTATAGTTTATAGTTTACAGGTCTTTAGTGCGTTTGGGATCGTTTAGCTGGTTCCTCTGACTGACTCTCTGCCGCACAAAGCAGCAGCCCAGCAGCAGAGCAGCTGCTTTATTCCAGCACACAAAGCCGCTGATCAGCCGCTGTAAGACGCTCTTATCGCTCACCACTGATACCCTGTCTCCACTCCATTTTCTCCACTGTTGGTTCACTGTCTCTGTTCACTCCGTTCACTGCGGCTGGATTACTCTGACACTGCTGTCACTGTGCGGACAGACAGACAGACATGTCCAATATTACAACTAGCGCTAGATCCTGACAGACGCTTTAGTAGATAATATCTAAATAACAACCGTGTGTGTGTGTGTGAGAGAGAGAGGCGTGTTGATCGCAAGTTCACAACAAAAACACGGTCCATTTAGCTTTTGTTGTAAGACCCCCCCAAACCCAACCTTTCTAAAGAAAATGATGAGAATGTCTCTGTGTATGTAGCTAACTTAAATTTTGATTTTGATTTTTGATAACACGCTGAAAAATGTTAGAGCAAGAAATCGCTCAGAACGTGCAGGGTAGGAGGAGGTCTTCAGGACCACTGCTTTATCATGATTAATATAAGAACCGTGGTCTAACTGAACGAGGCAACACGTAAAACAATGTTTTAATACATTTGCAACAAGAACGTAAGAATATAGGCATAATATAACCGGCAGTTATGATTTTTACATATATTATATATATATTTATGAGCCACTTTAACACCTTATTGTATTGGACGTAGATATGCAATCTAACGTTATATTAATCAAATAGATAGACAGACAGATAGACAGACTTTGGAATGGTAAGGAAAGGTGTAAAAAGAAAAAAATGTAATTTGTTGCCTGAGGACAACACTATGTCGTTGAGGGTTAAACCATTGATATTTTTTAAATAACCAATAAACAACTGTCATATGTTTTTTGAACATAATTAAGCGATTATTTAGGACATTTTGGACTACTGCTTCATCATCAGTGTGTAAGTTTACAACAAAAACATAATAATTGAAAGAATATAAACATACAAATATCATTTTTACATATTCTTGCATATATACACATTTACATGTATGACCCACTTGTACACCTTTTTGCAGTGGGCTTAGATATACCATGTAACGTTACAGACAGACAAACAGGCAGACAGACAGACAGACAGACAGACAGACAGATGGATAAAGTAAGGTATAGTATCGGATGTGAATTGTTGCCACTAAGAGTTAAATCATTATTTAAACAGCCAATAAACAACTGTTATAGTTTTTTTTTGCTGACAAACTTTATTAAGTGATTTTTTATTCAGATATATATAATAATATAATATAAATATATAGTATTATAGTATGATATTGGGAGACCTATACCCAACCTAACAACTATCTTAGCTTAAGAGAATAACCCCCCAGTACTGGACAGACTAACTGACAGTTAAATCAGAAAGTGGGACCTTCCTTCTTTGTTAGTGTACACAACGCGCGCGCGCGCACACACTCACACGCAAGCGCGCGCGCTCGCTCGCTCTCCGCGACTGTGAGCTGCAGCCCTCGCTGGTGTGTGTGTGTTACTGTTCTGGCCGCTGTATGGATTACACCGCTCCCCGGTATGTAGGCTGAGGCTGCTCTCTACAGGCTTCTTCTCCGCCGCAGAGCTGAATTAGTAGCACGCGCTCGTCTCTCCTCAGCTCTGGAGGTTTGTCCTTCTCTCTTTCTCGTTGAGGAGCCCAGTTGCAGGGCCGCTGGTGGCTCGCTGTTAAACTGAGCTGTAGAGGAGCAGGCTGTGAAATGTTTGGCTTAATGCAAGAGGCTTTTCACTTCTGCCACACTCTGTGTTCCAGCTCTCCGCGGTTTGCCTTGGTTTAATGTTTACTGCATGTCTGTTGGTCTGTTGTACTGGGTGGCAGGCTAGCTAGGTTCTATATGCTCAGCTGTGAAGGATTATTCATTTCTGATGTTTGTCTTTATTATCCTGTGGTATGGAATATCATATCATAGCAGATTGCTCAGAACATTCACCATTCTTTCAGTTTCCAAATGTGCAACACACCGGACAAAATGTACTGTAAATCACTTGCTCAATATCCTTTCACTCTGCCATGTCATTGTTCTCTGTGTAATCTCCTCTTCCCTCTCTCTTGGATGTGGTTGCATTCAAGGAGTTGCTTCTTAGATCCGCTGGTGATCCCCTGTTAAATGTTTAAAAGGACTTTTTCAGTTATTTAAACATTCATTAATTCATTTATTGGACAAGGACAGTGTTCATTGATCAACAGAAGAAGGACTGTAAATGACCAAGAGTTTGCTCTGTAGTGTTATCTCTGTTATGTTTGTATATTAAAACAGGAACCTTAAATGATACAACAATAAGAAAGGATTATCTTTCCTCTTCCCATTGTAATGTTAGTTCAGCTTAGCATGTTGTAGGGGTGAGCTATATGGCCCTAAAATTATATCACAATATTTAATTGTATTTCCGCACGATATGGCACAATATTTCAGGGTATAATATCGTTCACAATATAGAAAAATGTAGGCGATTTTATGGTGTACGCTACAATATGACTCACCCATAGTATGTAGTGGTTTCAGAACATTCTGTTCACTAACCAATTCATTTATGTACCATTTATTTTAGTTTTTTTGTTAACTGTCACAACAACCAACACGTTTTATAAACTTAGTGAGGATTTTATAAGAAAGACGGAAGCTACTTATCACTTATGATTTTAAATTTTATGAATTTGGATAAAACATGTTTTAATTTAAAATGACAAAATCTGAAGTTATATCATTATAGACGTTAAGGTTGTTCAGCAATGGACTGGTGCAACCTCTTCATTTTCTTTTTTTTAATCTCTCCAGTTTTTAAAGTTCTTATGTTTTTGTCAACTGTCAACCACAATAAAAAGCAAATATTTATTTAAAGCGCTGCCGTTATGATCGGGAGAGAGCTGGTTTAAATCCCAGTCATGCAGCTTGCCATCGGCTGCCGGAGCCCTGAGAAAGCATGATTGGCCTTTGTCTCTCTGGGTGGGTAAGATGGTGCTCTTTCCCCTCATCACTTCTAGGGGGTTGTCGCTCAGCACAAGGTCTCTGTGAGCTGATGTATAAGAACCACCCCTTTTTCTTTCGAAGATGCTGGCTATTTTGCAATGCTTCATCAGCAGTAGCTCGAAAAGAGGCGGTGGCTGACTTCACATGTGTCTTCACCCTCCTTGTGTTGTGGTATCACCAGTGATGAGAGATAAACAGCTTAGTAACAGCTGAATGGGTGGGACAATTGGTCTAGATAAATTGAGAGAAAAACAGTAGAAAATTAGAAATAAAACTGAGAAAAAAAAACTTATACAAGGACCTTACATATTTACACCTTACAAAGAACTCACTGGTTATAACCTTGATTTTTTATTCTAATTTCCAGCAGAATTAGCATTTGTTTTATACCCAAATTCTTAAGAATCATTATTGTGTTGCATTCCTGTCAGAGTTTCCTAGTTCCATGTAGGAAATTTCAGCTGGAACCTCTCCAGTTCAGTGTGATTTCCTTGGAAACTCCCAATTTAAAAATCCAAGAGTGCTGCACTGCATATCAACAGTCATGAAAACAGCAGTTTATTAGTAACTCTCTCTATATATAATTTGTCCTACACTTAGCACTGTCCAGTTTTACCTGTAAAGATGTTTCTGTGCTGTTTGGATGTGTAATGCATTGTCATCAACTGGTATCACTAACAATGCTAACCTGAGACATAAAAAGAGGGAAATATATCAGCGTAGTTTATTTGGTATGAAACACTGGTGTAATACCTGTCAAACCAATTATGGTAAACTCTAAAGTCTTAAGCTTCCTGGAAATGTTAAGAGATATGCTCCTAAACTGCACCAGGAAAACATTCAACACACCACTGCACAATATCCACAGTCTGGACTGTTGACACAAGGCAGGTTGGGTCAATGGATTTATGCAGTTGATGCCAAATTCTGACCCGACCATCTGCTCTCCTCAGCAGAAATTGATATTCATCAGACCAGGCTATGTTTTTCAGGTCAAAACACCCAACTGTCCAGTTTTGGTAAACTTTCTCCTTCTGCGCCATATAAAAAAAGCCCTACAATCTAGTGACTAATTGTGCAGAGCTGTTATATTATAAGATATATCTCATTGGAAATTATAGCAGATCCTGACAATCATTGTCAGCAACACTGAAATGTACTCTAATCTTAAAAGAGACAATTTAGTCTACATTCTAATAAAAATCTATAATGCAAAAAAACCCACTTAAGAGTGAATATAAGTTCTCCTCCACTCAAGCTGGCACGATTTATGGACTGCAGCCATTGTTTCAGCCTGGACTGCATTTTTGAATTAGTCACAAAAAATGGCAGCCAGTCAGAGGGTCATTTACTTATTTCAGTTTAAGAGACACAATAAACAGTTTATGTCTAAGGAATAAAGAGGGGTTTGAAATGCGGCTGGGCGATATTAAATAAATAAGTAAATATATTATATATGCTATGCAGAGTACCATCATTGTGTCACTGTGCTGGATAAGTGTTGTTTATCCAGAGGGAAAAAAACCCATATTTTTAGTACAGTCTTGTGCAAATTATGCCATAGAAACATCGTAATTAAAGGAGCAGCATGGCTAATGTGTTTTTGCTGTTACATAGAATACTTAAGCAATAATATACGAGAGGGAATGCTATAATGTGTAATATATTTGTTACAGAAGTGCCGTGTATTGAAAGATTTTGAGTTAAATAGGACAAGAAAATACAATCTGTTTGGTTATAGACTCTATACTCTCAGAGTTAAAATGCATCGTTGCTAGGTTACCTGTATATGGCAGAATAATACATGGAGAGCTTCGGTTACAGTGCATTACCGGCTGATAACGGAACTCATGGTACGCCTCTCAGCCAATTACATTGCAGGGTCGGAACTAACTGTGGTATAATAATACTTTATACATTATATTTATACATCATACTTTATTATGGTTTCATTATAACATAGCTTATATATATAGCAATTTCTCTTAAGCTTTTTAGTCAGATTCACACATTGCACATTATTAGTTTGAAAGTACTGTTTGTAATGTATATGTCTACAGAAATGTCATACATAAACCTTAAACTAAACTAAACATAAACATAAACTAAAACAATGGAGGCTATGGTGCCTTATACAAAAAGACATTCTTCTTCTTGGGCACATTTTTTTTTTACTGAACATGTTGAGCATATCCCGAACCATTGTGCTGAAAGGAAGTAAGCGGGCATGTGATTAGACAAATCAGATGAGTGCCCTGTTTTAAGCACCGGTCCCAAACCAGGTGGTGAACGCAGACCTGCAGAATTCAGTTTATTGTGTTTTCTGGAGGCTTTGATAACTCTGCTGTGAAGATAATTGGTGACCACACTTTCTGCCACATTCGTGCTGTAGGGCATCTGGAGCAGGCTGTATCTTTTCTGCTGTTTTAACCATTAAAGTTATTTCAGCTGTTGCGTCAGACTTCAGTTTAATCATCCCTGTAATGAAATCCTGGACTCTTCTGCTTGTTTAGGGTCAGCTTGGCCAGAAAGCTTGCATCTCTGAGAACACTGTGTATCTGCCAGTGTTATAAATGATGGGCAGTGTCCTTTTAAACATTCTTTCATTCTTAGACAGTCACGGATCTCAGGGAGGAACCCATGCAGTGGGGAGAAAATCTAGCTGTTCCCTGCTGTATTGTGCTTGCATTGAAAGGAATCGCCTCTTCTGCTCTGGTTTTATAATATGATAAACAGCACCATCACTGACTGTCTGTAAGATAATCCTCATGGTCGAATGCAAAAAATATTCCTGCTGATGGCGCTTGTGTAGAACTGTTCAGGTCTTGTCTTTAAAGGTACAGAATTGAACAGTTTGAATGTTAATATAGCAGCAAATAACTCATTTGTATGTAAAATTTTCATGGACTAAAAGCATCCTGAGCAGAGAATGAAATCACAAACTCAAGACAGTGACCATCCACATGGCACTGTGCATGCAAGATGGTGCAGGACATTCAGTTGAAAGCAACAGGGAATGCCATCAAAAAAAATGTGCATCACGTCATCTATCAATGGGTTGAAACAGTACACTGTTTGGAAGTTTGGAGCAGAATAGCTGCAAGGACTACAGCCAGGTTGCAGGGTTGCGTTAGGTTAGTCACAATGCTAACAGCCAGCCTTGTCAGGTTTAGAGCTGTGATGCTAAGGCTGTAGGCTGTTTGAAGACAGTAGTCAAAGAATGTAACGTCGCTGTCCAATGAAAAACAAGTATCTCCAAAACAGCAACTTTACAGGAGACAGATAAAACCTTAACTGTTATTGTAAGTCAATGTAAAATGGTTTGTTTAATGTCATTTTAAAGTATTTCTTGTGGTCCATTCTTTAAGACATTTTGGCACAGTGTAAGGAACAGTTTGTCAGTTTAAATTATGTAGTAAATAAAAAATAAACAAAATGGAAATACTTGTTTTTTTATTGGACAGCGACAAAATGAGGTAAAATTGTATTATTATTTATTTATATTTATTTCTACATAAAGGTGGAACACTGCTGTGAGGATTTGATTAAATGAAGTGACATTAGTAGCAATAGTGAGTTTTTTTTTTGGTTGGTGGTTTGATGACCACCATGCCACCTCATCTCCAACTGCCAGCTCACCTTAACATTACAACATTGGATGGGACACAGTCATGCTAAAGAACACAGTTCCACAGCTCCACTGCTCAATGCTTATACATCAAGCATGGTGTCAGTGGGTTCATGTTAGCGCTTGGCGGTATACTGGTTTATCCATACTGGTTTATCCAGTATACCAGAGAAGAAAATAAAAACGATATGCATTTTTTTACATACCCCGCCATATCACTAAAGGCGCTGCGGAGCAGTGTCTAAAACAGCACCGCCAAAGAAGCAGATACAGCTCGTTAGCTAAAGCTAGCCAGTTAGCATAACAAGTTAACGCACTTGAGTGACGGTAGGTCAGCTCAGTGGAATCAAGCGCTGTCCTGCCTGGAGACAAATGAAAACAGCACTGTATCTAAGGAGCTCCTGCTGCTGTTCCTTGCAGTATGAGTGTTGTTATCTGAGTAAAACAGAAAAACAACAGCAAACAGCAATTAATTACTTGGAAAGAGACGAAAGGAATTTCACACATTAATAATATAGCTCAAATGATAATAATACTGCACAGTGAATTTAATGTATTTGTTAGCTGGAGAAAGAAGAGAGTGTGTGTGTGTGTATGTGTATGAACATAATTGTCAGCTATAGGTGGCACTTAATGTAGCTGAATGCATTCACTAGAGGGGGTGTCCACAAGCTTTTGAATAATGTATTAGGATGATTATGATAATTATATATAATGTATTTGCTATCAACATACCTTTCACAACAGTTCACTCTCTTATTCCAGAGAAAACAGCTAATTAACATTAATATCCTGATTTAGCCTACAGCAGTTTAGCACCACTTGTTCACGCTGATGTTTTTAAGGTTAGTTTCAGCCTCTGGCTGTTTTTTTAAAGCGGCAGTTATAAATTCTTAAGAATTCTTTTTTTAAAATTGAAAGCAGTAGTATACCTGACGAGAGAATACAAAATATTCTAATAAATGGCCATCAGTGTGCGTCTGCGATTATTCCTGCAAAGCTTTTGCTGGTTGTCTGTGCAACTAGGGTGCTGTTGATGAGACTGACACAAGAGCTACTGCAAACATGGAAATATTAGAATGTCCAACTCTGTCTTTATCCGCAAATAAAAGCATTATTAAACTAAAAAAACACAAAATTAAAGCTAAAGAAAGCTGGCAAGCTAAAAGAAGGATGGACAGATTTTTTTTATTACTCTAATAGGAGCCTGCACCACAATGCACATTTTAAAAGTGCTTTCCTCTGTGCTTGTGCAACTAAACATTCTCACTAGTGAGATCTATGTACAAGAGAGATGTATGTACAACCACAAGATTGTGGATCAAAAGTGAATCTCACAAGGAGAAAATGTGAAAAATGAAAGATATGGACCTCTGAATTAGGGGTGTGTGATTTTGCCCTACAATAATATCACAATATTTCATTATGAAAAATCTATTTTAAGAATGTACTACTGCAACAAAATGAATATTTTAAGTTTTATTTACTATAAATATTACAGTTTCATACATTTAGTATAAAGTATTTAAGTACTATAATGAAAAAGTAACAATATATACATTTTCTGTGCAGCATATTTAGTGCTTGCTTATAAACTACAAAAAACAAGAAAAACAAATTCAAAAAATAGACAGCCTTACAGGATATTGCTATTTTCGTGAAATGGAGTTTTTTGTATCAAACATTTCTGCAATATGATTGTATGATAATATGATATGGCAGACTCCAATTTTGAATTTGTTTGATTAATTTATTAGGGTTATTTATAAGGTTATTTGACCAAAATAAGGTATACTTACCCAGAACTAATACCAGGTGACCAATTATTGCATTCTTTTATATGTATGTGTCCCATAGGATTTGTAAAGCATGAAAAATAAATGCTCATTTCACAATGGGTGTAGCTTTTATTTTGACAGAGTAATGTATAGTGTTGTTCTTCTCGTGCAGAATCTGTCACACTGTCATTCCTTTCAGGACGGCCCAGATGAGGCAGAGCAAGCTTGCGTCAGCAGTGTAGAGGAAAAATAGCATCTGCAGCTTATCTAGTTTGCGTGTCAGTACTGGCTCAGTGCCTCCTGTACTCTACAGTATGTTTGTGAGGAGAAACATTCCGCTCAGATGCTTTGCTTCTTCTGTATGTGATTAAGACGGAGATCTGTGAGATTCCTGTAGTCTGGGGGTATTTGAGGTATCTGATTTTTTTTCAGAGCTGTGTGAACAGACAACCTGAGTCACATACCTAATAATAATCAGACACACATCCAGTATGTAGCCAGTGGCCTTATTTGTGAGCCTTTGTAAGACAGTAGAGATATTAGCATATGGCATTTCATTTCGTACATGTTCTTACAGTTCTAATGAGAGATGCTTATGAGAGATGCATCGTAAACACAAAAAACGTTAACCATCAAACCAGAGAGGTCATAATTGAGCAAAAAAATCTAAACTGAGCAGTCTTATAGTCCTATATGTCTTGTGTATGTTTTTATTTTTATTTTTGTCCTACATTGTAAATGAATACTAAAGTCATCCAGACTATGAAGGAACACATAAGGAATCATGTAGTAACTTAAAAGTGCTAAACAAACCAAAATACTCTGATGAACTCATTCTGTGCAACAGAAGTTACTCATGGTGTTTCTTTCCTAGGCCGGTCCTGATAAAAGCCAGTTTCATCATAACATTTTTGATGGTCTTTGCGACTGCCCTTGAGGATACTTTTTTAAAGTATTTGATTTTTGTCATGTTCACTAACCTTCATTTTTTAAAGTCATTTTTGTCTTTACTTAGTTAAGTAGTTTTTGCCATAATATGGAAAAAAATGGGCTATTCATTGTATACCAACTCTACCTTTTCACAACACAACGGATGCTTTTAAACACATTAAGAGGAAAAGAAATTTGAGTGATCCAGCAGTCTAAAGCACTGTCACTATGATCAGAAGATTGCTGGTCCGAATCCCGGTCAGGCAGCTTGCCATCAGCTCCTGGAGCACTGAGAAAACACAATTGGCCCTGCTCTCTCTGGGTGGGTAGATGGTGCTCTTTCCCCTCATCACTCCTAGGGTGATGTCAATCAGCATGAAACGTCTGTGAGCTGATGTATCAGAACCGAGAATTAGAAATAAAATGATGAAAAAAGATGTTTAGAAATTCAGCACAGCTGTTAACTAAAAGCTGACATTCCGGGTGACTTTACGATATAAAGCTGACTGAGCTGAAGACCCAGCAAAGATGGGCAAAAGTGTCACCTAAGCAAGAGGTGCCTTCTTTTAAAGAAACTAAAATATAAAAAGTATTAATCTACAGTGCATATGTATGTATGTATGTAAGGCTTGGATGCTTTTCCATTGAAACCCATTCCATAAAGCTCTCTATGCACTGAGCTCTCTTGAACTAATCTAAAGGCCAAATGAAGTTTGAAGTTCTGTAGAAATTGACTCATATCTCTCATTAATCCTTTAGAGAACCAAAGCAACCATAAAACTGGGCGTTCTGTTTCAGTAGCAGACACTGCGCTAGTGTGCTGTCTATGCGGCAGACCTGGAGTGTAGTAGATCTCAGAGAGTGGTAACATGGGGAGAGAAATAGAGAGACTGTGTGAGGTCATGCAGACCCCTGCACTGCATCTCCCTGCAGAGCACAGTAGGCAAGAGAAAGCACAGTGACCTCCTGATAAGATGAGGCTGCAAGCAGAAGGAAAATGAAAAGTGGAAAATAATGGTTTCTGGAGTGATCCTTATCTGGTCGAATAGTTTTCGTGAAATTGTGTAGGGAGATGTACTGTCCCAGTATTGAATGCATTTGGTATATGGACAAAAATGCCAAGGCTTTTACGAACATAACTGAAGGAAGAGCCCAATCCCATTTCTTATTGAAACCAACAATTATATTTCTTATTGTCCACCATAATTTATTGGCAATGAATAGACGACTGAAGTGGTTCAGATTCCACTTTAAATGCAGTAAACTCAGTAAATGCAGTAACTGCTGTTGCACCATTTAGGGTTAAATTGGAAATTTAGCTAACTAGCTATCAAGACAAACTTAGAAATTTTCTTTCATGTTTATTATGAGGAAAAGGGACATAATTATTTTTCCTAAACTTAAGTAATTAGCTAAGTAATTTATAACAAAGACTACTTTATGTACTTTATTTGTTGGGTTTCTTTACCCAACTGTGCAGACATCTTGCAGTGATTCCAATATTCTTTGGCTTTAATTGTCCCTCTAAAAAAATTTTGCAGAGCTATGTTGCCCTAAAACTTCATCCCACCTAGTGCTGGACGATATGGCCAAAATTTATATCACGATATATTCCTTAATTTCGGTCGATACGATATAATTTTGATATTGATATAAATACTTTGAAGGCCTCAGAAAAACTGCTAAGAATCCCTGCAATGGAAATCTGTACACATCTGTCTGAAATTTTAATTTAAGTCTTTAAAGCCTCCTCTCACAAAAACTGTATAATACTTTAGAAATAAAAAATTATCAGAATAAATCAATGCTCACATTTATTTGCATGTAGCAAAATAAAAACATGACATCTCTGTCAAACATAAACCCATAACCTATATACATATTACCAATATAAATAACTACAATACATTACAACAGAGGCAGAGCTTCTTATTTTTTGTAAACATGTTTAACAGATCAAAACAACCAGAATAAGGAATACAAAAAGCCTTCATATACATAAAAGGAACATGATATCCCCGTTAAATAAGCAAACCTATAGGCTATACGGAGCGGACAGGAGCGGAGCGCAGCTGAGATCTGCTCGGTTAGGGTCGGTTTTTGCTTAATTGCGGGTGGGTTTTAGGTGCGGAAACAGCTGAAAGTGGGATTTAAATGCCCTTTAAATGTCTAAAAGAAATTCAAATGTAAAATGTTCTAATATTTAACTGTGTAAGCCAGGGGTCTCAAAGTAGCGGCCCGCGGGCCACATGCGGCCCGCGACGCGGTTTCATACGGCCCCTCACGGGTTAACAAAATAAAAATACATCTGGCCCGCAATTCAATTTAATTATTTATGCTTTATTATGTTCATTTTCATATTTTATCTTAACTTGTATTTTGGTGTGTGTGTTTTTTTTTTTTTTTTTTTTTTTGCTTACGCTGCGTTGCCTGCTTTAGTAGTCTTCAGTAGCCTTCAACAGTCTAACCTTGCAGCCGTGGTGTGTTCACTAAACTCCGTAGTTATAAACATCCTGAGGTTAGCAGCGCGCTAACTGACCTGTTTATAATGTAATCCGAGCAGTGCCTCCGTGATGCTGCTCTAAACTGCTGCTGTTAGCTGCTTGGGCTGAAAGATGAACTGTAGAGAGCTGTATTATACGGTTAGTGGGGTTATTTTATTTCATACACAGAAGAACTTACACATTTTTAAAAACGCTCCAGACTGGCTCAGCTGAGCCCTGTAGCCCGTGGCTGGGCTGCAGCTCTGACTAAGCAAAGACTGCGGGCTTGTGGTGCTGCAGCTGCAGCTCCGACTAGTGGTTGGATGAGGAACTGCTAAATCTGAGGAAATGCTAAATCTGTCACAGCTCACAATTTGATTTTATATTTATTAAGCCTTATTTCAGTATCAAACGTTTTGATCAAAGTTAATATAACTTATAAATTAAAAGGATTTATGTTAATAGAGCAACAAGCAACCATTTTTCCATGCAACTGTAATATTTGATTGAATAAATAGTATATTGAGAGTTATTTAACATTAAGGAGTAATTACATTCATTTTGTATTACATCTGGTTACATTTTCTTATATTTATAAGTTACATCTGGCCCTCAGAGGACAGCCAATATGCCAATGTGGCCCTCGGCAAAAATGAGTTTGAGACCCCTGGTGTAAGCAGACTTTAAACTTTCCCTATTCTATAACAGCATGAGGTGCGTTTAGACACAGTTCCTAACAAGGTCTACTAGATGAAATGGATGATTTATGTAGCTGTTCAGCATAGACTGTTAACCATCTTTCAAAATGGGGTGTTTTGTGGGTGCTCTTGCGTGGTTAATTTTTTTTCAGGTGCTTAAATTATTTTACAAAGGGTTAAATTAATAGTTAACATGTGCATTAAATTAAGACTAGGAAATCAACACACACAGCTGTGTAGTTCTCTTTGTCCTCAGGTGTTTGCTTAAAGCTTTTGGATTTGGCATGGATGCCCCCCCCCCTTTGCCTTCGCTCCCACAATTCTCATTGGTCCAGTGGCCAAACAGGAATTTTTCCTAGAATCTGCAGAGTTTTAGAAGCAAAGTCCAAGCCTTTGGGCTTATAAAAGGCCTATATGGTGGCTAGTGAGCATATCAGTACTTTTATTAGGTGGTAACAGTGTTAGAAGTATTGCACTAGTCTTGTTTATACCTCATGTTGCCAGAATGAGGAATGAGTGCCACTGACCTGCTTGTCAGTTGTATTGGCTATTAATGTAAGCAGACATAGTGCCTGTGTCATTGTTTCACCCTTCTGGCATTATTAAAAATAAAAATCCCTCTTGTTGCTAAGGTTGGGTTGATCTATAGTCATGCTGTATTCTGGTGTCCTTGAAAGAGTTTCAATATACCTTTTTCAAAACTAGATATTGGACAGTCTCTGAATGCAGTTATTTTATTTTATATTTATAATTTATCTTATTTTCCCTCCGTGGTCTCCGCAAATTAGTAATTTACAATTCCTACCCAGTAGCTAGGATTCCTCCATCACACAATGCTGAACATGATTTCTCTGTGTGTGGCTGTGGCATAAACGGGAATCAAACTGATGATAGGCCCAACACTGGACACCCTGGAGCCTGTCTTGTGTATTAATAACAGCTCAAGATCCAGTTGTGATTTATTTACTTAAATCCATGAGAAAAGATTTTACAACTAACATTAATACCCAGTGTTACAAACTGAAGTTTAAAATGATCATTACATTTATTTCAAAACATAAAAAAAATGTATCTATCACGATATTTACATTATTTACTTTTCATACCATAAATGGACTTGGCCTCAATAATATTTAATAATCGTAATCAACTATTGTGTTTATTAGTATGTTTGTTCACATACAGCTCTGTAAAAAAAAATAAGAGTCCACATCAGTTTTTGAATCAGTTTTTTTTTGCTATTTATAGCTATGTTTGTCATTTAGATCATTTATTTGCATAAAATGAGAAATGGTTGAAATGACAAAAAAGATTTAGAGCTTTCAGACCTTAAATAATGCAAAGTTCTTAATGCATGTTCTTCTCCACCAGTCTTGCTTTTAGATAACTTTATGCCACTCCTGGTGCAAGAATTCAAGCAGTTCAGCTTGGTTTGATGGCTTGTGATCATTTGTCTTACTCTTGATTATATTCCAGAGGTTTTCAATTTGGTAAAATCAAAGAAACTCCATAATTTTTATGTGGTCTGTTATTTTTTTTCCAGAGCTCTATATAACACTGAACAGTATATTACACAGTTGCACAATGACAAATGATTTAATAACTGTGACTCCATACACACAGTGTGAAGAAAAAAAGTATATATTTCCCAAACTATGATTAATTTCAATTATGTTGTCTTTAGAAGGCTATCAATGTTTTTTATGCTAATATATATATATATATATATATATATATATATATATATATATATATATATATATATATATATATATATATATATATATATATTGTTGTTATGTCAGTGGCATTAAATGGTTAATTGTTTATTACAATAAATTCTGGAATGATAATTATGTGCCTATTTTCTTTATGTAAGTCTGTAATCAGGAGTTTATTTAGTTGCGCTTCATTCTTTAGATAACAGCTTGTCTTCTAGGCGTGGAGCACATAAGTTTGCACGACTGATGCTCAGCCAGGCTTGTTGAATTCTCTGTTTTTTCGATGACCAGAGCGTGACAGCACTTCTCTCTTAACTATATCAGAATAGTTTTCTCACTTGATTTTCTCACTTGAGTTTTCAGTATATGTTTCTCACAGACACTTTGTTGCCAAGAAAAATATGAATTTACTGAGAAACAACAACAAAAGAAAACAATCTGTCAAACAAAAGCTGAACACAAAGGTTTTAGATCAGGCATGGGTGAAGACAGGTGGTAACAGTAGTGAGTAGTTTTGACTGTGGCAAGACCTGAGGATGAGGATGTTAATGTATTTCTGCTTAAATTTGCGTTTAGCTGTTTTACCTGAAAAATCTGTATTGTTTTAGCTTTTTTTTTTTTTTTAGCGTGCTTGATAATGGGATGCATAGTATTGATTTTGGATGAGGCTGGTGGGTTTGGTCTATCTATCACTGCTATAGTGAAGTTTGCCAGGCTGGTCTTTGTGTACCTTCACCACAGTGCTATCACTTCAGTAGTGATGTTGGTCCAGGCAGTTAGTTGTGTACCATCACCAAATCAAATCAAATCAAATTTATTTGTGAAGCACTTTTTACAACTGATGTCACAAAGCAGCTTTACAGGAACACAGCAATATTACTGGGGTAGTGATGTTGGTCCAGGCGGTAAGTTGTGTACCATCACCACAGTGCTATTACTTCAGTAGTGATACAATTTTTTCTGTCTTATAACAAAGTAAGTTTGTCCCAAACTGCAACATTACACAATGCACTACTGAAAGCAGTTCTCACTATGGTGTCCTTTTAAGAAAAAGAATGTAATTTTATGTTTCATAGAGATTTTTGGCAGCAGTTAATATAAACCTTAGATAACCCAAACCCTTCTAGTCTGTTAACAGAACAAGACATTACCCAGAAACGTTTTTATTGCAGTAAATTATCATTGTTGCGATTCGTTGCTGTTATCACTTACCTTGTGCGTAAAGCTGAAAAGCTCAGGTCAGTCAAGCTGCTGCTGACTGCAGGACATTTCTGAACAGGCATCTAAAACTCAAGCCTAAACAAAGTGAAAGACCACAGAACACCCAGAGCCTGTTGCTAACAACAAACACAACACATGAGGTGGGCTGCCAAACACACTTTCAAAATAAAAGTTTATTTTAAAACAATTTCTGCTTTTACTGCAGTATCATTTTTAGTATTTCTGATACTTGGTGGGACACATCCTACCCATCCCCCCAGTTCCTATGTCAAAGTGTACCGTCACTGAGGTAGAAACAGCAGCCATGTGATATCACCAAGTTAGCTAGCTAGCTACCTTGCTTGCCAGTATAGCTGATGTGTTTTTATAAAGTTACTTACTGTAGAACCAGTAAAACAAAACTCTTTTTTGGCTCAGTCAGAAACCCATATTGAAGTGGGCGCTTTAACTGTAGAACTAAAGGTGTAGAAAGTTAGAGTGTTAAATTGTTTACCACTGAACTTTCCATACTTCACACAGCACCAGTCATGATGTTTTCTCCATTGTAACTCTGAACCAAGGTCCAGTTCATTCACTCTGCTGTTGCCCTCTCCTGACCTTTCCTCCTCAGCCAATTGACATTTCCTGTCCATTTCCTGAGTCTCTCTGCTGATGGTTTCACTCTCTCTCCCTCTCTCTCTTTGAAAGGAAATGTCCTGTAGTGGAGAGGCTGCTCACTGAACCTGATTCAGTTTATTTATTTAGGTAGGCTGTACATTTACACATGCCACTGACACATATGTATTTAAAAAATTTTCTAATATCATATACTAATTTTGGGATCTTACATTGTGCTAAAAATAGCATTATCTATTTTTTTCTGGTATTATTAACAGCAAATAATTGCTGAGATCTCAATTTTGTTTTTCAAAATTTACTTTTTGACATAATCAGTCCTAGACATGTCAGTTGGTTCCATGTCCTCACAAAGTTTTATGAAAATTACATGAAATTAAAGCTATCTACATTGCTTTCCATTAAAGATGAATATACATTTAAGATATAATTCTAATATTAAAACCCATTCAGGTCACATACATTTTTTTAAAACTGTGTACCTGAGTGGTTTACATAATAAATAATTTAACCTTTATTTAACCAGGAAATCCCTTGAGATTAACATCTCTTTTTCGAGGGAGACCTGGGAAAAGTAATGAAAAGTAATGAAAAGTAATGGTGAATAATATTTTGCACAGATGTCTGTTGCATTGTTTGAGTGCAGGATCCAGCATATAGTGAGCTTGAGGTGCATTGTTTTAGTGCACAATTCAGCATAGTAATGACCTTGGGGTAAAAACTATTCATCAGTCTCACATGGACCTGTAGATGTTCCCTGAGGGGAGAAGTTCAAACACTTCACGTTTGAAGGTTGGAAAGTTGAAAAATTGTAGATAAAATATTTTGTAGATGCTAAATAAAATACTATGTACATATTACTTACCAGAAATTTGCAAGTATTTTTGTTTTGCTGCATTGATCTTCTTTACCAGAAAGTCTGTACTTACTATGCAGGAAATAAATGTGTGCCAAATTCAGCTAGAACAGAAATGAATATGCCCATGTGAAAAGATAAATGGGAGGGAAAAAAGGACTGAAAAAAGCTGAGGTTAGGAAGTGGTTTGTGATGTACATTGATTATTTCATCCTACTCTAAAGGTAATGGATGTGAATGGTAATGATGTGCTGCACCACTTTATATTTTATTCCATTTGTGCAGCTTCTAGTGAACGATTGTCATGCTAAAACAAATGCCAAAATAAATGGACTGCGTCTTTACACCGTCTTACTGTGTGACAGCAAAGCATCTTTTGCCAAGAGAGTCATCACCACAGACTGAAACGTGACAGTTTTATTGTTCTCAGTTGAATTGCACTGGAACAGCTGAAATGTTTTCTGATTTTTTTTATTTTTTGTTATTTGATTTCAGAACATTGTTGGGTTCCTACAGGAATTAAGTGGTTGCATAACTTGTAGTTTCTGGGTTTGGGAATGGGAATGGGAAGTGCTGATTTAAGACTAGCCATACAAAATAAAGAATTGGACTGATCTAGTCCATCTGGTTCTGTGCATATTTTATTACCATATTTTTTGCACTATAAGGCACACCATATTATAAGGCGCACTATCAATGAACGTCTATTTTATGGTCTATTTTTCTACATAAGATGCACTGCATTATAAGATGCAAAAGGAACTTTTAATTCAGTAGGTCTTGGTGGTGGGTGGTGGGGGGTAGCTAACTACGTTAAGTAAAGCTAGGCTAAGTAAACAAAACTGTAATAAAAAAGACTTTCTTTTAAAGTCAAACAAGTGCTGGATGTTAATCTACACATATTTCTCTCCTAAAAAAAACTATTTATTTGGGTGAGTAAAGCATTTTCATTTATTTACAGTGAGCTTAGATTCCCAAATTTCTTCACCACTAAGGCTGGAGCATTAGCATTAGCAGCTAATGCACTACACTTCGCTTACAATCGCCTACAAGGTGATGACAGTACAGGCTCCTTCCTACCTGCACTCGCTCCTGAAGGCTTACGCTACCTCCCGGCCGCTGCGCTCCTCCAATGAACGTCGCCTCGCTTTGCCAAACACTCACACAAAGCAATCCAGACTGTTCTCATACAGAGTTCCCCAATGGTGGAACAAACTACCTTCCACTACCAGATCAGGAGAATCTCTCGCTATCTTTAAGAAACTTCTGAAGACAGAGCTCTTCAAAGAGCACTTACTCTCCTAACACCTCTAACAAACTAACTAATTCTAACCTCATCTCCTTCTTCCTCTTCTCTATTCCTCTATCCCATTATTTCCCTCTGACCTCCTTAAGGCCCTATCTATAGATGCTTTATTTTTAATAGGGCTGGGGCGACGCATCGACATAATCGACGTCATCGATTACAAAAATACATCGATTTGCATAACGTGCGTCGGCGCGTCGTAAACATGGCGGCGCCTGTGGAGAGCATTAGAGGTTTTAGAGGTTAGATCGGGCCCAAAAATTCCAACTGGCTGTTTTCGGGCTGTTTTAATGAGCGAAATATGATCAGAATTATGTTAATTAACACGGTAACATAGAAGCATAGAACTATTATTTAATTAAAATGATTTTTAAGAACAGCTAAACACAGTTCCGCAAGTCAAACGCGGAGGAGTTCACGTGCGAGAGAGAGACAGAGAGAGAGAGAGAGAGAGAGAGAGAGAGAGATTTGCTTGTTCTACTCACAGGTGAAGGTTCTCTTTGATCTCCTCGTGTTCATATTCTAGTCCCATTCATAATTCTGCAGCTCCCTCAGTGTTTTCTGCCGTATTTTGCGGCTAGCGCGAGCGCTTACAACTGACACCGCGGACCGCGAGGTGCCGCCGCGTTTGTGCCGAATCCGACTCTCTGCTGAATCTGACTCCCGCTTCGCGGACAGAATCGGCACAACACCCCCGCTGTAGAACTGCGGTAGTGAAAACAGCGCTTATAAATAAATTAGTTTAGTTTCACTTTCAGTTTTCGTTATTTTTTTTTAAATAAAAATATAATTAAAAAACAGACGCCTACATCTCGGACTATTTTCTGGAGCCCGGGTCGGATTTACGGGCGGGCCTCGGGTCATGTCGGGTTCGGGCAGAGAATCTAAGCTCTAGAGAGCTTGGACTCCGGAGAGCAATCTCCAGCTACAAAAAAACGCCAGCGGGCATCTAAAGTTTGGGAGCATTTCACGCAAAAGGGCAACAATGTGGTCCTCTGCCATACGTGCAAAAGGAGCACTTGAAGCGCAAACATCCAGGAGCACTATGTCAACAGGGTCACACAGTAAGTTACCGTTTACATCAGGGTCTCCGCGGGTGTCCTTAAAAAGACTTAAGGCTGTCTACCAAAGGTTTTAAACCTGCCACAGGCAGAAATTATACATTTTTGGTTTATATTTGTGCATGGCATTTCGCAGTTTCCAGAAACAGTAGCATTATTCATAAGTTCAGGTGTTTAGCTAAGCTAGCTGCCTTAAGTTATTTTAGCTAGCGCCGTCGGCGCTGCGGTGTCACACCGTTTTCTGTCACCGTCGGAATTTTGTGACCAGTGCTCACGGTTATGAGCGTTCATTGGCAAAACGGAAGCTTTCTATACCTACACCTTACCCTCAGCCCTAAACTGAACCGTTTTGGCCAGTCGGGGTAAACATTAGAAACGAACACGTTTCGAATCGGCCAGTGCACCGGTCTGCTGAGAACTACTTGCCAGTGGTCACAAAATCTAGCGGTCACAGAAAACAGTGCAACACACGGTTGTGGTGTATGGGAGCTTATCCATTTTTAGCGTTATAGATCTAAACAACGTGCTGTACATGTAAGTGATTATAAGTGTGGGGTTTGGTTTAGTAGGCTTGTGGTGTTGTTGTTGTTGTTATTATATATAAATATAGTAATTTATCGTTTGCTTTAAAACGTAAAATAATTATTTAAATATGTTTCTCAATGAATAGATTAGTCGACTAATCGAAAAAAATAATCGTTAGAATAATCGTTTAAAAAATAATCGTTAGGGACAGCCCTAATTTTTAACTTATATTATTTTTGTACTTAAACTCTTCTATTATTTGCACTTCAATATTGTAAGTCGCTTTGGACAAAAGCGTCTGCCAAATGTAATGTAATGTAATGTAATGTAATGTACACTGAGTAACCCTGAGTGTTCCGGTAATCCAGGGCGATATTAGCTAGCCGTTCGTCCCACATAGCTTGTTTTAACACGGTAAACACCTAGACTACAGTCCGATATACTCACCTCTGAATGGCGAAAAAGCTAGCGCGGTTAGTGGGTAATGCTAATGCTGCTCCAGCAGTGCCTGGTAAACCACCTAATTAGAATTTAAAATGCATCTTATAGTGCGAAAAATAGGGTATCCTGTTCTTTAATGGTCAGGACTTTACCAGTTTGTCTTTTTCTGAGTGAGAAACTGCTCTTTGCTGTTGTTTTTCTATTTTACTCTAATACAAACACTTATACAGTGAGAAATGGCAACAGGAGCTCCTCAGATAAAGTGCTGTTCTCTTTTCGGTCCAGGCCGGACAGAGTGAGATGAGCGTTTGACTCCACAGAGCAGAACTCGGTGTGTTAGCTTGTTATGCTAGCTGGCTAGCTGGCTCCACAGCGCCTCTAGCGGTATGGCAGTATGTGAAAATACATACCGGTTCTAATTTCCCGGATAAAACGGTATACCACCTAACACTACTGCTGACAAAAATGAAACCTCCATAGTTTAGGTGAAGTCTAATCGAATGGATATGTGATCACTATTAAAGTTGAGCTAACTCAGCGATTCTGAGCCATGACATCTCTTTGCTGGCCAATTAAACACAGCTCCACACAGCTAATGGGTATTGATCGTGTCTGATCTGGGGTGAAGTCATACCCTCAGTGAATATGATTATTCTCCTACAGCTCTAAAGGAGCTAGTGCGTGGGCTAATAAATGAAAATGCAAGCGTGGCTTATACTGAAGAAAAACAAGCAAGGAATAGAGGTCAACTGGCTTAAGTCCACTAGCATAATACTACCTATGTCAAATGAAACCATACAGCTTAGTGTAGAAATAGACTGCTGTTAAGTGACATATAGTCTTCCAGCAACCTGAAATCAAACAATTAAAAAAAAAAAATGTTACAAAGCAAGCAGTGTAGTTATTAACCTTTTTCTCAACCTCTACCTACACAATATTATATTTACTCTTTTACCATGCCAGAAAGATCTGACCAATCACAGGAGACGTGTTTAGTTTTTTACCTGTGTGAAAGCAAACCAAACTGATGGAGAAAATGCTGATTTGGACCAGAGAATTACAAACTACAGGTGTAAAAAAGCCCTTATTTGCTTTGTAATATGCAAATCAGCACAATATAAGAACCATATGATTGTATGTTTTTTTTGGTGTGTTTTTTTTTTACATCAAACAGTTTTAATCTGATTTAATCTAACCACAACAGAATTCTATAATCAATTGCGATTAATTACACCTTTTATTCTTCTTAAGACTTTAGTGTTTAATACTGGATATTTAAATGGTAACAAAAGAATCAAAATCAAAACATTTTTTTTAATAAATTATTTTAGTTTACATCTGCTGTTTAGTGTCATCCCAATAAACCCGATTCTAAAGTGATTTAAAACAGTCTGGTGTAAATAGTCAAGTAGCTCTATAATCTATTTTTTTTATTTTTTACAGATTTTAAGTAATTCATGTGTCTGTACTAATTTCAGTTTGATAAGTCTTTTTTGAATCTGACAGTTTCTGGGTGGTTAGGTAAACTTTTAACATAAGAAGAATGCTATACAATAGTATTTATATTGTAGTTGTGTTGTGTTTGCTTGTAGATAAAGACTCCTTACATTTACTGTTGTGCTACTGTTAAGGGAAAGACTAACCATCTATAAGACATGCTCCTCTACTCCACTAACCTTAAATGTTCTGCCTAATGGCGTATCGACTTACAGATGATCCTTAATGACTGGGAAATAAAAACCCAGTGTAATGGATTTGGTCTTTTCTGGGTGGTGAAGCATTAGGGATTCTGTTCACAGCGCTGAGTGTGTCCTTTGGATCAGTTCATTTGTTTCTTAAAGGTTTAGGTATACTTTTTGACCTAGTGGAAAAAAATACAAGCTCTGATGGAAATCACTGTGAAAAGAAAAGGAAAAAAACAGCGTAAAGGGCAGCTTCAGTTTTTTTATTTTAGGCCTTAATTTTGTTATTATGGTTCTGCTGGCTGAGTTTGGGGTAAAGGGTACATAAGAGTCTTTGTCGGTGAAGCAGCCATTTTATGAGAGAATTTTTGCTTTAATTAAGCCTGGTTTCTCTGGCCCTGGTAATGCTACAATGTTGTTATTGTAAAAAAAAAAAAAAAAACTTTAAATACTGTGATATACTATTTTTACCATATCGCCTAACACTTATCTTAACAGTTTCTTACTCCTTACATCGTTCAATGGCCCCTATAGCCCCGTGGATATCCTCTGTATTTCTTAAGAAAGAATTCTGGTGAGGCTATTAAGATAGAAGTGTTTTCTCACAGGCAGTTTTATTTATAAAGCACATTTTGAGGTCAAATGAAGCATCTCAGCAGTTTTATACATGCATATTAATATTAATTCAGGGTATTAATTGCTTGATTTGTGTCGTGTAATACACGTCTGGAAGCATCTGCACTCGTTATGCTTCTCCACTGATTTATTCATGCTTTTTTTTTTATTTCTCACCAAGTTGTTTTAGCAAAATCGGAAATTAGACATATACACACACACACACACACACACACACACACACACACACACACAAATATGAGTAAGCCAGTGTGTGTATAAGGGGTATTAAAGAGAGCAAAATTGTAGCTAGGACACACTCTGTTGTCGTTCTCCTTAATTCTCTTATCTAAGAGAACTGAATGACGGACTGTTCTTAACTGTCTCAGCGGGTCTGGGCCGTACTGCAGTGTCTCTATCCGAGATTATGAGCTTGCTCAAGTCCCAGAGGTTTGCAGTCAGAGTAAATTCCCCTAATGTCACTTGATGCAGCCTTAAAAAACTTAATTGCTGAATTTCATGGATTTTTTTGTATCTTTTTGGTTTATGGTATATCCAGAATAAGAGCTGGAAAAGTGTCAAATGGAAATAGTGGCGTATCTTTTTTGGATGACATACATAAACTTGACATTCTGTTTTGACATTTTCCTGCGTCTCCTCTTCTGAGAGTTTGGGCTCAGAGCTCAGCTGGATGCAGACTCCGTACTTTTTCCTCTTTTCCTGAGCTCAGAGATTTTGCACACAGAGAGCTCTCCAGCTTTTTGGGTTATTTTCTAGTACTGGAACACACCTGTGTTTCCATGCGAATGAGGAGAGGTATAAGTGCACTCGTTCCACCTGTCCTTTCCACCTGCTCCTGCTGCTGCTGTCCGGGGCTGAGCTTCTTTAGCATTTGCACAACCCAAACTCCTCAAACACTGGTAGGATTGAATCTCAACAGGATGTCTCAGGGTTTTTCTGTTGCAGCTAATAAATACATTTTTAAAATGATATTTTAGTAGAAAGGCTACAAAATCAAAATTAATGGCCAAACTAAATGGAATATTTTCTTTTCCTTTACAAAAGCAATTGTAAAACCACATTTAGGCTTCTTTTCACAGCATTGAGTGTGTCCTTTGGATCAGTTCATTTGTTTCTTAAAGGTTTAGGTATACTTCTTTGATCTAGTGGAAAAATAAATCCAAGCTCTGGTGGAAATCACTGTGAAAAGAAAAGGCAAAACCAGCGTAAAGGGCAGCATCAGTATTTTTTATTTTAGGCCCTAAATTTGTTATTATGGTTCTGCTAGTAGAAAGTAGAAAGGCAACAAAATCAAAATTAATGGCCAAACTAAATAGAATATTTTTTTTCCTTTACAAAAGCAATTATAAAACCAAAAATATTTCATTAACATTTATCGTTTTTCAATCTCCCAGAAGAGCACAACACATTTCTCTTAGCAGGTCTATTCTAGTCCTGAATCTATTTCAGCAGTGCTACTCTGTTTTTGGTATAGTGATTGAGGAGCTTGGGTTTTGCGTGAATGCTAAAGAAGCTCAGCCCCGGACAATCACTGGTAGGACTTAATCTCAACGGGATGTCTCAGGGTTTTTCTATTGCCGCTAATAAATTCTTTTTTTTTATGATGTTTTAGTAGAAAGACAACTAAATGAAAATGAATGGCCAAACTAAATTCAATATTTTCTCTTCCTTTAAAAAAGCAATTTACAAATATTTATCATTTAACCTTTTTATTCTACCAGCAGAGCACAACACATTTATCTCAGTAGTTCTATTATAATCCTGAATTTATTTCAGCAGTGCTACTCCACTCATACATGTACTTTAATAGTACTCTTCTAATCATACATTTACCTCAGTAGTGATACTTAAGTCACATGTGAGTGAAATTTACACAGAAAACTTCAATCTGGCTTTGGGAAAGCAAACAAATGCTGAAGCTAAGTAAGCTCAGATAACTAATATTACTGTTTTAGCCATGTACAATTTGTATCTTTGAGCTGGAAAACAGCAAGTGTGTGAAAGTAAACTGTAAACCAAGAATCAGTAAACTGATACCAAGGATAAGTGATGCTCAATGCTTTATTTTAGTTAAACTATGTGAGTAGGCTTTAAAAATTAACTTCAACCTGTCGTTTGTTGGCTCACTGTCGACTCCGTCCCTCACTCCCTGCGCTGTATACAGCAGCCCGTATACAGCAGGCCTGTTCCTGTTGGTTAAGAAAAATCATCCTTTTCACTATTAGGGGAAATACTGCGATATACAAGTTTAAATATCAAGTTATTGTTTAGAATTAATTATTTAGTCTTTTCACTTAACACCAAAAGTCCTGTTTTCTTTTTTCTTTTTACTGTTTTGAATGAATATTTTTGGTTGCCAAACATTAGCTGCATCCCTATATTTTAGTAAATATTTCAGTAGAAAATATGTGTAACTGGTATAATTTTAAGATATTTATCTAAAAACAGTTTAAAGCCAAATATAGTGATGCACACATCTAAACAGACCTGTATAAACTTCAGAGAATATGCTGTAATAATGCAGTATGAGAACTGGAAGTGCCATCATTTCTTTCCAGTGGTGCAGTTTCTTAGAAAGCTTTACATGTGAGAGAATCACTTGAGTGTGATGCCCTGCATGAATGAGTCAACCCCACTGTTTCCAGGCAGAAATCAGCAGCTACTGATCATAAATCTGCTGTATATATGTATCTGCTAGTGTGTGTGAGAATACATCAAATAAGAACTAACCTTTGTGTTTTTTTTAATATCCCAAAAACAAACATGTCTTCAAAACAAATGTCTTTATTGATTTGATTCTGATTCACAAGGTCCAAATTTGATTTGGATGATTGATTAATGGATGTTTTGGCTTTGGCTTTGTTTGGATATGAAAGGAGTTCTTTTTAGAGAACTCATGTAATTGTACAAGCAACATTTCTCACTGTGCTAGTCAAGAAAAGCCTTAGCATGTATAGCATATATTTACTAGTTTTCGAATATGAAAGGCCCTGATGACCATGGCTTATGACTAACCCTGGGGTAGCGATCCTGGACAATGGCGGCGACTGGCGTTGTTAAGTGCTAGTGGTATGCTGGTGATGTAGCGCAGGGCTAATACTGTGATTGCGATGTTTAAATCACAGTAGCAATTAGGGGTGTGCCATATCGTATCGTACACGATTATATCGTCAACATTTTTAAATATCGTGAACGATATAATACCCTAAAATATTAGGGTAAATCTGTCCAGTATCATTTATTTTACTTTAATCCTAGATATATGGAGATATTTGGAGTGTATTATTATTAGTATTATGACATTCTAGATCATTGACTTCTGTTATAAATCTGATACAATGCTAAACAATTCTAAGTGTATTTGTGTATTTGAGCAAATTTGCATCATATAAAACAGCAAAGGAATAATCAGCAGCTATAATCCACTCTGATGTATTCAAAATCACACTGCTGAGGATACAAACAAATTACATTAGGAATTTACGGTTCATAGAGCAGAAGGTGGGGATCTCGGGCCCCCATGTCTGGAATTGGTCAGAAGATTTTTTTCGGCCAATCGGTGTACAATGTTGCTTTACCACATCCTAAAAAAACCTCAACTATATTTGTCACTTGTCGCTAGGAAATGAAGGGTCGCTATGTGACCTGCCAGTGTGAATGCAGGATTACACTTCAGTTTAAACAGTTGACAGTGGCTGATTGACAGGCTGTAGCATTAGCTTAATAAATTAAAAAAGTGTCCGACAATAATAGCATAAATAATGCTGTCTGATAGTAAGCGCACCTGTGCGTTTGAGAAAGGGGATCGCACCATTTACATGACTAAGGGACACTGTGTTTGCCTTATTAAAATCCTGTTTAAAAATATAATTTTTTAAATATTTGAACTTTTAATTTACCATATTTCTTGCACTATAAGGTGCACTTAAAATCCTTTCATTTCCCCAAAAATCGTCAGTGCGCCTTATGTATGAATTTTACCAGTCAGGTTGTGAGGAGCAATAAAGCCACTCTGCTGAAGTGAAGCGTTATACAGGATTTTTTGTTAAGTTCCTTCAGCACTAAGGCTGGAGCAGTATTAGCATTAGCTGACTGCAGCGCTAGCTCTTTCGCTGTTCAGAGGTGACTATATTTGACTGAAGTCTGCACCTGCATCTGCTTTGACTGAAGTCTGCTGCTAACAGCGCTAACATATTGGAATTCTAAGCTTACTGTAGATAAGTGGAAGCGCTTTACTCACTCAAATAAACAGTTTTTAGGAGAGAAATCTGTGTAGATTAACATCCAGCGGGGAGTCGTGTTACTTAGAATGAGCTTTATAATAATAATTTATGAAAATAGAAAATAGACATTCATTAATAGTAAGCCTTATAATACGGTGCATCTTATAGTCGGTAAAATATAGTAGCTTAAGAGAAACACTTACATTTAAAAACAACTTTTTGCTTTCATTTTAGGGCCGTTAGGACACATTTTAAGGGTCTTGAGCCAACCTAAAAAACAAGGCAAACTATGTCCGTGATTTAGGCAGTGCATTTTTACGTTACATTCATTCATCTGCTTTTTCCTGCTTTCCTGGTTTTGGTTATTTGGGAACTGACTTGGAAACACTGAGATGCAGTGGCATTCTTTCCCTGCATCCAGAGTTTCCCAATACACCTATTTATTCTCACACACACACCTAGGGGCTATTCACCATTGCCTAAATTCCTCACATACAGTACATTCACCTGGAGCAAGGATCGAGCTCATAAGCCCATTCCTCTGCAGCTGTGTGACATTTTTTAGATATGTTCTATACAAATCTGCATAATAGACCTATACCTAAACATCCTCAAATTAATACATTTGATACGTTTTCAATGTATGATATATTTTAAGACTCGAAACAATGTTTTTTTTTTTTGTTGTTTAAAGGATTCCTCGACTCTGGCTGTAGACTACTTCTCCACACCTCACAGCGTTATATTGCTGATGAGAAGGTCAGATTTACAGTCAATAAAAAATGTTCAGCCTATTAAAGATGCCAAACGGCTCATAACTGTCTGCGGCGAGCGCTGCTCCTCATCATTCTGCTGGTAGCATAGCAACCAGGAGCTTTATTTAAGGTCACGGAGTTAGCCACTCTGATTCGCTTCAATGCGTGATGAGAAATCAATAAGCCAGAATTCCGCACTTCCTGCTGAACGTCCAGCCCCTCGCTCTCCTCCCGCAGCAGTGGATATGCATTTCAGGCCGCTGGATTGATCCATCATACTGAGACCTGTGAGATTTTTCTGCACCTGGTCGCATCACTCAGGAAGAATTTCTTTTAGAATTTCTGTCACAAATATATATTTTTTTAAACTTTTATTTCTATTGATTTTAATCTATTTTCTACCTAGTTTGGAAGGACAGTTTTTCCCCACCCACTCGTTAAAACTCCTCCTGTCAATAGTAGTCTCCAACACTAGGATATTAAAAAATAAAGGAATAAAAATATGCCTCCTCAGATATGTGTAAACTCTGCCACTGTCTCTTTTCAAACTGCCACTATTGAGAACAGTGTGAATTATTATTTTGCTAAAAACAGCAGAAAATTAGTACCCTGATGTGTTCATTAAGGGTGGGTGATATGGCACAATATTACAGGGTATAATATCGTTCACAATATTCAAAAATGTTGGCTATATTATTGCGTACAATACGATATGGCACACCCCTACTACCCAACCAGGAAGAGTAAGGCGGCCAATTGTGCTCTCTCTGACCTGTCAACCACTACTAGACTCTGCAACAGCTTCATCCACCAGGCAGTCAGACTACTCAACGCACAGAGACAGAGCTGAACACTACCCCACCCAACACACTCACACAAACTGAACTGAACACCCCCCCTCCCCACCGTTTACACACAAAGACTGAACTTCACCCACACACACTCAGCACACAGAGACTGAAATGTCTTTATTTCTATCAGCAATATTTGCTGCCACTCTCAAAAACTAAAAACTCTCTACCTCAGTAACTGCTGTGATTATATATGTTCTATATGTTACAGTATGTTACACATCTCTGCACCTTATCCTCACTTTACACTTTATTATACTGTATCAGTACTGCACTGTCCTGTCTTTTAAATTGTCTCATCTTTTGTATTTATTGTTTTATGTTGCACTGTTGTCACTTCTGCACTTTATGTTGTCTTTTATTTGTTGTACCATGTTGCACCCTCTGGACCACCCTGAGCCCACATTTTCACAAACATTTTAAATTTAAACTTAAAAAATTGAAAATGAAATTAAAATTGACTGGATAGTAATCTCAGGGAAAAGAAATCTAAACCGTATTTGCACTAGAAATGCAAACTATCCTTTATCTATGCTGGAGCCTTTTTTCCGCTTCTTTGTTCACTTTATAGTCAAGGTTTTCTTTCTCTCTACAATCTCGAGACCTTTCATTCTGCTCCGCTTGCAAAACAAGTAATCAGCTGCCAAGCCTTTCTTCTTCTCTGTGTGGTGCTCGGAGAGTGTGCGGTTATGGATGGACAGTCACAAGCTGACGAGAGAGAACGATTTGGTGCTTTCTGTCAAAAACTACAACTCACTCTTCACAGCCATTTCAGAGCATTATGAAATTTGCAATGCTGGATATTTCCTCCGGTGATTGATGGAGGTTGACTGTCTCGGGGAGTTGTTAGAACTCTGTTAGAACCTGTAGATGGATTCCTTCAAAAAAAAAAAAAAAGAACAGGATCTCTCCCTAGGCAAGCATTGCTCAGACTCTGAGCTGCACAGAGTGCTGATTACTGTGCATTTGTGGGCTCTTCTAAAAGCTACAGTTTGATGTTTTGCTGATATTTTGTTTTCTGTACCTAATTGCAGTCAGTTTATCCAGAAACTACTGTCAGGTGAGGTGAATAACGCTGATTACCTCATCCTTGTGGGACCTAAAGATGTAAATACTCATCGATTGAACAGTCGGTTCTTGAAGTTGATGTGTTGGTAGCAGGAAAGATGGGTGATGGTAAGGATCTGAGAGACTTTGATTAAAGTTAAATTGGAATGACAAAATAAATCTTGTGTTTACATACATACTTGTCATGTCAACTAATAGAAATGTATATTGTGTTTTCAAAAATCGATACAATATTGCAAAACAAAGTATCACAATATTTTGATATGCTGATATTATTGTACACCTCTACATAATATTGTTTTGGGAGGACCAGTGAACCAATCAACAAGTAACAGGGTCATGGGTGCCCAAGGCTCATTGATGCCACTGCTAAACTTAGTTGGGCAGTGTTTTTTAGTCCTGGTCTTAGCAGCTGTGTGCCCTGCACATTTTTTTTGTGTACTGTCAACTGCGGAGCTCATTTACAAGCTGTTGATCAGGACAAGTCTTGAAAATGTGCAGGACAGTCAATCCCAGGACGATTGGGATGGGAAACATAGACTTGGGTTAGGTGCTTTTTAACTTACCTTGTTTGGTTTGGACCTACAGACTTTCAGTTCGTTCCGAACAATTATATTTAGTGTAAAATGTGCTGTAAACCATGTTACCAAAATTGTGTCCAACCAAAAGTGGTGGTCTTAATCTAGATCAAGGTATTTGTGATTAGATTTGTTTGCAGTGTGGAAGCACTCTAGTTCATACGTTCAGACCAATTAAAGGAAGTTGAAGCAGTTTTTTGTCGTCCAATACACCAAAAACAATAGAAGAAGAAAAAAGAACCAGTGTTGTCCTGAAATCTGACTCCACTTGTGTGCATGTCCTTCACACAGCAGTATGTGCACAAAAGATTATAGTTGTGTTTCCTCTATCTACTGTAACTGTAGATTAACCCTGTAGAGGGTAACGTGTCTTGCTCACTCTGTATCATGACTAATATTTATGCAAGGGATTTGGATTCTGGCAAGGGGGCAACATTTGACACAGTACCTGGGAAGGCATCTTGCTGAATTTTACTAATGTATTTTAGATTTGAGGCATACGGTTGAAGGGTCAGAGCTTCTGTTGTGGCACAAGGAGGTCAAACATAAGGTTAGGTTAAGGTGGAAGATAAAACTGATATTAAATTATTGTGATATTTTGTTTGATTTGAACACTGATTTCCAAAAGCACAGTTTTTAAACAATTGCAATATATCGTCATTCTTACTCTAACACAATATATTGCTATATTAGTAACCCCTGTGTTTTTATATGTTTTATATTGTCAAGTTCCTATACATCCAATACACAGCCCTGATATTATGCAGGTTGTTTTAATGCTATACTTTATCTGTGTATTTCCTCTTCACTTTTATAAATGATCCTGACGAGTAACCTTACAAACCTTATTGGTCTTATTGGATCTACTTTTGTGTGGGTAGTGATTTCCATTGACTGGGGTTATTCAGAGAGTGCATGTCTTGTATTAGTGCAAATTGAGCACTGGAGCAGGTAGAGTGCTTCTTTTAAAGTGTCAGTCAATGTTTTTCATTCTCTGCAGTTTAGCTGTTAAAGACCTTTTAAGAGTGCAGTGTGCTTTCACTTCTACAGGATTTCTGCTCTAATGAACTAATGTTACACTCTGATGGGCAGATTGGAACATTGACAAAAATAATGCAGAACTCAAGCAGAAAATGTGCAAGTTGTGAATATCATCATAGCTTGTATTAGTAAATGAAGAATCTACTCAGTTTTTGTAAATGTCTGAACATTAAAATGGTCTGAACTGAATAACACCAGACAATGTAAAATTTTATTATTTTTTTTTAATCAGAGTATTCCGTTGGAGAAATAAAGGTGTCTAGAAAGCTTTATAGAAGGTTTATAGCTTTGTCTTTCCTGTTTCCTGTTGAAAAATCCATCTAACTACCAGCGTTTTACTGCTTTTAGATGGTTATGGCTGGTTTTTGATGGTCAAGTTGTTTAAACAGATTGTCATCTAGGTTAAAAAAAACACCCTGTAAGGGGAAAGCTAGCTGGTTAAATAATTCTTTTTTTTGTCATGCTTGGTCTTGATGTTAATGCTGTGCGACCAGCTGAGTGATGTTGGTCATGCTAGGTGACCTGTTTGATTATGCTAGTCCACCAGTTTGGGCATGCTATCTTTGCTGGTTGACCAGAAAGACCAAGCTGGTTGATCATTATAATGCTGGTAATGGTGGTCGACCAATGTGGTCTTGCTGTAGCTTATTCAGATAAACTAATGTGTATACTATAATATATTAGCTATAATCTGTGAATTGTTAACCAACTTGACCAGCTTGACCAGTGTGAGCTGAATAGGCTGTATTTTTTTTCAGCAGGGTTTATAATGAGCACTGTGAGAACAATCAGAGGGAGAATGTTGGAAAGATGATTATTATTTAACATGCTGGTTGCTAAATATAAATAAATTCATACAAGTCTAAGGCTAACATGGGCTCTGGGTTTTGTGTGGATGAGACAAAAAATATAACCTTGATATTTAAAATATTTATACTGTACATAACAAGTACCACAGCAATGCTTTATTTTAAAGATTGGATTAAGTTACCTATTTATTTTATTTAAATTCAGTCCAGCAGAATTTTGGTTCAAATTATATTTGTTGCCATGTTCCTATAGAAGAGTATGTGAGGGAAACAATTGCACATATAAGATGGATTCACACTCACATGACTGTATTCAAGACATCATCTAACAGCAAATAATTTTGATGACTCCAAACAGTACAAAAATGCTGGCAGTTAACTAAAAACTAAAAACTGCTAAAAGAAGTAGTTTAAATTCTATGATCAATTTCATCATAAGATATCATGCACAAAACATTACAGAAGCCCTGCATGATGATTCTTTACAAACATTACCTGGAAAGATTAATGAGGCATCCATAATGAGCCCAGCCCTTGACAGGTGTCAGCAGTAGGTGGTTGTACTAAATAGTAGTCTGTGATCTGTCAGTATCAGCCCCAAAACACAGGTCAGTCCATTTCTATGTTCACACAAAAGCACTGCTCTTTTGCACAGCATTTCAGTTACACAGTGAAAACTGTTCAGTCAAATGTCAGATATGAGTCATTTTAAAGTAAAAAATAAACATTAGATTTGGGTCACCTTCACCTGCTGTGTGAATATAGCCCAAATGAGGATACCTACAGTGAATGAAGTATACTGTTCTCTACTGCTTTAGAACTCTGTAGTAAAGATAATGATGGACTGACGTAATATCGATGTGAAGATGTCATCCAGCTGAGGGAAGTATGTCTATGCTAAAAATAGGGGGAAAAATTATTTTATGACTAGGCCTGTCACGATAAGATTTTTTTGGGGATGATATATTGTCCCAGAAATGATTGCGATAAACAATATTTTTGTAATTTTAAGACTATTTAATGACAATGATGACAGAATAGCATAAAAAAACAATTATACACTTTTTAAAAGACAGCAAAAATTGAATTAATCATTTATTATTATTATTATTATTATTATTATTATTATTATTATTGTTATTGTTATTAATATTATTATATACTTATTTCTTCATCTACTTTAGTTATATATGTAAACAAACATACAAATAAACAAAATAGACGATATTACGATTATCAAAAATGATTGAGGTCATGTTCATTTATTGTACGATAAATCGATATTGCAATTATTGTGACAGGCCTAATTGTGACTTTCTGTAATGTAATTTATCACAATAGCACAAGGCCAATGACTAAAACTTGTCATAGAAATAAGATGTGTTTATATGTTGTGGTTGGAAATAACAATTGTATTGTAACAAGTGTATTGTTTAAATTTGAAATGGCATATTAGATATTTCTGTATAGGTATAGACTAGTTTAATGTGCCTGGAATGTGAAGCAACAAGACTCTCACACTCAATTGTTTGCAGTAAACCTATGGCAGTTTTATTCACATGCACATTTGTCTGGTATATTTTGACTCATTTATGAACAATTTTTATCTCTGGAATTTCTCTATGTTACATTTATTAAGAACACAGGATCCTCTTCCTGTATTTACTTTCCAGAGAGATCTGACCAAAAATGGAGTGAATGGTATCACATGGTTTGTTTTGAGGCAATTTGTGAACATTTCTTCCTGTGCAAAAACAAATAAAACCAAGAGAAAAACATTCCAACCTCATAAACTTGTAAACTGATTCAAACCTGAGTAAGCTAATTATAGGTGAGAATTGGCCTTAATGTGTTAAATCACCCTGTTGAACTTAAAGACGCTTAATTAGAGTATTTTAGTAGATACAGTTTTCACTCCCTTCTTAATGTCAAAATCTTATACTGTTTGATTTTAATTAAACCTTAACAACATACATCCCAGGCTGATTTAAAATCAGAATATTTACTTCTATATTAGTGGAACCATATTTACTTCTAATTGGATGGACCCAAACCCTTTCATACATAGTTCCTCCGGGAGCCTTTAACTAATTGGTCAAATATAGTTGTAGTTGTAAACAAATGTCATTTTCAGCACTTGATGGCAAATATTTGGCAGTCAGTGCCTGCCTGAAGTCCTCACAAACCACTATTGGGTACCTCCTGCCAAATTTTGAAGCTCAGCTTTTTTCATTTCCAGCTTGTTTTGAGTCTCTTTATGCATGTGTTTATTAGGTAAATTGGATTCAGATCTTGCAGTTGGCTTGCCAAAAATCTCTATTTTTTTGGTGATGCATTTGGGGTTGCTGTTCTGCTGCAAAGCTACATGACATCCACTGAGTTTTGAGGTTGCTGGATGGAATATGAGTCGCTTATCTTGTTCCTCAACAATTGCTTTATTTCATCTCTTCAGTAAATAGTAACCTTTGTCTGTTTTTTTTTTTACTGAACTTGTATTTTCAATCATGACACAGTATTATACATATATTGTAGTAAACCCTCATGATTTTGTGTACATCAGCTATTGATGCATGATTAGTCCTATTATGATTATGATAATTGGTATTATTTTGGGCTTGAGATTATTATTTTTTTTTATGATGAGTTTCTCAAAGCTGCAGACTGTGGTGAAAGTGCGACTTGAGACATTTTTTATTTATAGAATTTTATATTGTCATTGCAGCATTCAACTTAATCATTAAGCTGGGCAGTTTGTATAGGCCTGTATTGTAAATTCTTTTTTTTTATTGCATTTTCTCCCCAATTTACACGACTAATTACCCAATTAGGACTCTCCCTATCACATATCACACATTGCCGAGTAGCATCACAGCGCGTTTGGAGAAAAGCGCAGCGGCTCAGTTCTGATACATCAGCTCACAGACTCACTGTGCTGCAGACATCACCCTAGGAGTGATGTGGGGAGAGAGCGCCATCTACCCACTTTTGCTCCCTCTGAGCGTCGGCAGCTTGATGGCGACCTCCCGCTCATAGTGGCAGCGCTTTAGACCGCTGGACCACTCGATGCCCTGTATTGTAAATTCTAATGGCTGTGAATAAGCATGGACAGTTTAGTGTCTCTCAAAGGTAAAGCCACCACAGGTCTAGTGTGTCTCCTGGCTGGTTGCACATTAATGTTTAGCTTCACCCATCCCCGATATGTAACAGTGATATTCCATCTCAACATTTTTCTCCTCCAAACAGTTTTTCCATCTCCAATTTCTGATTCCAACAGTTAATAATAGTTTACCCTCTGCTAATAATGACCATTTTCAATTTCCCATAAAGCTAAATAACTAGATAAATCATAAGAATGTGGGGTTACAGTGATTGACAGCCTTGGCTGAAAGACTGGAGTAGCTTAATTGAACTCTAATTAATTGCCCTTTCTCTAGTGAAATCTGCTTTGTTTCTGTGCTGTAAGCTCAGTGAAGGTGGTCAAAGAAGCTTGTTCTAGAAGAAGGGGCCATAACTGCCAAATAAATAGGTGAATCTGGCTCTGCTTCTGTACAAATTTGAGAACAACACTGGATAAGTGTCTTCTTTCCTATAGAACACATTTTCTTCACTCATATAATTCACTGCATTTACTTTGTACTGATTTTTATATCGTTTCAGACCCAGTGTCTATTAGTACTGAGCCAAAACAGCAAAAATCAGCAATGCTCAGTTTTGTAGGATTAAATTCTTAATTTGCAAATGCCTATCAATTACATGTTCCTCCTTTTGTGCTGCTGCTTCTCAAAGACATTCATTTCCTTGACCCAAATGATGTAACTGGATCTGCTGTGAAGGAAAATTATTGACACAGAGAATAGCAGCAGTATGGGTCTACAGTTATCATTGCATACAAATCCTGATCTTATTTCACAGACGGTGCTCTCAGATTTTGTGTGCATTTAATACACTACATACACTTTATTGTCCAAATGTTTGTGGACACTCCTTTAATTGAATGCATTCTGATACTTTGTAGAGGTTGCTGACACGAACATGCAAATGCATGAACACACCTTTTCCAATCACTGTAGAGCTGATAGCACAGAACTCAGAACAGATAATCCTGGACATTAGAGGAAGCTTCTTTAAGCTGAATAAACTCTTTTTTTATTTACTTGATTTCAAAAGAAAAAAAATGAATCAGCAGGTGTTTCAAGACATTTGTCTGTCTTTTTGTTTAGAGGAGCCCGGCAATCTGTATTGTGAAGAGACAAATGTACATTTTATGCATCAGAACGGCAAGATCTGAAGACACCACTGCTTTTTAGCAGTCACGGTTTAAACACAGCACAAAGTGAACCTGTCTGCCATGAGATTTTATACAGTTTTGCGCAAACATAATATTGCAATTATTTGATATATCATTTTTTTGTACATCTCTAATATATATTGTGATTGTATATAGCTTTAAACATGCTGTAAAGTGTTCAGTTCACTACTTCTGAATCAGTAAAATGATACTTCTTAGACACAGCCTGACTTCCTTTTACCCTGACTGTGTGTGAGGCTCAGCAGGCTTTCATCAGTGCACATCAGATCAGACTTATCTCACTCTAATCTCCTAACTGTCTGAGAAACTCTTCCAGCCCTGGCCAGCTTTCAGGCCTGCTACTCTGATCATTAGTGTATGTACTATTACATCCATTCCTCAGAACATGGTGTGTGTTCCTTTTTCCATGCATATGTCTAGAGGTGTGCCATATCGTATCGTACGTGATAATATCGCCAACATTTTTGAATATCGTGAGCGAAATATCGTGCCATATCACTTTGAGCTGGAACTCCCATTCAGATTTCATGTAGTGTTCACCGTCTCTTAAATTATAATTTGTAGCCAGTTCTATCATGCAAAAAACATCCCAAAAAACCTTAATCTCCTTAGTCCTTTGTTCTCTTTTTTGTCAACCCAAAGACAATGGGATGGTTAGTTAGTTGTAAGTACTGTATTTTTTGCACAATACGGCAAACCAGATTATAAGGCCCACTATCAATGAACTTTTTTATTTTCTGTCTATTTCTGTCTATTTTCATACATAAGGTGCATTATACGACAGTAGTAAGGAACAGGGGCTTCGCAATCTTTCCCCTTCTAATTCAGCTGGTCTCACTGCTGGGTGGTGGGTGGGGTAAAACTAAGCTAAGTAAACAAAACTTTAATTCTTGAAAGAAACGAGCGCTGAATGTTAATCCACATAGATTTCTCTCCTGAAAACTGTTTATTTGGGTGAGTAAAGCATGCTTCCGTTTATTTAGAGAAAGCTTAGATTTCTAGATTTCCACTAAGGCTGGGTGCAGCAGCATTAGCATTAGCAGCTAACCGCTAGCCGCAGTTAGCACTAGTAAGCGTCGCCTGACAGCACTACACTGAGGAACCTTGAGTGTTCTGATAAGCAATGGTGATATTAGCTAGCGGTTCAACCAACATAGCTTGTTTTAACACGGTAAATGCACAGACTACAGTCCATTGTATACGGTTAGCAGCTAATGCTAATGCTACTCCAGCAGTGCTAGCCGGGGTCAGCAGCAGGTTACAGATCAGATAATACTCACCTCTGAACAGTGAAAGAGCTAGCCCTAGCATTGTTAGCGGCTAATGCTAATACTGCTCCAGTACTGTCTTTGTGCTGGGGTACTAAACTGAAACTCATGTATAACACTGCACTTCAGCGGAGTAGCTTTGCTGCTCCTTATAACCTGACTGGTGAAATTCATACATAGGGCACAAGGATGATTTTTTTTTTAATTAAAGCATTTTAAGTGTGAAAAAAAAGGTATGTAGATGCCCCTATATTTGTGAATTAAGGTATTTAAAAATGCAACCATGGAAATTAATCTTCACACACACAGTCACCATGTATAATGCCAAACATCAGCTATAACAGTGCTAATTTCATCATCTTGTATTTTATTATGAAAAATGTGTTGAATGAGCAGTGTGAGAGTGTGTCTGTGAGTTTTCATGCCTGCCTACGTGCATTGCCTTCTCAATATGAGATGCAGCAGTTGTGCTCTGCTTCACAGCTGTGGCAGCGGCAGATCATGGCACATCTTGTAAGCGGTGATTTGAAATATTCGCTGTGGACCTGCTCTCTGAGTGAAGACTCTTGATGAGAAGTGTCTCTGCAGTGTGTAGTTATTGATAGAAATTCATGTTCATGACTTCTCGCAGGCCCGAACGCTCTCTGATAGACTGTAAGATCAAGTTAAGAGCAGGATGGAGTAATCTAACTGCCTGCCAGCGTGCGCTCCTTTAAACCGCTTTAGCATCTCGCTGTTTTTCGCTTTTTTGCAGTCCGTGGAGATTTCGTAAGTGTGCCACTTCTGCAGAGGTGCAGATGATAAACCTGGCCTGGACTCGCCGGATCTTTACTGCGCACCATTTCACCACGTGAACAAGTGTATAACTGCTTTCTCTGAGACGGCCAGCTGAAAAGCTTTGATCTGCCCCCGCGGATAGATTCCTTGCATTATTGACCTCAGGCCATCATCTAAGGGCAGCAGTTCAGTGATGCAATACCCTCTTGGGGAGAGGAGCAATTTGCTCTGCTTGATTCTGAAAGAGCTCACAAATGGTTTATGTGCTTTTTATCTTGCGAGTACGATCATCATTAAGTGGTTCTATTCTGTTTTATCTTATTTTCAAAATATATACATTTATTTAAGCCTGATCAACACACAAATCATCACTGATACTGATCCCGATTCAAAGATAAAAAAAATAAAAAAATAAAAAATAAAAATTCTTTCTATGGCCAATATGTTTTTTTTTTTATGGGATTGAATATTAAATGGGCATTCAGAACCTCTCTTTCAGATGTAATCTTGCCAATAGAGCTTATTTCTTTTTTGTTCCTGTTAATACTGTATTTCCCATGTACTGTTTCCTCTGCCAAACATATTACAGTGTGTGCAGTCATGTGACTCTGCCCTGTGCAGTCTGCAGAATGAAAGCAACATACTGGAGAATATGAGCAAACTGAGCAACTTGATTCATCATTTATTAAAAAAATTGTTAATTAAAATTAATCAAGGTAAAAAGTTAAGTTAATTGTGACATTGTTTTGAGATCATATTGCCCAGCAATAGATAGACTGTAACAGTTTTAACCTTAACTTACGGATATGATTCCATTTTTGACTTTAAAGTAAGAAAAATATGACCATTCCAAACTTTCTTATCTATACAACTGAAAGTTTTTCTTTTTGCAAATATTATAAAATAGAGGTGGAGTTTTTCAGGGTTTTGATTTTATACTATTTGTTGTTTTTTCGTGTTTGAGTCATTTTCGTTTTCTCGTTTGTTCCTTTGTTCTTTCTTTCTTTTTCTTTTTTCTTTCTTTTGTTCCTTCATTCTTTCTATTTTTCTTTCTATTTTTTCCCCATTTTCTTTCAATTCAGCTAGGCCAATTGTTCCATCCACTTAGTTGCTAGTCAGCTGTATATTCCCCATCACTGGTGATGCCACAACACAAGGAGAGTGAAGACTAGCACATGCCTCCTCCGATACATATGAAGTCAGCCACCGCTTCTTTTCCAACTGCTTTTGTGATGCTGAGCATCACAGCGTGCTCTGAGGAAAGCGCAGCGACTTGGTTCTGATACAGCAGCTCACAGACGCCTTGTGCTGATCGACATCACCCTAGGAGTGTTTCTTTCTTTCTTTCTTTCTTTCTTTCTTACAAACTTAATTGTTCAGTGGTACTGCTGGTGGTATGTGTGTGCTACACAGCTCTGGGGTGCTGGGTTTAATCCTCACTCTGGTCACTGTTTGTAAGTTCAGCAAGTTCTTCCCTTGTTAGTGTGGGTTTCCTCACACCTCTCAAACACACACGCAGTGGGTGAATTGGCTTTGATAAATTGCTCCTAGGTGAGAGTGTGTGAGGGCAGTGTTTATATGGGGAGCCTGCATATGACTGGCACCCTGTCCAGGGGATATCTCTGTTAAATTAGAGCAATGTCTCACCAATTTAAATTGGTTTATTTTTTTTTTTTTACACTTTTTTTAATCTTTTTATTTTTTTAATCTTTACGCTATGTTACAGTTTCATGTGACCAATAGTCCTTTGATAAAACACCATCGACAGTAAGTTGCCATCAGTTCGCTTCATTTAAGCTGAGCACAAAGGGCAGAACATTGTAGTGAACAGTGTCATTGTAGTGCTGGGCAATATGGGAAAAATCATATATCATGATATACCACATTTAAGTATGTTTTCAGTCATTCTTCGATAAATATGACAAAATAATATCATTGCTTACTTTTTCCAACTTTATTTCAAAGGGACATTAAACCGAACTTTTTTACAAATGAGAATTACTACCTTTTAGTGCAGCAATATATATGTAGCAAATGAAAACCGATGAGGTAGATGCAGTAGCTAACTTTTTCAAAAGATCAATGCGTCTCCATTGTTCAGCTCTCATGAGTTTAATAACGTAAAGCATGTCACAAACCGGCGTGTCCGTCAAATAACGTAAAGCAGCGTCATGTCGCAAAACCGCATTCTGAAGCTTTTTTGCGAAGATTACTTTATTATCACTTATATAAACCGAGTTTATGCAAAGTGACCACGCCAATACATTTCATCATAGCCTACTTTATATATTTGCACTAATAATTGATTAAATTACTGTAGAAACGATAGGGACCATAGAAGGTAAGTATCACGATAGACACTTTTCAATCGTCCCCACGATATTTATCGTCATATCGCGCAGCACTGTGTCAGTGCATGATGACATACAACACAAGTAGTGGCTTTTATACTATTCGTATCGTATTTTTGAAATTAAATTGCATTGTACGAAATATACTGTGATAAATTTTGCCCATATCATCCAGCGCTAGACTTTTAATTAAAGTTAAAAAGGCTTTTTCTTCCTCCTGGGAAGTGTTCAGGAGTTACACTACTTAATTCTGACAGTGAAAATATGCAAGCGTTTCTGCAAAACTACGATTTTTAAGCACTGATTGTCAGTGATTCCTGACATATGGTAGTTGACAGATTGCTGAGAACACCAAACTGCCAGTTTGCATTCTGATACAGCGCTTCTTATGCTGCTCATTTTGGCTTTGACAGTCCAGCAGAGCATGCCTCTCTCTCTCTGTCTCTCTGTCTCTCTCTCTCTCTCTCTCTCGTTTCAACTCTCGCCAGTCATGAGTGCAGAAAAAGCATCTTTCGCGTTGCTCACTTTCACACCAAACCTCCAGCTAGCAGCCCGTCATGCTTCATGCGCACACCCTTGCACATCGTGCAGAGGCACACGGCACAATGCCTGCCTTCATTCTGGAGTCAGAGCAGAGGGCTGGGGAGGGTGGGAGATTGTGTGAATGTGCTGTGAAAATGCGACTTTGTGCAAACAGTGCTGCTCTAACATGGGAGGTGAGCTCATCAGAGGCAGGCTGATGGCTCTGCTCTCTGTTTCTCTGTCCCTTTGACCTGCAGCCCTGCTGTCTCTCACAGAGCCACAGACCAAGAACTGAGGCGACGAACGAGCAACAGAAATACCTGCTGTTCTGCTCCAGTTAAAGGGCCCATATAATAGAAAACTAGAAATCTTTTAAAATGAATGTACAGTATGTAAACAGGTTTTTAGAAATACAGCTCCATGATTTCCTAGTCAGTATTCTTTGTAGGTGAAAACAAGGTTGCTAAAACTTTAAAAGAAATTTCAGCTTTTATGAGGATTCTGAGATTCACGTTTTATTTAGATTTGTCCAATTTAAAAGGACAGTAGGGTCCATCATCATTAAATGATGCAGAGCTGCAAATTAGATTTGCAATTTTGTTATGACATTTTTCAAAAACATATTTAATTAAATTGCTTAAATTAAGGCTTACTTTATCCCACAAAATTACACAAAATTTGAAGAAATTAGACTTCATTAGCAGAAAAAAACAGCTATGCCAAAAGATACGCCAAAAACTTTAACACGGCTTTCTTTTCAAAACTAAATATATGAAATATCTCCGTGAACTCTATAAATTGACAGAAAATTTGCAAGGTTTAAGTATTCAAAAACAGTTGAATTAAATTGTTAGGAAGATTTTAGTGAATTATGTCAATTATTCATCAACCAAAACTATTTTATCACTTGAAAATTACAAAAAAGAAGTGAAAAATCAAAATTAATACCAAATAATGATCTTTTTTTCTTTAGGCCAAGACAGCTTTTTTATTTTAATAGAACACAAACATAGACAGCCAGTCAGACCAGCGATCATAGAGAAGTTGTTCATGTGAAAATGAACTGCAATATGTTTTTTTTATATAAACTCAAAAAGACATACCTCCTGGACTGTAAAAAAAAAAAAAAAAAACAAGTATGATTGTCTGTTTTCATTCTGTTACACTACACTATAAGTTTGGCTTTCACAGTTCTAATAATGCAGCTGAAGGGGACAATTCATGCTGAATGGAATGGGCTGATATGCTTGGGTTAAACATTTGCTTTCTCAACAGTGTTTTGTAAGATTCCTGAGCGAAAAAGTCTGAGAAAAATGTAGGAGCAGTCATTGATGTGCCTGAGTGTACAATAGTGTACCCCACTCGTGTGAAGAAAATCAATACTCCAGTTCAAACCATTGGACCTGTCCTTTAGCCAGCGTTTTTGGCTTTTTTAGGCCTGGGTAGGTCACAATGAGGACATTGGGCGTTTTTTCTCTTGAAATCTGAGAGTCTATTGATTTTGACTGAGCTCTTTCTAACTATATGTAAGTGAGGATAGAGTTGTAGTATTGATGTATCCTTACAGCACTGTGAACACTCTGTTCGAGTTCACGGCTTCCCTTTATTTGAGTGACAGTTGTTCAGTGTGAAGAGGCTCTCCAATTGGTTTTCGTGAGCTGATTTGGAATGAATACTGTAAGTTAGAGGATTATTGTTTTTGTGGTGTCAGGATTGGCAGTATTGGTATTGTAGGGATTTTAAGGGGCCACAACATGCATGTGATCTCAACCAAACACTCTGTGTTCTGAGAGTTTTTGAGTTGAAGTTCTGAATGAGCGCTTCTGGGTCGGTCCATGTCAAACTATTCAGTCATCAGTGCAAACCCTGCCAGCTCGATAACAGCGTTGTACTTCCTCACTAGATCCTGCTGTTATGATTGGATGAAAAAGATAATTCTTTGCCATCATGCTGCCGGCGCTCAGAGCGAGCACAATTGGCCCTGCTCCCTCCAGGTGGGTAGATGGCGCTCTTTGCCCACATCACTCCTAGGGTGATGCCTGCAGCACAGGGCATCTGTGAGCTGATGTACCGGAACCGGGTCGCTGCGCTTTCGGTTTCGGTGGCTGACTTTGCATGTATCGGAGGAAGCACGTGTTAGTCTTCACCCTCCTGGTGTGTTGGGGTATCACTAGTGATAGGGGGAGTCCCAATGAGTGGGTTGGGTAATTGACCATGTAAATTGGGGAGAAAATGGGAAAAATTAGAAACACAAAATGATAAAAAAAAAAAAGTCAATTATTCTTTTATTCAGATTTTTTTTATGTGACAGTAGTGCTGGGCGGTATGACCAAAAATATGTATTACTTTTTTTTTTTTGAAGATTCTGACAGTTTCATGTATTAAAACATTGTATTTTTATTATTATTAAATTAAGGCTTTGATAACTGTTGGGTTTACTTTTTTCCATAAAATTACACAATATATGAAGGAATCTGACTGAATAAGCAGCAAAACAGCTGAAAAATTAGATATGCCAACAACTTAGAGTTTCATAAACGCTATAAATAGACCTAAAACACTCAAAGTTTAAGTATTATAAAGAGATATTTCTCAAAAGGTGTAGATCAGTTGTGTAATCCCATTTCTATTTTTTGTGAGTGAACGATGGTTGCTGGTATTTTTCTATTTTACTCTTATAAAAACCCTCATAAAGTGAGGAACAGCAACAGGAGCTCCTCCTGTAAATATAAAAGATAAAGTGAAAAAAAAGATAAAGTGCTGTTCTCATTTTTCTCCAGGCAGGACAGAGCGAGATGAGCATTTGACTCCACATAGCTGAGCTTCCAGTATGTTAGCTTGTTATGCTAAATGGCTAGCGTTAGCTAACAAGTTGTCCCAGTATGCTTCTCTGGTGGGCACCTCTAGCGGCATGGCGGTATGTAAAAAAATGCATACTGATTTTAATTTCTCCGGCAGGCCGTGACTATCCGCGTCGTGCGATGCGTAGTTATATTTCCAGAGAGGTGTGTGTCAAGCTATGGCGCAGGGCAGGGTGTAGGGTACGCGGTAGGTTTGACACAGAAGTATAAATTGGCTTCACAGAGCTGAGCTTTCCGTGTGTTAGCTTGTTATGCTAACTGGCTAGCGTTTGCTAGTGAGCTGTCCACGCGTGTTTGTTTGGCGGCACTGTTCTATACTGTGTGCTTCTACACGGTGCTCCGCATTGCCTCTAATGTTATAGTGGTATGTGAAAAACTAATGTACAGTATACCGTATTAACTGGTATACTGCCCGGCAGTACTTGTGATTGTGATACATTTTCTAGCTAGCTGACATTAGCTTACAGTATCTAGTTCTCAGACTACCTGTGCAGCTTTTCTGCTGCTGCCTAATAGTGACTATTATCCCCTAGTCCTTCACTTATTTTTCTGTTGTTTCCTGTATTAAATATATTATCACATTCAGTGATAACAGTATCTCTGTTAGTAAGCATATCTACAAACAAATAAATCACAAGGTTGTGCGTGGCAGTGTTGACAAGATTTAATATCACACTGCTTTCCGTATATATCAGATCATATTATAGTTCAATTATAGTAATCATTAGACCTGTCTTGGCTTGTTCCGATTGGAGTGTTCTGTTTTCTGCTTTTCCTAAAGGTCTAGAAATATGAGTTGACCTTTATTTATTTACTATAATGCCACTGCTGATTCTAAAAACAATGCATTATATAGTATGATTTACTAGAACTAATTATTTTTATTTACATATGACATTAATCTGCCTTTAATCTGTTATTTATAACCAGTTCTGTTGTGTTTTCAGCCCACTTGCCTTTCTACAACTCCATCTGTCATCGAAAATACATTTTAATTTCCATTCAGAGTGAGCTGAACATTTACAGAAATAGGAACATTTAAAAATGTACTGTTAATATTACAAATTATTAAACTGTGTTTTCATATCAGCCTGAAGTTCTCAGTAAATGACATACATTGCAGTTATTTTTGACATTGCTTCTCTGAACACCACAACCTTTTTTTGGGGGGCTACTTCCTCTTATCAGTAGACTATGAATGCAGCGATTTTTAGCTTATGAGCTCTCTCTGCAGGTGGAGAGTGTAATTAATTGCAGTGAGTACAAATCATGCTTTAAGCACTTCCCCCTTGTGGCACACACGACTTTTAAAATCTGAGAAATACAGATCCAACACTGAAAGTGAAAGAAACATGTGGACTGAGGCAGTACTGTAATATTACAGTAGCTTACATGAATATGAATCTGGTTAAGCAGCCTAGGAAATTCTCATTATTGTTTTTTTTCTGCTCTATTCATCAAAGAACATTGATTTAGTTCAAAATATGAAACTCATACATTATAAAGATGTATTACACACAGAGTGATCTATTTTAAGTGTTTATTTCTTTTATTTTTAAAAACCCAAAAATCAGTGCCTTAGAACATTAGAATATTACATAACACCAATTGGTACTGTTAGCAGTGTGGACAGTGTGCCAAGTCCAGCTGGAAAATGAAATCCGCATCTCCATTAAAGTTGTCAGTAGAGGGAGGCATCAAGTGCTGTAAGATTTTCCAGGAAAACACTGTACTGACCAAATGGGTCTTATATAATATTCTTATTTTCTAAGAGACTAATTTTGCGTTTTTTAATGGCTATAAGCCATAATCATCATCAATAAAATAAATAAATTCTTTTATATGCTTTTCTCCTTTTTACAAGTCAGTACAGCATTAACAGGATTTTTTGTAGTTGATACTTTATGGTGTGTTTTCTTGCCAGGTGTGTCCTTATATATCGATTGTTCTAAAAATAAATAGCACTGGATATCTACGCTGTGGACTGTATATTTATATACTGTGTAGTTAGAGGAGTAACCAACATAAAAAGCAGAGAGCTGTCTATGGGTTAAAAAAACAATCAACTGTGAAGCTGAGAGTAGATGGAAAATCAATCAGAGCCATTTGCACAAATATTGGCCATGTCTGTTACTACTGTTTAGAATGCCCTGAAGAAGAAAGTCATCACTGGTGTACTAAGTAATAGATGTTGAACAGGTAGACCTAGGAAAACCACAACGGTGGTTGATGACAGCTGTATTGTGAGTGCTGTGTAGAAAGACAATAAAACAACTGCAAACGTACTTTATGTAGCTTCAGTACACACACACACAACACACACACGCAGGTAGAGGAGTACACTCACAGTATCGCAATATACCAAATCGTAACCCCTTGTTGTCTCGCAGTTCTTGCCATTACGGCTCCCTAGTTCTGTCTCCTCCATGATGATGTGTTTCTCTACAGCTCTGGTTGCCATCACCTGCCTGGTCGTGCACTGTGGTGATTTTGGAGCCCCAGCTTGGCCCATGAGGCGAGACTGGGTGGTTGCCACGGCGCGTAAAGGGGAGAGATTTAATTGCTGTCAAGGCAGCAGCAGATGGTCACAGAGGCAGAGGGAAACGTGGGCTATTTTTAAGTGGACTTTTATGATTTCTCAGCATGGGATGAGCACTCACTTCTCTTCTGAATAAATGCCTCATTAAGTGACTTACGGGAAAGGGTTTATAATTGGTAGTGCTCAGCTACAGAGCTCAGGAACGCTACGACTCTGGGTCAGTCACCGCAGCTGGCATGCTGTGCCGTTTCATCTCATCCTGAACGCTCTCAGTTATTTGTACGTCTACGAGGCTCAGCAGCACTATTAGTGGAGACATGTGCGGGAGCGGGAGTGTGTACACTGGAGGTATTAACAGCCCTGTTGTGATGACACATTATAATGGTGATTGTTTCAGCTGATGCCATTTGCAATTAACAGAGATTGCACATTGCAGTACCTACAGCGGTCATGTGACTCTGCTTGGAAACACTTTTTTGTTTTCTTCTCACAATGCCCACAGTACCTAAACCATTGGTATAAACACTAATAAACAATAAAGCTAAATTGGTCCTCCGAAGAGGGGTTGTGGTGGCGGGCAAAAAAAAAAAAGGAATTGTGGTGCTTTTTATGCCAGTTTTAGTGGAATTGTCAAAACTGTCACATAATACATCATCAACAGAGAGCGTTACACAGCGGTGGTGCTCCTGTACGAACAAACACGCCCACAGATGTCGTCATGGTTCACACAAAAGAACCTGGTATTATTTGGTTCTCACTGTGAACAAATGTTCCTGGTTCCGAAACCTAATTTGATGGTGGAAACGCGACGAAACGGTTCAAAATTAGGTTTGCGAACCAAACCGTACATGTACATGTTCTTAGTACATTTTTGCTGACCTTAGTATTGCCTATTGTTTTTACTTGGGATGCACCAAGATGAAACATTTTGCTAAAAATTTGGAAACCATTTTTTTTTTGTAAACAAATAAAAGGATACATTTGACTGAAGACAAAAGACTCACAAAAACATAATTTTTGTATATTTTATTTTAAATGTATTTTTGTCTTGCTTTTCAAAAAGGCAATTATTTATAAAAACATTTGAAATATTTGTTATATACATTTTTTAAATATATTTTATTATCCCTGAAGACAAACCAAACCAAACAAAGCACAGTATGACTGTAATAGTCATTGTTCAGTAACTTCTTTTGCCTTTTTTGGCAGCATATGTTCAACCTGAGTATTTAGTGTATCCCTGTTTTTTACTTAGCAGAGAGAGCATATTCAAATCAATAAGCCAATAGGGTAAATTTGTTTTAAAACTGGTTTTATTTTCGGGTTTAATTTTAAACATTTTATTTAAACATTTCATACAATCAGCTTTTCATTGTCTGAATATTCATAGTACCTTTATCACTTTTTGGTCTTTAATGTGCTTTAAAAGGGTGTCAGTGCATTATTATACTGTTATTTCATCATTATGTTAGTAGCATAAAATAATTACAATAATAATAATTTATATCATTAATATTGTGTTGACCACTTCATCAAAGGTACATAGTGCAGTTATCAGTGATGCTGTTAAAAGAGAATGCATTATAATTGTACTCTTTTGTAATTTACTTATTTCATGTTTTTTGTAAAAAAACATTTGTCTCTCTCTCTCTCTCTCTCTCTCTCAGATTTGCATTAATGGTTCTCTCCATCATGCTGATGGTGGTGGTGGGCTGGTTTCAGTTTGCGTGTGTGTGAGCTCCACTGGCCCGCTGGGATGAACATGCCACTGCATCAGATCTCTGTCATCCCCCGGGATGTCACTTCCTCCAGGGGATCTGGCAGCAGCGGAAAGGCCAAGGACAAGGACCGGGACAAACAGGCGAGTTTTTAAAAGCACCCCATTCTCTCATTCGCTTTCTCTGTCTCTCTACAGCCACCTTCATGAGGCTTTGTCCTGTTTGTCCCCTTTAGGGGTCAGCAGAAAAAAATCTAACTTGTGGCTTATCTTTGCCCTGGTAACACGGTCTCACGTTTTTTTGTTTTCTGATTTGTTGCAGTTTGTTTGGATGTTTGTTTAGATATTTTGCAGCTCAGACAGGTCATCTTTTCTCGTTTCACGTTCTGGTGTAAACCCTCAGTTTTGAAGTTTGGAAAATACGGAAGTATATGAAGCAGAGGAAGTTCAAGAGGGGGTAGGAGGAGGGGGAGCAGAGGTGGAGCCAGTTTCCAGTAAGAGAAGTCGAGCAGGATGACTGGGCGAAACAATGAGATGAGAAGTAAAAGTGAAAAACGCTGTTCCAGTCAGCTGGACCACTTTCACTTTGCAGCAGCTAAACTAAAATGGGTATTTTTCTTACAGAAATCAGAGTGATATAATCCGACTGGCAGAATGTCACATTTCAAGCCCCATAACTGCTGTTTGACATTATCCATTAAACTGCCTAATTAAATTGGCTAATTTAAACACAAATTTGCTTAATGGCCAATTATGAACCGCAAATAAGATCTGCCCTATGCAGTAATTTTACGTATTTTCCTGAATCTCAATCCCTCGTTTTTTCATTAATCTATAAAAATGTCTAGTTGTGGTCTCTAGTATGAATGAATGCGATGTGAGACATTTTTTGTAAAAAAATAAAAAAATAAATAAAAGTGCTCAGATGTTTCTGTATAACCTTGCTTTATTTCACTGGAGTAGTGGTCTCTGAAGAAAGACAGGATTTCAGCTTTTGCTCATGAATATTCATACATGCAAACATATCGCCTCTGGTTGGCTAACAGGACTGCAGCAGAGAATGACTGTCCGCCTTCCCCCACAGTCAATTTTACAGCTCTAAAACTCAAAGGACAAAATGTTTTCAGAGATACAGCCTTAGTTGTAAAGATATAGCACTGAGACTGAGTGCTAGGTAAAATTAACCCCTGAACGTCGCTTAATGTCAGACTCCCAGCGTGGGGGCGCGGAGTTGATGTAGTTGACATAGATACGAGTGCTTTTCCTCATCGGCTCGTTTTTCTGAGGATTTTTTTTTACTAGCTACTGCAGACAATGGAGGTTGACGAACGTTTCATGTGCAACATGCCTATACAACTCCTAGAGAGACCTATTGTATTTCACAAAGCACAAGAAAAAGTGGGTTTTAGTGGAATGAGACCTTTAAATATGATTAGTTCTCAGTCTCAGAGTTGTGTATGAAATGAAATGTGAATCATGTATCTTGTGGCACAGCACATCCCACATCCCCCTAACTAAACACATTGCTTCTGACTATCACTGAAAGCTGAACATGCTTGGAGGAGAGCACCAATATTCAGTTCTGCTATGTCACCCATATATCAGATACATCATCCATAGAGAGTGAGACCAAATTATTCTCTATTGAACAGCATTCCAGCCTCAAATACAGTATCTGTGGCATCACTGGGGGTTGCCAGTTGTATTGGTGATCTCCCAAAGAGTGAACCAACACTAGTGCACTTTTTTGCTGTTTGCGTAAAAGATGGGTAATTTAGATTTCTGTTTACTCAGGGGAAAAGTACTTGCATTACACCCATTTAAGGACTTGATTTAAATCAATATACTTGAATTTATTGACTGTCATATAGGCTGTGCTCAAAGTGCCAGCCCAGAACTGATTTTTTGAATATCTATATCTATTTATATAAAAAAAACTGTCAATTGCAGAGTGATGGACGTACAGGGATCCAACACTATTGCTACGAATGACTAAAAACCTACATCATTAACACAGCAACCCATGCAGATGTGCAGGGTTGTGATGTCCAGACATGCAAATCTGATCTTGTTCTTTGCCAATAACAGTGTGGACAGTCATGTCAAGAGATCAGATTTGAGAAGCAGCTTTAGATAACATTTAGACTTTATTTTCATGTTGTCTGGCTTACACTATATATATGTGTGATTTTTAGATCAGGTACAAATTTAATATAAGACCAAGAATTTATTATTATTAAACCATGTACGTAAAGTATCTGCATCAGTATTTAGTGTCAGCAGGGTTAGTTTTATCTATTTTGTAGTGTTTTTTAGGAGATAACTTGGTGTGTCTCTGTGTGTGTCTGTTTGTGTGTCTGTTTGTGTGTCTGTTTGTGTGTCTGTTTGTGTGTCTCTGTGTGTCTCTGTGTGTCTCTGTGTGTCTGTGACTCATTTGAGGTCTGTTACTGGAAGGACAGATAATTATAAACTTGTGAACTGTCATGTCAAGATAGAAAAGGGGATCTGAAAAAAGAATACATTAGATGGGCACAAGTCTTCACATCCACCCCACAAACAGTGTCAGATTCTGCCCTGCAGCTGATGGAGGAATAGTGCTTGCAGTGTGAATGTAGGCGGTATACGTACTACACACTAATACTATAAGGCATATACAGGCATATATACAACTTCAGTTTCTGAATCAGTTTCTCTGATTTTGCTATTTATAGGTATATGTTTGAGTAAAATGAACATTGTTGTTTTATACTTTAAACTACGGACAACATTTCTCCCAAATTCCAAATATAAATATTGTCATTTACAGCATTTATTTGATAATGCAAAGATTCTAAATTTATTTATAAAGTTTTAAGAGTTCAGATTCAATATTTGGTGAAATTACCCATGCATCTTGGCATGTTCTCCTCCACCAGTCTTACACACTGATTTTGGATAACTTTATTCCACTAATGGTGCAAAACTTCAAGCAGTTCAGCTTGGTTTGATGGCTTGTGATCATCCATCTTCCTCTTGATTATATTCCAGAGGTTTTCAATTTGGTAAAATCAAAGAAACTCATCTTTTTTAAGTGCTCTCTTAATACTGTGGGTTTGGCATTTCATAGCTGTACATGCCTGGACTTTAATATTAATTTTGAGCACCTACTCATACTTATAATTTATAATCTTTTTTCTACATTTCTACAGTAGCTGTAGCTCCCCATTATCTCTCTCTCTCTCTCTCTCTCTCTCTCTCTGAACAGTTGTTTTTTTATTATTTTTGTTTGTGGTTCCCGGGTGGACCAGAAGAGGATGAGTTCCTCTTACTCTCAAGGTTTCTTCCTTTTAGTATGAGGGTGTTTTTCTTTGCCACTGTTGCCACTACATCCGTGCTGTTTGTCATAAGAGGCTTGTACCCGTATCTCTGTAAAGCTGCTTTGTGACAACATTTTTGTGACATTTTGACAACACTGCAACCAAAAGTGGTACACACAGATGATTACATACTTTATCAATAAATATCATAAAGGGCATTTGAAGGGTTTAGCTGTTTTATTTTGTTTTATTGTTCTATTGAAGTGATTGAGAAAGCTTGGAACTGGAGCTCTAACCACAGGAAGCAGAGTTTGAAGCATATGGAAGGAATAGTTAGTGACCAATTGAGTCATTTAAAAAATAATCATCAGATTAGTCAAATATTAAAATAATCATTAGTTGCAGCCCTAGACTTGTAGTAGCTTCTCCCTTTTCTTTTACATCGATAAAAGTGTCTACACTGTATTTACACTCCAGTATTCCCCAGTTCTGAGTATGTATCATGAATTTTACTACTCAAAAATAACCTATTTTTCATTTACACTACATACTGGGGTGGGCGATATGGCCCTTAAATAATATCACAGTATTTCATGGTATTTTCGCGATAAACAGATATAATCTGTCTCTAGTAGGTATATAATAGGAAATGAGAACAGTATGAATTTTTCTTTTACTAAAAAAAGCAAAATTGTAGAACCCTGATGTAATGATTAGGGGTGGGTAATATGGCGCAATATTTTAGGGTACAATATTGTTGGCAAGATTATAGCATACGATATGATATGGCACAGCCCTACTACATACTGTAGATAATACTCAAAAAATAGTCACTAGTATCAGTAATCAGTATGAAATTTGGATGCACCCGTAGTTTTGGCCTTGTTTTGTTGTCCAGAGCAAGCCTGCAACGAAAGCTTCAGAAAGCCTCCCTGCCCCCCCACCCCAAAGCTGCAGAATGTGGGTTAAGACGGGGGGATTATTTCCCTGCGGAGGCTGTGTGGTGGTGTGCGGAATCTTTAAGCCTGCAGGCTTGTTGGGTTGCCCGCTGGGCCGGGCTCATCTCGGTGGCGTAATGACAGATAAGGACGTGTCAGGTCCGCATTAGGCCAGATGTTGTGCAGTATCAGGACTTGAGCTGCTGACTGGCCGTCTTATCGACTGACAGCTCGGTGTCTTCATGTGTTTTCATGGATTTTCTTTGTTTGAGGATTGCAGATTTTTTCTTTCCTTTCGTTTTTTTGCTGAGTCACTGGTTCATAACACCAGTGTCGTGTGTTTGAGCTCAATATTTAGCCACTTTTTCCCCCCTGTCTCGCTTTTGCGGCAGTGCAGGAAACGCTAAGAACCTTGGGCCGTGCTTCTGTTCTAGTGCTGCAGATTGTTTGAGGAAGGTGATTGGAGGATGACACTAATAAGCGTGCTGTCAGTGTCCCGCTCTGGGCTATCAGAGCCTGTCACAGCCCAGTCGGAAATGGGAAGATGGGCCTTTTTTATTGCCTGAACGGACTTAAGCAAATGGAAATAAATACATGCGTGTCAGTCAGTGCTTACCGACTGACTGTTTCAGAGAGATCTGCTTCCACAGTTCACAGCTTTAAATAAACACATCATACAGAGCCGAATAGCAGAATGTGAATAGCTATTAGAGCTGATAGTGTTTCTTGACAGTGTAGTCCAGTGATTTATAAACAAATAAATGATGCACTCAAAATCAGATTTGCATTCAGTTAAAGGCTGTTTGGACCTTGCATTACTTTTGTTTTTGTGTTTTAGTTAGCATATTTCACTTAACTAAACGAGAAAAACTATGTGTACCCATAGCCAGGACTAGGACTGGACAATTTGATTCATAGTTCAAATAAAAAACAAAAAAAACAAAACAAAACTAAACAAAAAACATACAGCTCTGGAAAAAATTAAATGACAAATTCAGTTTCTGAATCAGTTTCTCTGATTTTGCTATTTATAGGTTTATGTTTGAGTAAAAGAAAATTGTTGTTTTATTCTATAAACTACGGACAACATTTCATTTCATTTCATTTAGGGCGTTTATTTGCAGGAAATGAGAAATGGCTGAAATAACAAAAAAGATGTAGAGCCTTCAGACCTCAAATAATGTAAAGAAAACAAGTTCATATTCATAATGTCATAAATCAATATTTGGTGGAATTAATCTAAGATTTCATGCATCTTGGCATGTTCTACTCCACCAGTCTTACACACTGATTTTGTATAACTTTATGCCACTCCTGGTGGCATATTTCAAACAGTTCAGCTTGGTTTGATGGCTTGTGATCATCAGTCTTTCTCTTGATTATATTCCAGAGGTTTTCAATTTGGTAAAATCAAAGAAAGAACACATCATTTTTAAGTGGTCTCTTATTTTTTTCCAGAGCTGTGTTTCTGTATTCTTAAGAGAAATTACAATATACAATATTATATGCCAAGATTAAAAAAATCATAATAATATTTTTCATGATATTTCACTAACTTAGTAAACTGCAATGGATGATTGAGATGGTAAATAAAGCCTTTAAAGCTGCTCCTTTAATTACAACTTCTCCATGACATAATTTGCACAAGCCTGTACTCTGTAGAGAGAGTAATTTCTCCTGCAAACCGTTTCCTCACAAATGACTCATACACATTCTTTTTTTATGAAATTAAACACAGATGTTAACATGCTTAGCACTCCCAATATTACAGTACTGTAATTTTTTATTTAACTGTTTATTATCAAATGTATTGATATTTATGATATATGATACTATGATTTGATTCTGGGATGGTCAGAGATGTATTTGCACCACATTTATCTCTGTAAAGGGATTGTTTTCAGAGACATGTTCAGATATAGTTTGGCAAGTAAAGGAACTAGAGTATGTCTATCAAAAAAGAGGTTGGTTTATAATTTTCTGTCTCCTGCTCTCTGTATTTCTCTGTGTATGTTTATTTATGCTTGTGCTTAGGTAGTTTTATAAGTGTGCTCCATTGCAGTTTTCAGATAAATCCTTTACAGGAATGGACACACTTTTTTTTTTTTTTTTTTACAATGTGACAATAGCGTGAAAACTCACCACACTGTTCATAAATTACTAAAGCCAGGCCCGCTTGTTCAGGAACCGTAAAACAGAAATTACTGTATGTAAGTGTTGCTTTTTACACTGGGAATGTAAAATCAGCTGTCATCTGATCACACTGGGTTGTGTCTAAACAACAGTGCTTTGCAACAAACAACATACCACTTTTTCCACTATAAGTCATATTGGTGGAAACCTGCAACTGGGTTAAAAAATCACAAGCATTTTTTCAACAGATTTATTTTATTGAGAAAAGTTTCTTAAAATTTTAATAATGTCTGGATAATAATGCAATATTAATGCAATTACACCCTGGTCATTTAATTATTGAGAATATTTAAGCATTTAAAAATATCTTGCATAACTAAAACATAAATAACTTTTTTTTGTCAACATACAGTTAGCAACACTTTACAAATGGTTAAATTAATTAACAGTACATATGACAGAATATCTCAAATAATTAACACTTTATTAACAATTGTTGACAGTAGTTAAGACTGTATTATCATTACAAAATTAATATCAAATATAAGATATATCTATTTTAAATGTTAAAATAATTAAATCATTTACAACATTAATAAACATTGAAATTTAACCATTTAAAATTCATCATTGAAATATTTAACATTTTTATTACTATCGTATAGAGCTGGGCTATTATGGCCAAAAAAATTAGATTATTAAAAAAAAAAACAGATTTTCGATTTCGATTCGATTTTTTTCCTCCTTATAAAATTCAAATTACAGATGACAAAGAAATTGTTAAAATTTACAGATGACAAAGAAATGGTTAAAAACTATGTTTATGCCAGAAATTTTGAACATTTAAACTCCACTGATATAGTGAATTATCCTGTGATCTGTTTGGTGTTCAGACGCTTTGGGTTGAGTGAGGAGTCAACTCACTGAGTGAATCTATTCACAAGTCAGTGATCAGTGATTCAAAACATTGTTTAAAAGCTCATGCGTTGATATGCCGCCGAGCAGCGGAGAAACTCAGAGTGGATTAAACTTCAGAACGCGAGTTTCTGACTGAAATAAAGACTCTAAAGTTAAAATGTGAAAAGGAACAGGAGCGCGCATCATTGTTTAACGAAATATCTCGGATGCTCGCCGTACAGCGATGACGCTGCAGTTTTTAGAAACGGTAGGATTACGAATTCCACACCGCTGAAGTAATATTTTTCGCTAATGTTTTTAGCTACATGCTCGGTACGTTTGTGTTTGGCTGCGTTTGGTTTGTTGCTTTGTTTAGAAAATATGCGCGCTTGTCTTTGGGAGGCGCCGGCAACCAGGGTAAGACGGAAAAACTTTTAAGAATTGAGTAGTGTTTTCGCATATTTTAGATGAAAAAAAAAAACTGTCTGTAAAGATGAAAAATCGCGAGTACCATTTACATTGTAATTCGAATTAATCGTGAAAATCGCCCAGCACTACTGTCATATGTACTGTAAAATGTTACCACCAGTTTGTTCTTTCATTTCCTTGCTCAGAAAAAGTTAATAAGTGAATTATTGTGACAGGCCTGTCTTCATTATTATTCTGAGATGTAGAAACTAGTACAGAACGAAGAGGACACACATGAGTAGGTGTGTCTGTGCTTTTGGCTGGTACAGCACGCCCTGATGCGAGAGCTTTGTTATTTAGTGGCATATTTGTCAGGGTTGGGTTGCCAAGCGTCGCTGTCTTGACCCTTGCCCCACTAACTGCCGTGCCCTTGTCGCAGTATGCCGCTCGTCTTGACCCTGGCTTGTTTCGGTTTGAAATGGAGCACCCGGCCTCTTTCCCGGTCTCTGTGATGACGGGCGCTCCTGCAGGCTCCTGTCCAAGTGGGTCACACAAAAGACATGCTAAGACAATGTGCCGCCCAAGCAGTGCGGCCTGTTTACACGTACAATAGAGCTTAGGCTTCAAGTGCTGCAGTCCAAGCAGATGCTTTTGAGTGGTGTCCTTCATTGTCCGTGTAATAAAATAGTCTCATGAAAACGTGGCTGGGTGTTGCTTGTCTTTGCCAGTACACACATTTTCATTCAGTTGGCCATTTTTGGCTTTAAGGCTCCCTCTGCGAATGTGGAATTTACACTGAATGTGAGTATTAGTCATTGGAACGGAGTAATCAAACAGGTATTGTTCCCAGCTTGAATCCTGTGCAGGAACGTAATGACCACAATCTATCAAAACCTGCGGCGATAGACAAGCATGCCGTATTAAGATTAAACATTTGATTCTTTAGCATTTATGCTGCTCATGCTTCGGGAAACTGTTATTGGACTGAGTGTTCGGAGTGTTTTCACCTAATCAGGAATATACTGTGTGATTAAACGCACAACATACCCATGGATTTTTGCTGTTTGCTTTATTAACGTTTATCTATAAAGCTCTGTGTCTGGACCTGCGCTGAATCTATACTCAGTGTTGATGCCAAACTTGAACGTTCCTTTAAGGAGAAATGTGAATACAGCCTGGTGTGTTCAATCAGAAGTACAATAAAGATAAAACAAACAGTTTATTACATTACATAGCTAATGCAATATTATCAGTTGTGAAAATGTACAGTGATTCAATTTTTCCAGTGAGGAAATTTAAAAACATGTAATCTTAATAGCTCGTCGATGTTTGGTTATCCTAAATTATACATAACATTTTATGTTACATTAGCTCCTTTAAGTGCCTAAGTCCTACTCACTATGTCTTCCCCTACCAGATAAGATATGGGGGTCTGTATTGGTAGCCCACCTGAAAACCAGAAAGTTTTTACCTTGGGGTTCATGTTGGCTCCAAATATGAATGTCAGTGATGGGAGCAGGAGGGGTTAAACATTGGTTGTACACTGCACCTTGGGCCTAGATGGAATCTATGTTTGTCTATTGTGGGCTGTGATGATGGTGGGCATTTGGGATCCCTGTTACTGGGTCCCAGTATCAACACGTGTACAGTACTCAAACCCACCTGGACCCACTTAGCCCCACGCTCCACTCATGTAATCCCAGCATGAGCATGTTGGTCAGACTACCATTCTTTGCTCTTACCACTGGGTAAAGCTAGCAAAAGCTTCTTCCAAATGTTATAAAGCAGGTCAATCACATCTTTTTAGATTTGCAAAAGGGCATGAGGCCAAACTGACATAATGGCCGACCTAACGGCTTAATTTTGAAATAAAAAACAATAAAGCCTAATTACCTTAGACTAAACAACTAAAGATAAATACTGTTGTTAAATGTGCTGTGATGAGTCCTTAAATATGAATAGATATTTCTAAATACACTATATGACCAAAAGAACCACAACATCTGCTCATTCATTGTTTCTTCTGAACAATGAATTACAAAGAGTAAATAATTAGTGATGCAGATCCTATAAAAAGTCTACTTTTTAATATATTGATTCATAACCCCTATGTTCTTATATGTATCATGTTTCCTGATCCTTCACTCCTATCTGTTGGAGTAACAGCCTCTACTGTTGATATAAGACTTTCTATTAGACTTTGGAGCATTGCTGTGAGGTGTGATTTCATTATATTCAGAGATTATATGTGTTAGTGAGGTCAGGACACTCAGCTCATCTCAAAAGTATTGGATGATGAAGCCCCATCACTCCAGAGAACATAGTTCCACTGCTATATTCCCTCTTTAACCCACACCTGGCATTAGGGATGGTGTCAAGAGGTTCGTGTTTATCTGCTCCAGAGAGTCCTCCATGATTGACAATACAATATTGGCTCTACAGGGACTACACCGTGTTCCAAATTACTATGCAAGTGATATTTTTTTTCTCAGATTTTCATTTTTTGAATGTCCAGCATTAAGTGGTCACATTTATTAAAATCAAAATCTATTTAAATCAAAAATATCTTAACAGGCCAAGTTACATGTTAACATAGGAACCCTTCTTTGATATCACCTTCACAATTTTTGCACCTATTGAAATTGAGTTTTTGGAGAGTTTCTGCTTGAATTACTTCATATGATGTCAGAAAGCATAAAATAGATGGTAGCCACACAATGAGTTTCTCTACTTTTACGCCCATAGCAGCCACCGACACAGAGGTATTCTTTGCAGCATGATTTTGCTCTGCAAGGCACGGTTCTTCTTTTTGTACCATGAAAGAAAGTGGCCAGTCAGAAACTCTATATACTTCGCTGAGGTCATTTTTACACCTTACATTGTACACCCTAAACAGGCTACCAGCTCTCTCCCAGCCTGATTCCAGCCTAAAACATGACTTCGTCACCTATTTGCTAACGTCGCAGTCTTGTTGGGACATGGTGGCCATCCACCAACCATCTACTACTCCCATCTAATCCATCTGGACCATCCAGAGTTACACGGCTCTCATCAGTAAACAAGACTGTTTGGAAATTAGTCTTCATGTATGTCTGGTCTGGGTCACTGCAACCCTTTCTGCTTGTGAGCTCTGGTTAGGGGTGGCCGAATAGTAGGGTCATGCACAACTGCGAACCTGTCGAGGATCTTGCACCTTGAGGTTCATGAGACTCCAGAGGCACTGATGACTTGGAAATTGTACTGACTGTCATTTGTATTGAACATTTAAGAAAATCTGTTGCATCTTGATTTAGTAGCTGTCAGTCATTAGAAGAAACAATGTACGCAAACATTTGGACATATAGGGGAGGCCTCCTGGGCATGGATTAGGCCTAGTCTTCGACTATGCAGCATTTTGAATGGATATTTTCCATTGAAAATATAGGCTTAACCCTTGTCTGAGAAACTGCCAGATAGTGTACTATGAAAAAAGCTGTGGTAAAGCATCAGTTTTATGGACAGGTATTAGACCAGTGGAAAATCTCCATTTATAAAGCTGTATAGTCCAAGACTAGGCTTTAATCCCCTGTCTTGGAAATTGCCCATATTTAAAGTTGACTGTCCCTTTCACCTGTAGCTGGCTGTGGAAGGTGTTGGGATGGAAAAAAGCACAGCTGGAGGCCACAGACGTGTTCTCCTGCTCTGCCAGCATGCAGATGAGCGAAGAGTGACTGCTGGCACTCAGTCAGAAAGAGAGGAATAGAGTGAGAGAGAGAGAGGGAGAGAGAGCACAATCCATCTGCCTGTTGCAGACAACTCCTCTTCTGTGTGTCCTCGAACCCCCCCCGCCCCTTTTCTTCCCTCTGCTTTAGATTCAGCGTCAGCTGCCTTTCACGCACAGAGCGCTCCCAAATGTTCTCTGCAGAACAAGTGGCCCAAATGTCATGTATACGGAGGGAGCGCTCTCCTAGCCTTTGTTGCCTGTTGACTGCCTCATCACGTGCATCCAGCCGTGAAGGAAAAACATCTCCTCGTAAATAAATCTGCGTTCATCATGAAGCGGCGGCGCAGCTCCACTACACCGCGATACATATTGATGGCATGATTAATGACCTCACTGCCTTGATTAGCGTGCGATTGGGAGCGTTTGATGTGGCCTGGATCGCGTGCTGCTCGGTTTGGACATGTCTAAAGTGCTGAGCAGAGCAGAGCAAAGCAGAGCTCTTGAGGAGTTGCTGCAAAAGCATGGGGCTGTTCCAGAAAGATCCAGCCGGATCAAACGCTGACCTCCAGAGCATACACACAACCTCTGCTTTGAAGAAGACTTTTGGGTTTTGATGTTGTTCTGAGAGAGAGAGAGAGAGAGAGAGAGCGCAAGAGCAGTTTAGATAGCCCTGTGTGTGTCCAAACAGCATTTTTTACACACACACGTACAAACACACACACTGCAGTGAACAAATAAGGACAAACAAAAATGACTGTATTTTTTGCACTATAAGGCGCACCGAATTATAAGGCACACTATCAATGATTGTCTATTTTCTGGCCTATTTTCATAAACAAGGTGCACGGATCATAAGGCGCGTTTTAAAAGACACTGTTACAAACCTCTAATTCAGTAGGTCTTGCTGCTAGGAGGTAGTGATGGGGGTAAGTAAACAAAACTGTAATAGAAAATGACTTTCTTTTAAAGTTAAACGATCACTGGATGTTAACCTACACAGATTTCTCTCCTAAAAAAAAAATATGTGAGTGAGTAAAGCACTTTCGTGTATTTACAGTAAGCTTAGATTCCCGAATTTCTCCAGCACTAAGGCTGGAGCATTAGCATTAGAAGCTAACCGCTAGCTAATGTTGCCTGACAGAGCTACACTGCGGAGCCCTGAGTGTTTTGGTAAGCCAGGGTGATATTAGCTAGCGGTTCGTTTCACATAGCTTGTTTTAACATGGTAAACGCGCATGCTACAGTCCAATATACTCCCCTCTGAACGGCGAAAGAGCTAGTGCGGTTAGCAGGTAATGTTAATGCTGCTCCAGCACAGTTAGCCGTGGTTAGCAACAGGATACAGGCCGATAATACCTGTGAACGGGGAAATGGCAGATAGCGGCTAATGCTAATGCGACTTAAGAACTAAACTGAAACTCTTGTATAAAGCTGCACTTCAGCTGAGTGGCTTTACTGCTCCTTACAACCTGACTAGTTTTTAGTGTGCCTTATAGTGCTAAAAAAACGGTTAGAGAAAAAGAAAAAAAATGCAAGTGATGCCAACATCCCTGTCTGTAATAAATGTCTGTCTAGCTCCAGGCTGGTAAGACTGATGGTGAGTGACAGAATGCAGCAGAAGGACCAGAAGGTTGATCCCTGTTTTCTCACTCTGGCAGACGTTTCAACATCTCCATTAACTCTGTAAATTGTGCTGAAAATTAAGTCTTTTCCAAAGAGCACATCCTCTTTTAGAATCAGCAGGTCTGGCACATGCTTGGCTCACTGGAAAACTGCACAATATGCTGTGTCACAATACATGTGACTTATTTAGTCTGTGAGAGTCCTTAGATCTTTTTACTCTTCACACTACATCACATGTGGCTTATGATCAAGTTGGGCGATTAGTCAACAGTTGTTGTTGTCATGTTTTCTATATGTGCTTTCTGTGGGTGAGGCTTTTGCTCCAATACATGTTTTACCACACATTGGCAAAGTAACTCTAAGAGCACTAAACCAAGATTGTGGGATGTTTTGATATTTTCACAAACATTTATTTGCCTTTTTTTGTATTTGTAGAATTTAAAAATTTCGATAAAACATTAGTTCATGTCAGCATTAGTGATAAAGTTGTCCTTTATTATTTGTATGGTTTTCATTAGTTAGTATTTTTATTTCTTTATTATTCAGTTCCAGTCAATGTTGTTTTGTAATTGTTGCAGCCCTGTAATCAAGAATGTTTTCTTATGCTTTGGTTTGCACAATGCATGACTGATCAGTAACATGTGGTCACAAATTACAAGATCTTTCATCCAGAGGAAGTCGTGACAAGTCTGCTCTTTGCAGATAAAAAGGAAATTAATATGAATGACAAATATCCCCACCCTCTGCCTTACCCTCACTCCTGTGCCTTGTGCTCTCATTACTTATACACTAACTTCTAGTCACAACATTTTTCAAACTACCAGATTTGGATTCGCCGTCAGGATCAGATATTAAACATACTAGATATCTGTTGGTGATCTCTCAGCGAGCTTTCAGATTATTTTCGGATGATTTTACCAAATTGAAAACCTCTGGAATATAATCAAGAGGAAGATGGATGATCACAAGCCATCAAACCAAGCTGAACTGCTTGAATTTTTGCACCAGGAGTGGCATAAAGTTATACAAAAGCAGTGTGCAAGACTGGTGGAGGAGAACATGCCAAGATACATGGAAACTGTGATTAAAAAACAGGATTATTCTAGTGAATATTAATTTCTGAACTCTTTTTAACTGTTCATCTCTGCATCTTTTTTGTTATTTCAGCCTTTTTTTTTTACATTTTCTGCAAATAAGTGCTCTAAATGACAAAATGTAATTTGGAATTTGAGTTTTATAGAATAAAAGAACAGTGTTCATTTTACTTAAACATATACCTATAAATTGAAAAAAAAAATAGAGACCACTTCAGTTTCTGAATCAGTTCAGTACAGTTGTATATACAATAGACAAATGATTTGGTAATCATTTAGTTTAGCCCCACAGAGTTCTCTTTTATGGTTTCTAAAATAGAAGCAAATTGTTGTAGCAACACAGTCATGAGGGTAAAGAACTGAAATGTGAGACTCCATACAGAGTTTAAGGGGTTATGTTTTTTTTTTTCTCTTTTTGATTTCACATTTTTGGCACCCATTAAGCAGGAGCACTTTGGACCTCAGTATTGTCCAAATAGTTTCTCTGCAGGTTTTTGCCTTGCTTTCAGTGCTCCTGAATGGAAATGCTATGCAAATAAAGGCCGCCAGCCGCGCAGCTCTGTAAAATAATGTCAGCAAAGCCATCAGGCTGCTTGAGGGAGGATGTTTGTTGCACGGCGACAGGGTTTTAACGCCTGCACTATCGTCCCCGGGCACTTTTAAGCTTCGTCAACACTCTAATCTCTGGGATAGAGAGGGAGAGGGAGAGAAAGGTGCCATTTGATTTCTGACATCCCAGTCGAGCCAGAGCTACGTAAAGTCCCGTTTGACATTAGCAGTGCTATCGCCGCGGCTCAGAGGATGTGCTTGGCGCTGTTTATGGGTAAACAGACATGTCTGAAAGCTTTATTTGCATGCACCAGCGAGATGATTGGGTAGTCAGACCTTTGTGCATGGGAAGCACCTGCACACCACATTTTTAGACTCGTTGCTTATCGCAGATTTAGCTCGAGGTGGCTGCCCTTTATAAGCAAATGCTTTTGGCTGGATAGAACAAAAAGCTAGCTTTGAAAATGTGCAGGTGTCCTGGCAGCCTGACTCAAAGGCCTGATTTGGCAAGAGATGGTGGTAAAAAGTATGTCTGCTTTTCCATAAATGCTAAAAATGTACTCTGACTGTGCATTACCATCTTTGGACATTGGGAAACAGACCTTCTGCCTCTGCATTAGGTCAGTCTATCTGTGATCTGAATTTAACACGTGTGTGATCTACACAGGCAACTTTGATCCGCACAATTACAGTACGTTTACAGCTTGGCTTCTTCTTCTTCAGCTGACTCTGCACACTAGCATGGCTGTAATTTGGGCTGACCCACTTCTGTTGAAGCTCTAGCAGATTGCACATGACTCTTCTCAGTTTTGAGGTAGTCCTCAGAGGGATTGGCATGAGCTGATCAGCTCAGAGCCAGAAGCTTTGGGAAATTGACAGGCTCGTGCACACAGCTGCAGGGCTCCCTCTGGGATTCAGCCAAGCCTCAGGCCCTCCTTTACTGTACTTCTCGGAACACTGCCACCACCTCTGCTGTAGCCTGCGGGGAACTCTCAGATATTGGTGACTGGGTTTAAAGCTAATACATGCAACACATTACCCTGGAGTTGAACTTAGATGGTTCGTAGCTAGCTGTGAAACAGGAATTAAGATTAGAGGTCTTGTAGTTATAATGCCATAATATCCTGTTCTGAACATGTTATCACGTATTTTACCGTTATCGTGATGTGATTTTTATATGAATAAACTTGTAGAAGGAACTGCAATACCATTGTGAATAACAGCAAGGGTAAATTGCATTACCTGCTTGCAGCAACAAAGGGAGCTCTGAATCTTAAATTACTGAGCATTTTATTTTATAATGTCTCGTAAACATATTATTTTAAAATAATATTAATAAAAAAACAAATAC